>NC_044296.2:3020795-4220795 GCF_004027225.2 Strigops habroptila | reverse complement strand
CCTTGCTAAGAGTTCTTGGGTTCAGTACTAGCTGCCCCCAGCTGACATAAACACTTTCTAAAGCCCAGTGCTTGAATCTGCTCTCTGTAGAAAAGATGGGGATTGGACAACAGAGTAAGGAACTTGGAACTGGTTTTTGCTAAAAAAGAAACCAAACAAAACCCAACAAGAACTCTGGATGGATGAGCTGGTGTTAGCAACAGAGCTCACAATAGCCTGAGGAACATTCCTAGATTGAATTCAGTGTTTTGATTGTATTTTTATTATTGTAAGCAATACTGCTGTGTTGTTACTGAAGTGATCACCCCTTACACAGTTCTCTTCTGCACTGTGTTTACTTCCTGGGAGAGCACAGGGGCCCTGTTCAGGAGAGGCAGCTGGGCCTTTGGCTGGTTCTTTGGTGGCTGTCAGGATCCTAGAACTAGTTTAGCATTTCTTTTTTGCTGATAGAATTCCCTGTTAGGCTCTAAGGCAGTTCTACAGCAGTTGATGGCCCAAGAGACTTCTGAAGATGAGCCGAGTTCTAGTGCTAAACCGTTGCATCCTCCAACCCCCAGTAACTGTGATTTTACCTGATACACAGCAAACACCTCAGCAGTACTTGACCCACCTGTAGGAAACAGCTACATCGATCCCATACCTATTGCCAGTCACGTCATCAGCATGGATGCAGTAGAAGGTACTGAAAAACATGTTTCTTACTATTGTTTTACTGTATTTTATGCATTTAACCCCTGCTTGAATTGTTCAGCCCTTACTATTGATTGTAGGTATCACTAACATGTACACACTCTATGTCTTGCAGCCTTGACAGCATACAGCCCGTCAGCCCTTGCTTTAAACACAATGTTGAAACAGCACTTGATGCTGACTCAGCAGTTTGTGGAGAACATTCACCACCTTCACGTATCCCTCGTGGAGTCATTAGAGAATGAGAAGTTCCATTACCATACCCTGGAAGAGGCTAAAGAGGTATTTATGATAGACCAGTCAGTGCTTCTAGTATTTGCAGCAATCAGATTTTCTTTGCTTATATTAATCAGGTAAAGTTCATATCATCATTGAAAAATTCGTTCATAGAAGACTACTGCTATAATTCCTGTACCTATGTGACCAACAAATTAGCAGTTTATGTAATAAAAAAAGACTGAAGGCTTAGTAGAGGCCATGGTTTTGAAAGCAGCTTTTCAGCTGTAGCATTTAGCTGTCCTCAAATGAGTGAGGATCTTCCTAATGCAGCTACAGAAGGATCGATTTCTGCTGCTAGTATAGAAAAGTGCAGGTATCTTGACATGAAGATCTAATAAGAAATTTTTGTTTTGTTTTTTGCAGTACATCAAGAATCACAAATCCCCACCTCTAACGCTTGAGCAAGCACGTGAAGAAGTTCAGAAAGCACAGGAGGAAAAACTGCTTTGATTCTTCAGACTTGAAGTAAAATTTGTGTTTACAGATCTCAAGCTGCAACAAGAAACCCTTCCACCTCACACAGTTAGTACAAAGCCTGCCAGAGCTTGCTTTATATCTTATTGTACATAAATCAGTTTTGTAGATCTGGTTTTTCTTACTCATGTAGGTGATACAGGGACAGGCAGTAACCTTCAGCCAGACTATGTCAGAGTTCAGGAAAAACGAAACCAAGTACCCACTTCTCTCCAAAGGGAGTGTGGTAAGTCTGACAGCACAGTATGCATTTCATCCTGTGATCATGGTAGAAGTGAAAGTCTGTACTACAGCACCCAAGGAATAGGATCACAGTAGAAAAATACCATATCCTGCCTTCAGTGCCATATTTAAACAGTGTTTCCATAGAATTAGCCTTGTCAGATTACCAAACACATGCAAAATGAAGACAAATTCAATACAAGGCAGGCTTATAGCCAATGGACAGGAATCCACTGACTCCAAAATACGAGGCACCATTTTAGTTTTATTTAAAAAAAGATGCGTTTATTGGAAGGCAAAACAAAATTCACAAGTTGGTAACACAGAGGTGGTGTGTGCTGATTCACAGACAGTTACAGTTCCACAACTACAGTAGATCTAGAACAAATGGGTATTTCACCATATTAACTGAATGGTTTTTAAGAGGGTTTCTGCTATACAAACAAAAAACTCTGGAAGAGGTTACCACCACGCAGAGCTCTGGAGTGGAAGTGCAGTGTGAGGGCCTAACACCTTCAGCTGGTGGTCTCTGGAAACAGTTACAAAACGGTTGGGTTTTTCTTGTCTCATTTCAATTAAAGGAGGTTTCCAAGAAACATTTCGTTGTCAGAAACTTGCGGAGCAGAGAAAATGGATTCTCTTCTATTGAGCTACTTGGCTTTTATTAAAGGGTATATACAAAAATATAAAAAGCTTAGAGAATGTCTTCCGTTACAAAGCATTGACCATCCCTTAGAGCACAGTTAACCCTTGTGTTCTGAGCAGAGTTGTGACTGCAGCGGCTGGTGTGTAGGGGTGTTAAGTTGGGTGGTAGGTTCTAACAAGCTCGCACAGTGCTCATAGGTCACCTGTACTGGAACTAGATGCTTCATTCCCCATTTAGACATTAGGATACACTGCTCAGCATCAGTCTGACTTGATCCCAAGGCAGCACCCCTCCACTTCAAATAGAATTAACCTTTTGAGAGAAATAAACATACATTATGGAACTAGAGAACATACAACCACATCAGATAATGTCTGTATTCCACAGGAATGAATGAACCACAATCCTACACCAGGGACCTGGGCTGGGCTTTAATTCTAGTATAAAATGGGGAACTAATTAAAAATTTTGGTAAAATAAATGGAAATTCTTTAACTTGCTAGACATGTCCTAGGAACGAGTGGCCTTATCCGAACACTCAACAAGTGCTGAAATACATGTCATAGCTTTCCATTTGTCACCATAGTTTTAAAAGTAATTCATTTGTCACTTCCTCCAGACTTTAATCCGGATTTATACAAGTTTAATGTCTTGTAGAAGATGCAAGACATCTTTCTTCAGAGAGTCTTATTCAGGTGGTGGAGGGTCTTGCGTTTCACGCTTCACTGCAACAATAGGGAAAAGAGTTCTTATACATTCTGCAGTTACCTAAGCTCTCTGAAACGTTTCATGGAATGAGGGCTCTATTAATAAGGATTTTTTCCTTTTGGGCTTGCTTTGAACCCATTTTATTACACAGGGCTACTGCAGCCATAGGCAGAAGTGACTTTTCATTTAGCATGCCAATTTTTTTCCTTTTAGTCGTTGGCAAGTGTAGTTCTAGTAACAGACTCTCTGCAAAAATCCAGCACTTGGGTCATTGTCTCCACGTCTGAAAATGCACCTCCACTTTTTCTGAACCCTTCCTGCCCTACACTGGGTTTATGGCTGGTTCTGGCTTTGGCAGAACACAGCCCTAACAGAAGGAAACTCGGAGTTGGGCCGGGCCAAATGGTAACCCTGGTCTGAACAGTAAGCCTGGTCTAACTTCATTCCAACCACAAAGCCCTTCCTGCGCTGGCAGCCATCCCTCCTGGGGCATGGCTCCCTCCACTGCCTCTGCCATTACTCCTGGGGTCTGAAGGAGAACACTCAAAGGTGCAGGCTCCTGCGGCTGCACCAGGATGGGGCTTACACAGAACAGGCTCATTAATGAACAGTCAGAACTTACAACACCACTGCTGAAAAGGAAAAGAGGGTGGTTAATCAGAGTCTACGTCTACTTACCTGTTGGTTTATTGTACCCCCTACATTAGAAAGAATTAAGAGTTACTAGGCTTTGGATTGGGGATTAGAGGCTACAGTCAACAGGACAAAATCACTATCAAGTCCACAGAGTTTTTTAACTTAGAAACAGTCACTTACATTCATCTCGTGCCTTCATGCGAGCGATAAATGAGTAACTTTTATTTCTTCGGTAGTTTTCGTAAGGGTCGTCTAATGCAACTCCCACTCCTTTGTATTGATCCCATTTGTCTCTGATATCCCCTCCTTTAATTGGATCCTGAATTCCTTGTTCCTTGGCTCCCAATCCACCAGATCCACTCCATCCTGCACAAAGGACACAACATTGAAATCCTGTAATTACTAGAATTCCGAAGACAGACAGATATTTTGGAAACAACGAAAGGGAATGTCAATTTGATATAGCAGGATGGTAACAGACAGCCTGAAACAACATAGGAACTGCCCCATTTGTTTCAAAAGCATTAAGAGACACAGACTCTGGGAGCTGATGAGCACCAGCACTATCCCTAAACACTTTTAAGAGGGCAAAGGAGGACGCAGTGTGAGGCCAAGCTGCTGGTCAACCCCTGAGCTGCACTCACAGGGAGATGAAACACCTTGGGTAGCAAGCTCTAGCTGATGCCAATCTCAGGACCTTGTCTTCCAGATCCTTTGCAGAAAGGCAACTACCACCACTGCTCCACGATCCATATACTTACATCTCTGAATATCCTCACGCTGAGTTTGGAATACCAAGGGGTAATTCCTTATGAACATGCATTCATTAATTGTATCCATGTGCGATGCCTGGTTTTGTTTCCTGGCGTGTGTTAGGAGTCCAGAACAGGATCTTACCCATTTTCACTAGCATTTGATGGCCTTTATTTTCTTCTCCAAGTCTTGATTCCGGAATAGTAGGCCCAGAACTGGAGCCCAAACCAGCAGAAGAACTAAGGAAATAAAAAGAACATATTAAGAACAAGCGATACTGTTCTGACCCAAAGCAGGGTCACTTATATTCAACACTAACGCCCAACAAAATCCCACCTACTCTACTAAGCTATTCTTTCATAAAGATGATGGAGTTATAAAGGTGTCAGAAACACCCTACCTGTGTCTTGCTACAAGGGAAATCAAACACTACAGTCTTCCTAGCAGAGAGTACTCAGACGATTCCTCCTGCTCTCCGAGAAGGCATATAAAGCCACCACAACAGAGTAACATTCTCTACCTGCTTTCAATCTTCTTCTTTGCTGAAATGCTCGTTACACTCAGCTTCGGAGAAAGAATCCTCCTTGGTACTTCTCCCAACAACCCAGGTAAACCAGAACATCAACAAGCAAAAGCTTACGGAGGAGTGGGGCTGCGAGACCGGGACCGGCGCCGCCTTCCAGGGGAGTACGACTTCGACCTCGATCGTGACCGTGACCGCGAGCGGCTGTGAGAGGAGCGGGACCTGCTCCGGCTCCTGGAATGGGCGAGCACACGAGGCGTCAGATGTACAAGTTACCCCAGCAACATCCAACCCTGAGGGCTGGGGTTTATCCACCCCTCCAGTTCCCAAGGCTTGGCCCACTGCACTCTACCTGGACTGCGAGCGGGAATAGGATCGTGATCGAGAGCAAGAGCGAGAGCGTGACCTTGAATAGGAGCCAGATGACTTTGAAGATCGGGAATTGGACCGGGAGGATGAGCGACCGCGGCTTTTAGACCGACTGCGAGACCGAGACGGCCCACTGCCCAGATAAAAGCAGAGAAACCCCAGTGAAACTCCTCAGAGAAGCACATGAAATTCAAATACACTTGTGATCAAATTCACATGACGCACAAGCACTGGATTTCTGCAGCCAACCCACTGAAAACTTGAGTGTGGCAAAAACTATTTTCTGCAGATTAGATAGAAATTCCAGCAAGCTGAAGCTCAGTTATTCCATCAGCATGTTGCTGAACACACTTTCCCTCTGCATTTAACCCAAGATATTCCCAGCACCTTCCACGCAAACAGCATGCAGAAGGCAGCAGACAGGATGTCTCACCTATTTCTCTTCTCCTGGCCTTTCCTCCGCCTTGCTCTCATTTTAGCTCTGAAGAATTCGTACAGTCCATTCTGCTCCCAGCCTTCACTGCAACAAATCAACCACACACAGAACCAACATCTGTCAAATTCTGCTTCCATCAGTGGAGACGTGCAGGATGTCCACTGGGTTTTGTAGGGAACAAAGGGCCTGGGCAAAAAGGTCTCACAAATCTCAGTGAGATCAAACAGTGTGTGCAGGTTACAACACAACGAGAGCACTCATTTCAGCATTAGAAGAACCAAGACACAGGCGAAGGGAGAGAGAGGCACTTTGTGGTTTGAGACAGCTTCTTAGGGCATTTTCCTTACCATGTTGTTAGCTATACCTACTCTTACCTGTTTCTAGGCCTGTCATGAGATGGTGGACTATAAAATGCCTCAACCGCAGCCAGTAGTCTCTCACTGGGGGGCATTGGGGGTGGAAGACGTATATCTTTAGGATCTAAAGGTTTATACTCATGATCTTCAAGCTGCCGGAAACAAAACAAATTACATTCGTGTCATGTGTCATGGGGTGGCTACCTGAAGAGAGAAATACAGATTTAACTGTGTAGGGACCTCACATTTCACTACTGGGATAAAAACTGGTCCGGAAATAAGGATTGTGCAGGTGACCCAATGTTTTCTCGTGCTATCACTACCATTTTGGGTTCTACAGGCAAAGCCAGCACTGCCCAGGTCGCAGAATTAACTGCATCACCAGGTAGCTAAAACGCAGATCTCATCTATCCACCTGTGTGTAACAGTGGCTGGCTGGAAGCCTGGCAAAAGCTGAGAGTAACATGAAGTTGGTGATGGAAGAGACCCACTTGTTCATCCCAAACACGGAACATGTATATCCCTGAAGATGCTGGCACAGATACATTTCCTGTGCTCTATCATTCTTTGCATATATAACACCAGTACTGCAAAACATCTTTGTAAGAAAGAACTCTCAATACCAAAAAACTAGTACACAGTGGCCACATCAGAACTGCAAATTCCCTCTGGCCATCCAAAAACCAGCAGGGATTTCTGCTTTCTAAAAACAGGGGTAAGATTTTCAAGGGTAAATTAGTCTTTTGTATACCTGAGCTCAGCCAGCTTTCACTGGCACACAACACTTGAAAACATGACAATTTTCACTACCTTCTCCCTCAGCTCCTGCCCTGGTAACCCCTACGAGAACTCTGGCTAATGGGTGCTGGATGGAAGGATTTGGAATTATAAATGTCCACATTAAACTGTCCCTAACACCGACCACAGGATGTTGATCTTTTAATCCCGCTAGTCAGGGCCCATTGCAAGCACTTACTTTTACAAGTGGAGCCATCAGTCCAGCAGGAAGATCAAAGTAGGGAACATTTGGCACCAGACTGGGATCGTCGTGGTTCATGTGCGGGGGGCCCTGGCGCCGCATGTGAGGAGGCTGCCCGTTAAAGCCATGAGGGGGAGGCCCGAAATCAGGGTGCTGCGGCCCTCCCCAGGGAGGGTGCTCGCTGATGCCAGGATGAGGCAATCTGTGCCCAGGATGATGATGAGGAGGTCCGATTTCTGCGGAGGGAGGGTTAAAACGGTTTATTTTGCTGTAGAGAAAGGAAGGCAATCAGAGATGTACTTCAATTAGTGCATTTATCCTGAAAAATACCCTCATCAGACCCAGAAAAGCAGCAGAACTGCAGAACTAGAGGCTACAGGGCTGCACTTTTGAGTATCTTGCAGTGCATCTCCCTCCCTGGCCACAGCTACCGCTCTCAAGACAACAGGATACTTGAACCCTAAGCCACTGCTCACTTTGAGACATACTGTGGTCAGAAAGTACCACAAGAAAGATGCTCAAGAACAAAAGGTTTCAGATGCAGGGCAGCTACTGGTGGGATCTTTATCTGAAGCCAAAATACACCATCAGGGCTTAGCATGGACCCATAGTTCTGTCTTTATGCCAAATCAACATAAAAACCCAAATAAATATGGCAGGAATTAACTCACATGAGTAGGTGACAAGAAAATACTTTGTTTAAAGAGGCATTTCGAGCAGAGGCAGAGATAACATCCTGTTAAACCAGAGAAGTGAGTGACACCCATCCAATCCCTGATGGACGAGCCATTTGCCGTGAGCACCAGGACACCCTGCTGAGCTCCCTGCACTACACAGGGAGAAATGCAAGACTGAAAATCAACACCCTCTGCAGCAGGCCCAACAGTTTTCCCAGGAAAAGCCATTACAGCCACTGCCCGATCTTCAGTCAGCACTGTGTGACTCCTCTTCATGAGAGCCTGAGCACAGTCTGTGTTGTCGTTGCTTCACTGCTCTCCTAATTTTACACATCGGTGTTAGTATATCCCCTCCTCCAACAACTTTCAATGAAACAACGATGTTTTGGATAACCACTACAATCCAAAACAGCATCTTTTTCTGAGCTTCCATGTTAATTCCCTCAGGACAAGAAAAGCTGTTCTCCCTACTCAGGACCACAACTCTTCAAACAAACAACAAACTCAAAGGAAACAAACAAACAAACAAAAGGAACAATCTCTACTGGAGAAGTTCATCACAATAAGCTCTAATCCACTGTTTTTTCCATGTTTTTTTGGACTTGGGGAAATGAGAATCTTTTAAGCTTATAATAGCAACTCCTACATAGAAACGGAATTGCTCTTTAAGTGGCTTATACAGAACCACAGTGATTTTTAGCCTTTACGCTGATGAGGATCATTCCAGAATAATCATAACTTCTGCATGTGAAATAGAAACTACATCAGGGCAGAACTACACTGGACTTCACAAGGGAGCCCACTGCCAACTCAAGAGCTGCCCAGGCCAGGCAAGCAGTGTCCTGACTACACTTTACGACCCCATGTTCCAGCAAGAGAGCAAACCAAAGAAGGGAGGAGAACTGGAGGTAAGGACTATTTCACCAGACACTACCAAGCCACACAACGATAAGGAAGATAATTGGAGCTTTTCAGTATAAATAAGGAGAAAAAAAGAAGAAGGGCATGGATGAAGACATGCACAAGAACAAGTGTTCCCAGCCTGTCCTCCTCTGACTTCCTCCACCTATGGAAGGCACAGCTGAAGAGCCCTCACCTGTGGCCTCATGTGCAGGAGATTGAATTTACAAGCAAACGTTGCTTCTCACTTTTGATCTTACTATTTTGGAAATGAAACAGTCACAAAAGGGGTGCCTGACTTGAGTTTGAACTACAGGTTCTAGTTATCTGCATCCATTAGGGAAGGAAGACTCAAAAAGCAAGGAAGCATCCAACTCTATTTCCTACCAAGTTGTTAGCAATGGCTTCCCAAACCCCCAAAGTCAGCATTTCTCAGGAAAACCACAACAGTCTACCAAGGATAAGCTGTCACCCCAAAGCACTGAATCATTTTGTAACGGCAATCAGCATCGCAAGGTAAGAAAACCTGGCCTGGTACACACTTTACCTTGAGGAAAATCCCCCTGGGGGTAATCAAAACGATGAGGATAAGGAGGCCTTTCAAAGGGATGGCGAGGTGGAAAATCATCCTGCATGAAGCGAGGTGGAAAGCGGTTGAAATTATGCGGATGCGGGGGCTGGTTGAATTGGGGATGTTGCTGATGTGGAGGAAATGGGCCTCTGAAGTGAGGTGGCCGCTGCATTCGAAATGGAGGTTCCCTCTGACCCCCACCCCATGGAGGTTGTTCATGCTGGTTGTTCCACGGGGCTTCAAACTGGTTGTTCCAAGAAGGATCGGGCTGGTTGTTCCAAGGTGTCTCTCGCTGATTGTTCCAGCCTTGATCTCTCTGCTCGTTCCACATTCCTTCATGGTTGTTATTCCACGGAGGACAATGAGGTGGTCCCTGGTGGGGAAGAAAAGAAGCCTGGTCATCAGGCTACAAAAATCAGGTGGCACTAAAAACCAACCTCCCTTTTTTAAATAATAAATATAAATAAATACAGCCTGTAGGCAACAGGCGTAAGTGAAAGAACTTTTCAAATACAAGGTCTGAACAACCACGGCTTCAGAGAAGAGACAGGAAAAGACCAAACTGTTACTGAACCAAACAGCTCCGTACTCAAGACAGTAATTCTTGTTCTGCTTGTTCATAGGGAAAGTGTGATGGCTGACAAAGTGAAGTACGATTTACACTCTGCGTTTAACTGAGCTCGGAAGGACAAAGCTTGGCATTTGAATCTGGATTTGTAACTTCCACAGCCAAGATTGTCACTCTGAACCTCCGCCACCCTTCGGCCTTGTTTCAGAACTATGTTTCTTACCTGTTGTTGACCCCATGGTGCAACAGGGTGAGGCTGATCAAACCAGGGTGGTTTATTTGGAGGAATCTGATCATGAGATCCTGGGCCACGTGGTCCCCCAGAGGCAGGATCCTGCACTCCAGACCCTGCTGTGTCATATTCTGTAGAACCAGCTAAAGGCAGCTGAGATTTAACATCATCTGAAACAAATTGGAGACTATTATAAGCACCCAGGTCACGTGTAGTTAATAAGACATCAGCACACCTACAACAGGCTCCATCTGAATTTTGCTGGATGTGTAAACATTCTGCAAAAATCTGTTATTGGAAGAGAGGATTTCTGACCCATTTAACATCCGTGTCTCCTCCAAACAGTTTCAGGCTTTTGCCTGAACCAAACCAGCACAGCACTTCTGTACAACCAAAAGGAGCAAGAAATAATCATCATCTCCCCATGCTGCCACCCACCAACTTCTGCACAGGTCTCTGGAACAGGTTAGTACCTGCTTGTGTAACTGGAGCAGATGGTGGCGCCGAGGCTGGTGCTGCTGCAGGGGCTTGAGGTGGGGGGGTTGATTTCACCTCATTCTCCAGTGGTGGTATTTGTATTTGTTGCTGCTGCTGCTGCTGTGTTAAACTGTTCACAAACTCTTCGTGTTGGGTTTTCAGGTTCTGTATCTGCTGTTGGAAGGCTACTTGTACAGGCTGTACGACTGTTGCGTATTCAGTGATCAAATTTGCCTGATAAATGAGATCAATTAAGGAGGAACAAGTTACCACCGTACCTAAACCAGTTATCCTACCCGCTCATTCACAGTCTCCTGCATTGGCCTCCATCCCCTCTCCCAGGAAACACATGAGAATGCGGGATAACTGGCAGAAGAGCCTAATCACACCACATAACTCTGTGAAGATTTCCAAACTACTCTCTGCAGGCTGGAATCCACCATCTATACTAGTGCCTCACTTGCAAATACAGCTAAAAATCAGCAACATTCATTATTAATGCTAAAAACTAATAGTTCCTGCTGTCACAACAGATTTTATGCTTAGTGCATCCAATTTCAAGCTATGGTTTCTTTAGTTTCTTTTTAACCAAACATTCATTTCCATAACAAGAGAACACATTGTCAAGGATGTACATGACTGTAGCAGTGACAAATACAAACAGACTTTCCGGGATCGCATCAGCAAATGGGTTATTGAATGTTTGATATAACAGGGTTATGGTTTACATCAGTTTTGTAATCCCTTGTAAATTACTTCAAGGGGGGGCGGGGGGGTAGAATTAATATTTACCTTTCAAAGAAAAAAAAAAAAAAAGGAAAACATTTCCTAAATTTGTTTTCAAAATATTTCCATAAATAAGGAAAGGGTTACTCTTCTCTTGTGGCTAACCTGGTACTGGCCAAGTCCAAGAGCTGGGCTCTGTAACTGCTGAATAATTGATTCGTCGAAGTACCCATTTTTCTCCCACAGTTGAAGAAGCTGCATAAATTCAAGAGTGAAAGGTTTTTAGAAATGCTGAACAACACAAGAAAAATTGAGGCAGAGCACTTTTATGCCTCTAGCTTTGTCAGAAGCCCTAAGATATCAGCACTTGGCTCTGAACCACTGAAGACTCAGATGCATTCATCATTATGGTAACTTTTAAATAAAGCCTAGGTGCTTTTAAGTTCTAGTTTAAACATGGATTAAAGCACATCCTCTAACAGACTTTATGAAGACCATCAGGCTAGAAAAATCTCAGGGGTCCTCTTTCACCCTCATATTTGTGAATTTGCCTGGCACTAACCTAACCAAGTAAAGCATATGGTTAAACCAAACCCAGATACTCACCCTGGCAATTTTCTGTTGCTTATCCTCCTCCACTGCTAGGAAACTTGTACAATAAATAGGCACTACCACCTTCTGCAAGGCAGCCAGGAGATCTCGTGCTTGCTTCCGCTGGCTTCAATAAAGGAATGGGAAGAGAAGAGTTACTGCCTTTCACTGTAACACTCACAGCATCATAACATTGAATTCATCTCAGCTCCTGCTGTACTAAAAGTAACAAGAGTCATAAAATAGACAGGTCTCTCCTTTACATTTTTACTATAAAGTCTTGTCTGGAGGAAAAATACACAAAAAAAAGCTGAATTTGATTATTAAAGCACTAGATCCTTGTGCCAGCTATGGACATCTTAAGACAGCTGCTAAAATGAAATATAAAAAGCGACTAGTCAAACTAACAACCTAACAGAGAGTTTCACCAGATTCATCAGAACAGCAAACTGAAACTCATGATTTAAGTCTTACCAGTGATGCAATACATCATTGATTAAATAGATGAGATGTAAGCGAAGCTCAAAGTGAGCTCCTTCTGCCGTGATGCGGTTCCGCAGGTGCCCAGCCATCAGCTCACAGTGGGCAGGAGACTTTGCATTACTGAACATCCAGTTCTTGCCAGCCTTTGAAAAGCACACGTAAATATTAAGTTAATCTAATGCATTCACATCATAGAGACTTCCTAGAACTCTGAAATAACCACAGGAGGGAAGTTTTCAAGTAACAGCTATAATCTCACCGACCACCCAACACAACAATAAAGCTGCTCTGGACTACACAACCTCAAAATTCATACACTTAATTACATTTAATTAAATTACACTTAATCCACAACCACAATAACTGTTCAGATGTAGCTCACTTACTGAGATTGCATCTTTTGTACAAGTGTCAATTATTGGCTGCAACAAGTTGTCAAATTCGTTCATATCTAACTGGGTTTCCTCCAAAACTTTCTGCATTTGTTGCTCAATTGCAAGAGCTACCGCTGATGTGACTTGTTCCTGTAACAAAAAGTAGGATAAAAAAAGACAGAATTATCTTACATCCAGCATTCTTTTAAAGAACTATGCTGCTGTGTCACTGACCTCTTAGCCACATGTAGCTAGCTCAAAGACAACCACAAATGTTTCAGTTATTTGGTTTTAAGAAAAAAAGACTCTCCTCATTCTTCAGGAAAAGTCCAGTTCATTTTCACCTCCATCATGAAAAGAAATAATTGCAGGAAGCTCCTAAGTGTATAGAACATAATCTAGGCTCATTGCTTTCCCCCAGGAACTCTTCCATTTGGTTCCCTGTAGTTTTAACAGTGGAACATCTCCTGCAAAAACCCATTAGTTCAAAGCATGCAGTCCCCTCCTACCCCTTGTCAGCATCCACCTTAGAATATGACAAGCTGGAACGTCCTGCAGTTCCCAGCAACCTGCAGCATTAAGCAAAGATTAAAGCAGTCACCATTTATTCCACTCTGCAAACCCAACAAGGTTTTCTGTATAGTAAATAAACTGCTTTAATCAAAGATGGATCTTGCCAGTACATGAGATAGGTCTGTTCCAAGGAGATGATGGCAGCTGCCACAGAACAAAAATAAGCAAAGCAATGCTCCTTCTCCTCCCCGACACGTGCAGCCGCCACCACTAATCAGAAGGAAACCTTCCTTTCCCCCTTCGCTCCTAATTTCTACATCCACTGGCAGTCTTGGATGAACCAGGGAAGTGCTTCTCTTCAACCAACCTGTCTCATCGCAAGGAGATGCTGCTCCTGCTGCTGCAGGTTCCACTGACTCTGCTGGATAAGCTCCTCCACGGAAGGAGTGCCCTGAGGAGCTGGGATAGGTGCAGCCGGTGGGAGAGATGGCTGTGGCAGCGGCTGGATCTGCGCAGTGGCCTCGATATCTTGACTTTGCTTGCACAACACTATCAGACAAAGTAAACTTGTAAAGTAAGCCTCGCAGAGAAACCTGCTACCACCAGCCCACGTGAAAACCGCGCTGGTTCCAAAACAGACCCTTGCTCTTTACATAACTGCTTAAGGCAAAATAAGAACCGTGCAGTTGAGGGTGGACAGTGCAGAAGGAGGAGCGTCAGCAACTCCTCGGGCGCTGCGAGGGGAATGACTCCAACACACGAGCAGCCCCCGGCGCTGCTGCGCTGAACACCCGGCTCTCGAGGGCCCTGCGGGCGCCGAACTCTCCGCGCAGCCGGTGCCTGCGGCCGGCCAAGCCCACCGCAGGCGGGGGGCGTCGGGGGCCGCGAGCAGGGCTCGGCCAACCGCCCGGATGGCGCTCAGAGGACGGGAAGCGGCTGCGAACCAGCGCTGGCGGGGCACAGCGAGGCCGGGGAGGGCACAAAGCGGCTCCACCGGCCGGGGCCGGGCACCGGGGGAGCCGAGCCCGCCGCGGCCCCCACTCACGCTGCTGCTGCTCCAGGGCCAGCTTGTACTTGTAGTAACCGTAGAAGTCGCCCCCGAAGAGGAAGGAGAATTTGGGGTTCTCCTTCTGCTTCTCCATCGTCATCTTCTCGAACTCGGGCCCGTTCCGCGCCACGAACTGCGCCAGCTTGTCGATGACATTCCGCAGCTCCTGGTCTGTGGGGACACAGCGCCGTCAGCCCCCGCCAAGGCCCCGCTCCCCGCGCCCCGCTCCCCGCCGGCCCCGGGGCCGCGCTCACCGTCGGGCGGCAGCGGCATCTCCATGGCTCCGGGACAACGGGGCGCCGCCGGGCCTCCACCGTCGCTAGGCCGCACCGGCCGGAAGTGCCGCGAAACGCCAGGCGGTGCGCGCAGCCGCGCTTTACGGCCGCGGCGCTATGGAAACGGCGCGAGGCGCAGCGCACGTAGCGCCGTTCCCCCTCACACAGAGGCGGGAAGAGCGGGTCCGGGTTTTGGGCGTTAAATATCCCCTTTATCGTGAGGGGAAGCCCGTTGCAGCGGTATTTAAGCACTTAAACAACGATAAACCACACGATGGGTGGTTGTGCCACCCGCACATCCACATAAGGCGACTGCATCCTCCACCTGCCCCCTCAGAATTGACTAGGTTTTACCCCGCCTCTACCCTCACCACAAAGATAGAATCGACTTGGTTGGAAAAGACCTTGAAGAACGGTGCTAAAAATGACAACGTGGTTAGAAAAACAAAACCTTCCCTTTATTTACATCGCACCTTTTTCACAAAGAGCTACAAGATTTATCTGCTGCAAAATGCTACATCAGAAACGCAGGTTCAAACACAAGATTAGAAACAAAAAGGCTTATTGAGGTTCAGGAATCATCGTGACTCGACCCCAAATGACCAACGCGGTTGTTACAAATCCCTGCCCACCTCCAAAGCTGAAGGGTTGCCTCAGTTTTAGTTAGCACTAAAAACCACACGCGTTTTACCAGGTGATAAAGATGCTCTAATCACTACTGGGTACCAAAACGGAATCCGTGAGGGAAATACTCTGAAGAGCTCTTGACAGAGCACCAAGTACAACAACAAACCCACAAGCAATGGGGAGACATTGGTTTCTTTCACATTTCTAGAACTATCCAGGACTGGTTTGGGAAGAATTTCTCACTTTTGCAATGTATTTACACGTACGTTAGAAACTCATCATGGAAATCAAAACATTTCTAAGGATACATACTGGTGACTAGTGTCCTAACGCTAGATATGGCATCCAAGTCATGGTAGTTTCAAGCCTACAGAACCATCTGGCAATGGATCACACCAGTACAACATGACATCAATCTGATTTCTCACGAGTGGCCATTACCACCACCGTTTGGCACTCCCAAAGCTTCCTGCAAGTGAAACACCCAAACCGACCCCCTTCACCATTATACACCATTATACACCATTGTCTAGATACACCCTTTTTATTCCAGTGTTTCCACACTTTCTACAGACCTATGTACAGAGTTAAATATGCCATTAATTTACAAACCATGTTAAAACAAACATTCCACCTTGCCAAACAAAATCTCACAGCGGGCCAAGATTAAAACATATATTACAACAGTGTCAGAAACTTCTTTACCTGAATGGGGGCAATATTGCTTAAGGACTCGGACTGAGGTACTCAGCAAAACCACTTCTTTGAACTAATTCACTTCACCATTTTAATTACATGTTCCTCCACACAAAATGATCCCTGTTGACCACAGACCTGAACTAGAAGAGCATGCACACTGTCAGGCAAGCTCCAGGGAAGAGATTCACTCTCCAGGCCTTAAACAGATGATATCCTCATTTTGGGTCAGTCCCTTTTTGCCCTGCATGTGCAGTGGGTACAAGCTTTCTCTGAAAACGGTTGCAAAAAAGATCTGGTTATGTTCTTGAACAGAAAGTCATCTAAACATATTTAACAAAGCCTCTGCCCTGTGAATGAAGCACATGGAGCTTTATTCCATCTAACAATTCAAGTTGTCTGAAGGCAGTACAGCAACAGACATGCCAGAAAATGCACAGATGAACTCAGAGGATGCCTGTGCATCCCAGGGACCCCCACTGCTGCTTGCTTCTGGTATCTCACCCCACCTTGAAGTAGGGAAGAACCATCTCCACTTTCCAAATGGGAAACTGAGGCACAAAGAAGACAATTAAGCATCTGCAGGAGCTCAGTATTTTACAGCTCCCTCCCTTTGCAAGCAGTTGGAGAACTTTAGCCCCTCTTAAAAACCTCAGCCTAAATATCTTGTCCTCAAATCAGTCTTTTGCAGAGCCAGAACCAAATCCAAACCCAGAGTCCATACAATCCTTTCTGCACGTATGTAAAAGCACTTAGATATTGGCAAGTGAGCCTTAGAAATACACATTTTGCACTTCCTCTTATTAAAATGAAATCATTATACATAAATTAATATTGGAACAGGCAAAAGAAGTTTTATCTGAAAGAATGCTTTTCCTCATTATCCTGTCCTTGTTAACCTGGGTTAGGGAAAAGTTTCCTAAACTAAAAGCCCAAGTTCTGAGCTTGCATGAACAGATTCAACACCAGTCGAGTCAAGGAGGTTCTGCTCACAAACGTTAGCAGCATATTTAACCTGCCTCTGAAGTTTCAGCAAGGACCGTTTCCTCTTTTGGACTGTGTGGTGGAAGGCAGGTTCCATAATTACCTCCACAGTCAGCCAAAAGAATAAGCTCAGGTTGACTCTGCACTTAAAAATAAATTCTTTATTATCCAGAAAGGAGCCAAATCATCATCTTACATCTTGAAAATTTTTAAAGCAATAAATAGATGGAGTGTTCTGTACAACACCCTGCATTTTGTCACTGGTGTCTAATACCTCTCTGGTACAAACATTGTACTTAATGCTATCAAAACTCTCGCTGTACAACAGCCTTTCTGATAAGAAGGCCCTAAAATCTTCTTTTGCTAAAGTACTAACAGTAACAACCTGATTCAGTGAAACCCACGTCACCTGCTTTCATTCCTTTCATGCACAAATACAGTATCTGACACACAACAATCCACTTGTCTAGAATTAATTCATTTCTACTAACTGAATCAGTTCTTCCTAACCATAAATTAACTCTTTAATGCTGATTTAAATACTTTTTTCTTAACAAGTTACTATCTGAGCTAAGGGAGTTGCAGGACCCACAATTTAGCTTCTTTCAGTGGAAAATGGAAGTCAGGCTAAATGCACACAGCAACTCCAACAGCAGTAGTTAAGGAACTTAAAACAGAACAATTAGGGGCTAAAAAAATAGACTTGAGAAACAACTCAAATGATTATTCAAATGAATGCATTCATAATATATGAAGCATATAAAAGAACATAATTCATGCCTAAAGCTGAGAAGAAAACACCTTAAACCCTTCAATTTCTAAAGCAACAAGAGAGTTTTGTAAGAACAGGTATGAAGCGATTAAAAAAATAAATCATCTTATTCCAAACACTTTATTTGTGAAGGCGTTTTCTGTATTGCCAAGAGCAAGTTCTGAAGTTACAGGATGACATTATTCAGGAAACAATGATCAATTTCAGCTCTGTTTGTTTGTTATCTACAGTGAGTGGGACAACAGTGATTTTAGAGAATTCTGTTTCTCTGGGCCTCAAGCCTGCTTTTTGAAGAGATCAATCATTCTACTGTCAACTCTTTCAGAAACACTTCTGGTTCATCATCAAAAGCAGAAGGCAGAGGTGCAGGAGTAGTTAATACCCACATGAAGTTTGGTAGTTGCTCAAGATGAATTCAGGCCTACCCTATCTGCAACTAAGTTGATCTTCCTCAAACAGACAAATCCTGATAACCAGAAGTTCCACTTCTTTTTGGAAGTTTCATTAAAAGTGTCATTAAAACGTATCAGAACAAATTAAAGGTGACGTTACCAGCGTGGAAAGAAAATACTGGCCAGAATTCAGCTGCCAAAAGAATCATCGGTTGACAGGCTCTGAAAAGGAGCAGCAACAGCAGGTATTTTACTCTGAAGGTACGTACGTGCATTCACCAGGATCTCTGTACAAGAGCTACACCGTGTGTTTAGTTCCAGTGTCAGATGGAGCTGTTTCATGTTCAAGCTCTGCTCAGCAGAAGTTGAAGGTCTGTACCGCTTTCACTACACATGCATCTTCCCTTCTGCAAAACCTGTACAATAAAATGGCTTTACATTCATGGATGTACTAAAAAGTTTCTGATAATGTTGGGGACACTCTGATATCACAGTCTATACCTGTTTGCCAGGACTCTATATATCAAAACGGTTTAAGTTGTAGGTAGTTGGATAGTTTTGCCGGCTATACTGGAAGTGGTCTGTTAAGATATTGGTTCGACCATACTGATAGTCTCCGTGTGGTGCAAATGCCGTAAGTCCATTCTGAGACTTCTCGGGAGTGTTTCGATGCCGGTCCAGGTTCACAAGGTCTCCAGTTGTAACTGGAAGTAACTGCTTCTTTGCTTCTTGGTTTGCATCGTATTTTGTCTAGGAAAGAAAGAAAGAAAGAATGTTTTTCTAAGACACCACCTAACATATTCATCTACCTAGCAGAAAGCACCTGATTTTACAATTACACTACTACCTATCTATGCCTGTTAAGGGTCTACTAGCAGCTTCTAACAAAAACCTCATTCCTCTCACAAGCCAAATCAATAAGCTGCTCTTTTGCTGAAGAGCTTTGAGTACGTTACTTCCCAATCTTCACTTGTCAGGAGAATATGAAGATCAAAATTCACATTGTTAGAGGCCCAGCAGCTGGCCTCACCCAAACACCCACATACTTTGCTTTGGTGACACACGGACCTCCTTGCGATGAAGTTTTATGCCGCACATTCTGTGTGTTTGTTCTACTAACAAGTTACTTGTGGTACAAAAAAGAATTTGAAGCTACTGGACTGTGTCAAGTGAGTTTCCTGAATAAACCCCCTTACCTTGTTATACAAGAAGACCCCCAGGATGGCTGTCATCATCCCAAGGACGTTGGTGCTCGTAACTGGATTGCGAAGCATTATAAGGGACACTGTGATGACCATGATTCGTTTGGTGGCATTTGCGACAGAGTAACTTAGTGGGCTGATCAAGTTCAGGATACTGAAGGCAATGACATTCTGGGCAAAGTTACAGAATCCACTGATAATAAGCAGCATCAAGGTCCAGGACCAGTGAGACATCGTGCTCTGTTATAAAGACAAACATTACAAGGGGAAAAATTATCTCAGGTTGCAGATAAGAGATGAAGAAACACAAATACTTGAGCCATTTCTTACTTGCCACCGATAGGAAGGATGTCCCGAGTACGTTACCTTACACAGCTGCTGACTTTGCAAGAACCTCTCCACACCCCTGCGACACCCACTCAGGTGCATTTGGTCCTCTCTCCAGCTACTGATTCCCGAGACTTACACCATAACGTAAGCTGCCTCTAACCCTGATGTGAATTCCTACAATCAACACGATGCTTATTTTTTAAGACTGTTTGGTGAAACAGTTTACAAACGTTTCACAACAGTTCCTTCCACGCTGAGGAGGAACTACACTGCAACACTTAAGGGTGCTT
This sequence comes from Strigops habroptila, assembly GCF_004027225.2. Classification (NCBI taxonomy): domain Eukaryota; kingdom Metazoa; phylum Chordata; class Aves; order Psittaciformes; family Psittacidae; genus Strigops; species Strigops habroptila. The sequence goes on along the minus strand of NC_044296.2, from coordinate 4,200,996 downwards.
TTTCTGGTTGAGTGATGGTGTGTGTTGGTTTTGTTTTCTTTTCCTTTTTTCTTTCTTAATAAGGAACAGTTTCCCAAATACAACACTTACCAAGTCGTTCTCTACTAAGAAGGAAGAAAGATCTACCAAAACCCACGTTGGGATCATGAAGAACACAGCATGGCACCCAAGTATGTTCAGCAACCGAAGATGATGTATTCGGGAATCTCTTAACACCTAACAAAAACCATCATTAAACACGATGTTAGCCTTTCCTCAGCTACCACTCATGCTATATCAGCAGAGATTCAGGAGCGGGGTAACAGTGACAGCTTTAGATGACAGATAAATGATGAAAATAATTAAATACTGTTACAGTAGGAATTTTCTATATGGATTACTAAAGAAAAGCAGACATGCTGCGGAGTGAAGAAAAGGCTCAGGAAACTCTGAGTTCTGCCAATTTTCAGTGTAACAGCTTTGACAGGATCTACAGAGCTGTAGAGAACAGGCAGACAAAACAGCCAGCTGTTACTTGGGGCTCCTTCGACTGTAAAGTTCACTTAAAAACATACATGAACTGAAAAATACAATCATTCTGTCCTGCTAAAGGCTGCTGCTGCTGCCCCATGCAATGAGCAGCAAAACCCTCACCTTCTTCGAGAAGATGTTTTGAAGTGAGAAACACAGCGTAGCAGCAAGTGCGCTGATGAGCCCCCACATGTCAAAGGAAAGCTCCGTGACGGTGGCCAACAGGACACCGGTTATTATGGGGATCAGAGACAAGTACACCTGGAAGAGGAACAGAGAGGAGCACCTTACACCTATGAATTTTCACTTCCACTGAGTTTATACAGAATGCTGACGTGGGAGGAAAGGAGAAGGAAGAATAAAGCGACAGAACCAGGGGTCAACTTTTATACTATTGGAATTCAAGGAATTTCTTCCCTGTGAGGGTGCTGAGGCGCTGGCACAGGGTGCCCAGAGAAACTGTGGCTGCCCCATCCCTGGCAGTGTTCAAGGCCAGGTTGGACACAGGGGCTTGGAGCAACCTGCTCTAGTGGAAGGTGTCCCTGCCCGTGGCAGGGGGTTGGAACTGGATGAGCTTCAAGGTCCCTTCCAACTCAAACCAGTCTGGGATTCTATGATATCTTGATCCTAGAGATGGTTCCCACAGTATATTTTGAATGGAAAATCTGGTTTATCTAATTTCAATCACAAAACTCACTCCGTGAACCCAAGCCCCAGCTTTCCCGATCCCAGCCAGCAGAGCACACCACAAGCACCACCAGGAGAAGAAACCACAGCAAACCTGTCCGCACCTTCGTCGTCTGCTTCTCCTTCATAATGATCCGCGAAAGAAGAACCACCCATATCGGCATCGTTGCTTTGACTGGGAATGGAAAGAGAACACTGATGGGGACGCAAAGCTCAGGCCAACCCCAGTAACCCCCATCAGCGGAGGGTGAGCACTGGGGAGGGAGGAGGGCCCAGGTCCAGCCCCACTGAAGCCATAACCTCCGTGGGGCGTCCCTCCTGCTGCTGCGCCAGGCACTCGCTGGCTGGTTCCTGGTGCTCTGGGACACTGCACTGGGCAATCCAGGCACACGCCAGGCTTCAGGTCATCCCATACGAGTATCCACCGGGCTTCAGGTCACTGCACCGGGCCCTCGTATGAGCACAGCTGGCACCGGGACACCTCACCGGGCACCCCCACGAGCAAACCCCGGGCATAAGGACACCTCAGCAGGCACCCTCCGCACACACACGCGTCCCGGCCCTCACCTGTGTGCGCGTAGGAGACCGGGACCCGCCAGAGCGAGACGTGCGCTGAGACGGAGGCGAAGTACTTGCCGAAGGCGAGCGGGAGGATGTAGCGGGGGTAGGCGCGGGGCGGCAGCTGGGCCGGGCCGGCGGGGGGCACCCGCCACGCACGCAGCAGCGGCGGCAGGAGCCCGCAGAGCCCCAGGATGTGGAACAAGGAGACGGTGACGGGCCGCGGGAAGCCGCCGAGCAGCAGCTTGTTCACCACGTTCCCGCCCGCGCTCAGCCCGTACCAGGCCAGGCACAGCGCCGACACCCGCGCCCCCTCCCGCAGCGCCGGCCCGCGCCCCCCCGCCCCGGCGCCGCCGCCGCCGCCCCGGCGCCGCCCGGAGCCGCCAGCGGGGCCGCCATGGCTCCGCGCGCCGGTGGAACGTCACCGCCGCCAACGCGTCGCTTCCCGGGGCGGGGCCGCGCCTCAGCGCTACGGGTGCCGGCAGCCGGCGCCGCGTCACTTCCTCCGCGGCGCGGCGCGTCCCGGCCCCTCGGGTCCGCAGCGCTCCCGGCCCCGCGTCCGCCCCCGCCCCGGTGCGGCCGCGGAGCAGCGGGCTCAGCTCGGGGACAGGACATGCACAGAGCCCCGGTTTTGCTCTCTTTGGAGCACGGAGGGAGGCCCACGTGGAAACGGAAAAGGCAGCGGCTGAGCAAAGGTCACGAACCGTTGGCCCCGGGCTTTAAAACTACGTTGTCCCAGGCTCCGGACCACTGAGTGCATCGAGAGAGGGGCTGAGAGCCCGTGTCATCCACGCGCTCTGTAAAGAGCCGTTTCTACACCTCTAAAACCACGCACCTCAGTTAAGTGTCACCCGCTGACGAGGAGAAGGGAGGGTATTATTCGAAGTTACAAGTTGTGTAAGTCAGGTAGGGGAAACCAGTAGCAGAGAAAGGGAGTTCAGGCAAGAACGAGAGCACACAGCACGTACAGAGGGTAAACTTCATTTGAACTTGTTTACAAAATTGACAAAAATAAAGTAGCACCTTGTAAACTCATTCACAGTCGTTTGGAGCTCACAGAACTGGTTCTGTTGTCATGCTGGAATAGGGATTGTCAAAGCCTCAGCTCACCCTGGATGACATCCGAGTGAGTTGCCCTGCAAGGGCCATGGCTTGTAGCAGAAATGGAAGGAGTGGAGGAAAAGACGGGGTTTGTAAAGTGCCGCAGCAGAGCACGACCCTGTTCCTAAGCAAAACCATTCAGAGGAAGAGGGAGGAGAAGCAGGAGCAGTAAGATGCAGTTTTTACATAAACCCCAAGCACTTTCCAAAAGAGCCAACTTTTTAACCCTCTGCCATGAAATCCACCTTTCTGAGCTCCAGGACAGCAGCTCTCCCCTGCTTTAAACCACCTCATCAGCTACAGAAGGACAAAATGGAAGTAAACTGAAAACATGCTTGGAAACACTCTTTTTTTTGGTAACTGCTGCTTCTCGTTTCACTCTCAAACCTGCACATTTCAGAAGTGGAAGCAGACAAAACATCAGGATTTCCAACAGCCACACATTTCAACATGGTCAGATCACAAAAGCAGTAGGTTTGAACAAGAAAAGAAACAAACCTTGTCAGCTGTATTCCAGAGAACGACCCAGCTTCACACACACCCAGCAAGGAACACCCTTTAAAACCAGGCAAGAGCCTGACTGCTCTGGGAGTCTTGGCAAAGCTCCTCTCCACAGCAGCGGGATCCAGCACAACCGGGATAAGGGAGTTAACAGTGCTAAACCAAGGAGTAGTTTTGGTGCAGCATCGCCTCCCTGCCTGCCCTGGGCAGAAGCCCAGCACTGGGGACTGCAGCAGACAAACAGTCCCAAATGTTAAAGCAGCCACAGTTAACAGAAGTTCTTTGCTTTCTGTACCAACCCAGGCTGCTTCCAAAAGCATTTTAACAAGGAGGAATAATAGATTAAAAGTTACAGGGGAAAAAAGCTGAACATGAAGAGCAGTTGGGTTCTCAGTCTCCAGCCCATGGGTGCAACAAGAGCTTCAAAACCTACATCCAACCTGTGTGAACACCACCAACAGCCATGAAAGACACCAGGTACACCCCTGCCAGTGCCACCTGGGGTTCCATCCATCCATCCCACCGCTCCAAGAGCTCCTCGGCGCCGCTCCCAACTGAGGAAAACCAAAAGTTCAGCATCAAGAATTCACAAAGTGGTTTGTGCAAATTTTTTTTATTTCCACATTTATATCACAATGTGTCCACTTAAAGGACCAAATAGCAAAGTTGCTCCCTTCTGCATCCCAGGAACACAGAAGTCTGGTTACTGTACATTCACTAAGGCTCTTTGTTTTTGCAAATTGCGTTTATGATGGATATCCATAAGGCAAACAATATCTAAAGGAATGGTAACAAGTATATTTCCAGCATACAAACAGGCTTCCTTTTTCCCTCTCACAGTACAGTTACAAACTTGTAGCACCCTCATTACATTTAGATTCTAGAAAAGGTGATTTTTCTTTTTTTTTTTCTTAATTTTTTTTGCCCTTTTTTTTTTGATTTTTGCCTTTTTTTTTTTTTTTTTTCTCTTTTTCCTGGAAGTTTGCAGGAAGGGAAAAGGAGGAAAAATATTTGGCTGGTGGTGGTGGGATCAAAAATATCATTCAACATCTAGTTTTTGCAGCATTTCTCAGAGACTGGATTTAAACTGAAACCAGACTAAAATATGTGGATGCCTATGGAATGTTGAGCTGAAGCTGGGCTCCCAGCCTGCAGTGCAACACCTGCTGTTTAAAACCCAATCTCCGTACCACATGACTTGGAAAAAACCAAAACCCCCCCCCAACGCAATCATGTTCAGAGATGTGACAGAAATAAAACTACAGTTTTTGCACATTGTCTCTCCAATATCTCACTGCCAAATAAAAACCCAAATCAAGTCAAATAAATAGATGCATATTTTTGTTAAGGTAACTTCCACAATTTTCTCTGTACCTGCCTGTAATCAGATTCCGGCATTCAGAAAGTGCTGGAAATCCTCTTCCTTCTCGGGGACTAACACTTTTTTATAGCTGGCTTGCTATAAAGAGTTTTGAACTCAATGGATCAACCTTCGTATGCCTTCCTTTGCAATTGTTAGTAAACTGGTAGCAGCATTTCACAAAAGGAGAATTTAAAGGACAGAGCTGGAACGAACCAGCTCCCTCCCACCCTCTGCTCGTTGGGCCTGTTTGTTCAGGACAGGAGCTTTCTCCATCTGGAAGTGGCATCGTGTCTGCCGGTTTTGCTAACTGCAGATGTAAAAAGCATTGTTTGTGTTTAGCAAACCTGGAACTCAGTCTAGGCAGACGTAAGGCAGGATGTTCAATCTACCATCATCCCCGTGTGGATCTAAAGATATGCACTGTGTCCAATCATACCAGTTACCCTGTGTGTCGTAACAACCGTTCACGCCTGGCCAGTGATGTTCACATATTCTGTCGAGGTCATCACTTGTGACCTCCCTCGTGACCCCAGGCAAGTCTGTAGGTTTGCTGTTAGGAGCTAGAACATGAGTCTTTCTAGCCTCTTTTCTAGTGCTTTCCTCCTGCTTTAAATACTCAGACATGAAGTAGTGAGCTCCTGGAGTCTGTACTCCTGATGAAGACAGCAAGCTACTCTGCCTGTTTAAATAGGACTGAATTATTTCATTTCTGGACAACTCTTTCCAGTTCGTTTGTTCAAAAGGGCTTTGCAGGTTGGGTTTTTGCTCCTGCTTTTCCGTTTCTGTCCTGTGCTGCTCGGTAAGCGCAGGGATTTCTACCTGCAAAGGATCTTTCTGTGTTAAAGGTTTTATCTGTCCTGTCATGGGATCAAAAGTGAGCTTTCTCTCTTTTAACCTCACAGGTTTCACACCCCCTTCTGTCACGTGCCCATCCAAGTTGACGGTATAGTCTCTGGGTCGGTACCTTTTCTTCTTTTTGCTATCGGAACCTGAAGCAGCATCATCGCTGTCCATTTTGGAAGTGTCCTGTGAAAAGCCTGTGTGTGGCGTGAGAGATTCCCCAGGGTGGGAGCTGGTTTTGCAGCTGGGAGATGTGTGCTGTTGGAGGGTCCCTGCTGGGTGCCTGTGCTGGCTTTCCGAAGGTACCTGCTGCTCCGGCCAGTGCTGAGACACCTCAGCTACCGCCTGCTGAGAGAACTCCAGTCTTTTCGCTGGCATGGGAGGTGTTGAAGGTTGCATCAAGGATGGTGGTGGCGATGGCACCTGTGCAGTATCTAAGAACTGAGACCTTTGAGATGGACTGGGCATCGAATCCTTTGGTGAGTACGTCGTATGCTGCCGAGCAAAAGTATCATGCCTGACATTTCTAGGGCTAAAGGAGGAACAGCGAGGACTCTTGGGCTGGTGCGGTCCTGTGGTTTCTTCCGATTTATCATGCTGCTGAAGCACTGCAGTCTTTAATAACGAGGAAGTGCTTGAAGGTTTTACAAGTCCTGGAGAACTGGTGTGAGGTTTTACAGCGTTTACTGGGATCTTACTACTGTGTTTATCATTTTCACTGAGTTCTGTCCTACTGCTTTCAGGCCCTGCGTGTAGGTTTACATCTACGGGACTAGGAAAATTTTCAGGACTGCCTCCAATTCCATTGGTTGGAGGGGGCGAAGAGTTTTGTAATACTTCATGACTAGCTTTGGAGACTTTTGGGGGAGGAGGGCCCTGATGCCCATCCCTGTGTTCACCTTTCCTTTTCCGATTCCCTAATTTCTCTGTTTTGGGAGAATTTAGTTTCTGGATATCATTCCTGCTTTTCAAGTCGCTGATCGGCTTCGATCCAGCCACCGCAGGAAGTTGCGCTTCTGCTTTGCAGTTGTGAGCACCACCGTTTGCTGATCCAGGTGGGTTCGGCAGCCCCCTTGGCACCGCTTCATTCTGGGTTACAGGTTCTATCAACTTCTGCCAATTCCGCAGCAACTTCTTGGCACGTTTGGCAAGTTCCTCATTGGATGTCTTCTTCCTCACCTCATTGATAAGCCTCCCAAGTCTTGTTTCCTATAAAGAAAGAAAAGGTTTTTTTACAACCAGGTATCATTCTGAACGACATTCTTAAGGCACATTTCTGCTTTGTAATGTTTATCCTCGGAAATACCAAGTTAAAACCCACGAAATACTGAAGTGTTGAATTAAGCTTTTTGGAAAGGATTAGTCCAGTTGGTCCAGTGCTCTGCCACACAATGTAGAACCCACTGTACGTTTCAAGTCATCCTGTCTTTATTCCCTGGCTGAAGCACCAGAGTCATGGGCTGTGAAAAACATCAGAAAGGAATTCTTTAATCTGCAAGAATCGTGAGAATAAAGATGCAGGTTCAGATCTGAGGGGAAATGCAGCACCCGAGGCAGAAAAGGTGCGTCTGGTCCCAATGAAAGGATAAGATCTGCAGAAAGAGGCGAGAGAAAAAGACTCCAGAATCTTCACCCATTACAGTAGTACATTGACAATAAAAGTCTCCATGTCACAAACCTGCCCAGACAGGGCACGACTCACATTCTACATTCTTCCTCCATCTCTCCTCTCCCTGCACTCCTCAGTATCTTGAAAACGTATGAAACCTGATTTAAACAAGCATTCCTGGGGTGTCCCAAAGTGGTTCCATAAGCGGAAGGAAGTGAAACGTTTGATTGCTCCCAAAGCACATTTGAAAACAAAGAACTGTTCCGCAAGTCAGATTACTTAAGAAAAGCACTTGAAAAGGAAACATCAAGCAGGCTGTGAGAGAAATCTGCAACACGCTGTGATATGTATGTTGAGATACAGCTGGAGTTACAATTAAGCAAGAGTTCAGAACATGTAACACCAGGAATTTTGATAGAAAGACTGAAAAAAATCTGTAATTTAGCCATAAAAACATCTTTGGGCTCTTTCTAGGAGTGGGCACAGCGAGACTGCACGATCCCACCTGAGACTCCAGCCTTTACCTCTTCTCACCAGCTACATCAGGCATCGAAACCTGTTTGATTGAATCGCAGATTAATTTCACAGACACAGAGTAACTCTGTTCCTATTTCAGCGTCTTTGGTGGTTGGTCAAACATCTAGAAAGGCAGCACTACTTCAGCAAGCAGTGATGTGGCTGAATGCAACAGGATTCATCAGAAGCAAGTGATGATTAATGTAGTGCCCTACATAAACAGGAGCTGTGCTGCACCAAATACTGATCCCAACCCAGAAAGAATCACTGTGTATGTGCTGAGAGGTCAGAAGCAGCCCCAGAGGGACAAAATAATATCTTAATTGTGAATCCTTTGCAATCGATCTATTGTTGCAAGAAAAGCTCATATGGAAATTAAGACAGGCAAAGAAAGTCCTTTTATACTCACAAAAATCAAGTCATGTTTAGAGGGTGACATACCTCAAGTGCCTCTTTGGTAATGGGGTATTTCTCCAGGCTGGAGATCACTTCCAGCACTGCCACCATGTTATGGATCTGCAACAAGGAAGACAAAGTCACTTCATCTTTCATGCACAGGTCTTAGTTATCAAATGTAATTTAAGACCTTCCACTTCATAATTGCTGGAAGCATTAATCACAAAATTGCTATCACACTGTCTGGCTTTAGGGAGCTGATTGTTCAAGGAATAGGGACAAGGACACTTTACTGACCTACTTGGAAACTGCAGCAACTCTAACACACACACTTTTATGTAAAACTAGAGGAAACATTAGCAATGAAACCAGTGTCACTTGCTAGCAAAGTCTGAGACTCCTATCAGACCCCCAGCCAAAGGATTCATGAATTGTCCTCCAGCCTAACTGGAAACATTAGTGCCAAGTGGTCCAAGACACGAGTCGCATTGGAAGGCTCACATTTACTCCCAAGTCACCGTCCTATGATGTTGTTCAGAACACTGACACTTCCTGCAGCCACCCACCACAAGTCCAAAACCCTAGGTCCAAGTGCTCCACATTCCAGAGCGGATGAAGCAAACGCTGTGCCCAGTAGGTGTCCTCAGCCCCCCACCCGGCGCAGGACCAGGCTGGGCCACCTCCAAACCCGGCAGAGCCCTGGAACTGCGTGTCCCCACGTGGAAGATGGTGAGGAGCCACTGCAGAGATCCCCATGACATTAAAGCACGTATCAGATTGTCTGATGGCTTCACTGCCACGTTTCTGCGCGCATGGGTAAGCGCCGCACAAAAGCTGTTGCCACAATCTGTAAATCTTAAGCACAAATGGGATTTTAGTAATTTCCAGGAGAAGCCTCAGGCTACACAGCGATCCAGCCCCATTCCCATTCCCTGATGTTAAGAGCATCGAAAAAGCTACGATTTCTAATCCACCTTTGTAGACAGATTTAAAAGATAAGCAAAGGAAAACTTGAATCACAGCCTCATTTATTGCTTAATTGCATTTGTGACTCAAGTGGATGTGAACTGATCTGAGAAACATCTCTCAGCAAGAACCTCGGCAGGGATCCCACGTTATCCTAAAGCCTCACCAGGAGTGTACTCGTGTAGCTCTACCCACCCAGCCACACACTCCACAGCAAGAGTCTTCATTTTAAGACTGCCAAGTTTGTAAGAATCAGCTTTTCCAAGTCAATTCTACCCCTTTCAAGATACAACAAGAGAATTGGGAGCTGAAATCTCTTCTGTACAGAAAACCTTGTTCACGGACAATGTTTTTCCCACCAGAACAGGCTTGCTCAATGTTGGAGAGACTTGGATAAATCTGTCAGCAACGAAACACTTGGCCTAATTTTTAGATTAACTTTGATCAAACTTAGGTTTAAAGTCTATAGAGGCTTTGAATGATTGTAACTCCTACAGGTTGTAAAGCCAACTTCAGAACAGAGATGAATTCATTTGTCATGGCTCTTCACCAAACTACAATGCCTCTGCAGAAATTCAGAGCCCTACCATCCAGTCAGGCCTGGTAAAGCTCTGCTTAAGCTTTAGAGCAGCAATAGCATGTATTTTGAAACATCTTAGTTCCTACTATTTCACTTCAACACACTTTCTTCCATGTTTCTTCCTCACGCTGCCCTCCACGCCTAGAAAGAACAATTTAGCACCACAGCATAAGTAATACATAACACCATGGGTCTTTTTTCCACTTTTTAGAACCAGAGCACCTAGAATAGCTAATGCTCAATTCTGGGAGTTTCCAGACAAATGTTTTTAGACTCGCAAAACATGAGACTCTCCTTCCCAACACATAGTTTAGACTACAAACTACCAGGGTGCAAAAGGTTCTGCGCATTGCACAGCGCAGTAACTGGTCCAATTATTTTGGCAGTTGCTGGGAATCCCCAAATATTCATTATCTAAATGACAAACTGATGGCAAAAAAGGATTACATCTCTCAAAAGGTCAAGATGGGGAAAGTGATACGCTCACATGGACACACATCTACGGGAAGATGAAACTGGTCAGGGAGTTTCCAGTAGCAGCTTTGCCTTTGTTCAATACACCCCAATACGTGCACATGGATGCCCCCGGCTGCTCCATCACCTCCCAGGGACCAGGGCTGCACCACAGCTGATAAGACTGTTCCTTCATGCCTCCTTTGAGGGACACATGGTGCCTATTAAAGGCAGTGAAAGCAGCCTTACGCCACCGAGTCCGTGCTCTTCACTCAGCTCCTGGTAGAACACAACCCACCCACTGCAGATTCTTCACACAATTGTAATCAATTGAAAACATATCATCATACTGGAGCAACCACTGCAAAGAGCACGAAGGCTCACGCTCAAGATCAACTGCAAGAAGCTCCTCTCCTTTTCCCCTCTTTTTGACCTGCAGGGAAGCATGGTTCTTCTAAAAAAATACCATGTTCATCAGGCAGGTTCAACAACTTCTCCACCCTGCCCCAGTAGTTCTGTGTTGTTTTCTTGGAATGCTTCATCCAAACTGCCAGAAAAAGTAATAATATAATATTCTATTACATATAAAATTATATAAGTAGTATATATATTATATTCTTAGACAGTTACATACATTATAATTATATCAGTATTATACTTGTAATAAAAATCATATTCACCCATTTCAAACTAACAGAGACCATGAAATTTCCTGTGGTGCAGTTAAACACTATGACGGAAACAAGGCGACCTCCCCAAACACCTCAAGTATCATCTGTTCCATGTGAGGACACCTATTTTGTTAACAGCAGCACACGAGTATTGTGCACTAGTATCTTTACCTTAAACCATCTGTTAGTGGCTTAATAAAATGAATATATTGTCACATAACTGACACGAGACTGGAGTTACAAAGCCTGCCAGGACATCCTCCTACTCTGAGCAGCACCAGAAGTGATAATTTATAATGCAAGTAGTTGCTATTAAAAATGCTTATTGGCCACACAGCAGACAGACAAAGTGACCTAAAGCAGAGCGGGACAAGGGAGCTCTTCAGGTGCTGGTTCAGAGCGTGACTGTGCAAGTAAAGTCTCAGGAACTTACACATCATTTTAGATTCTATTTGCTTTTGTCTAGTTCCACCACAGCCCGTTACTACCACCCCAAAACAAGAACCTCCATGAAGCAACCCCAGGACTCTGCATTTAGCAGCTTGCAGAGAACAGATAAGAACAATTCATATGGTATTTCAAATCATCCCAGGCTATTCCCACTGCCTGGCACACGGACTAATTCACTCGAAAGTTTACTGGAGAACATCTGCTTTGAGTCATGTACGATAATCCTTTCCAGCCAACCCTAATGATAGTCACAGAAACCAAATCTTATTTATTCCATGCAAGCCTCCTTAAGTCATTCAGCCATACTCTGGAGCTTACTACTGGTATCTGAGATCTAGTCCAAGTTAAGCACTGAGTGTTTTTACTCCAGCCTCAGACAAAAGCATGGGGTTTCTGAACACACTGGAAAAGATCAAGAGGCTTAATCTCCCTTTTTATTTTTTTTAACTGCCACCTTAATCCTATTTTAGCTTTTACAAATCAAGACCAATTCAGTAACTAACTTCAGGGTAAATGTTCCACAGCAGTTTTAAAGGCAAAGCAGTTTAAGTGTGTTGGGGTGGGAGGTTTAAGGTACAGCCCTTCTCCGGCACCTCCTACTGCCTCCTTCCCGGTTGATTTGAAAACAGCAGCAAACTCAGCACCCCCACACGAGCTGGTAGCACCGCTCCCACATGCTGGGACGTGTTTTACATTGGACGAGCACACTCACACGTTAAGCTTTGATTCTCTTCCTTCATCCCCAGGTACCAGACCAGCCTAGGTACTAACCTCAACGTAACACCTCCCATTCTTCCTCAGCACAGGGCAACCTGCATCTCACCCCACTGCTACCTCAGAAACAACTGGTACAGACACTCAATCGCAGTCGTTTGAATAAAGCAATTTTGATTTCTTGGTTGGTTTTTTGATGTTTCATAGGGATGTTTCTGAAGATCTCTGCATGTGTGACTAGACCGCGACAGATGACAAACCAGATCGGAGGTAGCACAGACGATGTGGAGCATTGCACAGGCCCGGAGCAGGAGAAGCTACTTCCCTCTAACTTGAAAACCTGAGCACTAGGTGCACAATTACAAAAGAAATTGCAGAGAAACTGCTGATACAGCCAGAAATCTGGCTAGAAAGGCTCTTTTTAATCACTTGCATCAAGTTCACAGAACAGCGCTAAAAGGCATCTGTTGACACAGGATCATCATCCATATGGGTCACATTAGTACCTGGAAAGAGTGATTAAACTTGGCCTAATATGTCTACAGTCCCTAATCATAGAAACTTGTCTAAAGTGTAACACTACTGTCCTCCCAAAACCACAGGTTAGAATAATCAGGCTGACTCCATTGTAGGCATTTTGAAAGAGATTATAGAGCTAGATCAGAAGACACTGCCTTTGAGAGATCTGTCAGCACACTTCGACCTCCTCAGAATATATTAAATGCTCAATATTTTGCTAGTTCCAAAGTACTTCTGTAACATTTTCCCACCTGTAGTATCGAGTTTCCCAAAGAAAGCAGAGAAGTGCACCCACCATGGAAGACTGACCAGATCTCTCTTTTCTACAGATACAAATCCAAACCTCGATTGCCAAGTTGGGTGTTTTCTGTTGGCAAGATCAGGAATGCAGCATGGTCTATACAGAAGGTCACATTTGTATCATTTTTTATTGTCTTCCCCTGCTCCTAGGGACAACAGCATTTTATTGGGTAGTTATAAAAACTGTCATATATCTATGGGCCACGTAGATCACAGAATGGTATCCTTAGGTAGCACAGGAAAATCCCAGGTTCAAGGTCAGTATTGCTGGAACTGCCAGGAAGGCAGAGCTGATTCAGAAGGAGGCAGAGCAACAGCACTGTGAGCAATGTCATCCACTCACATTTATCTTCCCCAAAGCAGTGATGACCTGCACTGAAGGCACCAATTCCTGCCCCAGGCTGGGGTATCTAAACAGTGTCACATCTTGCCCCCAGCACTGTATTTGTACAAAAGCTGCTTCATTGCATAATAATCCAAAAATTGGAATAAGAAGTATGAGGAGAAAAGTTGCTATTCATAGTAGGCTTTATTTAAATGCAGCAGTGGAAATACAGCAGCACAATGTTTATTTAGCACTTCACATAGGATGCTTCAGATACCAGACACTAACAATACGTCTCATGAACAGTAAATCACAATGTCATTTTTGCAGAGATACAGACTAAACACACAAAGTTAGAATTCAGGTTACAACCTGCTGGTATTTAGTTCAGTTCCCTTGCAACTGATCTATTAACAGTTTCCCCTCCCCACAATGTGACATGATGTTGTCTAAAGATAGGGTACACGAGATGCTATTCACAGAAACGACATGCCAAAAAGATGACCATGCACTACTTTGTTCATAATTATTGAAAAGGTTTGAAAGTCAGTTTTCTAAGTGGAGTTCAAATATTCACCAGTACACAAAAGTTAGTCTTAAAAGAGGTGAGTTATCTAATAGCATTTAGTAAAGCAGATATTTAAAACATGAAGGAATCAATTATTTGGGTTCAAAGTCATCCATCCACTGAGAGTGTCTTCGATGACAGAGACATTCATCTGGAGTCCATGCTTTGGAAACTGATCAGAAATTTGTGCTGCAAAACAACAGGTAGAAGAAATACTCCTTGACTACCACAGGCAAGGTGGCGGCCAGTCACAGCAAGCACGTACCCCTAACTCTGCATTTAAAGTTTCCACATCTAAGGAGTCACAACAATCTGCATATGTTTTATTTATACTTAAACTTTATTTAACAGTAAGATAACATCATCCAAATACCTTCCCATATGTACTTTACAAAGCCAGGATCATCAAACAAGAGTAAGGTCAGACTTAAGCAAAATACCGCAGTGCGAAGAAATGGGGAGACCTGAAATATTCCCCTTGAGTGAGACAACAGTTCAGCCCTCCGTGAAGTGTTGGCAGTAGGTAACACACATCAGTGAGGTGCAGAGACACCAGAACAGCCAAAAGATTACGAGAAGTCTGCCAGCAGAGAACACATTTTACCCCAGCAGTCACAAACAGCCTCAAGATGCAAATACGCAGCAGTTGGTAAGTGCCATCAGCACTTCAGCTCTTCTCTACGTGGTCCATTCCAAAGGACATGGCTAAGCCCCTGGCACAGCAGGAAAACACACCACTCTTTGGCAAGGCAGGAGAAACCACCCGACACAAGTAGTACCCATTGGTGAAGTCTTTAGAAGATAAGAGGTAGTAAAATACAGATTATGGAGGCAAGATGCGCACCCAGAGCAGCAATGGCACACTGGGGAATGCCTTCCTGCTCTCCAGGAAGGGGTCTTGAAGGCAAATAGAATAAAGTTGACAGTGTAACTCTTTTCTCCATATTTATTAGCCAACACTCAGAGGGCATTCTTGTTACTACAGAGAGGAATAATTGTCAACTTCAACATTTGCTAATCATTTTGTATAACACCATAAGAATCGTACCTTTAGTGCCTACCCCTCAGTTAAATATGAAACACGGAAGACTCACTGAAACATGGCCCCACACATTTCTTTTTCCAGCCCCTGCAAGAAAACCACCCCTAAAACAACCCACAAGATCATAAAGCTGGGAAAAACTTTTTTGGGGATCAAATTTATTAGGCAGATTTAAAAAGCCCAGCAGTGGAAGTGAAATACTATTAAATTGGGAAGATGTGTGTGGCACAAATTCAAGACAAGGGAATACAGGAAGAAGAGAGCTGGGTACTTCAGGCCCCAAAGCCTGGCAGAACACAGTCTCAATGGTATCTACCACCACATACTGTAGCAATTTTAGTGTTTTTCACCCAACACCACACTGCTAAGGAATGGTAGAGGAATCAAATACAGCTGGAATTACATGATCATCTCGAGGTGCCACAGTTCTAGAGAATGTATACAAAGAGCTCAGAAGGGAGCAGTGATGGGAGGGTTTGAAAATATGGTGAGTAAGAAAATGTTTAAGTACTCAATTCACACAGTATTGAAAAAAAAAATAGGGAGGAGACACATAAAGCTTGAAATAAGACTTCCTGTGTTATTAGTCATAATAAAGAAAATGGTGATCAACCTTTTTCATACTCACTAACCTAATCTGCAACAAGACAAAAACTGATTACGTATAAGGAATAGACAGAGCACTACCAGTGCACTCAAATAAGCTGTCAAATAGCTTCCACAGCCACTACTGAGGTTTAAGAACAGATTAGACAAGCCTGGAAGGAGTTGCTTTACGCAGGTGATGCTACTGCAGTGATGGCAATGGACCTCGTAGCTCCATGAAGCCCCTTCCAGCCACTCACCCCCATCAGTCACAGCCAGGGAACAGGTACCAAGCAAGCAGCCGAAACACACCAGAACACCCCCTTCCCTCTAGCCCAAACTGGACTCAAAATAGCAATTCTAAATTCTGCCCTCTCAGAAATACACGCAGGGAATTAGCTGAAGGAGTTTGTATTACAAAGGACATGCAAAATTCAACACTTCCAAACCCGAGGCCTCTCTGGCAGGCTCAACAGCCCTGAGGGACCACGATTCCAGAAGAATTGCCCGAGGCTATCCCGGCCTTCCCAGGTGGCTCATCACTGCTCAGGCTCTGCACTCACTTCTATCACCATTCAACCACCTCATGCCTACCCCTTCTACATCCCAACACCTGAGCACGTTTCTAAACCAGCATGTGCCTGCCAAAACAAAGCATAACAAACCCAGAACGACCACAGACACTGTGGTTTGACCCAGCCTGATACACCCATTGCCTTCTGTACAAATACTACTGGTCACGCTGCCAGCTACAAGTGGGTTTAGCATTCAGCGGAACAACGTAGCACATCTTACAGAACCAGACTCATCAAACGTTGAGCTGCACAAGCAAAGAGTAGGAGATACTGCAACACGTCCACCCCTGGGTGCAGCAAATGCTACACACGTCAGCACAATAAATAACACCTATAGAACACACTGCTAACACACAAGCCCTAAAACCCCAAACACTACGCTGGTCCTCAGGACATCCAACCACGATACAGTTTCACTGTACACATGAAACAGTTTTTCCTCCTCTTCCACCTCTCCAGAAACTTTAGCCAGTTGAATCTTGGTAGTTACTATTTAGTGTAAGCCATGAACTGAAGTGCAAAATTATTGCTTAAAAATTTAAAGAGCCATAAAAGGAGGTTGCTCTGCAATCAAAGTCAGAGGAACAACTGGTCCTACTTCACCAAGAGAGAAACAGAGTTTGCTGACTATTCTGGCAGAATACAGAAAATTCAGCCCTAAAATGCAGCCCTTCTGATTTATCATGATCTTGGTGCTTTCTATGGTAAGGAAACTTCTACTCATTCAGCCAGAAGTCTGTACTTCTACAGTTCTTCAGGGAAGTGAAAAGCCAACACTGGGAGTTAATGCACAAGAGGCAAGTCCCAGCTCTCCGCTTCCCCGGAAGAACTCACTGCTTTTATCTACCGGTGTTATGGTAAGAGCAAAGTCAGACACCAAACTAGATTAGGAGAATGACCCTTAAAGTAATCACCTGGACAGAATCATTCTGCAATCACCTGCTTAATCTTAATGCACTCCAGAGAACTAGCGGAGATTTAAAATTATGCAACACGCATTGAAGGACCTGATGAGAGTGGCTCCAAAGGATCAAGAGCTCGCTGAAGTTCTTAAATATTATGTTACCCATCATCAGTATCTACCCAGAGCTGTTAAGACAGAGCAGTTGATAGCTGAATGTAATACAGAAAAGCCCTACTAATGTCACCACAATGAAGAGTTTTTACTCTTCTCTTAAAATATAAAACCATCAGTCACTGTGTTGGTGATAAATCGGTGACTTTTAAATGCAGCAGGCCAACTTTTCCCCAAAATGCTAGGGAAGCTTCTCAGCTGGTTCCCTAAACACTAAAGGAGACTGAGGCAAGAGCCTGATGAATATCCTGCATGATGGAATGTATTCCTTCACCACACTCAAGTGCAATATGCTTGCATGGCTGCTCATGAGAATTTCAGCATGGCACACTTGTTCCCAAAACCTGACAAAAAGAGTCTTCCAAACTGGGAAAGTTTTACATGCCAACTTTGGAGAGAAGTCACTGCATCCTTCCAGCAGCAGTTACTAACACAGAATTTCCATCAGCACCTACCATAGAGATGTGTTATGGATATGCAAAAGAAAGTTAAATCACTTTACCCATCCCCTAGAATTGTTGCTCACCAAATTCTAGGTAAATTGCTGCTGCCGGTCACCCGCTTTCAAATCCCTCCATTCCCTGCAGACTGTGCAGGTCCTCAGGAGAATACAACCTGTGGAAAGCGATGACCCCCCCATTCGACAATCAGTCGAGAATGCTCGGCCATTCCAATCATTAGCAGCTACTTGGAAACAAAACGCCTTTGCTACCTTTGACTAGGAAAAAGAAAAAAGAACTCTTCCCGCAGAGGACAGTAAGCACAGCACCTTTCATCGCGCCACCTTTCAACTCCAGGCTCACAAGTTGGAGGGCTACTTTACTTCAGGAGCAGCTCCACTCAAAACCAATTGCCCAATGTCAATGACAGGACAAAAGAACCCAGTACCCCATTAGCATTTTATTTATATTTAAACACAGGACATTGGGGAAAGCTGCAGCCTGGTGCTAATTATTTTTAACTTTGTAGCAAAAAACTTCATGATTTCCACTTAAAAAAGCCCCAGTGACACTTAAGCCCAGTCTAGCAAAGAAAATACTATCCAAAGTCAAAACCCAACAGCTCATATTTTGATAGAGTGAAACTCTTACTGACAACAGAGACCAAGTTTTCATGATGCAGTCAGGTTCGTCAGGGGTGCGTGCAGCCCACGAGCACACAGGCTGCAGGCACCCCACTTTTACATATATATCTGCAACGTCACCTCTTGCGTCTTCTCTTCGATCTCACTGTGCTCAACTCTATTCAAAAATCAACTGTAGTTTCTCCAAAGATAAACTATAACATCGAGATATAATTTTTTCTGGAATTTTCAGGACGATAACATCTCTACAGACATAAATTCCTCCTCATGCAATTAACTTACACAGCACAAAGCGTGTTCCTACTGACCATGCTGCCAGCACAAAATGCTCCGCTTAAGTGACAGCTCCAGTTACAGCAGCTCAGCACTGCTTGTAGATGTGCTGAAAGTTTGTTCTCTGAAGACAAGTTATGAAAGTGCAGCACTACCCTGGCAAAAAACATGCTCCTCTACCTTCAGTTCTATGCTCCTTAAACAAATCAATCCATTCAGACCTGTAGTATAATCGTGATACTCTGCGAGCTGATGCTACATGAAAACAGCATGCGAGAAAGCAGCTCCACAAAAGTGCTGGCTGTCACTCTTAGACAAGACTTCCACCTCTGCAGTCATCTTCACAGCACAAAGTTTCAAAATACACCCAGTTGAGTATGTTGCTGAATACTACAGACAGACTTGGACGTAGGATTCCTCTCCTCCCCAACTGCTACGTTAGAAAACCTTTTGAAGCTTCGTTCAGTAAAACAGAACTAATTGCGGTTTACTTCCAGTGAGTCCTCAGGAGAAATTTCTACCACCGACTGTTGGACATGCTAAAAAATGTACCCTTTGATATTAATAGTCACACTGCCCCATGAGAGCCACACTCCAGAAAACACTGGCACACTGTTAAGTTTAGCAGATTGCACCTCAAATTAAAGCAATTTGCTAGTACTTAAATATTGTTCCAAACACTGAGAACATGAATTACCTGCAGAAAGAATAATTCATTTATAAGAACACTGAATAACCCAACCTACATTTACATTAACCTGAACGTGATCACTTACCTTTACCTTAAATATTTCTTTAAAGACCAAATGTGTAAGAGGGGCCACAACATGCCTTATTTACACCATATTTACTACCCAAGAAAGTTTATTTGAAGTTATCGCCAAGCACAAAATGGGTGAGCTGAGATAGGAGCACAGCCTTATCAGCCAAAACAGACATGAGGGCTTTAATTTATAAAAACTATACTGACATTCACTTTAAGCCCAAATCTAACATATTGGAGTATCTATGCCTTAAAAGAAGTGCTTCTTACTTAACATTATATTTCCACAGCAGGCAGAATCGATTGCTCTTTCCCTATCCTGAAACTTCCATGGTTGCTGAAGAAAGATAACTTGTCAACTGCAGCTGCTCCTTGAAGAAACTGGGAAGGGATGTCCCCTCACAGGATACCGGGAGAAAAAGCTGCTCTAAAACTGCTTAGATGAAGAGCCAAAGGTGCCAGAATGACAGCGCTGTTGTGTGTTTTGTTATACCAAAAACCCTAGAGAGGCAACACCAACAGCTTAGGCTCACCCTCAACCCCCTGTACGAAACCCACAGGAAAGACAAATTGGAGTTTCTCTCCTAGGCCTGGACTTCTCGACGCTGGCTGGAGCCAAACCAATTCCATTTTTGATTATCCGGAGCATCAGCCACACAGTGTGAGGTGGTTTACTCTTCAGCTGCAAAGCTCACTCATCAGTTACTACTCAGGAGCTATCCATAAAGAAGTTTCCCAGCATTTACCCCAGGAACACATGCCAAGGCCCTCCATTACTGCATCATGACGAACATAGGAGATAATTCCAGACATCTGTGAACCACACACAAGGGTCCGTGACAATAAAGCCTCTACAAGTGCAGCTGGACCATGAAGTATCCACTCTCACCTCAGACAAGCACAGTTAACTCCTCCAGGTAACACTCACCTCTCTCCTATCGGGTCCCAAGGCAGTAGGGAAGCACAAGGAAGCAAGCAGCTTCCATACTTAAACACTTAATACCCAGTTCTGCTGCCACACTTGTGCCATTACTATCTGTGATGCACCACAGAAGTTTTATCAGGTAATTGAGCTACATTAAAAGAATACATATTGCCTTTTCTTTCTTAAACTCTGATCAATTCCCCAGTTCAGTTCACCACATGATCCTGCAAACAGCTGCACCACACGCATAAAATGGGTGTGTAGCAGGAATCAGAAGTGGGTGTTATTTAAATTGTCGCTGCTGCTGAAACAAACACTCAAATTACAGCTCCAGAGCAAATGACTACTGCCATCACCACTGCAACCTGTGGAGTTTCAAGGAATTAACAATAGAAAGGCAATTTGGCATTCCCCTTGCTTTGACCCCTCAATGCAAACTCTTGCTACTTTTGTTTGCTCTGATTTTGTCTCAGCAGCCTCACACTTTCTCATGGTCCAGCTACTGCAAACGAGAGGGCACTGTGCAAATGAGAAGCTTTTAACCAAAAAAGAAAACCTCTCAAAAAGTAATAGGCTGTATTATCACCAACCCCAAACTGACCAGGACTAGACAGGCACTGAACCTGACAGTCAGACCAGTTAAACTCAATGTCTGCGCCTATGAAGCATCACAGGCACTGCTTGAATGGATTTCCACCAAGCAAAAACAACCCCCAAAGGCTACTTTGGAAAGAGGTGGACAGGAAAGCAGCAAAGCCAAGAAACCAACCCCACCACCACCCTCAGGAAAGTGGCTCCAAGAGAACCCAGCTGATTACAATATAGAGCATCAAAAAAGCAGTCCTCCTTGGGTAAGGTTATTTGACATGAAGAAGAAACTGAACACAATGAGACTGACTACATCAGACCCAAACCTTTATCCAGAACCCTAAACTGACACAGTAATGATGCTTCAGACCCTACACATTAGGGAATGCCACAACCCCCCCTTACATTTCCCCACACACCTGAAGCACAATCCACTGCCCCCATGCACAAACTACAATACTACTCGAAACAAAACCAAGCTACAATAAGGAAATGAACAAAACCAGTGAGAGATACAACAGGTTCCAGCCTCTCTGCACACTGCAGCTTCCTCAAAACCAGTAAGCTTATTAAGGCCGCACAGAAAAGGATAAGGCTAAAGCAAAAGCCATTCCTAGTCTACTTTTGCCCACACATAACACTTCCCTGCATCCAAGAAATCACCAACAACCCCCTGAAGCAAACTCACTTCTAGAAGGTGTATTTATCCATGATGATGGAGGCTTTTGTTTCTAAATGTTGGTAAAGCAATCAATACAGAAAACAGTTGTGGAAGCATCTTTAAGTAGGCAAACCGTGCATCAACTGCAAGACCACTCCAGGCCAATGTACTACGTAGAACCATAGAATGGTTTGGGGTGGAAGGGACCTTAAAGATCACCCAATTACAAACCCAAGGACTGATTTATTATTAATAATGTCTCACAGACCTCTCCTCAAGGCCTGAGCAGCAAAACCAACTGAGATACTGAGTGAACAGCAGCCTGATTTACAATCAGCTCCAACCACATGGTGAGCATACAGTCGGTTGTTACTCAAACCAAAGCTGGGTTTGCATCGCAGAGAGCCATTAATGGCAAAGCAGTAAATTATTGTCTAATCTTCAAAATGGGGAAAAGATTGCTACATATTCAGGATGAGGAACCATTTAATTGCAAGCACAATTCTAACAGCCAGTAGGAAACAACAGGCTTTCCCACAGAGCAAAAACTAAGAGATCTCATTAGTCCTGACATCAGGTAATAAATTCCCTGAAGAGCCCAATTTAACGAGGCAAAGGTGTTCTTCTGCTCAGTGGAAGAGGTGGTTTCTCAGCACGCTGAGTCTGACAAGAAAAGCGTTGCTTCTACCTGAACCAAGGAATATCTCCCCACATAGACCTCACAACTGCTACAATAAAGGTTTCGGACACTCTTCTTCAGTCACTGTTTCTACATGGTTCTTCCAGGAGAAGGATTTTCCTGCCAGAAATCCACATCACTCGTCGCAGTGGTGCCACCACTGAACTCCCACTTTCCTCCAGCGTGAGTCTCGGTACATTCTCAGTAACACACGAGCAATGGAAGGAAGTCGATGTTGATCCTCAGTGTTTAAATCATGGAGCAGAAGTAGCTTGTCCAAATGGTTTTTCAAGGGGAAAAGGCTGAATAAATGAAGACATAACACCAGACATCCCGGGTGGCTTCCAAGATGATGTAATTTGTCCAAAAATAGCTTATTTCTTATAGGTCTCCTTAGAAATAGAGGTTACCCATGCAAATTCTGAACTAAGAGTGAGAAACTAAGTTATAAATATATTCTGCAGCAATTACTAGAAGAGCTCTCAAGTGCTAAATGTGTGTGTACAATTAAAACATTGCTCCTGAGTCGGCACGGCTTCATGTAGCAGATAAAGATGAGCAATCACAGAAGGTGATTTCTCAAAGCAAGCAGGGCCCTAGAACTTGGGGAGAAAAGGATTTTGACCAGTTCGACTCAAAACAGATCCCACAGCAAAGCACTATAAAGAACCATCTCCTCAGCCCCACAGAACTGGACTGGTTTTTGCATGCCTGACAGTATCAGTGCAGTTTTCACCCTCTCCAGAAACACGGACATACACGCGCTAAGAGTTAGGCTGAAAAGCCTGAATGAAATCCAGGCCTCAAAGCTCGACTTCCCTGGTAAGCAAGGAAGTCAATCCCAATGATAAAGACTCTTAACTTTGAATGCAACCACTTCTTTTAGGAGAAGATTCTAAAAGCCAGAAGCAAGCAGCCACTCTTCCATGGGTAACCACAAGCGCAGCAGCTCATAGCTGCAATGACTTCTTCCTGCAGGAAAATATCAGAACAGTTTCTTATACTTTTATGCTGCTGCCCAAGTGTGATTAAATTCAGAATCGCCTTTTAAGCATGTTCAAAACATACGTTTTAATTCCTTTCGGAAAAGCAGCATGGTGGGGAGTTTGGTTGAAGGCTTACCACGTATTCTACATGCTTTGGAGAAAAAAAGCAAGAGACCCAGGCCTGCACAATGAATTTCCACTACACCACCTCTGCTCTCCTTCGAAGAAAAGGTTAAAATGGAAGACAGCCCCCTGCCTACAGGCGTTTCTAAACAATGGGCTGATTTTTCTGCCACCAATTATTGCCCTGGATAAGTATCAAGTATGTAGAATTATAATTTAACATACATTACTCCTAAGCTTACGGGGCTACTGACCTGCTGGGAAGTTCAGCACAGCTCCTGGCTGATGCTCCAACCTCCCCTTGCAGACAGCTGCCTCACTATTTCTGACCCTTCTCATCACAACCAAGGTGCAAGCACCTTCACAGAGTAACAGAGCATGAACTTATGGAGAAAGGGAAAAGCATCCATCACAAAAGCCACTTCTCCTGGCTGCTTAATTCTGCATAGCCACAGAGTTTTAGAGAGTAACACCAGCATTAGGGTAACTATTGCTGATGACAGTTTTGAACTTAAAAAACCCCATGGAGCTGTGTGAATTTTATTAAAGCAGGCGGACACTCGGTCTAACGTACAGTGAAAGATGTGCAGCCACCAAAAGAGAACTCAGAGTAAACAAACCCCCCAGTTTTCAGGCAGAAGTAGGTATGACTTTCATAGGCCAAAACCACCATTTCACATACCCAGCCTCCTGGAATAACACACACACAGAGGTACATGTGCACATTCACCCGTAGCTGCCCCCACAAACTGCAGCTAGCCAAGACAAACCCACCTTTGCATCCTGCTCTAGTGACTACTGACCTAACATTCGAAAGTCTGACGGACTGCAGGCTCTGCAGTCCTCTCCCAGTAATAAACGCTTAAGTGGAGAACGGCTTTAATGCACCAAAAAACCTTCACAAGGAGCAATGATAGTTGGATAAGCGCCCCTCACACGTTAAGGCCACTTACAGGTAAAACAGACGCCGACTTCTGCGCTCACACTGCATCCCAGGAGGAGCAGATAAGCTCCTTACCGTGCTGCAGGGAAGGATAAAAGCGAAGACCGAGGCTGCTCGGTGCTGGAGCAGCTCCAGAGACCCGAAGCCACCGCCGAAGCCCTCCCGGCGGCCCCGGGGCGCCCCACGGCCCCGCCGCGGAACAGGTGGGCGCCCCGGAAGGTCCCGGAGAGCCGCAGAGGAGCCCGGCCCAGAGCCCCCTGCAGGCCGCGCCCGAGCCGCGGCCTGGCGTCGGGAGGCCGCCGGGCCGCACGCCGCATGGCCGGGCAGCGCCGGCCGGGCCCCGGGGGGTGGCGTGCGGCGGCGGGAGGCGGCGCGGCGGCGGGCGGACGCGGCTGCCGGGGAGGACGGAAGCGGCCTCCGGTGCCACCACCGGGGCAGCCCCCGCGGTGCCCTGTTCGGGCGGGTGCGGGCGGCGAGGAGCCACTGGCAGCAGAACCCTGGGCGGGCTGGGCTCCGGGGAGCTCCCCGCTACCGCCCGCAGCGGAGGCTTCCGGTGCCCGGGGAAGCGCCGGCCGCGGTCCCGGCGGGAGGCGAGGCGGTGACGGCGGACGTGCGGCCCTGGCGGCCTCTCATACAGCGGCGGGGGGCGGCGGGGCGGGAGCCCCGGGCGGCGGTTGGGGAGGGGGAGGGGGGGGCTGCGGCGGCGGCGTCCCCGCGCTACCGGTACGGGAGCCCCGGGGCCCGGCGGTCTGTACTCACGTTGCTCTGCGGGTCGATGGCCTGCAGCAGCCGGTCCCTGATCTGCTGCGGGGAGGGGGCCGGAGCCGCTGTCATTGCCTGGGCGAAGCGGGGCGGCTGCGGCCGGGGCGGGCGGGCGGCGGGGCCAGGCCGGGCCGGGGCGGCGGCTCCTCACTCGCCGGCGGCGGCCTCCTCAGGGAGCCGGAGTCGCATGTTCGCTCCCCGCGAGGCGGGGGGTGGGGGGAGGCGGCGGCGGCGCGGGGAGAGGCCGCGACGGTGCGACCGGTCCGGGCCCGACTGCTCCGCTCGGGGCCGAACTCAACTGTGGGCAGGAGCCAGCCCCGCGCAGGGCACCCTGGGATACGCCCGACGCCGTAACGCACGGCGCGCCCCTGACGCCCCGCCGCACGCACCGGCGGGCACGGACCGCGCCTGCTCAGTGCGGCGCTGCGGGGGGCGCCTGCGCAGTGGCCGGGGAAGGGCGGCCGGACGTGCGCGGCGGCAGCGGGGGCCGCGCTGTGGGGGAGCGGACGGGCCCAGGCGAGCGGCGGTGCCCGTGTGCGGAGCTCCGCGCCCGTCAGCGCCTCCGCGGGCCCCTCTCGGCGGTGCGCGGGAAGGGAGCGTGGTGGCGCTCCTGGGTGAACGGAGTCCGGGCTTTGAACGGCGGCAAGAGCGGAGCCTGCCTGAACCGATGGGTCCTGACGGGCTCGTAGGGACAGGCCAAGGGGAATGGCTTTGACCTGCCAGAGGGGAGATTGAGATGAGCTCTGAGGCAGAAGTTCTTCCCTGTGAGGGTGCTGAGGCGCTGGCACAGGGTGCCCAGAGAAGCTGTGGCTGCCCCATCCCTGGCAGAGTTAAGTTAAATAAAACCAACACAAAAACCCAGAGAGGATGAGGAGGTGAGTTACAGTTTCTCAAAAACCACCAATACAAAAGGGATTTCTCCTGTAACAGAATGAACATGGCATCAAATATATATTTTACCCTTAAATAGAGCAACTTTATTCAACCAACTCCAAGATAATTCCAAAACTTAAGCCTTAACATTGGCTTATAGAATTAGTTTTGCTATTTTTCCCAAATTATTTTGCTATTTATCCCTTACATATTGCTTAGAAAAAAAAAAAACACCTTCACTTTGAAATTTTAGAAGTATTTTGTTGGAAAAAAAAAACCCAGAAGTTGAGAATCCCGTTTTTTTAAATCAGCCTTTTCTATTTCTCCAACAAAACGAACTGGAATAGTGAGAAGTTACACCAATACTTTGCTCAACTTTATAAAAATGAGACTTGAGAAGTGTGACTTCCAAGTGACAGAGACAAGGGTGACGTTACGGAGACACATCCAGAGCGGGAGCGACTGACCCTGTGGAGCTTCAGGACTCTCCGGTTCTCCCCCCGCCCGCTCTAAGCTGAGCAAAACAACTCAAAGTTCTCTGTATTTCAGTAAAGTTGAAACAATGGCGAAGATTTTGGCTCAGGGGCCTCAAGGCTCAGTGCCCCCGGCTGCAAGCGAACAGCACACACCGTGGTACTACACGAGTGGCTGAAGAAGGTGAATGCCTCGAGTGCGTCAGGAGCTCGCACCGACGGACAGGCCGCGATCCCAGGGCTGTGTTTGGAAAGCATTGTCATCTTGTACTGTATAGAAAAGTTGTTTCCAGCCAAAAGTCTCTTCCAAGTCAACAGACGGGTTTGTGGAGGATTTTCAAGATCCAAATAAGCTAGGGGATGGGACAGAAAAAAAAGAGGAGATGAGAACCAGGTACAACTGAATGGCCTACCGGGACTAAAACCTGTTTGAGACTCTTCTCAAGGCTTATTCCATTCTATTACTTGGTGGGTTCAGCTCCTCCCCCCCCCCCCAAAAGCCAACTTCCCAAAACGCTGACCTAAATGGTGTTTTATCTGAGCAACCCACAAGGAGCACTATATCTAAGGCTAAATGACATCCATGCTACAGAGAAGGTTTTCATGCACTAGCAAAGAGCTGTGAGGTCAACCAACATCTCTTTAACGACTGAAATAAGTGAAATGAAAAGGAATTATGGAACAATAAAGCGGGAGAGAAAGAGATCCAAAAAGACATATATACACAAGAAAAATCCCAGCATATATGACTTTCTCCAAACGAATGGCAAGATGCTGCACAGCGTTACTTACACAATCATACAGAACATCATGAAGACATTCCACAGGGCAATGAAGATTCGAAAATATCTGAGACTCAGCAAGAACTCTCTGATATTGTCACCTAAAAAATCAAGAGAAGCAGCCCTGGATGTGAGAAATACCTGAGACACTGACAGCTCACAGTTTCAACACCACCTGAAAAGCATCAGCAATCCCAGAATAAAAGGGTCAGGCAAACAAAAACCTGGAATCAGGAAGGTTTATGTCAATGATCTGTGCTATGTTCAGTGCGTCCCTGTAAGGGCATGTGGCAAAAGGAACACTAAATGAGAAAAAGGGGTTGCACTTTACAAAGGAATCACAGCTCTTTGCTGTTGTTCACAGCCTTCCTGTGACTTCTCCCACCAAAAAACCAGAAATGGGGCGTAAGCAGAGCGCTGCCGCTGTAGCACAGGCACCTATGCTCAAAAATGCAAACAAAAATGGGTAATTTTTATATTTCTTCTCAAATCCCCAAGTCGGGATCACCAGTTCGGTTTGTATGTAAGCATCGCCAAGGAAAAAATATCGGTTGTTGTTTAATAAACCAGTTACTCCAGCCCCAGAGGAATTCACATCCAAGGAAAACGAGGTTAAACTTGTACTTTAGCGCCTCGAAAGCGTTTTGATCATGGATTTCCTTCGGGAAACGCCCGCTCCTGTACACGGCCAGCCCTGGGGAGGGAGGCGGCGCTGGGGGGGGGGAACGGGACACCCAGGCCCCTCGCCCGCGTCCCCTCCGTTACCGGTCGTGGGTTCCCTCGACTCCTCGCCGAATCCCTCCGTGTCCCTCTTCCTCCTGCGGACAGCAAGGGCCGGTGTGAGGCAGGGTGACAGCCCCCCCAACACCGCCACCTCCCTCCCCGGCTCCCTCCCCGCTCACAGCCTGAAGTTGAGCACGGCCCCGGCGTTCACCAGCAGCGTCCTAAGGGAGAGACAGAGACCGAGCGTCAGGCGCGGCCCAACCGGGCCCAGCCAGGCCGCGCCCGGCCCCCCGCGCCCGGTACCCGCAGAGCAGCAGGTCCCCGATCATGGCGGCAGCTCTGGCGGAGGAAGCGGAAGGGGCGGGCGCTGCCCCTCGGAGAGGGGGAGTGGCACCGGGGCGGGGGCTCCGCGTCCGGACACCGTCCGCCGGTGGCGGCGGGGAAACGAGCGGCGCCTCGGGCTTGCGCCGCGTCGGTGCCGCAGCGCCGTTAGGACGCGGGGCCGCGGGGTCTCTCCGGAGGTGGGCGGCGGTGCCCTGCTCGCTGCCGCGGCGCCATGGAGCTGGCGGCGGCCCTGCAGCTCGGGGAGCTGGCGGCCGCCTTCGCCTCGCTGCCCGTCTTCCCGCTGTTCGACACGGCTTACTTCATCGTCTCCGTCCTCTACCTCAAATACGAGCCAGGTGAGCGCGGCGCCCGGAGGAGCGGCAGCCGCCTCGGCAACGGCCCCGTCCGTGAGGGCCGGGCCGGGGGGGCCGCGGTGGGTGACACGGGGCTGTAGGTGCGCGGTGGGGACAGCAGCAGCGCTCCTGCCGTGCTTCCTGAGGGATAAACCTGACGGGTTTGGGGCATGAAGTATCCCGCCTGCCTGTGCTGTCACTGCACCTGGGTGTCAGGGCCTTGTGCTGCTGCTCCAGAGGTGCCAAGCGTGTCTAAATATAAAGCAGAAACCCCCAAGAACTAATGATTTTTGAAAACCAGTCTTGCTTTTTATTTCATACTGGATTCCAACCACATTGAATTATAGAAGTTCAGTCACTTCTTTGCTGCTACCCCAGGATTTAGCGTTATGGTTCTGTCCAGTTGCTTGCCTTCTCTATTTCTGTGGCAATGCTCTCCTCCTATTTATATACAAAAAGGCTGTAAGTAAACCCTTGGGTTTTTTCCAGCTGCCGTAATCTGAGCTTTCACTTTCCGCCCTGCTGCAGTCCGACTGTGCCTTGCTCCTTTCCAAATGCTGTCTTCTCCATGTGTTTTTGATAGTGTGTGCACTTTTCAAGCTGTTTTGGATGGTCTCAGTGTAACTGCCTGATGTCCGAGGAGAAAAAAAAACCCCAAACAGTCTTTGGTATGATTTTTAAATCCTCTGGTTGTGAGAGCTCTGTGCTGTACGAGCCACATTCTGTTCTATTTACACTCCATGTAAACTCAAATGCTGGGTTTTCAAGGCCTGATCACTTACAGCTGTCTGCCAGCATTAAGTCCTGAACGGACCACTTAACAGGCAACCCTTATGAAAATAGCTTTTACAACTATGTAAGCCCTGTAATCCACTTGGACTGCATAAGGCTGGGGTGTTGTTTTCACTAGATTCCTACACTGCTTCATCCCACGGATCCTCTGCTGAAGATCAGTGTCAGGACAGTAATGTCCTGGTTCCTCCCTGGAGACAGCGTGGCTTCATGGAGCCAAAGAAAAACAAGTGTTACTAAATTAAGCCTCAGGCTAAACTACAGGTTCCTATAGAACCAGCTTCATGCCATGGCTGTTGCAGCTGTCTCGTTTCCACTGTGTTTTCAGCTGGATCAAATGTCTTTAAGGATGGAAGAGTCTGAGCAGGCGTAGTTTTAGCATATGCTGATTCACATACTGCTAATTAAGGTTAGTAATGTTGACATAACATTTTAGCATTTTCTTTTAACTGCCTGCCACTGGCTTACTGAACAGAGAGCTTGGTATCTGAAATGCTGCACGACGGACTCCAGAACAGTTTAAGGTGATGAAACAATCCTACAGAATTGATGTTCTTGAGAGATTTCCTTGGAGAAGGACAGAGGTGGCTGAAAATGGAGGAATTAAAGGAATTAAAAATCAATAGAAGCTTGTGGGAGGAGAACATAATGTATTGCCAAATAGTCACAGTGGTTTAATATCAAGTGGTATTTTCAGAGGGTGTTTCCAAACTAGTACAGGAGCAGGGAAGAATCCTCAAATCCTCCTCTTTCAAGTGAAGGTTAAGAATTACTGTTCTATTTTTACAGGTTATCTTATGAATGAAAGAGTTGAACAGATTGCTCATGAATTCTAGAGGGCACCTAGGTTGAAGCAATGGAGAGAATGGTACTAGTATGCACCTTATTTTTAGCCTGTACAAAGACATTGATTTCAAGGGGGAAATGGTTCTTTCTGATTGCAGTAAGTAGCAGCAAATCCAGGAGATAAACTCTTAGTCAAATCATACACTTCCAATGACTCAGTTCACTTGAGACCTCATGGGGGGCCTGCAAGCTGCAATCACATGTACCTCTTGCCAATCTCTGGTACTTGTTCAGGTTTCACCAAACACACATCTTTGTATTTTATTTTACAAGCACTTTTCTTTGACTTATTTTGTTGGAGAACATGCACCACAAGCCTCTTTCTTAGAAGGTCTTGAAATTTCTGCTTACTTCCTGAATCTACTTTCTCATTTAGCGTTTGCTTCACAGGAGCTGTGGAGATGTCTCGCAAGAGCCCTTTTGCCTCCTGGCTTTGTGCTATGCTCCACTGCTTTGGAAGTTACATACTTGCTGATCTGTTACTTGGACAATCACCTATTGATTACTTCAGTAATAACTCCAGTGTCATCCTGGCCACAGCAGTCTGGTGAGTCTCTGCACTTCACCTCATTTATGAAGCACACGATGCTGGCTGCATCTAAACTCATCTGTTTGTGTGACACACGTGTATAACCTTCCTTGGATTAAGTGGGGAAAGAAGAGGTGGGGTGAGGGAGTCTTTGAGTCTTTTGTATTCCTAGATCTAGTTTCCAGTTTCTCTGACTGGTTGTCTACTGCTTTGATAATACAGGTTGGGTCCAGTCCAACCACTGGGCATTTCCATTTATAGCTGCCACAAAAGCAGCACGCACTACAGATACCACATATAGTAGAGGAGTGGCACACACTGGAAATCTGGGGGCATTTTATTCATCATGTTAGTGAAATGTGCACAAATTAACCACAGTTACTCCACGTTTCATTTCCTCACTGCATATGGGTTGCGTGACAGAACCAGTGTTTCCTTCTCCCCGACATAATTCAGGCTAACACTACAGCACACCTCATCAATCCTCTCTACCCATCTCAAATCAGGACAAACAAGTTGGTCCTCAAATTCTTTGTGGTTTTGTTCCAGGTATTTGATATTCTTCTGTCCCATGAACCTCTTCTACAAGTGTGTCAGCTTTCTGCCAGTGAAGCTCATCTTTGTGGCAATGAAGGAGGTGGTGAGAGTTCGCAAGATTGCGGCTGGGGTCCACCACGCTCACCATCACTACCACCATGGCTGGTTCATTATGATGGCTGTTGGATGGGTCAAAGGTGAAAGATGAGATACTCTAAATGCACCCAGCCCTGTGGGGAGGGACGGGAGAATCTGTGAGTGAGGCTGAAGGTGACCACGTCACCCAGTGCTGGCCAGCAGTTAGTAGATGTGGTCAGCTGGCTTCCATCAATCATGTTCCCTGGAACACAGGTATTTATTCATCCTTGCAGAATGGTTGTCAGTTGAGTCATCCTCTAACTTTATTGGAGGCATGAAGAACTGGAGTCACTATGAAATATGGGTGTAGAATTCAGGAATTCCTTATTTTCTCATGTGTTTGACTGTCTCTGGCCTCACCTGTATCTTTTCAGGGGGGTTCTATCAGTGTTGAACAGCCCAGTCAGTTTTCCTTTAGCTTGTGTTTGGAGCAAGCATTTGAGCATCAGTAAATGGAACAGAGGCAAATGCTTTTTCCATCAGGTAACACCTTAGAGCACATCAAGAAAGCATTTGCCCCGCTCTGCTGTTTTAGGCTAACTTGGGAAGAATATCATGAACCTTTTGTTCCCCTTAGGCTGTCATCCCTTGGGGATCTAGAAAGACAGCAGAGCTCTCCTCTGCTGTGGCAGTTCTAGCTGTTCATTTTCACTGTTTCACAGGTTCTGGTGTTGCTTTGATGTCTAACGTTGAGCAACTGCTCCGTGGGGTCTGGAAGCCAGAAACAAATGAAATTCTTCGTATGTCCTTGTAAGTACGTAGCCTGTAAATTCTCTGTCAGCCTAAAAATGGCATTTAAAGAACCATTCAGGACTGGATGCAAACCTAGAAAACTTATTTCTCTTCTAGCCCTACAAAGGCTAGTCTGTATGGCACAGTCCTCTTCACTCTGCAAC
The DNA here is from genome assembly GCF_004027225.2 of Strigops habroptila. NCBI lineage: Eukaryota > Metazoa > Chordata > Aves > Psittaciformes > Psittacidae > Strigops > Strigops habroptila. The sequence continues at coordinate 4,169,039 of NC_044296.2, read as the reverse complement.
AGACTCACTGGCTCCCTATTTCTGAAGCCAACCTCATCTTCTTTTTCACCATGTTCATGATAGTTTGCAAGGTAAGTTTGCAGCAGGCTTCCTGCTAACAAATCTACAGAACCACAGAAAGGGTTCACACTCCAACTGGAGGTGTCCACCTTTCCAAGCCACTGTTGAAGGCATTGGCTGTACATACCAGGAAACTTGCTCAGGAAATTAGAGGCTAAATTCTCCATCATATCAGAAGTAGGGGAGAAAATCCTTGTGCTACAGCTGGGCCACGTAGCAATAGGGACTTCTACCTGGACTAAGTGGAATGCTCCTTCCTAGCTAATATTTCATAGCTGATGTATGTGATCTCTGAGTATTCACTTTTGCACGGCAGGTTTTCATGACGGCAACTCACTCTCACGCCTCACCTTTTGCTCCGGTGGAAAGCTTCATCTGCCCAGTTTTCTTTGGCTCCGTTTCCAGTGGACACACCAGTCACCATCACGATCATCACGGGGCCTCCCATGAGGTTTCCCATCCGCCGCCTCCTGCCAAGTCAAAAGAAGAGCTAAATGAAGGCACAAGGAAACGGAAAGCAAAAAAAGCTGAATAAAAAAGCAACCACCCAGTAAATAGGCCAGGAAAATTCTTCCAGAACTGAGTCTCAAAGCCACCTGTGACCTCCTTTATCCTCCAGTCCTTCTCAGACTCCAGGAGAGGTGGAGGCCAGGACACTGCCAGGCGGGTCCCTGAATTTCATTTGTGCTCTCTGTGCTGCTGCTGGTCTCTCTATTCTGGTCACATTTTCAGGGATTTGTAGGTTTGGGCCAGGATGATAAGTGGGTGCCAGTTCTCAAGCTGTCAGCAGTTATGATGCAGCTCGTTCAGCTGCTGTAAAATCTTTCACTGGGTTTATTTATGAATGGAGGTGATGGTTTGTGCTCCTGCAACTCCCAAGTCCCTTTGAGTTTTCATTGACCTTTTTGATGTCTACCAAAAGAACAAACTGTTTAGATGCAATCAATGTGGAAATTGGATTTCATACTCAATGAAATTAAATGGTCTCACATGAGCCTGATCTAATTTTCCCTAGCTCCCACATCTGCCATATCTCCAATTAATATGACATTTCATATGCAGTAAGGACACTGACTCTGGTGTCCTGGCCAAACTCTGTTTCTCTCACTCAATGTCCCTCTGATAATGGGTAGAATATTGTCACTTTCTTACCTAAGTCTGTGTTTGGAAGAGCTTTGAAGCTGTGAAATGCTCCGAGTGCTACGTACTGGTACTGTTAGTATTCTAAACTGTTCTGTAGCATTGCTGCACGTTGCTAAGCGGGTCCCACCTCAAACCTGATCATACTGAACTAAGGAAGAAGCATGGTTCTGGTTTGTGTGTAACCCTGTGGGATACAAGAAGGGTGTGTGAGTGTAAATAAGTATTTATTACTATTTATTTATAATTGCCAGGGCACCTAATTCATGGACCTGAATGTGGCTTTTTTTAAAATGTTGCATCTTTCTATGGAGAATTGAGTATTTCTAAGCCCACAGCTATGTACTGGTTTGTGCTTGAAGTAGTGATTTTGATGTGCTCTTCACCCTTTATATCTTCTTAAGTTAAGATATAAAGGCTGAAGAAGTGGATTCCACACCAGCTGACTGAAACTACTTTAAAGGACTGATAGCTGGAGATACAGATTATCCCTTGTAGGTCCCTTTTGGCCAAACTACTGGTCTGTGAAAACAGCTTGTGCCCAATGAGGGAAGAACATGAAATGCCTTGCATGGCTCAGGGAGGAGCCTGTCAGTTCTGCTGAATGAGTACTGGCTTTTAGACTAGTTTTAAGCTGTTCTTATCACTCATTTTGTTCTTAGAAGTGTCATCATCCAAGGGTTGGGATCACTGCAGTGAGAATGGCACGTGTGGGGACAGGGCAGTGGGCTTTGTTAGGCAGCGTGTTGCCAACCCTAGCAATAAGCTTTGCTGCTGTCATTTTGCAACTGGGAGTAGAACTAGGATTGAAGGGATTGAAGAAAAGCAGGTTTTGGGTTTTTTGTGTCCCTGTTCAAAATGGAAATTGATGGTTAATTAAAAAATTGAATACAAATAAATACTGTATCCAACCAGCTGAAAGGCAGGACAAAGGTGAAATGATTTGTGGGGCTGGGTTTTGACAGTGCCTTAATTTTGTGAGTTTCCCTCCCCCTGTAGAAAACAGGAATTCCACCTGACAACTCAAACTGTCTGGTTCTGCAGATACTGGTCTATTGAAACCTGATGTATCACTGGCATGCAGAAGACTATAAATGTTTTATGAGATGTCTGATTAAGAGGAATTTTGTTTTATAAAAGCTGCCAACTAATAAAAATTGTGAAGTGACTGATCGTCCACTGGCGCTTGAGGAAACGTGTTTCTTTTACTCTCACCAGTTTCAGAAGCTACACGCTCCTTGATCTCTTGAAAGTCTCCTTGACCTGATGACAAAAGGATTCTAACTGAAGAGAAACTCAAACACACCCGAGCATGTTATAAATGGAAAGAACATGGCAAAAGGCCCACTGCTTTCGTTGTATTTGTAGCGATGTCATCCAAAGGGACTGTCTGAGACTTCAGGGAAGGAAATAAGGAAAGTAACTTCCTTTGGTGTTTATAGCGGTCTATTTAGTCACTGTAAGAGGAAGGAGGACATTCACCCGTGACAGGTAAATACACAAGAACAGATAGGAGAAGTATTCCAAGGACGTTAACATTAAAGCTCTGTAAAGCTTCAAAGTACCTTATCTGCAATGGGATTAGTCTTGAGAAGACAAGTGCCATCAAGAAGTCACAGGTTTTGTTTAGTGGAGCCTTTCCTAGTGAGAGATATGGAACCTTTCTTGAAGTTCCACGGCTCAGCGTTTGTAGTCTTTGGTACAATCCCAGACAGGCATCCTACATCCCAAAAGCAACGATGGATCTTGCAAAAAGGAGCGTATTTTAACCATTGCTGTGTGGACACCGGGTTCTGCAGGGCTACTTTACCTGTACATACACTTCTTCCTTAAGACTCTGCTCCAACCAGAATGAAATGGTAGCTGGACATTTCCTAAAGGGATGGAGTAACTCACTTCCATGGCACAGAGATGAGAGTGAGGAGGCAAACATGACACAGTCTATCTACCTGGCTCACTAAACAAGGATCTGTAAAGGGCTATTTATTTTCTGAAGGGTTTCACTTGTCTCCTCCCAGATCTAACTCTTTTCAAATGTTTAATACTCCTTAATTTATCAGAACAGTTGAGAACAGAAGTTGCATTGGAGTGTGGGATTTATAGTCTTTGTATGACCCAACCAACGGAAAAGTTCAGTGGAAGCCTTATACATATTTAAAATAAATCCAGAATAAAGAAGGCATAAGAATGTTTCACGTGGTTTGACCATTCTGCTCTCCAGTGGCATCACCAAATGGTGCTCAGGACCTGGAGAGAACAATAAAGGAGCACACTGAGGAGAGGAGGTGTTTCAAGTGCATTGAAAAAGCCTACAATGTCTCAAGAGTTTCCTGCTGTGCAAAATGTTCCCAGCTCCAAATCCCGCTGTAGTACAGGGCTTAGACTTCCATGGGACAGACGTCACTCCCTCCAAAGATGTTCTGATCTGATAACTTCTGATACTAACTCCAGTGAGAGGTGGCTAAATTTAGCACTAGGTTTAATCCTCAAAGAGGCCCTGGTTGCCCGATGGAAAAAGCAAAGTGTTTAACTTGATGCTCTCAGCGTTTCTTGCTGACTGACAGGTTTCCCTTTTCTGTTACATAGAGAGAGCCAAACCCAGTGTCCACAGCTTTTCCATTGCTGCAGATCAGCCTCACAGATAGGGAAAGCTCTACTGCCCTTACTGTGATTGTAGGAAAAAACCCAAACCATTAGGAGAATTTTACAGAACACATCAATTCTTCACAGTAAATGAACTGAAGTAAAAAAGAGAGGCCAAAGGGAAGAAGTCCTGTACTGAAGAGCTTACATGAGAAAGGGCAGAGCCAACAAAATCCAGTGCCAAGCTAGAGCAACCAGTGCTTGTTTTCCCCTTTTACTATTAATGGCAGTATGTACATTCTTCCACATTTTGTCCAGAGTAACCAAATTCTGTAATCCAGATAAGCAGAAAGACCCAGAAAGTAAATGCTCCATCCCTGGCAGTGTTCAAGGCCAGCTTGGACAGAGCCTTGGGCGACAAGGTCTAGTGTGAGGTGTCCCTGCTCATGGCAGGGGTTTGGAACTGGATGATCTTAAGGTCCTTTCCAACCCAAGCCATGCTATGATTCTATGGTTGTTACCTTGGCCATCTCCTGAGCAATAGGGAACTTGTTCCTTTTAACACTTGCCAGGTGATCAGCTGCCAAACACCCGCACCTCCTTCCTGCAGCCTATTTCATGGCTGTGTGATGCTTCAAAGATATAAAGCACTAGATTGGTGCTGAGAGCGTCAGTCCAAGTAGCACACAGGACACACAGAAGCATTAAAAATTACAGCTTTATGCATTTTGCAGCAGCACATCTTTGTTTGGGCCCTTAGCTGTAATTGTCTACAGTCCTTGTGCTGTTCTTTAAAGGACCTAACTGGCTACTGCAAGACACAGCACAGGATTAGATGGAAGATAAGGCTGGAATAGCATGGCACGTCCTACGACTTTAGATCCCCAGCTTTTTGCTGCAGCCAAGATTTTTTCTTAAGATATCTTGATTCTTTGCCAAAACAATGAGAAATCAGAATAAACTCCTATAAAAGATACTTGAGAAAGCTCCTAAAGGCGTCAGGATTTAGTAGGAGCTTCTTCCATCTCTACTAGGAAGACAAAACAATGATAAGGCAAACTACCAGCAATGGAGAAAACAGGCTGTTGATGCCAAACACTCCATACGCAGCGGGCTGATACCTGCCTCTTTAGGATGCTTTTGCCATTGGCCCCACGGAGATGCGTGTGTCCATCTACTGTAAGGAAACACCAGTTAAAGAGGTTTGGATGTCAACAGTGTGGTTCTTGGTAAACACCAAGACAAAATTGCCTCCCAGCTAAGAGTTTAATCCTGCTCTGTGTAAAGGCAGCAGCCTGTGAGCAAGCTGCTGGGGGGTGACGGCTCATGGAACAGACAGACAGTGAGAAAACAAGTTCCCCGTCACGCCAGAGCCTGCTCTGAGTCACAGCTGCTCCTCACTTCACCTCCACGATGGCATTTCTGACAAGAAGGAGATGCTGACAGTGCTAAGATCATCATTTCTTAATACCTTTGGGTCTGGTCTCTCTTTCACACTTGTGCATTTGCATCTTACACATTATCCCTAGAAAAAGTACAATTTAGAGTATTTTCTATCACGATCCTTATCTGTTTCCTTATTGTTCCAAAAGAGGGAATTATTTAGAGAGCTCCTTTTAGGAAGAATCAGTGTGAGATAGTGATTTAGGCTGAGGCTTTAGGCTACAGGTAGACTCTAGCTGTGGAATGCAGGAAAACAGGTCTGGTATGTTTAGAGGCTTGAACATTTTTATAGCCGGAGGAAATCCAGAATGTCCCTGGAAAAGATTTGGTTGATTTTGTTTGGTTTGGATTTGCAAATTACAGAAAGCTCCTCAGAAACCAAGCTGCTGCTTTTCCAGCTAGCCCAGCCCCTGGTGCTTTTCAATCGAGTTGGCAGATCCTGACTTTCCAAAAAAAGATCTGCTAGTTGAGGACTTCTTGTCCCACCGCAACCAACTGCTTGAATCAGGGAGCGAGGTCATTTTCTTTGCTTTGTTAGTGACAAGAATTGGTGTAATCAGCAATAACGATGGGTAGATGCAGTGTGAGGTGCACAGAGCACATCACAGATTGCAGTGCCTTGAAGAACACTCTAGAAATCCATGACTTTAGAGCCCTAACAATGGCTCAAATTAGGTTTAGAATAATGTAGGCTAAACCCTAATGTAGGCTCTCTGTGATGTTTGTCTCTTAAGATGCTGTCTCCCTGCCTGTTTGATTTATGATAGATTAGGATGTTGGTTAATCTCTTCTTATTTGGCTAGATGACTGGAGATTAAGCATGTATTATCTGCAAAAGGAGCCCATAAATGCAGATTACTAAGTTTTCTTTAATTACTCCTCTGTGTGCCAGCGAGATACAGAGGAGATACAGACAGGGATAGACACCAGCCTCTTAAATCTCATTTCGTGAGAGAAACAGAAAAACCCCAGCAGCTGCTCTGGCTGATACTGGTTTTCTCTGACAAGCTCAGTTCAGTTTCCTGTAAAAGGCAAAAAAAAGCCACAGAAATAATAGATTATGGTCTCCTGTGAGAAAATGGGGAAGCAGAAAGTGGTTCTGAGTGAGTGCATCTGCTTGGCTGGTATAGCACCATCTCTGTTTTCACAGGGCATGGAGACAGCAGCAGTTCTTATGGGAAAAGCTCTACTGAACAAATACAGAAACACATATTGAAACAAACTGAGAATAGCAACGTGCTGTGAATACCGGAAAAGAGACTGGCCTGGAAGAGACACACTGAAAAGCTCTGTGAGCAAGAGGTGGAGATGCCTGTTCTGTCAGGGCTTCTGCTGAGATGTCTGCACCAGTTACCTTCTCTCCTCATCAATTCCAAGGGCATCTGGACAAAGATGCTCTTTTTCTACTTGTTCTCTGTTGACTGCTGCAGTTTCCTGCCTTTGAGCTCAACAACGACAGGAGGGTGAGCTCTGCAGCAGCACGCACCGACTCCCTCAGTGGGTCAGGGGTGTTGTCCTGCACTATACAACACAAAACAAGGAGCAAACCCAAACAGTTTGTGTCCCTGGAGTTCTACTGCCAGCTGGAGTATCCCTTGGGAAGTCTTCTTTTCTTCTCTCCTTTCAATTTCTACCTACTTGCTGGTTTTTTGTGATTAGATTTTTTTTATCTTTCCCCATGTGCTGCTCTTTTGGGGATGGTACCCCAAGTCCAAACATCATTACAGAGGAGGAACTATTTATTATTCACAGTTTAAGGACCTTTTAGTAAATCAGCTGCATAGAAGGCAAATATTGACAGGGCATAGGCATACTTCCTGGTATAAAGAAACCTGCTTTAAATGGCTGGGAGTAACTCAACCATAAATGATACCGGTACCATCAGACTTGCATGATGCTAAAATACAGAGACAATTATTTCTAAACTAGTCAAAGCAGTAATCAAAGGGACCTCAGGTGTACAGCACCTGAGAGGGAGCACATATAGTGCCTTAGAAAGAGACCCAGGGGATACCCCCCAAGTGACAAACACTGGTTGCTATAGAGATATCTGTCCTCTTCAAATACAGATGGATTGCTCCAAGTTTCACACATCTCAGTGCAGACAGTCAACCATTTCCTACTGTTCCTCTCAAAGTAGCTGAAATTTTCCCAGGCTTTCCTTACAAATAGAGGAGCAAGCCAGCTTTGTGGAGAGAGGCACCACAGACTGGTTTTGGGATGGAGGATGTGCCATGGGATTGGATCTTCACTGCCTTTAGTCAGCTCCCCTCTAACCAGCAGTCTCTGCTGAGGAGGGCTCAGGGAGCCTGGACAGCAGCATGAGCTTCAGTCCAGATACATGCCAGGATTTTCTCTGTGGAAAAATGGTTCCTCTTCCTTTCCAGCCCCCCAGACTGGTCTGAACCTTCATCAGCCCAGCTTTTCCAGGTAAATAAGCTGAGAAGTCCTGAAGCTGCTGAATGCATCAGGCACTCTCTCTGCTAGAGTCTACAATGCGGTGAGACTACTGGTCTTGGCTGTAAGCTTAGAGCTTCATTTCAAAGTGAAGATGCCTATGACCTGCTGCAGTTTAGATACAGCTTTATTCTGTCACACCCAATTTGCACTTGAAACATGTCAGAGCAGAATTCTGCACTAGTTTAGGCTTTCGCAGTGAAGCCAAATCAGTCTTAGGCACTACTGTGCCATAACAGCAAAGTTTGCAGGCTTTCTTGAAACCCTGGGCAACACACATTTGATTCCCATCCACCACTGTAACAGCAAGAAAGATTTGTGAAGAACTTCTCTTCTTGGACAATACCCAAATATTTCCCACTTCCTCTGCCCACTGGGACACAGTTGCCAGACTGAGCTCCTAAAGCGGTAACTGGCAGTGGGTAGCAATGACTCAGATTTTCAGGAATTAGAAAACTCAGTTTCCCCTTCTTCTGAAAATCATTCACTCTGTCTCCATCTTAAAGAAGAAAACACGGGCTCAATAGGCTCTGATTCCACAAAAAGTGCCTTCCAAAGAAAGAAAACACTGCAGCATCTCCTCTGGTAGGATGTAACGTGATGAATACACTGCTTGTTCCAGCATTCCAGCAGACAGGTCAGCATTTACACGAACAGAGCTGCACTTTCTGGAAGGAATGCACAAGAACTTCAGACCAGCTGAAATTAGTGGGCATGCAGTGGTAAGATTTCTGCCTACAGCACCTGTCCAAGTTGTGGCAGACCTCATGTACTTCCAGGAATAGTTTGGGGATGGAGGAGGTGCCATGGGGCTGGATTTGCACCAAAGGACAAGGTTTTAAGTTAAACCCACTCTCCCACTGTAAGGTTTGGAATTCATATGGGCTGGTGTGTAAAGTGACACAAGGACTTCCTGTAACTCCTGCAGCCTTGGTGAGAGCTAATGAATTATTCCAGGGGTATTATGGTGAGAGCACTTGCTGCCTGTTGGACAGCACTGCAGACACGCTAATTCCTAACCCAAGGGAGCTCTTTCCTCATCTGACACTGGTACAGACTTCATTAGTGATCACTTTTCACTTAGACCAGTCCCAAGGAAAGCTGCAGAGAGCCATTCCCCATCCTAATTTTAGCATCCCATCTTGTACTACCTTATCACATGATTATGTAGTGCCATAAATGTTTACATAAATTTACATAAAGAGAATATTCCCGTTCTGAAGAAATGATAAACTCATATGATTAAAACACGTAAGGAGAAAAATGCCCTTTATATTCCCTGTGTCTTTTAATTGTGCAGCTGTGAAAAGGATCTATGAACATAAGACCATGTATCAGTGTGTGCTCACATGTATCAGTGGGCAGTGCATGTGGGTGCTGGGAGTGAGCACTCATGTTGGTGTTTGTGTGCATACATGCACTTACTTTTCTTCCTATTTGCTTTGTCTTCTCAATTTATCTTCAATTTACCTTGTCTGTTGATTTAACTCAGTGAATATGTCACTTCAAAGGTACCACAAAGATTTTTCCAGAAATTGGCAATCTCTCTTGGCAAAAGCACAGCAGGGGAAGAGGCCATAAAAATTTCACAGACTTAACTCTGTATGAAAAGATTCTCTGCGGGTACAATTGCCTTTTCTTGTGGGTATTTATCACTGCTGAGATGGCCAACAGCAGGGCCGAGTGCTCTTAAAATAGGATGGAGGATTTGCAACAGCAAGAGGCAAGAAATCCATGTTTCTGGATCAATGCTGCTGTATTGTATTCTAGAACTATGCAAGGCAAAATTTCCAGATCCAGAGTTTTCATATTAGCAAATAAAACCCCAGTGTGACAAGCCAGAACAGAACCTTGAAAAAAGGGTAATGTAGTAACGTTGGCACAAGCCTACAGAGATTTGGAAACCACAGTTCTACAAGACTTAACCACAATGGCATCTAGATGAAACTCAGCACAGATTAGATGATAGCAACATAAACTGCATTTTCAGTGCAAGCACTAAAATGACAATTAGATGTCCCAGCTCCAAATTCCTAACTTGTGGTGTGCTGCACAAATCCTTCCATGCAGACATGGATGCAGAAAGAGAGACCCTCCTGGAGAAAGCATAGGCCAGAAGCACAGGCCTTCTGTCAGAAGCAGGGCCTAATGTTGGAGGTAAATCAACTTCTTTCCTCTTCTATCCTGTCCAAAGGTCATCAAAATACATGTGATGGAGGAAAAAAACCCACCCAAATGCTCACAGGTTTTCTATCTGCTTAGAAGCCTCCTGAAAGTCAAATACTGCTGTACTGATTTCCTACAACTTCTGGATTAAGTATTTTGTATGCTTGAGTTGTGTATTCTCCAATGAAGAGTTAGGTGGCTGATCATCCTCAAGCACCTGGACTTGAGGATTTACATCATCCTTTTGTTTCTATATTCAATTGTAAAACAAGTTCCATGTATAAATTGTCTGAATATACTTCAGAGGTAGTTGAACTAGTCCCATTTAGACTAATTTGCACAGAACTTCTAGCATAAAAGGGGCTATTGAAACGTGGGGGATCCTTCTATGATAAAGATAGGGTTGAAATGTTGCAGCAAATAACCTACAGTGTTGAGGTTCCTTGTCCTGAAAGACTTGGTCATCTACGGTCCAAATCCCTAAGTCTTTCACAGGAGAAATCCCTGCTGAGACATTCTGAACATCTCAGTGTCCCTTGCACAGTTCCAGCAATGAAACCTGCGTTATCATTAGTGTTCAGCCTGCTCTAAAACCTAAGCATGACAGAATGACTTAACTTTCTGTTTTTACAATAGCATTAACTAAGAACCTTTAAAACTATATTTTTCTGCAGGCCACTGACGTGAGATGGGGTATTTCTGAGCTTGTAGACCCTGATCACAGAAACACACAACTCTCTCTGGAGGAAACCGAAGCCTGTCAGAAACTGTTGGCTGGTCTCACCTTTGTTGTAAGTGCTACCACCACAGTGCTTACCCAATCCCTATGGCTAAAGTGAGACCTGCAGAGCAGGCCACACACACTCAGAAGGTCCACTGGACAGGTAAAGGTGGTGTTCAAAAGCAATCAGCCTGCCTGAGCAGCTTCAGGAACCAGCTAGCTGATGGGGCTGAGATGTCAGCAACTGCTGGTAGCCCCTAGAAGACAAAAGGAGCCCTGGCAGGCACACACACATAGTCCAGCCCTGAACAGAGGCTCTTCAGAGCAGAATATTGTATGTACTAACTAGCAGATATAAGAGGCAGATGGAGATACACGCAAGGCAAGAAGCTCTTGTTCCAAGCTTACTTCCTCCACAATACATCAATATTGCGGAGGTTTATTCCTCAGTAACTAAGGAATAAATACAAATTCCCCATGCAAAGAACCAGAAATGAAAATGCCATAGCACCCACCAGGGACACAGTGGGGTGTCACACTGCAGGCTGATGCCTCTTCTATGCTTCTGCCCTATTCAAATCCCTCCAATCCCTCCTAACCCCTGAAAGCTCCCCACGGCACAGCCCACCTCAGCTTCCTTGAAGCACTTTGGTGAAAGCCCCCACCAGAAACCCACACCCAGAACTTTAAGCCTTGCAGAAGAGGAGAGGAGGCTGAGACACCTGCAGAAGTGCCAGGTTGCTTCCTCAGGTTGTTTTGGGTTTAGAAAGTTGCTGAACAAAGAGAATAAACACACAGCCCCAGGGGGCATAAGTTGAAGCCACAGGTAAATAAATCACCAATTAAATATTTGTGCAAGTTGTGCCTGATTTCCCTCAAGACACTTCCACCAGAGGAAAAGTGTTCTTTTCTTTGTGCCTTCTTCCCCAGAGGTAATGGGGAGGCTCTGCCAGCAGTGCCTGAGCTGGTGCAGTGTCTGTCCCCATCCTGTTCTCATCCCACTGTGTGGATTTCTCCAACCACCTGGTGGGGCCCTACACACAACGCTCATGGGGTTCCTCAAAGGTAGGATTAGTCCTGGGGACAGATACAGCTCTAACATATATCTAATCATCCATCTGTTACGAATGAGATCCAAGAAACATGATAAATAAACAGAGCAAGGAGGAGAGAACATCTCTTTCTGTAGAAATCGAGTTTTGCCTGTGAGCTTGCACAAAGGCAGGATTCCTCAAGGTCCATTTGCCTTTGTGCTCAGTCAGGCACCATTCCCATTCGCTTTTGCTTCAACAAATGAGGATAAAGTGGGTCATTTTGTCGTCAGGACAACAAAAGCACACATTGACCTAGATATGTCTGAGGGAACCTAATCTTCCTCTGGGCACAGACTATGGGGTTCAGACAGCACAGGGGGGTTCCAGTTGGGGAAACACAGCATAGCAACAACCTCAAAATGCCTCTTTCCTGTCCATGCTATCAAGAACAGCCTCTCCCCTTTGTGTATCACTATAGGTGTCACAGTGATGGCACTTAGTTCTGATCACTGGCTGCTGGTGGCAGGCTCCCAGGACGGCTCAATGCTTGTCTGGAATAGGGACGTTTTTGAGATGGTGCATGCCCTTCCTGGGCACTCTGAGGAGCATTCTCCAATTTTATAAGTAGCAAGCTCTTTCCATGTCTGAAAAGAGCTCTACCAGCTTGGTGATCCTTGAGCTGTAGGCACAAAGACACCTCCCAGCAGTCTCCCACTTGTGAAAGCACCGAGAATCCCTCATTTTGTGAATCCTCGTCTTATTTTATAGCTGAGGTGCGGTGTGTGAAAGTGTTTGGAAAAGGAACCTGTGCTGTTTCAGCTGCCATGGATCACAGTCTGCACACCTGAAATTAGATTTCTGGCAGAGAGAGTTTATTATCCAGGATACATGTACTGAAGAACAGCCCTCACATCACCCTCACGTGGATGAGGGGCACATGATTGTATATTCTTCCTCAAATACATAATACTTTATGGTGAAATGTGCTGAAAGAACAAGAACTTCAGAAGTTACAGGCGCAATTATGAAGCTTGTAGACAGAAAAGCTACCCAAGTCCTCCCTACTCCTGTCTCTTTTGCCACCTCTTTGCTAGGTCAGTGCTTGGCACCTGGAAACAGCAGAACTCATCTTCCAGATGAGTTCTTCCAGATGAGACCTTCCAGACACATGACTGTGTCTGAAGGAGGAACACTGAGTCCGTGGAACAGCAACACTGGTGAGCTGCGATCCAAATGCCAGCTATAGGGCTACAGGAAGAAGCACCAACATCCAGTGCTCTGATCCATAAGCAAGGAAAGATGACAATGGGATTTAGTGGGCATCTCTATCCATGGTACACATCTATCTGTTCAACTTTCTCACTTGTATTTTCTTAACCAGAGGTTTACTGAGCCAGACAACAGATTTGGTAACCAACGGGCCTGCCTTCTCCATTCTGAATAGAGCATCCTCCTCACACTCCCATATCCTAGTTCCCAAATGGACAAGCATAACACTTTCTATCCGGCTGCACTTCATAGCTTTGCCCAATACCACACAGCCAAATTAAATTTCACTGCTGATCTATCCTTTTTCCTTCCTGAGAGGCAGCTAAGTTATCCTAACTTCCTGTCTTACTCTTGCCTTATTCTTGTGTAGATCTCTTCTGATGGAAACAGTCTGCTTGAGAAGCTTCCTGGAAGGGTTTGCTTTGTGATGGTGTCAGAAAATGAGTCCATTCTTGCTGCAGGTTCAATAGCACCCATTCCTTAGGGAAGTGTTGGTAAGAGCTGCTCTCCACATGGCAAGTGTCCTTCAAAAGGGGCCACCACGTGGAATTTCCCATTAGCCTGGCCTTATTTAACTATTGGGCTTAAGGGGGTAACAAAGATGGGGTGAAAATCAATTTGTGAAGAGTCAGAACACTGTCTGTGTACCAGAAGCCCTTTCTCAAGGGAATAAGCGAGATGTAAGAAGTGAAAAGGACTTAAGATGGCATGATTGTTTTACAGTTTCTAAGCTACCCTTTGGGCTTACATTTAAAGAGATACAGGAATTAAATCACATGCGTAAAGAGATGGTGTTGAAGGGGATTAGAGACTTCCTCAGCTCAATAAATGAGTAACTAACATTTTCTTGGGTTAGGCTTTGAGGAGTATGTGTGAGTGTACCTGGCAGACCCAATGGGATTCCACAGGCTCCTGGAGGCAGATTTGGAACATGAAGGAGTGGTTCACACAGTGATCTCTGCAGGCAACAGCATCGCTGTTACTGGTTCCCAGTCTGCATCTATCCAGGTGGGGAGGAAGGAAGGCTGGGCAACTTCCCACTCAGAAGCATCCCTTACAAATCAGCTCACAGAACATGCCCCTGATCCAGAAAAGGAGTCATTTGTCAGAGGCGGCGGGAGAAATTGCAACACGACCATCAAGGGAATGATCAGCAAGTCTCGTTTATTTCATCAACAGGCTGCGGTTATATGGATATGATAATAAGCCTCATACATAGTGCAAAAGCTAGCTCATCATTGGTTTACAGTTAAATGTCATCCCCGCCCATACCTCCTTGTTCCTGAAACTCTTGTGGTTATACAGATCCTGTTTTTAACACTTCTCCGGCCTGCAGCCAACTCCCCCGTTGGTCAAGGACACAGTGTCCTTGCCTTATATAGTCTTGTTTTAATTACCCAGTTGTTTCTAACTTCACCTGCTGTATTTTATCATGTCCTCTTTCTTCCATCCAGAGTTCGATAAAACTCTCCACAGTCATTTAGATCCCCAGCAACCTGTCTGGGGGTTGGATTTGCGGTTCTGAACATGTTTCTAGTACTGCCACACTTCTGAAAAGAAGATGACCATTGACCCCTCTCTTTATTGCTTCAAGCCTTTCTGTTCTCCTTTTATTTTTGACACTGAATGGGGAGCACTTTACCAATTCAGAGGGGCAGCCTCAAGCCAGTGCACGCCTGAGGCCTGAAATACAACTGCATTTCTGAAATGTTTTAAATTTGAACTCCTAAAAGCTGCCTTGTTACCCATCTGTGAGCAGGAGCCAGAGAGAACACACAATTGGAGCACCATCTCCTGCCAAAGAAAGAGGCAAACAACCAGTACAGTCCAAAACATGCAGGATCTAATTAGCTATCTTTCAAAGCAAAGGAAGCAACTGGGCTGAATGGCTCCAGGGGCTTCAAATATTTGCTTTAGGGTAAGAAGGTAATGTTTTGCCTTCTAGTATTAGGCTGTTACCCTTACTTATGTTTCTGTACAAGTTAGTTAAGGTATATTGTTTTACCTCTTAAATGGGACTAAGAAAAGTGTAGCTCAGGCACTGGTGACTTCTCCCCCCAACTTTTCCCAGGTGCAGAGTTTATCAGACCAGGGGTTGCTGACTGGATGGCACGGGAGCACCAGTAACATTCTTGGCCCTGTGCAACTGCACTTTGGTTTCTGCCTCTCACAGTGCACTGCACCTTGGAGTGTGGAACCTCTTTGACCATCATCAGCAGAAAAACTGGCAGGAACTACGTCTATTTCACCCCACCTGAAGACACACATAAAGTCATCATCTGGAACTGCACAAAAGGTGAACTGCATCTCAGAAATACTGCATTAAATTACGCCTGCAGAAGGGGTAGGATAGAAATCAAACAACTCACAGAGGCAGCAAGGGGGAGGGTTGGCTTTCTGAGCACCACACAAGCACAGTCTGCTCCATTCTGCTTTTTCTAAGCATGAGATTTAGGAAGATTCGTTTCAGGCTTTGAGAGCTTTTTAATCTCCTCTCCAAAGTTTTGGTCTAGAACATGTTATTATTATGACATGGGAAAATTGGAAATATGAATAATATGCAAATTATAATCACAAAGAGAAGCCAATCATGAGCCCCATCTGAGGGAAGACATTCACATGCAGTTGGAGTAAGGACAGTCTTGCTGATTTCCCTCTGTTTTACAGGTGAAGTGTGCGACACACTGGACACCTCTGCCCAAGTGAGATGCCTGAAAATAGCTGAGCAAAACCAGCTGCTTTTCACTGAGTTTATATCTGGAACAGTTCTTGTCTTTCCACTGAACTCCAGGCAGGACACCAGCATGGATCCCACCTCCAGAGTGGCCGAAACCAGTCAAGGACATAGCAATAAACAAGCCGGAAACACAGCTTGCCATAGCATACGATGATTTAGTCCTCATGCTGGATATTAGCCCTGCAGATCCATGCCCGGTGATCGACATCTACACCCTTAAAACTGAGATCCCTGGCACTAGGATTTCCAGAGTGCTATCCTTGCAGATTACAGAGTCCTCTATGGCACAACTAGCGAGGACTTATTCCTTTATGACTGCCCTCGGGCCCAAGTGTTTCCTTTGGAAGGTCACAGAAGCCAGATCTCCTCTTTGGAAAGCAGCCACAGAGAGCAGCAGGCACTCAGTGGATGCGAAGATTTCCTCCAGTGTCTCTGGGACTTGGAGTTCTGTCAGCAGGAACACAAGATGTGCTATTCTAAGGTGCTACAGTGGTAAAACAGTGTCGATGGTCAATTACTGCCCTGAGGCGTCAGGGAGGATCCAACTGACAGGATTCCCAGGAACCAGAGAGAATCCCCAAATCCTGACACATCTGGTTAAAACGACACGCAGGAAGCTGTTCTCAGCATCTAGGTCTGATTTTCATAAAACCACAGACTGGTTTGTGTTGGAAGGGACCTTGAGGTTCATCCAGCTCCTGCCATGGGCAGGGACACCTTCCACTAGAGCAGGTTGCTCCAAGCCCCTGTGTCCAACCTGGCCTTGAACACTGCCAGGGATGGGGCAGCCACAGCTTCTCTGGGCACCCTGTGCCAGCGCCTCAGCACCCTCACAGGGAAGAGCTTCTGCCTCAGAGCTCATCTCAGTCTCCCCTCTGGCAGGTTAAAGCCATTCCCCTTGGCCTGTCTCTACAGGCCCTTGTCCAAAGCCCCTCTCCAGGCTTCTTGTAGCCCCTTTAGTTACTGGAAGGCTGCTATATTTTAAAGCATCCTTACATCTAGATACACTATCAAGGTGTCGATGCTGTTTCTCTTTCACCTGACAATACACCATGGACTGAGCTACTCCTTTCCACGGATGACTTTTGTACAGTCATACTGGGTTCTCTTTCCTGCACAGCTACAGAGTGCTTCACAAGCCAGGGGCTTTATTTTGTGATACCTCCGATCCTCCTTCCAGGATCACTCTTGTAAAAATCTTCATGTATCACCTCTATTCTTAAGCACTGAATAACCACTTAATACTCTATAGCAGCTTCACTTCAACCTGCATTTACTGGCATACCAATCTAACCATAAACATCCATTTTCAGCCCACAGCTCTTCTGAAAGGCATTTGCTGTGCTTGCTTCTCAAAAGATGGTAAGTATTTGTACACTGGATTGCAGGATCAGTCCATTACAGTCTGAGATGTTGCAAGCAGCGAGTAATTGTGAAATGCTAGCAACAACAAGGAAGTCTGTACTCCTGCCTGTATGAAACAGGCATGTAGCATCCTTCATGTTGTAAGAAGGGAAACATGCCATACAGCAACAGTTTGTGCAAGCATCGGAACAGAAGTGAAAACACCAAATCTAGAGGCAGCATGTCAGCTTTGTGACTGGAGCTTGCAACTGCAAGACGGCAGTCAGGAGTATTCCAGCTCATAGTAGAGAAACATATTCTGGGTTCAAGTATCAGCAACAAGTTTTAAGGGCAAAGCAAGAAAGGTTTCGGCAAGCTTCTGTCATGCAAATCCTCTATCATGCCCTAAGGAGGAACAAGCAGCACGGCTTATTCTTCCCCCTCTCCTTGCTCTTTGCATGACCCGGTTTTACAGAGTTCAGGTTGTCTGGTAACAAGGGACCACTTGAGGGAAGTGACAGATTTTAAGTCCAATTCTACAAGCCAGTAAATGCTTTGTTCTGAGCTGGTTTATGGATGGGTTTCTGCAGGTGCCTTGCTGGCTGTACAGGGTGTATACACAACCAACAGCACGGTGCTAACTGCAGATGGATTTGTTGCAATAAGAAAAGCCGGTTATACAATTTGTGAGAAGTTTCACTGTCCCAACACCCCCCCTGCCCCGTACAACCCATTCTAGAGCATCGTGGTAAAATCCAGAAAAAACCAGAGGGAAAACTCAAGCAAGCAACAGTACAACCAAGGAAATTCCTCCGGGAGCCCGACTCATACCAGCAAGTGCTCTCAAATCTGCTCAGTGGTGTAAAAAGCAGAGATGAATATGCTAAGCCAGCACAAACACCCATGGCTGAGCCTGGGGATTGCTCTTTTTATCCTTTTCCCTAAGTGTCTTCGAATTCCAGTATTAAACACTGCTGAGAGCTCCCTCGCTACTCAGTGCATGGATACCCGGGCACCACACTGCTATCGCCACACACCGCAGTAACACCCACCTCAGAAACAAACACAAAACCCACCCTAAACCCGCCCCATTTTATCCGGAGCCCGGCGCGCCCCGCTAACCGCAACAGGCCCCACCTCGGTTCGCCCCTTCCCGGTTCCCTGTACACGCAGCAGACATCCCGCAGCCCCGGATCGCGCTCACCCCCCGCCCGCCCCCCCGGCGCTCCCACAGGCCGCTCACACGCTGAGGCGCGGCTCCCGCCATGGCGGTTGAACGGCCGGAAGCAGCGCTCCCGGGGCGGCGCTCCACGGCAGCCGCGAAGGTTCCGCTCCGAGCCGGGCCGGGCCGCGCCGCGCCGTGCGCAATGACGCAGGCGCGCTCCGCACGCGCTGACGGCGGGGGTAGGGGACGGGGAGGGGGGGGGCAGGCGGGAGCGCGCTCCTGCCCGACTCCCAACATGGCGGCGGGGGGCGGCGGCGGCCGGGGGGGCAGCGCCCCGCGATGGGGCGGCGGCGGCGGCGGCGGCCGGGCCGCGGCGCAGGAGAAGCTGCCGGTGCATGTGAGTGCGGCGAGCGCCCCGCCGGGACCGCCGTGATTTCCCCCCTTCTCCCATCCCCGCTCCTCGAGCCCCCTCGCGGGTCGGCCCTGCCCGCCCCGCCGTGATCTGGCCCGCCCGCCCCTTGGCGCCTATGTCCCCCTCCGGTAGCGTGGGGTGTCCCGGGGCCTTTGCCTCCCGGTGCTGCGGGGCACCCCCGTCCTCCTCTCCCGGTACCGTGGGGTCTCCTTGGGCCTGCGCCCTCCTCCTCCCGGTGCGGTGACACCCCCCCACACACCCCCTCGGGGCTGTTCCCCCCTCCCCAGCCCACCCGTTCTCCTCTGCTGCTGCGCTCACCCTCCCTGGGGACCTGCTCCCCTGTCCCCCTCCGTGCCTTTGCCATCCTCTTCCACCACTGGAGCCCCCCCCCTCCGGTACGGGCCTGCCTGCCTCGGCCTCCTCATCTGTTACCGTGTGCCCCTCCCCGGGCTGCTCCTCTTTTCTCAGTGCTGTGGGGCTCCCCTCAGGGCCTGTTCCCCTCTCCCTCAGTGCCGTGGGGTGCCTCCGCCTCCACTGTGGGGTGTCCCGGGGCCTGTTCCCCCTTGCTGGGCCTCACCCATGTTCTCACCCTGCAGGTAGAGGATGCGCTTTCCTACCTGGACCAGGTTAAGATCCGCTTTGGCAGCGATCCTGCCACCTACAACGGCTTCCTGGAGATCATGAAAGAGTTCAAGAGCCAGAGGTAAAGCCCAGGGCTGCTCTGGGGAGCTCCCCTGCCTTTGCGGGGTCCCCCAACCCTTCTACCATCTTTCCACCTCGCAGACACACAGGCCATCCTGCTGGGCTGGCTCCCACTAGTGCAGTCACTAGGCACTGGAGGTGGAGGGTCTGTGTCCATCCCATCGTTTTCAAGAGACAAAACCCATAGGAATAGAATCAAAGAATCAACCAGGTTGGAAAAGACCTTTAAGATCATCAAGTCCAACCATTCCCCAGCACTGCCAAGGCCACCACTAACCCATGGCACTGAGGGCCTCGTCTACACGCTGTGTGAACACTTCCAGGGATGGTGACTCCACCAGTGCCCTGGGCAGCCTGTTCCAATACTTGATTACCCTCTCTGCGAAGAAAATGTCCCTAATCTCCATCTAAACCTCTCGTGGCGCAGCTTGAGGCTGTTTCCTCTTGTCCTATCGCTTGTCACTTGGGAGAAGAGACTGACCCCACCTCACTACAACCTCCCTTCAGGTGGTTTTAGAGAGCGATAAGGTCCCCCCTGAGCCTTCTCTTCTCCAGACTAAACCCCCCCAGGTCCCTCAGCCGTTCCTCATCACACTTGTGCCCCAGGCCCTGCACCAGCTCCGGTGCCCTTCTCTGGCCCCGCTCCAGCACCTCAATGTCTCTCTTGTAGTGAGAGGCCCAGAACTGAACACAGGACTCGAGGTGCGGCCTCACCAGTGCCCAGTACAAGGGGAAGAGGCAAATCTATTTGTACTTCCCAATCTGAAGCAAAGATCTTGAAAATAAGTGAAGACACATGAGGGCAGAGCCTCTCTGTGACCTGCCAGCCCTAGAGGTGGTGGCTGTCAGCCTCAGTGGGCATTCCCTCTGCTTTGGCTAATTTCTAGGTGTGAGGTTCCCAAACTTACTCGTTAAAAAGTGCACCTCAAAAAAGCCGGATGCTTGGCATACCTCTGGAATTTTTTTAGGCTTCATTTGTATTTCTGATTTGGACACAAGTAACAAACTCCTCTCCATTTTAGCATTGACACACCTGGAGTAATCCGACGCGTTTCACAGCTTTTCCATGAGCATCCTGACCTCATTGTAGGATTCAACGCTTTCCTCCCTTTGGGCTACAGGATAGAAATTCCAAAGAATGGGAAGTTAAATATACAGTCACCTTTGAATAGTCAGGTAGGTTATAGAGCTCATATTCTCTATATGAATTCTGTTACACGTGTCACTATGGACATCTCTTGCATGGGTTAGGCTATGTAGATATACCTGTATTGTGTGTTGCTACAGCTTTTACATGCTTTTCAAAGTCTAGCCTAATGGGTATAATATAATTTGAAATATTTCTTCTCAAACCTGTGGTTAATACACAAGAATGGTATCACTGTACAAAGGGCCACTTCAACTCCAAACTCTTCAGTCAGATTTGAAAACTGCAGTTGTAATTGGCCTGACATTACATAGATTCTCAGTACGTGATGTGTGGAGTGACAGATTTCCAAAAGCAATCCTGGAACAATCACATTTCCAGCCTTCCACTGAGAAACTGGGAAGAAAAATACACGTTGGGTATTGCCACGCAGTGGCAAACATCCTGCAGTGAAAGACATCTGCTGTAATACAGATGGATGCGTGTTGGCCTCTGCTGCTTTTCTGTTGTTGTTGTGTGGTTGTGGAGGATGAAACAGCTATTACCTGAACAAATTACTGATAAACTTGTGGTTTAACTCTTAATTAGTAGGAGTAAAGATCTTTCAGATCTGTGTTCCCTTAGATCTCTCTGTTGCTTAGAGATTTGGCATCTGCACGAGCCTCATGTTTGAATGTCTTTCAAAACTCAGTTCTTCTGAAATAAGACAGTGGTAACAGAAGCTGTGGGGGGTGGTGTTTGGGACACCCTCTCAAGGGTAGGGGATGATGCAGTCACAGTCAAATGTGGTCATGAGCCAGATGGTTCATAACCCAGATACGACTTAAGGGATATTTTTAAGCTGATGGTGTTAATGAAATAGGGAGGGCAATTTATTGGCTAATTGAGGCTTTTTTCTTTCTTCTTTATGTGATTATCTTTTTTAGTTAAGCAGCTTGAAAGTACTGATGCTCGGTTGTTGTTGAATTTGCACCTATGTTTCCTTACAAGTCGCTGTGTTGTGTGTCTTGTGCCACTAGGTGCCCTCAGAGCCTGTTCCCAGCGCTCTCCCTGGCAGCGGGCTCTTGTTGCACTACTCCCAGGAGAATTCGCACAATCACAGTGACTGCTCCGAGGAGTTCAGGCAACAGCTTCCATACAAAGAAGATAAATCCCAAATTCCTTTGGAATCTGATTCTGTAGAGTTCAATAATGCTATCAGTTATGTGAATAAAATCAAAACACGTTTCCTTGACCATCCAGAAATTTACAGATCCTTTTTAGAAATTCTTCATACTTACCAGGTAAACTCTTCCATATAAGATGCTGTGGGTTTGCACTGTAGCTGTTTGAGTAGCTGTTGTCAACTGAAATGTCTGCCTGTTGAACAGGCGTGTGCAGTTCCCAAGCATTAGCCTTTGTCCAACAATTGCCTCAGAGATACCCCCATGAAATGACAGAAGGGAGAAGATTGTAGAACCTTCCAGGGTCTGAGGTGTAAAGGGGTAGTAACTGGATCTGTCTTACTCTTTGGTTGATTTAGTGCTACTTGGATGAACTGTAAGAACCTGGGGCTATCTGATAGTTATTACAAGTGTGTGTAGCACAGGGAGTTTGGGCTGTTATGGGTTTTCTTGCAGAGTGAGGTCTGGTTTTGACTGTTTCACATCTGTGTGGCCCTTTTCAGAAAGAGCAGCTGAACACTAAAGGCCGACCCTTTCGAGGCATGTCAGAGGAAGAAGTGTTCACTGAAGTGGCAAATCTCTTCAGGGGACAGGAGGATCTGCTTTCTGAGTTTGGACAGTTCCTCCCAGAAGCTAAAAGGTCCTTGGTATGTGTAAGCTTGGAACAAGGCAGAATATTGAACACTCTCTGTGTGTAGAATACATAAAGGAGCTTTAGGAATGCAAAACATTATGGAAAAACATACAGCCAGGAGATCAATTTTGCTCTTTTTAGTTGAATTTTGCAGCACAGGTGACTTAACTACATGCTCTGTGTCCTGTTCAGATATGTAGGGTTCTTTAGTTGCACTGATCAAGAAGAGAACGTTGAAATCATTATTTATTCACTTCAGTTCACAGGAAATGGACCATGTGAAGTGAACAGCGTCCAGAAAACGGAGCACGAGAAGAATCTGGAACACAGCAAAAAGCGATCCAGACCACTGCTGTTGCGTCCCGTTTCTGGCCCTGCAAAGGTATCTTTTAGCAAGTAAAAACTTAGAATAACTTGATGTTACTCCTTGGGTTTAGGTAATAGCTTTGATAAAGTTGTCATGAGTAACATCCTTGAGGTGTTAGGTACAAGAAACAAAATCTCAAAGTTATTTTAAAAATAATAATTACAGGAGAAAAAGGGAACATTTAAAGTATGCTTAAATGTGTGTGGTAACACTGAATACTAAGTATCAAGACCTTCTGTACCAAGTATTGGCCCTGGAAAGGGATAATTTATTGCTTCTACAAAGAAATCTCTTTGGAATTCTTACTCAAGTGATTCTTTTTTGTTGCTGTTTCTTCTCCTTAGCTGGGAGTCGTTTGATAGAGATTGCTGTGGAGGACTTGACACAGCTATGCTAGGTCACTGCTTGGGAAATAGAGAGTTTCAGCCTTTGCAGAGAGCTGGTGTATGTCAGTGGAGTGGAATTTGGTAACATTTAAGTCTAACTGCTGTTCTTTTAACAGAAGAAAATGAAACTGCGAGGTACCAAAGATCTGTCAGTAGCGACAGTGGGAAAATACGGAACACTGCAAGAGTTTTCCTTCTTTGACAAGGTCAGCATCTGGCCTGTTCTTACATCCTGTAGGCTTGCTTACAACCAGTTATGTGGTTATTACTTGGTTGGTTTTGTGTACAGTCTGTGTGTCAGCACTTAGCAATTGCCTGACTTCAAGTGGTAGAGAGAGACACACCAAGAAAAGAGAAAATAGGTGGGTTTGAAAGATGAGCAGAAACCGATAATTAACCTTTTCCTGAATGCTTGTCTCCTGCAGACATGTTTTTCTCTATTTTTCCATGATGTTTCCTCATGGTACCATCTGTAGTTACAAGGTTATTGTTTGAAACTGGGCATTTTTGTACATACTCTCTTTTCGTGTTGCAATATAGACAGAGGTTTGTCACCGTACCCATGCTTCAGACTACTTAGAACATGAACTAAACAAAAGTGGGGCTCAACTGATCTGATCATTTCTCTCCAAACTGTGCTGTAGGTGCGTAGGGTGCTAAAGAGCCAGGAAGTCTATGAGAATTTTCTCCGTTGCATTGCTCTTTTCAACCAGGAGTTGGTCTCTGGCTCCGAGTTGCTCCAGTTAGTTACACCATTTTTAGGGTAAGTTACTGACTATCTTCTCTGTGTTGTACTACTTAGGTCTTAACTCTGTTACTTTTTGGTAGACGCTGTGATCTTGGCTACTGAAGTTTTGGATTTAACTTCAGAAATAACCTCCTAGGTAGCAGGCAACAAATGGAAGGCAAATCCAAAAAGAGGAGTAATAAAATCCGAATCTTTTCATGTATCTACACAATTCTTAAAGACCATTTTGAGCAGGATATTTTCCTCTGCATCCAGCTGAAAGCTGCACAAGCAACAGACTACCTGATGTATTCAATCACTGGGAACAGAGAATCTCATGAATTCTGGAGGGTGGTCTCTGTTCACACGGCTTGTTCTAACCTCTCAAAGGATAATACAGGTATAAACATGAAATCTCAGAACAAAGCTGTGAAAAGGATAAGTAGTTCTAGCTCTGATGTGAGCCCTCTAGTGCTGTTTGGCTTCCAACAGAAGAGGGAGTCGCATGGCAAGGGTCAGTGAGTCCCCAGTCAGTTAAGGGCAGTATTTGTGAAGTTCTGAAGGGAAATTCTTTTCCTGCCTTGAATCAAAAAAACCATAAAATAATTCAGAGAGAATGATAACAGAGCTAAAACGGTGGTGAAATATTTTTCTCTGCAATGCTGGTTACTTTTAGGACACATGAGGACACATGAGCCACCCTAAAACTGTCAGAGTGAACTAACAAAATACACTTACATGTGTTTTTGAAGGAAATTCCCAGAACTGTTTGCACAGTTCAAGTCCTTCCTTGGTGTGAAAGAGCTTTCGTTTGCTTCTCCACTGAGCGACCGATCTGGGGATGGAATGAGTCGGGAGATTGATTATGCTTCCTGCAAACGCATCGGATCAAGCTACCGGGCTCTCCCCAAAACCTATCAGCAGCCAAAGTGCAGTGGAAGAACAGCCATTTGCAAGGAGGTACTTTGGGATCAACCTCTTCAGTCCCCAGACACACACTGCACCTGCATAAATTGAAGTGGGGTTGTTAGTGCTACAGCTTCTGCGCATGAATTCCCCTCTTAGCCAGCTTTAACCTCATATCAGTTATTCATCCAATTCACTGAAATCAGAGCATCCACTAATTTTATCTAAGCCCATCTCAAGTTCAGTCTTTAGTGGCTTTTGAGGTGGTGTGCGTACACGAATTATTCCTAGAGACAGAAAAGAATGTTAAATAGCCTGAGATTAATTTTCTAGCAGTGGACAAATACAGCCTTTAGAAAGTTTCTCTCCTGAAAGAGCACTGTGAGCCAGCAGCTCAGGCACTGTTCTCACTGAGAGCAGACGTCTGCAGCGCCGCTGCTCCCACCTCTCGCTGTTGCTGGCAAATATGCCTCCTTTACTTACAGTTGCTGATTACTCCAGAGTGATCTTTGTGGTTTGTGAGATGATCATGAAGGTGCTTTCTGAGCAGGGCCCTGGCACAGTTCCACACAGACCTCTCATCATCTGTGGAGCAGTCATTGCAATGACTTACGAAGTAGGTCTGAAACATCCAATAGAAACTCAGGGAGGAACTGTGCAAAAAGAAACCAGAGAAGTATCAGACCTCGTGAGAACAGCTCTGGGCTCACAAGGCTCTGTTCAATGTCATGTCTTTGCACTGTTGCAGGTGTTAAATGATACCTGGGTTTCATTTCCATCCTGGTCTGAAGACTCCACTTTTGTCAGCTCCAAGAAGACTCCTTATGAGGAGCAGTTGCACCGCTGTGAAGATGAACGGTTTGAGGTACCTCCACTACTGAGCTCTTTTCTGCCTGTCTCCTCCTCAGGAAGCAAACCTTCTAGCCCTGATTCTGAGTGAATTAATTAGTGGCCAATTGCTGAAAGTTCTATTTGTGTTTGTTGGTTTAAGCTAGAGTTTGGTGTTTTCCACTTGTCTGGAGTCTAACAGTTCTTTCTAGGCATGCATCCAGTTCTGTAAAGCACGTTACCTTTGGGAGAACTGGCAGAGGTATATTTTCCAGTAAGAAACCTTTGCTGATGCATCTTAGCTCCACTTTGTGGGACTGGAGCACATGTCACAGACCTGGTGCCACTGGTCTCCCATTTTCCTGCTATGCCTGTTCTTACAGTGTGTCTTTTGTGAACTCTTTAATAGTTGGATGTTGTCTTGGAGACCAACTTAGCCACAATACGTGTGCTGGAGAGTGTGCAGAAGAAACTGTCACGACTGACTCAAGAGGATCAGGAGAAATTTCGACTGGATGATTGCTTGGGAGGAACATCAGAAGTGATCCAGCGCAGGGCCATCTATCGCATCTATGGTGATAAAGCACCAGAGATCATTGAAAGCCTTAAGAAAAACCCTGTTACTGCCGTTCCTGTTGTTCTTAAGAGGTAATTCCCATTCTCCTGTGTTCATCTGGGTTCTTTTAAGAACTGATGGAGAATTTTTAAGGCAACTCTTTTCTGTAGATGTTTTTTCAAAGGACAGCTCATCCTCAGTGCTGGTGCTTTGATTTATTTCTTTATTTATTGCTTCCAGCAATACTGACAAGTTTTTGGTGCCTCACAGTTGGCGACGTTAGAAATACTTTGTCTGTCTTACTGTGCTTGTCTCTTTGAACTGAAGTACATTATACATTTGTGCAGATTGAAAGCAAAGGAGGAGGAATGGAGGGAGGCCCAGCAGGGCTTCAACAAGATTTGGAGGGAGCAGTATGAGAAAGCCTACCTGAAATCCCTCGACCACCAGGCCGTCAACTTCAAACAGAATGACACCAAAGCTTTGCGCTCCAAGAGCTTGCTGAATGAAATTGAGAGTGTCTATGATGAGGTGCGTGTGTTAGTGACTAATCCACCCTGGATGTCCTTTGTTGATAGTAGTATCTAGACATTTAGGTAGCACTTAGGATCTTGTTGAAGTGGTAGTGCTCTGAAGAGTTCTCAGTCAGAAATGACTGTCCCAAGCAGAGCATTAATACTGCCTTATTTCTTCTGGCAGGAATGGCTCTTGAGCATGGATTGGAAGGATCTTTACCTATTTGTCTCTTGATTACAGCATCAGGAGCAGCATTCAGAGGGGAGAAGTTCGTCCACAAATGAGCCTCATCTTATCTTTATCTATGAAGATAAGCAGATTTTGGAAGATGCAGCGTCTCTTATCAGCTATTATGTAAAAAGGCAGCCTACTATCCAAAAGGAGGATCAAGCCACCATCCGGCAGATAGTGCATCACTTCATACCTGAGCTGTTTTTCTCTCAGCCCCCTGAGCACAGTATTTCTGAAGAATCAACAGATGAGGACAGAGAAAACCATCAGGGGCAGAACCTGGATACTCCTGAGCTACGCAAAAAACACGTGCCTGGGCCTCCAAGCAGTCCTTTGGAGGCAAAAGCAACCTTCTGTGATGTTACAGCTGCTGAGCCCCACAACACTTTGGATGATGTTTACAGCCTGTTCTTTGTCAATAATAACTGGTATTTCTTCCTCCGCCTTCACCAGACTCTGTGCTCGAGGCTCCTAAAGATTTATCGTCAAGCTCAGAAGCAGCTTCTAGAATATCGGACTGAGAAAGAGAGAGAGAAACTCCTCTGTGAGGGAAGAAAGGAGAAAACCAATGATCCAGCCATGGAACTAAGGCTGAAGCAACCAAGTAAGAATAATGCAGGACACAGTCCATTCCTAATGCTCTGATTGTTAGTACTTGATTAGAGATACCTGAGTAACTGAGGCCAGCAGGCAAGTCTGCAGGGAATGAGGAGGTGCAAACCTCTACTCTGGCTGTGATCTGAGGATCCAGCTAATTTAACAGGGTAACTAGTTTGTAATTGATCTTCTGAGGGCTTTCGTGTGTAGTTCATAGAGACTTCACATCTGCCCCTTCACAGTGGCAGATGTTCTCCAGTGTCTCACTGTATGAATCTCTGACCTCAGTTTACAATGTAAATGGCTCCACAACAAAAGAGTTAAGTACACAAGGCAGTCATGGAAGTGCACGAGGTAAAACTGTTACAGTCTGTCAGCACTCCTTAGGGAGAACTGTCTTTCTGTAAGCATGCTCTGGATACGGAATGTCACGGTCTCAAGCAGTGCTGTCCCTTGCATCTCTTGACTTCACTCTGCCTCTTACATGCATTAAATGATGGCACTTTTCCCCTACCCAGGCGAGGTGGAACTGGAGGAGTACTACCCCGCGTTCCTGGATATGGTGAGGAGTCTGCTGGATGGGAATATTGACCCAACACAGTACGAGGACACCCTGAGGGAGATGTTCACTATCCACGCCTATATCGGCTTTACTATGGACAAACTGGTGCAGAATATTGTCCGCCAGGTAACTAAGTGGATGGCAGTGCTGTGCATCGGGGGGCCACACATACCCCTTCTACAGACAGACACGTTGCTCACAGTACCCTGTAATGCAAGGACACACTAAACTTAGAGCAGATTCATAGATAAGTTCTGTATGGAGGGGAAGCACTCAAACAGAAGTTCAGTGAAGAGAGTTCAGCAGCAGTACAGGGACCACCTGAGGGGATTTACTCTTCCTGGCCTTTTCCAACAAGTTTTGAGTTCCAGTCTTTTCAAAATTCTGCCATTCCCAAAATACATGTAAGCCAAAAAATAAAGAAGTCCTTTTTACTCTAATCTGTCTTCTAATTGTAGTTCTGTTACAGTTAAGGCACCTCAGCCCCTCACTCTTCTCTGTTCCTTTTATTGCAAAGTAATGAAAAAGAGAGTGAAAGGTGTAAAGTCTCTGGAGTTCAAGCTTTGATGTTTTGTCTGAGGTGTGATGCTGTGCTGAGTTTTGTGCTCCTTTCGTAACACCTTAGAGTTTAGTTTTGGCCCAGACTTGCTGACCGAATTCCCCCTTTTAATGGCAGCTTCACCATCTAGTGAGCGATGACATCTGCCTGAAGGTTGTTGAGCTCTACTTGAATGAAAGGAAGCGAGGTGCTGCTGGAGGTAACTTATCCTCTCGCTGTGTGCGGGCAGCAAAGGAGACCAGCTATCAGTGGAAGGCTGAACGTTGCATGGCTGATGAGAACTGTTTCAAGGTAAGAACCTCCTGCCAGAGAACTTCATAAAGAGTGTGGCACTTTACCTGGGAGAAATGGAGCTGGAAGCTCCAAGGCCACAATGGTGAGCAAGAGCACTATGGAGAGAAGGTACCAAAACCAGAGCCTAGACAGTAAAGTGACACTGAAAAGCCCTACTGCTTACTTCTCTCCTAGCTCTATTTGTTGTCCAGATGACTTGTGAATATACAGCGTTTTATTGTGAACCATGTGGCCAATATCTTGTGCCTGTAACTTAATTACAGGTAATGTTTCTTCAGCGGAAAGGGCAGGTGATCATGACCATTGAGCTGCTGGATACAGAAGAAACCCAGACAGAGGATCCTGTGGAGGTCCAGGTAATATCACACTGACCATGGGGTCTGCTCTACCACAGGCAAAGGAGATGTTTTCCTTCTTTCTTGTTCCAAAGCGTGAGACTTTTCCAGGAGGATAAGTTCACCTGGGAGGCAGGGAGATTACACGTGGGGCTGTGGTCACCGACAGAAATGGATATGTTAACAAAAGGGTTTCAACATAAATCAGCTTCATAAAAGGAGCTTGGAAATAAACTAGTTCTTTTCAGTGATGTTTGTCTAGAGAGTGAAACTTGACTTGAAATTGGTCTCTCTTGTGTAGCACCTGGCTAACTACATGGAGCAGTACGTTGGGGTAGAAGGAGCTCCAAACAACCAGAATGATGGCTTCTTACTGAAACCAGTCTTTCTGCAAAGGTGAGCTCCCTCTCCTTAGTTGCACCTACAGCAGCTCTGTGTACCTGGCAGTGATTTTAGGTGATGTGCCATATAGGCAACTCTAGGGAAATGCACTCATCTTTGAGGTCCAAAGGGGCTGCTGTGGTCCAGTGCACTGCATAAGAGCGCTGAAGGAAAAATACATGACTGCTGCATTGAGGTTTGTTCATGAACCTGTGTTTAGAATGGAGTGGGACTGTCTAAGCCGTCCCTTCTGGCAGGAATTTGAGGTCTAATTTGTTCCGATTTCACTACGTATTTGTCAGAGTGGAGGGAGATCCTGGAGAAAGTCTGACCACTAAATGTGGAGCCAGACATTTCATATTTGTGCTGTCAGCTCAGCCAGCTGAAGGGAATGGATAATCCAGTGTGACACTTGCTTTGTAACCCTTGTTACCTTCTAGAAACCTGAAGAAGTTCCGCAAGTGGCAGTGCAAGCAGGTGAGAGCCCTGCGCAGCGAAGTGAAGAGCTCCTGGAAGAGGCTGATCGGGGTGGAAAGTGCCTGCAACGTGGACTGCCGCTTCAAGCTCAACACCCACAAAATGATGTTCATCATGAACTCGGAGGATTACATGTACAGGCGAGGAGCTCTCTGCCGAGCCAAGCAGGTGCATCTCCTATTACTCTCTCTGCAGCTTGGGCAGTAGCAGAGGTTGAGGGTGTGAGCCAAAGACAGGTAGCCATAAGAAGTCTTGTGACTGAATTCCTGCAAACTACACCCAGATGTTACTACTCTCTGTGGGATGAAACATGGAGGAGAGCTGGTAAATGCTCTGTGCTTTGGTTTAGTTTAGCAGCCTTTTCTTTACCATGCAGATTTTAAGGGGGAGTGGCAAACATTAAGAAATAGAAATCTTTAAATGCAGGTATGGGATTTCCTGGTTTACTGTTTGCATTGTGTGGTAAAGCATGTGCATCTCAAGCAAAGAGGTGGGGGTTTTGGCTCGGAAACCTCTCAGTGATCTTTACTGTCCTGCTTTCAGGTACAGCCAATGGTGCTGCTAAAGCACCACCAGCAGTTTGAAGAGTGGCACAATAGATGGCTAGAAGAGAACGTGACCATGGAGGCAGCTGATGTAGTGCAAGACTGGCTAATGGGAGATGAAGACGAGGAGATGGTGCCCTGTAAAACCACCTGCGAGACGGTGAATGTCCACGGGGTCCCAGTGAACAGATACAGAGTTCAGTACAGTCGCCGTCCGGCTTCGCCGTGAGCAGAGACTAGTTCCTGGGACCAAGAGACGTAGGAGCATTGCTGGTGAAACACATTTACTCTGAGAATAGTGGTGGGAATGCAATGTATGTATTAATGATATTTATCCAAACAGCATTTTACTTTGGATTATCATGTATTTTCCATATGGCATAGACTTTTCTCCTTGCAGTGTAATCCTCCAGCCATCATGAAGAGACTTATAAAAAAGCTTTATGGGAAGAGGGCTCTTGGCATTGCCACGCACTTTTTAGTAGTTTCCTGAGCTTTAGGCCGCTGCTGACCAGCCAGTACTGAGTGAGGGGGTCAGGCTCTGGGTAAACTACCACGAGTGGCTTTGTTGGAGATGGAGCTGCGCTGGTGTTTGAGCAGATGCTGGCAGCTGCTTCCACTTCAAAGGGATTAATGTTCCCTATCATCCTCCTGAATTTATGCCACCTTGGAGCCTGCAGAACTCTCCAGTGTAACCTCTGAGTGCCAGCAGGGCTGAGAGCACCAGCACAGGCTGCTCACCCCACTATGGGCTGCTTCCTTGTGTACTGGTAAGGCAAAGGATGCAGCACTTGTTACTGGTGCTCTAGTGAGAAAAACGCCAAAACTGAGACAAGGGTGGGCAGCAAACTAAACGCTCTATCTCCCACTCCTCAACTAAGTATTTTGGAGCATGAACTAAAGGGAAGAAACTCTCTGAGCTGCAGTGCTGGGCAGGAGAGCAACGTGCGCCGCAAGACAGCCTCAGCCCATCAGCCACCCCCCTGCAGCTGAGCGCCGGCTCCCACGTGTTGCTTTGTGAACTCACAATCTGCTGCAGACTCTGCCATCTCCAACCCGGAGCTGCTCGGAGCGTGTGCGTGGGGAGGAATATCCATTGCGAGGTCTGGCCTCTTTTATTTGAGTTTGGTATTTGCATGTTGCTCAGCAGCCTCTGGAGACTGCGCTCTCAGGCGCTTCTCTTCCCTTGTGCATGCCCGGCCGCCGTGGTCCTGCTGGGTTGTCCCACTTCGGTAACATCAGTAGATGGAGCTCTTGCAGCGCAGTGTTTGTGCTGGGTCTGAGGTTTGTCCCAGATACTTCCCTGTTTCTGCTGGGTCAGCACAAGATGCTGTGTGTGCGGTGGTGACACATGGAAATCTGTAACGGGCACTATTAGATCCAGCCACAACCATCATAGACAAGCTTTTCCACTGAACCATCTGTGCTTCTGTCTGAGCTTTTTTGCAGCGAAACCTAACAAAACCCTACCCCAAACCACGCAGAACACTACGTCAACTGTCTGACTTAATCTAGTGGAAAACCAAGAAACTTCAGCCGTGTCTGTCCTGCAGCCCCACTGGGCCATTGCTCTTGTTTTTCAGGAGCCAAGGGCTCCGCACTGTCCATGGAGTGTGTTACAAACAGAATGTCATGAGGCAGGTCCAGCCTCCTTTCAGCTCTGCTCCCAGCCTTTTGCTGCCTTTTGGGGGGAATAATCTTCCCCACCCTGGTACTTTTGTGGCTTTGATTTTTAGGTTCTAATTTCTGCCAGACCTAACTAGCAGCCTGTAGGATTTGTCCTGGGTTATTTCCACTGTACAACATTTGGTTTTGCAATTGTCTCACTTGACAGTAGAAAAATTGGCCTTTGGGGTATGTTTAATAGAAAACTCTACTGACTCTTTGTCTATTTTGCAAAATAATCTGTAGGAGGGAAGCAGGGAGGCCAGGCTCTGGCATTCGGGGCCACTTGCACAACCACTGCCAGCAGAGGACTTCTCATCAGAGCTCATGTTCTCAGTGTCTGGGTCTCTGTTCAATTTTGGTTACTGAAATGATCTGGAGGTTCTTCCCCTGCTCTTGTTGCAGTGGGTGCTGGAAGATGCTGCCCACGTAGCTGGTGGGAGCTGGCTGGAGGAGCAGGGGGATGAGCCTGGTGCAAAGCACAGCGTCCCCCTCTTGCTTCCAGACAGCTCAACAAAATACTCCTCGCTCCTGTTCACCTCTCTGCTGTCTTCCAGTGGAGATGACAACTGTGCCAAACGTTACCGTTTTATGATACAGAAAAATGTTTACTAGGAAATAATAGGTTGCAAACTTGTGGCTTAAACTGCATTTGATTCCAAGCGTCCCAAGGTGCGACACGTCTCTGCACCCTCCTGTCCCATCGCCCCAGGTTTAAGTGTACTTCAGGTATTTTTAAGCATCCTTATTTTGTAAACCTTAATTTATAATCTGAACAGATGAAGTAAAACTTTTGCCCTTGACAGCTCTATTGTCTCAAAGCCAATAGCAGCGAATGATGTGACTGGCGTGAGGTGGGCAGTGCAGGATGGAGAGGGGCTTGCTAATGTCTGGGAGGGTTTAAGCTCGACCGCTGTGTATCTGCTTAGCACCACCTTGAGTCAAGAGTTTGTTCTTCCATTTTTTTGAAGGATCTTTGCTTTTGGGCTTGTAATTGCTTTGCCAGCTCTTTGAATGTAGTTTTTTTTTTATATTTATTTGCACATTCAAGTAAAATAAAATATTGATTTTAAAAGTCTGCAGCTCTCCCTGCTTTAAATTGATTTAAAACGAAGTTAAACTTCCTGCCGAGCCCCAGACTCGGTTGTCTTGCACCTGAAGCTGAATTTGAAATGGTAAGAAAATGCAATTGGATGAACTTGCCTTCAGGTAGTTGCTGGACAGGCTCCAGGATGTGATGATTTAGGTGCGTGCCAACCCACTGCTACCAGGCAGCAAATCTTTAACCCTGCCCACACTGAGAAGTCAGTGCACGGTAAGTGTGTGTGAGCGCACTTGCTAACGTAAAAAGGAAACAACATAAAAGGGAAATGAATCACAGAATGAGCTCCCCATGACCCGGCTTCAGTGTGTGCTTGAGCCTAGAACCCCCCCCGTGTGCTGGGCTGCACCTTCAGAGCGTGAGCAGCAGCGCAGGGAGGAGATCCTGCCCCTCTGCTGCGCTCTGGGGAGACCCCCCCTGCAGTCCTGATCCAGCTCTGGGGCACCAGCACAAGAGGGACGTGGAGCTGCTGGAGCGAGGCCAGAGGAGGCCCCGGAGCTGCTGCGAGGGCTGGAGCAGCTCTGCTCTGGAGCCAGGCTGAGAGAGCTGGGCTGGGGCAGCCTGGAGAAGAGAAGGCTCCTGAAGGGGAGACCTTAGAGCAGCTCCAGTGCCTAAAGGGGCTCCAGGAAACCTGGAGAGGGGCTTTAGACAAGGGATGGAGGGACAGGCCAAGGGGAATGGCTTTAACCTGCCAGAGGGGAGACTGAGATGAGCTCTGAGGCAGAAGCTCTTCCCTGTGAGGGTGCTGAGGCGCTGGCACAGGGTGCCCAGAGAAGCTGTGGCTGCCCCATCCCTGGCAGTGTTCAAGGCCAGGTTGGACACAGGGGCTTGGAGCAACCTGCTCTAGTGGAAGGTGTCCCTGCCCGTGGCAGGGGGCTGGAGCTGGATGAGATTTAAGGTTCCTTCCAGCCCAAACCAGTCTGTGATTCTACGAAATAAGTTTCCTGCAAGGAGTGAGCAACAGGCACACGAGGGCCCATGGGCTGGCTGAGAGCAGGGCAGGCCATGGGGTGGCACAGTTGCTCCATCCAGAGAGGTTTCAAAAGAGAACGTGGTGCAGCGCCAGCAAAGCGGAGTTTTTGCGGGTTGGTTTGTTTCACCTTTGCCATGAGAAGTGTGGTGTAAAAATAAGGTCCATGCCTGGCCCCAAGTACTCGCACGCTAAACACAATAGACGTTCAAGAGAAGTGACTGATTCCAGCTCCAAACTCCATAAGCACATCTGCTACAGGTTAAGCCAATACAACTGCAACCATGAAAATAACCCTCCACCCGCCTTCCCCTCAACCTCCCCGAATTCCTGGGTAATAACATGTTTAACTGTGTTCCCTGTGAGCTCTGCGCAACAAATGAATGTGTAGATCTTGCAAATTAAGCTGTAGTGATGTGACCCAGATCTGATAGGAGTTTCCTTTACATCACTCTCAACACTTCCGTTGCCATAACAAAAGGCAACTCTGCTTTCTGTGCAGCGTGTGCCTTGCTCACAGGGAAACAAACTGTTGTTCTCCTAATAACAATCCTCTGGTGCGTACGTTGCATGGGATAGTTAAAATGATGGTTGTGGTGCCTCAGAGGACACAATCCACTTCACACGAGTCTTTTTGCTGAGATCTTGGGCTGCTCACAAAGAGGACATGCCCTGTGCTCAAGGGGAGGGACAGCCAGATCTGACATCACCCCAGAGCAGTTGGAGGTCTCAGCAAGTGAACAGCTTTGGCAAGGACAAGGGAAGACAAGGGAAGACAAGGGAAGACAGCTTAAAAGTGGCTTTGAGGTTTGTAGGATGGAATAAGAATTAATGGTTTAATAAATTCAGTGAAGAATTGCTCAAGGGAGTACCTGCATCCAGGATTTGATATGGCAGGACCTTTTTGTCTCACGGTTCTGTATCACAGTCATGCACAAAGAGCTGCGAACCAGCCAGAGGTGGTCTGGAAGTATGTGTAAATGTGAGTTGAGTTTTCCTTCCCACTTTAGCCATTCCTCTAAATTAGAACAGTAACTCAACCTTAATGAACCTAGAGTTACCTTCACCTCCCACTCATCACAATTAAAGACTAAATTAAAGTCCAACAATTCTGAACCATACATACACTTGTTGAAGGATGAATCCAGTGAGACCTGGTGCTGAAAAGGGATGATGGTGTCTGGCTCATGCAAGCTAGTCCCTATGCCAGTGCCATTATCTTGCTGAGAAAAGACCAGAAGCAGCTATTCCAGAACATGTAGTGAGTTGTAGTGATGCAAATAAAACTGCAAGCAAGCAGAAGGGTAAGTCTGGAAAAAACCTGCCTCCCCAAAAGTATTCCACCAGCGTAAGGCTTACAAGCAGTGAGGTGAATGTGAACACAAAAGGTGTGGTATATCCAAGGGAAAAAGATTGGGTGGGAAGAGGAGAACTGTGGAACAAGCAGAAGAGAGGCAGGGAGACTACCTGGAGCTGTGGAGTCTTGGGGTGATGGTAAGAGACCTGACGAAGCAAGAGGAAGGGGAGCTGGTGTGATGGCAAAGTCAGGAAGGGTGCAGAAGGCACGAAGTTGTCCTGTAGGTGCCAGAGCCTGCAAAGACAACTCTGGGGTGGGGGGATCCTGGTCCAAAGGGCCATCATTTCTGTCTCAATCATCAGTGGAAGGTTTCTGTGCCTGCACCAGCTGGGGAAGGCAGAGCCAGCACTGCACTCATGGAAAAGGTGAGGTTGTGCTGACACTGGTGGAAACGTGGCATGCTGCTGGTGCTGGGGCAGGGCTGCTGCCTCCGTGGTCAGCTCAGGTCTGCATCAAACACAAGCTCAGCCAGGGGCAGGTATTGACTGCACCAAGGTTCCTGACTTCACACCTTTAGCTTGCAGCTGAAAAACTCTCTGGAGCTGCTGGGACAGAGCAGAAACAGCAAACCCCATTATTTGCTTTCCACAGTTTGCTCTTTGAAGCCTTAAAGATGCATGGGATAGGCCAGGTGGTGTTTGTACCTTCCCTCTGAGCTTTCAAACCCCTGTTCTCCAGCATTGAATCTTTTGGGATCAGAGCCATGGAATAAAAGAGCGCCTTCTCCCAGGAAATGATCTATTGCACAATGAATTACTTGAAAACCAAACTGTTACCCCACAGGGCAGGGATCACACGACTTAAAGAGATATTAACAAGCCATGACAAACCTCTGGCATCAGAATTCTGCAGCAAGCTGTTCTGCATCTAAAGCAGTCACTAAAGATCACACAGCATCTGAAAAATGAAGGACACAGCAACGAGTAACCTCTCTCTGCTCCACTCCAGAGACCTGGCCATAGGAAGCAGGGCTGTGATTTGCACACTATCTGAACCTGATTATGCCTAATTTTTTGCATACACAGAATGGAAAGGATCCTGGCTGAGGCATGGAAAATATGCGGCCACATGAGTCATTCTATAATGGTTCATAAATCCTGGGAGAATCACAAAAGCAAAACATCTAATATTGCATCTTCCGTGTCCCTGCCAGTGGAACTCCACCTCTCGACACGCTCGGCACAAGGATGTGGGAATATGGTGAAAGCAAAGGAAATAGGATCATTTTCTCCTTGGAATAGAAGAATCTCATCAAACAGCAGCCAGGCTCGGATTTGCAACCTTCACAGAAGAGGCCATTCATAAGCTGAGGAGAAAGAAATGAACTGCTCCTCAGGTTGCCAAACCAAATTTACAGCTCCTACTGCCCGGACTCCAGCTTCTGTCTTTACTCCCTTGCAGAGCCAGGCAGGGACTGGAGAGCTTGAAACCCAGCAGCCTCTCAAGCTATGACCTCCTGCCCCACTGGCCTACCCAACTTGACAACCAGTGGGAAGTGGTCACTCACAGTGGGGCTCGGACACAAGCCAAGGGAGGGGATTTGGGATGTTCCCAGCAACGCTGTGTGAGGCAGAGCATGGAAAAGACTTCTACTTTCAAGGAGTTAGAGATGGGGGGACCAAGCAGCAAAGGATCTTAAAGGTTCAGGTGATCTCTGCCAGTCCCTCTTACAATGCCCTGTAAGTCATCTTTGTCACACAACCAGCAGGTACAGGGCAGCAGCACATCACTGCTCCAAGCCGTCGGCTACCAGAGTGCTCACCCCTCGTGGGGGTTTGCTGGGTGGAAACTGCACATCTCTGGAAAAACACAGCTCTTCTTGGGCTAGAGTGGCTGCAACTCACCATTATCTACCCAACAGCAGAGGCTTCCTGTGCACCCTTGGCAGGCCCCTTTCCTGCTGGAAGGAGCAGCTCTCCCTGTTCCTGGTAGTTTATCAGCGGAAGCCCAGTGTTTCCAGGGAGCTGGGGGGGTCTTGCCACTTATCATTCCTATGTTCTGGTGCTGCAGCCTGGTGCTGATTCTTTCAAATGCAAATAGCTCCAACCCACAGGACTTTTAATCAACCATTGCAGTGAAATCAAGAGGGAAGGTGCAGGAGCTTTGCCTCCTCTTTAGCCAGGGAGCAGGAGCAGAACCAAGAGAACTCTGAAAGGCCCAGCCTGATGTAGGGGCTGCAAGACACTAAAAACCTTTAATTGTCACAACATGGGGCTGCAAGAGCCCAGTGTAATCCCTGGGAGCTGGGGAGGTTTGCGTGGATCTGCAGCTCTCCTGCACTTCATTTATGTTTGTGTGAGGGCTGATAACCTCTCGATTTGCACTACCAGAAAGTGTTCTGAATCAGAGTGTGGGGAAAGACCTTGGATCTCATGCAGAGCCACTCAGGTGTCTCTGGGGGGAAAGACACAGGAGGTCAGAGGTGTGTGGGTTCAGTTTATGCTCTAAGCCAAATTCAGACTGCATCAAATCTGACCACATTGTTATTTCTAGGAATATTCTGGTGCAGGAAGGAGGCCCAAATGAGTCACTCGAGCTATCGTCTGGCTCTGACGATGAAGTGCAGCCCCAATATCCTTTGGATCTGGATCCAGATGCCCCTCCCAGGCCCACATCTGACGCTGGAGTTAAGTGTCTGCTTGGGCTACACACACTCGTGCATGTCGTGACAGCCTCCCAGACGCCTCATCCTTTATGGAATCAGCCTGGTGCTTCCGTGAGTTAAGGACCAGCAGAAGGAAATGAGTAAGCAGGGTCACTAATCCTGCCTTTCCCACACGGCTCTGAGCACAGCGGGGCACTACTGGATCCTGCACCAGCATGGAGACCCTCGGGAATGGATGGCTGCCGCCTCGGCTGCTGCTGTGCTGCGCCTTCTGGGCACTCTGCCTGGCCTCTTCAGACTACGATGGTGAGTACATATCTTTGGGTGGAAATCTGCTGCTTCTTAAAGTACTGAATACTTGGTACCTTTATAAGATCCCAGAAAACTCATTTTTTAATGAGTTCACAGGGGAGAACACTCTAATTGAGCTTTGTGCACACTCTATTTGAAGTAGGAGGTGATAGAAGGCGTAATGGAAGAGAAAGAAATGGGTGAAAGAAAATATAAGGAAAAATTAAAGAGGTAAAACAGAGCACTTGAAACCAAATTCTTTAGCTAAAAGTTAGACTCCCACAGCCATGACTTTACCCTGGCACGGCCCCAGATCTTGGGGTTCTTTTGAAAGCAGGGCAGAGGAACTGCTCTCTGGTTTCCCAGGCCTGCTGATGGGTGTACAACATAGCAATCACTTGTGAGCAGCGGGCAACCACGCAACAGAGGAATTGTGTAACTTCTCAGTAAGGTTGCTGATGGTTACTCCTGCACACCTACTTCTGTCAGCCAGCTTCTTCTGCCCACCAGCATTTCTCAGAGGACTCCCACTTCCAGGGATCCCAGTGTAAAATGCAAACCTGCAGCCTTTGGGGGAAGCATTTTGTATGCTCTGCAAAGCACAAGGCCAACTGCACAACCAGCAGCTAACAGACTGCATCTCTCTGACAGATTACTCTCAGAACAGCACCAGCGAGCAGGTAACGACACCAGAGATCACACCGTGTCCCCGAGCCATCCCCGGGGAAAAAGCAACCATCAACAACATCACCTACCTGCTGATACACGAGGCCACACGCTCTCAGCTGGGCAGCGTGGTCACCGTGCGGCTCATCCCCTGCCTCTACACCCTCATCTTCCTCGTGGGGCTGCCTTCAAACGGGCTGGCCCTGTGGGTCCTGACCACCAGGGCTGAGAAGTTGACCTCCACCGTCTTTCTGATGAACTTGGCTGCAGCAGACCTGCTGCTCATATTGGTGCTGCCCTTCAAGATCTTCTACTATTTCCTGGGGAACAACTGGCCCTTTGGGGAAGGCCTGTGCCGGCTCACCACAGCTTTCTTCTACGGCAACATGTACTGCTCAGTGCTGCTGCTCACGTGCATCAGCGTCGACCGGTACCTGGCTGTGGTGCATCCTTTCTTTTCACGCTCTTTCCGCACCCCTGCCTTTGCTGCCTGCACCTGCACTGTCATCTGGCTCTGTGCTGCTGCTCTCACCCTGCCCCTGACACTGCAGCAGCAGTCATATCCCCTGTATGGAGCAGATGTCACTCTCTGCCACGATGTTCTCCCCAGGCACGAGGATGACGGGTATTACTTCTACTACTTCACCTGCCTGATCGCCTGCGCCTTCCTCGCTCCGCTGGTGGTGATGCTGTTCAGCTACTGCTCGGTGCTTCGAGCCCTCCTGCACAGTGGGAAGCGCTATTCCTACTCTATGAAGCTCACAGCTCTCGTGCTGTTCACACTTGTGGCCTTCTACACACCCAGCAATGTTCTCCTCCTTGTTCATTACTCCAGCTATGACTGCAAGCTGTATGGCAACCTGTATATCGGCTACATGGTAAGCCTGGCCATCAGTACCTTTAACAGCTGCGCTGATCCCTTTGTCTACTACTATGTTTCCGAAGAGTTCCGGGATAAGGTGAGAAGAAGGTTCTTCGGACACAGAAAACAAAACACCACATCCCTAAAAACCTCCAAGGAAACACTCCCTCAAAAAAGTTCCAAAGATTCACTGGTGTAAGCCTCCAACCCAGCTCCTCGCTCCCAAGGCACTTGCAACGTACAGTGGGGATAAGATGAAGACAAAGATGGGATTCCACATGTTTCATCCAGAGCAGTGAGCAGTATTTCCTAGGAGACAAGCCCTTTCTCCTGTCTGGATAGCCAAGGCTGAATAAACCTGGGCCACAGGATTCCTTGAGAGATGTGGAGTCCAGACAAGATGTGGACTGCTGAACATGTATAGATCTGTTCCTGTGAACACTGCACGCACCATTTCTGGTCACGTATTGCCAGGGATGCTCTTACCACTACACCTAGGTGTGGGTTTCTTAATGCATCTTGCACGCTGATTGCTATCTGTGTTGGCTCTCTTTTTCTGCTCCTGACTTGCTTGCTGTCCTTAAATGCATATTCCCTTCACCTAGAACTGAAAAAGAACAGGTACTTGCACAACCAGATTTCTGAACATATCAATAGTATTAGGAGGTACCTGTGGGAAAGGCGTTCTCCTGAATGAAAATATTCTGTCAAGAGAATACAGAACACTGGCTTTTTCTAGCAAGTACATTCGTGGCTTCATTAGTAAGCAACACCCTTATGTCAGCCCATTGTTGGTGACAAGTGTAAAATCCCATTCACCCCTCCCTGTTTTTGAAGATGAGCCTTGGCATCTATCATTTCTTTGGGGCAAAGGTAGCATTAGTGAGTTTTTAAAAATTACCATGTCTCTTAAAAGGAAATAGTAAAGTAGGAGTTGAGAAAACCCTTGCTCATTACCCTTCTCATGTCATTTTTGTGACATTACACTTCTTTTGTGTAATACCACACAATCAAGAGCTGTCTTTTATGAAACGGGGGACCAAGCTTGTTGTTTCTTGGAGCCTGTTACGAAGTTGACAGGATGCAGGCAGCTCACCTCTCAGGCACAAATAAAGCACATCCCAGTAACCAGCAAGGTAGAAAATGAGCAATAAACCTCCTCAGAGTTCCTGACTTCTTCAGTTTTACTGGTAGAGGCATGACTTCTGTCCTCATCACAACCTATGAGTGAACAAACTTAGAGCCTACAATGTAAGAAGAGGCAGACGAGATTGTCTTAAAATCAGTTTTTAATAAAATATTTATCAGAATCTAAACCAAACCCTTTTCTGGACTCAGATTGCTAAGATTTGTGTGAACAAAACAAAAGTGTTTATGTGTACATGTATGTGTGGGGGCAAAATGCAGGTGAAAAACTAGAGCCTACCTCCTATGAGTGCAGCACTACACATGCAGAGGGTGGGCCAGCTACTGAGCACAGGGACCTGGGGTAGCCAGGGCTGGTGTCACTCAGTCAGA
Organism: Strigops habroptila; assembly: GCF_004027225.2. Lineage (NCBI taxonomy): Eukaryota > Metazoa > Chordata > Aves > Psittaciformes > Psittacidae > Strigops > Strigops habroptila. The sequence goes on along the minus strand of NC_044296.2, from coordinate 4,127,559 downwards.
AACAGCAAGTACTAAACCCAAACTGAGGTTTTCTAATCAGATGATCTATTCACAGCAATGGAAATCAGGTTATTGTGCATTGAATGTCAATAGTTGATGGCAGTAGAGCAAGTGCTGGTGTTCCAATGATCTTCAAGCAAGCTGAACAGTTTTCTGGTGTTTGTTTTCTACTGAGGCTGATTAAGGAGGAGGGAAAGAGGCAAGAGCAAAACATGTGGACAAGAAAGAACAGTGGAACTATTGCTTTAAAATAAATACCATGGTAATGATTACTCTGCATAATGTACAGTTACAAATATATAAATATTAATTTCATTGAAAGGATTGCAAGCACAAATCACTGATAACTAGCACTGCTGCAGCTATTCAGTAACGTAACTCAATATAAGCAGGAATCTTGGTGTCTTACAAACCCACTGGCACTATTCTCCTTTTGCAGTGAGGGATCATCAGAGAAAAGGAAAGGAGAAACATTTCTCTGACAGACAGAGGCAAACATCTCTAAGCCAAACCAAGTCAAAGCCCAAAGCAGCAGCAGGTCTGCAGTCCTTGCTGGCTTTTCAGCTATTGAATTGATCTCTTCCTTGGCAAAAAAGATCAATCCTTTCTCTCCAAACTATAGCTGCTGGTCTTCACAAGGTTGAAGCCTGAGTTCTCAGTGCTGAGATGTTCTTGTGTTCTCAGGGATGGGAGTGTGACTGGCAAGCTTCAGAATCAGAACTGGGCCAAAGCCTATGATTGAGTCTGGTAAGGCTATGCTGTGTCCAGTGGCTCTCGTGGACCTAGGCCCAGGGAGTTTCTGTATTCCAACTGGGATTTTGAAGAATGAAAGAAAAATAATCAAGGAAAACTTTTTTTCCTACATGAGAATTAATGATGATTACAAGAAACATGAACAACCAGTCTAGGACAGGGGAGATCTATGGACAGAGGGACCATCAGCTGGGGTGGAGAAGAGGGCAGAGACCTGCTCCTTTACTCCAGTGATGGGGGAGAAAAGGCAACCACAAGTGTGTAAGTGCAGGTTCCTTTATTCAATTCCTTAAATAAAATTACTTTTTTTTAACTACAGAAAGGAGCCAGTTTGGTGTGGCAAGACACGGGGGAGGCAGGGGCTGCCAAGAGCAGATGGACTAGCGATCTCCCTGGAAGTGCCAAAGCTGGGAAGAAGCACTCAAGGTGAAGTCAGGCTGCAGGATCCAGAAAGCCTGCCCATTGCCTCACAGGCACTGTCCTGTTCTGTCTCTGTTTAAGGACACTAAGGCTGCTCTGCCTTCACCTTCTGAGGGTCCAGGTCTCTCTGCCTTTTCTTCTAGTTGTAAAACAGAGGTGAGACTCCTCAGCCTCAAACAGATGAGCGCAGTGGCACGCAGAGACCCCACAGAACAAGGCCATGATTGATGGGCTGGCACCACTAGGAGGAATTATTTAGCTGGCAGCAAAAGGGAAATGTCTGCATCTCGAATTAGTACATTACATGAACCAGAGCCTGAGGGAAGTGAAGGAAGTCAGGTTTGATACTTGGCTCAAACTCCCTACCTTCATCTCCTTCTCCCCAATGGTGATGCTGTCTGACTGCCCAAGGATCTATGAGAGGGCCAAGGAATATAAAATGACTTCGAACATCTACCCAGAAGCATACATGGATGAAACAAGGAAAGTAAAGCCAGAAAGGGACCAAGGACAGGAGACCAAAGAATCCAGAACATAGGTCCCATCTTCTGTGGGAAGCTAGTCACACAGACATTATCAGGGTGATTAAATGTCTCATTCTCCCAGACTCAAAGCACTAAACAGCTGAGGCTGGAACCAGCAAACAGCAGGGTTTGTATTGTGCAGCTTTGATATTTAGAAACTAAAACCCCCAAAACTCTTGTTGCAGCTCACACTCAGTCTGTTATTTACCCAGAGGATAAATATTGACTCAGTCCTGTGTGTGTACACAATAGCCAGTGTCTGCCAGGCCAGTTGCTTACAGGAGATGGAATTTAGTTTAAAGGCATTTATTTACCTGCCAGACAGGAATGCAGCCGCCAGTGCTTCTGCTGCGCGGGCACAGTGAGGACATGGTCTGTTCAAGAGCACTGCAGACACGTGGCACAAACCTCTGCCCAGCAGCAGTGGGTACATACGGGCAGCAGCCATGTCAAGAGCCTGTGAGGAGAACTCAGAGCAGCCAGGAAGGAAGGTTTGGAAACTGGCCAGCAAAGCAGCTCTGAAACTTCTGCGAACTTCAAGACCCAGATCTTCATCATGTCAACTACATTCTGCAAAGATCTGGCCCCAGACAAAAAGGACTGGAAACGACATATACCCAACTTCTGGGATATCTCCTGTTTTGTCCCCACGTGGACATTTTTCTGGAATAAAATTGCCTTTATTCTGGAATGGAATGTCTATACTGGGATATATTCTTGTCATGGTTCCTGTGTAAACAAGCTCTAAAAAATGAATGGAGCTGAGCTTTTTCCTGTTTCCATTCACCAATAAACACCCTCAAAAGGAGTTTCCATCCCACTCTGGATCCTGGTAACAATAGAAGTGGGAAGATAAAATATTAACACTGTTTTGCAACAGGCAATTGCATGTAACTCCTCCAAAGAGAACAATGCTGCTCCAGGCAGGAAAGGAAACCAAAAAATCTTGGCTCTTGCACTTTTGGAAACACAAAGCTTTTGTTTTTAGTTTTACCACATCGCTTGGGGCAGGTCAGTCTAAGGGAGCCTCTGTGACACCAGCCATTGGGACTGGGCAGCAGACCCAGGGCCTGCACACAGATTACCATATCCAGTACAACTGTTGTATGGTGATCCAATGGGAGCAGGATAAAAGTGATGGGTGAAGTTAGGCAAGCATTTGAAAGGACTGTGCCTTGGGTCAGCTTTATTTGGATGCCAGGGTTACAAAGAGGGAAGGGCTGAGAAGGCTGCAAGCAGCCTGTATCAGCACATAGTGCAACACAAAGAGGGCTCACCCACCTAATCCCTGTCCCTGCTATGGCTGGCAAACTCCCCACCTGAAGCCTGCAGTCAGAGGGTAGACAGTCAAGTCCTCCAGCCCCGACAGTGGATTTCAGTTTCCTCTTGTAAAAGGTACCTCCCAAGAACTTCCCTGAACATGGAGCCACTAGGGAAGATTTTCTCTCGTGGGACATTGTTGTGGGTGCAGTCGACCTACAGGCTGGGGAAGATGATTAGCCTCTTGCTATGTCAGAATTAGCAAAACACACTGATTTTATTATTATAATTTGAGAGACAACTTCTCAGCCATCTTTCCTGAAACAGCAGTTCAGCTAAGCACAAGGCCTGGACTTAGCTTCTAAATGTAGCTAGGAAATGGCATTTGGAGTATCCCGATAGTAGAGAAAACACTTGGAAATGGTCTATAGGTTTGAATTCCAGCCCCTATTTTTCTTACCTAGAGGGCACAGCATACTGGTCTCCTCCCATCCTTGGAAGTACTCCAAAGAGGATGCACAAAAGGCAGGAAAATTGACAGAAAAATAATGCTGAGTGTCCCCCTTAGCGCTCCAGATCCCCCCCCCCGGGGCAGCAAAGCCTACAGTTCTGAGTGCATCAGGAAGTAGTCATCGTTGGGTTTCTGTTCTGCAGCAGGTCGTTTGTAGGATCAAACTCATACAGGAGTTGATTCTGAGCCTCTTCTCTTTATTTAAATTATAGATTTCTGTTGAAAAGAGAGCACAAGGAAGAAAAGTCATTTTCCCATTACATATCTTTGTGAAATGTCACTGAGGCTGGGCAGAGAAAAGATTAAAAGGTCACTTTTTAATCTGCTAGTGATGGAGGCATCTGGGTCATGAAGACTTTTAAATGCTGCCCTAGCAAGATCGTGTTCCTGGCCATTCCTTGCTAAAGAGCTTAGCAAATCAGTTGTAAGAATGCTCCTTTTGAGGAATGACATACATTTGACCCAAGACATGAGTTAGTACATTATAGGTTGACTCTCAAACCAGATTCATGCTCCCCTGCTCACCATTCTACTGTGGTCACTACTTCCTGAACCTTGTCCGCTTCTTTTACCGTGCTTGCTGTCGTCAGTTCTGCCCCAAGCTCAAAAACATCAGCTTCCGACGCGTAGGGGTCTGGGTCGTACTCATAGGAGTAGTAGGACAGGTCTGTCTGGGGTGGAGGGCCTTCCTCTGCTGGAAAGGGTTGTGTTTTAGCCAAAGAAACTGCATTTCAGCATCACATACTGCATCACAGAAAAGGGGAGTGAGGTAAAAGGAAAGGAATTTTCATCAGGGAGGCAAATCAGGGGCAGCTGAGTGCCTCACTGAGTAAGGAGGCTATACACGGGTATACTGAGATTCACATGCAAGGAGGAAAGCTGCTGAAAATCAGAATTTTCCATCTCCCAGTCTGAGACCTGGGCACTGGAAAAAAAGAAAGGAATGGGGAGTGGTGGTGGTGGAGAAAAAGGGGTGGGGGAAAAGAAAAAAGGGCCATTTAATCTGAAAAACTCTCAAAGTCTAATTTTCAAGTATTAAAAACTGAGGTCTTTAAGTTAGGAAGCAGTTCACCCTGAGACCTCTGTGTATAGTAAGGTAAGAGGCATCTTTGGGAATGCCAGATGTCACAGATCAGGTACTCTGCACTCCAAAAACACTCTCTGACTAGGTCCAAGCCAAGTACCTCAGTTAAGGAGAGACTAATCCATGCAAAAACACGTTAATGTGTGCACTCTTTTAAGCACTGTTTTACACAAGTAAGTTACAAAGCCAGAGGGTGGCTGTGAGGGAGCAGTTCACGTGGTGCGTGTCACGAAAAGATCAGTGTAAGCAGCTAGATTCCTTATCACCCCAACAAGAATGAAGATTTTGGCACAACAGACCAGGAGGCTACATCAAAGCCATTCGCTTCTCCCTCAGCCTGAACTGGCAGTAGCTGAAATCCATGTGCTTCAGCACAGTCACATACCACTGGGAAACTTCCATTGATTGGGATAGGAACAGACACATCACAGGCAGAAGGAGGTATTTATCCTCCTTGCATTCACTCCAGTCTATACTAACACACTGGCAGGTCTCTCACACAGTACATATCCCACTCAAACCAGGCTGTGCCTCTCCGTGGTGGGTGACTGCTCACTGTCCAGAGGGTAAGACTGCAACATAAAACTTCTAGGAATATCAATAGGTGCCTGTTTTCTAAACTGTTCCTTGAGCCAGCTCAGCTGTCCATCTTTCCTGTTTGCTTTCTGTATACCTGCTCTAATCCAAATCAAAGCAATGACTGAAACACAGTTGTTGCAGGGAGGAAAAGTCCCCCTTCTCCCTGCTGCAAAGTTGGCTTCCTTTAAGGAGAACACTCATCAAAGCCTTTGAAAATGTTTGTTCTCTAGAAATAAAATATCTGAAGGCTCTTCCCCGTTGCCTCCCACATCCTCCCAGCAACAGGCTCAGCCCTAGGCAAGGGAACACTTGCCTGAAAGCAGAGTCAGTCTCTGTGTTCACTCCTTCTTGGCCTTTTCCATGTGAGAATCTGCCAGATCATAAGCATGTTCTATGAATGGATGATTGCTGTCCACCAGGGACAGAATTAACATCACAGACCTCACTTTTCCCAGGAATGCAGCATTGGAGTCAAAGCAAAGATGAAAGGCTGACATTTCCCGTTGCATACAAACCACTCCCCCACGTCTAAATGTTTGTGCCTAAGCCAATGTTTGCTGAACACCGATGGGGTGAAAGGAAAAAGGGCCCATGGCCAAGTTCAATCAACCCTCAAAGAGCAGCCGCCTGTGAATAATGCGCCTGCCAGGGAGTGTGGTGAGAGGACTCCACCTGGAGCAGAGTTCACTTGATGTTCCTGTTAGGAGGCAGCGATGGGGGATGGCATTTCATCCCTTTTTTTCTTTTAAATAAATAAAAGCATCATAATTCCACCTGGAATTTTCCTCGGGCCACTGGCCCTTCCAACGGCTAGAGCAGAATTGTATAAACAATGTGGCTCCAGCTGGGAGCTGGACAACATGAAGCTGGTGGTTCTGCCTGCTCAGAGTAGAGAGCAACACCCCAGCAGCACCAATACCACCAAGCGCTGCTTTTCCATCAAATACTTGTAGAATCACATCACTACCATGATATCAACATACTGCCTTCCAACATCAGTGGTTATACATTTAGCACTTTTAGCAGAGAAGATTTAGGCAGTTTCAGAAGAGTGTTAATGGTCTCTGGAAGCAACCAAAGCACCAGTTCATCAGAGAGATGGTATTGAAGCTACTGAGGATTCCTGAGGCTCGGAAATCCATCCATATTTTTGTAGGCTAGTGTGACAATGATCTTAGGAAAGCCACAGTCAGAAAGGCACTCAAGATACTGATACTCCAGTTACCAACCAACATCCTGCTCCAAGAGCTTTCAGTCCAAACAAATATGACTGCAACAGGCTGTGAGAGCATATTAGCAGAGCTTCAATTCTCAGAGGCAGAGGTGGGTCTATGCTACTAATCAAAATCCTGTTCCATCCCTCTCAGTCTCAGTAATTCACCTGTGAGAAAGAACAGCTGAGGAAGGGGATTCAGACATAAGCTGTTTCAGCTGAGTCCCATCACCCTGCACACTTCCCTCTCAATCAAGACAGTATTTCTGAAGATGCAAAGAGGATCTACCTATCTGTACAAAAAAAGGCTACAGTTTTAAGATCAAACCTCAGCCATTCTGCTGCAACATCTGCTGCAGACTTTTGAAAGGCATTTTAAAATGCTTTGACATAGCTAGGTGCTAAAAGCAGCGTTACATCCTGATTTTTCAGGACCATCTCTATACAATTGCTTACCTCAAATAGCATAACTCAAAAGCTGTTGCTTATTCTAGCAAACTCACTGGTGTGTGAACTACACTGCAAGGCTGCATTTGCCAGGGTGAGCCTGAACCCATGAAGAAGTTCCCCACTGCTTGCTGGAAGGAAGCTGGCTCTCACTGTTTCTATTGCTGGGGTAACACAGGCAAGAGCTAACAATGAAAGCATCCATCGAACCAAGCTGAGCCTGCACAAGTCATATGGCAAATACAGAAGGATTTCAGACAACATAAACAACACGAGCCTCTCCAAGAAAATGCTATTTCCTGAAGATTAACACACTGAGGCAGTTTCACCAACCTGCCCTAAGCTTGATTCGGCTCCCGGAGCTTTGCATCCTTTTAGGAAATCACAGATTTAGACATGGCTCATCAGAACTTGCACTAGAAACCCAGAGCACCTGAGCAGACTTAAACCAATCACATGCTTCAGTGCTAACAAACCAGTGAGTGCAAAGGAGCCCCGTGTACAGGAGGGCTTCATTCATTTGTTCAACTTTGATTCATGTACCGTGTGGTTGACCTGAGAGGAGCCCAGAGGATTAATGAAAATCACATGCTGGGCACTTTTCCTGATGCAGGATTTAGTCAGTTTTAATTCCTGAATGCTCACTCTGCTCCTGCTGCTCAGACAGCTCAGTTCAGTATCTGCCTTCCAGGAGACTCCCAACTTGAACCCGCACAGATCCTAGAACAAAGCCAGCTCTAAATGCTTGTGCTTTGACAAACATATCCTTATGGCATCCAGCTTTGTTAATCTAACATCTGGATAAAAATGCCACATACACACTAAAATAAAACTCAGAATTTCCACTTTTGCTCTTATTGATAACCTCCTGAACCAACCTTGCTATTGCCTGTTTCCAACAGAAACCAGGGGTTATTTTTCTTAGACACTTTGATGCAGCTTATTTGAGAGATAGTTCTCAAAATGTTTGGATTGTGGATTACTGTCAAGTTCCACAAGTTTTTTCCCAGGTAATCATATTTTTACTATCCATTTTTTCTTTGAAAATAATGTAATTGCACTCCCATTTTGTAGCCCAGCAGCAAAACACTTGGTATGGCCTTGCATACCAGCAGTGCCCTACAGAGCACTTTGGGAATGCTGCTTTACAGGGTTCAGATTGCAAACAGAGTTTCTGTGCTGAGTACATAGCATTTGCACAGAATAAAAGGCAACGAGCATTCATCTCAGCTATTCCAACAGTCAGAAATCTGATAGAGAGACTCATATACAGTCACAGTAAGTCCAGAAAAAAAGGGAGGGAAAACAGGAGAGACATTAAACACTGTGACGTTGAATGACCTGTAGAAATAGTTACAATGGAATATTCACTGTGCTTTTACACCTTAGTAAGTCCATCAACTTCTGTAGAGCAAAGAACAGGATGGTGCCTCCTATTGGACACATGCTAGTCTGAGCTCTGGTGCTTGACAAGGACACGAGAAGGGACTGAGTCTTCTCTTCAAGAATTAAGTTGTTTAACGGTTTGTCAGGAGAGTTAGAGACCAGGGGAAAATTAATGAGTGGAAAGCAGCCAGGAAAAATCTAGTCCAGTTTATTTACTAGAAACAGCATGAAACAAACTATTCTATTGACCCTCCACTGCTTCTTGGTGAGATTTATTGTGAGCCATGAGCAAGTTCGACATGAGTCTTGGAAAAAAGTGCATGAATATAAGCACCACATAAAATAAGCAGCCAAATTCCTGGCTACTCCATCTATTGACCTTAACATTTTTGCTCACTAAGGCCCTTTATTCCAAAGAGCAGCTCTGAAAGAATCAAGACTGCCAGCTCAAGTTTAGCACAGAACTGCTAGACACAAAGTTAATCCACCTGGATTTCAGTTCTTGCAATGGTTTGGTCTGTTGTCATGTTCTGTTCAGTTGTTCGTTGAAACACATTACATCAGCCTGGTTTTAAATGGGATCTTTCCAGCTTCCTATTGAAGAAAAACTCACAGAGGAGTGTGTGCTGTTCAAACCTATGAAGGCTGAGAAAACAGGAGGGTCCCTTGCCCACTCCTATGAACAATTACCTAAATCTTCTATGTGCACTGAATAAAGCAGGTATCCTGCAAGATCTCCAGAAAACAAAAGGACTAGAAGAGCTAGTCTGTTGTTGACTAGTGATCATCCTAAGTTTCTTTGACCTCTTCATTTTTTCTGATTTTTGAATGTTCTGTCTTTTCTAAAAGATGAAGAAGTTCACCATCTTTACTTAAACATGCTCGAGAGGCATACACACTTTTACACAGTGATAGGATAAGCTTTAACCTTGCTAAAGAAAAAGGCTTTGGACAAATGCAAAGGTATGTTATTACCTGCTGGAGTTTGTTGAACACTGGGCTGCTCAGCTGGGTGGGAGTGTGTCTCTCTCTCTTCTGGCAAATTTTTGGCTATAAATAAAAATAAATGCATCAATCATAAAATGTGTTAACGAATCTCTACAAAACGTATGCATTTCCAGAGGTGGTATCCTCACTTCCCTGAGTTACTACACTGAACATCTTGAAAGCCCACGCAGGATCTCCAAAGAATGTTACATTTCACGGATGCCTTTTATCTAGGATTATTCACTTCATTTATTAGTATTATTCATATTATTCACTACTTTTCTCTGAAGTTCATTCTGCTTGGTAAAACATGTATTCATGAGGACAGAAAACCAGTTATTTTGAGCTAAGCAGAAAGGCACCTGCTCTTATAACATAATCTCCTGCAGTATGAATGGCAAAATAATACACAGGTTTTGAATTCTCCTCTTTTCTCTACCACACATATGTAATTATTTGCTTAGAGGAGGATTTGTGGTGTTTTGCAATTAGATCATAACAGAAAAGGGAATCAAGTGAAACTTACAGGCAGAACATTGAGACATGGGCATCTGTTCTATCCTTGTGTTATTCCTGCAGGATGCTACTTCCATCTGGCAATGGTTGGGGTAAATCTGTCCATCCGATCCACACACAGGCTCCCCATCATAGCCACAGTCTCGCGAACACATGCACTGCTCAAAATACTCATCCTCCAAGCAGCCAAAAATGTTATTGCATGGTCCAGAGTGAACAAAGCCTGGGAAGTAAACAGAAACATCCAAAGCTCTATTTTTTTATAACATGGGAAAAAGAGAGATGGAGTGGCCATTTTCTTTATTTCTCTGATGTAAGTTTTCATGTTGAATTCCCTAAGACTTCTCATAGTAATTTACAAACTTGGTAGAATTAAAAGGACTGTTGTCTTTCTGAAGGAACCATATTGCAGCAGATTCCAGGTACAGGATGAAGCAACTATTTTGTATGGCACAGAGGACAGAAAGGAACATAGAGGTTTTGAGGAAGCTTATTCCTTTCACTGATGTGTGAAATGGTTCCATCTTCCCAGAGTTCACTGTGGAACTCTATTGAAAGGTATTTTAAAGAAAGAAAATAAAATTGCATTTTAAAAAGTTTTTACCTTTATGTTTATTAACATGCCTCACCTTGTGCAGGTACTTCCAGAATTATACATTATATTTTGCCTCTGAAGCAAATAACTGTGGTGACTGAAGAGCAGAGCACATTGGCCTGTTGGGCTGTCAGTTTAACACTGCTGCTATGCCACAAACCTTTGTGAAATTCCACTAACACAGATATTGAAATAGAGCATTTTTCTAAATAGAATTTTGAGTTCTGAACTCCTGGAAAATATGTTTGTGTGCTCCATTTTCCATAAAATCTGCTTGGCTTTGATGCAACTTACCAACCCATTGGCTAGCTGAGCTTTCCACCTCGTTGCATGTTGGTCCATCACAGAGCTCCCGAGCCAAGGGGCTGTTTTCACTCACGTTGTAGAAACGAGTTGCTTCAAAAGCTGCAGGCCAGCAAAAATGAGAAATCACAACTGAGCCTTATGCCTAAAGGTCTAACGCTCCCAAACATCAAAGAAAAATGGGCACGTACCTGGCTCATAGTAATCATACACTTTGATAGGAACAGGAGCTGTTTTCCCAACTATATGCTCTCTGAAAGCTTGAAACTTCACACAGGTCATGCACTGGCTAGGAATCTGTATGAAATCATGGAAAAGACTCAGTGTAACAAAACCTGTCTTCAAGTGAAGAGAGAGACAAATAAAAATGTAGCATGTGCCCCTAACACAACACACTGCTGGACACCTGGGAAGAGTGAATACACTTCCAATACAAGGTATAGGGACAAAGATGAGTAAAAGGCAAACAGGGTGAAGTAAAACATGATACTTTGCTAGCCCTTAAAGCACATACATGCCATAAAACAATGGCAAAGCTGAATCTCAAGCTGTATTCCCTGGCTTACCTAACACCACTCCTGTCATCAGTGAGCTTGCTAATTCAACTAGCTAACAGTTTACTGCTGATGACCAAGCCAAGAGAGATCTCATCTTCCACTCTCAGGTATGTGCTGTGAGGTCTAAATTAGACTGCATTTTTACTCTGCCCATTTAGCAATGATAGGTGTACCTAAAGGTGACATTGTTTTGAGGGAAAACCTAAGTAATATCTGCCCACAAATTCTATATGGGCTGAAGCTAATCACCTGCCTTTCTTATGCTTTGGTTTCCAACCAAACCCACAGCAGCTACGTGCCTCAAAAGGGGCTCAAGCGACTGGCCAGTTAAAGCTGCATGGTAATCCTCACCTGTGAGGTAACATCAATACCAATACACTGTACCTATGCCTGGAAAAGCAATATAATTGTAAGAAACCAAGTCATTACCTCATCAAAATAAAAAAGGACTTTTCTTCCATCCACTTCATATCTTTTTAATCCAATTTGCTTGTTCATCAATAACTGGGGGAAAAAAATCAACAGGTGTAGTTTCATTTTATAGAGAACAGGTTGAAATCAGAGAATAAGAATGATTTTAGACTGCTTAGAAAACTGATCAGGCTCTAAACCCTAGGGATTTCTTCTGCTGGAAAAGTATGTTTCAGTAAGAGAAGGGAAATGCAGAGAGGATTGCAATTGCTGTCATACAACTGAGGAAAAAGGCATCTGTGACCTGAGGAGGAATGCTTGCAAGGTGCTTAATGCTGAGGGTTCTTCCTGGTGCATTTATCTCCCTCAGAGTATGCCTGACACATAATCCATAATCTAACTGAATAGTTCCATGATTGTTTTCAGTACCAAGGCTCAAGCAAGACCTCAGAGACTCCAAATACTCAATAAAGTCTCTTCTTTACACTCCTTCAGAGCACCAGGGAATGATGCTGCTGGATCGCACTTGGGTATATTAAAGGTCCTCTTCTCCCACCAGCTGAAAAATCCAAAACATTCTTCTGCCAGGAAAATTAATCCTTACATTTGAAAAGAGCAGCCATTTGAAAGAGCCTTTGGCACCCTCTTGATGAACGGGGTCAGGCCAGGCTTTTGCTACTCATCTTCTCTCCCTTTGAGGCCCAGGGATTTGTAATTTGCATTGTGCCAGTCAGGTCTACAGACTACCTCTTCTGCTTTGGATTTACTGGGACATACCTAAGAAGTATCAGAACACAATCTAAGAGTACTTCCCATATCTGCGGTGCTACCGCCCCTAATCTAACCCAACCACTTGTAAAAATACTCTAACATCTCCTCCTGCTAACACCAGGGCTCTACGTGTATCATGATCACGGTCTCCAGAGGCAAGTGCAAGAGCCCTCATTTATGGAATTAACTGCACCACCTCAAGAACCTAGTAACTACCTTCCTCGTACAGAAAGCCAATGAATGACCACCAAAATATAAATGCTACAAAGTTTTATGTTAAAATTTCTGAAAGAATTACTCCTATGTAACTCCTATTTCCCTATTTGGAATACTAACCTCTCAATACTGTAAGGACTATGATGCTGTATGTACTTGATCAATCAATCATCATTGTTTTGATAAACTGTACTCAGAACACATCTATCATGTGAAAAACATTCAATCCAGAAGGTGGGGAGGATGATGGACTCTTGTGTTTTAATCCCAGTTTGGGGAGTAGAGTAAGGACCAGAGTAGGTATCTAAATTCTGTTCTCCAAACTGTCCTATTACTTTAACCTCTCTGTCAGACAGTCCCATGTGGGACATAGGGATAGTATTTCCTTGTTTTCATTAATGTCCCCAAGTGATTTTGAGATCTTAGAACAAACACTCTGTGGAAAGGAGAACAAAGCATTATTATGATGATGTATGAGAAGGAATGACATGGAGCAAAACCCATTTCTAGTGAAATTTACCCAAACCTGTTACCAACAGCTTTAACTGTGAATTTCTTCAGTATACTGCTTCTAGTTGTAAAACCCTGCACACAGCTTCCTGCTATTACTGTAACAAGCAAAGGAACATGTGTTTAGGTACCACACAATATGGAAAGGGCCAATTTAATTTGTCCTTATAATTTTAGGGGCCTGGTGGTGGCTGTTATTACTCAGCAGTAGATGGCTGCAGACAGTCCTTTTATGAGGGCTTGGAGAGGCTGGCGCCACCGGGAAATGCTCAGCTCAGCTAAAGTTGCATTTTTCTGGTGAAGCTTGATATATACCAGCCTGTGGTGACCTCCTGACCTTGTCGACACCCGGCATTATTAGAAGGATTTGTGGCTGCACAGCCAGGGGGGCTGCCCTCAACAGAGCATTCATTAACCATCAGTGCCCCGGCGCTGCGCGGGGGTCCGCTCTGTGCACACTGCTCCCTTGTGAGGGCAAACAACAGGCAAACTGACTTACAGCCCTGCCCCTCCTCACCAGGAGGAGAGGGAAAGGCTGGGGTAGCAAGAAAATGCAGCAGTGGGAATGCCAGGGCTTGCCTCTGCTGGAGGTGGTGTCCAAAATACATCCCAAAACTAGTACTGGCTTTTCAGTAGAAGAATTCCATTTTTGCCAGCATGGTTTGGATACGCGTTTGATAGCCATGAAGCAATCACAGGGGTTGTGTCTGCATCTTCACTGCCTACGTGTATATATATATATTTGCCTGAGCTTTGTCCCTACATATCATTTTTACAGATGCAAAGGGTTGCTGCAATAAGAAGATGGAATTGACCTCTCCAAGGGGAACCTCCCCCCTTGAAGATGCAATAATCCTTCCTAATTTAGCAAAATCTCCTACTGCCCAAAGGAAGTAATTCTGTTCTGGTTATGGAAACAGACTGCCCAGTACTGAATCCCATGCACAGAATCCTCTCTCCAGATCGAGGCACCAACTACACAGTCTTTTGCCCAAAGTAATTTCAAAATGTTGGGTTTTGAACCAGCTTTTTTGTACTTTATAAGTACTGAGGTAGTATGCATTGCATGAAGTAGCCCACATCCTTCTGAGACTAGCAAGGACTTAACTCAGATCAGCTCTGTGCTGCAGGAGCTCAGCCTTACAGTTAAGAAAGATTTGGCTCCTCTTCCCATTAAGACAGGGGAAGAAAGGAAAACAAATCACCTGCTATTCCATGCCCAGAGCCCCTAACGGATGGGGCTACACGGGGATTCTGTTGATTCTCTACCCATAGAGGCAGGAACATGGGTTTCAGAGAGGCAATCAGATGTCACAAGGGAAAGCACAACCAATTGATCTGCTTAGTGCTAGAGAAAACGTGCTGGAGAGCTCATTCAGCTTAGAGAATAACCCTTGTGCAGCAGCAGCACAAGAGCACAATGGGACCTTCTCAGGACTCTTAGCCTCTTAACTCTGTTCCCCACTGAAACTGGTGAAGGAAATACTCACTCAGTAGAGCTCCTGTTTCTGTAATATCTTAGTCCATTTCAGGAAAAATATAGAGTACAGGGATTTATTACTTAACCCAACATTTTTTCTGTTCTTCTCTTCCCACTCTTTGCTTCAACTCTTTCCCTCTGCTGATAAAACATTCCATGGGTTTAACACCATAAAGATATCCTGTTGTTCTCCTGCTGTCCCATTTTGAGTTCTCTGGTCCTAAGCCAGGTTTCCATCCATATTTTTTCTGCCATTATTGGCGTAAATTACTATGAAAAACAACTTATTTGAAAGCAGAACAAATAACTGTCACTCAAGCACCTTCGGCAGGCGATCAGATAGTAACCAAACCCACTACAGGCCCCCTCACCTAGTTTTCCTCCTTTCTCTTACCACAGGGATACTGGAGACCTCATACTGGTTGTCCTGCCTCATTTGAATAGCCATATTCAGTTTGTTGCACCATCTGATGCATGCGAGAGAGAATATCATCCGACTCAAAGGTCAACAGGCAAATAAAAAGGGATAAATTTTACATGCATGCGTTTGAAAACAGAATCCTCAACATGCACCTTGTGAGCAGACAAAGTGATCTGATATTTCCCTTTACGGGAATAACTTCATATCTGATCACCACACACCTCTGTCCAAGTATTCCAGCACAGCTCCCTAATTTGGCAGCTGAAAGGATGCCATTCTCTTGTCAGGGACTAACACACAGATTTCTCTGGCTCCAGTGACAGCTCTGGAGACTGACAGCCACTTGTGACATGAATTGTACACCCCTGAAGAGGAACATATTAATCTCATTTTCTCCAAGAAATTGCAGTGGTGTTCAGATTAGAAATGAGCCAAATCAAGTGAAATCCTAGAGAAGACAAAGCAATGTGCACTCTTCTTTGAATTAGGATGTCAAATTAAACTGCCTGGTCTTCAGTACAATTCTACTTTAAAATTCTTTCCCCTAATTCCTCCCCCTCCCAGGATGATGAAGTTATTAACAGAAGAGATCTTTGGGAAGTCAAATGTTTTTTAGCTCCTTACCAGTTCTCAAGGATGCAAAGATTTCACACCTAATTCAATAGTCCTTAAAAACTATTTGCAGCATGAACCCCACCAGCTACACTGTAATGCTTCCACAAAATCTAAAGCCCAGCTAAGGATAAAGCCCTCTGTCCCCTAGAGGGCTGGCTGGGTACGAGGCACATTCTGTCCACCTCACTTTGGTTTGCAATAAACATGATGTTCTCCCAGAAGAAGGGGAAAAAAAAAACAGGGCAAAAAATTCCAAGACAGAGAGCCTCCAAAGAAATGGAATCCAGATGTTGGAGATAACACAGCCCACTAAGAAGCCATAAACAGCTCCTGTTAGAGCACATTTTCACTTCAGCATTTTCAAATGGGTCTTGTTTAATTACTGTGCACTGGGCTCAGTAACAAACCTGCATTTGGCCATGTTTGCTGCAGTTGTTAACCTTGCTCAGAGCATCTGTTTACTCCTTTCAGGTAAATATTTCTTGCCATGTGAAATTTCCTGCCCCCCCCAATTGTAATTGCATCTCTTCAGTCAGTCCTCTGACATTCGGTGGCATTTGCCTCCACTGCTCCCCAAAGGGAATTCCTACCAATTAGGGAGCCAGGTCCTGGCCCAAGATCATGCCTTGCACTCTCACTGCAACATCTTACCTGCTCTAAGCTCTCAATGTCTGCACGAAACCCTGAGAACAACGGCACTTCCAAGACAGCCATGTTAGAAGATCCAGAGTGCAGCCATCTTCCAAAGAGAAGAAAAAGAGAGAAAGAATGAAAACAAACTCAGCATCAAGATAACAAATGGTACATGAACAACTCAGGATGGAGAACAACTGAAACAAACTTCAGAGGAAAATATTAAAAGGATCTACTCTTCTTTGAAGCACAACTTGAAAGCCACAGTCTACTTGGTTTTACAAAATCCTCTTTTCTGCTTTTACTCAACAAAAATTAAGCACAACTCACAGAGGTCAGAGATGCAGATGTCCAGGCAAATGGAAGCAGAAAAGCAGAAGGGAAGATGTAGTCTCCTGTCGGCTGCTTGCCTTATTTTTCAATTAATTACTAAGAAAATGCACTTGGTAAAAAAGGAAATAACCCCTTGGAGTGGAAAAACCTTCTGTTCTTTCCTAAGCAAAGGGCTGTAAATGGATTGTGGTGGAAGAGGAATGTTACTTCCCAATTCCAGGCAGAGTCATTC
The DNA here is from genome assembly GCF_004027225.2 of Strigops habroptila. NCBI lineage: Eukaryota > Metazoa > Chordata > Aves > Psittaciformes > Psittacidae > Strigops > Strigops habroptila. Next base: position 4,110,802 of record NC_044296.2, on the reverse strand, counting down.
AACCCTGGAGTTATGTAAATGGCCATTTCACTCCAGCATGGAATTGACACTTTGCTACTGAGTCAGTGAACTCGCTCTCTAGTTACTAAAGAATTCACTGCCTGTATTGTCCTTTATAATATCAATGGAGAGCCCAAAACCTACTGCAATTCAGACTTCTTGTCACTGAAGAAAAACAACACAGGAAGGGATGGAGAGAAAGTATATTTGGGCCACTGCAAAAAGACTTCCATTTCCTGCAGCATGGCAGAGGAGTCAACAAGGTAACAAAGAAGCTCCTGCTGATTCCAGAACAATGCTCCTTTTCTCTGCATTCACATATAGTCAGCTCTGAACTGTCCCTCCTTGGCAGCTTACCTGTTTACTGTTTACTTGCACCACAAAGACCATGAGCTTGGACCCAGGAGGACTTATTGGCTCATGCCCAGCACAGAGAAAACACAGTATGCAGCTTCTAGCCCCAAATCTGCCAGAGCTGAACTGGCTCCTCAGCGCTACTTGGAGGCCCCCACAGCCAGGGTGGGGTGTGAGCTCTCTGAAGCACTGCAGGGAGCCAGCCTGGGTGTAACACCACACCCCAGCCCATATGCACACAGTAGCACGGGATGGGCTATGGACAGATCCAGTTGGCTTTGTGTAAGACAGTTCAGGGCTGAGAGTCTCCTAGAGACATTAAACCTTGTTAATCCCAGTCTAACTCCATGTGCCACACTAAAAAAAATCCTATAGTAGCCCTTTATCTGCCTTTTCTCCATTCTGTTAGACATCTCAGCCTTCTACTTCCCATCCAGTTTTCTCTTTAAGTTCTTGAAAGCATCCCAAAGACTTCACTGAGCATGACAACATTTAATTACATTCTAAAGAACACCCCCAAGCTCAAAATATTTCAGTTGTCATCCTTAGATGCACTCCTCTGTTTGCATTGCCTAAATAAGATGATGAAGGAGTTAAAAGAGCATCATTACAAGAAGGGGGGGAAAGGGAGTATTTCATTTGCTTTTGTTTTCTTTCCAAGCAATCAATCTCCTCAGACCGGGCTTCCTCTCAAATTTCTGTCTTTGCTCCAGCAATTCCCAGGGCAGAAGTTTCAGAAACAACAACAGAAAGGTTGTGTTGATGCAAGGCAAGCTCCTTAGTTATAGGCATCTTCAAGGGACTGACAAGACTTTATAAGCTTACCTCCCCAGTACAAGCTGCAGCACTTAGGCAAAGGGAGAAGAGGTTGAGAAAGTGCTTTTGTGTTATCTACAGCCAGAAGAATTTGGTATGTTTCCTGTATCAGTGAGTGTATCAATGTACATGTGCTGATCAGCAAACTAGATTGTCTCTGAGAAACAGGCAGGACATGATGCAGATTGGAATTTCCTACCTAGTGCATGTCTCCAGTATGACTTTGTATTCCCGATGGTCCTGATCTGAAGCTGGGTCATCATCATCCACCAGTGCCCTCTCTCTGTGCAAGGCTTCAGGGCGATTCTCATCTGGAGAGACAGACCGCAGGGGATTTGGAGCTTGAAGGTGCTGCTCTGACTTTGGCTCCTTCAGGTTTACCAGGAGCTGGAAAGCTGGTTTGGCAGTGGGATCAGGTACATTGTAAGTGACATCAATCTGCAGCAGAAAGAAGGGAAAACAAAACCAAATCAGGGCAGTTTATTAGACCCCAACATTTCACAGCATCTACAAATGTTCCCTAAAGAGCAGCATAAACACCAGATCTCTTCAGAGAGAGGTAATAGTGGGCACAGAGGCAACACAGGCTTTACAACACAGGCTTTACAACACAGTTACATATCCATAAGGCTGCACCAGAGCAGATTCACCCTGGTACTATCCCATTTACTTCTATGAGTTAAAGCAACACCATGTAATATAATTACATGAGAGAAATTTAAAGTGTAACTTCTTCCTCATAACAAACTGCGATTAAAAACGTAGCAAACAGACTAAGAGTTCAGAGATCATCTGCTCACATACTTTCTCCAGCCCCATGGCAACTTTACCTGCATCAGACAGCAGCCTTCACCTTTGGCACTCACAAACAGCCCCGTTGGAATACTGGGGATCTGGGGAGAATCCACAGTTAAGACACAGACAAGAATGGAAATGAATATCAATTTTTTGGGTTATTCTGTAGAAAATATCTTTCTGGTTGTAAAGGAGACTGCAGAAGTGGTGTGAGTATGCCTTATTCTTCCCAGCCACCTGCATTTAACAATGGTAGAAACAAGCAGCAGCACAAAATAAGCATCAGGCATTGGTTATGGTGAAAAATGCCTTTTGAGTGCTGCCTCCTTCACTTCAGAAGCCAGACCTAAAACCCCAGAAAGTTCCAAGATCTCAGCATTTAACTTGTGCTTTTACCATTTCTGACCTTACCTGAGTTGTCCTTCAGAACCCAGCTCACATGGATTGCTTTAGAAATTTGGCTACATGAACACAAAAGCACCTACCACTGCAGTCTGGAGGACTTTTTTATTCATCTTGTTGAGCTCAAATGTCTCCTGGTAGTCTAGATTAGTAGAAGCCAAGGAAATGGTAAGGTTGACTCCTCCAACGTAAGAAAGGATAGCATATTCAGCCAGAGCCTGCAGGGCTACACACGTGTCCTAGGGATCAGAATACAGGAACATGGTAAACTTACAAACAAGCACTGTGCTGTACAGTCATCAGCTTCTGGTAGCAGAATCTTCCTTATTAATTCAGATAGGAAAAGAAATAGCAGGTTTTGTTCACTTTTCCTGTCAAAGGCATCTGTAAGGACAAAGTCTAAGCTCCTTTCAAATTATCAGTCTGAGAAAGAAGTGGTAAAGAGCACTGGAAAGCCTTAATTCTTACCAGGACACAGACAGTTACTGCCAGTTTCTAGACAGAAACTCTGCATTGACCATTCCTGAATCAATTGATTTCCACAGTTGACTATGTATGCATCAAAGCTTCCTTTTTTGCAGGCAGCCCACCTGAGTAGATGAGAATCCTCCAAGTGCATTTCTTTGCTGTGAAAGCCATTTTACTACTGGGAGTGCAGAAGCCACATCTCCTAGGAGTGTGTACGTCAAAAGGGCATAAGATGTCATTTCCACTTCTGCAGAAACAACTGGAAGGAGGGGTGGAGAAAGAAAATAATGAAATACCATCTAGAAGTGAGAATCTCGGCAGGTCTAGAGACAGTTCTATGAATATTCATTAACTGGAAAATAAAAAAAGGTTAGGAGTCTGTAGAAGTAAACACAGGAAGAGAAAAATGAAGTTAAAAGATGTCTGCAAAATGCATCACCTTCCAAAGATATCTCTGCTCCCAACATCAGCTCTTTCCTGCCCACAACATATAACCTTCTTCCTACTTGACTGATACTTGAATGTATCCTGCAAGTAATTTCTCTCCCACTCCAGTTTTACTTTGCTGCTGCCCATACTGCATTCCTGTCCTAGAGGTTTTCATACAATATCCAGCTAGATCCCTCCTGAACATGGATGCACCTATATCATATCAGAAGAGTCAATGGCTTTAAGTGACTTGAAATTTCTAGCATCATTCCCTGTTGTTGTGGCTTTGATAGTTAAAGTCTAGGAAATCAGATGAAATGCCACTGACTGCCAATAAAAGCTGGGGGGTACAATCCCTAGATCCATGTGGAAATACAAAACTAAACAGCTCTAAAATTAAAACATGTTTGACTTCTCTCACATTTCCATTTCAAATGATTCCTCTTGGCTGGAATCCCATATGGCTCTCACTCTCCTGTACCACTCACTGTCTTTATAAAACTGGAGTGAAAAATGCTGAGATAGCTGGGGCTGAAAAGGCAGTTCTGTCTTGACTGCATCTTGGTCTGTCTCATATTTGCTCTTAACTGGTTCTTTCAGCATAATGTTACCTGCCTTTTGTGAGCTCTCATTTCATCTGGACCCTGCCCTGACTCACTGCCATTTTCAGAATCCCTTGTATTGTACAAATTCCCTAGAACACATGCACTCATTGCCCTGCTGCTGCAGCCCATTCTCTTATCTCTGCCTTTGCAGTACAAGTACCTGATTGCAAGAGCCCATCATTAAATCCCATGAAGGTATCTTCATCAGTAACAAGAGTTCCTGTCAAGCTCCAGTGTGTAAAGCCATCTAGAAAAATAGGACAGTGGCATATGTATGTTATTACAGCAGGAGTGCAGCTAAGCCTCTGTAAAGGGGAAGAATCAAATCCTATTTTTGCATTGACTCAAAGAATAAATTCCTGTCCTGAACTGCACTGTCTTTCCTTTTAGACAGGCATCTCATGGGCAAGAGGCTCCCTTTGCAATTACAAAGATAACTCAGTGTGACAAATTAGGTAATTCTTGGATTTTGGATTAAAATACACCATCAGGGAATGTGTATTTTAATACACAGGGAATGTGACGTGGTCATATTGACAGGAGAGATGCTGCAGAGCCTCTGCTATATTTGCCTTCCTTCAGCATCAGCTGCATGAATGGGAACTAAGGTACCCTTTCTACAGAGAATCAGGAAAACTCTTGCCTTACAAAGCCAAATTGTGCTGTGAGGAAGACCTCATTTCACGGGCTTTATCTTCTCCAGTAACTCTCATCATTCCAGTTGCAAGGGGTATTTGCTTATTCCTCTAAGAGGATCAGCAGTCCAGGGATTGCCAGGTTGGCCTCAGGAGCACAGTACCTTGTGTAATAGCCATGCTGTTCATCTTCCGCAGCATCACAGCAGCAGAGGGACTGTGTAGCAGTGTCAGGGCATATGCAGTCAGGGCAGTAGTGTAGGGATCTTCTGCTGAATACAAGTTGGACTCTAAGAAGTGTTTTGCTTTGTCAACAGCTGTTCTTTCTTCCTATATTTAGGGGAAAGAGCCCAGACATATTACTGGCCTCTATGTCTCAAAAGTTAGAACCACTTTATTTCTCATTACAAACCAAAAAAACACTAAGAAAGATGCATTTTACTCTCTGCAGAATGAAGCTAACTCTTTCCTTTCCCTAAGGAAAGCCATGCATCACACATTCAAGAAAAAAGGAGCAAACAGCAGCACAAGAATGATGTAGACTAAGACTGAGTCACATTTATTCCCCCCTAAAGCTGAAGAAATTTCATGTCCCTGCAAGGCAGCAGATGAACAGAGCAGAAGTGAACTCTCTACCGTATGTTTGATTGTGTTCCTGACACTCTGGAGCGTCTAGCAGACGCCAGAGGATAATAAAGGCCAAGGTTCCCAGGGGTCCCTGCAGCCAACAAACATGTTTTATTAACTCCCTCAATGACCTCACCATGTAGGAACGTGGCTCTGATAATTTATAGAAACAATTTAATTGGACTTGATGTAATTTAGTTTCCTTTGATTTCCCTGTGGCACTAACCTTCCCCTTCCTCATTTCCTAGCTAAGATCATTAGTAACACTTGCAAATCTCCTCTAGGAAAACCATTAGATCCACATAAACTGCACTTCCAGCAAATAAAAATGCTAGGGCTGTCTTGACACACAGCAGCCCAGAGAGAGCATCACATCACTTCTCAGAGGAGGGGAGAAACTGCTGACAGGGAGGCGGAAAGTTACTCTATGAGCATTAGAAGATTTTCTAAATATATACTTTTTTAAATCTTTAATAAGGTTGAAGGCCTTCCACTCCAACAAGAACGGGGGGTCGGGAGGTATCTGCTTGCAGCAGCAGTATGGTTTCACTCGTCAAGCTCTAGAGGGAAGCCATCAGAAGTGCTGAGATTATAACAGAGTTTAAAATAGATACTGCCCTTTGCACTGGCTGTTTCAAAGGCTCCATGAACTCACTGGGGTTTGCCCGAATGGGCAATGCTTTTGTCTGACTATAGATCACCAAGACATGCCGCAACATCCACTACACCTCCACCTCTGCCTGTGCAGACCTTGCCACCACCACTCTTTCCCTCGGTTGTGTTCATGACTTGCTCAGCACATCCACAAGCCGACATGTTCCCAGTCAGACTGGCAGTGTTTAACTATGGTGTTACCTGAGCATCTCCATCCTAGTGAAATTGCATGCAGGCAAAAATATAAGAGAGGAGAGGAGCCCTTTTTAGCATGATTTTTAAGAAGGACTCTCTAGATTCTCTAGTATAACACCAGTTGTACTGGAAAAGATTTTTTTTTCCCTACTTCAAAAATGATGCAGCGTAATTGCACGTTCCTTTGTAGCTATTATTTTTTCCTGTAGTGTTCCTGTTCTGTCTCATTACAAAGAAAAGAAACATTTTTCTCCAGAGTCCTCAATCCAGCACATTACAGGAGTGCAGCTCTCCAAAGAGACTGTAATCTAATAGCAGTAGCATTTTGGCCACTGTAGCAAAGGCAGACCACAAAAGTTTCCTGGATCCCTGAAGCCTGTGCAGCCCTGGTTAAACTGCTGTTAGCACTCAGCTACTTACTTAGAGTTTTTGAGTGTATATATAAGCAAACCACCAGTATCTGCATAGGCTGCAATGACACCTTGAAGTGACAAGGCAGAAAACACTTTTTGCAGCCATTTCTGTGAGAGGTTGTGGGATGAGGTTGCAGGGAAGAGTTTTGCTCTGGTAGAACGATCCTTGAGCTGATGGCTGAAGGATGGGAGATCACCCTCAATAACTTCAGAACAGATTCCTTAACTTTAGAATGATCTCAAGGCTTTCCAACAGCCTCTGTTACCTGGATGCTATCATTCTAGTGAGCACAGAACCTTTGAAATGAACAGCAGTAAAATCAAGTTTTAAAAAAAGGAGAGAATTTGTAGAGTATATAGAACGTGAGAGCTATTTTAACTCAGCTTTTGTTACCTCAGAAGTTACACCTGTTTCCAGAAGAGATGCAACCACATAAGCTGTCAGGGAGATCTTACCATGGATTCCACCCTGGAGGGCAACAAACAGAAATCACTGGGTGAAAACTAGAGATAAGGACGCTGGATAAAAGGACTCTTGAGCAAGACAAGGATTATGTTATAAAGGAAGCTCTGGCACCATGGACCTTCTTTTGCTTTGCATATAAGGAGTACAAAATTTAGGAGCCCCACCCAACGTTATAGCTTCCTTCTCTACAAACGGCCTGAGAACACACTCAATGCACAGAACTTCATCCTCCAAGACATGACTCTAAAGTATTTTATAAGACTTGACATCTTGGTTTCCATTCCCATGGGACAGCACACAGATACCCAAATTCTCCTGGTTCTCCCTGTACTATTGTAGCCTTTCAAGTGCAATATTCGTATTAGGCATAACTGCATCACTTCATGCTTTGAGAACAACTTTAAAAATGCAGCTATTACATGATTTTGAGTCTGTATAGTTTTTACCTGAATGTCCTTATTTAGTATCCTGCCCATAGCAGGAAAAGAACCATCTTCTTTCTGATGCTGGATGATCCAGTCTTTGGCAGCTGTTAGTTCTTTTGGGTCAATGAAAATAAACCCACGAGACTGTGCAAAGGACTTGAGGACAAAAGCTGTGAGCCTGTAAATAGGAATTTATCATCTTTACTGAGAAAACAAATTGAGAAGAATGTATCAGTCAAGGGAAGACAACATTCTTAGAAAGCATAAATATTAAAAGTCTTGGTAGGGAAACACAAAATATTGTTAAAAACCATTGATGGTATGATAAAAGCACTTGAACACTGTCCAAACTTCCGGATAAGAGCAGGTTTAAGGGTCAAATTAAATTGAAAAGTGTAGCAGGAAGATCTATTTGTCTTAGTTATGACACACTCTGAAATTCAGTTCTCTTTTATAGGTGCTCGTCTGTTACCCAAACTATTAAAGCTTTTAAATTAAGAATTGATATCCTTATAAATATGGAATTACTTGTAAAGAAAAGAGAGGAGTAAATTTTCCAATTCTGTTACTGTCTTTACTAAAAATAAAAGAAATCCATTGCTAAAGGATTGAGCTGAGGCTGCGTTAGACTTGATACAGAATTAAGACTTAAGAAAACAACAGGAGTGTTTTTGGAATTCTAAACCTCTGACATGCAACAAGTGTGAACTCTGGCCAGCTTTGGAAATTGAATCATTCCATTTACAAGCCTCTAAGGAATGGGAGGGTAGAAAGCATGCTGCCTGGCAGGGGATTTTTCAAGTGTTAAGTAATACTGTGTCACCATATTTTATATCTAGGGACTGGGAGATGCCAGATCAGAGATAAAAGTTTACAATCTTAGAAACAGAGGCAGCAGCATCATAGAAGTGGTACTTCCCCTCGGACAAGTTCATGAGGAAAATCAGTTTAAAGCAAAATAAAGAGCAGATGGAGAAGACAAATGACAGCACAAGCAAATGAATGAAGATCAGAATCTACTACATCTGAGCCATTACAGTCAACTAACACGCTGATGTGATGTTAATCACGCAGGCCATGGTTTCCTAAGGGGGACATCAGTGAGATGAGCTGATTTCTCAGTTTCTTTCTTTCATGTTTTTGGCTCTGAAAGGTTCTGCACCTCAATTCTCAGGGCATAAATCTGTACCATTCCATTTCATCCATGATGGGATATAAAGCACTTGGGAGAAAGGCTTCTTTGGGGTTTTTGGGGGTTGGTTTTGGTGGTGGGTATTTTTTTTTTCCTATCCTGGTAGAAGCCTCCACCACTTCCAGAGACAGCAAGTTTCTCTGTACATGCTTCAGGTGAAGCTTCAATTCCTAGTGGAATTAGGTGCTTAAATGCCCCATGTATTGCTACTCCAATTCCAGTAGACCAAATACAATCCTAAAGGCCTAAAGCCTGGACATACGAGTAGGTGTGACTATCTTAACTGCCGCTCAGTCTTGAAACGACTATAATACACCTACTAGTGTAGTATGAACACTCAGCAGCATTGAAACAGTAAGTCTATGATCATTGAGTATGATTTCTATTCTCCACTGTGTGTGATACCATGATGGAAGCTGGAAAATTACTCTTCTTTCCTTGCCAATTGTGTATTTTCCCATTTAGCAAACACTGAATTTTCTAACTCTGTTTTAAATAGCAACTCACCACATGCTCCCCGAGGAATCCCTCTCGCCAAAAGCACTGTATGAACCATCTTGTCTCTTGTAGGTCAGCTGGCGCTGGTAGCCTGGAAGTCACAAAAGAATTGGGGGAGTCCAAAATCTTCACACAGAGAAAAACAAGTATTTCAAGTGAATGAAGACTCAGACCATCTGGCACTAGTGTAAGGGATTCTGCTGCCCAAGGCAACCTCTCATTTTGCTGTGAGGGACAGAGCCAGCTCTGTGGACGTACACTGTAGCTTACTCGGAAATCCATTCAGGCAAACATCTGTAAGACTATAACTCCTGTTAAAAACGTGATATCCCTCTGAAAAGATGCAGTATTAAAAGAAAGAATTTTATTTAAGCATACAGCCATTCTCCATCCAGTTTACTGAAAGCACCGCGCAAATGAACATTTCTTTCCCAAGCTGAATGCTGAAGAGAAGAAATCTCTACTGGAATGTCTTTTGAGACTGAAAATAGTCAAAATGCTTTTCCTATTAGGAAAATAATTTGCTTCTCAAACCTGTTTGTCTTACAACCGTGAACAGCCCCTCCTAATAAAGGGAACTCCTCTCTATTGAGGAATACAGAACACACCCCGTTGATTAAGCCCACTGGAACCAAACCCTTCAGAATGGGTATTTCTGAGACGGAGATGTGTCAAACCTGCAAGAAGACTGTGTCAAAGACACTTAGTGCCTGCTTAATTCTCTGACACGAGTAGACCTTTTCTTCCACACTGCATGGCATTTTTATGGGAATAGATTACTTTTTCATTTCCAGAATGTTTCTTTGTTGACCTCTCCCGACACAGGCAGTTCCACAACCCCTGAGCAAGGGCTGCCCGTGACTCCTACACTTTCCCTGTTGCTCTACAGCCTTCCAATAGTCTTAGGGAGTGCTGAAAGAATGGTTTGAAAAATGGGAGGAACAGAGCTCCAGAGATTAATGATGCTCTTGTAGTAAAAACATCTTTGTCTGGGCGTTCTGGGATATATACAAGTATGTGGCAGAAAGCATTAGATTGCTTTTCTTCTACATAGCCCTCATAATTTACTAGTGAGTACTTCCTCCTGAAATTGTTCCTAAGTGTTCATTTCCAATGCATCAGATGGACCAATTAACTACTCATATTTTTGTATCAGTCTTATTTCCTCTGTTCTTTCATTCGAACATTCATTTTGAGTTGACTTATGCTTCATTGCTCTTACATTTATTCTTTGTTGCTTGCTAGGTTGGTAGTGGAACAGACTTTATGTCTCGCTTGCTCCTGAAATCTTCTGGTTCTAAGCACTTCTCTAGATGCTTGCGCTCACAGGAGATGTTCAGCTTTCTAGATTTCCCCTGTTCACCTGCTTTTGTAGAACTGCATTTGGGAAAGTAGAAAAATTACTGCCTAGTTTAGCTAAGGCCACTTCTAAAGATCAGGATATGGAAACTGTTAGGTAGCAGCACTTTCTACGATGGATGACTAAGCGATGAAAAAGTGTTCTGGCTTGGTAAGTCACAAAAACCTTCAGAGTAAGCAAACAGACTTTCCCATCTAAAACCTTACACTTGGCAGGGCTCCAATACACACAGAAAAGTTTAAAGCTCTTGAGTATTTCTTCTGTAAGGGTTAATCCCCAGGCAGAGTTTGGAGCCAAAAACCTGGAAGGTTTGCAGATTTGTAAAAAGAAACAAAAGCAAATAGTATTGCAAAGGAAACGCTGACCTGGACTGTGAAAAAATTCCCTTTGTCTTACTGCTATCAGCAAGCACAAAAAATGACAAGTGAAATGCCTTTAGCCAGGCAAAGGAAGCAGCACTGGGCTTTTGCTGCTGAATACAAGAAATAGATTACACATTACGCTTAAGATTTATATTTTCAGAGGAGAACCACCTAATCCTGTCACCTCTGATTTCATGACATGACTATTGTCTGACTCATACACAAGACAACGTTGTCCCTTTGGGTCATCCTTGTTTTTAATGATCACTGAATTCTGACTTGTCCTGAGAATTGTATTTAGTTATAAAACTATTTTGCATGTGGCTCTTCCCAAACGAATGCTGAGAAAATCAGTGCATAACAAGATGGATTGCTTTGAGCTGTTTAGTGAGGTAGGACAGGACACTGAAAGGACAGATAAAAGCCTTTGTTATATGGCTCTAGATTAACTACTCTGGATACTAAGTTTTGATTTTGGGTATACTGTTACTAAGAAAATACTGTTAAAAAAGGGAAAGTTCAGAGAAGAGACATGTAGTGACTGGGAAGACAACTTATGAATAAGGCAAACCCTCTAAATATACAGATTTTTACTAAATTTAATTCTCCTCGACTTTCTGGAATGTTTAAACATAGAAATAAGCTGTCTAAGGGAAAAAAAAGATAACATACAAAGCAATAAGCATGTAAACTAGGAGTTATTGAAGGGAAATGCTGACTACATAGCAAGGGTAAGCATCTTGCCATTAAAATCTGTTCACCTGTGAGATTATCCTACAAGAAACGATGAATCCTTATCACTTGGGACGCTGTTGGTTAGAAAGTACAATGTGATACTAGTGATAAGCTCTCTAACTTACAAGCCTCTTCCCCCTCTAGAAACTGTAAGTGTAAGGAGTTACCTTGAACAAGGTAATCAGTAGCTTCGCTTTCCACCTCATGACTGAGTTGCTTGGTTTTCTGCAGATATTTCAGGACAAAAACATTAGGAGCAAAATGGATCATGTTCTGCTCCCCACATCCAAATGGTAATCGCAAAAGATTGTCCAAGTTGTTCAGTGTAGGACCCATCACATCTCCTGTTTGAAAAAGAAGCAGTATGTTCAGTAGCAAGGAAATGCTTTACTTCCTTTTGATGTCTTACAATTAAAGTCCACCTGACTACACTAAATTCTACTAACTACAGGTAGTCATCTGAAAGAAACCACATCATAAGTTGAAAGTCCTTTAAATGTTAAGTCTTAGCCCTTCAAGCTGTTGCTGGAATAAAGAAATTTCACATTTCAGAGTTTGATTGTCCATGATTCCCCAATTTAGAGTCTGAGTTTAAACACAGCACAATTTTTCATTACGAAATGAATACTCTGAATTCTAACAGACAGTGCCTCTGCAAAGCCGAGGTATCAGATGGTATCAACTTTAAGACATTGTCAACTCAAAGAGGGTTCAAACAAGTGACCAAAAATCCCCCAAATGATTATTTGTCCCAGAATTAAGCAGCATACACCTTTGTGACAACCTATGACTATCTTAGGTGGCATGTATTACTCAAATACTGGTCAGAAGCAAGTAACAGCTGGAGTATCTCTTCATATTTGATAACTGGTACCTAGTGATACCTCCTCATAAGTGATACCTATTATTGAAGCCGTAGCTCTTTCTGATCCTGGAATTATGTTGTGGGGAACTCCAAGAGTAAATGCTTCATTGTGATTTTCATCAGTCTCTTCTTTTCTCCAAATTTTAAACTCTCCCATTGACCCCCAGCCTGTGGAAAAGCCAATGTACTTCACCTCAAGCTGTTTGGGGACTGTCCACTCCACAATAATAGACTCATTTAGCACCCGAGTACCATGGCCAACCTGAAAGGAACAAAAAACCATGCAGTTCCAAGAACCCACATGTATGAAGTCAGTTTGCCATGTATCCTTGGACCTAATAACTTATGTGTGCATCAGAGAACACTGTAGATGGATCAGTACCTTTCCCACCCATAAAACAATCCAAGGAATTTTAATGAGAATTCCAAAGGCTTGACCTCCATAGCTTTCAGCACACTTAGCACTAAAAACACCAGAGACTGAGGTACCGAGAACATAATTTGGCAAGCAGATATGTTCTGATTAAAACAGCCTGATCAAGACTTAATATAGAAAGAGCAACAGGAATGCAGCTTTCACCTTCCTAAGCAAGCCTAATAGAAATCTGCCACATGTGTGCTCAATCTCTATTTAAGAAAGCAAGAGACTTCCAGACCATTTCATAGATAAATTCACTACCTGGATAATTCCATTTTTCCAGCTGATCCAGAAGCTGCGGAATTCATCCCAGGAGAGGATACCAGCTGTGTCCCTGCTGGCCACCGGCTCACCCATTTTGCTGATGGAAATCCATGTTTTAGTATTTTGATGTCCACCAATAACAATCTCTGTCATCTCTGCCATGTCATGAGGCCCAGAGGACAAGGCCAGGTGAGCATCGTTGTGTGCTTTCACAGCGATGTCAAAGTGTGTCATCTGGGCAGGTTTCTGCATGTATTGGTACTCATATTTGTTAGGTGTAGAAATGTGTATTTTCTCTAGTCAGAAAAAGAATGGAATATTGTAAGAATTAGAGCTTAGCTCACATACTTCAAAACCAACCCATACCTAATTGCTAAAATTTAAACAGACTTTTCCTAAATACATGTTCTTTTTTCCATCCTCTCTTAAACAAACTATAAAAGTACACATGGATGTTTCATCCCATCTTCTATTTATACTCCCTTCCACTACAGATGATCCTTCAATTCAAACAGCTGAGCTGGAATTCTTATGAAGTCTGTAAGTGATTTTTCAGTTCTAATCTGGTGGTCAAAAGCATCTCTGTTCAACTACTGGAGTCAACTCTGAGCTATCCAAATCTCAGGCAGAAAGCACATACTTGATTCCAGAACTGAATTTTAACACATCAACTGCGAATGCAGCACAGTCACAGTTACTGTCCACAGTGCTGAATGCTGAACCTGTTCTGAAAGTAAAGGAATTCAATTGCCATTTCCAGAAATCACTTGGGCACTTAGAGCAAATTCATAATTAGCCAGCCAGGGAAGAAAGACTCTTTATTCAGAAGTTCCTTCTACACCCCAGAACTCATCAATCACACAGAAATGGAAACAAAGAGGTTTTATTATTATTTTTTCCCCATGAGATGAAGCCACATATTTCTATTTATAACTAAATCAAACAAACTTAGTATCTCATTCAAATCATGAACTTACCATTTGGGCAGAAGAACACACTATAGGTGTATTCTCTGGACAGTCCCTCTGGCTATATAAAGACAGAAATCCATACATAAAAACACAGGGCTTGGATTAGCAGTAACAGCTATTCAGTTTTACTTACAAAACACAGAAACAATATTCTGCTGCTGTACAGTGGTTTATACCCTTTATAGGAAAGTTCTTACACTATATTCCACTAGCTAGAGAGATGCTAACCACAAATCTCACATTGCAGCACATTGGTTAGATGAACAGAGCAAGCTTAGCTGAGAACATTTCTATGCCCTTTTCTTCTGAACAGTACTGAAGATTCACCAGCAGGAACTCAGAATCCAACAGGCTCTTTCTGTAAATGCACCACTAAAACTGATCATTTCCAAGAATATAAACATAAATCAACTTGAAGATGCTTATAAACCTGTTCACATACCATTGACTACCTAAAAACTTCCATCATTTGCCCAAGCAGCTACAATTTTTTTCTGAATTACTACAAATTCCTGTTTTCTTACCTCAATAATAACACTGCTGCGAACATAATCCACTGCCACTGGGGTCCTTCTGTCCAGATAATTGTCCTCTGAGTGCTTGCCATTCTTCAAGGTCTGCATCCCATCCTGACAGCAATTGGTTCCACCGTAAGCAAAAGCTTTTGCTAAGAAACAGAAGGGGAAAGAAGCAGAGATTTTGAGATAGGAAGATCTTCAGGAATTCAAGTGATGATCTAAACTAATGAGGATACAGTTGATTAACAATATATTGAGTGTTTCGTAATTACAGCTCTCTTATATCACCTTGATTCCATATTTGAATGGTCACATCTAAAACTGGACAATATTTGGACAGTCATGGGGCAACAGAGAAACTCTTTCATAGTTTCCAGTGTTGAACAGTTTTTAGAGTGATTATTTGCTTGATAGATACACAGAATTTATTGTTATTCTCTTTTTAAAAATGGCAACTGATCTTTCCAGGCAGAGGTAACAGCTCCAAACCTTACACGACCACATATCACACAACAGAGAATCTCCTGAAGTTTGATCAGACAGACTCTTCAGCTCGTTACAGTTAGAGAAGCTGTTTCTAAGAAACAAATGAGGTTGAAGAGCAAAGTTGGCAGTAAGTGGAATGAATGATTCCACTTTGGGGTACAAAGGTAATAAGAATTTTCTTCTGAAAGAGGAATACAAAGGAACACTTGTAAAACTCCTTCAAGCAGCAAGCTAATTTTATATCTATACTACCAGTGATGTTGCTCAGTCCAAGCTCATTGAAGGACAAAACGATAGAGGTGGGTTTAGCTTCCCCAGGGGCAACGCACTTCTTTCTTGTCAGATGGTGTTTCCCAGGATGCCCAACAAACTTTATGCCTTTTGGAACAGAAATCTTCACATGGACCTGTGGAAATTTTGGAACGCAAATTTCAGCTGCAAGATTTCCGCTGTAAAAACCAACTCACAACCCAAAACTGAAACCCACAAAATGCTTAATAAAAATCATAGTAGGCACAAGATTATTCATTCTTCAACCCTTCCAGTAATGTATTTGACTGACAGTATTATTTTCAGCTCTGCAATTCTACAAGTAGTTCAGCATGATACTACTAGAGCTAGACAGATAATGTGCTTGAGAAGAAAACATCTAGGGAGACAGGATTTATTGGAAAAAACCTCTTTCAAAATAAACCCTTTCAGTAGCTTTGATTCTGAAGGACATTCTTTTCTGTGGTTCAGGACAAGCTTCCCAATTGTCCTTCCAACAGTATTCAATATTTGTACTTCTGAAGTGTTGCAAGACACTTCAGACTACTACAGTTGTGTCAAGCTAAAAGTAAATAAAGCCACGACATTTATGCATATTGAAAAGCAGTATTTTTATCTGAGCTTATCACTACATTATCCCTAGACCTTATCTACTGCAACTTGTAGATCACTTTAGGAAATTCTGATGATAAACCAGGATTTAGTAACTTAGCAACAGGACTAAAGAGGGCTGTTACCTCTACACAGACAGCTAAGTAGTTGTAGACAGTCAGTGGGATTTTGGTCTGTTCGCCCCGGATGACATGGTACGGCAATGTGAACTCGATGAAGAAAGGTTTAAATGTCTTCAGTTCTGTTTGAGCAGCAATGCCCAACCCCTGCTCCTCAGACAGCCCCACAGCTTCTGTGATCCAGGTGGTGATGGAGTCTGGCACTTCCACGTACAGCTGTGCTTCTCCAGACACATTACTGCCAAAGAGAACAGGGAATCACTTCCGTTGATCAGATTAATGAAATGCTTTTGAATGCAACTAAAACACACAGACATTTTGGGGAGTTCCCTCCAGATCCCAACTTGCTACATAGCATCAGCATCTGCTTTGAACAACAGCTTAGAAAAGGCTCAGTATACACATTTATAAGGAGCAGAAGAGCCAGAAGTTGCTTCTGCAAAACACAGTCTAACATACAAATTCTTCCTGGATTAAAAGCTTTACAGGCATTTGCAGCCTCATTAGAGAGTCACTTTTCTAAGAGGCAAACGTCTGCACTAAGTCAAGAGAGGAGAAGGAGAGAGTCCTGGCTAAAAACAGTTCAGCAATCATTTATTTAACAGCTAGTGAAATTAAAGTGATTTTTGTTGGAACCCATTATATACCCTTGTACACATTGCTGCACTGCAGACTGCTTGAACATAAAGGCACATGAGAAGTTTTCCAGACACCAAGTTCAGCAACTGCTTATCCAGGGGAGCACGTTTTGAGTCAGGAACATTGTGGCTGGTTGGTTTTTGGAATGCCTGACTCAGGAAATTTCCAAAACCATCATTTTCTTCCAGTGAGGATTGAAACTAATTATTAAAAATCAGATTTCCGTCCTGAGTATTTAGCTTTCATGTGCACACCACAACAGGGTATCATAAACCTGGTATCCTCTCCCATGCTTTATAATAATAGAAATTCAATTTTGTTCTGCAGACTTGGCTATTTCCCTCCTGCAAAGAAGCTTTGGCCTTGCCTGGAACATAAAACATTTCCTCTAAAGTAAAAACAAAAGCTATTTCATGGCTCAACTGGCAAGATGACTGGCAGTTATGAATACACCCTAAGGTTGCTTTCTTTCAAGTTCTTGTTTATTCCCCAGAGCTCATACACATGCTGCTAGCTCTGTAATCTTTTGAGACTAATGTGGATCTTACTTGGCTTGGAAAACAAGAAAGCAAGATCTTCAGAACAAGCTCTGAGCGTCCATTCACAGCGTAACACTGTGTCTTTCAACCCTGGGATACAGCCTGATCCCCATCCAGGACAGACTGCAGGGTCGTGATCTCACTGCTGGTCAGCTGAAGGTTGTTTCCATTTTTGGCACCAATGAAGTGTCTTTACTTTCATCATCTAAAATGAATTGTTTGTCATTTTCAATGAGCTTCAGCTATTGCAACTGGCAGTAAGTAGGCAGCATGTCAGGTGCTGCTCTATTTAAATTACAGTAGGAAAGGGATTAAAATAAGTAGTTTGATAAAATCCTAGAGGTCACTATGCCTTTGAACAGCACTAGGCTCACCAAGCACTCTGGCCTGTGAATGTGGTTCCCCAGCTCAAGCTAGAATGGAGATCCTGGGAAATGCACTTGGCTTGACAGCACCAAGTCATTTTCATTTCTATTAAGCACACTAGTTTCTTAACATTTAGGTCTTCATCCTAACTGGAGTTAGGTAGCTGATACCTGCAATGAACTTCAGGCCTGAAGAGTAAGCAGAAGGGTGTCCTCACTCCAGAATTGGCAGTATTCCAGTCTGTTTAACCGGACAATTTGTTGCAGCTGATGTTCTTTCCACTGGGATTTCAGCCCATAACCAGCATTAACATTGTTTTCACACATGAGGGCGCTTACTCTTCTGGGCAGGGGGCCAAAGTACACACACATTTCCAGCCATTAGACCCTCCAGCCAGGCTCTAGGAATTTTTAGAATTGGTTTGGGAAGTTGACATTAGGCTTTTGTTTCTGGGTTGGGGTTTTTTTTTTGAGGATTGTATATTATAATTATAAATGGTAGAAGAAAACCAAAAATTCTTCCTGTTCAAGAGAGTGGAAATCAAGGAATGCTCAACTCAGTTGTTTCTAATGAAATGAAGTGGAGAGAATGCAATCTGCAACTTTTTATTCCACACTCTCCCACTTATAATTAACTGGCCCAGCTTGCTGAGGCCCAAACGGGCACTTCTGGAATTCTTTGTGTATTTCTCCAAAGCATATTTCATGCTCAATTGAACAGATTTGAATACACTTGCTGCAAGTTCTTGTCAAATTTAATTTATAATCATTTATTGAGAATGAACTTTACTTGCAAACCTGGAGAAGCCTTTTAATAATTGCTTCAAATTATCCTGATGTGCTGTTTCTGGAAGAGATTAGTTATCTGTTTATTCAGTTTGGTTTTAGTTCCAATTGTAACCCAGTGGAAAGCATGATTTATTAGGCAGTAAATTAAGGTTACATCAGCTGGAAGAGAAAGAAGGGCTCTGTGCAATTTAAAATAGGATACTCACCAATCCATGGTTAGGCTATAGCAGCATATACAGAAGCAGCTATTCTGCCTCCATCTCCTCACACACCGCAAACCTATATCTTCACTTCCTCCTCAATAACTTGTTGATACACCATTTCCATAAGTGGGTAAAAGCTGGAAATGTGTTGAACCAAACCACTGCTCCTTTTGTTCCCTGAAGATACCCCTCTGCTCGTGACACTATGGTGAATCACACATGGGTTGAGTGTATTCACAACTGGCAGGTTCAACTCTAAGAAAGTGAATACACTTCAAGAGTAGATGAAATGTTACAAAGAAAGATTCTTAATTAAAGCAGTAATGAAGAAAAGGAATAAGAAAGAAGTATCAGGGGTGCCAATGTAACTCCGGTAGGTTTTAAAAAGCTTTGTTTTCTGTAGTTGAAGAGGATACAACTCTGTGGGTATAATTAAAGGAATTCCCTGTCAATACCTGACATTGAGGCAGTGCCAAATCCACGTTTCAGGAAAGAAGGTTCTTTTTCTCTTCTCTGCTCTGCTAGAACAAGAAATAAGTCCTTGCCAATGAATTCTTTTAATAAGACAGTTTTAACAGTAACTGATAAATCATTGTTATCACCTGCATGCAGCTCACATGACCAACCAAACTCTAGCTAGTATAGATTCATTACAAAGTGAATGGGTATATCATTCTTGACACACATTACATCGTCTTTCCAAATGATCCCATTGTGCACACACACATCAAACAGTCTGAAGACATAAATAAGAATCTAAAGAAATTGGCATAAATAATATTATGTTATTTATGTTGGTTTTTAAGAAAAAAAGAGTTTTATGGTCCAAATTCTTTCACCAAAAGAAATCAAAGGGATCTTTTAGAGCATGTAACTTCCCATGAGATCATGACATGGCCTTACTAATAGCAGTTATCCCAACCACTACTTTATATTCCCTCTGTTTCTTCTCTTGGAATTGTCTTGGTCTCTCATATTTTCATAATTAAGTTATTTTTCTACACCTGTGATGCTTCGTTACCTTTTTCTTAACTAACCTCCAAACCTCACTCTGCTAAGAGAGGCCACCAGGTGGCTCAGAACCCAACGGGAGCTGCAGCATCAACCAGAGTACTTCACACTCCCTCATTGTAGTTCTTTTGACCACCAGGTGAATGGTCAAAACCATGAGCAATAAGCAACTCTGCAAAACCAGGGCCAGCTTGCACACACTGAGAAGCAGCAACTCATTCACAGAAAACAGAGATTCAAGTGATCAGTTGGAAGAATATTACTTTGCATCTTTCCATAATCAATTTAAATTTAATGAAGTAGTCTCAGTTATAATTTTTGTTGGGTCTATCAAGAGTTTCCTCACCACCCCCCTTGTCTAAACCAAGGAATCTCCTGGGGGCATGGAAGTGGAAAACAGCTGAGAATATAGAAAGAAATAGCTCTGAGTATCATAGACTATATGCATTACAGCAAAAACGTTACCTTGGTGCTATTTTAGAATGCATTGTAGCCACCAGTGTCCCAGTATGTGGCTGAAAAGCTGGGACAGCCTCATCTGTGTACATGCCTCCATTCTGTCTGTGGTTTAAGCTGACTATATCAGTCATTACAACCAAGCCAGTTTCCTAAACAATAAAAGTGAAGACCACAAAACAAAAACCAGCAAGGGAAAAAAAGAAAAGAAGAGATAAGAGAATTAAAACGTACTCCAATAAAAACTTTCTGGATGAGAATCCCCCAACCCTGTGCCAACATTTCCAGGGTAAATTTCAATTGAAACTTGAAGATTTTTTTTTTTAAACTTAATATAAAAATGTTTGTTAATGTGAAAATATGTAGACACTTCATAGGCAGAAGCTTTATGAGAAAGCTCTTTTTTGCTTGGAAAATGCATTTAAACAAATATCTAACATTTCTGGGCATGTGTAACTGCCAGGCAGTTACAGGTGAAAAATTATTACACATATTTTTCCCCTAGAACATTACATTACAGCTTTTTACCCTTCTTAAAAGCTTCCAGTGTGTTCTGCTGCAGTTAGCAGGCAGCTCTCACATCAGACATCACCAGTCCTGCGCTCCCAGGAATGCCAAGCAAAATGGAAACTGTCCACACAGCTTCACAGGAAAACTACAGAATTCCTAAGCAAGCTGTCTGCCAGCTCTGTCCCCTAAATGCACTTATTCATAAGAGACAGCAGTTCCCAGATACCAAAGGCAGCATGAGCTTTGTTCTCTTTACATACACATCCAATTATTACAAATCAGGTGTAGAGCAATGCAGACGTACCAGCTAGTAACAGATGTACAGAACAGGTTTATGCCTCTCAGTAAGGAAAAACCAACCCATCAGAACAAAACCCCAACAGATGACAGGGAGAGAAGCAGCACTGACTGAAGCAGTGGACAGTTGGAGGTTTAGTTTACAATTAAAACGTTGAGGCATTGGGAGAATATGCGGAAGTCTGGGGGGTTTAAGGCGACATAATAGAACAATTCAGCTGAAATTGCAGAAAGGACAAAGATCAAAGAGGCAAAGGATCTGAAGGAAGCCAGGATCACTGTTTTTATCAGCAGTTATGTGGATTTACAAATGGAAGGAACACAAAATCTTAGACCTGTGACACTGGTTCTCTAGGCCAGTCTATCTTTTAAGAGCGGCAAGTAGTAGAAGCCTATGTAAAGAATATAAAACATATATAGCGAGCCTTCCACATGGCATGGCCTTACAGTTTCAGGCAATCAGGGAACAGACATTACATGCTACAGCCATGCAGAAGGCAAAGAGCTGGGGTGGCAGCAGAGTCTGAAAGGGTGGATGGACTCGACTGTGCAACTGTAGGGAGGCAAGAAGGAGGCCAACAAGCAGAACTCTTCAAATACATCAGGTAACAATCATTTCAATCAAAAGGAAAGCAAGAAGCTAATGGAAACAGAGCATGTCTTTTAAAACCTACAGATGACCTAACTGGTTTTAGCTTAAAGGACTGCATTGTTAGGATCCAAAGCAATGAAGAAATGAATTAGTGCATGTGTATATTAAAAAGAAAAAAAAGAGAACTAACTTGTTTTAAATGCTCAACTTGGAAGTTGATGCAAATACACAGCACGGATTAAAGGAAATAAGAGGTTTAAAATCTGGTCAAGTATTGAAAGACACCAAACAAACATAATTACTTAAATACCTGGCATTTAAGTAGTAACCTAATCAAGGATACAAAGAAAACATGATTGATCTTTCACACAGATGGCCTCAGAAGCTGGCAGAACTAGGGCAGGAAAGAAGTTTAAAGGATTTCCAAAGGATAGTCTAAAAGTGAAAAGGCTGTAAGGAAAGACTCATGTTCCACCTTCCTCCCCTGTCAAGGTAATTGCAGGAGAGATCTGTAAGCTCACCCGTGACCGGAGGAACCCTCTGGTAACCTGGCTGGTTCTCCAGAGCATCAGCATGAATTCCTTCCCCCAACAGGATATGTGGCCCTCTCATCAACTTGGCCAAAATCAAACACATTTCTCCAATAGCTTTGCTGGAACAGCGTACTCTGTTCTCAGAAATTACTTTTCAGCCTCCCCCCCAAAGAAACAGCTCAGATGTGGGAAAAAAAGAATGGCCTATGGAGCTGAAAATTATCCTGCAAACATAAAAGTAAAGACGACACTCCATAGAGAAGTGAGGCTGATTCTTCCTACTGTGAACGCGAAGCGAGCATCCTTGGTGATGTCCCAGTGCCAGGGAAAGACAGAAGATCTACGGCGTCTACGGGAGGACATGCCTGGCCACCAGAAGTGCCCTTCTTCCTTTGGAGCTCCAAAAGCATCAGATACATCATACTCTGCAAGCTCTTGAAAAACCTGCAGGGAAAGGGAAGAGACTGCTGTCCTTAGGTATGAAGGCTACCTGCTAAAGGTGAAATGCAGGTAGCAGTAGTGAGAAAAAGATACCAGTGCCTTAAGTTTCCTTTTACCTGACTGGCTGTCAGCTGAAAACCTGTCTTCAGCAAGTAGACACTCTTATCCACAGTGGCAATGCAGACACAGCTTGACTTTGCAGCTCTGACCTTGATGTTCACAACATCACCAGGTCTGGTCTCATTTGCTGAGAGCACCACCGCAACCTAGGAATTGAACATTAAATCCCATTCTCTCGACTCAGAATCAGCAGATAAAACTACAAAGAGTAACAAGATGCCAGCCCTTCCTCTCCACTAGCTATAGTGCCAATACCTGATTTTCAAAGGAGGACTTCACTGTGAACTGCAGGCTGTCTGTGACCCCTTCTCCATTCTCCCTGACGTAATACACCAGGAGACGGCCCAAGGGAGCCATGCTGGGAACTACTGAGAACCGGAGGAATGTCCTGCAGACCTCAGCCTCTGCTGCAGGGACACTGGGAGGTGCTAACGAAGATAAATTGGAAAAAGGACAGTTTTAGTAATCAAAATCACTTTCTTCCTGTCCCATCCAAACGCTGTGAGGCACAGAACTCTCCATCCAGGACTTGCATCCTTCCCGTGCTCCTGTCGCACACATTCTTCTTGAACTCAGAATCTTTTCCCTTTTGATTTTGGGAAAGCTGATAGGCAATTAGCAGCCATGGCATAATGAGCAGTATGGAGAAGGTGGAGCAACTACCCAATGTTTTTCCTAGTATAAAATCAAGGAAAAATACAATTAGGTATTTAAATATTTAAAATAAATCAAAAGGATCCCTATTGCTGCAGAACGCTGCCGAGAGAAGTGCAGAGGTGTTATGAGGATAGAGAGACTCTTCCTTTGGTAGCTGTTGCATGCCTCTTTCCCAAGCATACCATTCTTTATCCTCCTGAATCCTTCCCTGAATTCACCAGATTTGTATTTTCTATTCTTCTTTATACAAACCAGGAGCCCACACTTCATTCCCTCTTGGAGAAATAAATCTTTTTTTCTATATGAGTAGGTGTACAATGAATACCACTATTTTTCCTGCACAAAATTATTCCATGCCCTTTAAGGAGCACAAATTCAAACAAGAGGATATTTAGGTTTGTGGAAAGCTTGTTTTCCCCTGAAGATAAAGGGTGAGTTTGCATTTCTGATGCTAGCTACCTGTTCCTGGGAGGCGTGTGACATCAATGTTCTTCTCAAAGGGAAAGGTGGCTCTTTTGCTCCTCTGCTGGGTGATGTTGCTGGGCTGCAGTCCTGAAAGGACAATGTTGCCTCGCGATGCCACTTCATAATGTAGAGTGAAATTGCAAGGACATGTGGACTTCACTGCAATCCAAGCCTCCTCTCCTACCTGCACCCAGAGACAAAAAAGCAAAAGATCTGGTCTCTTAAATGTATGCTTTTTATTTATAAAGCACAGAAATCTCTTTGGGTTTCAGTCCACAAGAGATGTGACCTTTCTCCTAAGGAATGTTTGCACTGAAAAGTATAGTACATTAGCACTGTTTTCATGGACTTTCTTCACAATAAAAAGGGGCCTGTGTTGAGCTCTTCGCTCCCTGTAAATCTAACAGGAGAATGGGCTGGGGGTTGTATGCATTAATGAAACAATAAAGGAATCTCTGGAATCCTGAAAGTTAAGCCTTTTGGCACAGAGCAGCTGTCAGAATTGGTTGAATTTTAGACACCCCTTCAGTAGTCCAGCCCTAAAATGAAAGAGCTGGCTTGGGGGTGGGAAGGGATGTGCCCCCACAGTTTAACTGAGATTATACATGGTGATTACTTTCATATGGCAAGTACTAATTCAAACATAAGCAATATGGTATGAAGTTCCTGGGAGCAGATCTGAGGGAAAATGCTTTCAAATTACACAAGTCTGAATATTAATTTGCAAGTCTGGCACTCAAGGAGCTGTCAAACAAATAAACAAGACAAGAGCTTCTTTTTTCTGGGCAAACTCCTCTGATGCCTGCAACAGGCTCCAGAGCAGCACTGACTTCCTGCACTTCTTGTGCACTGAAGGCCTACACTCAGAGGTACTCACTAGGTACTGAATACCCTGGCCACAAAATGACCCAAATACTGCCAATGCCAACAGAACAGACAACAGTGCTCAGTCACAGGCTTAGGACTGGGTCATGTCTGGCTCTCTGTGGAGCCACCAACTTTTCTTCTTGCTTCTGGGATACAAGGAGCAGCTAATGCTGTATTAAGTGGGACTTCCACACCTGATCCTCCTGCCATTTAAAGCATAGCAATGCCCAGCCAGGACTGTTAAGGCTAAATAGCAAAGTTAAATCCCAACGAAATCTTTTGAAAAATCTCTTTTTTTTTTCCAGCACTAACAGTGTTATCTTTCCAGAATGTACTTCTGGCACAAACCAAAATGGCAAGGACTTGAATACAAGGAGCTGCTAACGGGTTAAATACAGTGAGAATGCCACAGAGTCCAAGAAGTGCCTCGTGACATTAAATATTTGAAGTATTAAGAATTCCCCAGTGCAAATGATGAAACAATTCATTTAAAAAAAAAAAAAAATGAATGTAGCTAATTGGAACACCCAGTAAGAGCTGGCAAAGCAGGGAAACAGTTCCCACATCAGCTGGTCATCCACCCCCTAGCTTTCCCACAGAAGAATTAGTTCTAATCAGGTTATAATAAGAACAAGGTGTTCAGATTAGCAGGGTATAATCCCCTTTCCATACCTCAGGAAACTTGTAAAAGATTAATTGGCCATTAAACTTCCATGAAGTGCAATGATAAAAGAAATGTTCTTATTTGGATACAAAGAGTCTGAAACCAACCTATGGACCTGCTGATAACAGGAATCTATGTGTATATTGCCAAACCCCACTTTTTTAGCCCCACAAAGCAATATGCAGACCCTCTGAGCATCTTCTTGGGTACAGAACAAATCCTAAACAACTCAGTAAAACAATATGCAACAGGAATCATGGTTAAATCAGATCTCTCCTTTAGGAGAGATCACAACAACTTTCATATGGAAGAACTGCATTTTAGAGAAGCTCCTACAAGAGAAGACAAGATAACTACATTCATAGTTTCATGACTGGAAGACTAAATAGATCCAGTTGAGATTTAAACTGGAAGTTCTAGTGAGACTCCATAGCCCTAATTTGGATCTTTAGTAATCAAGCTACTCTCACCAACATCACTTCCGATCTTCCCACATTTGTTGACTTGAACTAAAGCACATCATTTTCACCCAACAGTTTGTATGTGAACTTGGAGGAGCACAGAACATACATGGAAATAGGGAAATCTTTTCAGTGCCTACATCCACCCTCTCTCCCCTGTCCCCACAACACAAAGGAGAATGAGATGCTGAGCAAAGTATCAAAAGGTCCTTTGCTTAGCACTGTGTGCAGCCCACATTAAACAGTTATTTGGTGGCTGAAGTGCAGCTACTTCAACCTTTGTACTGGAAACAACAGTCCAGGATCCCAGAAACAGAAGTGGCTAGAAATTTAACTAGAACAAAGTACTTTAAGCCAAGAAATGCAGTTGTTGCTATGATGGAGTATGATGCCAACGTACCTGGAAAGGTTTATCTGGCGCCTGGAGCTGGATGTGACACTTGCTGGGCGAGTACCAGCTACTGATGGACAAGTAGTTTGGCAGATATTGATCCCCAGATGGTTTTCCATCAATCGCTGTCACTTTGGTCTTAACAAAAGTTACATCTGAATGTTATGCATGTATAGAAAGCCTGATTTGTACTCTCTTCTTACACTGTGTCCCCACCTCCCATTTTATACTTTCCAGCTGTTATCTCTTGTCATCTTTTCATAGCAACAGTATGCCAAATATTGGACCCTCATTACTATGTTAAGCTGTATTTGGAGAAGCATCTTTTCATGAAGGTCATCAACCTCAGTTCTATTGGCAGCAAGAAACAAAGCAAGTGTTTGCTGCATTTAAATCAAGAAGTTGAAGCTAAAAGGCACCGATTTCTGTTTGTAGCACTGATTTATAAAGTGCAGGTTTGACAAGATTAGTTACATTAAAGCCCAATAATCCTATAAAGAGCTTTCACCCACCTCCAGCCAAACATATTGGGCAGCTGTAGGGATGGAGGGGATTTCAAACTCCACCAGGCCATTTCTTGATACCAGTTCACTTGTATAAACGTTGTCCTTTGGTGTGAGTTCAGCTTTAATTCGGATAGTGATTCTGTCAGCTGGACTTCCATCAGGGTAAGTAACTTCTACCTACACAGTGTTTCATTTATAGAACAACAGGTTTTACATTATGGGCAATCCCAGTCAATGACACAAACAGCAGGTAGAAAACACACCAGAACATGGCATAACATCCTGGGATCAAGTCAGTATAACCTTCCATCAGCCACATGTCAGCATCTCTACTTTTAATCTTACCTTTCCTTTGTAAGGCAGTCCAGGTTTGAACTGTTTTCTAGTATCTTTGGAGTACTTGATATCAATCAGCTGTTTCTGGACAGGCGTTGAGTCATCAAATGTAACCTGCTTGCTCCCATCAGAGCTGATCACTGTGGCCCAGATGTTGACTGTGCCTCGGAAATGCTCTGGAACATCAGCTGGCATCATGTCTTTTACACACATATCGAAGACAGCAGAGCCATCAATCTGCAAAATGGGTTGGAAGGGAAATGTAAGTTTGCATTCACTTTCAAAAGGGGTCTAGAAGCCAAATCTAAAGTGTAGGCACATAAAAAATATGTAATTGGTCCAGCATAATGAAAATATTTATTGCATTTATCATTTTTGGATCTCCCACCAGTAACATCAGAGCTGTGGTATTCATGTCAAAGGGTACAAATCAGCCATTTCATCACAGCTGCCTCAATGGTCTCACTCACCTGGGTGGTCTTGAGGACAGGGTGTCCCACCTCATGCCTGTAGTACCCTACACCATTTATTGTCATGTTGATAATTAACTTTCCTGTCACTGGTTTTCCAAACGTGTATCTGAAATGGAAAGAAGATAATTCATAACTGCCTGCTGCTTCCTGTATTCCTGAGTCTATCAAGGCTGCTACTACGTGAGCTGCACAGCTAGAAAACCATGATGAGAAATCATCTGAAAAGCCTGCAGCAGATGAGATCCAAGCTCCATGGCTGCACCATCCTATGGCTGCACCATAATTCGTAGGAAGGAATCTCCCCTGTCCTACCTGGCATGGACAGTTCCTTTTTCACACAGTGAAAGGTCACGAATGTAGCGAGGGGGGTCAATCAGCAACTCAAACTTTGGTAACACTATAATGAAAAGAAATACAACAGAATCTTTTCAAGATCTTATTGTCCAGATTATAGCAAAAGCACTGGCAAGATCCCTGATGATGGTGGGATGAGTGCAGTGTAGCTAACATGAGACAGGACAGCACTCAGAAGAGAATTGAAGCTACAAAAGTAGCAAACCAAGACTATCTCAGCAAGACACCCTTAGCAAAACACCTTAGATTTTTACGTCAGAGGGATTTTTACTTCAGCCAGGATTTGAGCCCAAACTTCTTCTCTTAGATACACAGTAAAGAGGACAACTCGCTATGACTCCTTCATGATGTGCTGGGAATAGATCCGAGATATTAGCAGTTGTCAGTGGCAGTAAACAGGCTCGTGTGACCAGGTCAGATGTCCTAGCTGGTGTGCTGGGTGTAACAATGCCCACCTTGCATCAAACAGAGGAACTCTGAGACTGAAAATGGGAGTAGAAAAAAGGAATTTCTAATTCCAAGGAGGGCTCTGGGAAAGGAAGGAGAGCACTGACAGACTGAAAGCATCTTCAAGAGTTTTCCAAAGCAAAATAAATGGTGCAATTTGACACTTCAAGTCTTTGACTTTATGGAGGACAGGAATAAAGAGCCTGGTTAAGTTGTAAGTGTCTATATCCCTGAAGTATCTGTATCCCTATAACCCAAGTATTTATATCCCTACACCCCTAGCCTCTAAAGAATTCTTCCTCATGACCCTCTAAATGTCATGGTGTTTCATCTCAGGTAAAAACATTTCATAATGCTTTGTTTTTCCCAATGCACTTGGATTACGGACAAAGTTGATTTGGATACAACTCACCATATTTCTGAACTTCAAAGGATTTGTTGTATGTGTGTCCCTGCATTTCAGCAAAGATGAGCCATTCACCAAACACTGGCTGATCAGACAGAGGAAAAGTCATATTTACAATACCTGAAAAGGGAAACAACATTCTGTGAACTCTGTGTCACTCATCAGCCCTTGTCAAGGCTACTGAACACAACTCAGCAGGAGCAAAGGCAAATAACAATACACTGAGAAAAAAAAACCATCTGAAACTTACCACAACAAAATGGCTTCAAATTACTCCACTCTATCATACGAGACCCCCGAGGATCCTGCAGAGTGGTTTAGGAATGAGAAACATCACAGTGAAAATGAATATCACCAATACATTTAACTCAGTTTGCAACAAAGAATATATACACTTCATTAACAGCTCACACGTAACTAATGTCTGTCAAAAACTTCTCTGAAGATACTTTACCAGGGATACTTGCTGTCTAAAATTCAGTACTCATTTAGACCCTGCTTCTATAACCAATGCACACAGTAAACACTGTCAAGTGGCAGATCTTCCACCTATCTTAAGATACCTATTTCGCAGGGAAGGAACCAGCCTCTGAAGACTCTTTCTGCTCGTATAAGGAGCTGTATAACTAACAAGGCAGTATTTAGATGACAAAGTCAGATGAAGTTAATCCCATTGGTTTTGTCAGCATTATATCTGTGACTAAATGCAAACAAGAGAAGAGGGTGAGTTCTTCTGCTTGCTGACAGCTAAGGAAAACACATGGGAAAAAAAATAAAAGACTAGACACAGAAGGAACCTCTCATTCACCTCTTAAGGAAGAAGACAGGAGCACCCTTTCCTTGCCATGAATTTCTATTGTCCACTATCATAATGTTTGGGTGCAGAGATGAGATTGGCCCTGCTATATCAGCCCAGCCAGATGAAGGATAGGAGTGTGTCTGCATTGGAAAGAAGGGAGAAATTGAGTGGGACTGTTATATTTATAAACCCCAGTGAATCTAGCCAATTCTTCTCAGTCTGAAAAATGGGAATGAATTGTTGAAACTGAAGTAGAAAACAAGTATATTTGTTGGTGATAACAAAAAAGCAGGACACAAAGATCAGTTAAAGACATAGGGATAGAGATAATTGCATAGGTTACAGTTGGGAATGGACATAATGGAGTTGAAAAGGTGCAGATGCATGACTTGTTCCTCTTATGGCTACAAGAATCTTGTGCCTCCACAGGATACGTGCTACATGACTGGCAGATAGATACTCACCACCACATAAGCTTCAATCTGAAAGAAAGAAAAGGAATAAAAGGCTTTATGAAACAAAGCTACTTTTCTGCTTCTTGTGCTGAAGTGCTGAGTCAACACAAGCAAGATATGATGCACAGAGGGACGAAGTTTAAACATCTCCTCTTTGGTAAGAGTAGCTGAGAAACATACACTTCATTCACCCATCTAACTGGAAAAGTCATACTTTGTGTATCTGTGCATTACCTAAATAGAGTGAAGCCTCTGAGAAAAGTCTTCTAACTGTTTTGGCATAGTTACATCATATTTGCTAGCACTACAAAAGTGCGTATTCTCCTTTAACAATAATGTCACCAAACGAAATAAACTTCAATGGTAAATCAGAAGATATGGCTAAATAGCTTAAAAAATCCAATTATATTTTTGCATTAATGTAGATTAGAATAAAATACAGATTGCCAAATATTGCACCACATTTTACAGTGTGAAAGAAAAGAGTTTTCTTTACCCTGTCATTGACTGGTCTCAAGTCAGAATTCACCATAAAGAGGTTTATCAACACTAGAAAAAGAAAAGAAGAAATGTATTAGTCATCACAAGTGACAATGGACAGAGTACCTCATCCTAGAATTTATCCCTGAAAAGGGTTTTGCTTGTAAGCAGTCCTAGCACCTGGCAGGTTCTCCACGGTCACTTTACCTTTCTGCTTGGGTTTATAGACAGGTTTATCAGTCTGGATGAACACTGACGAGCCTTTGCTATCGATGGTTACTGTGGTGTAGTTGTGAAAAATGTAGCCTTCCTCTGCTAGATGCCGGTTGCCCCAGACTTTCAGATGTGCCTGTCCACGGAGTCCTGAAGGCACCTACAAAACAGACCACGAGGTGAGGAAGACATAGAAAAGCCTCTCAACTTTCTGAGGAATATAACTGGCACTGAAGTGAGCAAGGAGCAGCCACCTGCTGCATTTCAGTGTAACTATGTGCTAGTCATAAAAAGAAAATGAAGAACATACTAGAACTTTTACAATGTATAAACTTCAAAGGAGGGAAAGTCATGCTAAAAACATGGCAGGAAATTCTCTTCTCCCCTTTCTTTAGCACTCAAGCAAAGTGAGATTTAATCTACACGTGCAGCTTCTACTAAAGAAGGTGTGTTACATGGGGAAATCAACCGTGCTACAGAAGACACGGCTCTGTTGATAGAGGAAAAAAAACCACCCCCCCAAAAAAACCCCCAAAACCAGATACAAAAACCCCCCAAACCAAACAGGCACATTTTCAACCAGCTGCTCAGAGAAATAAACGACTTTTAAAATTATGTTAGATTGAAAATTATGAAGTAAAATATCTGACAATATTATAAATATTGTAATAGGTCCGAATTTGAGAGTGAAAAAAAACCCCAACCAAATCAGCAATGAGACTGCAGACTTTATTCAACAGCGAGTTACAGGCTTTGGATAAAGAAATCTCTAGCATTTGGTGTAACTGCTGATGTTTCCTATCACACAGGTCTATATTACACCTTCTCAAAAAGAAAGGAAGAGATACTTATGAGTTTGTATATTAGCACAGTAAAGGGTGAGGAAATATCAGACTCTTTCTAGATCCTAATTCCCAGGCACAGTCTAACTACTGGCAGGATAGAACAGCCATATAGTAATTACAGGAAAGGAAAAGAAAACTCCAGGGTACACCACCAAGGCAAAGGAGATCCTATCAGTCACGACAGACCATCACCCAGATTTCCAGAATTCTGGAAATCAAACACTTTAATTTACTTACAGACCAATAACATGCATGATGCAGCAGTGAAAGCATCTCTGCTGTGCTGCAGTAACACAATAGAACTGTTCCCTGTTCCACTGCTGTGGTTGAAGGTAAGTCCCTTATGTTTTCACCAAAACCATCTTAAAATAATTGACACTCACCTTCAGTTTAATTGTTCCTTTATCTAAAATGAGAGAAAGAGAGCACGTTATTCTTCTCAGGCTAAGGTACTAACATTTTACATTTGCAGTCGAAGGACCTGACTTCTTTTGGGACTTGAATAATTCTCCAAACAAACGCTCATAGAATCTATTTTGATTGCTGGATACAACCATACCTAAGATTTCTCTTTAGCATATGTCGTCCACATGTGGCAGCATCACTCCCTTTGAATTACTTAGCAATTGTCAGCCAATTTCAAAGACAACAAGAGGAGGATAAAACCAGAGACAATCTGTTCCAAGAAAGGAAATGGCTTTTGTGTAACTCCCCCTTTTTACATATAGAGGGGTTAAAACATGATGGTTAAAGAGCCTGATTGCCCAAGTCTTGCCTACTTTACAGCTTACACCAGTACTAGCACTGGTAGAACAGCACTACTGGACTTCATTTGCACCAAATTCATTCAGTATTCAGCAATACTCAGACCTGAAGATACAGAAATTGCACTTCCAGCACTCATTTTAAAAGAAGGGTAGAAAAGAATGATGATGTTGTAGATTTTGTATCTTTCTTTAAAGTCAACTTATCTTATACTTTATACAGCTCCTCAGTGTCAGGCATTCAGGTTTCAAAAGGAAAGATATAAATTATGAAACTCTTGAATATCAATTATCCAGGGTCTCTGTGCGTCTTAGTGTTCCAAAACTATCAGCCTTGGATGTTTGAGATCACATACATCAAAACCCCATCACCACAATCAACTGAGAACATTTAGTAGCAGCCAGTGAATCAAACAGTAATTTGTTTCCAGTTCTGCTATCACCTAAAGCAATTCTCTAAGAGAGATTTGCTTCCACAACACCTCAACTTTGAAACTAATTCTCAAGCTCAGAATTACATGAACTTACCCAGAACTGTTCCGTGGCCTCGCGACACAGTTTCTCCTTTGACTACTAACTGAATCTGGACTGTTGTCTCCTTGACAGAGTTAAAGATGGTTACACTTATAGCTTCCTCAACACCAGAGCGGAAAACAGAAGGTGCCGCGATCAGATAGCCCCTGAGGAGCAGAATTGGAAGTGGATGGTCAAGAAGAGCAACAAGAGTGTGATCTTTATTTATAAGCCACTTTATGTATAGCAAAAGGAAAAGAATATTCTGTAACAGATTTGCCCCTGTAGGGTCAATGCTTGCAACGATCAGCAGTCTAGGCCAGTATCTAACAGGCATAATACGAACACAGAATGCACATAGAAATGAACAGAGCCTAAGTGGTTTACAAATGCTTAGTATTTAAATAAAGGAGTAATATTGATCTTTATTGCATACATATTATAAATAAATTTATATATTATATAGAAATAAACTAAATATACAACTAGCTAATCATAGAAAAACTGAAGGTCATGAAAAGGTAAGGAGGGACCTGAACCTCCAGTAGAATTTTGTAGATAATACTTTGCTTTGAAGCAGTTTAGATACTTCTCACATTTTACCTCAATTAATTTTCATGGCTTCAAGTTGATATACAAAACAAGAATGGACTCTCAGTGCTGATACTCGGCACTTTCCAAACATCAGGCTCACATACGTATGTGCCTCATCTTCCAATCCGCATAGAAGCGGCCCAGAAACTGCAGTTACAAGATTGGGCTCAAATTCTCAGTTTTACTACTATTCTTATTCAAACAATTACATCCTGCCAGTTTACAAACCCTGGCAGAAAGGCATTATTTCAGCAAGCACACACACACAGTTTTAAAGCCACCCCAGACGACCTCCTATATATGCTACAATCCTTGTGTTTCTGAATGGAATCTGCACCATTCCTCCGTGCTGAATGGCACTGCGCCATGAACTTGTCAACTAAAAGCATTACAGCCCCTGAGCTCTTTGATGCGCTGGGCTGGAAGCAACACATTTACATTCTCTTCGTGACACACCTTTCTGGGGTTTTTTCCTACCCAGAAGGATTTCTTTTGAAACAAGGCAATTCCTCAAGTGTCTCTTTAAGCCCGGTTTCTCAGCCCATGCCTTTCTACAGTTCCATGAGCCAGGTTGCTTTAGTTCATGATTAATTATCACTTTGGGATGAGGATGATGGTGTTTTACAGCCCCCCAAGTCATCTTTTACCAAATTCCAAGCCCATGTTTCTCTCTCAGCAGGCCTCATTGCCATGGAGATCCCATTACCCCCAAAGAAAGTTGAGATCCCTGTGGCATTTGAGTTAAATTGCATGGGGTACTTGCAGATTTAAAACCTTATGGTTGCCAGGTTTGAAAATTCGTTAGGACAATAATAAACAACAATAAAGAGTTACTACTTAGCCTGCAAATTCTTGGTAAGACAGGCATAGCTGATCTGGTTGCAGAGGGAGAAGGAGTACCAGCTGCAGCCAGTATGAGCTGATTAGATTCAAACTGTCACACAAGCCCAGCACTAAGGTGCCATATGTGAAGCACATGTACTCACATTGTTCTGAACCGCTGCGACTCCTTCTGAAGTATCACTCTGTTAATACGGTCATTTAAATCACTTACTAAATGGTGTTTGAATGTTCAATGTTTAACTTGGCAATTAAATAGTTAACTTGACAGTGACTGGACAGATCCTTTAAGCACATTTGACTAACAGCTCTGTCAGGTTACGCTAAAACTTGGCAGGACTGGAAATATTTTCTAGTAAGCAAGTGAAAATAAGTTCTCCATGGCACTCTGTTAATGCAGCTATTCATGATGCTGAGGGGCTATAATAAGCTAGGGTTAAAGAACAAAGCAAACCTTAATCAAAGTTAACCTAAACACACTGGAACGAGCGCGGATTCAATTTCTACAAGCCAGAGGACTTGCCCCGCAGTGCAATGTTTCTCCCTGGATGATCTTCCCCACAAGAATGCTCTTCGGGAGCAACCAACGTTACCTTCACCCATCCCAAGCACAACAGCAGCCCCTGCGCAACACCCTGGATTCCTTAAATAATTGTTTGCAGATAAAAGCTTTGCAGCCGCTCGCCGGAGCAGCTACAGGCAGGTATTTCTAAGGAGGCTTGCTGCCTTTTTTTTTTCCCCTTCCCGCTTCCCCCGTGCTATGCACTTTTGCACCGGCGAGTCCAAACGTGCTGCCGGGCTCGGGACCCGCCGCAGCTCGCCCGCCCGACCCCAGCCCCTCCAGGCTTTGTTAAGCGGCCGGCGCAGCCCTCGTCGAGCAAAGGGGTTCACTCACAACACCCTCTCCCCGCCACCCTCCTTGGTGCTGCCGCGGCTGGCGGGGCTCCCGCCGCTCCTCCCGGTACTTACTGCCGCTCCCGGGGCTGCGCTGCGCTCAGGCTGCACAGCGTCAGGAGCACCCGCCAGGCGCAGCCGGGCTCCCGGCGGGGCATGGTGCTCCGAGCCCCGGCGCTCTCCGCGGGCAGGAGGAGCCTTTTGTTCCCGGCGAGCGCAGCCCGAGCTCCCCCGCCGCCCCGCTCCCGGGCTCGGCTCCCCGGTGCCTCTGGCCCCCGCCCCGTCCCCGCCCCCGGGCCGCCTCCTCCTGGCCCCGGTGCCCGCTCGGCTCCGGCCCCGGCTCTTTGTCTGCGGCTCCCCGCCTGCTCCTGACAGCGTGCACCGGCGGAGGGGGCCGGGCCCCGCACCCCTCCGCCTCCAGCCGCCGCTCCGCACCTTTACCATCCTCCCCGCAGCCCCGCCAGCCGGCCCGGGGAGAACACCTGCCCGGGCTCCCCTCTTTCCTCCTCCTCACACCGATGCGGGAGCTTCACTTCCTCAAGGTCCCACCGGCTCGGAGCGGGGCGCAGCAGCCCTGCGGGGTCTGCTCCCGCTAACAGCCTCTGCGCTCCCAGGCACCCCGCCGAGCACTGCCAAAGAGCCACTCTCCAGCCCCTAACTAGTGCCAGGACTGGGACCACTCTGTCCCACTCCATCCACGGGCCCTCATCCACCTATCTCCATGTCGCTGTCCCAGCCCGTGTCTACTACAGGGGCTTGGGACAGGAGGGGGAGCTCGCACTACACCAGCCTGAAGAAGAGGGTGCAGTCGACAAGTAGCGCTTACACAGCCGAGAGAAAAGCCTTTCCAAAGCAACAGCAGAGATTCAAGGTGACACAATAAATGCCCTGTCTCACAGCGATGCATATAGACATCAAGGAATGACTTCTCTGATCCCTGCTGGAGACAACCCAGGTAAGGCAGAAGCCCAGACGTGCTTCAACAGAGCTCAGGACTAAATGAAAAGCCTCATCATAGGTAGTTTGAATCATGCTCCCCACCACACACACCCCAGGCTTCAGGTGAACTACTGGGAAAACAGGAAAAAAGAGGGAAAAAAACACACCTATTTTTTTCCCTTGGTTAGTGCCATTGTTTGAACCTCAATCCATTTCTTCTAAAAACAACTGTTATGGAGCCCAGATTTGTATCCTGAAGTCAACTCCATAGTTTACCAACGGCCTTTTCTTCCAGCTCCTGCCAAGAGAAACAGCAAATCAAGTCGCTAAAGCTGCTAAACTTCTAACATGCTTTTTCTCCCTCTTCAAATTCTTTCCATCACCGTATTTCAGCAATGTCATTCCTAGTGAGCACTCAGAACTCGGTCAGTCCTGAGTGAGGTTTCCCTGACACCTTCAGAGGCTGCTCAGTCCATCACTAGAAGAGCAACAGTTTGTATCTTGTTTGAAACTCACAGTGATTTTAATAGGGCTCCTCTTAAAACCAATAATAAAATCAGCAGCTTGAAATGAGCAGCTTTTTGACACGTTTTAAAGGAATCACCTATTTAAATCACCCACCCTTACATGAACAATCCTCTACTAACACTTGTCTACAGATCCTCTTCTAAGACTTGCCTTAGTCCTCAAGATGAAGGTAGAGAACTGAGGGAGCTTTACTCAGTACAGTAAGAACAGCAGAGTGATGCTCTCCCTACTGAATGAGGAGGGTTTAAAGATTGTTCACCACCTCAGGAAAGGTTCTTTTTATTTCTTTTTAATGGGATTTTTCTAGCTCTAGCTCATCTGTGGGAGGAGTTGCAGAATGTCTTGGAGCAGCTTTCAGCTGTGAGCTGAATCCGTTTTGCTTGCTGGTGTGCTGGGTAAGCACAACTGCTCCACTCTTGCTCACTTCATCGCTCATGTGTCTTCACATGACAAAACAACACTGTGAGAGCTACCAAGGGACTCTCTCGTGTACCCCAAATTGAAGACACATGCAAGAAAGCATGAAGTCAAGAAGAGGCCCTCCTAACGCATCTTTTCTCTCCATCTTTAAAGGAAATAGGATGTTTCCTTTTATCTCCCATTCCTCAGAAATGTAGAATTGTACTCAAATGGTACTACTACTACTCTTGTACTAGGAGTTGTACTAGCTACAATGGTCCCCAATGTAAGCAAGGCAGTGTCTGTAAGAATAGTTAATGCATTTTGCTAGAATATGTTCATTAAATACATGAACCCTGTCCACAAACCCTGCACTAGTTGTCTTTGGGGTGACATCAGTTCAACTGCCATCACACCATTTTTATATGGAATTAACCACAGTGCCCACCATTCCCATTTGTTACGAGCTGGATTTTGCTACAGGTGGTTCACTACAACACGAGTTGTATCTTTCTCCACATTAAATGCAACTCTGGCACAGTTAAGATCAACGTTAACTTGCACCAACACTGCCAAACCTAGGACTCACTTCAAACCCTTTATGACACTCTTAGTAAAATAACTCAGTTTTATACCACAGCTTGGCCTTTGCAACTGAACTGGACATGGAAATAGCTGGAGTGTCTAAATTTAAGAGAGTGGATTCTTCCCTACTGCTGCATTCACCTTCAGTTTATTCAAACTCATTCAAACTCTAGAACCATAGAGATAATTTCCCAAGCACACCAGCCAGGCTTTATGAGAAGCAGCTTATTAAAAAGTGTGTTAAAATGGGAATGTTTTGGTGTTTTAATATCGAGACAAGCCAAAACACGCAAAGATAAAGCAACATCTGGTAATTCCAAATTCTGGTTCAGCTTCATCATATTCTCAGATACATCCATGGAACCCTGTGTGTATGCCTCGGCATTTCCCTATCTGCAAAGCAGCAACACTAATGTTAGGCTCCCTCCTAAGGGGAACACTTAAGAGCACCTTTGAATCCTTTGATTAAAGACAATAAGGAGGCAAAATGAAAATTAAATCCTTCTGCTTTCTCCTGGTACAGCAGCCTATAGCCAACGTACAATACCTCCCCTATTGAAACCATGATACTGATAATAGTCCTGCAGACACCAGGTATGTTTTGGCTGAAATAGCATCATGCTTTGCAAAAAAAGGATTATCTCTACACTTAACCCATACCTCTTTCTAGAGTAGACCCACAAATGGCTCCTTAAGGACTCATGCCTGAGATCTATGGGGCAGGTACCAAAAAAACTCACAACATGCCACTGAACATCCATTCTGCAAAGACCCACATTTTCCCTTGGAAAAGCTCTGGGGATGGAAGCAACAGGATTCAGCAATGAATTGATGAATGCAGCTGAATCCACCTCTCAGGTGAAGCTCCATCATCTCCAGCATAATGCTTGAATCTTTTTGAACACAAACCTGTGTGTTTCTACATTTCAGAAATCAATGATCATCACGTGGAGCAGAACCCTTTTAAGTCATCATTAACTTCTTTTTAAAGGAGAGATTTCCTCCAAATGGAAAATTTTCTATTTGATATTTACTGACTACAAGAACTATCAGGCAATTACAGTCTCTAAAGACTGCAAGCCATCCTCTAATTATGAAAGTATGTGCAATCCTGTAAATAAGGCTGGAATCAGCTTGGTCTGGGGGAAAAAAAAAAGGCTTTAGATAATCATTTCAAACTATTTAGTTACTGAAATGGAATTTTCTGTGCTTGCCAAAATGAATCCTATTCAGTGTGATGCAACAGGTGTTGGAATTCCAGCAGCCGCCTGCAACCCACATCTGGTAAGAGTTAGGAGTTTAAAGTAAGTTCTGCTTATGTATAAAAACTATTCATCAGTCAGATCTTTGGCCCATGTTCACCCACCCACCCTGTGCATAGCTCAGATTTTTATTTCCTTTACAAAACACGTAATTCTGCTCCTCATGAAATTTTAGGAATCTTAAGGCACTTGTCCAGGTTGGAAGTGTGCAGGGGATTGGTATGGCTGTACTGGTGTATCAAAGGTGGTGCACTGCAGTTCATAGAGGAAGGTGTGAATGCATCTACATTGGTTCTGACAAGACCTAATTTACATCCTGACCTCTTGTATGTTCTCATCATTACTCTGCAGAAGAAAGAATTCCCTCCACACATCCCATCTACCTCATACATAAATTATGTGCAATGTTACAATTGTCAGACAGGTGTTTGCCAAACAAAAACTAGAATTAACAGTAAGCACTAAATAATACTCATCCTTGAGTTCTGCCACTCTCAGCTGTACCTCCTTTTGCTCCCCTTCCCTCCACCTCATCCCCCTGCCACCAACTGCAATATTGAAATCAGTAAGGCTACTCACAGGAATCAAGTGGTAGGATCACAGCATTAATAATTAGCCCTTTGAACTGCCTCAGCATGACTACAGTAACTTGTCACACAGATGACCAGACCTGAAGGCACAGAAGGTAATCCTCACTTTGAGAATACATGTGTAAGTTGTGCACAGAAGAAAAGATGCTGCAGTAAAACCAAGGCTGTTCATTTAGTTTTGCATTCAGTCCTGTACACACTAGATTTCAGTAGAAGGTGGGTGAAAAGTAAAAACCAGATAAGTCATCAGCTTTAGGCAAGCCGGAATCATTTGACCCCCCTTCCAAATAGAAAACCATTTGTGTTGGTCATTACATACTGCCAGCAAGAATAAGGTCTTAGTTAATTTTTACAACATTATATTCATGGTAAAAAAACCCACACCCATTTCTTTAACTCCCAGTTTTGTTCTCCCTTTGTGTTCCTGTGACAGCCTCCTTTCTGTTAGCCAAACACAGATATCTAATGTAGAAAGTGATAACTGCAAATCAAGGATCCCATTGGCTTTGCCACATTACTTACTGCAAGCTTACCAGCAACGAGGAAACTACATCAGTCCAGATAGAGAGTGGTAGGAACAAGACTGATCCTGCCTCCCAGGAACACAAGCATCTCTAGAATAAGATTACAAGGAAAGGATAAAGAGCACATTTAAAATAAGAACATAATCTGAGTAGCATATAACAGGAAAATGGGATCAAGAATGAAATTATTAACTAGTTCTGCCAAAAATGCTTATGAATCATCTTTAGAACAGGAGAGACTGATCTTTTGCAGTAGTACAGCATTTTAATTCCTGACAAAATTATTTCTTCCTACGATTTCAGACATTTCTATGGGCAGATGCTGGCTTAGAACAGGAATAGAGCATTGTACTTAACCCAAAGTGGCTGTCATTAAGACATATGCAGCAGATATTAAACCAAGGAATTAAGTTTTGATATGCTACAGGCCATGTCCAAACATGTTATCTATATAAACAAAAAATTTGTTATGTCTTAAGAGGCAAACTGTGTTTGCTTCCCTTACATGTGAAATTTAAGATCTTGAAATAGCAGGAAACTCAATAGGTCTTTGCATATACATTATCACAGAAATGTTTTTAAAAGGAACTGATGGGAGGCATTTGAGACTATTCTGCAAAGCTCATCCTCCAGCCTTGTGCTTGCTTTCCAGACCACACACAAACGCAGAGGAAGGAACAACCTAAACTCATTTCTGTGAGTTGAACAGGAATGCTCACATAATCACTGGAAATGCTCTTAATTGGTGTGGCTCAGTGGTGCATTTCAGAGCAGTTACATCTTCTGCTGCTGTGGAACTCTTTTCATGTCCTGGCAATCACAGTCCAGCCAGCAGTTTGTTTATCATATTCAGTATGAGTTTCCGGATCTCCAACAAAGTGGTATTTACTCCGAGGCAGGGAAGACTGCAGTAATCCAATAAGTTCTCATTAGCCTAAAATGCAGAAACATCTGCTGGGGTCATGAGCTGCTTATTTGCTGTTGATGAGCAAAGAATCAGCTCCATTTGAAGCTAGTGTGAACAAAAGAACTGTATGGTTGGGGGTGGTGGTGAAGAGACAAATGGGCTTCGATTACCTCCTGGGCTTTAGCTCCACTGTAGCACACCATGGGCAAGAGGGATGCTCCCTCACCTTGAGCCCTGCTCACCCTCTCACAGGCTTCAACTCAGCCACTGAGCTGGTGGCCAAAACAGCCAGGCAACATCAGTGTAACCAAAAAGAACATGGCCAGAGCTCCCCAACCCCACCAGAATCCAGACAGGGCAAGCTGTGCAGCGCAAATCTAGTTGAAAATCTTTGCCAATGGCTTTTTAGTCAACTAAGAGATTTTTGCAGTGAGCGAGTACTTACCCTTCTGTGCTCCCACCTTCCCACCCAGGTTCTCAGACCTAACTGGCTCATTTCACAATTTGCTTTCCGTTTTTAGACCTCCACCCTCACCCCAAAACCCCAGCATCTAAGGACACATGAATGTTAAGAATTGGTCAATAAGAACTTCTGGCCTGAAAGATGAATACATCAGTAATAAGTACAGCAGGAATTCACAGAATAAAATTAAATGTACGTTGATAGAAGTTACAGAAGGGAGAACATTATTAATCTAGGTAAGAAAAGGAAAAAAAAAAGATTGATAACCTGAATAAAAAGAGCCTTTAAGTTGTTCAGGATTCCAACCGATATTCAGAGCATGTGACATTGTCAGAAAACAAGTGGAAAATACAAAATAAGTGGTGTCACATCTGTTTAGCTCCTGCTCCAGTGACTCTGCAGTTCTTTGTTGTTGTTTGTACAGTCTTAAATATGAAAGCATCTAATTCTGTGGCTATTTCAAGGTGGAGGAGCCGAAAACACTTCTGTAAAAAGCCAAACCAGAACCACTTAGGAAGAACATTCAGGAAAATCAAGATGGAAAAGTCTTAGTTTAAAATAGTTTAGAATCCTTTCCTGGAGAGGCTGAGCTGTTTTATCTAACATTTGTTTTACCATTTGTACAAAGAATTACCCAAGTGTTCAGTTTAAGGAAAAGAAGGGCCAGAAGGCTCAAATCAGCACCTATGATTCTTCTGTACCAGTGACTGCACGTCCCCAGGCTCTTCATTGTTTTGTACATGCAGTTGGCCTTTAGCTCCAGGACCCCCACTTTGCCTTAGGCTTGTTGCATAGACAACGGCCGCCACCTGCAGCAGCAAGGACGAATTGCTGCCCCAAACATTCATGACCAGAAGAACCTTTCTCCACCACCCTTCTCCAGGGAAGAGAACTAACAGCATTCCACTTGACTTTAGAGTGAAAATTTATACTGCTGCCTGTTGTGGCAGTAACATTTGGGGGGTGTGTGTATATATATTTATCTCATAGAATCCTGGAATGGTTTGGGTTGGAAGGGACCTTAAAGCTCATCCAGCTCCAACCCCCTGCAATGGGCAGGGACACCTTCCTCTACACCAGGTTGCTCCAAGCCCCATATACACAGCAGTAACTCGGTGATAGAAAATCACTTAATTGAAGAAGATGGGTTTAATTTAAAACTATTTCCTTAAAAAAATACAATCTTTTTTGGACAAGCAATAAGGTCTACTGTCAAGAAATCCTTGGAAAGACATTCTGACTTATGTCCGTGCAGAGACAGAATTATCAAGACTCTATGAACTTGATTTTCATTTCATCTCTCCCCCCATACACTTAGAACCTTCTAAGTCTCAGAATGACAACTTATCATAAGCAGGTTAAAGGCATGAGGACACAAATATTATCCAAAGAAGTATAATAGGAAATATCTTCGGAAAACCAGCTGTTTGATCAGCAGTTTCATCATATAGGAGCCTTTCTACCGAGATCTCCATCCATCAAAACCAAACAGCTAACCTATGACTTGACTGCTTAGCAAAGTTCCCCATCCAGCGGCCAACGCTGTAGGTGCAGCTCAGGCCCCTGACCCAGAGCATGATTCTGCTGGGTGCAGCACCTATGACTCGTGCACTGAACGGCAGCACACACAGGAACTAGTAGGTGCAGCTCATCTAAACATGTTTGATGAAGAAGTGACAGATTAATAGCTCATGGATAAGCTGCTGCCACAAAAATGGCACCGATGTGATACACAAGGAGAGTCTTCATAGCTTGTATGTGTTGGCTTTTCAGCCAGTGCACAGCGCATCTTACTGATCCAGTTACTATAGCTTAATATACACCTAATTTTTATGAAAAGGAGACAAGAATCTAGTTAGACCCTCAGTTATACGAGGAAGAAAGCCTGAACAGCACTTCAAGGAGTACAAGGAGAACTCTCCACGTATTTTTGAGCACGCCCCAAAGCTTTCTAGACGCAGCTTAAGCCATAAATGTACCACTCTGCAGACAATGCAAAGCAAAGCTTTTGAAAAACCATCACAGAAAGAGGTTCCACAGGTTAAAAAAAACCCCACAACAACAAAATAAAACAGGATACAGCATGTCTTTCAGAGAGAAACGCATTCCATGTGCAAAAATGTAAAGTACATTAAAAAAACATGCCACATCTGGCGTGTATGTTCGTAGCAAATCCCACTCACCCCCAGGCACTTACTCAGTAGTTAGGTTTGAGGTTTCTCTGAACATTCACAGTCTTCTGGCCTCAGCACTTGGGGTGCCAGTAGGTCCTGGCTTGCCACTGAGGCTCATTAGTGCCTGTAAGTCCATCACCACATATATTGTGTAGCATCAGCCCTATGTAAGCCCAGATAGAAACAAAAGCTTCTGTAGGAGATCAGTTAAGATACTCAAACATGAAGGCTATTGATACAGCAGTGGAAAATAGTCTTTATTATTAAAAAGAATAAACTCCTTAAAGAGAAGGAGTCAGATTAATACAAAAGCATTTATGATTTTAATAATTTGATTCCAAGACAATTTGGCCACAAATTACCAAACTTTTCACTTGTTACAAGTAACTTCAGTTCCTTCCAACTATCAGCCTCGTTATTTACTACCCACATAGCTTTTCCTCTCAGCAAACCCAGAAATAAGAGACAATTGAGTGTTCCTCCAGAAGCTGTTCATGGAGGGACCAATTATCATGCTGTACATCCCTACAGAACCTCCTATCAAGATCAGCAGATCCACAGTACCACAGACACAATTCCACATCTAGATTCTGGTATGTTGCCCTGTAAGGAATACTACTTTGGAAAGAGATGCAAATCAGTGCCCCTGAAACCAGTATGAGAAAGTAACCCAAGAACTTTTATAATACATAGGTAATACTCACTAATAACAATGTTTCTTATTCTTTACCTTTCAGTGTTGTCAAGGCAGTAAGGGATGAGAAAGGGGTCACAGAAACTCATGTTCAAAATCAAAGAATGTGCTGCCTCCTCATGGGACAGCATGTAGAAGAAAACTCCTTTTCTCCTATCAGTAAGCACACGTGCTGCTGGTTTCATATTCTAGTATAACTGAAAATTTGGACAAGTTATACGTTCATACAAGAAGTAAACAGGTAACAAATCTGCTGACACTGACTTAGTAATCCCCTGCTTAGTAAAACAAAACACAAATTTATTTGAAGTACCAGCGCTTCATAACATCGAGTCCATGCTTCTCTTCGCATTTTCTTTGGTTACACAGAGAAACTTCTTTACTAACTTCAGAGAACAGGTTCAGCATTCTTGTGAAGCTCCTGGAACACATGAAGCAAGCTAAATCAGCTACTCTGAGGGTAATGACTCCTGCTTAAGCCCAAAGCCTGGACACTTGCATTATTCTTCTACCAAGGAGCCACCAGAAAAAAACAAATGTAAACCATGAATTTTCTTCCCAAAGGCTAGAATTTGGAGGAGAGGAGGGGCAGTTTGCAGGAGGGGGGATGCATGGCTTTATGGTTTATCAATCTGCAAAGATTTTAGCTGTAATCTCTTCTGGGGCAACAAAGGAAGTAAAGGAAATATATCATGCTTCATCTCTTCCTTACACTCTCAGCAACACTTTGTATTTGTTGACAAAGTAAATGAGGGGAAAAACTCCCAACCTTTTCTGTGCTCCTTATACCTCCTAATGGACTATATATTTGCATGGTTATTATTTAAGACAGAGTGCTTCTAGTTCATTTTTCTGTCTCCTGCAGTTCTCCACTCTTCTACATACTTGTACTTTATCGGGGCTATTCTTGTTCACCAAAATTCTCAGCTAAAGTGTCAGAGAATGGCACACTAAAGCAGTTCGCTTAAAACACAAAGAAAGAACCACAACCATC
Organism: Strigops habroptila; assembly: GCF_004027225.2. Lineage (NCBI taxonomy): Eukaryota > Metazoa > Chordata > Aves > Psittaciformes > Psittacidae > Strigops > Strigops habroptila. The sequence continues at coordinate 4,065,870 of NC_044296.2, read as the reverse complement.
TTTGAACATAGGTGGGGTAGGGACAGAAATACTGATGTCTGCTATGAACTGAACAGACTTAAACTTAGTGCTACTATCCCCTCAATTCAATCTCCCCCAGTATATGCTCTTAATCTATATTGGCTAGATTTAGAGATTTTCCTCTGAATATTTAGCCAATGAGTCTTCAATTTAGTGTTGTAAATACCTTTGAAGCTCTTCATCCAGTTCCCCAGACACTTCTTTAAGCTCTTCCAGTACACTAAATGTTTTTGCACTTTCCTCCGAGTAGCTCGGTGTCAGTTCTGTCAGAAGCTCCTCTGTGATCTTTAACTGCTTTTGCAGTTCTTCTACAATGGGAGATGTTAAAGATACCATTCAAAAATGCAAGTAGTGGCATCAGTTAATAGAAGATTACATAATAGCTGCAGTAACTAGAGACAAGTGAATTAGATGATGGAAAACTACTGTTTGTTCAGCTTTCACAAACGCACCATGAGAAAACTGAAAGCCAAATTATTTTTAGCTATTGTGACCAGCAAGAGGCTAATCAAGCTCTCATTTAGAGTATGTCAAAGATTTTTACAAGACAAATGCAAGAGAAAGAACAAGTTTTAAACATACAAAATGCCCTGATGTTCTGGTTTCATCTGGGGTAGGGGTAATCTTCCTAGTAGGTGGTGCAGTGCTGTGTTTTGGCTTTAGTCTCAGAATAGTGCCGATAACACACCGATAGTTAGGTTGTTGCCAAGAATCTCCTTTCTTACCGTCCAGCAGTTTAAAACTGTAACTCCTTGTCCAGACTTCAATACAAACCACGAGTACTAATTTATCAAACATTCTCTGGTTCTAGACAACACACAATGCATTCAAGCACTAGTTCTGCAAGAAACATGTGCAAGTCTACCCCTCAGAGAAACGAGATCACAGTACTTCAGCAACTTTCTTACTCATCAGGAACAAGAAAGGAGGAAGAAAGCCATGAATACAGTTAAAAGGAAGTTTGATGAATCAAATTTTCATACCAAGGTATGCTTGCATGTCTCCTTCTATGTGAATATTCTTTATGGGTAATTCATGTCTAGTGGCATCCAGGGAAACGGCAAATCTTTTGTATTTCTCTTGAAGTTCTTCACAAACAGGAACAAGGGAAGAAACTAAATCCATCTGAAAAAGACATGGGAGGAACCAACATTTCTTCAAAAGCAGCCACTTTGTTATTACAGACCTGGCTCGATACAGAAAGACAAGTTACAAAAAAACCCCAAATACCACTCCGAAATGTTTGTTGACAGAGAAATTCAAGAAATTTGTGGTATGATACTCCTGTCAGGCTGCTTCACAGGTTTTCCTCTACCACCTCAAAATGCCTACGTCAATACCAGTTTCCTTGTTACTGTAGCTCAGAGGTATTAGCAACAGAGCAAGCAAAGCTTTATATTTGATACTCTGACTGTAGGTAACAGTGTATTCACCAAAAGAGAAAAGTCTTATTAATTTTTGTAACGCATATTTGTTAAAAGCAAACACAGGTTCAGTTTTGAAAATTAAATCTTAAAAAAAATGTAATTATTTATTAGAAACTTGCTTTCTTACAACCAGGCCAGACCTACTGCTGTCTAACATCTGAAAATAAGACAGACATGTTCACTTCTCATCTCAGGGCTAGCACCTCAGCTCTAGCCATAACTGTGTAACTGCAGGATGCTCACGGGGCTTACGATACTTTCATCTCCTATGCACCAACTGCAGACTGCTCTGACAATCAGCGCTTGCCTACTGCGTGCCTGACAGCTCTAACTTCTCCTTCCTGCCTATCCAAGAGGGCCAACAAAAAAGGGACAAAGGCATTTGCTTAGGTTACTAGAGAGCATTACATGCCACAACAGGAAGGAGGTATTTATTCTGTTTCAGATGCACAAAATTGTACCCCAGCAGGCCACAGCAGCAGAGAAACCTTCGCTGAATAAAGGAAGCAAAGCTCACTCATAAGCGAGCTTGTTTAAATACAGGAGAAGCATAAATTGTAATAAAGCCTACCTGTTTGTCTAATGCGTCATTAAGTTTCTGCTCTCTTTCTTTGAGTAGTATGTCACGCTTCAACTCAAAGAGCTGCTTCTGTTCTCTCTCCTTTTCTTCACATAACTTTAACAAGTTTTTTTCTGCTTCTTCCTCCAGCTTGGCAAGGTTTTTTTCTGCCTATTACATCCAAAAAATATTCACAGCTAAATTAATACTATATCAAGGTAATTAACACATTCTGAATAAACAAATGTAAGCCTCAGACCAGGTCAAAGAGCTTCAGTTAATGAATTGGAGACCTCATGCAATGAGCACAGTACATTATCCCCTTCATCTTCTACCCCCACCCCACAAATAGCTTTTGTAAAGGAGAAATGTACATGTACAGCACTGAGTGAACAAAGTCACTGCTACAACCTTCAACTGCAAACACTCTCATTCATGGTGTTCCCAAAACTTCTGTGTATTCCTACTTCATGAGGAACCAGCACCAGCTTAGCAAACTGACACTGCATTCACTCTAAGAGTTTTCAAAGCAAGTCATGCGGTTTTACAAGCATCAACAGAGAAAGTCTCAAAATGCAGCTTTTACGGATCAGAAAGCACAGACAGGAAATTAAACAATTCCTCAATATAAAGTTCTTCTACCCGAAACATCAAGTAGTCAACTGACTCTCACCTTTAGTCTTAGGTAAGTTAAAAGCAGTGTCTGAGATTCCAGCTCTTCTATTGCATCATCAGAATCACCTTCCTTCAAAAAAGGACAGAATATACTAGCTCGATTTTGGTATTTAAACAATTATTTTTTCAATATTCACATAAATTACTGAAAGTCTAATTTGTGCCCAGAATCATCATCAACAACCGTCAGCTCAGCATAAAAAGTTTGGGATTTTAAACCAACATGTTAATTAAATATACCTTTTTATTCCACCACTTTTAAAAACATTTTCAGCAGGTAACCCTGGTAGAGAACTTGAAGTTTCAGTGCTATGTTGAATGAGATGCCTAAATAAGGCACCTCAAATTAGACTGAATTAACATTAGTGATCTGTGCAAAAATGTCAGAAAATATTTAAAGATAACATGATAATTAAGAAGTATGGACAGGAATACAGAAAGAATCCACTTGGGGAGATGCTACAATTGGAGCAGATTCTTTGCCACAAGAAATGTAAGCAAAGCTTCAGTCAGCATTGAGACATTTGAATAAGCAAAACAAACATCGCTATCAGTAGAAGAGACTTATCCTCTGACTTTAGATCATCCCAGGATGATCGTCCCAGTTGTTATCAAAATTAAAGACAACAAGAAAATCTTCATCTCACGCATTTCAAAATAAATGTGCTTAACAAATGAAGCAGTGACTCACTTCTGTTTCAGGGTCTTGACATGTCGTTGTATCTTCTTCGTGAGCAGATTCTGAACCAGGAGACTTTTTGCACGCACTTTTATCTGCACCACAACAGAAAAGTTATTGCTCTCTTCTACCAAGGTATATACAGTGGGTCAAAATAACAGTTATTTTTCTCTTTCCTAGTAGCTGGTGCAATGCTGTGTGTCACCTTTAATCTGAGAACAATGCTGGTAACACACCAATGGTTTAGCTGTTGCTAACTAATGCTTACTCTGATCAAGGACTTTTCAGTCTCTCATGCTCTGCCAGTGACAAGGGGCACAAGAAGCTGGGAAGAAGCAGAGAGAGGACACCTGGTTCTGAGCCACTGGTTGGGTTTAAACCAGAACAACACATCATCGGGTTCTTCAAAGGCAAAGATAATTTCAAAATTATTATGTGTAGCAGTAAAGAAGACTTGTGCTCTGTTTCTGGCTCTGATGATAGTCCTGAGAAGATGTGGAGCACAGGAGCATTTAGCTTTAATTGACAGTTACAGACAGATGTGATACAATTTTCAGAAGGGCTGATAATCTAACACCCATCTGTTAGAGGAACAAATACTTGAGAGTACTTTGTTCTTTAATATTTGACTGTAAACAAAAAGAACACACAAAAGATACTAAAAATTGAGAGATTAATTTAAACCCTGAAGGTCTTAATACCTCCGCTTAAAGACACTTGAAATAACATTAGTCTTATTTAACAAAATCTTTTTGTGAACTCAGAAGAATATAAGGGTTACTTATCACAAGTTACAGCACATACATCAAAAATAATAAAACAAGGAACTGAGCGTAAGTGGAAGCTTACCATTAACAGCTGAAAGATCAATGTCTGGTAGATCAGTTTTATCCTCATCTAATAAAGTGGACTGCAAGTAACGTTTCTCAAATCTACCTTTATTTAACGAGCTGGGGGCAACACCTGTAGAAAGAAGCTGTTATCAAACTAAAAGAATTAGAACAGGCCCCGCACAAGTTCACAGTTCTATACTCTTTCACTAACACATGGCAACCTTACACAAATTTTTACACATGTACTTTATATGCATCATTAGCATGCTCCCTAACTTACACAGAGATAAGTTACTTCAGACTGTTATTGTCTTAAACACAGGTCAATAACACTCAGATGTTAAAAGGGAATATTGTTATTTCTTCAGGATTTTCAAGTCGAGGTCTCACCAGAAAGTTTTTTTGCAATTCAAAGAAATAAAAATTGACTGTTTTGCAGACAGGAACTTTTCAGTCCTTTACACTGGGTTTATTAAAAATATTAAATTAAAAAGAAATTAAATTAAAAAAAAAGCAGAGCAATTCTGAGGGCATAGTAAAAGAGTAGTTTAAAGCCACAGGCAGAAGGCATGAGAGGTGCTTATTTTAGACAATCGAATGATGCAATTCCAGATCCAGACAAGAGTTTAATGCACTTGAGTTGACACCTCTTAATCCCACATCAAATTTCTTACTTCCCTTCGTGTGCAGACAATTGGCAGCAATGCAATTAATACAAAATATGATCTCTTAACAACATTTTAGAGTTGGTAAGAGTTCCACAGGTTAGAAACACAAATTCACAAAAGAACAGCTTTTTAATTCTGGTAAAACCTACCAGCAGGAGTTCTACATTTCTGAGGAGAAACTGATCTTGGTTTAGTTGCAGATGACGGTTTAGAAGTGGACTTTGCAAAGGAATTTGCTGAAGCATCCTGACAAGAAACAGATAAGACTGAACAGTAAGCTGTGACTGCAATCAGCACTGTATCTTACTTCCAATTTGAATGCTAACATTAAACAATTATAATTCCAGGGCGTCTTAGTGCTTAACATATCACCTCAGTACTGTCCCAAATTCCCATCCCAGTATGCATCTCCTCATAACCCCATAACTCCCTCATAACCCCAGCAGAGACTTGCTACCACAGGTCCGAGCCGCCCTCATCATTTCTACCCTTTGCTGAACGGCGCCTGAGCTCACCAGTGAGGAATCCAAACACCTCCTGGCGTCCTTCTTGGCGTCTTTCTTACCGTACTGCAGGTAGCGAGACTTCACGACTCTTCCTCCTGAAGCAGGAGCAAAGAGAGCTCAGCCGGGCCCGCCGCCACGCTTCCCGCCTCAGCAACGACCCGTCGCGCCTCAGCCGGAGCGGGCTCCCCCCTCACCCACCTTTCTTCTTTTTCTTAGGCTCTTCTCCGCCCTCCGCAGGAGCTTTGGGGTCGCTCGCCTCCGCGGACATCCCGCAGAGCGGGAGATGACAACAGCAACGGGACGCTTGTTCCCGCCTGCGCCTCCCGCCGCCTCAGCCGCGGCCGCGTTCGAACGGTCCCGCACTCGCACCGGCGGCCGCGCTCCCCCTGTCGGCGTGGAGGAGTAGAATCAGCCTCAGAGGCGGGGGTTCACTGCGGGACCGCTGAGCGCCGGGGTGAGGCAAGAAACGAGGGGCCCGGCAGCGCCTACACCACGACGGACCCCAAACCCTTCCCGCGTCCCTCGGTGGCAGGAGGCTGCTCTCTGCAGCGTCAGCGGGTGAACTTCACGAGCACCGCGGTGGGGATCCTCCGCGCTGCCCTGGCGCTCTTAGAAATCGCTGGAGAAGGGCGGCAGGCACCAACACCATCACCTCCACCGCAGCGGGAACGCTCCCAGCACCGTGAGGCGACGCTCCCGGTACTGCGGTTCTTCGGTTTATCACACGAATCCGCTCACTCCTGCTCCTCGCCGCTTACCTCAGCAAGCACCTGGCTCCCGCCGAGCACCCGCTCCCGCTTTGAGAAGCCGCAGGCGGAGCCCAGCCAGGTACCAGCTGTCTCAACCCCGCGGCGACGCTTCGCCTTTCCCGCCCCGGCGCGGCCCGCCCTGAGCGCGGCGCATGCGCGGTGTGCAGGAGGCGCTGAATGGGCGCCGCCCTGCCTCCCCCTACCCGGAAGTGGCGAGCGGGGCCTGTGGCGGGAGGCGGTGCTGGTCGCCAGCGCTTCACCCACCGGCTGAGGTAAAGGGCGGCGAAGCTCGACCCTGTGCTCCTGATGGGCGCCCTCTCTTCTTCCTTTCTCCTTCCTTTCCTTCCTCTACCTTCTTCTTTATGGGCAATCGATCTCTATCGTGATGGCACCTCAGCGGGACCGGGTTTCGCCCCGAACCGGGACGGTGCCGCCCGGTGTGGCGGGACGCTGTGGGGAGGGCGGAGGAGTCCAGTGTGTGTGGAGAGGAAGTGGGGGGTGTCTGGCCGGCGGGAGCTGTGGGGCTCTGCCGCTTCCCTCAGGAGCCTGGGGCTGGGAGCCGTGCCCCGGGGCGGCGGGCGCTGGAGGGGGCGCTGCTGGGGCCGGGGGAGGCGCGAGCTGGAGCTGAGGGGGCTCCCCATGGCCGGGGGGGGGAACTGCCTGGCTGCTCACCCGTTTTGTATCTGTGGCGCCCGGAGAGCTGGACGTGCCCGAAGGGAAGGAGCGCTCTGCGCCGCCCGCCGCTGCCTCCCGTCTCTCGGGCGATGATGTTGCCGCTGGTCAGGGCACGATGTTAACTTCCATCTCCCGTTACTGATCTCTCAACCACGCAGCATTTTGCTTTTTCATGTGGTGTCTCTACCTGTCGGTATGAGCAGCCTGTGAGCTTTCGTACGAATATCTCAGCATCTTTCAAAAAACCTCGCTGGGTTCTTTTGTTTCTTTGTTTTATTTTGGGGCAGCTCTTGACAGTATCAGTGTTGCTGCTGCATTGAGGTCGTACTTTATCACGGTAACCATCATTGCTTAACAGATACATGCCTCTAGCTCTATCCTGATAGTGCTGCATCTTTTGGGTAAGTTTGGTTTTGCAATCTCTGCAAAGTAAAACTTGTGCAAGCTGGGAACATCTTTTTGTAATGTGTTTGTAGACTACAAGTAGCAGAGTACTCTTCTGCTTCATGACTGTTGTGACCACACAGTTGGTACAGGTATGTGTAATCCTAACATCAGATGACTTCCCAGCCTTGTTTTCTATTACTCCATGAGTATTTTGGCAAATTCTTACCAAGCTTTGTTTGCAAGTCCTGTTTGTATAAAGTGAGAAGTAGCTTGGATGTAAAGGAGTTCTGTATTCTTTGATTTCACGTTCTAGAAATGGGTGGCAGTGTAGCAAAGGGCTGGAGATGATCTCTGGCAAATACAATTAGCCTTTCAAAGATGTCATCAGCGTCCTCCCACAGTATGCCCAGAGGTGGATTGGTATCGATTTGTCTACAGAGATGCTTGCGAATAAGAGTTTGTCATGGGTAATTAGAAGCTCTCTGATTCCAGGTCTGTTAGCTGGAATATATGGCTGAAGCATTTCTCCTAAAGTAACAGTGTGAGGTAATCCTGCATTCCGGTATAGTGTATTGGTGTCACACCCCTCGAGTTTTAGTAAGTCTTTGGTGTCTCTTACTCAGAATCTTGGCAGGAACAAGTCCACTTGATGTAGGGGAAGCAATATGGGGAACTTCTAACGCATATGTGTATTCATATTAGCTTCAAGATTCATCGAAGCTCTTTTTAGAAAAGAGTTACTCTTTGTTGTTTGTGTCTTTGAACTAATGATGAGGTTCTCTACCTGCTCTGCGTTTAAAGTCCAGTAACATTGTGCTTTTCAGCATGATGCATCTAAGGCCATTTCCTTAACCATTAGTGTTTACTTATTAGCATAAAACTGAAGAGTTAAGTGCAGTAATGTGACACTGGTAGAACTGTTTTGGTAGAACTGTACTACTTGGGTTGTTTGGGATTTGTTTGGTTGTTTTGGGATTTTATTGCCCTGCTTGAACATTTGTCTCAACAAAAGCTTTTTCAGCAGTTGAGTGTTGCAGTTTCTGCAGCGACAGGACAGCTGTCTGTGCAAATGGATCGTCTAATCAGTAGGAAAAAAGATCATAGGTTTGTGGTTTCTGGTGGAACCTAAAATGCTTGTAGAACTGAATAATTTAGGAAGAGTAAATGCAGCTGATGAAAAATTGAAACGAGGTTCACATAGAAACTAATGCTTTGTACAGACTGAGTTTTCTGACAAATAATGATTCAAACATTAGGCCTCTTGAATAATCCTGTGTATGAATAACTGTTTGACTCATATGCACATAGTTCAATATTGCTTCAGCTAAATATGGCCTTTCCTTAGCTGGATGGTCAAATACCATGATTTGTGTATCATGGGCATTTAAAAAGGAAACATTCCTGAAAGATGCAACAGTATTGAGCTATCTCAGCAGTCAAGGAGAAGAGTGAAAAATTATGATGCAACAAAAAGTTTGTGGTTCAGTACTTTTTTGTGAATTTAAAGGCTGAAGGACGTTCATTAATCACATTTCTAAGAAACAAGACCTACTGTCAAGGAGAAGTAAAGCCTGAGATGCTGATAAGGATTTATTTTTTTCAATAGGTGGCTATTTTAATAGGTGATCTGCCTTCTGAAAGGACCAGGAGTGTCTTTATTTCAGAAAATGAAAATTCAGAGATTTTGTCTCTAGTATATCATGTTTTCTTAATGTATCAAGTGACTCAAGTGGGACTTGCAGAGTTGTTTTTATCTAGGCTTCATTGTGTTGTTTGTATCTGATTACAAAATGAAACTCAATGCAGATTCTAGAAAAATATGTTCTTCCTTTAAACACCAGCAATGCTTAACAATAAAAGTGTGTTTAAAACTATTTTTGACAAGTGTACATTCTGCTGATGAACCCTTTCCCCCCCCCCAGTAATTCACCCAAAAGAGCAACCTAAAGTTTCTTAAGAAAATTATTTATCGGTGTAAATGCAGCATTAGACCAGTGAAATTTTTCCTTCCTTTGTTGACAGCTGTAATGCTATTAAGGATAAAATGAAGAAAACTACAAAAAGTGGTAGTATAGTCTCTAAGGTTCTTCTGGCTTATGTTGTTTGCCTCTAACACCCTCAGTTGTTTTCCCTTCATTCCTTGTTTTCTCAACACAGCCACATTTTCATTTCCTCTGAATCATACTCAAGCGTACATCTAACTCTGATATCATACTTTTTTGTAAGGTAATAACATGTTATAGATCTTTGATGTCACCCTAAGCCTGATAAGATATCCTTGTCTTGAGGTTAGATTGTGCATCTGAGTCATTAAGAGGAAGTAGAGGTCTGTCTGCATCTTGGGTGGTTCAAGGGTGTAGATTGGGATTGGGGTCTCAAGGGCCAGAGGGAGTAGAGAGAAGGTAAAGAGGAGGAACTGCTTGTAACGAGGGTAATTTCTTTGACTTTTTCCTGTGTTACATTGCATTACTTACATTGCAGTTCAGCTTCTCCTTTGTTAGGCAGTCTGTGGCAGTAACTTCTCTGGTAGGGTTGATTACAAAGAGTAGTAACAAATGTGTTGCAAATTTGCACGCTTCATTCAGAACCACTCCTTTTGGAGTAGAAAAAGCCAAGGGCTTTTAGTTAAAGCAATGATTTGAAGTTCAGTCCAACAGAATTTTTTAGGACCAAGAAAAATACTGAAGTGTTAGAAGAATGTTAAGCAAATTTCAGGTAGTGTCCACAGATGTCTGGAATACTGGAGAAAAAAGAAATAACATTAATTATGCTCAACAGCAACTGTATGTCCTTGTGACATGAGATAAGACAAGAGTTGAGGCCTTTGCCTTCCCTGTAACGCAGTTAATGGTGGAAACTTTAGGATGTCTCTGTAGCCTGTTTTGCTGGAAATTCCTTGCTTTGGAAATCAAGGGTATTAACAGCTGAATGGTTTTGAAATTGCTAAATGTTTTCAATTTGACAGACACAGGGTCTCTTTTAGGGATGGTCATAGGCAATTCTGGTATTCCAGAAGATTAGAGGTCAAGTATTTGTGATGTGTTTCTATTTTTTTGTTGAAAATGACTTGAACAATGGGAGAAGCTTGAATCTTTCTGTTTGAGGAATGCAGCGCTGGAAATGTACATGAAAATATGAAGAACTGGAATATTCTAAAGTTCATCCTCACCAATTTTGCTGTAATGGTAGCTTTCCCTTTTTAGCTTCACTATGATTCATTGACTAAATATGTGGCTTCAAATTATGGCCTTATTTAAACTAAACAGATACCCTGTGCTGATTGGGGTGAAATTCTCTTCTGGACTTTTACTGCATTATTAAGTGGGTGATGTTGGCTTTAATGCATATTAAAAATTAATTGGCTTGATAGAGACTTGCAAGAAGTTAGAAAATACCATCAAAATTGCCATATAGAATTTGAATTGTTGGGTTTCTATTAACATTGTCTAAGCAAAAAGTAAAATTATGGCTTGGTGATAAATTATCCTGCCTACTGCTTTTCTCTTACAAAATACTGTAGTTACCTGAAGCATTGCCTTACTCGGTGATTTAAGTGCAAGTATAATCAGTTCTCCAAGTGATGGACTAAATAGATTGTTTGCTAAGCCCAGTGGTTTTTGTTCTTATTTTTTTAAGCAAATGAAAGTACTAATTGATACGTAATGTAAAAAGAAATATGTCATTAGACTGTTGCCCTATAAGCTCATTGTGTTGGTGCTATTAACAAATACACTGTAGAACTTACAAAGGATGGGGTAGGGGAAGGTAACAAAACCTTGAAAAGAGATTTTAAGAGGTGGGTTAGACTTGCTTCCATTTTTCTAGTCCTGTTGGAATTATCCTTCTAGGACAGTCAGGTAAAGGTGGCCTCTGATACCTTATATTTAAATTTGCTTACCGCTATTTCAGATTTACTTCTCTTCAATCTCGCATGAAATACAAGTACCTTAAATTGTGTATGTTATACTGGCACAAAGAAACCACTGTCTCAGGGGTGCAAATCATGTATCACTGCATCCTTTAACGCACTAATCCCCTGCAGCTGTTGCCCCTCAGGTGCCCACCGAATTAATACAGTGTAACTTCTTGAAGAAAAGGTTAAAATAAAAAGCTTTGCATGTCAAACTTTTTTGACTTCTTTGCTTGCCCAGCTTGCCTGACTCTGTTTGCATCTGTAGAACAGGACTATGGTGAAAAATGCTTCGCTGTGTTTTGTAGGTGCTGATGGCTGTCCTTAGTAAATTCTAAGTGCTGTGAAGATGTATGCTGGTGCTGCAAAAGGCTTGTGAAAAGTAAAACATCTTAAGGGAACCGGGAAGGAGTCTGAATGTAAAGTCTAAAGTTAGTTGATGTGCACCTAGTGCCAGCTTCTGCCTCCTGCTTATTAAAGACTCTCATGCACAGCTGTGTGTTTTCCCATGCATTGAAAAGGGGCTTCTTATAAGAAAGAAATGGAAGTAACTTTGCAGAATTTCTGTCTACAGTGGTGGTGAAGCTGCTGTTTTCCCAAGTTAGCTGTTTTGCATGCTGACCAGTATGGTTTCATTATTACCTTCTACTCTTGTATTTCTCCTTTTTCTTCCAGTATTCTGTGCACCTGAAGTCAGGCTTGTGCTTCCTCCATGAGCCAAATTACACTGAATAAATATTTCAGTTGCTGAAAAGTTTTCTAAATAATTAGAGATCATGAAATGAGAAGGAATCATTGTGATCATCTGCTCAGACCACTCTTGACATTAGCGAGAGGGTGGTACCTGATTCACATCTCTGATTAACAGGCACATCTGTAACTGGGGACCGGCTGATTTTAGCAGTCAGGCCTCAATGTTAGTGTCAGCTCAGGTTCTGCAATGCAGTGGAGCCTTCTGGTGCCATTTATGTCTTATGTTAGCCTGAGTTTGTCTACTTTTGAATTCCAGCCATTGGCTTGTGTTGTAGCTTTGTCCTCCAGACTGGTGATTGTTACCAAACTCTAGTTCTCTATGCAAGGACTTAAACTGATAAGAGTCTCCTCTGGATGTTTCTCATAGACAAAGCTTCTAGAGTATTTTGCTCTAAGGTATTTTCCAACAGATTTGTTCTTGTTGTTGCTGTTCTTATCTCAGGTTCTTAACTGAATTTCAGATATATTCTATATGCAGTATTGGTCACATACCTTCTGAATATAAGGGTAATAGGACTGCCTAACAAAATATTTGTTCAATATTTATGGGTGAATACATTCACCGTCATGCTTGTGGTGTTATACTAGAATAACCATATTGAAATGATTACTTGCTCTGGTTTTCAAGACCCCATAGCTCCCATTCCATCCCTCTGGTATGGATTGTTTCTTGGGCATGTTTGAAGTTAAATATCTATAAACTGAGCTGAAATTTGTTTAGCGTTTGTTTTCTTGCTCCTGTACTACTGAGCTATATAACTGGCTCAGCTTTTGGATTACGTACTGCCTCCTCAATCTGTCTATAATACATTTTTTTTATCAGTCATTCTTTCTTTTACAACCATCATGAATGTTGACTTTGAAGCCAGGAATTCACCTTCATTAGAATCTAATCCTCCTGTTGCTTGATGGCACCCTGTCTTTAGTTGAATTCTGGGACTCATAATCAGTATTAAATGATTCAAAGTAGCATATCTATTTAAGTTGTTGAGTGAAAGCAGTCTTAAAGCTCTGTGTTGAAAGCAAGCAAGTCATGTCTGGATTTCATACCTGGTTAAAATGGGGCAGTGCTATGCTGACTGACTTTCTGTCTACTGCTGCTGTGACTGTCAGCAAGTTCTTTCTGCTGTAGGCAATGGAGTGATGGGTGCCTGCTGGAATTTCCACCAAGTTGTATGATGACTACATAATTCAGAAATCTGTATGTAGCATAAATACATCAAGGTGATGTCTGCATGTTGCTTTGTCAGAAATCCGTCTTCTTCAGGATGAGTGGTCTTGTTCTTTCTAGTTCTTCAGTCACTTACACCTGAGCAGACCCTACCAGCTATCATCATGTTGCTGCTTGCTGTAATTGGCCTGGGTTTTTTACTGACAGAGAAGAGGCCATCTGTGTTCTGGTTTCCTCTTTGGTAAGCATGGTATTAGAGTCTTGAGCAATGTACCAGATATATCTTGGTAGCTGACATGAGATGAAATTAGGAAATATATGTTAATAAAGTCGGAGGTCAGCACCTACGTTCAGCTCTTCTGCGTGGGCAGAAAGTTGGTGCTGCATTTCTTAGGGTGCTGTTTTGGCAAAAATGCTCACTGAGGGGACTTCCTCTATCGTACCAGACTGTGTGGCTGAAACTCATTGCTGGGAGGAAAAAAGGAAGTCTGCACAAGACTGTCTCCCTTGAACTGACTGGCTAACTTGAGAGGAAAATGGTCACTGTTCTTTTTGTCTGTGCTCCAGATTCATCTTCCCCATAAGCAGCAGTCTACTGTAGGTCCTACTGTATGTTAAGGTGTTTGAGCTTCTGTAGATTAAGAATGCTTTACAGTTGCATGATTACAACTGCAAAGGTCCTTCAGACTTACCTACTGGTCAGTGATAAGTACAGGAAATGGAGAAAGGGCTTTGAGCTCACTGCTCCATCCTTCTGTATGACCAGGTTCTTGCAGTAAGCTCTCCTTAATGAATGACAAATGAAACGTAATGGGGGAAAAAACTCATTCTCTGAGGAATCATACAGCTTGCCCGGAGATGTGCTGTGGTTTGTCTTGCTGTCTGTGGCTTGCCCAGCCTTCCTTTTGATGAGTAGCCACTAAAAATGATCCAGCTTGCATAACAATGTCTTCTGTAAGCTCGCTATTCAGAGTTCCCTTAAAGAACAGCTCTCTACCCTGAGACTGTTCACGAGGCAGAACTATGTCATATGTTTCTGTGCAGTGATTCATTACTTGCAGTGGAAGTGGCTGCAAAATGCTTCCAACTCTACTGATTTCAATTTGAAATGATTGCTCTCTGTGGCCTTATGCAAGTTCCTGTGCAGTTGTTTAGTGGCAAAAAGCAACTTTCTTGGCATTTCTCTGCCCCTTTTTTAATATATATTTGGCATGTGTATAATTAGATGGCATAAGTGTATAATTAGAACACTTTGTTCTTGAAACAAAAGTTGAACTGATAGTCTGAGTATGAAGTTTTACAGACTGTTAAAACAAAGGGGATACTTCATTATCCTTTTCCTTTTACTAGTTGATAAGCTAGTAAACTGTTGAACTAAAGCAATGTAAGCAAGCTTAGTCCTGGTGATCTGAGTGTACCAAATTCAGTTGAGAGAAAAATCACCTGCAAAGGCATAGAGTTATGAAGTCGAGAGGCTTTTAATTTGGCAGGAAGGAGGAGGTTGACTTCTCTGAGGTTAATGTTCGATTTCTGTCCTGCATCAAGGCTGAAAGGAGGAAAAAGCAATCAGAATGAATGATCTTTGGAAACTCACACATGAGGCCAGTGAAACACAGTGAGGAAAGAGTTGTGAGTGAAGCGGGTTAGTTGGGATCTTGTTAGTTGAACTGAAAAGTAGTCGCAATAGTACCAACTTTACTTTTTTGCCTAAAATGGAAGATAAAAAGTGCATTCGAACCTTTCTGCAGCAAGGATGTGGTTCACTTGAGTGCAATTAGCAATCTTTTGTCTGAGTAAATGATGCATGTTCAGGAAATCACTATGGTGTGCAGGGTTAGGAGGAGTTGACAGCAGTGTTTGCACTGGTCACCTATAGGCAGTTTCCTTACAGCTGAGTGGGTAAATCCTGTCCCCAGTCTGTACCTCTTGTTAAATGAGGTCATTTGGGGGAAACGAAAAACTCTGTGGATCTTGGTGTCAGAACCATCTTCCTCCTTGCACCTACGCACTATTCCTTCCATAGTTCATGGCTGCTCTGAACTGTCGCTGCGGATTTAAGTGATCAAACCCTGTTTCTACCTCAGGCTGCTTGTGCAGCTTTAAGGGAGTGTTTATGTGGGAGGGTAAATAAATGTTTGTGTAGCCATACAGTGAACCAGGCCAGGGAAATTATCTGGGTTTAAACTAACCTGGGGAAACAAGGAAGTTTGACTTTGGATGCTTATCCCAGTTCAGCTTGCTTTGTGGCTATTTGAGTGCTTGTGTTGCCTCAACTGGGAGGAAGGGATGGCCTGGAAATAGAAAGAAGAGTGAAAAGAGCATAGATCCTGTGGCAGTTATCCGTTCTACGGGGTAGGCTAAGCAGACTGAAACAACAGCACTGATGTGGATTTATTCTTTAATAATTTGACGATTCCATAACTTCATTCTCATCCTCCAGCAAATAATACTTAATACCTTTTGTATACTTTTTTTTTAAAACACCTGACTTTGTTCTTTTTTCTCTTTCTCTCTTATTTCTTCTTTTTTAGACGATGGGCACTGCATATTAAGCAGGGGCAGAAGACTGAAGCCTGTCTGAGGACAGAATGAGTTTAAAAGATGCTGACAGTGCAGTTTGCCAGGCAAAGACAGCCTACAATCTTCATATTTACCCCCAACTCTCAACAGAAAGTGCTCCCTGCTGCAAAGTGACAGCAACCAAGGACAGCACATCTTCAGACGTCATCAAGGATGTGATTAATATCTTAAACTTGGATGTCTCGAAACATTATGTGCTCGTGGAGGTGAAAGAATCGGGTGGTGAAGAATGGGTACTTGATATAAATGATTCTCCAGTTCATAGGGTTTTACTTTGGCCTCGTCGTGCTCAGGATGAACATCCACAAAAGGATGGGTACTACTTTCTTTTGCAAGAGAGGAACACTGATGGGACCATCAAATATGTCCAGATGCAGTTGCTTTCCAAGGAGGCAGATGCTCGGCGTTTGGTTGAAAGGGGGTTTCTTCCATGGCATCAGGAGGACTTTGATGACTTGTGCAATCTTCCCGACCTAACGGAGACAACGCTCCTAGAGGATCTCAAGTGCCGCTTTCTAAAACACAAAATTTACACTTACGCAGGAAGTATCCTGATTGCAATTAACCCCTTCAAGTTCCTGCCCATTTATAATCCTAAATACGTCAAGATGTATGAGAATCATCAACTTGGGAAGTTGGAGCCTCATATTTTTGCCATTGCTGATGTGGCTTATCACACAATGCTTAAAAAGCATGTTAATCAGTGCATAGTTATATCGGGTGAAAGTGGGTCTGGGAAAACTCAAAGCACAAACTTCTTAATTCACTGCCTCACGGCACTGAGCCAGAAAGGGTACGCAAGTGGTGTGGAGAGAACTATTCTAGGAGCTGGGCCAGTTCTGGAGGTAAACTTCTGCTAAAATTGCCTTCTGCAAAAATTGTTTCTTGAAAACATCAAATAGCTGCTGTTGAATACTGTGTTTGATGGTCATCTAAGGCTTAGGCTTTAAATATCACTGGGCTGCACTGGTGGTTGGCTGTGTTGCTTGACTGCTTCTAATTGATTTTCCTTAATTCATCCTTCCGTTCGGTTGACTTCCTGTTGCTTTTAATTTATATTTGACTTAACTTTCCACCACTAAAAACTGATGTTCTGGGACAGAGGTTACCTGTGTTTTCCATCTTAAAGTTTTGATGGCATTTGAATCAAATCATAAGTAAATGTTTTCATAAAAAGAACGTTTCCACTGAAACACGAACTGCTCGGTGTAGTCGTGCCTTTATGTGCAAGCATGTCCTGCAGCATTTTTATGAACTCACTTTTTGAGGGAGTTATTCCTTTCTACAACTGTTTGTTTTCAAGAGAGCGACATTGTTAGTTGGGGAGAAAGTGTGAGTTGGTTTTGGCTTGTAATTACTGCAGCGTTTCCAACAGAAAGCAAAACTAAACACGTGAGAAGGAGAGGGTACAGCTGGTCTTGCATTAGGTTGCAAACTTAAACTGATCTTTTAGACTTCAGCCTTTCCCTTTTGTGCTCTCATCTGAAAGGGAAAACTCCGAATGCTTGGATGGATGTAATGGTCACCCATAATAAAATCTTCAACAGCAAGAAGCTTGAATGCAGCTGTTGTAATTTCTACATTTAAATAGTCTTAAATGTGACAACACTTTCATTAAAAAACCTTTTTTCTAAGCTTTTAGATAAAATGTGAAAAAGTGATGAAGTTAAGCTTTAAAATGCATTACATTTATAAATGTGATTTGAAAGCTTTCTGTAAAGAATGAGGAATACATGCAAGTTCTTTTTTTGCCTTGCTTTCTGCTGTTTGAAAGAAGAAGTAAAATTGTTTGAGGTTTGGTTGCTGGAGTTCAAGTTTGCAGTTCTACACAGAAAACAGGAAGGGGTCACTGTGGAAAGCACTGATCAGCTGATCTTTTTGCCTTTGATAAAATTAACTCTTTCACATCCTAGTCTACGGATGTGATGCAGCTGCGACAAACCAGGAAGAGATGAAAAATCTTGTGTTGCAGTTTGTCCATTGAATGAGAAATGCACATAGCCCCAGATTGAAAATCAAAATTAGTAACTTTGCTGGAGTCATGGGTGGGTGTATGAAGACAGGCTGAGAAAGTTGGGGCTATTCAGCCTGGGGAAGAGAAGCTGCGTGGAGACCTCAGAGCAGCTTCCAGTGTCTGAAGGGGGCTTACAGGGATGCCAGAGAGGGACCTTCATCAGCGACTGTAGTGACAGGACAAGGGGTGACGGGTTTAAACTTAAACAGGGGAGGTTCAGGTTAGATATAAGGAAAAAGTTCTTCCCTGTGAGGGTGCTGAGGTGCTGGCACAGGGTGCCCAGAGAAGTGGTAAATGCTCCATCCCTGGCAGTGTTCAAGGCCAGGTCGGACAGAGCCTTGGGTGTCATGGATTAGAGTGAGGTGTCCCTGCCCATGGCAGGGGGGTTGGAACTAGATGATTTTAAGGCTGTTTCCAACCCAAACCATTCTATGATTCTATGTTGTGTATGTTTAGGAATGTTCATGAAGAGATACTGGTGATTTTCTACAGTAGGATTGGTCATCATAGGTACTGCAACTTCTTCAGACTTCCCCTGAGCATTCAGTAATGCATTTCATAGGAAAATAGCCTTGCTAGCTGGAAGTATGATGGCTGATTGAAAGCTTAGCTCTCAGACTTGCCAGATGGATTCTAACACAGCTGTTGGAGTACATATTGTTGAAAATGTGAGGCTTTTTTCTGAAATTTGGTAGCGGGAGTAGACTTCCCTGTTCACGTAACTAGCACATGTCAGAAAGTGATGGAGCATAGAGAAGTGAAATCAAGCAGCCCTACTTGGGATACAGCGGAGTCATTCAGCTGACAGGGAAGCTTCCGTGTTTCCCAATGTTGATGCTCCTGTGCAATTCCAGTCACTAAGTATAATTTACAAAGCCAAACCCAAGTCACATCTTGATCTTGGGGAGGGATGCACGGAAAGCTCACTCTGCTTTGTGGAAGTCAAACTGATGACAAACTCTTCTGTTAGATTTTTGTCACTTCTAAATCCAACTGCGGTGACTCATTTGGGTTTTTACTTAAGGGAACTAAAGCGGTACCAGGGAATTTTTCTTAAATGGATCTTTCAGGGGATTTTTTTTGCTTGAAGGGTTTTGTAGTGCCTGAAGCGTTGGGGAATGTTATGTTTCATTCTGAAGTTTTATTTTGAGTCCTTATGAAAGATGAAAATTTACTCTTGACTGAAGTCTGTTCCACTGACTTCTACATCATAAAAATCAGTTGCACTTTGGCTCAGAACTTCCACTTTTTGGTGGCCTCTTATTTTCCTAACACCTAAGTAAAGTGTGTCTGCTTATGGGCTGACCTTTGTGAAAGTTCAAGGAGCTAAAGCAAATGCTTCTAGCTCAGAAAGGTGAGCACTATTAGTGTATTGGGGAGGTGGATTTATAATTTTATCATCAACTAGTGAACTTAGAAACATATTTCTTAAGGAGTCCTGTTTCTGAGTTGGCCAACTAATCGGTATTCAAATCTGTAAGTAGCTTGAAGAGAAGCTATTGTTAATATTTTAGCTGCTTGTTGCATGGACAGCAATGCTTCAGCACAGCCTGCAGATGTGGTCTGTGCTGGTTTTCAACAGTTCATGTGACATACAGTGCCTTGGCTCTATAGGAATTGCCCTCAGACTTCGGCTTTAATTGTTTCTCCAGGCTAACATAAGTCATCTCAAATGAAGAGCAGTTGCTTTAAAACTCATAGGAAGATAAAGATAGGCTCTGTTTTAAGATACTCCTGACTTTTTCACCCTCTTCTAAATTTAGTGATTGAAGTATAGCTCCCTGACTTGGAGTTTTGCCTTCTGGTATTGACCGTTAAGTTCAGTTTACTTACAGTTGAAGTCCTAAGAAGGAATTTACATTTGAGAACTATTATTTGGGTAAAATTTGGAATAATGAATCAAACCTTTGTTGTTTGAAGTCTCAAATGAGAAAATTAAGCCTTTCCATACACACTTCAGAAGTTTCCAAGAAATTTGTATTTTCCTTTAATCAAGGAAAAATGGCTTAAAATGCATGTTTCCAATGTAAAATGCAGAGTGTGCAGTTTAAGACTGAACTTACTTTGGAGATTTAAATTAACTGATTAGATTCTTCAAGCCAATTAATTTAGTGAATGGCTGAAAATGGAGCAGGGGGATGGGAGCATGTGGCAAGGGACATGTAAGAGAGAATTGGAGCTTCCTCTTCTGGCAGCAGAGGTCCTGTTGGCTTCTGTCTGTTGTTAACTGTAACCCTTAGTATCCTGGGTTTATGACAGAAGTTGCTTAGTGTGCTGGAAGTTCATTTTCCTCTGCAATGGAAGCTGAGGAGAGGAGGGACAGGTGGAAATACTGGCATTGTCAGAACTTTTTCATGTAGTATTTTAAAAGGCACTGCTTTTTTCCCTTTGGATATGTTCTTAAAGATTTCTTAATGGCACTGAACTATTCTTTGGAAAGAATCAAGGCCCAAATAAAACGGAAAGTCCAACAGGAAGCATTCATTAAGCATAAGGAAGCATTCTAAAGAAGGCAGTTGTAAATCTGAATGTTGTCAGCATAATCAGGTGGGTGTGGGGATGAGATTTTCTAGCATTCAGCATATTAAAAAGCTTGTTAAATTGTAGAAAGTAAACCTTGATGCTTTACCTTTCTATGGAAAACAGAGTAAAGCAATTTGCTGTCAGCTCTGTTTGCTTTATTACAGTCCCGTTGAGCTTGTGGTTTTGGTATAAGATAGACTTAAGCTGAATGGTGCTTCAGCTCTGGTTTTCATTTGGATTTACCATAAAAGTCTGTATATATATATTTAGTGGGTGTAGTCTGTTCTATTTAAGGGAAAGTAGTTGTTTTGAGGCTATTATCTGCATGTGTTTGTTTTAAGAATCATAGTCAGAGGAGGAATGGAACTTCCTTTTTCCAGCTGGTTAGATGTTACTGAGTTTTTTTGGTAGAAGTTTGCTGCGTACTTCTCCCTGCTGCATGCATCTCTTGAGGGGGGGAAAAGATCACCTTGTCCTTCATGCGGTCGTATCATGTGGATTGCTTGGACTTCCCCAGGGCATCATACAACCTGCAGAGTGGCAGAATTACCTTGCACGCTGCAACTTCTGTGTGGATGAGCAGATATTTTGCAGCATGTTTAAGACCACTACTAAACTGAGCTCAACTCTGAAGCAGTCATTTCCTCTTCAAGGGTGTGCAATTTGGGTCTTGGGTGTCATTTGGCACGTTGAAAGATTGGGCTGTGCAGTGGTGGTTCTGCCATGGATTAGGGTGGTTTGCATAGGAACTCTGATGGCTTTTTCAGATTTTGGCAATTCTTGTGAATGAATGGAGTGAGATTTTTAGTTGTGTTCCTGAGCTCCATGATAGGAGCATGTGTGTGGTTTGGGGTTTTCTTTGTACAGCAAATAAAAGGAGAATTTGGCGTTTTCCTGAATACTTTCAAAGCTGGCACTGTTGTAGGAGTTGTGAGTAGCAGACTTCAGTTTATGCCTCTTGCATTCCAAGGTAAGAGGATGGGTTGGATGACTTCCTGGCTCCCAGAATAGGCTATCCCAACTCTTATTCCTGCTGGCCTTGGGCTGCTATTTTTGACTCACACTCTTTTTTTATGTATCTGGTGTTCTGCATTGGAGAGATTTAGATTTAGTTCCTCATTCTTACTGTCTCCTCGTGGACTCACATGGAAAAACAGTAAATGGGTTTGGTTATAGAAATTATTATTTCTCTTTAGCTGAAATTCTCTTGTCCACTCACATCTTCTGAATTTATTTTGTAAAGGCATAGGTGGCTCTGTAAAGGCAAACCAGGGAGATATTTCATTTGGATCTGAGCTATGTATGTAGAGTACCTGGCTAGAATTAGCTGTGAAAGATGCTTTCCATGCAGAACAATAGCTAGGTGATATGGGAGCTTCATTCTTATCTGTAATCCTTTTATTCTTGTAGGATAAAGCTACAGTAGGGTGAGGATATTTAACCACTATTAATATCTAACCAAACCATTTAACACATTAAATTTTGGCACCTTTCTGATTTTAGGCAGGAATGTCACTTCTTATACAGTTAACTTTTCAAAGTATATTGGAGAGTGTGGTAGCAGTGATTAAAGTTAAGTGTTACCCCCAAAAAAGTTCCCCACCCAAAATGTTAAGCAACTTGGAATGTTCTTTAAAGAGTTGTAGATGTTAAAGGCTCTTATGAGAAAACCATTCAGTACATGAAAACTTTCCTAAAACTGTTAATATTAGATCAGCTTTTAAGAATTTGCTGTATGCTTTGACTAAATACCAGACACATGAGATCATAAGAGCCTTTAGTTTTAAACTGTATTCATTACTTACATGAGTAATCACTAAGAAAAGTTTTTCAGGAAGCCTGGGTTTGGGATTTCTTAACTCTATAATGCCAAATGTTTGTTATTAAGAGATAATGTGGCAAATTTAGCTATACTGGTTGCTGTAGGACTAGTAAACTGGGAGTTAACTGGTGCCTTCGTTCAAACAACTTTCTAACAAGCTTGTTCTGGAATCAGTTTGCAAGTGCACTGTTCTGCAGCCTGGCAAAGTTCACTCCAACAGATTTCTTACCACACTACCTGGGAAGTTGGATGGTGTTCTTCAGAGAGCCACAGCTGGGAGGAACTGGCTTTTGATTTACAAAGCAGAGTATTTGCTGTGCTGATGTTACTGGACTTCCACTTTTGGTTTGATGACGATTGGTAGCTGTAAGGAATTGACCTGGGTTTTATGCATACATTAATATGCATGTGTATGCAAAAGGGGCTCTAAAAACCCCATCTGGCTGATAACTTGGTGGATAGTAGCTATAAAAAGATATTGATGACTCTGGTCGATGCTTTGAAAATGTGATTGGGGATAGATGCTGTTTGTATCATCTCACATGTAGCACAGTCTCTAGAAAGTAGAAGGTTGAACTCAGCCTCAGTCACCTATAAGCAGTGCTGGACACAAAGTTTCTCTTTAGAAACCCACTGACTTTTGTGAAGTTACAGCAGAAAACCATGCTGCTGGGTTTTCACCCTGCACAGGAAGAGCTCCTTTAGCTCTTTCCTTTAGGTCAGAAGTAACAGTTGTCTGAAGAATTCTGGATGTTCTCCCAGTTCATAAGAAGTTTCTCAAGTTCTCTGAATGCTGGGCAGCCCCCAGTAGAAATCTACTTGTAAGAGAGCTTCGAGAACCTGTTTTAGTCATAGTGATCTGGGTGTCACACTGCAGACCTTAAGGTAGTCTGAAAAAACCCCCACAAACCAAAATGCCCCCCAAAAAAGGGAAGAGTTTCAATAAGCAGACATTTGACTGTCATGAAACCAGTACTCCCCAGGATATACACCATAATGTGGCAGTTCTGTGTGTAAAAGTTCAGTTCAATGTTGTGTACAGTATTCATGTCCATCATTCTCTGGATGTGTGTGTGGAGGAAGAGGGTGGCATTTTTTGTGAAATCATTCCATGAATGTTCTATATTAGGGGAGGCGGATTTCCTAATGGAGGCCTTCATTGCTTGGAGCTGGAAGAGGAAATATCTGTGGCAGGAATTGCTGGTGATAGTCTGCACCGAGCAGTGTCGCTTTCCAGACAGTTGTATTTTACACAGGCTTTCTTCTCTATGTGCTGATTGCCTCCTGCACGTTAGAAGGATCACAAGTTTCTCTGAAGTTAAGAGTTGATAAAGTTAAGGACATTCCCAATAACTAATTCTATTGGACTTTTGGATGTAACAAGTTATCCTTCTAGTTCTTAAGTGTGGCTCATGCAAAGGATGTTTTTGTTGTGTATACTAGCAACTATCAGAGGGCTCATGATGCAGGCAGAAGTGTTACAGATGCACAATTAGGGTCTGTGCCATCCCTGGTTTTTCCCCTTTCCTGATGCCTCATAATGAAACTACATTTTTCAGTGGCGCATAGCGGAGTTAACTGGCCAGTGAGTGACGTGGTCCTGTAAACCAAAGGCTTTCTGATTGTTGTCTTCCTGGTTTTTGGATTACACAACTTGGAAGATTCATGGGCTGACTTTAGAAATGAGATCTTCATGTTCCCTTCTCACTTAAAGAAAAATTGTGTTCATTGTGGATTTTTTGAGTGGGAGCAATACATTAGGGAATAGGAGGTAGTTTGTGGACTGAGGGAGGCAATTTCATGGTAATTGTGCTGTCGTCTTCCTACTGAATATCCTCTCTAAGGTCATAATTGTTAGTGTTGAGGGTGATTTACACACTCCAGCTGTGATTACCTTTCCTGTGCTCTGAGAAATATCTAAGTGTATTATTCCCCTCCCTCAGTCCATCAAATATTATTGCATGGGGCAAATAATGAACGTATATAGAGCTGTAAGGAATAGTGAAGGCTTCTTAAACTGCCTTTTTGGTGTTTGTATGCTGCCATTGCCTTAGTATTTCATGTTTATTCTGCAAGCTAACAGGAGGCTGAACAATGAACAGAAAAGCTGGAAAAGCTGTGTGTTAGCATATTTAGTTTAATCAAAAATTAAGTCTTTCTGCTTTATTACAGGCATTTGGAAATGCAAAAACAGCACATAACAATAACTCCAGTCGTTTTGGGAAGTTTATTCAAGTCAACTACTTAGAGAATGGTATTGTCCGAGGGTAAGTACAGTCTGAAGCGGTGCTGGGGTCGATCTCTGTGCATTTAGGAATTGGTGGAGACTGTTGTATATAAAATGCTGCCTTGTTGAGGTTGCTCTCTTGTGAGAATAGTTTGCTGCTGTGGAGTTTTCAAGGCTCTAGCTGAGCGTTGTGGAATAATCAGGTGATGGATAATGTTCTTATCTTGCTGTATGACCGTGTCAGGTTAAGAATTTGACTGCTGCTGCATCTTTACCTTCATGCTAAATGAAGGCTTTTTTTCACAACACCCATTGTCATTTCCGTTTTGCAATTAAAAACAGAAGATCTGAATTTTTAAGAGGAGTTGAGAGAAGTGAAATAGATTTGAGGAAGCCATTGTAAAGAAACAATCTAAACACCAGTTATAAGGAAGACTATAAAATTATGGTTTTATTTGACTTAGCTGAAATCTGTGCTTCTCTCTGAAGATCAAACATGAGATATTCTATACTTGCATTTTTTAAATGTATGATAGTCACACCTGAGTCTTAGAATTCTATTCTATTAATATTTTTTACCTCATAGTAAATGCTATAATATCATATTACTGTCGTCCTTCAATATTAATCAAAAGTTATGCTTCACTCTTCTTTAGTAATGGGCACTTTCACTTCAAATGAAGAATTTTGTCCAAACGTTTTCTGTGATATTAGTAATTTGTGTGCAAATACTCGTGTAGTGACTTCTCGAACATCAAGGCATAAAATCATTTCTTCCAGATCTTGCTTTGTAAAATGCATCTTTAATTTTTAATGCTTGTATCTGCCAAATTCGCGGCACTATGTCCCACGCTGTCAAGATGTACCTGGGCTAGTTCAGGTGCAAGGCCATAATACCTAATGTTGGTGTGGAATTCTGCCTGGAGCAGAAGCTTGCCGCGCTCTGGAGTGTCACTAGCTACCACTGACTTGTGTGCTCTGCTGTGTCTTCCCTTTGGGTCATCTTGCTGTTTGCAGTTTACAAAATGGCAATAGCAGAAGTGACTGGCAGCTCTGTACCACGTTTACTTTGAACTAGGTACAATTTGAATACATTTGTTTTGTCTTCAGCATGAGGAAAAGCTGCTTGAACTTTGGCCTCATTCACTGGGAAACATGTCAAGGAGTTTAGATTATCACTGAAGGAGATTACTTTGTCAAACCGTAGGGTTTCTGGCTGGCTTCCATTTTAGGCTGACGTATGCACTGTCATAAAACATCTAACATTTGTTAGATTAAGAATCAGTTATCCAGTATATTTTTGGTGTCTTGCAGTCTTTGCATTCCTTGTCAGATAACTGTTAATCTGAGTGGATAACATATTGTTAGCACTCTACATACTAGTTTCTGCTTACAAATTTTCATCAGCACTTTCCTAGCTTTGTCTGCCTTTCCCAGTTATGACTACTGAACCCAAGCACCCGACATGGGTGTTCCTCTCTGTTCCAGTTACAATATTCTGCATACTGAAGTTCTTGGTTTAGATTGAAGATGGTAACTAAGCTATTCTCTCGTATGCTTTAGTGCAAATTGCATTATTTGAACTCTCTTGGCAGTTGCTGTGTGACGTTTTGTGGGGTCTTGTCTTTTGCTCTCATCCTGCTCTTTCATTTTTTGTGACTCTTTAGGGCTGTTGTTGAAAAATACCTGCTCGAAAAATCTCGCCTGGTTTCTCAAGAAAAAGATGAAAGGTAAGAGATCAATACAATTTGCTAACACAATTACAATCCCTGCAAGGGTTTAAGATCATCTAAAGTACATGGAATAAAAGAAAAATCATTCTATTTTCATGAGAGAGAGATTTACTGTCTTTGTAGGAACTACCATGTCTTTTATTATTTGCTACTTGGAGCCAATGAGGAAGAGCGTAAAGAATTTCACCTCAAGCAACCTGAAGATTATTTCTACCTCAATCAGGTAATCTGTGACAGGGATTTACCCATGCATTGATAAGTGTTGTCTGTCTGTTGTGCTAAAGGTGAAAGACAGCACAACATGTTATACTTGTTTTCTTCATGATGTTTGGGCTTCATTCTTTGCCTTTAATTATGGATCTCTCTTCCCAGCATAACTTGAAAATTGAAGATGGGGAAGATCTCCGGCATGACTTTGAAAGATTAAAACAAGCCATGGAGATGGTTGGCTTCCTTTCAGCAACAAAGAACCAGTAAGTAGAATTGTTTAAGCTTTTGTTACTGCTGGCTAGTTAATGTTGATGAATTGCAATAAACTACACGTGTGTTGGGGTCACATTTAGTCCAGTGGGAAGCAAGGTGAACTGAGTTGGAACTAGACGGTCTTAAGGTTCTTTGCAACCCAAACTATTCTATGATTCTATGAGTATTTGAGGACTTGCAGACAAATTCTTGAAAGCAGAATTAAGCTGCTAACCTGTGGTAATGAACTAGTAAGGAAAAACTCTTATGAAATTCAATTTTTCTTCCTTAGGATTTTTGCAGTACTTTCAGCTATTCTTTATTTGGGCAACGTTACGTACAAGAAGAAAGCTACAGGTCGTGATGAAGGCTTGGAAGTGGGACCTCCAGAAGTGTTGGACATTCTTTCCCAGCTTTTGAAAGTAGAGTACTTCTCTTTAGCTCTCATGTTTGATACACCTTTGTATCATGCTCTGCCTCAGCATTTTGGATATCTTGGTGCCCAGTTTGCTGTGTCTAGATCTGGTTTATGGTACTTCCACAAAGTTTACGGGGAGGGGAAATAGGTGAAATAGGTGAAATTGTTGGGGCTAGGGATGGAATATAGCCCATAGCATGGAAATAGAATTTGGTTAGTCGCTAATCGTACAGCTGAGCAGGAATGAATTTAGTGGAGATGTGTTCTTTGCCACCATAGGGAAACATCTGAATGAATCTAAGCTGAGAATAATCTAAAGAAGTTGAAGGACTTGTAAAGCTATTGATGAATGATAAATGTGGCTGTTGTCAAAGAGCTTGGGCTTCTCTGAGGAAACTGAATGTCCATTGTTGCTATCACATTGCTCATTGGGAGTTTGAGGGTGACAATAACTCTCGTTCTTGCTTATTTTGAAGGTTAAACGGGAAATTCTAGTAGAGGTGCTAACAAAAAGAAAAACTGTGACTGCTAACGATAAGCTTATTTTGCCATATAGTCTCAATGAGGTGAGTAAAAGAACAGTAGTAGAATGATCTTAAATAACTGCAATTACTATTTTTGGATTAAAAAAGCTAATGTGGTACACTTTCACATTTAGTGAGGGCCATTTGGAAAGTTAGAAGTTAGCTTTAAAGGAAAATGTTGGCTTTATTTGTCTCTGCTAGGACTGTAACCTTTGAGTTGATACTAGTCTGAACTAGAAATGCTTTTTTTTTTTTTTAACCAAAGGTCTGAACACTGTTTCACTTGCAGGCAATAACAGCTCGTGATTCAATGGCAAAGTCCTTATACAGTGCTTTGTTTGATTGGATTGTCCTGCGAATTAATCATGCACTCCTTAATAAGAAGGACATGGAAGAATCTGTTACAGTAAGTTTCTCACAAAAGCCACTCTTTGTAGACAGTTGTGTACTTGGAGCTAATGGACAATGCTATAGATGGTGTGTTCAGATACCTGGGATAAGTTTTGATTCTTGTGAAGTCCATGCTTGTATCTAATCATCTGGTTGTACCATAAACATAACTGCAAAAGTGCTTTTTGTAATGGTTAGCTGTGGGTGAAGTCGCTGTGTGACAGATTGCTTAACTAGCTTTCCACATCTTCTTTTAGTGTTTGTCCATTGGCGTACTTGATATTTTTGGATTTGAAGACTTCGAAACCAACAGTTTTGAACAGTTCTGTATAAATTATGCAAATGAGCAGCTTCAGTATTATTTCAATCAGCATATTTTCAAATTGGAACAGGTAAGAAATAAAAGTTGCTGAAACAAAACCTTGTTTTATCATATATTATGCAAACTTAGTCACTATTCTGCAAAACCACACGGCATGATTTTTATAATTGCTTGAGTATAGCTCCAAGAGACTTATTTTTAATTTCTTGCTTCATTACTGCTTATTGTTGTTTGAAGGTTGTAGCTTTGCTGCATTTAGTGCTCTACATGTCCTAATGACAGCAGGGTCTTTCTTCAGAGGGCTAGTATTATGTTTCTGCCTGACTGTAAGAAACTAAAAAGACCTTCAGGCGATACCAGCCAGAAGTCAGATGAAACTGCAAACTTTGGAAGTCTGTAGCTGAGGTGTTTATTCCAGGTTTTTGTTTTGTTTTAATGGTCCAGAAACAGTTTCTCTTATTTTTGTCACTTTCTAAATATTTAATAACTAGTTATTAAATATTTATTACTGGTTATTAAATATCTTTGTTGCCCCTTTGACCTGACTGCATTTAAGGGACACATCTGAATGCTGATATTGGCAGTAGTTCTGAAATCCTGATGCTACTGGGGTATGTTGATTTAGTTGCTTGCAGATGGTATCATCTTCTTACAGAGCCCATGGAGTGCTGCAGGCTCTAACAGATCCTGTTTCTAGACTGAGGTTTGGGGGTTTTTTTGCACTAGACTTGGAATTTTCTGTCTGGTTTGTGCTAAAAGGTTCTTCTCAGGTCACTCAGCTGAAAGAAGGAAGTCATTCTGTACGACTTGGTATTTTGTCAACAGCATGTAGATAACTTTAAACAAGCATTTTAAAAAGGAGAAAATGACCAAACATGCAAACGTGGTATGTAAACATAATGTCGAGGTCCCTGTTTTGTAACTTAGAAGTGGCCATCCAGGCTAACGAGGATAAATAGTGACACTGTTTTCCTTTTTCTAATGCCCTGTTTTTTCCAAATTAAGCTTAATCCTTGAATGAGCCACTTCCTGTATCTCTTGCAGCCTGAGGGCCCTCAGGGGTGATGTCTATATCTTTTTAAAGAAAGGCTTTTTTGTGTGTGGAAAATGGCATTTTGGTTCCGAGCAGCCTGTCATTAGGCAGACTGTATAATCCAGTTCTTATCATCGTCATCCTATAGAATAGTGAGCGCTGCTCTTTGTCTTTTGTTAAACATAAAACTTAGTTAATTTTCTCTCCGATATTTTTTTTTTTTTTACATTAGTACCTTTTTTTTCCCTATGGGAATTTGCAGCATTAAGAAAACCAGCTATTTTGCTTCCACATCATAATGGGAAGCTTGTCCTGTCAAACATTTGATGCGCTGTCATTTCAGCAGAAGAGCTTCTTATTCTCTTGTCAAAGAGAGCTCCACATTTTCTGAACCTAAGCAGTACACGTTCCTTCCTCAGGGAAGTTCTGGTGTCAATGTTGTGTGGGGCTGAACTGCCTGTTTTGAAACTTCTGTTCTTTTGTCTGACAGTGCAGTTTGGCAATTCTGGAACTTGCTATTAAATACTCATAAGTTCTCATAATGTAAGAAATATGGAAGAGAAAAATAGACTTAAATTCCTCCAATATGTATCTACCTGTGGTTTAATGATGTAGATGTAATGTCTAACTCCAAGTTTGTAGACTGCTGGTTGCTGGGAAGGCACAACAAAACATTCTTTTTGCTGTTTTGCTTTTTAAATAGTTTTAATCCAAGCATCTGCTGTTGAGTGTCCTGCCTCGATGGACCTTTGATCTGCCCCAGTATTCCTGCTGTTCTGTTCTTATTTATAAGTCTTCCTTGTTTTTGTTTCTGCTGCCTGAACTAACAAATTCAACTCGCCAAGGATGTATTTTAAGTGCTTAGACCAAAAGACATGAAAGGTCAGGGCACTGAACTGATGAGGGAATTTTCTTGAGCTACACAGGAGGAATATAAGAGTGAAGGGATCACTTGGCACAATATTGACTATACTGATAATGTGGCGTGCATTCACTTAATCAGCAAGAAGCCCACTGGCCTCTTCTATCTTCTGGATGAAGAAAGCAAGTAAGCAACAAATGTCTTCTGAAAACAAATGTGTGGCAGGGAGGAGGGAAGGACTATGAAAGAGAACAGAAATACAGCACTCTAAAAAGGGGAGGAATGTTGTGGGAAGCAAAGAGTCATCTTAGTGACTATTCTCTATGCTCTGCTTTGTTTTTAATGACTCCAGTATGGTGGTGATAAAAATCGATGCTAAAATTGAACTTTGGCTCAAGCAAACTTAGAAATGTTTACTTTTGTGTTTTACCATGGCATTCCAGTTAAAGGAAAATGCATGTCTGTAAGTCTTTGGAACATTAAGTAGCAAATACGGTAAATAGTTAATGTGGTGCTAAGTATACTCGACTGGTGAAGTGGGAGGAAGCATTGACGCACTTGAAACCTCAGAATATTCTGCAGTGAGTGGAGCTGCTTGGTTTTGGTCCAGAAATTAGGCCTGTCTCTAAGATTCAAAGCAGGGGTGTAAGTCTCCATTAAAGTGTAGAGGCCTTACACAATATCATACTTTCCACAAGGATCAATAGGCATTTGTCACCTTGCACCTTAGTAAATGTAATAGCTGACCTATTTTGTTTTGTATTCCTAGTTTTCCACATGCCACGAACCAAACCCTCCTTGCAAAATTCAAACAGCAGCATGAGGAGAACAAGTTTTTTGTTGGAACCCCAGTGATGGAGCCTGCTTTTATTATTCGACACTTTGCTGGGAAAGTTAAATACCACATAAAAGTAGGTGATAGATCCGATGAGCCCAAAAAACCAAAAAAGATTCCTTGCTTTCTGACAGTTTTTGTCAGGGTGTGGAAAATTTGCTGGGGTTGGACTGTATCAGATGTGTCCTCAGATGCACGTTGGGGTTGGGTTTTTGGTATCCTTTGGGGGATAACGCTCACTATAGTGAGAACTATACAGTGAGTTATTCTGAATAGCAGTTAATATCTTGGGTCAAAACACAGCTTTCCTGAGAGCTTGTGCCTCAACGTGCCTGTTTTGCAGGATTTCAGAGAGAAAAATATGGATTACATGAGACCAGATATTGTTGCTTTACTACGAAGCAGTGAGAGCGCTTATGTTCGGGAGCTGATCGGCATGGACCCCGTGGCCGTGTTCCGCTGGGCTGTTCTGCGAGCGGCTATTCAAGCAATGGCTGTCTTTGCAGAAGCTGGGCGCCAGAGAGCTCAGAAGACTGCAGGTATTAGATGAAAAAGTGCTCTGGGAACCCTTTCAAATCCCATACAATTGATTAGTGCTTGTTGACTGAACTAGTTTAAGGCAACACTGGCACGAAGGACAAAACTCACTTTGAAAATGGCTTAACACTCATGCACCAAAGAGATTTGTCACTCTTCTAGCAGAGATCATTCAGGCTTCCTCCTCCAATAAGGGCACCTTTTCCAGCAGGCTGTGCCAAATTTGAAGTCGTATTTGTGAAAGTTGGGGAAGATATTAGTAGTTCTAACGTGGATTCTTGTCTTGTCACTGGTTTTGATCTTCTTGGGCCTCCCTGAAGTTTCAAATGAGTACTCAGGATTAAAGACTATTTTTGAAGCAGCTGCAGTTTGCTTTCTTAGAAGTAGGGAGTTTGAGAAACAAAGTGGTCTAGCCCAACAGCTGAAGTACTAGACACAAATTCCAGGCCCTTGGATAGCTATCGTGCTTGTTGCAGTTGGTGGTTTGGGGGTTTTTTTGGTCTGTTATGCTCATATCTTTGTCAAAATCCAACTTGTTGATTATTTCATAACAGGAGTGGTACGTCAAGGACCCAGAATTCCCCTTGGAGAACTCCAGAGGTCAAATACACCAGTTGAAAAAGTTTATCGGTGAGAAACACGTACTTAACCCCTGTCAGGGAAAAAACCTGAATTGCCAAGTCACATTTTCATCTATCAGGTGTCAACTCGATCTTTCCACAAGGACAGCAAGTTTTATTTCTTCTGTCTTGTTTCATTTGGCCTTTTCAATACTATCAAAACAATACTCTGGCTTATTTAATGTAAGACCCAGCAATTCCAAATGTTGGTGGCATAGCTCCAGTTCCATTTACCACTGGGTTTTTGAGTTCTCTGTCTGTGCATGGTATATGTTGCTTTTAGCATTGTGTATTCCTCTGCAGCCAGTCTGTGTCACTGAAGGATCTGTAGGAGCATTGATGTTTTTCACAGCCTTTTAGGAGGCAGGGCAAGCCCTGCAGAACTGCCTCCGCATGCTGCTCTGTACGGGCATAGTTTGCCTTCCTATGGAGTGTTTAGGTTTTATACATGTTCCTTTTACAGCTGCTCAATGCTTGATTTCTCATTTGATTGTTCTGAGGATTTCGATATAAATGCTTTTGAAGACATCATTTCTTTATATGAAAACAAGAAGTAAGTAGAAATAGGCCTGCACTTAAATGCCAGGGAGGCACATTTCCTGGACAGACTGACCTTCTGAGCACACTCTGTGTAAAACTGGAGCCATGAAGCAGTGACATAAAGCAGTGACTTCATGCTGCTTCGTAGTTACTTCAGCCTGAACAGTCTCTGTCACTTGTGGTAGCTTAAGAACTAAACATATACAATTTGAGTGAAGGAATTGGCTATAGCTTAACACGTCTGTTGGTGATGTCTTAAAACAAAGTCTTGGCATTCAAAAATGGTCAGAGGTACCAAGGGAAGCAAGCAGCTGTCTGTAATAATGTTGCTGCCTCAGCAAGCAGCTCAGAATGGTGATAGCATCTGACAGTCAGAAGTGATTCTTATGCTTCTGTTATTTTTGGTTTGTGCCTCTCTGGAGAGTAAAGAAGGTAAGTTCTGTGCCAAGACACAGCACTTCACAAGCACGGTGCATGCTTAAATTATGGAATCTGCCACAAATTAGGGACCATCCCAGGCTTACTTTGAAAAGCTAAATGTGTGAATAAGTTTGGAAGTGAAAATGAAACCCAAAATTTCACCAAGTACTCCTGCAACAGCTGGTTTTTAACTTTTCTTATGTGAGTCTGCTTAAGCAGCCTCATTTTAGTAGTCAAATCTATATCTAAAAATATTTACTGCTTGATTATAAAGAAGCTTATATCTTTCTGAAAAGGTTACTTGGCTTAACAAAAAGATTCCATGCTCATTACGTACCCTCTGTTCTCTGAATTGTAAATCTCAAGAATTTATAATAAAGGTAGAATTAGAGAGTAAGTTTAGTATGAGAACCCTGAAGATCAAATTTTAGGATGCTGACAGTGTATAAAGTGCTGACTTGACATCAGAATGCTTAGGAAAAGTAGTCTGGGATTGACCTGCCACTGTTTGGAGCACACTTGGTGATGGGGTCTCTTGGGATTTTAACTCCTTTTTCGTTTTTCCCCTCTCCTATGGCTTGTGTCTTTGTGTGCCATCTTTGTTTTGCTGTGAATCATTTTAGAGACATGCATGAACAAATCATCGCAAGTATAAAAGGACTTCCCTGGCAGGGAGATGATCCCTGTAAGCTGCTTCGGTCACTCAGCCGGCTTCAACACCGCTCCCACTTCATGTGAGTTCTGGTGCTCTGGGTATTGCTTTGAAAGTGCAACAATAACCAAGCAGTTATTTTAGTCCATAAAAAATATGCTGGTTCCAAGTTTGTTGCTTGTCTGCTGCAAAAAATTAAACAGGACAATTAAGAATAAAAGAATTCCTTCTAAAAAATATCAAGGCAATAGAGAACGTGTTGCTTCGTGGCATTAGCTGAAAGTTAAATCTACTTTTCGTGTAAACTTGTTGTAAAACCCCAAGTATGCCAAGCTTATTGTTGCAAAATGTTGGACAATGAAATCTCTCCCAAATTATAGCTAATGGTTTCCTGAAATTCAGGATGCTAGCGCTGTGTATATTCCTGGGCTAAAACTCATTACATGTGCCCACCTATGCATGTGTAAAAATCAATCTGTGGTCCATTGTGTAATAAATAAATGTAAACTGGATGGCATGGAGTTGGAACGTGCCTTACATCATGGAGTTAACATGCTTAGAATTAGGAGGATGTGAACCACAGCCTTGTCTCTGAGAGCTTCGTGGTCTGTGTATGGATGAAAGCTATGCCTGAAGTTTTTATAGTGCCCCGGGAGGCTCTGGGGATGGTCTCAGACCTGTCAGAATCTGTAAGTGGAGTACTGGGGCATGTGTTGTCCTTCTGTGAGCAGTTAAGTACTTTCACAGGGGTCTGGTGCAAGCAGCAGTAACTTCTGAATCAAGTATTTTTTTTTATTTGATAGTGCCTTAGTGTTATGATGAGAGCCAAATGTCTGGACAGTTAGCTACATAGAATAACCTGCCCAAAAATAGTGTATGCAACAGTGAGGATTTAATAGCTTTAAGAGAAAATGTTTCACTTTTGAAAGCTTCCAATACCTACAGAGTTTCTTTAAGAGTAATTCTTGTTGCGAAGCAGTTTGCGTTTCTTGCACTGATCACTTGTGAGAGATGTGCATGAACACACCCTGATGCTGTCGTGCTCGTTTTCTTCTATCCTTCCTCTCGCCTTATAAATTGCACCAACATATGGCTTGCTGAAATAACCAAAAATCATGTGTATTGTTTTTCTCAAATGATCTTTAATATTTTGACAGGAAAAGTAGAGGTATCAAACAAAAGCAGATCATTCCTAAGGTAATTCAATAAATTTAGAATTCTCTTGGGTTTTGGTTTGGGTTTGGTTGTTGAGTTTGGGGGTTTTTTGTGTCATTGTGAACGTTCATTTTGATTGACAGAACTCACTCCAGAAAATACTGTTTCATAGTATAGGGAAGTTATATCATTTATCCTCCAAAACTTCCTTTTTGGCAATCTGAAGGATAGGTAAATGTTCACCTTTATAAGAATTGCTGAACAGGAAAAAAATGTGAATTGGCATCTGTTTACTAGACTAGAGGTGCCATAAGTACATAAAGCTATTTCTAATGAAGTCATGGAAGGCAAGCGCAGTGAGGATGTAGTTCACTGTAAATCCCACCTTACACTCTTGGGATGGGGCAGTGGAAAGAAGATGCTTTGGTCCAAAATAGGAATAATCATGAAGTGTAACATGACATTGAACGTGGAGCTCTAGGTGGTTGGCTTCCTTCTTACTCATTTTGATGCAGACAGAAATATTTCCCCTTCGGTGAAGAGACTTGCACTTTGCTGATTGTGAAAACTTTCTTCTAGAACTTACTGGATTCCAAATCCCTGAAGCTCATAGTAAGCATGACTCTGCATGATCGAACTACAAAATCCCTCTTGCACTTACACAAAAAGAAGAAACCCCCTAGCATAAGTGCACAGTTCCAGGTAGGTGACTGATATGGTGGAACACACCTCTGGGTGCACCCTGACCTCCTGGGAACCTTCCTGGTCTGATCTAGGCTGATCTTGCTTGAAAAACAACTTGCTTTTTATTCTCAGGATTTGTCTGAAGTAGGGTTTATTACTTGGATAAAGTTAGACTACGTTTAGAGACTACCCTTATGCTATGAAATGTGTTAGTTCTCTGTACCAGTCAGCCTCATACACAGATCTAGTGCTACTGTTCTAGCATATGCAAATCCCACTTTTAACTATCTTGAGAAAAGGTAGAAACAAATACAGGTATCTGACGTGCAGGATGGGAGAACCTCTAGACTGGGTGAAATAGGATTTTGTATGGCCATCAGATCTGAAATAACCTTATTTCTGAGGAAGAAGCTGTACTGCTGTCAGTTGATAGCAGCAGCAGAAAAATGTTTCTGAATATTTCATTTCAGACTTCACTTAATAAGTTATTGGAGACACTGGGTAAAGCTGAGCCGTTCTTCATCCGCTGCATCCGCTCCAATGCTGAGAAGGTAAGAGCTGAGCTGGCTGCTGAGGACCCAAGTCTTCTAGCCCTGTAACAGATCTCTTTTGAGTTGCTTGCTGTCATTCTATATGAAGGTGAAGGGTAATTAGGGTGTGAAAACAGAATGTGCTTTCTCTACTGGACAGAAATAGGACTCTTCAGGCATTTACTAGCTGTTGACTGCTGATCTTTTTCAGAAAGAGATGCTTTTTGATGAAAACTTGGTGCTGCAACAGTTAAGATACACTGGCATGCTAGAAACTGTGCGAATCAGAAGATCTGGCTACAGCGCCAAATACACATTCCAGGTATGTGAGGAACTGGAAGTGGATTATGCTTTCAGAAATATCTGGTTTCGCAAAATAAACTCACTGCCTCAGAGTCTTTTGTGTCTCTTCACACGAAGCTCATGACAGCTTGGGATGAACTTTGTCAAAGCTACAATGAATTTTTAGAGCCTCCATGGTAACAAGTTGTAATCTAATCTACTGTGTGAGTCATGTACCAATAAGTTGCTCTGTTTGTTGCATGAAAGCACTCTGAGTGCTGTTCTAAGCAATTATAAGCAATTAGTGCTGCATGTTACTGTCTCCATACGTGAATTAGTTTTCTCTAAATTAACTTTATGGATCACATATGGGTGATCTTTAACTGGAGGCTGAATGAAACCTATGATTTACAGGGTAGGAAAAAGTAGCTCAATTTGGAGTGAGAAATAAATGCTTTCAAATCCATACACCTTAGATGTCTTAACTAGATTTCTAGAATAAAGCTAAAACTTGTGCATTGCCTTCTAACTTTGATCTCTTCCTGTCTCTGCTTTCCACAGGAATTCATAGACCAGTTTCAGGTGTTACTGCCCAAAAATGCCAAAGCCTCTAAGGAAGACATTGGTGTTTATTTGAATAAACTAAAACTGAACGAAAACTACTATCAAATAGGGAAGACCAAGGTCTGTGAAACTTCCTGTAAGCCAGTAAGAAACACTGTACACAGCAAAATTTAGTGCAGTTCATTTATGGGTGTTGCTCCTTGCGTTTTGCATTTAAATTAGGGTTTTTAACTCTTGCAGACATTAGGAGTTGTCTCCTTGGTTTTGATGCCAACCTGCCATCTTGCAATACAGTACAATTCTGTACATATGGGTGTTACTTTAGGGAAATTGCTGCCATTGGCATTTAATTTACAAGAGTTCTGTGATTTGAAGGCTGCAAGTACAGTTGTATGTTTAAGAATCTAAACACTGAGATTTGGTAAAACAAAAGGACTTTTACTTTTGGGGTGTGCTGTCAGCTGGTAAGATTTGGTTCAGTAAGAAACATTCTCATTATCCATTATTTAGCTTGCAGAGTGACTTCCAGTGGGGGCTGTAAGGCTCCTGTTAACTGTTTATTGATGAACTTTTCTGTAACTGAGCAGGTTTTCATGAAAGAGGCTGAGCGGCAGAGGCTACAGGATACACTACACAAAGAAGTGATCAGGAAAATCATTCTCCTTCAGAGCTGGCTCAGGATGGTTTTAGAAAGGAGACGCTTCCTCAGAACACGGCAGGCAGCCGTTGTCTTACAGGTACCTTTGAGAACTGTGCATCATCTTTTCCTAAAAGAAACCAACCAACACTCTCAAATAACATCACCCTTTGAGTACCCTTCCCTTACTTTAGAAATCTCTTTTCTTAGGCTTGCTGGCGTTCCCGATGTGTTAGGATGGCACTGCAAAGGAATAATGCTGCCATTTATATTCAGTCAGCATGGCGAAGATACAGGGAGCGAAAATGCTACCTTCAGCAGAAGAGGAGGATTTGTCTCCTGCAAGCCATGGTCAGAGGTCATCTACAGCGTAAGAGGTAAAGGAAGATGAGCAATCTGATATGAAAATGTGCCTTTTAACCACTGTGCTATTTGGCTTCACCTGCCACACTCGGTTTCTGTGTGATATGTTGACTTAGTAAACAAATATAGTTAATACACGTGATGCTGCAGTCAGTATCAAATGGCTGGTGCTGTGTGGAAGCTGGTTCAGTGCTTTGTACTCAAGCATTATTCAACTGAGCTGCACTGATGCATGCCAGTCCTAACAAGCAGACCTCCATGCAGTCATACTGGGACTGTAAGTTCATTTGTACTTCGTGTCAGTATTGCTATTGAGGCTGCATTTAAACAGTTTGGTACTTTTTTTAACCCCTGGGCATTAAATATTTGTGTTTTCATCTTGCAAATTCTTAACAGATTTCAGAAAATGGCTATAGAAAAGCAGAAAGCTGAAGAAAAGCAGGGAGAAATGCAGAAGGATCAGGACAATGATCTGAGCAAGGATGAGCACAGTGAACCAGCAACCGATCAATTGCCTGTGACACGCAAGTCAGAGCTGGATGAAGCTGTTGGGGATGGAGATCAAACTCCAAATGAGCAATCCGAAACCTCATCTGAAAAAGCCACATTGCCTCAGAAGAACATGACAGAAGCCTCTGAGAAAGTAACAAACAGCCGGGAGAAACGGGAATTTCGCCGGCAGAGGGGGCTGGAACATAACGAGTTACAGAATAAGCATGTCCTGTTTTCCCTCGAAGGACCATCTTTACTGTGCCACGAAGAGCAAACCTCTTCTGAAGAGGCCCTGGAAACTGTTCCAATGCCAGAGAAATCCACAGCAGAAGATCCTGTTCTTCACGGAAGCAGGGAGGGGGAGAGAAGTCCAATTGAAGAAAAAGTTACTTCAGACATGCCACTGTCAAGCAAGATAAAAGAAAGTAGTTCTAGCCCTGAGCAACCACCTGTATCAGAAGTAGATAAGACAGTTGATAGAATGAAAACACAAGGGAATCAAAATAACCAGATAAAAGGTAGCCAAAGCTTTAACTGCCCTGAAAGACCAACAAATCTTCCACTGAATCTATCTGCTACTGAGAGCTTTCAAACTCCATCTGAATGCTGGGCAGATAAAAACAAACGTCTTGTTCAGAAGGCAACCAAAGATCTGGATAGTCCCACTTCCTCCCCAATCCAGAGATATGTGGATGACCCAGGGAAGCTAAAGTACAAGAGAGAGAAGTGGAAGGGAAAGAGACAGTCGGATGCTGGTCAGAATGATATGCTGAGTCAGTCTTTGGATGAAAGAATGCGTGTGGATAAGTCTCCTCAGGATCAGCTAGAGTAAGAGCAGCTTCCTAATTATTTGACCTTGTCAGAAAACAGATATCTTTAATATTAAAAAATGAATGGAGGGCTCCTGAGAGCCTGTCTTATCTGGCCATGTGGTGGGAGAAAGTACAGCTATGAACAACTGCTGCTTTCTCTTGGCTCCCAGTCCTCAGTCCTGCAGTTGAATTTGTATGACTAGAATGTTTTCAGAAGCTAACAAAAGGTGCAAAGCCTGTCTTGCTGAATTCAAATGGAGAGGTGGGACTTTAAAGTAGTGTCTGGAGTTTGTTTTCATATGTGTTTTGTTCATTGAAAACAAAGTTTTAGTGACTTGCAGCTTGCAAGCATCATCCCTCGGATGTGGTAGGAAATCTGACATACCCATTATTTTCTTTACTTCTCCAGTATATTTGGCATTTAAAAGTGAGTTGAAGAGTTGATCAGGATTCTCTCTCAGATGTAACATTGATATGTGGGTTATTTAAAGGTGATAAATATGAAGAGGCTACAGATTTCTATAAAACATGTCTTCTGAAACAGAATTCTTCTACCATTGCAGAAAGAAGGGGAATTCATCTTCATTAAGTGATCTTTCAATACTGGCCCAGTGTGTTGCCATGAGTCAGGTACTGATGCTATTGTGCATATATATACTTAATTATTCTTGTTTACAGATACTAAAGATTTGTGAGCCTGTGTTCCTCTCAGGTTCATATTTTTTTGGCTTGATATCCATAGAAAATAATTCATTAGGAAATATTATTCAACAATTTGAAAACTTAATTTGTAGTAAATGGGCCCTGGATCAAAGCATTAAATATATTTGGCTTTTACATTAATAAGCTAATATCTGTTGGGTAAAGGGGCTTGTCTTGATGAAGCAAACTTTTTTTTCCACTAATCTAGTTTTGAAAGCCATTTAAAGAATCTCTTTCACTCAATATGTAGTTTTTTGACTCCTCCTCTCTACTGTAGCAATCGCCAGATACAGTAGAAGAAGAAAAAGGCAACAAGAAATACCCTGGGCAAAAGAGGCCCAGTGACCTCTTGCCTACCTCGGACACAGCCGGTCCCATGCAGCCAGCAAGTCAGCAAATAGATGCCAAGTATGTATTCTGTGTGTGACCTGCCTTTAAGAAAGTGAAAAAAGGAGATTTTTCCTCTGGTGGGTGGTTGAATTGGGCATTTTGAGACTGTGATTGTGCAGAGACACGTATTGACATCAGCTACACGAGTGGCTCTTCTTGCTGCTTCCTGTTAACGTAAGGGTGATATCTGACCCTAGTGAGGAACAGATTCTCTGCTTCTTGCTAATGCTTGTCTTTTGAACTTTCTTGTTAACCTAAGAACCACCATCCAGCTCAGATCAAAGGTTTGTTAGTGTGCTGTCATCCAGGTTGAGAAATAAGACACCCGAGAGAAAAGCTGAAGAACCCAGCAAGCATGTAATGCTGTTTCCCTGGCCTGCTCCCATGTCTGGCATTCTGCAACTTGGGAGCTTTGTGTGCCAGAAGTGAAGTCTTGGATGTGTGCTGTGTTATCTTGCTGTATGTTGAAGATAATGCTCTAATCTAGCAGATATTAGAGTATCCACATGTTCTTTCAGACTGTCTTTCCATTTTTTTTGTGCTGCTCTGTTTTCTCTAGGTTGGACCTTAGAGTAAGAAACACAAGAAAGGTTAATCCTATTACAGGTTACTGTTAAAAGAGCCTTTTCCTGTAGTAGGGCCAGCTTCCATTACTAATGTGACAAACTTGTATCTGCTTTTGTGTTCAGGTCTGCTTTTAAAAGTCCTTTGCGTAGACTTTTGGGGAAAAAGCCAGACAAGAAAATTCCAAAGGAGAGTCCTGATGTGATTGATGAAGAAGGCCTCTCCCTTGTGTCTTGTGTCCTCTTTCCAGAAACAGGAGGAACACAGAAAGTTTCAGAAGGTGAGTTTGTGTGACTTAATCCTCAGCTTGCTAGTATAAGCTTTTCTGTGATGTTTTGCATGGCTACTGAGGAAGC
Organism: Strigops habroptila; assembly: GCF_004027225.2. Lineage (NCBI taxonomy): Eukaryota > Metazoa > Chordata > Aves > Psittaciformes > Psittacidae > Strigops > Strigops habroptila. Next base: position 4,024,812 of record NC_044296.2, on the reverse strand, counting down.
AAATACTGCAGAATTCAGTCATCCTGCTTTAATGTACAAACTCATTTCTTTCCCAGCTTCTTCAGGACAGTCCAGTCGGCTCCAGGCAGGGGAGCGCCATTTGAAAGAGAGCAGTAAAACAAAGAAGAACCGTACTATAAAGATCAGCAAGATCTCAAGTGTGTCTCAGAACTGGCGAGCTTCCATGGTCCGTGAGATTGCAAACGCCAATGAACTGAAACATCTTGATGAGTTTCTCCTAAATAAGGTAAAAGGCACTCAACTGTGCTAAAAATTCAAGTCTATGTTCTCTGGTTGTGTGGAATTCTAAAGACTACTTTTCTAGGTGCAAGTTTATATTAGGATTTAAAGCAAAGGGAAATTGATTTGGTAGCTTGACTGAATTTAGGTCTGTATTAAGGCCCTTCCTATTCCTTCAAGTCTCTTAATATTACATTAAATACTCATGGCATTCCTGTTACTTCTTAGTTTGTTTGCAAACAAGTGGGCAGCAAAACTTGAGTTAAAAAAGGCACAAGCTGTAAGGAAATGGATCTCTCTAGAGCCTAACTACCTGGCTCTCCTATTTTGTATCATATCACAGTGCATTAAGAAATGTTGTTTTAAATGACTGGAATGGTCATACATGACTAAGCCCAGCAACTGAAGCTTAGCACTGGTTGGATGTTCTTGTTTGAATGAGATTTGATGCAGGTGTATTTGCCTTCCAGATCAATGACTTGCGCTCCCAGAAGTCTGGTGTTGAATGTTTGTTTTTTGAAGCCACAGAGAAGTTTCGAGGAAACATCAAGACCATGTATTCTGCTCCTGTAAGTAGTAAATCTCGATAAAGTGAAAAGTTGGTAGGAAATAAATGAGTTGTGTGCAGTCGAAATGCTTGACCTACAGCTCTTTAACAAAGCAACTCAGCAATTCTTAGCGTAGAATTCAAAGCTGAATGTTAGACTTGAACATTTCACAGTTCTGCTGTAATCTTTAGACTGTTTTATTTCCCTTTTTGCATTCACTCAGCTGCAACTTATTTTTAGGAATGGATGGATTTTACTGTCTTCAGCCTCTTAATATTGCTCTGTTTAAAAACCAAGGAGAGGTGCCAACAGCTTTTCCAGTATTCTTCTGACACTGCCTTGTCTCAGCCGAATGCCTTTCTGCAGTGTAGTAGGGAAGTGTGCTGGCTCGTTTCTGTCATGGGCTGTTATCTTTCACTTTAATTATGATCATGCTTTTTCACCTCTGAGCTTAGACACATAAATTATGAAACCTCCTCAATGGTATCCAAAAGGAAGACTGTCTTCCGAATAATATTTTTTTTCCTTCTCTAGAATGGGCAAATCCATGTTGGTTACAAAGATCTAATGGAAAATTACCAGCTTCTAGTTACAAATCTGGCCAAAAAAAGGGAAGAGAAAGAAGTCAAGCTAGTTTTGAATCTCTTCCAATCCCTTCTGGATGAATTCATCAGAGGCTATACCAAAAAAGAAGAATCTGAGCAGCCCAAGGTATAAAACTTACTCTGTTACGGGCTTATGGGATGATTAAACAATGTTACTCTCCTAGGATAAGGAACCTGTGTTACCTCAGAAACCTTTTCCATCACATTCTTCATTAATTGGGAAACAGCTTCCATACGCGAATCATGTGTATAACAAATTCTGAATGCTGATACACCTTTTGAAATTCTTCATTATTTAACTTAGTATTTCTAGAATCTTAAAGTGTTTGTGGATTTTCTTTGAAAACTTAGGAGTTCTCTGAAGGTTTTAGAGATGGAATTGCTTTGTCATCATGCAGTGAGCTCAGGTGATTTTGAGGAAGCTGACACTGTGAGCTCAGACAATCCTCATACCAAGCTGCAGTACATAAGTATATACTTATGTACATATATATGTGCATAGTGTCTCAAATATCTGGAGGTGAATTAGCATCTGGGAAACGGAATAGGGAAAAAATAGGAATGGAATGTATGAATTTCAAAGACTAATGCCAGCTTTATGTTCCACTGCAGCAAACCAAGGCCCAGAAGAAGAAACGAAAACAAGATCGTGCAGTGAGTACTTTCTTTTTGTAATGATCTAAGTCCTCAGCTGCACTCAGAACACAGAGGAAAACACTCTTGGAAGAGCTTGACGTTGTACTGAAGTTCTGTTTATTTTGCATGCTAAGTTACTTACTTATTTTATGAAGTTACGACATAATATAAACTGGTTTCCATAAATCAAAGATCTTGCTTAAGCAATAACAGGTGCTACTCAAGCATTTCCATCCTTGTCCATAGCATCTCTTAGAACCTAATGGCTTTCTCAGTCTCTGAACTGTTTAAAAGGAAAACACTACTAAATATTAATAACAAACTATAGCTGATACTGTGGTATTGCACTGATGAATGTATTGCACTTAACCAAGGCAGGCAATCAATTAGAAAATAATCCAGCAAACCCAACTGCCATAAGATAGGGTGAAACCTAGTTTTGAAGTCAAAGCTGTCAGCTGTAACTGTAAAATAAAGGTGGAAAATATCAGGTAGGATAGATTAAAATTATTAAGAACAATAATTTAAAAAGGCAAAAAAAGTCCATTAGTTCCTTCCTGTCTCCCACCAGATTGTGGAACACTGTGGCCATGTATTCACAAACTACCAAGTGAGCATACGGCAATCGTGTGAGCACTGCTCGTCCTACATCTGGCCCATGGAAAAGGCCTGTCTCTGCAGTGGTAAGTTAAAACACCTCATTTGTGCCACTTAGTTGACAGTATGTGCAGATTGTAACTGCCTGGTACAGATAAGTGAACAGTAATTGCAGTTTATGTAGTAAGTGAATAAGACAAGATACTCTAATGTGATTTGGAAGGCTTGTAACAATTGCTTCTTTCTCCAGCTTGCAAGTTGACTTGTCACAAGAAATGCATGTCCAAAATCCAGAGCAGCTGTACATCCTGTGGAAAAAAGGTAAGAACTGTAGATCTGGGATGCAGAACTGTGATACCATAAGTGATGCATGCGAAATGCTGCCTTTCTTTCCTCAGCAGATGAACAGTGAATGTCCAGGCACTGAATAAAAATTGCTTAAACAGTTCCCTTCTCTGTCTGCACATAGAGGCAGGCCCTGCAGCTGCAGATAGAGAACAGTCTTCTAAAAGGTGATACTTGAGCTAATTTGGGAACTTCTGATTAGAATGTATGCGCTGTGTTGGACAAAACTGTTAAAGAAATCCTTCTGTGTGTACTATAAGGTTTCTTCATTGCTGCAGCTCAGGAAATCTGCCTTGTGATCAACGGCTTGTAGCCAGCTAGAATGAAACACTCAGCTTTTGTTTCTGGAAGCATAAGCTAATTATAGCATGAAGCAATGGAATTTTCTAGCTTGGGAGCAAGTATTCACAGTGCTTGACCTGTGTCAATTCCAGAATGAACAGGACACAGAACCACGTCATTTTGGAGTGTGTGTGAGTTCCCTGACCAGTGAGAGAAATTCAGTCCCCATCGTCATGGAGAAGTTGCTGGAGTACGTGGAGATGCACGGCCTCTACACAGAAGGCATTTACAGGAAATCAGGATCAGCAAATCGAATGAAGGAGCTGAAACAGTTGCTGCAAGCAGGTCAGGCAATGTTGTCTGCCCTTTTGACTTCCTTGCAGTTTTCCCTGTGATTTGGATGGAAAAAGCTGCTTAATACATATAAATCACTATCAACAGACTATTTTTTTTCATTCCAAATTGCCACCTGGATTCTTTGACCAGGAGATCTGAGTATTTCTGATCCTACTACTTTGGGGTTCCCATTCTGTACATCAAAGGAATGAACTGCTCTAAATAAAACCTTTTCTTTTCAGATCCAAACTCCGTGAAACTGGAGAATTACCCTATTCACACTATCACAGGTGTCCTTAAGCAATGGCTCCGGGAGTTACCAGATCCACTGATGACATCTGCGCAGTACAATGACTTTCTCCGAGCTGTAGGTAGGTCTTGGAAATGTTCAAAGCAATGTTTTTTCTTTAACTCGTCATGCCCTTGGGAAAGAAACTTTTGAGGTGCTCGTGCTGGCGAAAGAGTTTGCTTACAGCAATGATTTTAGACATCTTAGAACACTTTCCAGGGGATTTCTCCTCATTAAGGCATTCTAAATATTGATGGATTTAGATTGACGATTGCTAACCACAGCAGCTCTGAAAAGCAAGAAAATTGCAGTGCCATGAGGGTTACTTTAATATCCAGTTATAACGATGAAATGGCAGTGTGACCTCTAAGAATTTAATCTCTTTTGCAGACAGTTTGAGACAATGTCAGTAAGTGCCTCTCACTGGTGCTGCACAGCAGTTATCATCTTGTGCTTTCTTCCTTTGTGCAGAACTACCAGAAAAGCAGGAGCAACTCAGTGCCATTTACAGTGTCCTTGAACAGCTTCCACAAGCAAATCATAATACCTTGGAGCGACTCATCTTCCATCTGGTCAAGTAATGAATTTAATTACTTCATTTGGAGAGAAACTCTATGAGACGTTTTTGAGTCCCTCTTGGAAGCTTTCTAGAATCTTAAACCCTAAAGTGTCAGTGTAGTGATTGTGCTGCTGCTCTAGAAATGAAAGAATTGAAGTTGATAGTTGCGCTTACTTCTACCTTCTGGTGTATTTGTATCAAATCAGGTAAGAACAACTTTGAAGACAAAGGTAGATCTGAAAGACTAGGTGAGTCTTTCCTGAACACCAGGATTTATACAGATGGGTACACAGTGAACCAAGGATGTCAGTATACTTGGTAGGGACTGCATAAGGATTATAAATGCTTGCACAAACACTAGTTTTAGGAGCAGGGATAAGTGGTACTGGTAAAGGGGCTGCTCTTATCCAAGGAACTTGAGAATTTTCTAGAGAAAAATAGAGAAAAAAGGTATTTTTAAGGAGGAGGCATTGAATCACCAGAGTTGCTTTAAGAGGTTACCAGATCAGCTTAGCCCGGGTGGCATCCTGTTCCTGTCTCTGGTGTATGAAACTTTGACCACTTAGGTGTGAATTAATTTTAAAACTTCTTTGGACTGCTCTACATACTTAGTACCCCACAGATTTCCATACGTGTTGTTTGGGAGCTCTGGCAAAGTTTGATCAGATTGCTTCTATTCTAGCAAGGTTTACTTAAAATCTGTTTTGTTTTTCCCCTGAACATTGAATTTCAGAGTGGCTTTGATAGAAGATGTCAACCGTATGTCACCCAATGCCTTGGCCATTGTTTTTGCTCCGTGCCTTTTGCGTTGTCCTGATACCTCTGACCCTTTAACCAGCATGAAGGATGTTTCAAAAACAACCATGTAAGTTTTAGCAGTCTGCTGCAACGTAGGACTTTGAAATAGGATGGAAGGCCAGTGCTACTACCTGTATTTGTTACAAGCTTATTCATATCAAGCTGAGAAACTCGGGGTTAAGAGTTGCTCAATTCTGGCTCTGATAGTGCTGTCCATTTATATGCCCTTCTCCAAGTCTTTCCACCTGTCTCAAGTTTACAAAGCATAAAGTAGGATGGCTTAAGTCTTAAATAGCAGGTTTGTATTTTACATCAAGATAATCTTTTGTGGGGATTGTACACTAATCATACATATTTTGCTGAGATACAAGCCATAATAAACAGTAGGATATAGAACTAAACTGTCTCCTGCATATTTGGAAACCCCTGATTATTTCTTCTGTGGTGTTCCTCGAATTGAAGAAGGTTCAGTCCTTGAGCCTCTTTGATCTCCTCTCACCCTCCAGCAGCTCTGGCTCTCTGAATGCCTCTTGCTATCCTCACTGCATGGCTGGCCTTGTGTCTGCCTCCAGTGGAAACAAAGTTTGAAAAATCGCAGCTTTTTGTAACTTCTTACTGACCCATGGGGCCACAGAGGTGGAAAAAGGCAGTTGCAGGGTCATTCTTTATCTACCAGTCTGTGGCAGCACAGGGAAGATGGGTAGAAGAAGCAGTTAGCAGCCATGGTAATATCTGTTTACTTACCATTGTTGTGTACAGTCAGCATGAGAGGCTCAGGAAGAACATGTGCCAGTGTCTTCAACAGTCTGTCCTGTTTTGCTTGCTGTGTTGGTCTCTTCAACCTGTTCCCATGCCATTGGGACACTTTGACTGCATGTCATCCGTGTGCGTGTGTGGCAAACATCCCCAGGCCAGGAGAGGTATCTCATCCCACCGTCATTGTCTCCAGAGCATTTAAAGAAAGAGGCTGCTCAATAAACTCTTGCCCTTTTCTCCAGGTGTGTAGAGATGCTCATAAAGGAACAGATAAGGAAGTACAAGATAAAAATGGATGAGATCAGTCAGCTGGAAGCAGCTGAGAGCATTGCTTTTCGACGCCTCTCGTTGCTTCGGCAGAACATGGTAAGTGTTGAAACAAACCACCAATCCACATCATCCAGCAGAAGGCATCTCGCCAATTTCTTGGGAATGGATATGCTACTTATTTATCCTGTCCATCCCATTCAGTAAGTCAAAGATCAATTGCAAGAAAAAAAGGGATTTGGACTTAGCCAAAACTGTAGATAGGAGCTAAATATACAGCTGCACTGTAGTCTGTTTGAGAAATGAAGGGTGCAGGGGTGGGGATCTGCTCTTGTAGCGGTCAAAATCTATTCCATATAATTCAATCAGTAGAACTAAGATTGCTGAGCCTCTGACGTGGCAAAGGAGATCCTTCACTCCAGAGGTGGATAGTGGACAAAAATATGCTGTGTTCTATTAGGGCGGATACATGTGTTCTTTTGGTTTTGTTGTATTGATTTAAACCAAACCAAACTCTGATCAGAATCCTCATATAGTGAATTTGGTCTTGATCTCTCCCTAGCTCTGGCCTGTAAAACTTGGGTTTTCTTCCCCTTATGAGGGGATGCTGGTATGTACCCTGCCTGTGTTAAGAATGCATGTGTTGGGGGGTTTTTTCCCTTATGGTACTATTGCATGACTAAAATACTTACTACATATATTGTAACTTGGTTTTAAATACTCTCAAACAATCACGACTGCATGTATTGGTGCAACTTTCCCCCCAGACTGCATGCAGGGCTGCTGACCTGTTCTGTCATGACTGGTATTTTACAGACATTCTGAATATAACATGTATTCAATGTAATAATATTACTTGTAAGTGACTACTAAAACTAATCTGAGGCTGGCGAATCCAAATTGCTATGCTTCAAGGTAACAAAACCCCAGAAATGAGGTGAACAGAAAAATTTATATTGCTTTTTGAGGCATTTGTCTGGATAACTAACAACTCTCCATCAATTCCATTAGCCTTTCATTTGGCCTACTCATTCGTCTTCCACCTTGCAACTAGTAGGCAGTCTCGACTTGTATAGCTTCGTATGGCTCATGAGAAGTGTTACATGTAAATTTGTCTTGCAGAGTAAAAGCTCACAGGTCAAAGGCAGTGACAGTGGCAACTCAGAACTGGACTCGTTGCATGAAGATGAGGAAGTTTCTGAAGCAGATAACCGGGAAAAGGAGATTCTCATCGATCGCATACAGTCAATAAAAGAAGAAAAGTAAGTCACCCTTTATCTCTGCAGAGCATGCCCTGTGCGTTTGGAGGTAAGACAGGTAGTAAAGCAGTATACCTTTTGTCCAAAATGATCCAGTTGAGAGGAAAAACCATGAGAATTAATAATTAATGACTGCATGCAGGAAGGTTTACCTCTGAACATAAGCTGCACAAAGTTGCTCGTGTCAAAGACGCTGTCTTTAGAGTGCTACAATCTCTGTTTTGATGCAGGGAAGATATAACTTACCGGTTACCTGAGCTCGATCAGCGAGGCTCTGATGAGGAAAATGTAGACTCCGAGACCTCAGCGAGCACAGAGAGCCTGCTTGAAGATAGAACAGGACGGATGGATACCGAAGGTCAGTATTAAGGTAGTGTGTGTTTTTTTTATTCTACATCTTTCACCACATGAAGCCAGGTGACCAGATGCTCTCTGGTCACAATTGCTTGTATTAAGTTACATGCTTTCAGTATTTAAGGATTTTGTTTCTTTAAAGCAATTACTGGGTTATGCTGCCATACTCAAAGCTCCAGTAAGCCTGCCAAAGACATTTGCAAAGTGCCTTCTCTTTTGCAAACCTCTTCAAATTCTTCCTCTGCATCCTTGGCTTCAAGACACAGATCATCTTTAACACTGTCCAGGATTAAAGTGCCCCGTCGAACTCCGGTGATGCCAATAGCAAATATAAAACTTCCTCCCGGGATTTTCAAATGTACAGAATCCCAGGGTAGGATTTCAGCTAACGAAGAGTCTCAAATACTGCTTAGGCGAAGGGAGCAGCCAGCGAGGCGAACTGATAAAATCCACTCGGTGTACATTGCACAAGGGTCTGCCATGGCCCACGCTCAGGAACTCTTGGATGAATACGAACCAACAGCAAAAGTCAAACGGAGGTTTTCGGACCCTTACTCTCACACTCCCTGTCTAGAGAAGTGAAATACGCTGTCTGGACTTCTTTGAAGTTGACTGCAGCCTTGGCTTTAACCCTTTGAAGGCTGTGAACTTGTTCATGTTCTTTTACATGGCTGCTGGGAAGGTGGCCTGCAAATACACAGTACTGTAAGGGTTAAGCAAGGTTGTTTAAAAAGAAATACTCCTCACTTTTAAGTTAAAACCCTGCAATGAAAGTAGAACATAAAACGTACGTTGAGTAAAATACATGGGTTGCGTGTACAGGAGAAGTCCCCTGATTCTGCTGCCGTGCCTGTTTCCATTTGCCTTACAACGGACTCCAATGGGACCAACAGTGAGTTTGGGTCAATGTGTGTTGCCTTAATTTTTTATGTTTTTATGACAACTTTCTGTGTGGTTTACAGAACTGTTAATGTTGTAATAGTCTTAACTGAGACCAAAATATATAAAAACGTTTATTAATACTTTGCACTTTTTAAAAATACATGTGTTAGTTTATTGATGCCTGTCTCTTGATCTGCTTAACTTCTTCTGAAGGAGGCTTTGAATTGCAATGGGCATGTCTTTGTCCATACTTCATAAAGGACTGGGTCAGCTCTCTCCAGTGAGGAAGCACCAACAGGAAGCCCGTGGTGTCACCTCGGAGCAGTTGGGTGCTCGTGGAGCAGATGCACGCCCCAGCACAGAGCCCTCCTGGATGGAGTTGCCTCCCTGCGCTTCATATCTGTGCAGTGAATCCCCTGAGGGCAAGGTGCCATCGTGCAGAAAGTGTTTTGAAGCAGCAAGCAGGCTCCGTACCAGCCCTCTATGGAACTGGTGTGAAATCCACGCTCTGTCTACCCTGTTCCATGGTGCAGTATGCCAGCAGTGTGTGCTTGAGCCCAGAAGCCAACAGTGGAGGTTGAGGGAGGGGATTCTCCCCTTTCTGCTGTGCTCTGGGGACCCCCCCTGCAGTCCTGATCCAGCTCTGGGGCAACAGCACAAGAGGGACGTGGAGCTGCTGGAGCGAGGCCAGAGGAGGCCCCGGAGCTGCTGCGAGGGCTGGAGCAGCTCTGCTCTGGAGCCAGGCTGAGAGACCTGGGCTGGGGCAGCCTGGAGAAGAGAAGGCTCCTGAAGGGGAGACCTTAGAGCAGCTCCAGTGCCTAAAGGGGCTACAGGAAACCTGGAGAGGGGCTTTGGACAAGGGCCTGGAGGGGCAGGCCAAGGGGAATGGCTTTAACCTGCCAGAGGGGAGACTGAGATGAGCTCTGAGGCAGAAGCTCTTCCCTGTGAGGGTGCTGAGGCGCTGGCACAGGGTGCCCAGAGAAGCTGTGGCTGCCCCATTCCTGGCAGTGTTCAGGGTCACAGGGGCTTGGAGCAACCTGCTCTAGGGGAAGGTATCCCCGCCTCCCGCGCTGCCACCACAGCCCGGCCGCAGCGCCCCGATCGGCGGCCGCCTCCCGGGGCGGAACGCGGCGGCTCCAGCCCCGCCGGCCCGCCCACCGCTGCCCGTGTCCCGCCCCACAATGGCGCCCGCCGCCCGGAAGTGGCCCTGGGGCAGCTTCCTCTAGCGACCGTTCGCAATGGCGGCGACGCGGCTGGAGCTGAACCTGATGCGGCTCCTGAGCCGGTGCGAGGCGCTGGCGGCGGAGCAGCGGGACCCCGAGGAGTGGCGGCTGGAGAAGGTGAGGCGCGACCCGGCATGGTGGGGGGAGCCTCCTGCCGCTCTGTCCCCGCAGCAGCGCGGTTCGGCTCCTCGAAATAGACTGAGGCAATGCTATGGAGTGATAAAAGCGCGACCTCGCTCTCAGCCGCGGTAGCCTTTGTCAGACAGAATATTTCTCCTTAACGTTGTCGCTTAAAAGCTTTTTTTCCTTCTCAGTATGTGGCTGCTCTTGAAGACATGCTCCGGGAGCTGAAGAAGCAGGCCAGGTGAGCCGCGCTCTGAATCCTGCGCCGGGTGCGAGTCTCTTGTGGGCTTGTTATTAAAAACGCTTTTTTAAGAACCACGTATTGGGGCACTTCTTTAATTTATTTTATTGGGAAAGCAGCCCGAACAATAGAAAATCCTGATAACGTTTGGTTTTCATATGATTGTTTTTCACTACTGATAGCAAGCCAGCCCCAGAACTGCTGAACGAATACTCTCGCAAAGTGGACTTCCTGAAGGGACTTTTAGAAGCTGAAAAATTGGTAAGATCGACTAGTTCGGCTTGTAAAAACTTGTATTCTCTGTTTAGTGTTACCTTATTGCCTGGTTCTTATGTTTGCCTTTATTTTACGTTTCAAAGAAACACTTATTGAAATCTTTGTAGGCAATCCTTGTAAAAATGTGAATAAATAGGTTGGATTTTTGCCTTTTGTTAGAAAGGAGGTATGGTATGAAATGAGAAGCTTATTTCCTGCTCTTCAAAAGCAAAGTACATCTTCACTACATTCTTCTCGCCTCTTTGATGTGTGATATAGGGGCAGGTTCTGTCCTTTAGGCCTCACCCCTGGTTTGGATGGTACCACGTGCATCAGGAGAGCTCTGTAATGCCAACAAGCTGTGCTGCAGTTAGTGCGGGTCCAGGCAGAGCTGCTGGTCAGACTGAGCTCACTGTTCTGTGGACAGCAGCTGAGGAAGTGCTCCCCACGTCCATGTGGCTGCAGAATGTGATATTCATGACTTCTCATTGCTTCTTCCTCCTCACAGCCTTCCTCAACTGAAAAGGCTTTGGCAAATCAGTTCCTGGCCCCTGGACGCACCCCTACAACAACTAAAGAGAGAACCCCAGCTACCAAAACAGTTCATCTGCAAACAAAGGCTCGTTGCACAGGCAAAATGAGGAGCGAGCTGCTTGGTACAGTATGTTTTGGTGCTGCTGCTTCTTTACTGCTACTTTACTGCTATGACAAGATTGTCTCTTGTTGCATTCTGCTGCCTTTGGTGGCTGTGCCTCAGATGTGTCCCAGGCTGGGTGGGGAGTCACCTTTTTCTGGTTTGAATAGTTTTAATACTGGGCACATGTACTACGCTAAGCCTGGGGGACTGTCTTTTATCACTGGCCCTTTATAATATTCTGGTTTGTTTCTCTTTTTGCCTCCGAGGACCCCTTGGCTATAGATGGTAAGTTTAACCTGTTGTTTTCTCTAGCTTTAGTTAATGTGAGTCTTACAAGGAGAGAAAGAGGAAGGGTACATATTAGAGATTGGCCAAAAGGTAGTTTTAATTTAGTGGCTCACTTCTCTTCAAGACAGCAGATCTTAAAACCAAACAAAACTAAAACCCCTGACAGATGAAAGCCCAAGTGTTGTTATCACTATGGTAGCAGGGACTTGTAGGAACCTATTTCTCTGGAACTCGTACAGGAACAGACATTCTAATTACGGAATTAGCAAGGACAATTTACCTTTATCGTAGCTCCTGTTTTCTACTGCTCTGAGCAAATTGTGTGATTTTAGGAGCTTAGAGTAGGTGTTGCTCGATTCCTCCTAAATACACAGCCATGTTATTCACGTAGGAAATTGGTAGGAATTAATTTGCAGTTTCTGTAGCCACTATTGCAGTAGTTGGAGCTAGGCCAATCTAACGTGTCCTGAGGGAGAACACAAAGGCACACAGGCTTAAACCAGGCCCTCAGGGCTATGATTCATCTGAGGTTTTTCTTCTTTCAACCCTGCTTTTGATGTTTTGTGTTGTCTTTTCCCTATGGACAGCAGGTGAGCATTTGAAATCCATGTTCCCGGGGGCAGAGGGCCAAGTAGGATTTGGACATTGGAAAATCCCTTACAGAAGACTTGTTTCTTCAACCTGTGATTGCATGGGAATTTATAACATGCTAAAACACAAATTTATTAATTTTTCTTTCTTTTTTTTCCCTCCAGATTCTGAGGAGTTAAACATCAGGAAGCGGAAGTAAGTTAAAATTTCTTATTCTGATGCTCAGTGTTTTGGGAAGAGCTTTCCCAATGACCTTTAAATCCCAGATGTACTTCCATTTGAGCGACATGCTGCTGGTAGAAACCAACCAATAACGACTGCAGCTGATCTAACTGTTCTTGTTGTCAGAGTTGCAGATTCTAGGGACACCTTTGGACATGAACCCTCAAAGAAGTCTAAATCCCAATGTTTTCCCCTTACGCTCTTGCAGAGGCCTTGTATCTGATGAGAAGCAGTCAGCAGTGGAGCTGGATGCTATGTTGCAGCATCATCAGGACATGCAGGAGAAATTAGCTGAAGAAATGCTGAGTTTGGCTCGCAGTCTCAAAAACAACACTCTGGCTGCACAGAATGTGATAAAACAAGATAACCAGGTAGGGCATGTTCAAGTGCTAACCTCTCGGGTTTGCAACTCAAAGGTTAAGTGCTAATATGTTAAATACTCTACCTATAACTTGGTGCCAGGTGAGATTAGAGGGGGGAGACTTGGAGGCAGTGCCTGTCTGCTTCTGTAGTGCAGATGAACCTTCTCTGCTGGAAGAAATAGTGGTGAGAACTTTCACATCTGGGTTTGAAACCATTTGTTCTCTTTGCTCCACAGACACTATCCCATTCTCTCAGGATGGCAGACCAGAACTTTGAGAAGCTGAAGGATGAATCTGACCGCCTGGAACAGCATGCAAAGAAATCGGTCAACTGGCTCTTATGGATAATGTTAATTGTAGTTTGCTTTATTTTCATCAGCATGATTCTCTTCATTAGGATTTTCCCCAAACTGAAATGACTGTTACTTTTTCACTTAAAACTACCAGAAGTGCAGTTGGAAAGCTTAGTTTATATGGTAACTGTCAGCAGGCAATGTCTTTGCCACCTACCCTGTCCTCAGAGAGGCTGTCCATGGCCTACCCTTGCATCTCTTTCTTGTGCAATGACTGGATTCGGTGAAGGGTTTTGTGGGGAGGGCTTTCTACCCTTGGATACTTGGTTATTTTTTGTTACCTAGTGAATATTGTTGCCTCTTGGGGGGAGAACTGGGTTAAAGACGGCAATTTACGCTGAGCTGTTAATGAGTTCTTGAGTGGATGGATACAATCCTGCTTTTAATGTGGCTGTAGCAAACGCTTCAGCTCCTAAAAGGCATTTATTTAGTCAAATATAAGGAACAGCTGAAGTCTTAGAATTTTTCCTGTCTTTACAGCTTTCTGTACTGAACTAGGACATTGCTGCCAACAGGATATTTAACCACAGAATTCATCCATTACACAACTGTAGGGGGTAGAAAGAGAACGCTGCCACTGAGCTGTGTTCCTGGCTCAGATTTAGAGTATCAATAGGTAACACAAATTCTCAGGCTCATCTTTTTCCCAGATGGGTATTTGGGACTTTGGACTTTACAGTCGTCTTCAGTTTAAACTTAATATAGAAGGGCTGAAGTTGCTTGCTGTTGCAATCTTTGCTTGCCTTTTTGTTTGCGCAAATGTTCTCACTTCTTGTAGTCTGTTATGTTGATGCTGTTGCATCAAGGAAACACTGACCAAGAGCGGGCACTGGAGAGGCTGGGCACAGATGGAGTTTTAGGTGGGAAAGTGAGGAGCAAGAGCAATGCTGGTGGCACCATTGCGGAGCTCACTGTGTGCAGAAGATTCCCAGCAGCAGCTTTCAGTCCTGGCTCTTTGGCTGTGGGAGCAGGGCCCGGACATGGTGCGCCATCCCCCGGGACGCTCTAGAGCGGCGGTTGAGAAGTTTAAATGTGACATTAGCCGTATCTATCCACTGTCACCCTCACTGCCTGCCCGTAACCACATGGCTAACTGTAATCTACAGGGAAGCAGATCTGTAAGTTTGTCTGCTGCTGCTGACTCCTTCCCAATTCCCAACTTACTCTGCTTTGACAAAGACATGAAGTGGTAATGAGAAAGACAAGTTCAAAAAGACAGTCAAGTTAGCAACTGCCTCTTGTCAGATACTGGGTGTAATTAATTGCATGTTCTTCCCTGAACTATCCGTGCAGTCCTCAACATCTGAGGAATTGCAGTTTCTACTGAAGACAGCCTCCTGCTTCCTTCGTAAACAGGATCTATTTCAGGAGTAGATGAACTAATCCCACGGCTATCGCGTGTCCTGGTCTTGAATTATAATGAGTTTGGGATCCTTAGGCTTGAGAATTACAAGTTGGTAGGACGAGGAGATCCTGAGAGAGTCATGACTCAGAGCAACTTGCATCTTGACTATTTTCCACACTGTAACTGAGGTAAAGTTTGGTGGTGGGAAGATGGACTAGGCTAGGTTGGACGGGGCTTGGAGCAACCTGCTCTAGTGGAAGGTGTCCCTGCCCCTGGCAGGGGTTGGAACTAGGTGAGCTTTAAGGTCCCTTCACCCCAAGCCATTCTGTGATTCTATAACTAGTAAGGCTGCAGTCCGCAGACGGATGAGTCCAGCGCAGTGTGCCACGCCAGGCAGGAGCGTGCTGCTTTCATTGATGTTTGCAGTTTGATCAGAGCAAGCCAGGCTGGGCGTGCAGGGACTTTGGTTTTCCACACGAGGGTGCTGTCCTCATTGGCAAAGGCCACACTTGATGTTTTCCAGGGGAGCACATCCTAACCCAGCATCGCAGCAGAGATACCGGAATCACACTGACCATGGGGCCCGATCTTTATTAGGACTTGTTGAACAGGATTGCAGAGAGTGACTCTCTCATCGTCTGTAACTAGAGGACTTGTTCGACATTGAGGACAATATCATCCCGCTCACAGTGGGCAGCTGGTGGGTAAAAGATTACATTTTAAAAAACCCACTGGTTTTCCTACTCATAAATATATTGAAATATAAATACAAACCCATTGGGGGTTCAGCAGCCCGTGTTCTAAAATAAGTGATGTTTTTTTAAGTACCTAAAATCCTAATTATTTCATGGAACAACTTAAAGCCTGATGTTTAAGGAACTGCGTCCATCTTTGGTTCAGATCCTTTTGGATGTCTTGGTACATATGCAAAAAACCTTATCTTTTATGGCTGTGGGAGTGAGGGGCAGTGTTCAGCACTCATAGTTCAAAATTGATGATTTATACAACTCATAGGACACGCATGGTTCAGGGCTCTTCACCAAGGCTTTGTATTTTGAGGTGCTTTGATGGGTGGAGCTTTACAGGCTTGTGCCATAGAGACAGTATGGGGTCCTGCTCCAGTTTGTGGGGAATGGTCACCCTTGGTGAAGCTGTTCCTGCTGTGCTCTCAGTAACTACACCCATATCTTGATAGTAACTCAATAGAAAGGTTGGACCAGATGATCCTTGAGGTCCCTTCCAACCTGCTAGTCTATGATTCTGTGCTTTGATGCTGCAGGGCAGCGTGCTGGGGACTCTCTAAAGGGGGCATACAAGAAATCTGGAGGGAGATTTCTTTAAATTGCCTGTAGGGACAGGACAAGGGGAATGGCTTTAACCTGCCAGAGGGGAGACTGAGATGAGCTCTGAGGCAGAAGCTCTTCCCTGTGAGGGTGCTGAGGCGCTGGCACAGGGTGCCCAGAGAAGCTGTGGCTGCCCCATCCCTGGCAGTGTTCAAGGCCAGGTTGGACACAGGGGCTTGGAGCAACCTGCTCTAGTGGAAGGTGTCCCTGCCCGTGGCAGGGGGTTGGAACTGGATGAACTTTAAGGTCCCTTCAACCCAAACCAGTCTGTGATTGCACAGACAAATAACACCCTAAACACAGTCCTTCCTTTGTTCCAACTGTCTTAAATGTTTTTGTTTCATCTTCCACGTGCACTGAACTGAGCAGATACTTTTTTCTCATGAAATACACATCCTTTGGCGGTCTGTGTATTTCATTGATGTCAGTGGGCTTTGGACCAGACCCAGAAAAGCTGGTTTTATGAAGACAGATGCTGCAGGTCACATAGTTTTAAGTTGGTTTCAGTGATGCCACATGACGAGCTACAGGAGCACTACCTGCATGTAGGAGCACTGTGATGTGGCCAGAGATTCCTAAAATGATTGTAAGTCTAGGGTCCTACTTTCCTCATGCAACTATATTCACTGATATATCTGCAACAATACTAATCTGTTTATGTCAGCCTGGCTACTGGAGCAGAAACTGTATTTTCAAGCCATCACTCTGCTACGAGCTCGATTGTGTAACGCCTGATTGGAAAGGAACGTGTGGACTAAAATGTATAAGTGAGAAAATTCTAACAAGTCACTGTATTTGTTTTAAAATTAACATTTCTAGCCACAAAGGTATTTATAACCATGCTTATTATAACTGTGCTGACTAACAGCTTTAGAAAAGTCTGGAAATAAAGAGCTGATGGACAGCATTTTAGTAAGATGAGAGAATAGTCTTAAGTGCTCCAGGAAAGCATTATTGCACACTGGCAAACAATAATAGTACACATGACCTGTCCTCCCGAGGCTTGAAAGCAAGAATGATGGGGTAGGATTTTTTCTGGCCTATGTAACACAGGAGTGAATACATCATCTTAAGGAGATTTTTGTTTCCTTTCTGGCCTTAAACTCTGCACAGCTGTGCTGCAGAGATTCCAGAGCTGTTGTCCACAGGATTAGCTCTTTCTCCTTGTTTTGACTGAACTAGTAAAGTAGTACTTTAACAATGTTTTTCCATATAAAGAGCAGCTGTCATTTGCTGAAGGACCTAAGTTTTTTGTTCCCCTTTCTTCTCCACTTGTGAAGAAAACACTGGGTTAAACTAAAGCCATTCATTGTTGGCAAAAGATGAAACGAGGAACTGCAGGAATGGGTTCCAGCATTACCCACTCAGGTGTTTGTAGGCTGCTCTATATCCCGCTTGATGCGTGA
Source organism: Strigops habroptila (assembly GCF_004027225.2). Taxonomy (NCBI): domain Eukaryota; kingdom Metazoa; phylum Chordata; class Aves; order Psittaciformes; family Psittacidae; genus Strigops; species Strigops habroptila. Next base: position 4,007,670 of record NC_044296.2, on the reverse strand, counting down.
TGTTTGGATTTTAGAATATGTGTGTGCATGCGTTCATACATGTACTTAAATGTGTTGTTACACAAGTGCTAGAGCATGTGCTCAGGCATGGAAATAGCAGAGTTGTAAAGAGCTTTAGCAGAGTAATGGTGGTAGAAGAAGAGGTTACAGGCAAAAGAAGAGGGGAGAAGCATGCATGACAGGGAAAAGGAGCAGAAGCTGGTTCAGCAGAGCAGGGGCAGGATCCCCGAAGGCTGTCTCTTCCCTCAGACTGCAGCAGGAGCCAGAACTGATCTAATTCAAGATGTCCCTGCCCATCGGAGCGGGGTTGGAACTAGATGACCTTTGAAGGTCCCTTCCAACCCCAACCATTCTGTGATTCTTTCTCATGAAGAAGATTCACCTGCTTTGTGGTTTTATTTGCACTCATGAAAGGTTCATATAACTGCTAGGTGAGTTCATTAGCACTTCATCCTTACTTTCGCAGCTCTAACTGGCACCGTGTAAAGGGTTGTATTAGCTTGCACTGACAGGACAGAACATCAGGTTTTTGGTGATGTTCTGCGTGGGCTCCATCCGAATTAGGGCTGCCATATCATTTTTGTCACCTCATACAGGTCCTAGCATGGGCTGTCCCTTCCAGCCCTTCTCTTTCCCTAGCAGTGTCCAAGGCCAGGTGGGACGGCGCTTGGAGCAATCTGGACGAAGGGAGCTTTAAGGTCCCTTCCAACCCGCTGTCTGCTCGTACCCTCTGGAGGAAGGTAACCAGGCGAAGTTTCCCCTTCATGCGGGATCACACCTTGTCCTTCCCTTAAGACCCGTCACCTGCCTGGTGCGTTGTTCCTGGCAAGGCTCGGACAGGCTCAAGCGCTCCAGGGTCACCACAACCCGCCCGTCTCCAGCAGGCCCGGGGGTGCCCCGCTCACGGGCAGCCCCGCCGCGGGGCCCTCAGCCCGGCACTGCCCCACCCGCAGCCAGGCCGCCCTGAGGCCGGGGGCCGCGGGCGGGAAGGCGACGGGTGAGGCTGGGGGAAGAGAGGCCAGGCCCGGCCGGCGCCAGCGGGGAGCGGAGCGGAGCAGAGCCCGGGCCGGCCCCGCCCCGCGGCCGCCGCCTCCTCGCTCCGCCCGGGGCGCGCAGAGGCCGGGCACGGCGCGGATCTCCGCGGAGACCGGGTCGGCGCCGCCCCGGCGGGGGAGGCTGGAGGTGAGCGGGCGGTGGGTGAAGTAACGGCGGGAGCCCGTGGGGCCGGTGGTGCCGGGAGCGGAGGGAAGGGAGCGGGGCTGCCTGGAAGGGTCGCGGGGGAAGCGGGCAGTGCCCGAGGGGTGACGGGGCAGTGCCTGAGCAGGGAGGGGATGGCGGGGCCGGGGGGTCCCGCTCGGCCTGCAGGAGCCACGGTGGAAAGCGGGGTGTCGGGGACCGGCTGCTCATGGCGGTCCCGCGCCGGGACTGAGGGAAGAGCTGCGAGGAGCCGGCTCCCACCTGCCCGGCGGGGTGGGGAAGGGGCCGGGTGGGCTTTTATGGGCTGCGGGAACCTCGAGGAGAAGAAAAACCTTTGGAGGTGCTGGTACGGAAAGGAATACAGAAGGAAAAGGTTATATCGAGCTGCCTTTGAGCTGAGGAAGGTCAGAGCAGGCGACCGACCATAGCGGTACTTTTTGGGAAGCCATTCTGTCCTCCTGAGGTAGCTTTTAGCGGAGACTTCGGTACTTTGCTCTTAACCCTTCGCATGAAGAACTTGCGGGAAGATTTTTCTTGCTGGCAGCAGAAACAGTTCCCAGAAAACAGTTGCCAGGATGGCAAAGCCATGAGGCTGAAAGAATACGTGTTTGATATTTTAACAACAGATTTGTGTCGTGGTCAAAATCCAAGTAGCATAAGGGTAAACCAAAAATCATTATCTTAAGTTGCTGGAAAACCCAAACCAACTGCTTGATGGCAAATTCCACTTCTGGAATCGTTGAAAGCTGAAAGGGAGGTTTTAAGAAGTACTTGCAGCTGAATAAGAGTAAAGTCAGGGATCAGAGCGGGAGGTGAGTGTTCCTGGGATAGATAATGATGCTCAGCATGAAGTCAGACATCTGGATTTTAGTTAGCCGGGTTTGAAAATGCTGGCTTAATCTACATAATTTATCAGCATCTAAAGGTAATTCCTTGTTTTGCAAGTGTAATGTGAAGTTTTGTGAGGTAAGTTTTGCAGAAGTCAGGTGGAAGGTGCATTAGAGAGGACAGACGTGGTGATGTTTGTCCTCTAAACATCTGTTGGCTCTCGTATGGCCAACAGGGATGACTGGTTGTGAGACGTGAGGCTGTGCTGGCGATTGATGTGTTTATGAGCTCAGGTTTATCAAGATAGTCAGGAGATTTAGAGAGACATAAAAATGCAGAGGAGCTTGTCCCCCATTTCTGTGTGGGGTTTTTTTGGTGTGTGTTTGTTATTTAAAGGAAAAAGCTGTTATGTTGTTAGCTGAAGGCTATATGTTGGGAGGTATAGACTTTGTGAGACGCTTGTGTTCAGAGCAGTGAGGAAGCTGGCAGCATTGCAAAGTGCATCTGATGTTAAGCCCAAAGTGCTTTTTACCTGCTGAGTGAGGAATACCTGTTAGCTTGTACAAACTGGTGAAATTCATATAAAATGTAGATTTTTATTAATCTAATTCCCTTCTCATGTTAGAGTTATACTAAGGAGATAAAGCAGAAAGTAGCAGTTTCTCAGATTGATAGCATTCCTGGCAGGAAGGAGAGCAAATACACACAGTGAAAAGTGATTATTACATTGTCCTTCTGTTATAGACCACCTAAATCTGCAGAAGCTGAGTTTATTTTTACAGTCTGTCACACGGGGAATTCAGAGAGACTCGGCCTCTCTGTTCACATGTGGCAAAGATTGGATTCCTGCTGCTAACTGCACAGGCTGTGCTTGAGGAGCTCATGCTCCTTTCAGCTCTGATTAAAATGAGAAGGTCTCTTTTGAGTTGGTGCCCTTTTACCATGTGCTTAGTGTCTGGCGAGACCCTTCCGTACCAAGAGAGACAAATGGTCGTGCTTAGGGATGTGTCAATTCTCTGCTCTTACCTCCCAAGTTTACCTCGGGACATGGACCTGTCTAAACTCTGAAGCCCTGAGGTTATGTACTCATGCAGACATGATAGGTTTAAAAGTTCAGATTTTTAGTGTGCACTCTTTTTGGCAGAACTAAGGAAAGCTCCTTTTTAAAACTTCTCCACTTGAGGGAGTCCCTTTTCTTCTCTTCATGGAGTCACAAGCTTGATGTAAGACATTTTTGTTGTGGTTTTGAAGGCTACTTATGGTTTTCTGACATCCTTTTGAGTGCTGAACTTAAATGGTGTCTAGTCTGGAGGAGAGCATGGGCTCTGAAGAGTCAGTATCATGACAACAGCCAATTTTTTATAGACCTAGCAGTGTCCAGTAAACACCAAAACAACCATATTGATCATTCCTGCAGTTGAGAATTTTCCTGAATGGCAGCTGATGAAGATCTCTTGACAAGGGCCTGTAGGGACAGGACAAGGGGAATGGCTTTAACCTGCCAGAGGGGAGATTGAGATGAGCTCTGAGGCAGAAGCTCTTCCCTGTGAGGGTGCTGAGGCGCTGGCACAGGGTGCCCAGAGAAGCTGTGGCTGCCCCATCCCTGGCAGTGTTCAAGGCCAGGTTGGACACAGGGGCTTGGAGCAACCTGCTCTAGTGGAAGGTGTCCCTGCCCGTGGCAGGGGGTTGGAGCTGGAGGAGCTTTAAGGTCCCTTCCAACACAAAGCAGTCTGGGATTCCATGATTCTTTGTGATGTGATGCTGAGGGCCACTGCAATTTAATTGCATATATACACTCAGAAAATGCCTGGAGCTGCATATGTAATATACTTAGGCTTAATTTTGTGTTTTGTTTTGGTTTTATTTTGGGTTTTTTTTCAGATTCCTTTTGCAGAAGCCAGCAAAGACTTGAAGATATGAATCCAGATATTTCCAGGTATGGTGTAGCAGTTGGACACTTGGAGCTCAGTGGAGGTGTTTTCTGCAACAGAACAGTTTGCTGAGCTTGAGCTGCATTTCTGCAGCCACTTGTGCTTTTCTCTTTTACCTTGCATTGAGCCTGCACAAACGATTTTGAAGCCAGGTAGTGAACTGCATTGAGGAACCAGCATGGAGTAAAATGAACCCCAAGTCAAAGAAAAGAAGTTGTAAGTTTTAACCCAAATCTTTTTTCAGCCTGGTTCTCTCTGAAGCCTTACACATTCTTGTGTTGAGTATGGGGGGTGCTGGCAGTGAAGTGGGAGTGATGGCCAGGAACGGGTGGAGGCCGGGCTCTAGGCTTTGATGGCAGTGTTGGTTTACACTGGCTCTCTGTTATAAGGAACCCGTCTCAGCAGGGGATCCTTTCACACTGGAAAAGAGCAGTGGTTTCATTTGAAGGACTGTAGTGGCTCTCTCCACCCATTGATAGACTCTTAAAGGAAACATGTCTGTTTCTTCCCTCGCTGTGTTCGCCGGTGCTCTGCTCTTTGGCTTGGTGCAGGTGAAGGCAAACTTAGAAGAAATGAGATTGTAAAATCTCCAAAGAACTAACATCCACAAGTCAAAACAAACAGTACATCTTGATTTTCTGTACTGCGAGCTCTAACTAACATGTACTTGTTCTCTAAATGCTGAACATTAAGTCTATATCTCACAGCACTATTTGGAACATCACATTTTTAAAGAATTTTGCTCTTTGGATGCATCCAAACATTGCTGTGACATAACAAGTACATGGTAAAATCCAGTTTAAAGAGGGGAGCACAGTTTTGAACTGACTCTACTTTAGCTGTGAATTTAGAGCCTGTTGATAGAACGAAAGTTACCTAAGGAAACAAGATTTCCAGGGTCAGGATCGCTTATTGTTGCTCTCGTATTTTATCTCCTGCTTGTATTTCTGATGAAAGATCACCTCCTTTTAGAGGATATAAGACGTTATGTCAAAATTTGTGTGTAATGTTTTCAAAAGACAAAATCAGAGGAATTTTTCTGTTTAGAGATGATGCTGAGGTAAAAGCATGAAGGCAGAACTCCCAAAATAATGATTTCCGTGTGATTTTTCCTGTCAAGTTATTTGTGGCCAATTGAAGCAAGGAGAAAGCGATCCTCAGTATCTTGTGTTTTAAAAATAACCCCTGAGCTCAGCCAGCATGAACCAGGGTTGTGAGGTTCTGACTTTGTGAGGGGGATCCAAATGGCTGTGGCTGTCACTCTGGCCTGTGCTCCGGGCTGAAGCTGGAGCAGGCCTGATTGTCTCAGCTCAGGCGGGACCAAACAGCTGCCTGCAGTGCAGAGAGATTAATCCATGTATTGGAGAGAGATTGGCCCAGTGTGGAATAAATGTGGTGCAGGAGAGATTGTGAAGATGGTCCCAGTGTACATCACATCCAGAGACCATCCCGTAACGCCAGAGTTGCTGGATAAAAACCATGGTGTGGTTGCAGCCTTCAGTATCCTGACAAATAACAGAGTGTCCCATAATGATTTATTTTTATAAGCGGTAAAGCACAGTTGGAGACAGGTTCTTTTGATGTTAGATAGTATTTCAGCAAAGAAGAGGACAGTTCCTGCTGAAAGAACTTGTTACGTTCTGCTTTATAAGCTCTTTGTGTTTGCCAAGACCTGCTCCCATGGGTCCTGACGGTATTACAGGGCTTTCAAGTTATCTTTCTAATCAAGACTAATTCACATTCAGATTTGTTTTTAAATAACCATCGTCATCTGATAGATTGCATTTCTCATTAAGCAGTAATGATTGTGAAAAGTGAGTCACAATTCTTTTCATCTTGGAGAAAGGCGCATCTTTTCTATTGGTTGCTCTTTCTCAATGCTTTTAATGTATTTTGCATTTGTGGTATAGTTGGGAATGCAGATGTCATTCTCAGATAAGGTTTTCTGTTTTGAAATTAAAAACGATGAAAACGTACCAGCTCGAGAGGTGTAAGAGTATCATTTAAAAAAAAAAAAATCTTAAATTTCCTTTTTGTTTTTTTCATTCTCTAAGCTTTGGAACAGGCTGGAGAGTTTGTGGGAACAAATACCTGGGAAACTGATGGATCTGGTGATACTGAGATTCAAAGCCAGCTCATACAGAGTAATTAAAGCCTGTGTGTTTCCTGCAGGAGGGAGGAGAACGAGGACTGTGTGAAAAGTCCTGCTCTGCATCGTGTAGGTTGTAGTACAGGACACCTCCCTCAACTTCCCAAATGCATCCCAACTGAGAGAGAACTTTTCTCATCTGTGTTGGCATTCAAGATGATCCAGTTCCACTTTGATGTTTTATCTTTGCTTGATCAGTGGCAGAGAAGTCACACGCATCTGTCCCTTTGTCTTGTTTATCACAACTGAGCTGCTGCGAGGGCTGGAGCAGCTCTGCTCTGGAGCCAGGCTGAGAGAGCTGGGCTGGGGCAGCCTGGAGAAGAGAAGGCTCCTGAAGGGGAGACCTTAGAGCAGCTCCAGTGCCTAAAGGGGCTGCAGGAAACCTGGAGAGGGGCTTTGGACAAGGGCCTGTAGGGACAGGCCAAGGGGAATGGCTTTAACCTGCCAGAGGGGAGACTGAGATGAGCTCTGAGGCAGAAGCTCTTCCCTGTGAGGGTGCTGAGGCGCTGGCACAGGGTGCCCAGAGAAGCTGTGGCTGCCCCATCCCTGGCAGTGTTCAAGGCCAGGTTGGACACAGGGGCTTGGAGCAACCTGCTCTAGTGGAAGGTGTCCCTGCCCGTGGCAGGGGGTTGGAACTGGATGAGCTTTAAGGTCCCTTCCAACACAAACCAGGCTGGGATTCTGTGAAAACTGTTTGAAGGAGAAGGTCTCACTAGGACTGCCTGACTCTTGCTGTGTTTTGTACTGATGAATTCAGAGAAAGGAGAGATGAGCAGTTCAGGTAGAAGTAAGCTCCTTCTTGATTTCTCTGTGTGATTTTCCAACCTGAATTAGCTCACTGCAGCCTGAGACCAATAACTTAATTTTCTTCCTCAGTTAAATCATGTGACAGCAGCCAGTGGCAGCTATTTCTACAGCAAGACTGGAGGAAATAGCAGGCATTGGAAGAGAGAATGAAGGAAAATACCCAGAGAAATTGTTGAGTAGCTCATTTGGATTTTCTAGGTGCCTCTTTCTTGCATTCTACATTTGTACTCTCTCGAGGTACACACGTAGCTCTGGGAATATATGTCTTTATGTATTTCGAGGAGATGTTCTAGCTGGTACTTCAGATGCCTCAGTTGCCTTACTTGGACACTAGTCGTGTCAGATGTACTTACTAAGATTTCGGGAGGGTAGGTTTTGGCTTGTTCTGGCATCTCTTTGGTGGGATCTCATGGGAGAGTGTCTGGCAGGCAAAGGGGCCTGGACAGTTGGTTGATCTTCCAGGACAACCTCATCTAAGCACAAGTACAGTCCATCCCAACATGCAAGAAGGCAAACAAAAATGGTAGGAGGCCAGCAGAGATGAACATGAACTTGTTAGCTGAGCTCAAACACAGAATGGAAGTATCAGGAAGGTGGAAGGGGGGATGGATGGCCAGGAGGAATATAGAAGTGCTGCCTGTGTGTAGAAGAATGCAGATAGGAAAGCCACACCTCAGCGGGAGTGAGGGATGCGAAGGGCGAACAGAAGGGCTTCTGTTGAAAGTACATTGGCAGTAAGAGGGAGGATAAGAGAAGTTGGGCCCGCTGCTCTGACTACCTTCTGACCAGGGACATGGTGAAGCCAGAAAGTACTCACTGCCTTTTCTTGTTTTTAACTTGTTAAACCAGTACTTGTTTTTCCTTGGGCAAACCCAAGGAGCTGGACTCACCCCCCTCAGTGAGGGATGATGGAATGAGAAGAGCTGTCTGATTGCATCCTGATGTGGATGGGTGACATCAGCCTGGGACCTGCGCTGTGGGTCAGACCTGGCAGTCTGCTTGGGAGCCAGACACTCACAGGCAGAGCAACCCAGCAGCAAAGGAGCTGCCAAGCAGAGCACAAGGTAGGGAAGTTAGTAAGTATTTTGTGCTGGCTAAGGAAGATGTTCACTGCAGATCTAGGTAAGCAAGTTTGTCTGCTCACTGGACTTTTTATTTGCAGCTTGTAGCATTTGTTTGGGCATTTTATGCTTTTTCTGGGACAGAGATCTCTCAAAAGAGGGTGTATATGAAAATTGTTGCCTTGGAACAGAGAAGCACATGCCCAGCATGCACCAAAGTGTGAAGTAGGGTTAATGTTAATGAAAAGCTGGGAAGTCTAGGAAGCAAGGCAAAACAAGTCAGTTCTCTCTGAGGGCTAAAAGGAGATGTTTTCTTAGGCAAAGGGTTTTGGAGGTGAATTTTACCTTTCTGCTTTTAAAGTTAGCAGTGAAGAATCAAGCTTCTGTTGGGACTGGTGGTGGAAGTAAGCAAATGGTGAAAAGTTCCTTGGAAAAGTTGAAGAATAGTAAAATGAATTGATGCATGGGTGGGCAGCAGACATGAAATAGTTTCATAGTAAATGTCAGCTGGTAGATCTAGGTGAGGCGAACATCTGAAAGCCAGGAAGTTGAAGATAGCGGGTCATTGGTGGAGAAACAAGGCTGCACAAACATTTCCAATTTTCAGCCAGCTTGCAAAGAAGAGGAGATGGAGAACAAAGTCTGGATGAGGTGAGTGAGCCTGGAGAACGTAGTGTTGATGATTACAAAGGGAAGGAGACTGTGGTTTTGTTTCTTTCACTACTAGTCGGAGACGAAAAACAGTCTTCTTTCATGCCAGAAAGAGGTGAGATTCTGCCAGCAGTCGTGGTTTTAAGGAAAACACAGGAACATTCAGAATTGCAAGAGAGAGATGAGAAAGCTGGGGAACAGAAGAGAAATAAAGCAGAATTAGCTGCAAGTAAAGAGATTCGTACCCAAGGTTCCATGTCTTTGAAGATTCTGCATCAGTTATGGCCAGAGCAAACAGACTTCTAATCATCCCCAAAAGAAGTTGAAAGAAATGGAGGTGAGTTTATAGGGAAGAGGGTGGTGGGTCTGTAGAGAAGTTATTTGGACAGAGTGAGGAGAAGGCATGCCAAGAGAGTGATGGTCAGTGGGTGGTTCATGGACTGGAGCTATAAGGAAAGTGTTGTGGGTTTGGTTTTGGTGTGGTTTGGTTTCTTTGTTAGCCATGGGAGGACATTCTTAGAGAGGCATTTTTCTTGATTGATAAATCTCAGCTGAGTCCTTTGGACACTGTTCGTCCATAGCTGAATTCACTTGATAATAAAAGCCTTAAAATGGTAAAGAACCAACAGAGGGATAGGGACAGAGAGGGAGCTCAGGCAGAGGGAATGCTGTTAGTGATAAAGCAGTACCAGAAAGCAACTTAAAGCAACACCAGGGCAGCTAACAGGGATGAGGAAATGGAAATGAACATTGCAAAGCTGAAGTGGAATTGGAGAAGGTTAATGCAGGAGACTGGCACTAGCTAATCTCTATCTCATGCTGAAAATAATGGTACCTTTAATTCAGAATTCTGGAGCAAACATTTTTGGGGGTTTTCTTATCTATAAAGTTTACCCAATCTTTAGTGCCAATACTTCATATATGTTAGAAAAAAGGTGTGAAAAATGTTAGAAAAAATATGTGGAAAAAAAAAAAAATAGGACAAAACCCACTGGAAACTGAGATGAGGAGATTAAATGTAATATGGGTGTTCAAAACACAGCCATTGTCACATTACTCTGAGCTTTCCTTGTTAAAATGACTTATTTCTGCATGAGAGGTGCAGTAAGCATGTCTGAACTTGTGTAGCTGGAACAGGTAGTTAAAGTGGAAGACATCAGGACTGTGCGAAGTATCAAATACATAAGAAACTGCCTAGAAGAGTTATTGGGAGAGAAATTACCCCTGGAATTCTGGAATAATTGCTTTCTTAGCAAATTAGTTAAAGGTTCAAGTGAGTAATATGCAGTGATAACGCAAATTCAGGAAGTATTGACCAGAGTAAGACTGGAATACAATGGCTCTTCCAATTTGAAATAACAGGGAACCCTTATAAATATCATAGAATAGTTTGGGTTGGAAGGGATCTTCAAAAGTCACCTAGTCCAACCCTTCCTGCAATGAGCAGGGACATCTTCAACTAGATGAGGTTGTTCAGAACCAAAGGACTCTGTTTCTTGACCTCAACTGCTTCTCAGAAAGATAGGACAAACCTCTCCATTGTGGTTTCCAGCACATCAAGATCTAAGTGGCTCTGCGGCTTTTCATTATCTCAGCCCTAGCCCCATGACAAACATAAAGCAACTTGAATGGAGCAGCAATGTGACTGCATCCTTAGGGTGGTGTGCTTCCACATCAGCTGAGCATTTCCCCTGTGGCAGCACTGTGCTGTTGGTGGTTAATTAAGTCCTGGGAAAACTGGCTTTACCAGGAAGTCTTTGGCAGGAATATCTGTGCTGGTTCTGGCAGCAATGTCATTAGTATGATGCTGCACTTAAGCTAAATAAGACTTGGCAGACCTAAGCTTGGCCCAGAGCCACTTTGGAGCTGTTTGTGCCTGTGGCATTGTTCACCCACAAACCTGTATAATCCACCTGCAGACAATGGGCCATCTCTGGTATCATCAAGAACTGGAAGGCCTTCATAGTCAGACTAAGAGGAATGAAATAGCACGGTGGGCTAAGTTCTATATGTGGGGACTAACAGCAGAGCTTTGTATTAAAAACGTGGATGTTAATGCTAGGCACTCCTCTCATTCACATTCTTTATTGAGGTTATTTTGTACCTACCAGAGGGTTTAGGAACAGCTTTCTAGTATGAACAATTGATGCAGAAACACTGAGACACCACTAATAGAGCTTGGTGTGATCCCCCCCTAATGAGGGGATCACTGTTGCTTGTCATAGCAAAAAGCTGAAAGTGGCCCATGAAGTCTTGGATGTTCCTAAAATAAACAGCTTTCTGAGGCAGAGAGGATGAGGAAATAATTTAATGAGTGCTATGCTGGAATGTGGAAAGGAGTTGGAAGTTCTGTGCTATTGGGGTGAGAATTCCTACAGCAAAGACCAAAATTACCATTGCATCCATGTTAGCAGGATCTGCTGTGCTGAGGTTAAGGTGGAGGTAGGAGGGTTGGGGAAGGAATGTTAGTCAAAAAGCAAATTAAAAACTCATGTAAACTTGCTTTTAAAAGCAAATTATGGATCATTTTCTTAAAAGCAACTTGAAAACTCCAGTATAATCTTTTCTTTCCTGTGTATCTTTACAGTGTAAGCAGGGAATGGTGGCCGATCCAGTAATGGCTAGCCTAATGCTGTAGCTGTAAAAACAGGCTGAGAGACCTGGGCTTGTACAGCCAGCAGAAGAGAAGGCTCCTGAAGGGGAGACCTTAGAGCAGCTCCAGTGCCTAAAGGGGGCTACAAGAAAGCTGGAGAGGGGCTTTGGACAAGGGCCTGTAGGGACTGAACAAGGGGAATGGCTTTAACCTGCCAGAGGGGAGATTGAGATGAGCTCTGAGGCAGAAGCTCTTCCCTGTGAGGGTGCTGAGGCGCTGGCACAGGGTGCCCAGAGAAGCTGTGGCTGCCCCATCCCTGGCAGTGTTCAAGGCCAGGTTGGACACAGGGGCTTGGAGCAACCTGCTCTAGTGGAAGGTGTCCCTGCCCATGGCAGGGGGTTGGAACTGGAGGAGCTTTAAGGTCCCTTCCAACCCAAACCAGTCTGTGAGTCTAAACTGCAGGGTAGGTACCTATACCAAGACATCGTAAAAGTGAGAGGGTGATTATCCAGTTTTCCACAAAGACTCGTCAGTCTTCTCTCTCTTTTTTCTCCACCCTTATCTCCAATATTCACATATGTAAATTTACATGAGTATTCATGTGTCTATATATTAATGTTTAGTTTGGGACTTGAATCTTTAAGTGAATCAGCAGAATAACTCTGTGACCATGTCAGCACAGTTACATTTTCTGGCTAAACCTGTTTAGCCATTTTACCTGTGAGACAAGGAGTGACCTTTCTAGCTAGACGCTGTGCTTTGAAAGTAAAACTGTACATAAATCTGTCCCTAAGGGGTTTCAGTACCAGTTCCTGTCTATGGCTCGGGGTTCAGGAAGCCCTTCAGAGCTGCTCTTTGCTGCAATGTGCAGATACTGCAGGTGCATTACGGCTGGCCACCACAGAAATTCCTGCTTTCCTTGGAGCAGCTCAGTGCAGCCTGTCAGCAGAGACCTTTGTAACTCTAAGGATTCAGATAAAACCCCCAAGTTTAAAAACAAAGGAAAGGCAAGAATTAACAAAGTGTGTGGATAGGACTGCTGGGCTGCACCAAGTCCAATTGTTTCAATAGCTTCTAGCTTTGTCATAGAATCATGGAATGGTTTGGGCTGGAAGGGACCTCCTACCACAGGCAGGGACATCTTCCACTAGACCAGGTTGCTCCAAGCCCTGTCCAACGTGGCCTTGAACACTGTGTGAACTCCTAATGCTGATCTGTTCGGAGTCAGGTAGGGGAGCTTGTTTTGGGGTGTTGGTTTTCCCTCTGTTCTTGCTGAACTCGTCTGTGTGAGAGGCTGTCTCTGTTACACTTGCATTCAGCGCTGGAGGGCTTGGTGCTGTGTATTATTACAAAGCTCCAACTAATAACACAGGATGCTCTGTGAGGCATAAAAAACTTTGGAGAGAGAAAGGGGCCTGCTGATGCTTTCCTATTTGTGCTCAAAGGGCATTTTAGACACACCATTGTCTTCAGCTTTCCAGCTGCCTCCACTTGGGAACTTGGCCTGTGTGAGTCGCAGAAGATAACTTCTGCACTCACTTCATACTGAAGCCATCTCTGTATTTTCACCATGTGTAAAGATAGCTGCAGACATAAAGAAATCTTCCAGGAAGGTAATCCAGGCTATATATAGTTTGCACATGAGAGTATATTAGATAATGGCTGTTTACTTCCTTAGCACTTTGAGTCTAAGAATATTTCCCCTAAGCAAGTTGGAAGATTTATTTTACATCCTCCCCACAGAGAGCCCTTGGCAGAGTTCAGCTTTACCAAGCATGTGTTGCAGCTTTTTGTGCTGCTGCCAGACATCTCGTGTTCTGGAGGGAGAATCCTTGGTTGTGTAATTGCAAAGCTTGCTACCGTGGCAGCTTTCCCTAACCTGCCTGCTGCCTCTGCACTGTGAGAGAACCCTGGGGTACTGACCACATGTTTTCTGCAGAGCTGAAGCAGGGAGGAAATGTAGTTCTAGGTATTCCTGATGCTTTTCCTGACCAGAGCTGAGACTTTTAACAGCTAAGAAAGTTTAACAACACTTCCAAGGTCGGTGTCTTTCATGCCTTGTAAAGCTCTTTGTAATTCAGACACCTTGCTTGGCGACCTGGCTTCTCCAAGCTGGTATCCAGTGCCTATCTGAAGTGCACGAGCTGTTTTGGAGCACTGCCACCATGCTTCATAGTGCTGGTGTGTTGAATTCGTTGCAGGATAAGCCCATACTTGCACAGTTTACTTTGACAGAGATACTTTCTGCACTGTAACTGTAGAGTTTTGTGTTCACACGGTCTATAGGTGATTTGGGGACATCCTGTAAACATGATTCACTGAGGCTCTGAGGTTGAGCACAGCAGCCAGCCTGTCCCATGGGCTGTGCCACCCAAGAGGAGCTATACCAGTTAGTAACATGTTTATTGAGTAGTCTGAAAAGATTTCTCTGACATCTATGCATGTGAGCTTCAGGTAGCTTCAACACACGGAGCCCTGTCACCACTTTCCCATGGTCCTGGCTTTAGGTGCCATTTCTGAATCACCAAAGGCAAGATAGAAAGGGAACTAGTGCTAAAGGATCCTACAGCCCTGCCAGAGAAGGGGACAGGCAGTGGGTAGCAGATGTTCCCACCTTAAAGCAGCCCTGGTGCGGGAAGTGAGGATGTACTCTAGGCCCCAGGGATTTATGGAGGCTTGAGATTTGTCAGGCAGCTTAAAAACCGTTGCATCTTGATTGTCAGACTCTTAAAACAGAATTTCAAGAGTCTATAAATCCTGTTTATCTTCCTTTTATGTGCCAATAATTTTTGTCCAGGCATTGCACTGGAAAGAGAGCTAGCAGAAGGAATGGAGAACAGCCTGGAAGTGGGAGCAAAACCGCAGTTTCCAGAGTTGCAGAAGCTGCACCAGGAAGGAAATACTATGATTATGTCAAACTGAAAGCTGGTAAAAGTCCAGTTCTTTCTGGTGCTGGTGAAGTGGACATTAGCCTTGCTGCCACTTCTTTTTCTTGCAGTTCTGCAGGATGTCAGGCTTCTGATTTGTAGGGGGTATTTATATTTGTGGGTTTTGGTATCAAGAGCTGAAATCATGCAGGGAGGAGGAGAAGAATGCAGTTTTAGTAAGATGATTTTCCTTTTTTTGGGGGGAGAAGGGGAAAGTGTTTTCCTGCTTTGTATATCTTAAATGGTCAGAAAGTTTGCATCCACTTGCTATCAGTTACACCTCTCTGTGATCAGCTTTGTTATACTGAATTGGCTGTGCATGCTGCAGGAAAAGTGAGTCCCATTAGAAGAAATAGAGTCCTGTTCTTCCGTGTTCTAGATGGATCAGACACATTGAGATGAATAATAATGTCCAAATCCAGAAAAGGCATCACGATTCAGATGATATCCCTCAGACTCTGCAAAATTCTGGAATAAGGCAGATAGTCAGTTTAACTAACAAACTAACTACTTCTGAATGAAAGATATCTCACAAATCAACTGTATGATTAATTTTCAATCTGTTAGGCAGTTCTCCTTACAGAAAATGGACCAGGGCTTGAGCCTCCACTAGGTGAGATGCTTTATGATATTCAGGTGAGACACTTGCTGTGTAAATCACATGAGTTATCTAAATTACATGCTTTTCCCCTTTGTTTTGTAAGGTAGCATTTCATGTGTGCTGTTCAGATGAGTTCAATGGCATCTCATTCCCATGTTTCCTCTTTCCTTGTTCTATGCCTGCCCAGAGGTTGTTTGACTTCTGTTCAGAGCTTGTGTTTGGGAGATTTGTTGGTATCAGCTAGAACGAGCAGCCTTTATTGGAGGGTGGTACAGTTCATATTTGTGTATGAGGCAGAATTATCTCGCAACAGTATTTTCATGTTGACTTCTTTGTTACACCCATTCCACTGCCTTTTATGCTGCTCTGATCATGTATGTAAATCCCACCTTCAGGCATGGTCTTTAAAATTACATTATGAATCCAGCTTACCACTTAGCACACAAATTCTTACCTGGAAGTATTTTCCTTAATCATTTCAAGCAGAAGATAGATCTTTTTTACTTTTTAAAAGGTGAAGTTTCAGAATAATATTAGTTACAATGCATGCAGAAGTACACAAAGTGGAATTGCAATCGTAGAATCCCAGACTGGTTTGGGTTGAAGGGACCTTCAAGCTCAACCAGTTCCAACGCCCTGCTGTGGGCAGGGACACCTTCCACTAGAGCAGGTTGCTCCAAGCCCCTGTGTCCAACCTGGCCTTGAACACTGCCAGGGATGGGGCAGCCACAGTGTATAAATAGAAACAAATGCAAAAGATCAAAGACTAAAAAATACGGATATGTGCATATGAAAGGACAACTGGCAGCCAGCCCTGGAGCAGACTTGCTGCATCCTCATGATACCAAGCTGTCAGTCTCTACAAAGGAACCTGTGAGCTGGAGAAGCTGCAGTATTCAACTTAAAACCTTCAGATACACCTTGCTGAGAATGACACTGTTGAATTCTGAGGCATTTATCTCCATTTTAGCCCTTTTTTGGTTCTGTGCCAGGAGTCATCAGTCAACGAGCACCTGATAAAAATCTGGGAGCAGATTATCAGTTCCTTGGGCGCTGGTGCATCCCACACCTCTTCTGCTTTCAAAGCCAGATGCAACCTCAGCAAGGGTGTAATCCTTCCTCTGCTTCAGCGGCTTGTGCTGGCAGGTTTGCTGTGTGCGAGGCTGCCCTCAGTTCATTCTGCTCTCTCTTCCTTCCAGGATGGCACATTCTCTGTATGAGTGGCTCTGGCACCATGAGTTCTGGCTGCCCCCAGGAATCACTTGGGAGGACATGCAAGAGTCTGAAGATGTCCATTACCCTCAGCCTCGTGATCTCCTGCTCAGTATTCCTTTTGCTTTAATCTTGGTTGTCATTAGATGTGCCTTTGAAAGGTAAGTTATTTAGTACTATTTGGGTTTTTTTAGGGTTAATGCTGGCAGTTCAGGTCCAAAAGCTGACTTTAGTGTCTGGGCCAATGTATGGCTGAAGAGATCCACAGAAATTACAGCTCATAAAGTCTGCTGAGGTGCATTTTTCAGCTCTTTCTTTTCAGCCCTGTGTACTGGCTAAAGAAGTGTGTTGAACATAGAACACAAAACCTACCTTTAAGGTCTAGTTATGAGCCATGTGAGTTCCTACGCTTAAAACAGGTAGGCCTTGAATGAGCTTTATTATGCTTGTGTTTTAGAAGGCAGACAAGCTGTTTTGTGTTTTGTTGCATGTTACTGGCAGGTTTTGGGTCAAGTGTAGCGGCAATCGTGTTTAGACTACCCAAATACAGTTAAGTCTCCTTTATCTTGGGTAATGGGGACCTGGGGTATCACACCTGACAGACAAGCCTCAGTAAGGTGCATTAGATTAGGCTGAGTCATCTGACCTCAGGATCAGCCACAAAAATGTGTGCATGTCCCTGACCACTGCTCTGGGTTCGGGAGTGCCATGTAGAGACATTTGTAGCTGCTTCTTTCTTTCCAGAACCACGTAAGTGTTTTGCATATTACTCTAGAGCACAGAAAATTTGGGGGTTATGGCAAAGGCATAGCTAGAAATCCTGCAGGGTTCATTGACTCAGAGTTTCATAAAGATCCTGAGCTGGTGCTGTTGCTTTATGCAGTTTAGTCTATAGTTAGCATGGTGTCTGTAACACTCTATGATTTGCTGGTGGGTAACTGAGATTTACCATGGTGTCACCCATTGTCAAGACTGCAGAGTAATTCCCCTTTCGTGATCCCGAATACTCTTTAAAGTGGTACTCACTGGACTCAAAAATCCCTATTCCTTGCTGCTGATCGAAGAGGTAATATCTTCTGAAATGGTTTAGTCAAATCTACAGTGGTTTGAAGCTTAGAAAAAGGGGAAAAAGACAATTAAAATGTCATCTTTTTGAAAAAGAAGATGACAGATGGAATTACACCTCTGCAGGTTAGGAAGATGCGGCTTCTCCAGATTCTCTGTGCTACACGGACAGATTGGAAAAGTTTATAGAAGTTGAAATGGTTCATAGCTCTGTTGTGATGAAAATGTTTTTAATAAAAGCCCCAATTATAGCCAGTATTTTTATGTAAACACAGATACGTCAGTGATTCTTTAAATAATCATTTTATGATGACACAAAATTGGAATCCAGATCTCTTCTTTGTAAACAGTGTTTAGTCTGCATTCCATAAATTCCATGGATTTTACCATGCACTTTCCCAAGGACAGAGATGTCTTGGTTACCTCCACTGATGTGGGAACCAGGGTGCTGTTGGGTAACCATTAAGACACAAGTGACTCACATTTTTAACTTGCTGATCCACAAGACAGGGCTGGATCCAGGACTCCTTCAGGTAGTCACTGTCTGTCAGTGACTTGGGCACGTTTGCAGTGTGAAACTGGAGATTAGCCCCTGTGTCCTGCATTGACCAGGACTCTCCAGTTCTAGGCTCTCCAGTACAAGACAGGAACAGGAAGAAGAAGGAGAGCAACTATTCTTAGTGGTGTCCAGCGGCAGGAGGAGAAGGAATGGACACAAACAGAAACGTGTGGTGCTCCAGCTGAACGTATGAAAATGCTTTTTTACCGTGAGGGTGGTCAGGCACTGGAACAGGTTCCCCAGAGAGGGAATGGAGTCTCCATCTGTGGAGATACTCAAAACCCAGCTGGACAGAGCCCTCTACAGCCTGCTGAAGCTGACCCTGCTTGAGCAGCAGAGGTTGGGCTGGATGATCTCCAGAGGTCCCTTTCAGCATCGATTCTGTGCTTTTGTGATTCTGATCCTTTATCCCCCTTCCTTTTGCCACACTGCTGCTAGTCAATCTTCATATCTTTTCCATCTGCTTTAAGATGCTTATGGCCAGGTTCAAAGGTATTTTTTCTTTCCCATCCAAGCAATGCCTCAGCTGGCAGAGTTTCCCCAGGCCTAGTACTACTTATTAATTTTAAAGCTGTTTTGATTCACAAACTTCATTAAATAAAAGCTTCTTGTCACACCCTTAGAAAAAGATAGTATCACGAGCCCATTTTACAGGCCCAGGAAACCTATAATCATACCAGTATCTTACCCATGCAAATTACCAGCCAGTGTTCTGAGCTGTGTTCTTGTTTGTCCTAACTCTTCTGCAGTCATTTATTTCAGCACGGCGTTCTCTCATTCTCAATCATTACTGTGTCATGTTCAGTTCATCCTGGAGAAGAAAACTTCCCCTAGTGAATGGGAGGTATGAACCAAGTCCTCTGTTGCTCTGTTACCTCGTGTGTACAGTGGCAGTAGCCCTCTTTAAAACAACTTGCATAAAGATTGAGATCAGACTGAAAGGATGTGTGTGCTATTTCTTCTTCTCCATGTAGATGGCCCTGACTCTGTCGCTTTGTACATCTGGTCTGTGGGTCAAGATGAGTGTATGTAACTAGTATACAAGTTTGGGTTTGGTGGTTTTAGCTTGGCCTCTGGCAATTTATTCTGCCCTCACCTATTACTTGCAACTGTGCATCGGATGCAAAGCATTTTTTTTCTCTAAAGACACTCTGTGTTCCTCGTTGTACCTGCTCTGGGATTTCAGAAACACTGTCATGTGTTCATGTCATTCATCTCTGTCGGAACTCCAGGAAAATACTGAGAGGCAGGAGAAGCCAGAGGGTTTTCTGCAATCCCTCATTCCGCAGCTGCATCAACCACTGTGTTTAGCCAGTGGTTCCATCTTCCTTGTTTGGAGATTAAACCTGGGAAGGACCCTGCTTCCTCTAGCATGGATTTCCCTCTCCTTGGCATCTGCTGGCTGAACTGGGAACAACTGAGACTGACATCCTTTTAAGAACCATTTATCCTGTGGATTAGGTGGTGGCTGTGGGAAGAGGAGATGCTGTAGCTGGGTGGGGCCTGGGAGAGCTGAGGACGTGGGTGCAGCCCTTGGGGAGAAGAAACAGCTCACACTTGGGTGAAGCAACTCGTCTGTGAGGCGGTTTGCTCTGGGGAAGGTGCAGAATTGGGGCATTCAGTGCTAGAGAGCAGAAACCTTGTTACCTCTGCAGTGCCTCTAGTCTTTGCCGTGATCCTGAAGCAGGGGTGCTGGGGAGTTGGTAATGATGTCCTGACAAAAGAGGGGGCCTGGAATTTGGGAACCTCTCCTCTCCCTTTGATGTTTCCAGATTGTGCTTGTGAGTAGGTGATACATCCTGCACCCATAATTTGGAGCCTGTTTTTAGGCACCTGTATACCTTAGTGGAACTTTACCCTGCTTCTCTTCTAATTCTGTAATGTTTGAGGCCCTTTTCTGTAAAAAACAAATTCTTGGGAGTGCCACGATTATGAAGGAAGCACAGCTTCCATTGCAAAGTGTTTCTTGCCTGTATGGTTAGGCAAATGTGGGAACTGGAGTGCTTTGAGGGACAGCAAAGCAGAAAGTTGAAAGCCAGAATGTACATACAATTTTATTGTGTGATTTTAGACTTGACCAGTGATTTTTGGATGTTGGGGAACTGAAAGCCAAGGTCAATGAATTTCAATCCAAGTAGTTCCCAAATTTTTGGTCAGAAAGAGGAGGTCTTTTAGGAGGGTTGCAATTGCACGTGAGCCATGTGATGACCAATGAAAGAAAGGGATACTGTTGATCCGCAGGGAACAGATACTTGAACTCAGAATGAGAAGAAAGATAGAAGAGGACACCCTTCCTTCTGAAATTCACTTTGCACAGAGACTTTTGTTGGTGGTCCGTAATCAGGAAGGATCTGAAAACTGCTTTCTGTTAGGTCTTATAGGCAGGTTTTTTGTGCAGAGATGTGGGACACATTCTAGTACTTCACTGAAAACTGGGACCTGACTGAAGTCAGTTTGGACAGTCAGTAGTGACTTGAGATCTTGTATCAAACAGAACAGTCAGTTTAACTTTGATGGGAAGCATTCTGTAAGCAAGAGAAGGCAGAGACTATTCCGGGAGCATAGGGATAGCCTTCTGCCAAGGGCAAGCACGAAGCTAAAAGAGATTGTGTGCTTCAAAGAACAGAAGTTCCAGTTGCTGCTGTCACTGGTTCTGCATTTCTTAATACTAGAAGATTACTTACAGAGGGGCACCCTTGTAAATTCAAAAACATTTTTGGGAGGGGAGAAAACCCCACTCCCCAAAGTTAAATTATTTCTTGTATCTGATGGTAACTCAGAAGCCTCTGCAGGAAGCGTGTAGCCTCATTTTGCACGGTGGGGGAGTATCCCTTTATGCCCCTTCATGATTAATGCATTTAGTTTCAATTTGAGCAGATTTTGCACGAGACAGTTTGTTCTTTGGTGCTTGCTGAATGAAATGCCTTAGTGTGAACTTTCCTGTGTAAACGATAAAGTGCAAGAAGCTCACTCATGGAGAAGTAGGCTTGAGATGAGAATTGTCCCTCTGTGTCTTGCCTTACCTACCTGTGGAGAGTGGTACTGATTAGCCCTCAGACTTTCTCCTTCTGTCTTCCAGAGAGCTGATAAACTGCCATGATGAGACCATCCCTGCAACTGAGATGATGAATCTGTGATGTTGAAATCAGTACAAGCATCATCCTCTTAGGGTTGTGCTTGGAACAAGATTTAAATGAAACCTGAGTCAGAGCATACATCCAACATGTACAAACGTCCCTTAGGAAGAATTTCAGGCCTTGATTTCTTAATGATGGTCATAAAAACGGGATTGGTCCCATAATTGATGGTTAAACTTAAAGCCTCAACAGCAAAGTAGTTGTAACTTTGGTTAATTACACCCTGTCTTCATCAACTGTGACTGGCTTGTTTCTGTTATAGTGACATTTTATGCCATGACCGTAACAAACCAGCAGGAAGGAGAGAGAAGACAGGGATTAAACAAAACTAAGAAATTGGTCAGGATAATTTAAACAGTTTTTCAATTAAAATACTCATTGGCAAACTGCCCTGACACCTGGCAGGAAAATTCCCTTTCTTTTTAATGTGTCTGGAAAATTTCAGACCTTTCAGTTCCTGATGTGGACTGAGAAGAAGGTGCAATAAGGTTCTTCTTCAGCAACAGAACTTGGTTACATCTTCCTCGTCAGAGGAGCTTGTATCCAATAACTTGCTTTTTAAAAAGAAAGTTCAGGCCCACTTCAAGGAACCACTTAATGTAAGAACCAAGACCTACTGCAGAGCTTAAGGTAAATGTTCTCTCAGTCTTATAGGTATAGTTACGGACATCATCGAAATACTGTGTCATTGTTATAAGCACAGAACCTGCTGGTCCAATGTCACTGCTAACCCCTTTGGTAGTAAACAAATCATAAGATATAAATTGAACATTTCTTAAGAGCAGTCAGAGCTGAAACCCAAAGTTCTCAGTGATGGGTATATTCCTCTGCCATCCAGCATCTGCTGGTTGCAGCAGTGCCAGGGTGCTGCTGAATTTCATGGAAACTAATCAAGGTTTACACCTGGCTTTTGTGTTAACTGGGTGTTGGAAAGTAGCCAGCAAGCACACGTACCCCTGGCCCTTCTCTCATGGTAGAATAGTATCATTTTCATGGGTCTTGGTACATCTTTGATTGTTCCTGTAGCCAGCGATGCCAAAGGAGTTTCCTAGAGATGATGAAGAATAACAACTGATATGCATACAGGCTGGTGGGCTGGCTGTGCGAAAGAAAGGTGGAAGTCAGCTGTGTGAGCAAAATCTCATTGCTGCTGCTCCTGGTAATAGCTCCAGGTGCAGTCAAGAAATATATTAAGGATTAATTATTGAAATGTACCAAATAAAGGGTTTATTTCCTAATAATAAATACATAATAATGTGGCTGCCCCATCCCTGGCAGTGTTCAAGGCCAGGTTGGACACAGGGGCTTGGAGCAACCTGCTCTAGTGGAAGGTGTCCCTGCCTGTGGCAAGGGGTTGGAACTGGAGGAGCTTTAAGGTCCCTTCCAACCATCTTCCACAGCTTCTCTGGGCACCCTGTGCCAGCACCTCAGCACCCTCACAGGGAAGAATTTTTCCCTAATATCTAAATCTACCCTCTTGTCAGCTTAAAGCCAAATTTCTTGTTTGTGCAGAGTCTGTGCGGGACCTCACTTCACCCCATTGATGAGGGAGAGGAGAGCGTGTGTAGTGGAGGAGTTGAATTGTTGATCACAGCAATTCCATGCCCAGTTTTGTCACCACTTGGTATTTTCTATCTATGCAGTATTTTTGCCCTGCATTGTTCCCCTGTAAAGGGCTGAAGATGCACAGCTAGCATAAGTATCCACTCCTGTGACTAGGTTTCTAGTTGCTATGTCTTTATTTTACAACCCATGTTTGACTTGCATTAGGAAAACAGAGCTAAGTTACTCCAGTGAAGACCAAGTGACCTCCTGTTTCAGCAAGACCTTTCTACTGCCTTCATATCACACATCTGATAGAGACTCCCTCTTGATCCTGAGCCAAGTCCTGAGTTCAAGTGGATGCTGTGTATGTTCAGTGCTTTAGAAGGAGCAGTGGCCTTATCATTTAGGCTGTATCAACAACGTGTAACTGTGCATAAGCTGTAAGCAAGCCAAAGAGCACCGATAGGTATCGCGGCTGGCTCTGCGTGCCTGGGCTTCGTGCCATAATCCTGGATGCCCAAGCACGGTGGACTCAGAAGTTGGCAAAGCAGGATATAGCATTTCCCAATCTTAAGTGAGCACAGAGCTCAGGACATGTCCCACTGTTCTTGCTGTAAGTTTGGGATTTTTTTCTTCTCTGTTTCTTTATCCATCTTACCTCCTTGACATGATACTTGTGCTTAAATTCAAACTGTGGGAGGCAGCTGGGATGTAGTACATCATGTTTAAACAATGCTGCAATATCAGAAATCACTGTTCTGTTTTTGGCTGAGCCTTTACTTTTCTGTTGCAGAGCCATAGCCCTGCCCCTCAGTAGCAAACTGGGTGTGAGAGACAAGCAGAGACCAAAAGCTCAGCCCAACCCTGTGCTAGAAACATTCTACAGTACACGCTGCAAGAACCCTGGCGAGGTAAGTCCTGTCTTCTTTGCTTTCCTCTAGATTGAGCCCTTGTGTCTTATTATTGTGCCAAATAATGTCACACCTGGAGCACGGAATTCTGAAGTTGGGTAATGCCACTCATATTTAGAAGCTCAATGAAGCAGCAGGAACCACTAAAGCACTGGCCACCCAACCCCAGCCAGCCACAGGAGCCAAAGATTTTCTGCTCTCAGAGATTTTTACACTAAGAATGGACAGCTTGGTGCAAAATGCCTTAGCTTGAGCACATTTGGGTTTCTCAGGAGCCTCCAGCTGGGCTCTGTGGTCAGGCAAGATACCCATATTGCCACATCTGACCTTCCAGGCTGGATCTGAACCCTGCTTCCTCACCTGTTTTCCAGGGCGAGCTGATCACTTTGGCCAAGCAGTGCGACCTGCCGGTGAGGAAGGTGGAGAGGTGGTTCCGGCGCCGGAGGAACACGGACAGACCCAGCCTGTCCAAGAAGTTTTGCGAGGCCTGGTGAGCAGCAGCACAAGCCATGAGCGGCAGGGGCCTTCCACCACAGCTGAGTTCCATGGGCAGCTCACTGCTTCCCAGCCTGCCCTCCACCCCTATGCAGGGAGCATCCCAGCTCCAGCACCTCCCCAGTCTGCCCTCCACTCCTATGCAGAGAGCATCCTGGGTCTTCCCTACCCCACCTGCGTTGCAGTTCTTCTGCGACTCTCTGCTGCTTTTCTGTCACTGAAACATTCCTTGCTTTTGCCCTTTATTTTCACTCCCAAGTCTCCTTTTACTCTTTTCTCACCTTTATTTCTTCTAGTACTTCTGGTTTTGACTTTCTAAGTGGGCATTCTGCTTTGAAACACAGTCGTACCTGAAAAGCTGCCTACTGTTTTGCATCTTATTGCTTCTTGCTGCTTTGCTGCCTCCAAAACAACCTTTCTGTTGCCTTTCCCATGACTTCCCTTTGCCTCACTGCAAGCTTATTCCTTCTGCTGCATCTTTTCTGCAACTGTTCTGCACACTGTTGCTTTCAGAAGTCACAGGCAGTGGGCTAGATAGTAGTCTGCTGTCAGTGGCACGAAAAGGGGCTTGTGTGAAAGCTTGTGTTTTCCAAAGAGCAAAATTCTTCTTGGAAACAGTGGAAATCCTCCTGATGAGGTGGATGTACAAAATAAACCTCATGTCAGCCGGTTCTGTGAATGTTAGGCCTGGCTTAGCTTTCCACAGAAAAGGAGGATTCTCCCGAGCTTGCTTGAAGTGTCTTTCTTATAAGTGGCTGCTTTGCTCTTTGTGTAAGGAAGTAGGTTCTCCGAGGAATGCCACAGAGATAAATGAAATCATTAAATACCTGCAGTGCTATTCACTTGTCTAAAAGTGTGTAACCGTAGGATAGGCATCAACTTTGAGCTAATCACCTTGTGCTCCACTTAGCACTCAACCTCTCATTCAAAACCCCTGCTTAAAACCCCTAATTTAACTCTAATTTATTTATAATATTCCAGGTAGTTGCAGCTAGACATGCAAAATCTGTGGGCAAGGAGTTGTAAAGCAATCTGCTTCATCTCCTTCCATGAAGATGAAATCTAAGTTCTTCCTGCGCTCAGCTGACTTACGATAAATAGGAAACAGTAAATACTTTAGTGACTCAACTCAGTGAGGATGGAGTCCTTCCACCTGCCCTCTGTCACCACGCACAGTCTGTAGAAGGAATGTCTGTCTGATGTGACATAGGAGCTTTGCACAGGTTATGTCTGGCTTGGAGCTCCTGGGGGTGTCATTGGCGGGTAGAGTCTTATTCTTTCTCAGAATGAAGTTACTTCTGATTTGTTACAGAGATGTTTGGAAATTTAAGGACTGGTTTAGACAGTTTTTCTCCTTTGAAGATTTCATGTGTTTGGTTTATTAACAGCTTGTTTGTCCCATTGGGGTAAAATTCCCTTCATTCCTTATTATGTGTGTATATTCAGGGTGACCTGCCTCAGCCCACTGAACTTGGCAAACAGTTCCTATGTATTTGTATGTGGGTTTAATGTGGTTAAACCATTACCAGCTTCTGACTGAGCTCGAGCATGACATATTCATTACTTTACATGATAATGAATTAAGCATGCCCAATCTCCAAAGCCTAGGAGAGAGATTGGCATTGTTCGACTTTTACCCATGCAGCTGCTAGTGCTGGGCAGGTTTGGAATGATTATCTGGGAGATTTTAGTCAGCAGGAGTCTTGTATTTTCATCTTTAAAGCAGAACAATTGCTCTTTGTGATCTGTTGGATGTGCCACTGACATGCAAACAGCCACTCCTGTTATGGGCAAACGCTGAACACAGTGATATATGTCTTTGCCTTAATAGTGCCATTCTTTGAACGGGTAGGGTTGCTACACAGAATCGCAGGGCGGTGGTTAATGAATGGCATTCTAACGTGCTCTGTTTTGTTTGTTTGTAGCTGGAGGTTTACATTTTACATCAGTTCTTTCGTCACTGGACTTGCTGTCCTGTACGATGTGAGTACACCAGCAGTGCCACCTGCTGTTCTACCCAGCCAGTGCCTGCAAGAACAGATTGTGTTGTCAAACAGGTCCTTTCAGACCTTCTCATAGAGGTTTTCCCACCAGGTCAGTGTGTATCCTCTACACAACACATTTAAAAGACCACGCACAGATTGGACCGTGCTTGTTTTAAACATTCCAGCTCAAAACCAAGAGGTTTCCTCTGCTTCTGGCAAAGCAGAAGACAATTGGGATTGTGTAAAAATACATTTCTGTGGGGTAGGACATGGAACACTTACCTCAGATGGAAGCTGCAGGGCCTGGTAGTGAGTTGTATCTGATATCTGTTTAAGGTAAAAAACTCAGGTTTCCTTTGGAGCATGGACTGCAATTTAATCACTTTATTTGTTAATTTTCTTTTCCTTGCCCAAGGTGTAATTGGTTCAAGCTCGTGCCTCTGCCTTTTCTCCAATTTGATAAATAATGAGTTCTCTTGATACAAATTGATCTGCCTCAACAGGCAGAAGAGGTAATAGAAGCCATGAATATGCTCTGATCAGTAAGCTGAGACTAGGGGCACTGGCCGTCCTCTGACTGTATGTTAGAAGTTCTCCTGGCTCTTTTCCTGAATCCAGTTCTTTAGGTGAGCTTTACACTGGCACCTTCTGAGGTGGTAAGGAATAGAAAACCTGCAGATCCCAAGCCAGCAGGCACAAAGGATGCTTGTAACTTCTCATTATTGTAACAAGAACTTCTGAACTTAGACTGACTTTCAAGTCAGAATTTAAGGTACTCGAGGAGTATGAGCTAGCAGAGGAGTGAAAGTATCTAAATCCCAATTGTAGTGTTTTACAAATCTGTACATCAAAATTGAAGGCAAAACCCTGTTCTTCTGCATTTCTCTGGCCATTCTAGGAATAAAAGATCATCTCCACTTTTCAGAAAAGTCTTTCTTCAGTACACATCTCCCAGTTTTTGCAAGAGAAGGAGGCATCTACGGACAGCACCTTTAGATCCTGTAGCAGATAGCGTGTTATTCTGTTAGCTAAAGTTGTAACAAAATGACTACGTTAAAAAGAAGGACAAAGAATGAATGGGACAAAGTGTTGTTACATATGACATTTCCTGACTTTTGCATGTTTACTTTGTAATCTGAGCGGTATTTTAACATGCATTTGTTTCTCTGGGACACCCTTCTTTCTTTAGAAAAAAGCACGTGTTTAAAATTTATCTTAGTAGCTTTAGACTGAAAGCAAAAGACTTCTGTCCCATGAGTGAGAAATACCAGGTAGCAGTAGGAAGTTACAGAACGGTAGAATGGTTTGGGCTGGAAGGAACCTTTAAAGTTCATCCAGCTCCAACCCCTGCCACGGGCAGGGACACCTTCCACTAGAGCAGGTTGCTCCAAGCCCCTGTGTCCAACCTGGCCTTGAACACTGCCAGGGATGGGGCAGCCACAGCTTCTCTGGGCACCCTGTGCCAGCGCCTCAGCACCCTCACAGGGAAGAGCTTCTGCCTCAGAGCTCATCTCAATCTCCCCTCTGGCAGGTTAAAGCCATTCCCCTTGTCCTGTCCCTACATCCCTTGTCCAAAGCCCCTCTCCAGGTTTCCTGGAGCCCCTTTAGGCACTGGAGCTGCTCTAAGGTCTCCCCTTCACGAGTCTTCTCCAGGCTGCCCCAGCCCAGCTCTCTCAGCCTGGCTCCAGAGCAGAGCTGCTCCAGCCCTTGGAGCATCTTCGTGGTTTCCTCTGGGCCTGCTTATCTCAGAGTAGGCCACCAGAAAACAGCTTTACTTGCTGAGAGTAGAGGAATGATGAAACTCAGAGATCTGGGGTTCCTTTCTAGTTCAGGTAACACAGTGTGCCGTAGTTTCAGAGTTATTGCTTAGCCCTCTCTGATTCTATATCACACTTCTCTCCTGGTTCTGTACCTGTATCTGCTGTAAATCCTATGCCAAACCCCGCTTCCAGCCAGCAGGAGGCTGTGTCTACACAGCCTAATTACCGCTGCTTGTGGAAACCACTGCTTCCTGCTTCCCTTCTGTACTGCTCATGCACCAGCAGGTGCTCAGTGGGAGAAGAAATATCTCCTTAGCTCTGATATCTGGAGCCTTGTAGAACTGATCTAGAAAATTACCCTTACAGATGCAGCATAGAATATGTTCCATCACTGTATGCTCCGATCAAATCTGGACATGGCAAAGGGTCAGAGCATGCTCCATGCAGGAAGAACTTTGGGGGACTTTAGTTGCCATGTTTTTGTGAAAGTTTCCAAGTTGTCAGGTTCTCAACTGCCAGTTGTATATGAAGTGTGGACACAGTAGGATCTTCTCAGAGGTTCATTACTTAACGGACTGCAGCATGATCCTCACATTTAGAAGAAAAAACATGTTCTTGACACACAAGTTTTCACCCTTTTTACCACATTTAAGTGTTGTTGTCCAAACACAGAGATTCTTAATGAAATAGTTGTAAGTGTATTTTAATACACTCAAAACATCCCCGCCGCCACCCCAAACTTGTAGAAGACTGCAAGGAGTTGGTATAAATCTTCTTTGAGCTATTTTATTTGGAACTGGGCTGAACAGCACGTGAAATTTCAGCTCAATAGCCACAAACTGGTAACGTCACAAGCAGCTGCAAGTTCTTGTAGTGGAAACCTATTTGCAACTGAATTCCAGACAGTGTGGCCATCTCTGCCTTTAATTAAACACAACAAAGTTTGTAGTAGTAACAAACTGAAGGAGTGAGGCAGTTGATGAGAGAAGAATTCATCAAGCATTCTCACATTCGTGTTGTGTTTTCTTTGCAGAAGCCTTGGCTTTGGGACCATAGAGAGTGCTGGACAGGATATCCACAACAGGTGAGTCCTGCAAGAGGGAAAATTGCTGTTATAATTCATGTACTGTCTTTTGAAAATCAGGTTATACTAGTGACAAAAGAAAGAGCACTGAATTAAATTCAGACTCAGGAGCCCTAAGAATTCAAAGCCAGATCCTCATCAAGGGACAATATCTTTGTATCTAGTATAATCTAAACACAATAACATTGTCTGGAAAGCACGAGGAGAAATTAAGAGGAAGGGAGACTTCTGACCAGGTGAGCCAAGAAACTGAAAAATGGGAATGCTCCAATGTTTAGTTTGTAGAGGAGACTGAGGCCAGAGAAGGAAATGATACCTGAAGAGAAGTGAAGACTTGAGTGGAGAGTATGTAGAGCAGAGGACATGCTTTGAATGCTATGTACTTTCGGCTATACTGAAGAATCATAGAATAGTAAAGGTTGGAAAGGACCTTAAGATCATCTAGTCCCAACCCCCCTGCCATGGGCAGGAATACGTCGCACTAAACCATGTCACTAAACCTCTGTCCAACCTGGCTTTGAACACTGCCAGGGATGGAGCATTCACAACTTCCTTGGGCAGCCCATTCCAGTGCCTCACCACCCTCACAAGGAAGAACTTCATCCTTATATCTAATCTAAACTTCCCCTGTTTAAGTTTGAACCCATCACCCCTTGTCCTACCACTACAGTCCCTAATGAAGAGTCCCTCCCCAGCACCCTTATAGGCCCCTTTCAGACACTGGAAGCTGCTCTGAGGTCTCCACGCAGCTTCTCTTCTCCAGGCTGAACAGCCCCAACTTCCTCAGCCTGTCTTCGTATGAGAGGTGCTCCAGCCCCTGGTCATCCTTGTGGCCTCCTCTGGACTTGCTCCAACAGCTCCACGTCCTTTTTATGTTGAGGACACCAGAACTGTACGCAGTACTCCAAGTGAGGTCTCACGAGAGCAGAGTAGAGGGGCAGGATCACCTCCTTTGACCTGCTGGTCACACTTCTTTTGGTGCAGCCCAGGATACGGTTGGTTTCTGGGCTCAAGTGCACACTGAAGCTGCTCATGTTCAGTTTCTCATCAACCAACACCCCCAAGTCCTTCTCCTCAGGCTGCTCTGAATCTCTTCTCTGCCCAACCTGTAGCTGTGCCTGGGATTGCCCCAACCCAGGTGTAGGACCTTCATGTCCACAGTGCTCCCCAAGGAGAGCAGGATGATAAGAAATGAGAACAAATCTAAAAACACCTTCCCCCTACCCTCTTCTTCCTGGACTCAACTTCACTCCTGACTTCTCCGCCTCCTCCTCCTGAGCATTGCAGGGGGACGGGAATGGGGCTTGTGGTCAGTTCATCACACATTGTCTTTGCTGCTCCTTCCTCCTCACAGTCTTCCCCTGCTCAAGCATGAGGTCCCACCCACGGGACATAGTCCTCCATGAACCTCTCCACTGTGGGTCCTTTCCACAGGGTGCAGTCTGTCAGGAAGGGACTGCTCCAGGGTCATCCTCTGTGGGGCCACAGGTCCTGCCAGAAGACCTGCTCCAGTGTGGGCTCCTCTCCACAGGATCACAGGTCCTGTCAGCAGCCTCCTCCAGTGTGCGCTCTCTGTGGGGTCACAGTCTTCTTTGGGCACATCCACCAGCTCCAGCAAGGGGTCTTCTACAGGCCAGATAATCTGCTCCACCATGGACCTCCATGGGTCTGCAGGAGAATCTCTGCTCTGTCAGCCATGGGGCAGCTTCTGGCGTCTTCTAACAGAAGCCACTCCTTGCAGCCCCACTGCCATATAAACACAATACACACACTTTTGAACATCTATAACAAACAGAAAAGACCCAAACCAGAGCTCATAATGTCCCACTGGCAAAGAGCAAGAAAGGTCAAGGAGAAACGTGCATTAGCAAGAGCAAAGAATGTTTTAAACACAGTTCTTACTAAACACACTGTGCCCTCTGATACAGACAATGACGAAAGAAATAGCAGTTCTCCCAAATTATCTTATCTGTGGGGGGAAAAGAAAGCCCTTCTAATCCAGAGCTCCTGTTTGGATAATCTCCAGTGTGAACAGCACGCACCAGCCTGGGAGATGTTAATATCCCCTGGTAGCATCAGTGCATCCAGGTGTGCTTCCTCTCCTGGCCAGTCACTGGTGGTACAAAGGAAGACAAACTAAAATCTATGAAGGCCATTCATGAATGTTTTGGGTAGAGAATGCTCAGTTAAACTGCTATTTGGGAGCACCATCCTCCCTAATTCTTAGAAATGGTAGTTGCAAAGCCTCTTTGTCATAGTAATTTTTTTATAATCAAATAAGTTCACGTTTAAAGAGGCCATAAAGTGCCACAACAGTGAGAAATTCCTTGTTAAATAGCACATATCTTGCTGAGTGGGTCGAAGCTTTTAGTTTTCCAGCTGTGCAACCCCGCACTGGGGATGTGCTTTCCCCCTCTTGGTTTGATTAAACTGAAAAGTCAGTGCTAGAGTAAAAGGTGGCTGAAGCATCTCCTCGAATTCTAAACAGTGAATCATTTATTCAGCTACTACTTATCTGTTTCACCATAGTGAAATGGTTTGTGTAGTTTTTAAAGCTCTAGAATGACTGCTCAGGAATCTGCACAGTGCTAAAGAAGCACAAAAAATATTCAGGATCTTCCTGGTGGTTCCTGAAATGTTCCACATGATTCAGCAAAGTGGAATTCCCCTGGCTATTTGCTTTTGCCTCAGCACAGATGACATTTAGTAAGCAACTACATTGTTCAATTGAAGTATTCCCCCCCTGAAGCTGCAAGAACCAGTTTTGTTGGTTTGGTTTCTGATATTCTTTTGCCTAGGAAGGAGCCTTCACTTCCAGCCCTTGCTCTGCTTTATCTGATGGGTAGTTCACTGTCTCTCCCTCTCTCACAGCCCCTCCAGCCCTCCCTGTTCTGGTACTACCTGCTGGAGCTCTCCTTCTACTGGTCGCTGGTCTTCACCTTGCCCTTTGATGTGAAGAGGAAGGTGAGTGGCAAGCCTTAGGGAAGAATCAAGCACAAAGAGGCTGAAGGCTGAGAGTCATCTTCAAGAGCAGTGTATAGTGCTACTCTGAGGTTCTGGGGGACTGTTTCCTTGCTCATTCCCAGTCACTGGCTTCCCTCTCCTGTGGGAAGTGGAGAATACAAACCCTGACATAGAAAGGCACAAACTACTGCAGAGTGCTCAATCCAAACTTAAAAACTCTTCTGGGCCTCTTCTGGGCTGCACAAATCACTGACAGGGGAAAAGAGATGATTCTCTGCCAGTTAAGCTGCATGTGCACCTAGGTACCAGTGCCCCACAGAGAGGATGCTGCATGGTTACATACACAAGCATTGAGGCTGCAAATGTACCCTTGTAAATAAAGAGTGATTGAGCCTCCATCAGCGAGTAGGGGGTATGAGATGATTGTGCAAACAGGTAGGAACAGGGGCACAGAGCAGAGATGCACATGGGCACTGCTTTGTGATGGAAAGGAAGCTGTCTTGATGTTGAATCATTGGCTTTTGTTCTTCTGTCTTCTGATTTGCATCATCCTGGGACCATTACTGGGGGAGGGAGGGAGTGTTCTTTGTTGTAAGATCCTCAGTTTACACCATAAACTGGTCTCTTGGTTGCCTGTGTTTCTGGAATGTGTTGGGTAGAAAACTTCTATGGGTAATACCTTATAGTGGGAGGTTTCTTAGTGGCTGAGTAGAGAGATTTCATTGCTACCTGCAGGAGGCACGTTTTAACCAGGGCAGAAGGTGCACTATGGATTTTATTCACTGCTGTCACCTTTCTCATCAGGATTTCAAGGAGCAGATAGTCCATCATGCTGCAACCATCTTCCTGATCAGCTTCTCATACTGTGCGAATTACATCCGCATTGGGACCCTGGTGATGGTCATTCATGATGCTTCTGATTGCTTCCTAGAGGTGAGCTCCACAGCTTACGTGCCAGGCAGTGGTGCTCTTCAGCCAAAAGGGTGCTTTCTGACCTAGCACAGTGTGGGCCTGGCGTTATGGTGTTTCCCAGCTAACTCAATACTGATTGCACCCAGCCTAGGGTGCCCTGCAACCAGCCAGGAAGAGGCATGATTGACTGCATGCAGATTGTGTCATATCTGGCTCTTTAGCACCCTGGAGCACGTGCAGATGCACTCACTGTCTTGGCCTGCTGTTTTATTGTTCTTTCTCCTTCCAGCCAACTAAGATATTCAATTACATGAAGTGGAAAAAAACTTGTGACAGCCTCTTTATGATCTTCTCAGCTGTTTTCCTCATCAGCCGCCTGGTCGTTTTCCCCTACACGTGAGTCTGCTGCAGTAGAGGGAAATGGAAAAGCTGCCTTCTGAGAGACAGGATCGTTCAGCTGGGTGCCAAATCTTTTGCTGCAGCCTTTGCTTTTCAGTCCTTGAGCATATGTCCCTACCCTTTGCACAGGCCACAGTGCCACATGGCTGTTGCTGCTGCCTTGGGGTAAAGGAGGGTGGTCTGCCTTGAAATTCATAGAGTAGCCTGAAAGTCCTGAAGAATATTGCAGAGGAGGAGTCCTCGGCTCTACCCTCTTACTTCTGGTGAGAAACTGGGAGTTGGCTCACATGTGTTATATATATGAAGAAGGTGATTGCCCTTAAACTTCCTCTGTGACTAGAGCTTTCTAGGGCTTAATTACGGCCATACTAACAACATACTTTCCCTCCACTGCAATTCCCTCTCTTTTGCAGTGTGCTTTATAATACCTACTATTACTCCATGGAGATATTCCAACCCTTCTTCGGATACTACTTCGTGAATGCTCTCCTGATAACTCTGCAGCTGCTCCATGTCTTCTGGTCCTGCCTAATTATTCACATGGTCTACATGTTCATCTTCAGAGGCACGGTATGGATTGGTTTGTAGTCCCCTGTACGTCCCATGGGGAGGGAGGATCCACCTTAGACGGCTTGGGAGCACAGGGGTTCATCTGGGATGGATTCTTTCTTGCCCTAGTGGAATAAAACACGTACATTCCTAAGAGTGGGGTGAAAGGAACACTCAATATTATTAGGGAAAGTTGAGCAAAAATAGTTACTACACTGTTGGGTCCACTTCTGATGCTTGTATTCAAGAAAAATGTGGATTGGACTCCAGGGGAGATTTCTGTGAACAAAGCCAGTGACATCTGAGTAAGGGTCCCAGCACTTGCTCCAGGATGATTTGCATTTGTAACAAAACTAAGAAATTAAGACAGGGAAAGTTGTTGTGATTGGTGAGGCCAGTGCAAAAGTGCTTTCTGTATAGTACAGGATTTTTAATGACAGTATTACTGAGATCACAGAATCACAGAATGGCTGAGGTTGGAAGGTATCTCTGGAAGTTTTATCCATATTCCCTGGCTCAAGCAAGACCACTTAAAAGTAGGTTGCCCAGGACCATGTCCAGACAGCTTTTGAATATTGCCAAGGATGGAGACTCCAAAACCTCTCTGGGCCTCTTATGCCAGTGCTCGGTCACCCTCTCAGTAAAGAAGTGTTTCCTGATGTTCAGAGGGAGCCTCCTGTGTTTCAGTTTGTGCCCATGGCCTCTTGTCCTGTCACTGGGCACTGCTGAGAAGAGCCTGGCTGCATCTTCTTTACACCTTCCTTTCAGGTGTTAATATACATTGATAGCATCTCCCTGAGCCTTCCCTTCTCCAGGCTGAACAGTCTCAGCTCTCTCAGCCTTCCCTCATCCATGATGTGCTCCAGTCCCTTCATCATCTTCATGGCCCTTCACTGGACTCTCTGCAGCATGTCCATGTCTCTTTTGCACTGAGGAGCCCAGAACTGGACCCAGCACTCCCGGTGAGGCCTCACCAGTGCTGAGCAGAAGGGAAGGATCACCTCCCTCGTCCTACTGGCAATGCTCCTCCCAATGCAGGCCAGGGATAGCAAGAGCACATTGCTGGCTCGTGTTCAACTTGGTGTCTGCCAGGACTTTCAGGTTTTTCTTAGAGAAGCTGGTCAGCCCCAGCATGTTCTGGTGCCTGGGGTTCACACTTCCCCCTGTTGAACTTCACAAGGTCTCTGTCAGCCCACTTCTCCATCCTGCCAGGGTCCCTCTGGGTGGCAGCACAGTCCTCTAGCATATCAGCTACTCCTCCCAGTTTTGTGTCTTCAGCACATTTGTTTAGGGTACACTGTGCCTCATCATCAAGATCATTAACACATGTTTCATATGGATTGTCTTACAGTGCTGTAGATGTCTACAGAGTAGATATTTCTGACAAAACTAGCTGTCTGGACTGTTTGGAGCAGTAGAGAAGTCCAAAGGATAATCCATTCCATATTTCACCCAGGTAGTGCTGTTCATCAGTCACAGAGCAACCCTAGATGAAAGTCTGAGATGCAGCTGTATAAACTTAAGGGAAGTGGTTCCCACTCTTTCTGACCCATCATTTGCTGTGACACCAAACTGCTGCTCAGCATGAAATTCTTCCCAAAATCAAAGACATGACCTAATGGCATTTAAATTGGCCACATGCCGAAGACACAGTCCAAGAGTAGGAAGTCAGTGCCTTGCGGGAGTTGACCTCATAGCCCAAGATGAGTTGTTTTATTAGTATCCAACTGGGGAATTCTGTGTTATGGGAACTGAGAAAACGCATTAAAGGCTCATCTTCATCCATATTGTCCCCTTTTCTTCCCTTAAGGTAGTGCAGAGCAAATTCCTTGCAAATCAGGAAACAGAAATTTCACAGGGAAGAAAATGAAGACACAATTGAAGATGCCCTCTTACTGTTTTACTAATCCTAGTTTGGGCTGAATTACCATTGCAGGTATTACTGTGTAAAATGATGAGGTAACAAATAGCCTTATTAGAAAGAAATGAACCATCACGGAGAAAAATACTGAAGCAGATCCAGAATTTTTCCTATTTTACCAAAAAATCACCTGCCGCATTTTATGAAAAATATATTTGAGAGCTTTCCATTTTGAGCAGTGAATAACAAAGAAAAATCATCCTAAAGAGATCTGTTTCAATGATGGTATTTAGTAGCCCAAAGCAGTATCAGCAAGAACAGACATTCTTCCCTTTTTGAGAGCCGTGAAATTCTCACTCCAGTCAGAAGTTCACATTCTTCTCACGGGCCTTTCTGATCTCCCCAGTTTTCCTCTCTGGCTGCAGGATGATCTGCACCACCTTCTCACGTGATGTCCCCCAATCCCCAGGAATGAGAACCCAGCCTAGATGTGTACTTCAACTTGAAGTACAAGTTTCATTCCCTCATACAGGCAGCCTGAGATACACTGTTGGGATTCATACAAGTTCCTTTGTGAATCTTGATTGGTTTAAGGCCTCAGCCACATTCTGTGGCCATGATAAAATTAGGAATATTGATTGCTATTTGTCCCTATGCTGCAGATCCCTGCATAGTTCCTAAACTGCCCGTTCCAGAATGACACAAGGCCCAGGCTGTTCACAGAAGACAGCATCTCCCACCCAGAGTGTCCTTGGAGGCAGTTTGAATTCAGTGCCAGTTTAGATTCTTACAAATCCTGTCTGCATTTGGGTGATCTCTAGAAAGAGCATCAGACCAAATGGACTTCTTAATAGGATTCAAGAGATATCCCAAGAAAAACGGACAGAATAAATGGAGACTACAGGTGTCTGTGCAGCAACAGACATCCTCCTGAGCAGTCTCCAAAGCTCAGGTCACAGAAGGGGTTGGCTGCTTTCCCTTGGAGCACTCTTTCCAACAAGGAGTGTGACACTGTGCATCTGTCCCCAATTCTGGCATCTTGTATTGCGGAGTAGAAACAGCCTGGGAAGCCAGCAAGTGCTGGGCTGCTTTTTCTAAGCTGTCATCACATTGTTTCCTCTCTGTCTTTCTTTTAAGGCAATTAATTAAATATTTGCAAAAGTGGATTACAGATCTCTCAGTCAATAGCAAAAGGACATAAAAATGAGTGTAACCAGAGCCAAGTGGTTTTGTTTTGAGCTGTTGGTTTGTTTGAAAGCAAATGCTTCCAAACTGTCCAAAGCAGTGTGCTCAACCTGTAGCCATCCAGACCAAGCGTGGTCAGAAGCTATTTCCTTGTCCCTTTTGGAACATGTAAAAGAGCATGATTAACTGCCTCCCTCATCCTTCTTCCAAATGTTTATGCCCAAAGCACCAGTATGGATCTCCTCAGTCTTATATGATTGTCCTCAGTCCTGGCCATGTGTGTTTTGGTGCTGCTTCTCAGCCAGTACTGTAATTTGTAACGTTTATCAGGCCAGGTTGGACACAGGGGCTTGGAGCAACCTGCTCTAGTGGAAGGTGTCCCTGCCCGTGGCAGGGGGTTGGAAGTGAATGAGCTTTAAGGTCTCTTCCAAGCCAAACCATTCCATGATTTCATGATCACAGCTAGGATTACACTGAGACTGAAATCAAAGAGACAGAGAGAATCTTGTTTCCAAAGGTGATGTAAAAGCTGAAAGGACACAGCAGAACTGTGCGCCAAAGGCTGAGGCACGCATTCATCTGAGGCAGCAGATGAGTGTTCATCCTGTGGCTCAGCCAGCACTGCTTCTTGTGCAGACTTCTGTGTTGAATTGCTTCTCGTTTACGTGTTTCTTTAGATGGAAAAGGACATGAGAAGTGACACAGAAGAAAGTGACAAGGATGAAGAAAAAGAGAAGATTAGGGAAAAGGAGAAAAATGGGATCACATATTTCAGCAACGTCACAAGCAACAGTTGTATCCAGAGGAATGGATCTGAGCCACTGAACAACAGAACCCATCTCACCAATGGCCATGTCAAGGAAAGATAGCTACTGCGCCCGTGCTTCTGATCTGGTCTTACATTAGCCCAGTTCACTGTCTTTAGAAACAGTTTTGCTTATTGTGTAGATAAATTGGAGTGCAATTGCAGTATCATAGCTGAATTCCTGCTTCCTGTAAACAGAAGTGTTTAGGGTCAGTGATAGTTGGAGGAAGTTTTTGGTCTTTCTTCAATAAAAGCTTACTGTAGGTTGTAGCCTTGAAGCAGATAGAAAGGGATCAAAGTGGTTTGACTTGTGTTAGACTGTACCACAGTTAAATGTGTTAATCTTGAAAAATGCTTTATAAAAACAAAAAAAAGGTGGATAAACTCTGACAGCGTCAAGTTTTAACCACATAGTACTGTTTGAAAGGACTCTGTTTAGCCTTTACCAGCCTCTGGAGGCCCTGGCCCATTGCCACTAATGGTTATGGCTAACAAGTAAGTGTGAGACTCTAAATCTTAATGTGGGGGGAAACCTTTGAGGAGACAGGTGCCCATACACAGAAGATTAAAACTGAGCATAGTGAAATAGAAGCTTTGGAAACACACAGGAGAAAACATTTTCTTCTCAAGGGAAATGCTGCTGTGTGCCCTGTGACCAGTTTTGTAATGGCATGGATCTCAGTCCCTTCGGTTATCAGCATTATTGCCACAAAAGTGGGAACTCCAAAGCCCACACTGGAGAGAGTGCCCACCCAAATCATAGTTGGAAGAGCTGGAAAATCCAGGCAACTCTGTCTCAACTGCCAGGTAATCCTTTAAACCTGTCTTGGAAGTAAACGCAGCAGGAGGGAGGTGACAAGAAACTAGGTAATCTAGAAAACCACACTGATTTAAGTGCTCATGTTTTCACCTAGTGATTGGCACAGCAGGAAATGTTTACAGAGTCAGCTTGTGGCAAGAAGGGAATACATTTCCCCTGTCCTCAGAGGAAAAAGGATCCAGAGAAGGTCTGCTGAACCTTATGGAATAATGCTTTGATATGGCCTTCTAACTCTAGGGCCTTAGCCTAGATGTATCAAGAAAAGCAAACTTAAAGCAGTAGTCCATGAAGTCATGATGCAGTTCTGATTCAGTTTGTTTAGATGTCCTATATCTTACATCCTGTGTAGTCTTAGACTTTGAATTCTGTAATACCTTAGAAGAGTTAAATTAGTATGACATGAATTTCTGGTTTATAGATCGATTACTCTATGAAACCAAAGTATTAACAGATTCATTGCAATGAGTGCAGGGAGTTTGACTGCCAAGGCCATGCTGACACTTTCCTCTGTGTGTCCAGTAAGAGCCAGTGCTCACTGGGGAAGGACATGCACCAAGGAAACATGTGATTTGAGGAGCACATGTTTCAAATTAAAAGGTAAGTGACAGCATAGAAGAGGAGGGTTTTCAGCAACCCACTCGCTTCACCTGAGATGTGGCTGAGAGAGCTTTGATCTGAGCTTGTATGTGCTCATCTTGGGTTTCAGTTAAAATACACTGGATCACTTCACAGGGGGAAGAGTGGTTCCAGTGTGCGTGATTCCAGGGCAGTAACATGCTCTGGGAGGAAAGCATCTGTTCCTGCATCATCATTTACATTCGTATTTGCTGAAGATAGGTAGTTTGTCTCTGAACCCTTGAGCTAATTTGATGTTTAAAGCACACGTTCTGTATCCTGTCGTGTTCCTTTTATCTGAGTCTACAATCCTGCCACTCCTCTGCGGGTGATGTGTGCAGGAGGGATGGTTGTGTATCATTTTGTACTACTGAATGTAAACAGTCTTTATAAATGACTTTTGAAAGGTTGGAGTGTCTGGGCTCTTTTGTGCTTCTTTAACTAGCAGGAGGTAACCTGCCTTGATTGCACCTTATCGGTGGATGCCACATTCGGGTGCCATGGCCAAGGTCGAGACACATGCAGCGTGCATGGTGAGGAGGTTGCACACCCTCCCCCTGCAGCCACACTGGGCCATGCCAACAGAGATCTGCCTCATTTGGCTTCTACTAGGTAAAAATGCATTGGATCCTGGAACAAGGGACACTTGGGAGCACCCCAGCACCGAGGGGCAGGTTCCTTGGTACTGCCAAGGCAGTGGCAAGTCCAAGATTGCAGCAGTGGGGAGATGCTTTGGACTTGAAAGAACAGGAGGAGAGGAAATGAATGTCTATTTTTCAGAGAATCATAGAATGGTTTGGGTTGGAAAGAACCTTAAGATCATCCAGTTCCAACCTCCCTGCCATGGGCAGCGACACCTCACGCTAGACCATGTTGCCCAAGGCTCTGTCTGACCTGGCCTTGAACACTGCCAGGGATGGAGCATTCACCACTTCTTTGGGCATCCTGTGCCAGGGCCTCACCACCCTCACAAGGAAGAACTTCTTCCTTATATCCAACCTAAACTGCCCCTGTTTAAGTTTAAACAGTACTTCAACAGCAGCAAAATACACAGAATGGTAGAGGTATATGTAGAAAAAATACTAATTTTCAGAAGGTCACATTACAAGAACATTATTAGGGTAACGAGAAAAAAAAGCATTCAAAAGTTAGATGAAGCCATGAAAAAGTCAACCTCTGGCAACTGAAGTCAGCCTCCCAGTGCAGGGACAATCCCAACACTGGCTTTAAAGACATGATCACATCTCTTATTTTTATATTTAACTGTCCTTTTAACACAGCAGCGCTGTGAAGGAAAACAGGACTAGTCCCCTCTGCTATACACCATGACACAGGTCTTGCAGCTCAGTTAAATTGTCCTTCTTTCCTCCAGAAAAGAAAAGATGCCAGAAGTGACACGGAGGAAAGCGACAGGAGTGAAGCAGAGGAGCTGGCAAAGAACAAAGAGTAACACGGGTCTTGCTGCAGAACACCAAGAGGTGAGCAGACTCTTATAAGAGG
This sequence comes from Strigops habroptila, assembly GCF_004027225.2. Taxonomy (NCBI): domain Eukaryota; kingdom Metazoa; phylum Chordata; class Aves; order Psittaciformes; family Psittacidae; genus Strigops; species Strigops habroptila. The sequence continues at coordinate 3,967,562 of NC_044296.2, read as the reverse complement.
GGAGGCTGAATGGGATCTGGGTGGAAAGGCCAGACAGGCTCACAGGTTGCTTCACAGTAGCCTGACTGAGGCATCACCCAATGTATAGGTGGAAGTGAACTTCATTGTAGTCTTTACAGGCAGTTTAGTCACTTTAGGAGCTGTTTTCTTCACTTTTCCTGTTGGGACCATTGTTTTACTTCTTTATGATCATTTATCCAGGAAACAAAAAAAGAGGTCTAGCAAAGTCTCACTGCAAACAGGAGAAGAGGGCTTGAACAAGCTGTTGAAGTTATGACACCAACTGTGGCTATCTATCTCAAAACCTTCCCAAAAGATTCATGAGATCATAAATGACAGTTGCTGAACATTTAGTTGACTTGCAGTTTCAGAAGGTCCTGGCCATCGTTGCCAGCCGCCTCATAAAGGACTTGCATGTGAAAGACACAAGCTTAACTGGGAAATAAGGTTTCAGTTGTAGAGTATAAATTGGTCAAGCTTTGAGGAAGGAGAAACCATTTCTGCAAATAAGGCCTGGCCAATTCATACAAGCTGTGTTTGATGCATAGGTCACACGAAATAGCTCCTGTGTCTAAAGGACTGAATGGTAACTGAATGTCTCTTCAGGGAGACGGCTCCTAAAACTGAAAGCAACTGAAACTCTTCCAAGTGCATGATTTTTCCACCAGAAATTATCATTTAGTCTAAATGGAAGCTTTCAATAGGGATGGATTCATTTTGTTGAGGTTTCATTTTCAAAATTGGAAGTTAAGGGTGTTACAATACTAACATTTTAAGGAGATAGTTTAGGGTTGGATGACTTTTCACCTTGTGTTTTATTGTATCTGATGTCATTTTCTGAATTCATAGTAGAACACAAAATCGGAAGTCAAGGTAAAAATGAATTACACCTAAAGCAGAGTCTGCTTTCCGCAGGTTCTGCATGATGCAGATGTTTTTTAGGCTTATGTCAGTGGAAAAATCTTCTCAAAAACTTGCTGGAGGTGTGACACAGAATCATAACATCAACTGGGTTGGAAAAGACCTTTGAGATCATCAAGTCCAACCGTTGCCCAGGCACTGCCAAGGCCACCACTAAACCATGTCACTAAGAGCCTCATCTACATGTCACTGCTGACTCCAAGGCTCAGAAAATGCAGAGGGTGGATGAATCCACATATATGTGTGTCCGCAGACAACATACAGAAACCTGCAAATGCTGTCTTTAAAATATATTTTCTACTCAGGCTTTGAATCTGCTTCCGAGGGGTCTGCCACATTTTACACAGACACTACAGAAAAATGCAAAGAGGTGGAAAATGAAGGATGATGCAACTAGAACACACTGCTGTGAGGAACCATGCTCCATCTCCCACAAAAATAAAAGTCAGGAAAGATGTGAGAGAGCAAGGCAGAAGGAACTGAGCCAGCATTCCTTTGAAGGACTTTCTCCAAGTTTCTTGTAGCCCCTTTAGGCACTGGAGCTGCTCTAAGGTCTCCCCTTCAGGAGCCTTCTCTTCTCCAGGCTGCCCCAGCCCAGCTCTCTCAGCCTGGCTCCAGAGCAGAGCTGCTCCAGCCCTCGCAGCAGCTCCGGGGCCTCCTCTGGCCTCGCTCCAGCAGCTCCACGTCCCTCTTGTGCTGCTGCCCCAGAGCTGGGGGCAGGCCTGCAGGGGGGGTCTCACGAGATGTGACTATAAACCCATTGGTAACAGGATTTGCAGAAGCCTCTTGCAGAGATGCAGGAGGAAACCTCGAGGGTCAAAAGGGTGCTCTTGATTCAGGTAGCGCTATTCTGCTTGCCAGACTTCACTGAGAAATGGGACTGAGTCTTGCTGAATGGGTTCTTTGGGCTAAGGGGCACTAGTTCAAGGTCACTATGCAAATCTCTCTGTTCAATAGCTTGGTCTAAAGACTTTGGAAAAGTTCACTGTGTGGAATCAGTGAGCTGCTGCTTGTACTGTGACTGCTTCTTTAGTGCATTGAGATTGAGGATGACCAAATATGTGATAGGCATCAAGGTTTGAATGGGAGCTCATTCCTTCCCCCATCTCTTACTAAATGCATACAGTTAAATATATACTAAATACTGCCAGCATTCTGGAATTTAATATTAAACTTGAACTGATGAATGATGTGGCTTTGGGGAAATCAGTGGTTTTGTTCCCAGGAAGTCTCTCTATGGTTTTGATTTGCAGAAGTGAAAAGTATTGTAATGGATACAGGTTCAATGTTCTTCTGCAGCTTCTTCATGTTTAGTCAGTGCTTAAGGCAATTTTGATTGTTCCTCCTTTTTCCTCTTTGTACTCCAGGCTCTTTGCTTGGCTAAGAGCTCCCCTAATTCACTGTGGTCTTATCTGGCTGAGGTAGGTGCCAGTTAAAAGTGTGGAGTTTTGGTTATACAGCTCTGCTGCTCTGAAAGCAGCAGGAAAGACTGAAGAGCAAAGCAGGAGGGTAGAAAACATACTTTATTTTTAGCACGAGATTGACTTATCTTGTATTGAGCCTAGCTGGGGGGATAATGTTTCCAGAGACCTCACATGAGTAAAGGCTGTGTAAAGGCTGAGTTAATTTTAACTGCCTGGCAGTCAAGAAGCATGGAGCCTGCACAAGAACCAGAGGAGCTGGGACCTCAGACAGAAACGGTTGCAGACACAGTTCTTGAGGTTGGAGGGAGCCTCTTCCAGGTCAGCCGCAGGGCACTTTCCGCACACAGTCGTTATTTTGAAGCCATGTTTTTTGGGGGAGCACGAGAGAGCTCTGAGCACCACATAGTGATCAGAGGGATTGATGCAGTGCCCTTCCAGGCGCTGCTTGAGTTTACTCGCACAGCCCAAGTGCTTATACAGCAAGAAAATGTGACCAGCTTACTGGAAACAGCTGATTTCTTTCAGTTCGACAGAGTGAAGCTGTTGTGCGAGAAGTTTCTGGAGAGAGAGCTGCATGTTTCCAACTGCCTGGGCCTGATGACCTACTCGCAGCAATTTGCCTTTATAGAGCTCTATGCCTCTGCTATGAACGTGGCTCTCACTCACTGGGGGGAGGTGATGTGCCAGGAAGAATTTAAGGCACTACCCAAAGAAATGCTGCTGCAGCTCCTACAAAGCGATGACCTCTTCGTTTCACGAGAAGATGTGGTTTTTGACAGTGTTATGAGGTGGATCATGGAGGACCCAGCAACAAGAGAGGAAGACTTCCTGGATTTGGTGGGCCACGTCAGGGTCACTTTTCTGAGTCTGTCCTTCCTCGATTTCCTGGTGAAGCGCAGCAAGTGCTCTGGGGAGGCAGATGCCTTCTCCAGCCTCATCAAGAAGTTAGACCGCTGTCCTCCACCCAGCTGGCAAAATACAGAACTGTGTCCTCATGCAGGTCGGAGCTATGACACCTTATACGTCCTGGGAGGAAAGCATGACAAGGATCAGCAAGAATTATTTCTCTTTCACCCTAAAACAGGGACCTGGCAGGCTTGTTCTCCACTGCAGCGCAGGAACCTCACCCAGTATGCAGTGGCAGCAGTAGGTAACTTGCACAGAAGTGGGACTGAGCAAATGCAGATACAAGTTGAGGCTGAGAGAAGCAAGTGCAGGGACTTCAGTTGCTTCTCCTGTAAATCTGTGCTGTTCAGCATTACTAAAACCTCACTCATATTTGTGCTTCTATTCATTCAAAGAATGGTTTTGTTTTCCTTAATTCTAGGAGCATGTTAAACAAGGGTGAATATTTCTTTTTCATTTAGCAGAAACTATTAAACCAGAATATCATAGAATGGTTTGGATTGGAAAGGACCTTAAATCTCATCCAGTTCCACCCCCCTGCCACAGGCAGGGACACCTTCCACTAGAGCAGGTTGCTCCAAGCCCCTGTGTCCAACCTAGCCTTGAACACTGCCAGGGATGGGGCAGCCACAGCTTCTCTGGGCACCCTGTGCCAGCGCCTCAGCACCCTCACAGGGAAGAGCTTCTGCCTAATACATTACCTACATTAACTTTATCTGGAGTGAGTCTAATGAATTCACTTAAGGCAGCCTTTTTCGCCTTCTCTTTCATGGTGGTTTTGACAGATGGTGACTTCTGATTTATAGTTGCCATGAAGTTAAACTTGCCCATGGATTTTGTGAAATCTTCATGCTTGAAGACTTCCAAGACAGCACAATACCATGGCTTCCCTTATTTAGTGTTGGCGATAGTGCCATTTCAAGCGGGAGTTTGGATATCAGATCCCAAGAGGTTCTTTCCAGTCAGTGTTTGCATGATTTTGTTGAAGAGCAGGAGCAGACTTGGAAGGACTCACTGCATCCTGCAGGCCCAGCATATCTGTGCAGATGAGGAATCAAATACCGCAAACTGATAGAAAGAGCAGTAATTTTCTCTGCTCATCTTGCACCTCATTGGTACAGCCCAGGGAGAAATGAGAAGCTGTAGCTCTTGGGAGCAATTTTTAGCCTTCATGTAACAAGTATTTTCCTCTGCTGTCTTTCCAGGGAGCTTCTTGTTTGTGACAGGAGGATATTTCCGGGATGAGTTTGTATGGTATAGTGTGGATTGGGTTCTTACCTACAACTGCTTGGACAATAGCTGGCTGGAAGGCCCTGCCATGAAGAAGTCCCGCAATAGCCATTGTGCAGTAGGAGCAGGGCTCTACCTGTATGTGCTTGGAGGGAGCACAGATGAAGGGATAATCCCAGCAGTGGAGCGCATGGCTTTGGTGGACTCAGAGTGGGAAAGCATGAGTCCTATGGCTCAGCCTGTGGAGAGGGGAGATGCGGTCAGCTTGGGAACCAGGATCTATGTGGTCTGTGGCCTGGATGAAAATGGACATGTCTATGATGGAGTACAACGGCTGAACACAGAGACAGACAGCTGGGATGTCATCTCATTCTCCCCACTTCCAAGGTAAGGATTAATCTTCTGGAACCTGGCAGGAGAGGAAAGGTTCTTAGTGTTGGTCCTGCTCCAAGAAGAGGTTGAACTAGAGAAATCCAGAAGTCCACCAACACTTCTATGATTCTCTGTTAATCAGGACTCTTGATTTGAGGACCAAGGTCACACTGAATGTTTCAGGGCCAGATCTTTCTATTGATTCTGATCAAGGGTTTCTTCCCTCCCAGGTATGATCTCTGCATCACATCACTAAATGGTGCTCTATACACCATAGGAGGAGGAGCTTTTCGATTCGATGTGGAGACAGATGAATGGACCCGGGTGGATGAGGAATGCTTGACCCACAAGTTCTTCATGGGATGCAGCACTGTGAACGGACGCATTTATCTCGTTGGACAGAGGAAGGGGAATGGTGCCCTCCCCATCGTAGTCCTCTTTGATCCCTACACTGATGTGTGCCAGGTCATCGATAACAAACTCCCTTGTCCCCTTCCTATTCATGGATGTGTCTCTGTGCGAAGATTTGATACATGGGCATGAGCCATGCCAGATCCAGCCTGACCAGAAAGAAGAAGTCCTGTGCTTTCCAGCTGATGGGAGTTAGATTGTGTCAGGTTTGGGCTAAGAAATGATTTAATTTGGAGAACAGCTCTGCTCCTTCGTAACTGTCTTATTTTTACTACCTGGCGAATGAACCTGAAGCAAAAGCTGGTGGAACCCTTGTGTCTACACAAAGATGGCATCGTTGAAAAGAGTGTTGTGATGGTACAGAAACTCCTCAGGATCAACGCTAAATAAAGGGCTGCTGTGACCTTGAACCTCTGTGGTACTCTGTCCATTGAACAACTTGGAGAGACAGGAAAGTCACCGCATCAGTGTTGGAAAATATTGTAGGAGTAAAATGATAAATCAAATTTGCGTCAAAAGAACCTTCAGGAGGATGTATGAGCTCTTAGTGCTGTAGGACAGAGCACAAAAAACCCCAACCAGCCACTGCAGTGAAGCCATACTCAGTGACAGTATGGTTTCAGCCTGAAATAAGCAAGTTTCCCAGGTTATATGATTATGGCTAAAATTACCTTTATTTCAGGTTGGAAAGCACCACAGAAGGAGGGAGGCTGTTCTGGATTTATGCATTTGACAACAGTCTGTAGGGACAGGACAAGGGGAACGGCTTTAACCTGCCAGAGGGGAGATTGAGATGAGCTCTGAGGCAGAAGCTCTTCCCTGTGAGGGTGCTGAGGCGCTGGCACAGGGTGCCCAGAGAAGCTGTGGCTGCCCCATCCCTGGCAGTGTTCAAGGCCAGGTTGGACACAGGGGCTTGGAGCAACCTGCTCTAGTGGAAGGCGTCCCTGCTCGTGGCAGGGGGCTGGAACTGGAGGAGCTTGAAGGTCCCTTCCACCCAAACCCGTCTGTGAGTCTATGAGATCCTCTATTCAGCAGTCTTTAAAACACCCACCAGGAATGCATGAGCCCTCAGAAAAGGGACCAGATGCTCTCAGTGATCTCTCTTTGATTTCCTGTCTCAGAGTGGAGCACAGGTTCTGATGTGGTCCCTCCTAATTTTGCTGTGTTTATGCCCCTCCTGAATAACTGTGATTAGATTTACAGCTGAGGAGAACTGCAGTGTCAGGTGTAGAGCACTTTTTCAGACTAAAGCCCAGACATTTAGGAACAGATTAATTTGTATTTATTTACTCAAAAAATCCTCAAATCTTGTTATTTCTTCAGTATAAAAGAAATAAAAATGTTTACTTACAAATCAAGTTCTAACAAGCAGAACCACAAGTGGATAGCTACAATATAAAAATATGCAGTATTTCCAGACACTGCCTACAATTGAACATTAGGATCTTAAATATTCTTCCCCTAAAATTCCGAGTATCAAATAGGTACTTCCACAAGGTTCATCATGTCGTTTAGCCAAGAATCATCCTAGAAGTTAGTCCAGTCCTTCTGTACAAACGTGGGAGCCTTCTGATACACAGATCACAGCCCCCAAGGCCTGAAACAAGTGCTAGAAAAGCTCTTCTTAGCTACATAGCCTGTAAAGGTGATGACAAGGTATATACAAAAAGAGCCTTTTTCCTGCATGTGCTGGAGCAAGCAGGCAAAAAGAGACTGAACTGAACAGCAGGAAGACTGTAGCATATTGCTTCTTAGCTGAGTACTGCTATCTAAGAGGAAGAAAACCATGTTCTAATGTATTTAGGCTTTAGATTAATTTAAATACATTTTAATGTATTTAAAAATGTAAATGATATAACCGATATTCAGGGCATTCTTTACTAATTTTATGTGGTTGTTTCAAAACTCACGAGATCAAGAGGGCCTCAGGTAGTTCCATGACAATATATTACCCCCTGTCAGCTCTAAACAGTGTAGTTACACATTTACTGGGAAGGGGGAACTCAGAACTTCCTTCTTACATGTCATGCCCCATCCTCACATCGTTTATGGAAAGCCACAAAAATAAGAATTGACCATTCTTTCACACTAACAAAAACACATTCAAACTCCCTCCCCCCAAACCAGGAAGCTTCTCAACACACTAAGTTTTCTCTGATGATTTGCACCCTTGAAGTCTTCAGAGACAACAGAAAGAAAGCACTAGCCATCTTGCTGCTGAATGAAAGGGTTTGGAATAGCTTCCATCCCATCCTGTGGGCAAATAAGAACCACAGAAGTCCCTCTGCAGACCACAAGTCCCAGCTGACGTGTGTCTTCTGTTAATTTGTACTGATCATCTGGATCTGAAAAGCAGAGATCCACAGTTAAAATGGCAACGTAAGTCAAAGAAACCAAATTCCATCAACTTCAACAGGCACAGACATACAGGTCTTTTTCCAGGTGTCTGTGCATTGTGTCATTGAACACATGGACTATAGAAGTGATGCAGCAGTAAGACCTGATGTCTTCAGGACATTGCTGATTTTCAGATTAGTACATGCCACAGTGAGCAACGAAGCACTTTGCTTTGTATGCAAAGCAGAACATGTATCTTGTAAAGAATTCAAAGGCCCTTTCATTCATCTAACCAAAAGCATACATAAAAGTGATTAAAAAAGCTCCCGATCCCGTTTCAAATGCCATTATAGGCAAACATTTTGGGATTGATGCAAATCAGAAAGAGACCCTGACTTCAGAATGCAGAAAGTACATAATCATAGAATAGGGTTGGAAAGGATCTTAAGATCATCTCTTTCCAACCCCCTGCCATGGGCAGGGACATCTCACACTAGACCATATCCCCATACCAAGCCAAACAAAGACAAACCCTTAACACGGCAATAGCTAATTCCACCCTCCTTTAGATGCCAATATACTCAGTAAAAATGCACCACACATCTTCTACAACTCCCTTCTAACAGCAAAATTAAAGCATCAGGTGCTTCTTTGCTAGAAGGCAAGAGAATGCTCTTTAAAAATGCGGTACTATCATATGATAAATTTTGTTTCAGACAGGAAAAAATGGAAGTTTTTATCTTTGGATGGGAAAACCCCCAAATTATATGAAAGTTCTATCAGCTCTACAAAGCTGTAGAAGACTTAGTTCCACAGAAACATAAATACTGCATTTACAGAAGATTTTAAGACAGTAGGATACCAGTTCTTGCTGAGATGCTTTTCCTGCTTTGGGCAAACTGCCAACCCTCCAGCAGTAGAAAGAGAGGCAAAGGAAATTGCCTTATGTGACGAGACACATACAACTTTATTCAAGCTCTAGAGGACAAGAGGGGCAAATGAGTTACAGAAGAGCTCAAGTGAGCACTACCAAGAATGTTCTACCACAGGGAATGTGCTTATTCTAACTTGTTATCCCTTTCTTTACAACTTACTTATCATGAACATGTCTTAGTTTGGATGATGTCAACCTGCAGTTGCTGGTTATTCACTCACAGAGCTGTAACATTTCCTGGGGGGCGTTGAGGAGAAGGAGCTTTATACAGATAGCAGGTTACTTACCTCGCATGTATTCAATGGTACCATCAAGCACAAGGTTCAGAAGAGGGTCAAATCCTTTCAAGACACCACTTGCTATTGAAGACCATACATAAAACAAAAGATCAGAGACCAAAATCAGGTATACAGCAACACAAAACTGCATGAAGAACGGGTTCAGTTCTCCAGTTCTGTTCCCTCCTTCAATCAAGGTTATCAAGCAAAGGAGACCACTGACACAAAAGAGTGCCCTCTTCATCAAAGTGCAAATGCAGGGGCACCCTGTCTGTGTTGTCAACTGGAACTCACGGGGGGTTTAACCAATTCTTCAAAATGCTCTTCAAAACACTAATGTTTGTGTGCTCAGAAAATTTCAGGGATATTTTACAACTATTTAGCATAACAAATGAGTCTAAGTCACACCAGCCAAAAAAACCTGACCAAACCCAACATCCCAAAACTAAACAACCACTCTTAGCACAGGGGTATGGCAAAAAACAAGGCAAGATTGTAATGTTTTGAAGTGCTTTCCTCAGAAACCCCATCTTCCAGGTGCCCTCCTGGAGCAGCTTTTTAACACAAGCACTGACTTCATAGAAAGGCTCTGCAAACAGACAAGCACTTTGTCCTCAACCAGACCACGATTCCACAAGCCTAGTCACTAAATAAATCACAAGACTACACAGAATGATGTCCCAGTATGAAAAAGACTTTTTGATTACCACTAACAGCCCAAACGAAACAAGAGACTCTTACAATCCCAAGTGTTACATGAACATCATGGAAGAACTTGGTGTGAATTGTTTGAGACGAAAATCTAAACCAGTGGATTCAATGGAATTAACAACTGCCCCAAAACCACCAAAAAACCACCAACAAAGAAAACCACGTGAACCCCAAACCCACTTATCAATAAAGAGGACAAGCAACCTCGTAAGCATCAGGACCCAGGGGAGTTTTAACACGATTTTAACAGCATGCTGCCAACTTTGAGACAAACAAGTGGTCTGCAGGTGGCACTACCAGCTGCATCGAGATGGACAAGTGCACACACACAGCAAGGGAGGAGAAGGGGGAATAGTGACACAAGAGCCTCAGAAGTGATGAGAAGACATGGTGAGATATATTGAAACAAGGATGAAGTCTACTGTGAGGGTGCTGAGGTGCTGGCACAGGGTGCCCAGAGAAGCTGTGGCTGCCCCATCCCTGGCAGTGTTCAAGGCCAGGTTGGACACAGGGGCTTGGAGCAACCTGCTCTAGTGGAAGGTGTCCCTGCCCATGGCAGGGGTTGGAGCTGGAGGAGCTTTAAGGTCCATTCAACCCAAACCAGTCTGGGATTCTATGAACTCCAGGGCACATTTAGCATGTTAAGACATGAAAAGGATAACAGGTGAGTTAATTATAACACCCATTAACATTTCTTTGCTGCTTTAAGTGTACCCCTGCAGTATGAAAAAACAGCTAAAAGAAACATGATAGCTGAAGACAATTAATAAAAGATTAAAGAACGGTGCAAGAATGAAACGCTGCGATAAAACCGCAGGCGGGGGCTAATGGCAAAGTTAAAGTAGAGAAGCTTTTACATGGGTAACAGTAAATAACAAATAAGAACCACCCGCTACTCATGGTCTTTCTTTACAAGAAAGGCACGGCACCACACAGGAGACAAGAAACAGCCCAGTCAGCCCCATGCTGCAGAGGCACACGCCTCACCTTCTCTCCCACCTTGGAACTTCACTCGGATTGTTTTGTCGATGTATTTAGACAGGTCCAAAATACTCTCCTTCTTCTTCTTCTCCTTATCCTGAAAGAGAGGAGCAAAGGCAACCTGCATTAAGAAGAACCCTCCCCGCTCTCTCCCCTTACCACATATAAACTCAGACTCCTTTTTAACCACGCTGGTTTGAACGCGGGTACAGAAAGCGCCCAAAGGGACAGCGAGCGGACAGGGTGCCGGGCACGGCAGCGGGCCGGCACCGCGGGGCTCTGCGGCCGCGAACCCCCCGCCGGGGCCCGGCCGCGCTGAGGGAACCCGGGACTGAGCCCCCCGCGCCCCCACAGCCTCCTCACCGCCATCTTGCTCCCGCCGCCGCCGCCGCCACTCGCCATTTCATTCGCCGCTGCCAGAAGTTACGTCGTCCCTCGGCGAAGCCCATTGGTCAATTCCGAGCGCAGGGCGGGACTTCCGCGAAGGGTTGCTGGGTTACGCGGTGCGGAAGGGGCCCGGCCCGGCCCGGCCCGGTCGGAAACAAAGCGGGCGGCGGCGCGGCGGGCCTGGCATGGCGGCGCGGCGGCCCCGGCTGCGTGTCTGGCTGCTCCTGCAGCTCCTGCCGCAGGTGAGCGCCGTGAGAGTCGTGCCCCGGTAGAGGGGGAGCTCTGCTGGGCGGGGGACGGTGATGGGTAAAGCCGGGGTCTGGCGGGGTCTGTGGTGCTGAAGGCCTCGGGTGGTCGGGCGGTGTGTGTCGGTCTGAGAGTCGCCTTTGATGGGCAGTAACGGCGCAGGGCAGAGCTGGGGCTGCCCGGCGACAGCAGGAGGGTGCTGGAAGGGGATAATGGGCAAGTTGCGGCCGCTTGTTCTGGTGGAAAGAAAACGGCGTCTTTTGTGCCTCAGGCTGCAGCCTGTGTTTGTGCCCTCCGCGATTTATCAGCATTTATGTATATCACAGAGTCGCAGACTGGTTTGGGTTGAAGGGACCTTAAAGCTCATCCAGTCCTAACCCCCTGCCACGGGCAGGGACACCTTCCACTAGAGCAGGTTGCTCCAAGCCCCTGTGTCCAACCTGGCCTTGAACACTGCCAGGGATGGGGCAGCCACAGCTTCTCTGGGCACCCTGTGCCAGCGCCTCAGCACCCTCACAGGGAAGATCTTCTGCCTCAGAGCTCATCTCAATCTCCCCTCTGGCAGGTTAAAGCCATTCCCCTTGGCCTGTCCCTACAGCCCCTTGTCCAAAGCCCCTCTCCAGGTTTCCTGCAGCCCCTTTAGGCACTGGAGCTGCTCTAAGGTCTCCCCTTCAGGAGCCTTCTCTTCTCCAGGCTGCCCCAGCCCAGCTCTCTCAGCCTGGCTCCAGAGCAGAGCTGCTCCAGCCCTCGCAGCAGCTCCGGGGCCTCCTCTGGACTCGCTCCAGCAGCTCCACGTCCCTCTTGTGTTGTTGCCCCAGAGCTGGACACAGGACTGCAGTGGGGGGAGAATCACATCATGTTTCTCTGATATTGTTACAGGACAACTGAGAGGTAGCGATACCAGGAAAGAATGGTTAGAGTGGTAGGGAAGTCAAATGAAAATTGAGGACTCAGATACCAAAGCAAGATCTAAGGGCAGATTGTACTCGGTTTTATAAGATCACACCCCTCTTTAGGTTTTTCCAGATGAGGAGCCAGATTTGGATGAACCATGATTCCTTCTAACCCACACCATTCCATGATTCTATCAGCCTTTGGCTAATGAAGAATGTAGTAACATTATCTGCAGTGAGCATGTTGGATCTAGGTGGTGGTCACTATACTAGCTTTCAGCAGAGTATTGAATAGAGGTGTTGATTTGTGTATTTAAAAATCAGAGCACTCTATGACATAGGGTCCAAAGACTTGAAAAGACTGTCTGAAATTCTGAATTAAGGAGGTGGTTGACAATTTAGTCTCACGGAATTGTTGTGTTGTGAATATGGATGGGTCTTTGAGCAAGCTGGTCCTGTGGAGGGTGTCCCTGCCCATGGCAAGGGGTTGGAACTGGATGAGCTTTAAGGTCCTTTCCAACACAAACTTGTCTGTGATTCTATGAAACACTCTCCACTGTACAGTGCTTCTTGAAGAAGTGTTTTCTTTATGTGCAAATTTGCTGTCACTGCTGATGGTCTCCAAATTGGTTGGTGCTGTTTGTGGGAATGAACAACACCAATCTTATGGTTTCTTCTTCCAGGAACACAGCTCCTTGTGTCTGTTAAATCTCTCTGAGATTCAGGTGACTGAATCAGCTGATAGAGCTAAGGAAAGTAGAAAAAATGTATGGGGCATCCAGGTGAGTTTGGGACAGAGGCAGAGAGGAAGGAACAAGATTGAGCCACTGGGTTGGCTCAGTCACTCTCACTGCAGTTTCTGGAAATACGGGTGAGCTGAATTCCTCCTTCTTCCATCTTTTAACTTGCAAACCCCAGAACTTGTCTCTGAGCCTTGTTAATTCACCAATATCGCCAAAAAAAACAATTAGCAAAAAAACCAGGGAGTGTTCTGCATTTTTAATGTATTAAATAAGCAGTGGAAGGGTCTGATGAAGTTCAGAGCAAAAAAGTGTGCTCTTAATGCCACAATTAGATTGGCTCAGATGCCTGTTAGGTTGTGCTCTCAGGCTTTACACTTCTGTTGTGTGAAAACCTTTTGCAGCTTTATATAAAACACTTTGTTTTTGTGTTAATTGTACAACAATCTTCATGAAGCTGGGATTCTTACAGAGTTCCAGCTTTGCAGAGGTCTTGTTTGTGACAGGGCGCTGTTGTTTATATGGATGCCTGGTTGGCGATGATATTTAATTGCAAACACTCTCCCCTTATTCCTATAGGGAAAATGGATAATTCCCTAATTAACTGGGAGATGTTAATTCTGTTATTTGAAGCTTGGAAGTCCATTCCTATTGAAGCTTGTTGCAGTGCTTCCTAAATTATATGTGTTGTAAGAAGCCAGTATCCTAAAACACCGTATTGCCGCAACAGCTGCTGTTTTCTGAACGCCCTTTGGGGTTGTAGGAACATGGTGTAGGGTCTGCACAGCTTACATTGCCTTACTGGTTAATGTAGCATATGGAATGAACTCGAGGAACTAAGAACCATCATAAACGTTGCCACCATCCCAGTGCATCAGCTGTGTTGTTTTGAACTTGCTTTTGTTCTCTGATATCTGGTGTCATAAATAAAAACAAAACTGGAAGCATCAAAGCTCTGTGGTACTGAAACAAGAACCTCTGATGCCTGCTGAGGTGGGAGGACAAGAACAATCTTGTAGTGGCTGTTGACAGAATTGAGAACTAGGCTTTGATGCTAAGTGAGAATCGCGTTGTAAAAATGTCTGTTAATCCACATTCTCCATGGACTTCGTAAAGCTCCGTACACCCTCTTCTGCTTTTAGCCCTGCTCATATCCCCTTTAATTCCTCTCATCCTTGATTTCTTCACTAGGCTTTTGGCACACAAAAACACAGAGCTTCTAAAATATCTTGAGCATTTCACATTAAGAACCTTTTACTCCCTTAATACTTCTTTAAAGAACATCCATTAAGTGGCTCAGAAAGCATAATTGTGTATTAGACTCCCCAGTGTTCCATTTGGGATTATTACCGAGTCCCAGTGATGGTTATTGAAATGCAAATGCAGCAACACACCCTGTACTTATTCTCTTGTTTTAAAGATCTGTAGTTTGTATCTTAGAAATGTAAGACTTTTAGCTGTATAGATTGATTGCTTCTCAAATGCATAAAACTGTTGGATTACAGGGAGCTGCTCCTGGGAAGCTGCCTGAAGAGTTTGGATGCGGTTGTACATGTAATATTCAAAACAGAGCTCCTCAATGTTTGCTTGTTTCAGCCCAGTCAGACCCTGTAACAAGAAGCAGGGAATGCTTTTCTTCTGATCATTTGCCTGGGTCTGTATTTTGATCTCTGTGGCTTGTTACTCTTGGAATATTCAAGATGATAAGAATGGATTATTTTTTGCTATGCCTTCCTTTCGTTGGAAGGGGTTTAGGTGCTCTGGATAAATAGCTGAGATAGGAGTTAAAAAGTCCACCTTGGCAAATAGCTGGGTTTTGCTAAACACATTTTCTCCTTATCACGTATGCACAATAGTATCTCCCTTCCTCCACAAATAGCTGTATCTTGTGAACTTGCACTTTGCTTAAGTGGTTTTAATCTGCACTGGAATAAACCGTGTCACCTGCTATGCCAAGCACGCTTCAGGACCAATGGAATATGTTTTAGAGCACTTAATGAACACTAATGATGTGAAAAAAGGAACAAAGTTGCTGCATGAGTTATTGAAGACCAATTATATGCAAAAGAGCTAAATATAAAAATCTCTACCTCCTGTATACTTTTAGGATTATGTTTCTTTACTGGTATCTTGTAGTACAATGTCAGTAAAATGTGGAGATTGTTCCTGTTTAAAGGACAATTCTTTGCAGTGTTCCAAAAAGTGTCTTCTCGGGGTGCAGGATAACCTCTGTGTAGTGGGGTTTGAAATAAAGAGGGAGAAATTAGAATGATTGATTCTTTGAATGGATTTTTGAACAAGACACAACTTCGGTGCTGCCTCCAGTCATCTTTAGCATCTTGTTTCTCAGCTGCTGCCTGGAGAGACAAATGTTTCTCTGCATGTAACATGTATCTCTAAGAGTTTAACTGTGTAATTATCAACTCATTAGTCTGTTTAGTTTATGAATGTTAAACTAGATGTTGACAGATTAGTCTATCACAACTTTCTGTCTAATTCGGGAGCAGCAGTGGTTAGGGATATTACATTGTGTTTCTCTCCAGAATAAGGTTTCATCAGTTCTGATGAAACAAAGTGATTTGTTTGAGGAAAACTAAATCTGAACAATAGAGCAATTAAACATGTCTTAAGTCAGTGACTTGGTTTTGTTAAAGAGTGCTGGACAGCAACAGACAAGGATGAAGGGGAAGGGAGGAGTTGGGTCTGTGGGTAGAGGGCAGTGGAACATGAAGGTGAGTGGTAGAAGGATAAGATGGGAGGGGGGGGGGTTTGGTTTCCTTTGTTGGTTTTTTGTTTTGTTTGTTATCTGAACCTGCTGGTGCTGGTGAACTGATGGTCTCCCCTCATCCTGTGTGCTGGGGATGAATGGGCAGCATTCCACCAGGAACAAAACATGTGATTAGTTAGTGACAGCCAGGTCAGATATTCATAGAATCACAGAATGGTTTGAATTGGAAGGGACCTTAAAGCTCCTTTAGTTCCAACCCCCTGCCACGGGCAGGGACACCTTCCACTAGAGCAGGTTGCTCCAAGCCCCTGTGTCCAACCTGGCCTTGAACACTGCCAGGGATGGGGCAGCCACAGCTTCTCTGGGCACCCTGTGCCAGCGCCTCAGCACCCTCACAGGGAAGAGCTTCTGCCTCAGAGCTCATCTCAATCTCCCCTCTGCCAGGTTAAAGCCATTCCCCTTGGCCTGTCCCTACAGCCCCTTGTCCAAAGCCCCTCTCCAGGTTTCCTGGAGCCCCTTTAGGCACTGGAGCTGCTCTAAGGTCTCCCCTTCAGGAGCCTTCTCTTCTCCAGGCTGCCCCAGCCCAGCTCTCTCAGCCTGGCTCCAGAGCAGAGCTGCTCCAGCCCTCGCAGCAGCTCCGTGGCCGCCTCTGGCCTCGCTCCAGCAGCTCCACGTCCCTCTTGTGCTGCTGCCCCAGAGCTGGATCAGGACTGCAGGTCTCTTATCTGTTCTGCAGTAGTTCAGTTTCCTACTATTGCTCTGCTTATATGCTTATATGTACCATTGTAGCTGTGTTGTTTGGGATTGTTTTGGGGTTTTTTGTGTTTTGTTTTTTTATAGGCATCCAGTGAGGTTTCATTTGATTCTTAGACTAGTTGGTGTGTACATGGAATCTTCATAATGCATCTGCACTTGTTTGAAGTATGATGGAAATAGTAACAAATTCCACTATACTCCCTGCACAGATACTGAAACTGTGGAATCTTTTGGTTTTCTTTAAAATACAAAGCAGGGCAGTCAGCAGCAAGTTGCACCCATCACTTCTCCTGTTTCATGTGCTCTAAAATTCTTGTTGTGAATCTTTTGTTATGTTTTCAGGTGTACTGTGAGTATGGGATGGTACATGTCCTTTCAGAAATGCCGGGCAGCAAAGGAAAAGACTACTGTATCCTCTTCAACTCTCAGTGGGCCCATTTGCCACAGGATCTGGGTAAAGCTGTAAGTACCTGGCCAAGCAGAAGAACTTGGTCAAAAATGCCTTTGTTACAGGGAAATTTCTAATTTCTAACTTGAACTATTAGAATTTGAAACAACTACTTTGTTTGCTCTACTTATTTCTGTCTGTTGAGATCACCCTAGGCAGTGCTATGATGGCAATATTCTTTTCCAGGCAGCATGCCAAGGTAATAGCTATTTCTGGTTCAAAACAAAAAATCTTCCTTTTGTGCAATGTGACCAATTAAATGAAAATGGCACTTACCTGGGGTTGGAAAGGAGTTTTTATATGTCAGTATGATATGAAGAGATGCCACGTGGCCTTGCTATTATACTGTACTGTGACCTTTCGTGCTTTCTCAGTGGTTCATAGTTTTGTCCACTGCAAGAGTAAGTAGTCACAAATTGTATCAAGCTTTCTCTGCTTTATCCAAAGCTGTATGAGCTGACAGTTGAGTCAATTCTTCACTCTATTCCATGAGAAAAAGTTACTGTCACTGAATGATAAAATCAGCAAATACCTATTGAATAAGCACCTAAAAGGAGAGATGATATGGAGGGGTTGCCTGATACTCTGTTTTATTCATTGTATTTCTTAATCTGTCAGTTAAGTGCTACACAGAATTATTAATGTTTCTTATCAATGTATAATCAAGTCTTCATAACCCGTGGTGTGTTATCTAGATTACTCCCTAGATACATAGATAGCTCAGATGCTGATGCTGCCTTTGTCTTGTGTAGACCCAGCTAATAAATTCTGCACTTGATGTGACGCTGTGTAAGGTGAAGTCAGCCCATGTGCACAGTGTATCCCTTTGCTCCAACAGCAGCAGTGAGGATGCAGGAGTGCATGAAGCTGGTTTGAGAGACTTCAGGTCTCCATTGGCTGGATCCAGGCAGGCTTCCACAGAGTGTCTGGCATTGTAGACTGCAGGATTTGTGGGGGCTGGGGACTATAATGTAGACATCTTGTTTCAACCAGTCTCATAAAAGTCACTGGTGACATATTTCAGTAGCTCTGCAGGAGCTAATACAGTCTAGAAGAGCTTGCATTGAACTGAAACTGAAGCACTCAACAGGTTCTGATCTACCTTCCACAGAGCACTTGGGTTTCCTATGCTATATCCCTTGCCTATCCCTGTTTCCTTCCTCAGCTCTCCCTCTGCCTTTCCCTTCTTCCACATTCTCCCTCCTCCTTCCCTCTAGTACTTCAGCAGTTCAGTTTATTAACTGAGGTGGTGCAAGGCACCAACCTGAGCTCACTCTGCATTTGTGTTGTGATAGGGCTGATAAGCTTTCCTGAAACCTGGACAACCAGGTGCATGTAGAGATGTTTTACTGTTTCTAAAGGAGGATCCAGGTTGGCAACAGCAGTTTGGAAGCTTGGAGCTACTGTGACAGCTTGACTCTTAAATCAGTAGAGTCAGTTATACAGGTATTTGGTATTGTATGATGTACCTGTGGATTTCTGATACGAAGTGTTACATGGGTCAGCTTTTCAGGTTCAAACTCTACCCTGGCACTTCTCAAACTTAACAGCTCAACTCTTAACAAGAGTGAGGCTGTGACCTGCTTCTGTTAGCACAAGACACACCAAGAATCAGTTATTTGGTAGATATTTGCATTTTCCAGGTGACTTGCAAATAGAACTGGGCAAAGGTGCTTGTTGTTGCTTGGGTTTTGTGAGGAACAGTTTGTGTTGGTGTTATTTCTAAAACCTTGAAGTGTCTTTGGACTGATTCTGTGTAAACATTCCAGAGTAGATGATGTTGGGTCTGAGGATGGCCAGCACTAAGAATTGGGGCATGCATGCAATGTTGCTGAACTATAAGCAGTGAGAAGCAGCTTAGAATCTGATATCCAGGTGCTTAGGATCTAAAATCTCAGCTAACTGGATATGATTGGTTTCAAAATGGAAGCTTGTTTTTGTTGCCCATGCTTTTATACTTTACCCCAGCCTGTGTTTGTGTTTCTAGCTGTTCATAGCCTACATCCTCTCAGCCTGCAACTCTGTGCCGCCCTAGCAATTACACTTTGCTGTACTCCTCCTACATCCTGGATGCATGCATCAGAACAGCGGCAGTGCTGAAGAAAACAAATGCAAGTGCATTAACCCAAACTTTATTACCAGCAGAATTCTGTACAGTAAGTTGAAGCAAGTCAGGACCCTACGTTATAGAGAAGGCAGCACTGGTTTTAGCTTTCGAGTTTCTCCAAGGGTGCTCTATTACTCCATTACTTGAAAGTTCTAAATTGTCCTTTAGAAACTCTGTGGTTTCTGCACTTGACTTCTTTTATAATTTTATATGTATGCATTTAACTAATTTCTTTATTTTCAGTCACTCTTGGAACTGCAGAATCAGACAGCATCTGTTTTGTGTTCTTCTTCTGATGTACCTCATGGGGGATTTAATAATCAAATCCCCATGGTGATGCGAGGGAATTGCACCTTCTATGAGAAAGTGAGGCTTGCTCAGATAAATGGAGCTCGTGGGCTGCTGATTGTTAGTAAGGAGAGACTGGTAAGCTTCTTCTGTCTTTTCTATATTGCTGATACTCCTCTGATGTTAGATATTGTCTTGTCTTCAGTGCTTATTGCTGGTATTTGATGCTCCTCTTTAAAATAAATAATATATGTGTGTGTTTATGTGTGTACATACATTGCACAGCTATGTGTGGAAATAATACATCTGAAGGAATGAGGAATGAAGCAGGAGGAGGTATTCATTTAAATAGGAAATGCTGCATAGAGCCCATGAAACATTTAAGTCAAGGGCTCAGAATTATCCTTTTGTCATGTGAAATACTGGAATCAAAGAAGGAGGTTGGTTTATTGGCTCATACTACTGCCTTGAGTGAGATCTAGATCACAGTGAATCCAGTGTTCTAGATTCAGCTGGAGCATCACCACTGCATATTTTGTAAAATTGGTGGTTTTGAATACTCTAGTCAATACTAGGTGCACACATCAGTCATAAAACCCGATATGCAAATGGTACTGCTTGAAGTTTGGTTGCTGCTGTTACAGTCTTTATTGAGTTATATTTTAGTGGAAGCAGGCATACATTTTTACTTTGAGTTTTTGCTGTCATTATGTTCCTTTCTGGAATATTTCCCAAATTAACAGAAACACAATTTCCAACTTTAACCTTTTGGAAGCAGTAGAAGAAATGAATATATTCTTACCTGGACTGATCTGTCTTTCAGGTTCCTCCTGGGGGTAACAGGAGTCAATATGAAGAGATTGATATTCCTGTGGCTCTGCTCAGCTATAATGATATGTTAGATATTCGCAAGGTAAACTTGATACTAAATTCTCTGGTTTATATTATCTCATTTAAATGAGTCACTCAACAGGTTTTGAAGTCCATCTTAAGAGCTTTGAATCCGTAGAGAGCTGTAATACTGAAGATTGTATTATTATGTTGAAAATATATATTGAAAAAAACCACATCTCATGGGAGGCTATTTCTCACCTTCAGAATAAAATGGAGCCTGGTGCTGGAAATGGACATCACTAATAGTAGAGCAAATAGATTACTCTTAAGTATTTATAATAAAACCCCATTCTGAGGTTGCTTAGTGAAAACTAAATAACTGAACCTTTACTAAGGTAGCTTTTTGGAAGTGATTCATAACTTGTATTTACCTCCGCAGAATTTTGGCACCCATGTGAGAGGGGCGCTGTATGCACCAAATGAGCCTGTGCTGGACTATAACATGGTGATTATATTTGTCATGGCTGTGGGGACTGTTGCAATTGGAGGCTACTGGGCAGGAAGCAGAGATGTTAAAAAGTGAGTCCCTGGATTGTAGTAAGTCAGTTTTCCTGTGTCTTTCCCAGAAAAAAGAATATGTGGTATTTATCTAAGATCACTTGGTAGCTCTGCAATGAGGTTTGGAGACTCTCTGTCTAACCAAAGTGGTTAGACATCACATGCTGATGTGATGTTTGAAAGGCCTTGGGTTGGCTTTGTTGCTGGATGAAATGATCAGAGTATAATTTGCATGGAGAGTTTTTTAGTATTTTACCATGTCAAAAAGCCAAACATTTGCAAAGCTCAGAAGGAGAATTGGATAGTTCCAGGCTTCCTGTTAGGGCTTTTGCAAAAAATCAGCATAAAAATCCTTTGTAAAAAAGGGAATAAAACCTGGTTTTACTGGTGTGATGCAAAACAAAGGGTAAGAGAGATGGGTAACACATGCTGTGTTTGCTGTGAATCTTGGATTGAAATTTTATGGTTATTTTTTGCCAGTAGGTGGAGGTTGGGGGGAGGAGGTCACCTGTGCCACACTTAGTTCTAACATTTGCTTTATATATGCAACCTGACTTTAGGATTTCTTCTGAAGTCAGCAAATTTTTCTGCAGTATTTCAGGTTTCTGTTGAGTTCTTAGTGGATGAAAAATAGTGCTTTTGATAAACTAATGCAGTGCTTACTGGTTTTTGCATCACATTGTATCTGATATTCATACATCCACGTGAAATGTGGAGTTTCGCTGACTTGAGTGGAAGTCAGTGCAGGCATTGGTGCCGTGTCATGTTTTCCAACCCCGTGTTGTTCTCACTGAAGATTCAGTGCCCTTTTCCATTTTGTTGCAGAAGGAAGGGACTGATTATAGTCGTGTTACTCTTTCAGGCGGTACATGAAGCACAAACGTGATGATGGCACAGAGAAACACGATGATGAAACAGTTGACGTGACTCCCATAATGATCTGTGTGTTTGTAGTGATGTGCTGCTCAATGCTGATCCTCCTTTATTTCTTCTATGACCACTTAGGTACTTTTAAAGTTGTATTTGTACTGATACATCTTCAATATCACAAGGCTGCCATCATTTCAAGAATGTTTTTTCTATGAAAATCATTAAGAAACAGTTGTCTTCTGGCACGTTTCTTCATCCCAATATGATTTAAAACCTTGTAAGAAAACCCACTGAGTAGATTTCTATACCTGCTCTCAGAGAGGTTGAATTAGGTTATCACAGAGGTTCTTTCAAACATTAAAGCCTATTAAGTAGATAAAGATTTAATATCTTCCACCTCTTATTTTATCAAAGGTATTCTCAAACCTCTACTGGTCTTTATATTATTGTTCAATTTGAAGTTAAGTAATGGGATCCAGGATCAATTTTTTTTGTTATAAAGATGATAAGTTTCTACTGATTGCTTATTAAATTGATTGACAAAAGCACGTGAGAGCTTAATGCACTGGATCTTCCATCACATTTCTGAGGAAGTTATGAAAGATGCATCTCATCTGTATTAATTCATTTTGCTACTGGGTGATTTTAAAGGTTGCCTTATAATGCTCATGTAAACTCATAATGAGAAGAGAAACACTTGATTTGTTGAAGTATCAAGTACACCTGAGTAAAATGAGCTAGAATTAGATCCTTAAAAAGCATAGATCTAATCAACAATCATTTCAAGGATCTGAATTTAAGTTTTGCTGGTGAGATGTAAGCCTTGTTTCTCAGTCAGGCTCTTTGATTTGTCTGTTCTTTATTCAGTCAAGATATGGTAAAAAAGCATGTCTTACCTTATCCTACTTGAACTTACTACTTTTTCTTTCCCAGTCTATGTTATCATAGGAATATTCTGCCTGGCTGCCTCAATTGGTCTTTACAGCTGTCTGTCACCCTTTGTAAGAAGATTCCCCTTGGGAAAGTGCAGGTATGTGGCAACTTCTGGATTTTTAATGGGCAGAATTAATTTTGTATAACGTTGGGGAGCTGTGGGATTTACAAGGTGGTTTCATACTTCAAAATGTTTCTAAAGGAGGAGGGTAACTACGTAGACAACTGCAGCTTTGGTGTGTTTCATTTTCAGAATCCCAAACAACAACTTGCCTTATTTCCACAAGCGGCCACAGGTCCGGATGTTGCTGCTGGCAGTATTTTGTATCTCTGTCAGTGTAGTCTGGGGAGTCTTCAGAAATGAAGATCAGTAAGTGTATACTTTAGTATCTGTGCTAGAAATTATAGGATGCTTTATAGTATAGATAACTGACATCCATAGAAGCCTAAACTTGTCCAGGATGTAGAGTGATAAGAAAGAAACTAGAGACTTGGGCAGAAATTCTTAGTTGTTCCTTATGTGCTTCATCTTTGTCATGCTGGTTTAAGTTACAGCCAACTGTCTCTTGTTAAGCTTTAATTTCTCTGAGTCTCAGTCCATATTCTGATCTCTTTGGCTTAAGACAGCTTTTCAGAAGTGGCATGGAGAGTTTGACACAAGTTGTCTAACTTCTTCATGAGAATAAGAGCTGTGAAGATTGTCAGATCTTTAGTTTCTCTCAACTGTCTGGTATGAGTAAATAATTCTCAATGTCCAGTACCTAATTATAGCATGTTCTTACTACTTTTGTTAGAATTTGGGGGGTTGAAGGGGGAAGGGTGTTGGGGGTTGGTTTGGGGCTTTTTTTAACCCCTTATGTCACTCACAGATGCTCCAGTTTCCCCAAACATACATGACATGTTCATCATCTTGGTCCCTCTCTCAGGGATTCTCTGTTGGAACTGAAACGCTGGCTAGTGTTTCTGCTGATGGTACCAAAGCTGTCTTGCTTGTGCCTTGAATGCCTGTTACTGCTTTTGTGGGGCCCATTTTCTGTGTTAAGGCTGTGGATCATTCACTGACTGAACTCATATATCCAGGAAGTATCAACTCTCAAACACCTTTTAGAGAAATAAGTGTCAGACTGAGTAGTACAGAAGTACTATAGAGCTATTCCAACCTGGGATATTTGGGACTAGGAAGTCCATTTTCTGCCTCAAAGCTGCAGTGGTCCTGAGTGTCTCCTGCACAAAAGTTTATCAGCAAGTGCTCAGGTGTTGATCACAGTAGCATAATCTCTCATCTGCATCTAGACAATTTTAGGGAAACTTTAATGTTCTGTATCTCAAATCCTACTTCTCTTTGATTCTAACAGTCAAGAGTAAAGCAAAGAGCATTGGTACTTCTATGCCTAACCTGCAAAACACGATCAAGAAACAGCCCAGGTGTAAGCTTCCCTCAGCACACAAGGAGGGGTACACACATACTCAGGCCAAAGGAGCCCAGTACTTCATATTTTGGTACCCACTGAGCTCGTCTGGCTGCTTTTCACTCCACCTCACTATCTGCTCATACAGCCTGTGCTTCATCAGTGTCTCTATGAGGACCTTATGGGACATTCTCAGTGGAAAGCCTTACTAAAGCCTAGATACACAATATCCCCACTGCTCTCCCCTCATCTACCATTCATTTAATTGTCAAAGGTATTCAGGTTGATCACGCATAACTTCCCATTTGTGAATCCATGCTGGCAACAAGGATGTTAATAGTTTTTTGTCCAAGTAGGTCCTTAGTGAGGACAAGGCTTGGCCTGGTTTTCCTACTGCTTCCTGCAAAAATGTTGCTCTTCTCTTTCTTTAGGTGGGCCTGGGTTCTGCAAGATGCTTTAGGAATTGCTTTCTGTCTTTATATGTTGAAAACAATTCGCCTGCCTACATTTAAGGTATAAAAGTTAAACAAATGTAGAAAGAGGATGTTTGCCTGTATATAGTTCAACAGAGGAGTTGCTTATAATGGAGTACATTGGCTTGGAAATGCACTTCCATTCACGTGTGGTTTGGAAAAGAGTGAAGTAATGACTAAGATGTAGACCAATAAGTGGTATGTGAGAGGTTTTGGGGGAGGCTTGTTGTTTGGGGTTGTTTTTTGTTGGGTGTTGGGGGCTTTTTTGCTTGGTTTGTTCTCAAATTTAATTACCTTCTTTTCTATGGTGCATGCAAGACCCAGTTCTTCCATTTAAAATATTTAGGAATCAAGAAAAATAACTCGTTGACTTGGTTGAGTCCTTGTTAGCTTTTTGCCTTGAATAGTCTTAAGTTGCTAATTATTACTTTGCTGTTTACTATTGCATCTGATGTAAATACCAAGTATCTTGTCTCTTCCTTCAGGCTTGTACCTTGCTCCTCCTGGTTCTTTTTGTGTATGATGTATTCTTTGTATTTATCACACCTTTTCTAACAAGGGTAAGTAATGCACTTCTTTAGTGCCTGCTGCTCACAGTGTGTTCTTAAATGATGCCAGACCTGCTGAGTATAGTGCTGATTTACAATTTCCCCCTTTTTTTCCTGTAGTCTGGGGAGAGTATAATGGTGGAGGTGGCTGCAGGTCCGACTGATTCTTCCACTCATGAAAAGGTACTACATGTAGACTGAAAGAATGGCGCTAATTTCCAGCTATTACACTTTCAACTTCTCTATAGAATTCAAAGACCACAAAGCTGAAATGGAGATGCCAATCTGAAAAGAATTTAATGTGGGACTAAGCACTCCTGACCTCTCTGGAAATCTGTACCAAACACAGGGGGCAAATCAGACTTTTAGTGGTTCATCACAACAGCTTTGGTCTTCTTGGTTTGTTTTTAGAAAGTATTTCATTACTCATACCTTAGATACATTGTGTTAGTTGTTGTCAGGAGCATTAATAAAATATTTTAAGAAAAAAAAATCAGAGAATCTATAATGTAAAATAAAAAGAAAAAAGAAAATAGAGACATTTGCTTTATTTTGAAGTCTGCAGTTTCACTACTCAGGAGCAAGTGCTAGTAGATGGTGTCAGTATGTAGAGGAAACAGCTTTTCATAAGGCATGTGTCTCTCATTCCAAGCTCCCAATGGTCCTGAAGGTTCCACGCCTGAACTCCTCACCCTTGGCTCTGTGTGACAGGCCTTTTTCTCTTCTAGGATTTGGAGACATTTTAGTTCCAGGTATTTCTTGCTTAGCATGTGAGCATGTGAATAATTTTACTTGTTGCACTGTGATATTAGTTTATACCTTTTGTACTTCTGCTTCAGGTGGGCAGTTTGATTTGACTGCTGCACTAGTCACCTTTTTCCATAAGAAATTCAATGCACATCAATCTTATGGTTCAATTTCACATGCAGTGATGTCAAGAAATGTAGAGAAATCTCCAGAGTTGGTTTAGCAACTAATTTTATAGTATAAAACATACTTAGTAGTACGGTGATAGAGGAAATGATTTGTCTATTTGCCCATGATTTGAGTACACACATATCTGACCACCCAAAGTGTCATCATTTTGTTAGTCACTCAACATCCAGAGTTTCTACCACATCTCCTCTCACCTTTGACTTTAGCTAGTATGTAGAAGCATGCCTGGCATCACTGCAGGTGAAAACAAGTTTGCACCTCTGGCTTTCACATTCTTTCTGTGAAATTATTTATTTATTTTTTTGTATTTTTTGGGAAACAGGAACTGTGTCATCCCTGGTTTTGTCCCCTCTAACCTGTAATAGGCATAGACATTAACCATAAATTTCTACTGTCTTTACTAGGAGCTGGAAGGGATGAACTTAATCTTATTTGTGTTGTGAACACTATTTTTACAACTGTTTATTAGGAATGGGATGATGTTTTTTATTTAGGATCTGTGTATTTGTAGATCTTAATTTGATTATTAGAGTGCTTCTGTTATACTGGGCTGTTCTAGAGGCTGTGCAGCCTCCTGCATGGTGCTCTCATAATACTTAAACACTGGGGTGCCCACGTCAGGCTTGGGGGGGGGGGGGAAATCTTAGAAGTTCCTCAATAATTTGATGGCTTTGTGTATCTTAATGCATGAACGGGTTGAAAGCATGTTGTAATTGTTCTTTCCTTTCCCAGGCTTACTGGTCGCCTATTGCCATAGATTTGATATTCAGGTGCAGTCATCCAGAGTGTATTTTGTAGCCTGCACCATAGGTATGTATAACAGTGACACCTCAACACAGTATCTACAGGGGTTGCTCCCTTTAAAAACATGCCATCAATCTCAAACTACATATTCTTCTCCTTTTATTATTAAACAGAAATTTGTTAGCAAAGTACTTTCCAGGTTAGACACTCCATCACCAAGGTATCTGATGTCATTTTCCTGAGCTTGGAAAATGAGCTTTCCTGCTATATGTAAGATAAGGGGAGCTTCTTGTTACCATGGTTGTCTCACTATAGCCCTTACATCTACACTATCTTTATAGATGTTTAGCTGCTCCTTCTGGTTTCTTAGAATCCTGGATTGGTTTGGATTGGAAGGGACCTTAAAGCTCATCCAGTTCCAAGCCCCTGCCCCAGGCAGGGACACCTTCCACTAGAGCAGGTTGCTCCAAGCCCTGTTTCTTCATTCATGAATCTTTGAGTTTATTGCATATGAGAATTCAGGTTCAGGAATAGCTTCCTTTGACTTTACTTTTTATGTATTGTAAAAATCTGTGACTTAGGATGCAATGAATTGCATTATGATGGCTTTAACACCACTAAATTAGTTTTCTTCTTTAGTCTGTAGAATCTACAAAGTTACATGCCATGGACTTAAAGATGACTTAGAGATCTCTGGCTTTGTTACAAAGTGTTTATGCTATCAAAGGCTTAAGATACTTGCAGTTAATGTAATTAAAAATTTTCATGGAAAACTGCTTTAGAAAAGCAGTTATTCTGCTTTCGAAAAGATAGCTCAGTTCTTGGAGACTTAGAGCAGGGTTAGAGAGATGCCTTTATTTCACTGTACCAAATAATTTCCTCTTGTGTATACTTAAACTCTTGCCTTACCTGGTACTTTCAAAACAGAAAATTGATGGGAAAAGGTTGTATTGATGAAGAGTTAGCAGTGTACTACTGCAGTGATGAAAACTAACCACATACAGGGCTGTGTTAGCAAGATTGAGCCAGCAATATGAGAGAAGTGAGTATTCCCCTCAATTTGGCAGCTGAATCTTAACCAGGATCCCTAGTACAAGACAGACATTGACATACTAGAGTAAATCCAGTGGATGCCATCAAGATGGCTGAGGGCTGGAGCATATGATTTTAAAACAAGAG
Source organism: Strigops habroptila (assembly GCF_004027225.2). Classification (NCBI taxonomy): domain Eukaryota; kingdom Metazoa; phylum Chordata; class Aves; order Psittaciformes; family Psittacidae; genus Strigops; species Strigops habroptila. The sequence continues at coordinate 3,939,980 of NC_044296.2, read as the reverse complement.
AAGGCAAAGAGGAGATTCTGTTGCTGTCTGCAGCTACCTAATGCGAGGATGCAGAGAAGACCAAGACAGACTTTTGTAACAGGTACGCAGGGTTAAGATGCGAGGCAATGGACTTAAGTCACAAGAAGAAATACTTCAACTAGATATATGGAGCTCTCACTAATAACATAATGTGCCCTGAAAAAAAAACATTTCTCAAAAACTGCAAAAAGTTGCTGAATATTCTAATCATAGAATCAACCAGGTTGGAAAAGACAAGACCTTTAAGATCATCAAGTCCCACCATTCCCCAGCACTGCCAAGGCCACCACTAACCCATGGCACTGAGGGCCTCGTCTGCACAGTGTGTGAACCCTTCCAGGGACGGCGACTCCAGCACTGCCCTGGGCAGCCTGTTCCAATGCCTGAGCACCCTCTGGGAAAGGAATTGTTCCTCAGCTCCATCTAAACCTGCCCTGGTGCAGCTTGAGGCCGTTTCCTCTTGTCCCATCCCTTGTTCCTTGGGAGCAGAGACCAGCCCCCTCCTGGCTCCATCCTCCTGTCAAGCAGTTGCAGAGAGCGATAAGGTCCCCCCTGAGCCTTCTCTTCTCCAGACTAAACCCCCCCAGGTCCCTCAGCCGTTCCTCATCACACTTGTGCTCCAGGCCCTGCACCAGCTCCGGGGCCCTTCTCTGGCCCCGCTCCAGCACCTCAGTATCTTTCTTCATCTGGTTCCCGAGTGAAAAATCAGCTGGATTTTAGTTTGTTGTTCTGAAAATGTAATTGAAAATAATTCCAACCTGAGATCCTAGCTGCTTCTGTTCTACTTAGTAATATTTGCAGAATATGTGCAAAAATTAAATAGAATGTAGTAGAAAATTGTAACATACAGCTGGCTTGGTTTTGTTTTTCTTTTGTTGTTGGTTTTGTCTGGTTTTGTGATGCTGCAGGGTGGTAAGAAACAGCCAAAGCCAAGCCAAACAAACAGCATATGTTATAACTGTATCTGTTGAATTCATAAATGTGAATATATTTTAATATATAGGACCCCCCCTATATTTTATATACATATAAAAAATATAGATTTCATTTGTTTATTTTGCTGTTCTCGAAATGCATAAGGAAATTATTTAATTGCACAGTATGGCCTAGGCCAACCACACTATATGTTATTATCAATAGAAAGACTGTAGTATCTCTGTTAAGTAAAGCACTACTCCAGGTTTACATTGCGTGTATAATGCTTGTGTCTAAAGAGGCCTGAGAAAATACTGAAGATGTTGTTTTACATATTACTTGAACAAAGTTCCTGTTAGGATGCTCATCTAGCTAATGATTTAGTTGTTCTTGAGCAAAGCTCTACCTGAATAACTGGGTTTTGCTGGTTTTATTTCCTTTCAGCATATGGCTTAGGCCTCCTTATGACCTTTGTTGCCTTGGCAATGATGCAGATGGGCCAACCTGCTCTCCTCTACTTGGTGCCCTGTACCCTCTTCATAAGCTTTGCTGTGGCTTTTTGGAGGAAGGAGCTTGCAATGTTCTGGACGGGCAGCGGCTTTGCGGTGAATACCAGTTTGATATGAGTGTCTTCAAGAAATACTAATATTATAAAAACCTAACTAGAATTAAAGTTGAGTAAAATATTGCAGTATTATCAAACCAAACCAAAGATTATTGTTTTGCTTGATCCTTTGCGTTTTTACATACTTCTTTTTGCCTCAGGAAGGTTTTATTTTTTTACTGTTTATGGCCACTTAAACTGGTTAGTGAAAAGTAAAGCAGATCTTGTCTGTCCTTCTGGATTGGGACATAATTTTACTCGTTTGATCTACGTTGAAATTACTATTATTAAGTATTAAAATAATGATTTCCGATAGTAAATATATCCTTAAAATATTTGTCTTCATGTGTTTTTTCACAGCCTGCTGCTTATGAAGGTAGAAATCTAGTTCAATATAGTAAATTATCACTTTGTTTCACTGTGGGCATAAGTGAAATGAATTTGATTCCAAAAAGAATGATTTCCATTGTGATGCATAGTTCTAGATTCTGAATAATTACCTGAAGGGCAAATCTATTGAGCTAGAGGTTCCCCCCCCCCCCAGTAATATTTATTTTGTTATTCAACTATTTGTGATAAACTTCACAACTTTCCTCTAGAGAACTGAATGTAATTGTTGGAAAAATATTTGAGATCATTTGAAATGTGATGGGAAAGTTGTCAATTGTTGTACATTGAGAGTAAAGGTGTGGGCAAAACCAGAGAGTGACCAAGTGCCAAAGTGCTCTTTGCCTCTTCCTGCATAATCAGCATCTGAAATCAGCAGGGAATAATCAAGCAGAAGGCAATTAAACACATTTCTGGAAGAAAAATCCCCTTGTGTACTATAAAACACAAAGACAGGATAACTATGCATGTGTCCGCAATGATAATGGAGACGATGGACGTTTAATCTTCATCTTGTGTGACCATCACTCCTGATACCTGGCACTGTAATTCTTGCTTTCCATCATTCTGACTGTGATTTTCCATTTACAGAAAGACCTACCTCAGCCTCCCTTGGTGATAGCTCCTGTCAACTGCCCTGAGCTACCCAAAGATAGCAGTGTACCAGCCTCTCAACAAGACACAGAGCAAATGATCAATCCTACCCTCCACGTGAAGGAGCTGCATGGCCCCACCTCAGCTGCAGAGGAGCTGGCTGATACCGACACAAAGAGGGACCAGTCACAAATTCCTATGGCACAGAGTGAGGAGGAACCAGCTGGTCAGAATAAGGACAACGGTGACAGCAAAGGCATAAATACAGAGCAAAACCAGCTGGAATAAACAGTGATAAGAACTCCTTTTCCCTCACAAACATATCCATGTAAAACCAGTATGTATTTAGGACTGGTTTAGTAGTGTTTGCGTTCATTGAGGAACCTCACTGGGAGTCTGATCATCAAATCCAACAACGAATGTTCTGCCTCCAGCTTCAGTACAGCTATACAATTCAAACATCTTTCTGAAATATGGTGCTCTACAAGGGTTCTGATGTATGGATTTCAATGCTCATTTCATTAGGGAATGCCTCTGACTGTTCCATTTTCTCTATAGCAAGGTAGTATTACAAGTTTATTTACACAGTACTCTGTGCTTGTGTGGCTATTTTGCTGCTTTAGCATAGTGTAGGTTCACATGGAGGAAAAGCATTGAACAAGTCTGCTACAATGCTTAATTGAGAGAAACATAATAGGGTTTTGGGGTTTTTTTTAGCACTTTCCCTATTGTCACCTTTACTTTTTCCCTACTTGTCAAAACCATTGATATAAGGGAATGCTTTAGTATAAACTCATTCAGGAAATGCAGAGAATGGTTTAGTTACCAGCCTCTGAACGGATTTATACTACCATGGTGCATTAAATGCATCTCTTAATGTTTTTGTCTTTGTCTTTTACTCCAGGTACCTGGGTTAGTTACTAGTTTAGTTTAAAAGGCAGGATGAATGGAGCTGCAGGAAGCTTTCTAAGCACTTGTGTGAACTCTAGGGGCTGTTCTGAAAATACAGTCACAGAATCATAGAATAAACCAGGTTGGAAAAGACCTTTAAGATCATCAGGTCCAGCCTTTACCCCAGGACTGCCAAGGCCACCATTAAACCATGTCATTAAGGGCCTCGTCTGCATGGTTTGTGAACACTTCCAGGGACGGTGTTTGTCACAGAACACTGGAAGCAAAAGCATATTAGGAATGTTTAATGTTATAGGAATAAAACACAAGCCAAATAGGTAAGAAAATAGGTAGTAGTACTATCCTAAGTTTAACAGGCAGTATTTTTGTTAGGAAAATATTAAAGCAGTAAAAGTCCAAGTGTTTGGGGGTTTGAGCTACTGCTTGTTACTGATTTAAGGGATGGAATTGTGATTTCTAGTTCTGAAGAAAATAATCTGGTGATTTTATTCCCAAGGGAACACATACAGTGCTACAGTCAGTTGTGATTTTAAAGCTTGCTTGCTCCTCAGTAACTGCCTCAGTCATGCTTTGTCTTTGTCCCAAGAGGAGCCAAAGCATGACCTGTGAGGCTCTGGAATGAGGCTGTGTTCTAACCTGTTATTTTGCACCTCTTGCTACATGACATTGGGAAGGACTAAATTTGTGAATTTAAAACTTTTTGGGATGCATCTGGTCTTATTTTATGTACCTGAAATAGTGCATTTTCTTGTATAACATGATTGAGTCTTAGTACATGTAGAGGGATGATACGATTTGTAGATTATTCCATCCAAGAACATTTGGTTTTGTCAAAGGTGTCTGGTCTGTTCTACGCTTAAGATACAATCCCAGAAAGCCTCAAACACTTCACATTAAAACTGAAAGAGAAATTTGAAGTATTCTATGATCCTAGAATATGATTCCAAATGGCATGGGAGATAGACTCTTCAGAGTATCTGAGGGCCCAAAATGTCATTTAGAAGAGTATCCTAATAGTGACATGATCAGAGGTGATGCTTTTAAATTAGAAGTCTCCATTGGCATGTTGAGTTGGAGTCACTTGTGATGTCTGGCTGTTAAGTTTCTGCCGTTGTCTTTTTGGCTACGTCTTCCAAAACTTTACCCTGTGCTTTTTGGATGATAACTTCTGTTTCTGTTTCACGTTGGGTGGATACTGTCCTTTCTCTAGAATGCGAAATGCTTTCTGTAAAAACCACACTATGGCTTCAGAGTTTTACCAGCTTCTGCTTAAAACTTCAAGCCCTGACGATAAGTTGATTCAGCGGTGAACTTCTTAAAAGGCTTCCTGAGTCCGAAGGCCTGCACTACATTTGGTTTATGAATTACCCTAACGGAAGAGAGTAGTACTAAAGAGATCTCTTTTTTAATCTCCTCTTTAATGGACTATGTTACTTTTGCCAGCAGTAATCTGAACCAGTTATTACTAATAAAAGCAACAGAGACATTTTACTGAAACCTTCAGCCAGCTGGATTATGCCTTACTTTAAGCCATTGTAAAAGTATGTATAATAAACTAAGAAAACAATGTTGTGGGGTTGGTTTTTTTTTAAAGAAAACACTCTTTGTGTCTTAGGCTGTGAGAGCAGGGGCCGGACGTTCGTGCTCTATGTGCTGTGCTGCAGGATGGCTGGGAGCAGGCACCGTAGAGGTTGCAAGCAATTGGACTTCTAGGTGGGAAAGCGAGGAGCGAGAGCAATGCTGGTGGCACTGTTGTGGAGCTCACCGTGTGCAGAAGAGACTCAGCACCAGCTTTCTGTCCTGGCTCTTAGGCTGTGGGAGCAGGGGCCGCACGTTCTCCAGCATGCTTGTAGCCCTCTTCAGACACTGGAAGCTGCTCTGTGGTCACCATGCATCTTCTTTTCTCCAGGCTGAACAGCCCCAACTTTCTTAGCCTGCCTTCATATGGGAGGTGTTCCAGCCCCTGGTCATCCGTGGGTTTTACATTCCTGTGATTCTCCTTCCCATCCCATCCAGGGAGAGGGGAAGCAGGGGGTGAGCGAGCGGCTGCATGGTGCTGAGTTGCCAACTGGGCTTAAAACATGAGAGTGGCTAATGGACAGAATTGTTCCCTAGCTGTGACTCAGATTGTTATTGCAACCTGCAATCAACCCTCAAAGGCCGCAGACAAACATTCTCAGTGCTGAACTTGACAGTTATGACCAAAACAATAAAATTGCCATCATAACCAAACCCATTTTCAGAATAACAAACTAAAATCCAGCTGATTTTTCACTCAGGAACCAGATGAAGAAAGATACTGAGGTGCTGGAGTGGGGCCAGAGAAGGGCCCCGGAGCTGGTGCAGGGCCTGGAGCACAAGTGTGATGTGGGCTGAGGGACCTGGGGGCTTTAGTCTGGAGAAGAGAAGGCTCAGGGGGGACCTTCTCGCTCTCTGCAACTGCCTGACAGGAGGATGGAGCCAGGAGGGGGCTGGTCTCTGCTCCCAAGGAACAAGGGATGGGACAAGAGCAAACAGCCTCAAGCTGCACCAGGGCAGGTTTAGATGGAGCTGAGGAACAATTCCTTCCCCAAAGGGTGCTCAGGCATTGGAACAGGCTGCCCAGGGCAGGGCTGGAGTCACCGTCCCTGCAAGTGTTCACTCACTGTGTAGACGAGGCCTCAGTGCCATGGGTTAGTGGTGGCCTTGGCAGTGCTGGGAACGGTTGGACTTGATGATTTTAAAGGTCTTTTCCAACCTGGTTGATTCTCTGATTTTATGATTCTATACATCCGAGAATGATACAACCAGAACACAGGTACATTTCCACCATGGCTTTGTGCCCGTGGTTTTCGCTGTGTCCTGCATTTCACTTTTAGGTACAGCAGTACAGATGGGAGGACAAAAACTGAGAAATTTCTTGTGTTAGCTGGCTTTAAAAACAAAACCAAAAAAGACTTCCAGCAGGACAGCCTTTCTGTTGGGGCTGTTGCTGCGGAATCAAGAGACAGCGACTGCCATTCACACAAAGAGGGTTCCAAACCAGAAAAACTGGTTTTGTGTTAAATAAAGGGTAGTAAATGTGAAGATACAGCCTGGCCACAAAGCTCATCCTAAAATATTCTAAACCTCATCCTATCTTAGTTGAAACAGTAGCTAGTATTCCAGATTTAAACATCGACCTGTATACTAGAACAAAATTAGCCCAATGAACAAGCTGTTTGACTTTTACTGTACCCATTGCATAGACATGGACAGAGCATTTGTTTAAAAAACAAAAATAAAGCCTAAGTTATTGGTCTTGGCACAGAGTGATGCTCCAATGGGGAATTAAACCACTCAAACAGGAGGATGTCATCATCTGGGTTGGGTGAGACCCTAAACTGCTCTTCTGATGAGTTCTTAGAGACAACCTGGCCCATGGTTCTACCGCCAGTGCCACATGTGCATGATATATCGCTATGGTTTATCTCAATGACTCTGAAAGCATCTCCCATCTGACATACTCACTGGAGATGTGTCCTACGTGACCACTTCTGCATCTGCAGAAACACTTTGTGTTGACTATTTACAAACATCTTATCTATGTACAACTTCCTCAGTCTTGCAGCAAGAACCCCCTTGGGGAGCCTGTGGAAGGAAGATGCCATCCATCCCGATGGCTCCTTTAAGCACAGGAATTGCAGAGGTGTTGCCAGAAGGTTGTCTTCAGGGCACACTGAAATTCCTGCACTAGTTGCTCAAATTCTTTCTTGTGAAGCTCTTCAGTCAGCTCCCTACTTTCAAATTAAGTCATTGTCTCAAATCAGTTCATGATCTCACCTGGGCAGACGATTAAATGGAGAGTTCCTGGACCACGGAGGGACTTCATGGCTTCGCTGCACTGGCTGTGCGCACAGGGCTAAACCTGATCCATGCATATACCACAACTGAAGGGCATACTTGAGTTTCACACCCACAGCTCACTCATAACGAGTTCCGTGGCTCTTGCCACATATCCCAAATGATTTTAACTTTTTTCTTTTCTACTTTAGAAGGGAATGAAGGTTGCGTATCTCTCAGAGGAGGTGAGAGGACTTCTCACTTGCTATAATGAAATGCAGCAGCCCAGACTTCCAGCATTCACAGGCCCAGTGCTGTTGTGTAGTAGGAGGTGGAAGAAAGTTACTTGAACAGAAAAATAGTGCCTAGATGTGAAAATACAAAGCTCTGAATGCCTCCAGCCTTTAAGTGTAACATTAGGTAGGAATTGGTGGTGGTTTTCTTTTCGTGGGAACTGTATTCAGGCAAACACAGTATTTTGAATTTTGATTTCAGGTTTTTCTGTTTACGGAAAAATTCTCATATTCTCATATTCTGTTTACAGACAATTCTCATATTCAAGGTTTGTCACCTTCCACATCTCTTCAGTATCATCTACAAGATACAATTGACTCTTAGATCACCTCCTCATACTGCACTCAGCAGAATGGTTCCTTGGAAAGAGATGCAGCTTTGGGAAGAGGTGTGCTATGGGTCTCCAGTGGCTCCTAGGAATTATCCTGTTCCCAGCAGGTGCTCCAGCAAACCCTAACTCTAGCTCAGGGGAATCTTCCCATCTTCTCAGGTATTTTTAAGGACTTCTTTTTTTCAGTTTTGCCTCACTAGTTAACTGCAGTAGAGCAGAAGCAGTAACCTTCTGTTCTATCTTATGTCTGTGTTAATGCAGCAGATCAGGACCGCTAGTGCTAGTTCCTGCATAACAGGTTTCCATAAAAGATCTTGGGATGCTTCAGGGAAAAAAAGTTAGGAGGGCAAATGATCTCCCGTTGTTCTTTCCCAGGTATCCATCTAAATGTTCTGGTGGTCTTTAGCCTCATCACTGTTGAATAAAATACACATCCTCTGCATAGCCATATAGTCCTGCCATTCAAATGCTCCCTGTTTTCTTCTGAGTGAGGCATGGGAAATCCTCTTTTCCCTGGAGGATACAAGGAAAGACCATCTGAGCAGCAAGCCCTCGTCTGGTGCCTCTTCCTAGACTTGTTTGCTTCCCATCATGGGATGGATTAGTACAGGCAGAGGACATTAAGGAGCTGCATGTACTCTATGCATGAAATCCGTGGATCCATGGGTTAGTCCATGGGTGGACTAACATCCATGCTGGTTAGTCCATCCCAGGGGCAGAATTCGTTAGTCTTGTTGAACTTCAGGAGGTTTCTTTTGTTCTCCCAAGCGCACTCTGTTACCTGTGACTGTCGTGTCAGCCATGGGCAGTAGCTCTTTAACACTGGAAAAAAGATCCATAGTCCCTACTCCAGTGATGAGAGCAATAGTGCTATTTCCAGTGCAAAGTTGGTTTAGAGACCTCTGGAAGTCCGTACCAGGAGTGTATTTGGTACCTTACCAAAGACGGAGCTTAGCAAAGGCACCCAATGCTGTGGCTGTTGCAGAGCTGTGCAGTGGCTGCCATACACTGAGAATAATCCCATCAAAGTTCAAATAATTTGAATTAATAAGAAGTTAACAAGTCACTCAGTGTTTCCAGGTTATTTCAGTGGAAAAAAAGAGGGGGAAACTCCTAGCAGGAAAAAAGCTTTATAGCCATCAGTTCTCTATAGTTATGACAATCACTACAGTGGAATTGGATTTTATGGGGAAAAAAGTGTTTCTTCTCAAATTTCCTCATAGTTACATGCAGGTATTATTTCTTCTATTCCTATATTCTCTTCTATTTGGATGGTTTTATCTCTCTGAAATCAAGATTTAAAATGAAATTAAATCAACAGATAGTTTCATTATTCCTTTTGAGTCTAAGAAATGTCTCTTCCCAGTGCAGAAAAAGGAAATGAAATAAGTGAATCTGCACCAAAAGTGTGGCTTGGGGGTGGTGTGACGCCTATCCTTGAAGTATCAGGATGGGGTTCTGATGACAAAATAACTCTTAAATTCAGATCAGTTGCCATAAGCTGTTATTTTTTTGTCCCTATTCCATTTCCTAGTTGTTTTACCACAGGAAGAGAAACAGGAGCCACAACCGTTTGGCCATTTGAAAAGGCTTTCCCAGGAAGCAGAATGAAATGACTTGTCTGTGAAATCTTTTCATGTCAAGTCCTCCTGGCTGTGTATTTTGCACCTGGAAATTCTCCTGACCATTGGAATCATGATGTATCCTGTGCAACAAGTTTTCCAGCACTCCAATGCAGCAAACCAGTTAAATACTGGTAAAGGTGTTTAAATCCTTCTGGTGCATCACTATGTTTTCCTGATCGTTCTGTGGAATTTCAAGGATGACATTGCTTTAGTGCAGTGTTTATTGTATCTGGATGCTGTAATAGCGTGTAGAGCAAACCTGCAATGACCAGGGTGGCCCCAACTGTCCCTGTTGATTTTGGTTACCAGTGATTAAAGGCCAGGTTGGACACAGGGGCTTGGAGCAACCTGCTCTAGTGGAAGGTGTCCCTGCCCGTGGCAGGGGGTTGGAACTGGATGAGCTTTAAGGTCCTTTCCAACCCAAACCAGGCTGGGATTCTGTGATCAATAGAGTGTGGACTGCAAGTGCTGCAGGTGTGTGACTGAGGAAGTGAGTGGGGGGTTATAGACGTGCTCCCCTTCACCGTTTTTACTCCGTGGGGCTGACAAGTTCTGGAGCAGGGTAAATTCGGTGCTGCTGGTGGGAGTCACCGGCACTTCTGGCAGCAATTTTGCTCCTGCCCTGCTGGAGAAACGCTGCTGAAGTGAATGGGAGCTGTACACTGAACTGCAGAAACTGTGCTGCGGGCTTGGGAGAAGCAGGAGCAGGAGTATCCCAAAATCCAGTGAGGCAACAAACCAGCTCTTCAGGGTTCCTGCTTCTTAGCCTGTGCCTTTAAGCTCCGTATGCAAAATCCCCGTGTGCCTCCCACCCTCCTCTCTAATCACCGGGGGAGGGAGGCGGGAGGCACCGCTCCGGGGGAGAAGGTTTCCAGGGAAAAACCACCTTGTGGCAGCGGGAAAAGCAAAGCGGGTGAGTTCCTGCTCCTTCTTAACAGCCCTTTTTATTTCCTTCGAGGTGTCGGGCTCTCTGGGCAAGGGTGGGAAGAGACAAGCGAAAACCTGCCCCTACCCCGGGCATTGCCCCCACCCCGGGGCGCTTCTCGCCCCCTGGTCCAGCGCAGATTGCGGGGAGCGCAGGGAGAGCCGCATCCCTCCTGCCCGCCTCGGGCTGTCCGGGCCACCCCATCCCTGCTCCTGCACTTGGACATTTCCCGACAAGTGCGAATTTGAAATTGCTCCTCCCCACTTGAATATTCCTCCCCCCCCCTCCCGTCCAGCTTGGAGAGATTCCTCTTGCTTTGTTGGCTCTAAGGAAACGGTTCGTTTCTGAATTTATTACTATTAGAGGAAACACCAAAACTTTTATTTAAACTAAGAGACACAAATAACTTTGGTGCTTCCTTCTTTAGTCACTTATGGCTAAATCAGAGAATCAGAATCACAGACTGGTTTGGGTTGGAAGGGACCTAAAAGATTATAGAATCCATATAATAGTTTGGGTTGGAATGAAGGGACCTTCAACGGTCAATTAGTCCAACCCCCTGCAAGAAGCAGGGACATCTTCAACGAGATCAGGTTGCTCAGAACCACATCCAGCCTGGCCTTGAGTGTCTCCAGGATGGGACATCCACCACCTCTCTGGGCAACCTAGTTTCAAGCCCTTACCACGGGCAGGGACACCTTTCACTAGAGCAGGTTGCTCCAAGCCCCTGTGTCCAACCTGGCCTTGAACACTGCCAGGGATGGGGCAGCCACAGCTTCTCTGGGCAAAGATTTTTCCTTCTGTGATCCTGGGGTGCTTTTTAATGTTTTTTGATTCCACCTGACTCTAAAATGACTTGGGGGAGGTCGGGAGCACTTTGCACAAAGATTGGTGATGCTGGAGGGGATTTCTTCAGCTCCTCAGACCAAGGAGCCAACGCTGGCCACAGGACCAGGCTGCCCATTGAACGCCTGTGAAATTTTGGCACTTCTGCCAGTTGTCATTTCTGCAGGTTAGATTTCTGTAGGATATTTATTTTTTTTGTCTATTAGCCAGCATGTCTTCAGCTATAACAAATGTGTGATCTAATGGATGAGCCTTGGTGGAAAGTGGTCACTGGACCCACTTCTCTGAAAGAACTGGTTAAGGAGGAATGTTGTTGTTTCTTTAACACACTGGAAACCAAATGCAGAGAATGGTCTACAGTATTTAAAAGCTGTAACAAATTATGGAATATGAAAGATGGGAGATTGAGATGAGCTCTGAGGCAGCAGTTCTTCCCTGTGAGGGTGCTGAGGCGCTGGCACAGGGTGCCCAGAGAAGCTGTGGCTGCCCCATCCCTGGCGGTGTTCAAGGCCAGGTTGGACACAGGGGCTTGGAGCAACCTGCTCTAGTGGAAGGTGTCCCTGCCCGTGCAGGGGGTTGGAACTGGGTGAGCTTTAAGGTCCCTTCAACCCAAACCGGTCTGGGATTCTAGAAGAAAAGTTCAGGTTATTTCATGGGAAATAAAAAGTGCAGCTTTAACAATAATGCACACCTAAATGTTAAAATAAGCAGCATTATCCCTATATGAAATGCTGCTGTGACCCAGCCATGGCTGTGAGCAGTTTTGACTTTGGTATGGGACAAATCTTGTAGCAACTGCCATGGGCTTGGACCAGCACCATCATTTGAGCTGAAGTAAATGTTTCTGCAGATGGATGGTGCTTTGTTCCCGCAGCTGAAGGAAAGTGCTAGAGAGTGCTGTCATGCTACTTTGCACCCACTTGTCTTCCAGCATAAGGCTGCCCTGCAGAGCTCAGGCATATTCCCCTGTATACTGCTGGAGGGAGGTCCCTGTGGGTGAAGGAAACAAGCAATACAGGGCAGGGTTGGAGCACTGTGTGTGCAGTGTTCTGCAGCCTGTGTCTGGGGCGATCTGCAGCCTGTGTTTGGGGCGACAGCCACAGCACCTGAGTTTAGCAGATGATGCTGTCCCACATAGATACATGTAGAGTTTCATCCTGCATTTCCGTCTGAAATCAGTGACAAAACTCCCATTGACTCAGGTGCTGTGAGTCCCCTGCATGGCTGAGATCTTTTATCACCAGCTGGTTTCTCTCTGTGAATTCCTCCTTTGAGGGAGCAGGCGTTGCAAGCGGCTGCTTTCAGGGTAGCATGGAGGGGTTAGTGCCCATGAGACTTAATGCTCATCAAACTGTAACAGTGGCTGAAGCCAGGTACAATCTACACATTGCTTCTAATGTACGGAAGCTGGTCAGAAAGAATGTGGTTATCTGCAAAAGAAAGGCATCTACTGCAGCCCCTCTTCTTCCGAGAACCTCTGGTCTCAGTACCTCCACCATCTCCATCAGGACCTAGATTTCTCCTACAGCCTTTGCACTGGGCCAGATGCTGTGTCCAAGGGAGAAGGGCGGTTGTCACTAAGGAAGATGCCAGGAGTTAAGCATGTGAGTTTTTCTTGGCCATTCATGAACTGCAAAGTATCAAATTATATAGTGCTTCTGTTGTGAAAAGTAATTGGACAAAAATGGCGCTTCCTTGCTCACTGGATACTCCCCGTGTGTACTCGGTATTTACTATCTGTATGGAGTTTTTGGGCCAGCACAGTCTGGGAGGAGGAAGGCAGCTTTTATTTTACTGTGTAATCCATGGCTGAAAGTTTAAAAAGTAATTGCAGGTACAAATCTGCCTGATTCTCTGTTACCAAAGGGAGAGCTTGGAGCTGAGTGTCTCCAAGGTGGAAATGATGTTAGAGCTTTTGTTGCTGGTGATAATACAGGAACCGGGGAGCTCAGCCTGCCTATCATGTCCCAGCTGAGACTGCAGAGCTGGCAGGCAGGGAGAGGATCTTCTTACTTGTAAATCGAGAGACATTTGAAGTCCAAGAGAGACAATAAACAAGGCCCGCACAGTGTCATTGGCCTGCTGCAAGCAGGACTACAGCTGAACCCGCCGCACCTCCAAGAAGAGTGCTGCCAGTGAGCAGGCACTCAGGGTCATCACTAAACTGGGTGGCAGGGGCTGGTGACAGCCAGAACACATTTGTTCACTAGCAGGCTGCTTGGCGGCTGAGGGGTCTTTGCTCAATAGAGAAGAGGTGTCCCCAGTCCAGGGTCTGCAGCCTCTTAGGTGAGAGTGTTTCTGCTTGGAAGTAGGGTATAGCCTTTCAAATGCAGCACAACCCCATTAAGCATTAACCTACAGAGAGCTGGGGGACATGCACTACTCTGCATGTCCCGTTACAGAAGTTGGAAATGGGTTAAAGCAAAAGGGTTAAAGAAATACAGTGTTGGGTGGTTCAAGGAACCAGTCTGGTGGCAGGAGATGCTCGTGCCATACGAAACAAAAAGGCCACGTTAGCCAAACCTGGCTTGTCTGTGTCTGCTGATGATGTGGTTGCTTTGTCTGTGCTTATGAGAGCATCATCTGGCCCAGCTGGTGTGATGCTGAGCAGCTCTGTCCTCTCTTCATGTGTTCTACTGGCTGGCTGCATAGGGGTTTTGGTCTCTTCAGACTGACAAATCTTTGCACCGCCACCCAGCAGATACCTCTGGTGGTAAATCCACTCCTCTAGGAAGATAGTTTGCCTTCTATCAGGAGCTGCTGCCAAAAGTTGCTGAGCTCCATTTTATACAGTTAAATTCCCAAGTGTAAATTAAAAATCACAAGGATTTCCCTCATTTTAAATGAGATTTTTGGGCTTCACTGTCCTCACTACCAGGCTGTGTCAGCAGATCTGTTTGCACACTACATCTCTTCGTCTCCTCTGGTCGTGCTTCTGCTTTCACTTACCACAAGTGACCATTTTCTCTCTTGTGCTCAAGCTCATGGTTTGGTGGCACAGATGTGGTTTGTTGTTCTGGCACCTGTGATTTTGAATGGTGAACCCACCAAGTGAGGCACCTTGAGGTCTACTTTTTCATTTTGGGCTTTATTCTTCTGGAGAAATGTGATTCTGCTTCTGCTGAATTCCTCCTCTGAAGTCCCACAAGTCTTATCTCACTGATAAAAAGTCCTTCACTCACCTTTGACCAAGTGCTCCTTGCTTCCTGAGGTTGCAGGTGGACTTGCTGCTGATCATTTTGTCTGCCTCAAGCAAGTCACATATTTTTCATACCAGTGCCATCATTTTGCAAGGGCTCTGTCTGGGTGAGGACTTACAGGCATGACCTTAGGCCACGAGACAAGTTTTACAACCCTTGTGTCTGAAGGCTCAGCAGTGTTGCTGTGCTGAGAGCCAGACTAACCCTGTAACAGCACCATCTTAATGTGGGATAAAGCACATGTTTTATTGACACGTGGTTATTCAAATGCAGCATATCGGCTGCCCTTTATAGCCATAGTGTTGGAGAAAACCATCCAAACATGCTAGAATATAGCAATGCAGCACAAAGACTCCAGAGCAGCCTGGACTCTGCCATATGGAGACATTAGGGTTTTCTCACATTCATTTTATGTCAGTGAAGTTGACTTCTGAAGACATGGGTACCACTATTTCTTTCTCTGTGTCTTTCCTCTGCTCACCAGAGGAGAGTCTTGGCTCATGTCCTCATGGTGGAAGGCTGCTGCTGGGGGCTGGCAGACCAGGAACAGGAGAAGCCAGAGAAGAGCAGAAGGGCGCTGGGCGAAGCAGCATGAGACAGAGGTGTGAGCATTCCTGTTCTGAAGGGAGAGAGAATAAGCATGAAGAGTTAGAGAGGACTGGGAAGGTGGAAGGAAGGGCCTCAGAAGCTGAAAACATGAAGGGAAGGAAACAATAGAGGCAAAGAAAGAGAAATACCAAGTAGCGGAAAACAAGAGGCTGGATCTACCTCCTTGTCCCCTCATTGCTCCTGCTCATGATGTGCTCCTGACCTGCTCCATGAGTGCACGCAAGTGCTCACACACACACGTGCTACTTTCTTGTCCTCCTTGATGAGAGGAGTGGGTGTTAGTGACAGTTTGGCTAATTAGAAGAAGGATAAATGGGTATTTGTACCATTCGACTTAATATTTTGAGATGTCCCTGTCTGTACCAGTTGAGAAATAAAATAGATCTTCCCAGGAAATTCTATGGAATGACTCAAGGCTGCCCTGGAGCCAAAACCAGACTCCTGTCAAGAACACAAACCCTGAACTGCCAAGAAGCAGAAGAGCAGAGATGGTGCCCATCTCCCAGGAATCTCAGAGGATCCTTAGGGACAGCTGGAGATGGTGATTTTCACAGGACAGTTCTTCTTGACATTTTCTGTAGCACATGCCTCCTCTGCTAAAGTGGAGCACTGAGAAGAAACCCCACTAAAATAGGACTGGAAGGACTCTCTTAGATCACTGTTCTCCCCAGTATCAGGGACATCATATTTTATAGCCACTCACAATTTATAATCTGACAAAAATACATAAATGTGCTTTTTCTTGTCAACATTCCTACTGGAAACTCATGCTTCTCTGTCAATACTCTCCTAACAACAAAATTTACTTTTCACTCATCTGGTTTTATGCAATGGTGTTTTTCAATGGCTATAGCTCCGGGCATCTTTTCTCCATGATGTATTTAGAGATGGCCCTTATCTTCTTTTACTAGAAAAATTCCAATCTCTATTTTGCTCTTGCAAGGTGGGCTTTCCATTTACACTGCTCACACCAAAGGAAAATAAACTTTTCTTATGCTAAAAGGGAGAGCAAAGAAGACAGGTTTGGATTGGTTTGGGAAATAGAAGGCTTCAGTGTCTCTAAATATGCTGGTTTTTTCCAGTTAAAATATCAGTGCAATCAGTAATATAGACTTCTTTCTAGGGTCCCAAGTACCTTTTATTGTAATATGACTTTTTATATGCAGCCAAGATCAGTTCAGTGTCTAACTTGTACTGTCAAAATAACACCCAGCCTTAGCTAGTTTTGGCTGTGATGTTAATTCTTTCTCAGATGTTGTTGTCCCACCTTTAAAGTCCATTGGTAGTAAGACCACTGTTCCACTGGTCAGCATATCTGGATTAGATTTTTGAGCTTCCATGTTCAGCATACCACAAGGGAGCCAGTGACTCCAAAACCTATTGTAAGTGTGGAGGAGGAATCACTCATCTGTATGTATTCAGGTCACAAGGACCACTGGAAAAGAATGTTTCGTACCTGTCTCCTCTTAGACAGAGCTGAGCTGTCAAATGGAGATAGATACTGTTAACAAAACCGAGGCGCCCAAAGCGCCTATCTCTGCCAGGCTCAGTTACAGCTGGAAAAGAATATTTGGAGGTCTGTTAGAAAAAAAAGAGGCATCTTGGACAGACTGTCCCTTCCTCCCCCTTTTCTCTCTGTCTGTTGCCTCACAAAGAAGTGACCTTTTAAAATCTCTTATCTAGAAGCTTCAGTTTAAAGAGCTGCTGACGCCTCTTGGAAAACACTGAAAAGCTCTTCTGAAACAGTTCCGCTGCTTCCTGCGTCCTGGGTCCCTTTCTTCCCTCTTTCTCTTTCATGGCTTGATGCATTTACATTAGAAAAGGTTGTTCCTCCACAGCTTCCCTATTTGCTGAAGTCAGAGCCTGATTTATAGCATTGGCCATTGCAGCCCAACCACTTGGCATCTTCTGAAGTGGACAGCATAGAAGTGACTAGACGAGATGTCCCTCAGCAGGAAGAATCTGGGACTGAGGAAGGAGAAGCTGAGTGTGGTTAATGCTCTTGAAACTGTCAGTATCTCAGCAGAGTGAGTCTGAGAGATGAATTGGCCACACCAAGACTCTTCTAGTGTGACCTGTAAGTCTGAAGCTTCCCAGCTGGAGGTTGAGTCTTCAAAAAACTCAATCTAAAGCTGAGGAACTTTGGACCTTTGGCCAAGAAGTTTGAAGCTCCATGTATTTCAACTCTGACCAAACAAACTGTCTTAGACAGACTTTTGTGTGCCAGTCCGAAGGGAAGGGTTGTGTATCTTCTTCCTACCTGTGAGGCAGAAATATTAATCCAGTAGTTTAATACCTTTTAGGGCCATAGGAAATCAGTGCCCTTTCTTGTCTCATTTGGCTTCTTGCAAAAACTAACATGACTGAAGTATGGCTGATGGAATGACTGTGGATACAGCAGGATATCCCAGCCTCTTTCATTCCTATCAATAGCCAGTTGATGACATGCAAAAGGCGGCCAACCACGGGCTCACTTTACTAACAAGCGTGCAGACAGAAAACCAAGGTAAGTGCCCTATTTTTGGCACTTTCGAGATCCAGAGGAGTACTGGATCCTGTCCGAGCACCCTCAGTACATGAAAAGCACTGACATGCTGAAACAAGTATAGCAGAGGCCATTCAGCTGATCTCAGGGAGCAGGAAAGATCACGTGAAGGGACTTTGATTCCTGTGCAGGTTGTTTGTACCACTTGGAGCAAAATACTGGAAGCAGCAGTGCCAGTGCTGACCACAGGGGAGGAGAAACTGCTCGTCAGGATAGTAGCAGAGCTGTAATTCAAGCACATATTGATTGCTCCATATAACTATGCAGTGGGAGCTCTCTGCTACACACTGTGGTATACGTGACATATACCATGGGAATATAAGCAGCCTAGTGTCAGGATTTCAGTAGCCAAGTTGGAATGGTCCAGTAGAAACAGCCAAGGATTCTAGAGGTTTTCCATACCAACTGCCTTTGGTACGTTTACTAGCCAGAGTCCAGACAGGTCTCTCTCCATAGCTCTCTATTCAGACTACAGTTTCATATTTAAGGATGTGACTACAGTCCGGTCATGTTATTTGAGGCCTACAAGATTACTCCAAGATGAATGTTGTAATTTCCAATTTAACTGTTCCACCTACTACTGCAGCTCCATGACTCCTGAGCAGCAGCAAAACATCTGCTAATTACACTAGTTGGTTTTAGGATCTTTGCTAGGGATGATGTCTGAGGCAAAAAGAGCAAGACGATGCCAAGCCCAGCCCATACTCACCCCTTGCTATGAGCTGGAGTACCAGTTCACCCAGCATCGTAGGCAATAGGACCTTGAAACCCTGCTGCTAAAGCAAGCCTGCGGGACTGCCTGCTGAAGAGCAGGTACCATGTGCTGTCCTGGTTGGACCCCAGTGCAGGGTCTGTGATGCCAGGACACTGGTTCAGCACTCACCCAGAGTTTGTGTCACCAGAAGTGCCTGTGCAAAGCACAGAGATGGAGGCATCGGGCTGGTTTGTACTCACAATGTACATGGTCATGCTCAGTGGTGGCCTCCTAGGAAGAAAGGAAGGGGAGAGGCCACCATGGTTGATGTATTCATGTCCTACAACCTGAATGTATTAGTAAAATCTCCTGACTGCAGCCTGAGGGGATGCAGTGTGCATTCATCCTTTGACTTCTTTTGCTAATGCGCTGGTTGGAGCTCCTGGGGTAACCATGGCTGTCACATTTCATCCCGGACTTGTCCTTTTCCTTCTCTTCTTTTTAATCACAGGGGCCATTTGTAGAGCTGCTCAGAAAGCATGGACCAGATAAAGCCAGAGCTGGGCACCCAAAGAAGGGGACTGAGGGCCGGCTGCTGGAAGGGAACCATCGCTGCTGCCATGGTGGGCAGCATCACAGCCCTGTACCTGGGGATCCTGCTGGGTGAGTGTGAAGCCACATACATTCTTCCAGTTTATATGCTCCAAAACACAGCTCACAGTCCTCATAGCAAGATCCTCAAAAGCCTTCTAAATGCAGTCAACTCTCCACACAGACACACAAACTGCACTTTATCTTTACTGTTGCATGACACATATGCTCTATACTTCTGCTTTACTAACCTGAACTCCTCCTATGACAAGATGACACACTTACTTAGTGGATGAGGGAAAAGCTGTGGATGTTTTCTACCTAGACTTTAGTTTGACACCATTTCCCACAGCATATTTGAAAGGAGGTATTTAAAAGATGTGTAGATGTGGTGCTTGGGGACATGGGTTAGTGGTGGACTTGGCAGTGCTGGGTTAACAGTTTGACTCAGTGATCTTAAAGATCTTATCCAAGCTAAATCATCCTATGATTCTATCCTCTAATCTCTCCCTGTGACTCCCAAATTTCCTGTCACTGAACCTCACTGCCCCAGCCATCTCCTGTCACAACCTCTTGCAACCACTGACTATTGCATGCTTTACTGTCCCACTTCAGAGCATGACCACCTCCTTGCCTCTTTCACCTCCCTCTTTCTGCCTCTGGTGCCCCATGGCCAGATGCCACCTCAGGCCAGCACCCTGGTGTGGACCCCAGCCTTACACGATTGACAGCTCTACCATACAGTGCCACTTTCTAAGCTGACTTCTGTACCCAGCATGACTTTCCCCAGCCCGTTCCTGCAAGGATGGGGCCAATCTGGTGTTGCACTGCCAGGTTGTATCCATCAATTCAGGAACCTTTTTGTAGAATCATAGTATCATGGAATGGTTTAGGTTGGAAAGGACCATACAGTTCATCCAGCTCCAACCCCCTGCCGTGGGCAGGGACACTTCCAGTAGAGCAGGTTGCTCCAAGCCCCTGTGTCCAACCTGGCCTTGAACACTGCCATGGATGGGGCATAAACTTTTCTCTCAGGCTTGAAAAAAATCCACCATTTTCAAGCTCAAACAAGTTCTTTGCCAGGTTCTCCTGTTGCCCATGTGCAGGGTAGCCCAGCACAGCCATGGGGCACCCCCAAGGCAGCCAGGGGTGGTCAGGGACAGTCAAGCTACTCAAAGTGGGGGGGTCTAAAGGACATGATGAGACCCCTGCTCCAAAGCAGACAGTGAGGAAAGCTGGGTCTAGCCATGGCCCCAAACCTCCACATGTCCTTTGTGCCTCTGACAGACACCTTCCCTCTCTGGCAGCCTGTCATCCCACAGGAGAGACCAGCTTTGAGCACACAGTGGAGCTGGGAGGAATCACGTTCAATAGCAGCTTACAGACGGAGAACTCGGACTACTACAGGGTGCTGACGCCTGCTCTTGAGAGGCTGGTGAGTTCATCTGGGCTTGCCAGGAGAAGACTTGGGAAGGACTGTGGTGGTTCCCCAGGGTCCAGCTCGACTGTCCTCATCCAGCAGAATCGGGATGCCAAGGGCGGGAGGAGAACAGGGATTTCTTAGCCATCAGCAGGGTATACCCGGGGCTGAGCTGTGCTTTGAGAGGCCCTGTCAGGACCCTAAGAGACATCTACAGAGCGGGAAATGTGTGCTCAAGTCTGTTCCTTGCAAAAGAAAGGTGGTAGGAAGGCAAAAAGGAAAGATGTGCTGCCTTGTGCCCCGAGCCAGGGAAAAGGGTTACATGTGAGCTAGACACAGGTACTCCTGCTGCCTGCAGAGACAAGAGAAGATGCTTCAGCTCCCTGAAAAATCCCAGGCATCATCCAGTCCCATCTCCCAGGGGTCTTCTGCCCAGTAAATATGTGACCATCGTTCTTTGCTTTGCAGTTTCTGTCCAGTTTCCAGGACTCCCAGTTGGACTGGATGTGCACTGGTTGCACCATTCTGGGTTACAGGTGAGTGGAGGCAGCTCTCTCTGCAGACTGTCAGCGCATGTTCCAGCTCATTCTGACAAGCTCCACCACAAAGGTGAGCTCACATCCGTGTTCTTGTCCAAAACTAGTACAAATTAAAACTGGTTCTTGGGCAAGGCTGGGTTTTCCAGGATCACACTGATGTGCTGGGTTCTTTCACTTGGAAATGCAGTCAGACAGGCAGAGGAAAACAGCTTTGTTCAACCAAAGCTGAAATTTGGGCCAAAGCAAACATTGCAAATGACCATTTCAACATGGAGAAACTCACATCTTAAATTATTAAGAATCAGTTTTACTTCCCTCGAGTTCCCTGCAGGAGCCTGTCCCTTGTACTGACCATGGAGCCAACATTCCCATTGATTCTTCCAGCAGGAACGGAAACTCAAGCGTGATCGTCCGTTTCCGCCTCCGCTTTGCTCCCCAGGATTCCCATCCCCTGAGCTCTACCATGGAGGAGGAAGCTCTCCGGCATGGGCTGGCGGCTGCCCTGCACGAGCAGGGGCTCTCCCTGGATGCCTATGGGACTATATCCTCAGCTTCTCTTACAGGTATGACCTCCCAGGACTGCCAGGCGCCAGAGCAAGGTGCTAGCACCAAAGGTCACACTAGCAGAACCACAAACCATGTCTCGGACACTCAAACTGCCTCCGGGCTTTAGCTCTGGATGTCCAGTTGAGGCTTTCTGCCCAGCAGCAATGTTAGAAATGGAGGCACCCAAGCAATACAGCAAAAGGTGCTCTGCCTGTCTCCCAAGTGCTGCCAGCTTCACAAGACAGCAGCAGAAACATGCCTAGATCTTGATAGTTGCTCAATAGAGGTTTGTGGGGAGTCCCTAGGTCCCCTTCCAACACAAATGTGGTCCTGTCAGAACAACTTTGGGGGCCTGCAGCAACCACAGAGCCTTAAGCATAAATTGCAGCTTCTTTGGCTTTTCTTGCAGCACCTGGAAACAGCCTGAGGGATAAAAGATGAAGCTTCAGGAGGTTAATTGCTGGGTTGTCTGTACCTACAAGTGTGCAGCAGCCCATAGGCAGTCCTTGGAGTTGTAGCAATAATTCCTGCTTAGGTAGATGTTTCTCATATTTGAGTTATTCTCTGGAACCACCTGAATGGAAATTCTCCTTTCCTTCAGTGACTGGAGTTTACGTGGCCATAGGACTCCAGGTCCAGCAGACTTAAACAAACATGTGCCTGGAAAACATGAAGCTGTGGGTTCCTCTGCACTCCCTGCAATAAGAGAGTGGATCCCTCACTGGATCTTTGGGAGCCTTGTGCAGCCCAAATGGAGGGTGAGGAGATAGCCCCCACCTTAGGCATCATCCCTGCACAGCTTCAGCTTTGGAGCTTGCTCCTGGGAGACAGCTCCCTTGGAGCTCTTGGGAATTTCTCCCTGAACCTGGGATAATCCCAAAGCCTTTAGGGCTGCAGAGAGCTGCTTCTGTGCCCATGGTGGAGAAAACTGGAGAAGGGAACTGGGCCAGGAGCTCACCGCTGGCTGTGGGGCAGGGAAAGCGACTGCCAGGCAGGAGGAAAAGATGAAGCAAAGCCTCTTCCAGCCCTGGCCTGGGAGCAGCAGAGTCCACAAGAACACACAGCTCCTGAGCCCCCCAACTGGGATACCCTCACTGAGCCCCATTCCTCACTGAGCCCCATTCCTTCCACTTTGTCGCAGGTCCCAGTGAGGTTTCTCCCCGCAGACCTGGACTGAAATCAGGTAAGAGGCAGGCAGCAGGAAAAGCCATTGCCCCAGTTCTTTGGCTGGGCTGTGCAGCCTGAGCTCCAGCCTCCTCCTCACCAGTGGCCTGGCTGCAGGTACAACAGGTATTTGTGCCCCATCCTGTTCAGCCTGGAGAAGAGAAGATTCCTTAAGGGGAGACCTTAGAGCAGCTCCAGTGCCCAAAGGGGCCAACAAGAAACCTGGAGAGGGGCTTTGGACAAGGGCCTGTAGGGATAGGACAAGGGGGAATGGTTTTAACCTGCCGAAGGGGAGATTGAGATGAGCTCTGAGGCAGAAGCTCTTCCCTGTGAGGGCGCTGAGGCGCTGGCACAGGGTGCCCAGAGAAGCTGTGGCTGCCCCATCCCTGGCAGTGTTCAAGGCCAGGTTGGACACAGGGGCTTGGAGCAACCTGCTCTAGTGGAAGGTGTCCCTGCCCGTGGCAGGGGGTTGGAACTGGATCAGCTTTAAGGTCCCTTCCAACCCAACCTAGTCTGGGATTCTGAGATTCTATGGTTGTGCACAACCAAGGACTGCCATGATCAGCAGGTAGGGCTTGGGCAGATGCCTCACACTTCAGCCCTGCCCTGTCCCTGCTCAGACTTACTGGTTTGAGAGACCAAAAGTCTCCTCATTTGTCTTCTGCTAGGAGTACTCATACCTGCCCACGGCAGGGGGTTGGAGCTGGATGAACTGTAAGGTCCTTTCCAACCCAAACCATCCTATGATTCTATGATCTTGTCCATAACCTGGTGGTCCAGGGCTTGTGGCACTGAAGAGAGCCAAGGACTCAGCACAACTTGTCAGGCCAAAAGTAGATGTCTGCATCAGGATGAGGGCAACTATGCCTTAGAAACACCTTGGTCCCCCCACTAATTGCAAAGGGTCATGACAAGGCCCGCTTTCCTGGTGGGGTGGCATACTGGGCAAGCACCACATGCCCACGAGCTGCTGGGAGCAGGTCACAAGGCAGTGGCTGAGCTTGTGAAACAAGATGTTTCTCTCCAGAATTTCTTGCTTTAGAAGAGTTTCAGGGAGGATGCTGTGATGGGCCAATGCTTTGCAGCACCCTTTTCCAAGCCTGCAGGTTAAAGTCTGCCCTGTGACATCCCTGGCACTGTCCATGTGCTGGGAGCATGCCCGAAACCGAAGCTGTTTTTCCCACTTGGTCCTGAGAGCGCTTTGCTGGGTGCAGCCGGCAGGATCCCAAGGCACTGGCTCTCTTCCTCCCTTGCAGACTGTGGGAGCCGTCCTGCCATGCAGACTGCCAGCAGGATAGTCGGGGGCTCAGAGGCATCCAGAGGGGAGTTCCCATGGCAAGTCAGCCTGCGAGAGAACAATGAGCACTTCTGTGGAGCTGCAATCCTCACGGAGAAGTGGCTGGTGTCTGCTGCCCACTGCTTTACTGAGTAAGCTCCAGCCACGCAGCTTCCCCATCCCATTCCCAAAAGCTGCTGTATCTTCCAGCTTAAGCTCCTGCTGCACCACCGTGCCTGGTTTCCTTCCCCTACTAGGTGAAGCCATGGGGAGCTTCTGTCCCAGAGGGGATGGTGGGATGGGCAGGAGGCAGCACCACTTGCACCAGGTCTGCAGGACAGTGCTGTGGCCACAGACTCAAGTGGTCCTGGCTGTCTCTCTTACAGGTTTCAGGACCCAGCCATGTGGGCAGCTTACACGGGGACCACGTCGCTCAGAGGCTCGGACAGTGGCGCAGTGAAGATGGGCATCGCACGGATCATCCCACACCCCTCCTATAACACCGACACGGCCGACTATGATGTGGCCGTGCTGGAGCTGAAGAGACCCGTGAGCTTCACTAAGTACATCCAGCCTGTGTGCCTGCCTGATGCTGGGCACCACTTCCCCACCAGCAAGAAGTGCCTTATCTCTGGCTGGGGCTACCTCAAGGAGGATTTCTGTAAGCAAAGTGTGGCAGTCAGTGGAGGAGGCTGGTGGGGTGGGAGCAGTGCAAGAGGCACCAGGGAAGGGGGCTCGGGTCATGCTGGAGGGCTGTGACGTGGTCCCCCTGCCCTGAGCTCATGGTCGCATCTTTCTCATTTAGTAGTGAAGCCTGAATACCTGCAGAAAGCAACAGTGGAGCTGCTGGACCAGACACTGTGCTCCAGCCTCTACAGCCATGTCCTCACAGACAGGATGCTGTGTGCTGGCTACCTGGAGGGGAAAATAGACTCCTGCCAGGTAAGCTTTGCCCAGGGAAGCCAGAGACCCCACAAGAGTCTTTTCCCTCCCAGTATGCACCAAGTAGCACTTCAAGGAGCAGGATCTGACACCATGGTCATGATTCCCTCCAAAAGGTTTGAGGCCATGCCTTGGACCCTAGTCCCAAGGGACTGCAGAAGGCAAAAATGAGGATATGTTCTCTAGTGCCTAGAGAAGGGCACTGCTGTTTAAGGGGCTCTTTTGGGTATTTAACCACTTTGCTTCCTAACCTGCAATGAGGGTTGACACTACCAATGTACCCGGCAAGTCCTCAGGTCAAAATCCAGATGGCAAAGGGCAGCAATAGAAATTAAACCATACACAGCAGTATTTTGGGGAACAACTTGGTGTTTTCCCTAGTTAGCCTTTATCTAGCTTGGAATTGCAAGTGGTCCGATGGAGAAAATCCTGCCTTTCACAGCGTGTGGGGAAAGGAGGACTGTGATTTCCACGGCTGTCCCCATGGTTTGGTAGGGCGCTCCAAACCTGCAGCCACCAGCTGAGCAAAACTGCGCTTCTCTATTGGTGACCCTTCACATTTCTGCACCAAATGCAGCACAACACCAGGGAAGGGGCTAAGAATGGAAGATACAAGGTTGGATGATGAATGTGACCCATTTGGTTATTCATTACTCACCTAGAGCAATCCAACCACCAAAAGGCACTGCCAGCTTCACAGACACTACATGTCCTACATCAGACACTCATATGGTCCCATCATATCAAAGAATTGACCAGGGAATGGTAGGGCAAATCAAGAAAACCTCATGCAAAGATTAGCATGGTCTCCCTGCGTTGTGTATCATGCAACAAGCACCAATCATATGGCTGTTTAGGGGCTGCTGGGCTTAACCTTTAAGAAAGGTTAAACCAATAGAAGTAGCTACCCTAGATTTTTTGGAGGGCGTCCTTGTGTTCTGGCATATCAAGGGCACAAGGCTACTGCTTAATAGCCAAAGACCAGCACAGGAGATGCTTCACCATCAGTAGGTTGGAGGAAATAAGCACAGATGAGCTGGGACACAGAGGGACAGAAAGACCCTGGGCAACAGAGGTGTGTTGAGGGTGGCCAGGGCAAGTGCAGAGCATTCTCAGGAAGAGCTCACCATCTGGCTTCTCTTGCAGGGTGACTCTGGTGGGCCCCTGGTTTGCCAAGAACCATCTGGCAAGTTTTTCCTGGCGGGAATCGTGAGTTGGGGCATTGGATGTGCTGAAGCCAGGCGGCCCGGGGTTTACACACGTGTTACCAAACTCAGAGACTGGATCTTGGATGCTATTTCTGAGTTCCCCACCTCCATAGCCCGTACCGTCCCTCTAATACACTCCAGCACTAACAGTAACGTAGTCAACTCCGAAGAGCTCAACTCCACCACCAGCGGAGCAATCCCCACCACTTCACCAGCCCCAGCTGCCAGCAAGCCAGTGACTGCACACAGACCACAAGGTATGAGCACCCACTGAGGGGCAGGTACAGGTCGAAATGTCAGGTTTGTTCTTCTGCTGAGCTGAGTTCTTCCCTGTGAGGGTGCTGAGGCGCTGGCACAGGGTGCCCAGAGAAGCTGTGGCTGCCCCATCCCTGGCAGTGTTCAAGGCCAGGTTAGACACAGGGGCTTGGAGCAACCTGCTCTAGTGGAAGGTGTCCCTGCCCGTGGCAGGGGGTTGGAACTGGATCAGCTTTAAGGTCCCTTCCAACCCAACCTAGTCTGGGATTCTGTGATTCTATGGTTGTGCACAACCAAGGACTGCCATGATCAGCAGGTAGGGCTTGGGCAGATGCCTCACACTTCAGCCCTGCCCTGTCCCTGCTCAGACTTACTGGTTTGAGAGACCAAAAGTCTCCTCATTTGTCTTCTGCTAGGAGTACTCATACCTCATCCTTTGGCTTTTGTTCAGAGTGTGGACAGCGACCCGGGTTCTCTAAACCCATCAAGATTGTTGGAGGAACAGATGCTTCCAGAGGAGAGATCCCCTGGCAAGTCAGCCTGAAAGAAGACTCGAGGCATTTCTGTGGAGCCACCATAATAGGGGACCGGTGGCTGCTGTCAGCAGCTCACTGCTTCAATGAGTAAGAGTCCATCCCTGCACTGCTGCCCCAGCTCGCCTGCCCATGGCCATGGAGCCAAACCCACCACTGTGACACTGGGGAAAAACGAGAACACACATTGGACATGAATATTTGTAATAGCTAGAGATTCATAGGAAAAGGGGTTTTGTGGGGAGGCTGGGATGAGGCAGAGAAAGGTTAAAGTAGCCTGGGCAGGGAGCAAGAACGACACCTCTGATGGGTGTAAAGGTGCCACAAGAACAAGAGAGTTTCCTCAAGAAATAGAACCTTACAAATTGGCTGTTATATATGGAATAGAGACATGTGGTCAGCTGTTAAGGGGAAGATGGTCAGTTCAATCCTGCACAGCAAAAGCCTAAGCCCAAATTGATAACCTAGATAAAGAAATGTGTAGCAAGAGCATAATGCTTGTCTGAAGGCAGAAAAGGTGGGGGACAAGCTATGAAGCGTTTCAAGATGACCTTATGCTTTAAATAGCCTGGCAATAAAGCAGCAAGTGAAGTGCAAGGTTGGCGAGTGTGAAGTGAGGCACATAACAGAAAAGCAGTGCTTTCTGTCTGCAGGTGATTATGGGTCTCCATCAGCTTTACCATTCAGAACAGGAGGTCAGAAATACCGTGGATATTGCCATGGGAACAGCAATTCTGTGGGCAGTGGCAATTAGAGAGCAAGGGAATGCTAGAAATTGTTAAGAGAAACAACTGAGGGTACCAGTATATTGCTGGCAATCCAGCACATACCCACTTCTCAAACATTTCATGCGGCACTGGAATAACATTGTGAAAAGGCTAACGCAAGACACAAGGATGAGCTGGGTGTGGAAGAGCATCCGTAACAAGAATGACAAAGTAGACCAGTCTAGACTTGGGAAAGGAGACAACTGGGAACTTGTGACAGGGACCATACAATTCCGAAAGGTACAAAGTGTTTGGGGAATATTTAGTGTTTCCTGCTCTTCAGGAGCCATCCGACATGTGTCACTGCTGGGAGCAGCACTTTGGGCCTGACTTAGCAGGGCTGTTCTTCTGTGTGCTGAGCTCTGCTTTGCCAAGTAAGGTCTCAAACACTGATCATTAGAAGCTGTCTGCAATTGAAATGTCAGAATTCCTGCTGGGCACACGTGTGTGAGTTTGCATGTTTAGAGTTCTGTATTTGCAGGACAAATCCAGAAGAGATCGAAGCCTACGTGGGAACAACATCGCTCAATGGAACAGATGGGAGCGCAGTGAAAGTCAACGTAACAAGAGTGATCCAACATCCCTTCTTCAGCCCTATTATTCTGGACTTTGATGTGGCTGTCCTTGAGCTGGCAAGACCTCTTGTCTTCAACAAACACATCCAGCCCGTGTGCCTCCCGCTTGCTGCGCAGAAGTTCGCTGTTGGCCAGCAGTGTGTCATTTCTGGGTGGGGTAGCCTCCAAGAAGGGAATGGTGAGCAGTGATCCATCACCAGCCGACTTGCTTTGGAGCAGCAGCAAAGCCTGTGCAACCCAGAGTCCATACAGGACAGGGGACAGTAACAGGGACAGTCAGGAACTGGCAGAAACACAAGAATAAGGGCATACAGAGCACTACCTTAATCCACAGTTATTTAGGAGCCACCAGCAAAGAAAATAGAGAGAGCAGCTTGGCAGGAACTAGGAGAAACCTGCTGGGCTCCTCTCGGCAGTTCTCCCATGTTAAGCAAGAGTGGGGCACTGCCTCAGGGCCCTGCTGTAGCTCTAGCAGGACAGTATGTCCTCAGCAACCACACTCAGTTGCAAAGATGCTCCAAGCAACTAGAAAAAGCAAAGATCCCATTGCAGGCAGGAGGCCTGAGGTCGCACGTGTGCTACCAAAGAAGCCCAACACTCCCTCCAACAGTTAACCAGGAGCCCACAAGCTGTCAAGACAATAGAAACTTGCTTCCAGTGTGCAGGATCCTTTGCACGGGTATGAAACTGCAACCTGGGAAGCCAGGAGCTTCAGGGCTGCTGAGAGCTCATGTAGGACTCAACCTCTCTGTGGGATTAGAGGCTGTTTTCCTCAAATATGGGTTGGGTCAGTCTAAAAGCCATTAGTTCCCACTTCCCTCTGCTCCACTCACTAATCCTGTGGTTTTCACGCAGCCACCAAGCCTGAGATCCTGCAGAAAGCCTCTGTGGGCATCATAGACCAGAAAACCTGTGACTTCCTCTACAACTTCTCCCTCACTGACCGAATGATCTGTGCTGGCTTCTTGGAGGGGAAGATAGACTCATGCCAGGTAAGAGTCTGGGATTTCTCTACTCTTCCATGGTTGGTCCCAGAAAGCTGGGCTAACTCCCAGCCTCAGCACATCCTTGGGAAATACTTACTCAGCCGCTGTAATCCACATGCCCCTTAGCTCAAAACCCCCAGCCCATGGCCTTGGAGCTTTAGAAAAGTAAATAAAGCCCCATCAAGCTGACCATGACTTAAAACAACATCTCACTGCTCCGTGTCTGGACGAAGCAGATCTCCTGTGGCAGCGAGGCAGTGGTAGTTGGTGGTGGCTGTCCTTCACTTGCGGAAAGGTGCTGTCAGGAGCTATTAATGACAAATGTCACTTGTATTTGTCCAGCCACTGATCCTAGTTCCAGCCTCTGCACACTCATGTCTCGCACACACGCTGCAGACAGACCTGCAGGGCTAGAGAAAAAAGAGTTATCTAAGTCCTCCCAGTGTGGCTGAGAGGCAGCTCCATGTTAGACCTGTCTTGGGGAGATCAGACTGAGCAGCGTTGCCTTGCTTCTTCCTCAGGGAGATTCAGGTGGACCCTTGGCCTGTGAGGTGACCCCAGGAACGTTTTATCTGGCTGGCATCGTGAGCTGGGGAATTGGTTGTGCCCAGGCTATGAAACCCGGTGTGTACTCCAGAATTACCAAACTCCAAGACTGGATCCTGGATACCATCTCGCAGTTGCCCAGTCCTGGCACAAGCACCCCTTCCAGTTCAGCCATGGCTGGAACTTCTCCTGCAGCCATTCTCACCCGCCAGCCCAGCACAACATCTGCAAGTCCAGTCAAAAGAACCACCCTGGGGATGAAGACAACCACAACCATGAAAGAAACCTCCCCAGCTCTGGAAACCAGTGAGCCTGCCAAGCCCACCCAAACCCCAGGTAAAACTGACAGAGTCATTGACATGTTGGGAGGAGACCTCCAGCCCCAGCACAGAGGGTACTGAGCAGGCCATGGGTTATTGCCTTTCAGTGGTTCCTTGTACCAGCCTCACCTTCAAGTGTTCCAGCAAGGTCTGTATTGGAAAAGAAAACCCTGAATGTGATGGCATTGTGGACTGCAGCAACGGCTTCGATGAGCGCAACTGCGGTGAGTACCACAACTGCTGCCCAGCCTTGTTTTACACTGCCCAACTCCCCACTGCAACCCACCAACTTCACAGGGACTGTCTTGGGCCCCATGTTTTATGCTGGGTACCTGCACCAGCCCCGTCTGGGTCTGCCAAAGCCTATAAGAAGATGAAGCTGAATGAGCAGAGTTCAAATTTTCTGCTAGAAAATGTGACGTCTTCTCCTCTGCTAGAAACATCAGACCCATTTCCCAGCGCTCAGGCCTTCCAGCCAGTAAGACTGCTCATACAAGCTGGCAAGACAGCTCTGCACAATGTGGCAGTGCAGAAGATGTCTTGTCATCCCCAGGACTGTTCCTTGGACTGTACGTTCCTTGCTGTGTGACAGCTCAGCCAGTCCATCCAAATGTCCCCTCCTCACACACCACACCACTGGAAGGTGTGATCTGTGATAACAAGTTCCCAAACCCTACCATGTCTGCCAAGCCTTCCCTTAGATGGGTGCCCTATGGATGTCTCCCCTGAACACTGCCCCATGGCATGGGGTATGGAAGGAGGGTAGATATCCCATTCACTTATGGCTATTTAAAACCATAGCACCTCTTCCTCTGTCCCAGATTGTGGCTTAACAACTGTTCTGGCCTTCAGCAAGATCGTGGGTGGCAGCACTGCGGCTCGAGGAGAATGGCCCTGGCAAGTCAGCCTCTGGCTTCGGCGGAAGGAGCACAAGTGTGGGGCTGTCCTCATTGCCGACCGGTGGCTGCTCTCTGCAGCTCACTGCTTTGATATGTAAGTCAAAGATGGGCCGGTGAAGCCAACTGGCTCTTGGCCTCACTCCCATAAACCCACCTGCCCTTCCCCTTCCTTGCATCCAGCACCATGGCTGCGGAGCTGTGCCCCACTGGAAGCACACACTGCCTATTGCAGATGTGCCTCTATGGGTAAGGGTGAAGAGGAATGAATCATAAAACCACAGACTGGTTTTTGTTGGAAGGGACCTTAAAGCTCATCCAGTTCCAACCCCCTGCCACGGGCAGGGACACCTTCCACTAGAGCAGGTTGCTCCAAGCCCCTGTGTCCAACCTGGCCTTGAACACTGCCAGGGATGGGGCAGCCACAGCTTCTCTGGGCACCCTGTGCCAGCGCCTCAGCACCCTCACAGGGAAGAGCTTCTGCCTCAGAGCTCATCTCAGTCTCCCCTCTGGCAGGTTAAAGCCATTCCCCTTGGCCTGTCCCTACAGGCAAAAGTCCCTCTCCAGATTTCTTGTTGGCCACCTTTAGATATTGGAAGACTGTTATAAAGTCTCTCCTGAGTCTTCTCCAGGCAGAACAAACCCATGAATGAGTGAAGCAAAGCCTGGGTGTGTCCACAGTGTGATGGAGGCAGAGGTCCTGTCCTCACAAGATGTGGGCATAGTGCAGCCCAGCCCCACAAGTGGAGGAACACCCCTCCTTGTGAGGCCATGCTCCTAACAGCCAGATTTGCTGTCTTTCTGCAGTTACAGTGACCCCAAAATGTGGGTGGCCTTTCTAGGAACACCCCTCCTGAGTGGCGTTGATGGCAAAATGGAGAAAATATTCCGTATCTACAAGCACCCTTTTTACAACGTCTACAGCCTGGACTACGACGTGGCCCTGCTGGAGCTGAGCACACCCGTCAAGTTCAGCAGCACCATCAAACCTATATGTCTCCCAGACAATTCACACGTCTTCCATGAAGGAGCCAGATGCTTCATCACAGGCTGGGGCTCCACAAAAGAAGGAGGTACTTGGCTGAGAAGGTTCCCTCACATCCATGCTAAGTGTCACCTACCCTGTGAGCCCAAACATCTCGATTCCCACTCCAGTGTCCCAAGCATTCCCCCATCAAGGGATACCAACCTGGGCAAAGCCTGGTGTCACCCCAATTTCCTCCCCATGTGCCATGCATTGTACTCCTTCATCTGGTTACACCTCTGCCCTCTTGCAGCCTTCCCAAGCTTTCTACATGTGAGCCACAATGCTCCCCATCCCTGTAGCAGCTGCTCCTGCAGTACAAAAACCACCCTGATACCATTTCTATCTGGTCAATGAGCTGCCTGACAAACTACACACCAAAGGGACCTTCCAGTGCTTGCTCTGCTGGGAAGAATGAGGCCTGATTCTCCTTCCCTGTTAGGTCTTTCCCCTTGGCAAGCAAGCACGGCTGCAGAGCCCCCTCTCCATGTACTTCTCACATGCTCTGCACCAAGCTAACAGCTACACTTGTCTCCTCAGGTCTCATGTCAAAGCATCTGCAAAAAGCAGCAGTGAACATGATTGGAGACCAGGCCTGCAAAAAGTTCTACCCGGTGCAGATCAGCAGCAGGATGGTGTGTGCCGGCTTCCCGCAGGGCACCGTCGACAGTTGTTCGGTGAGTGTGAGAACAGCAAACGCTGTGGCTGGGACAGAGCAAAGTCCCCCCAGCTGTATTCCCTCAGGAGAGCCTTGCCCTGCCTCCCCTCGCTCAGCGCTCTGTCCATCCATCTCCACTGGCAGTTGCAATTACCCAAGCCCCTCGTTCTGCTTGTCCCACCAACCTGTGACAGGTCAGGGAAACAGGCAGAGAGGTAATGCCAAACAAGAGACCACAGGGATACCATGAACCCCATTTCATGACCCTCTTGTGCCTCTCAACAGTCTTCCATGTTCCAGAACCCTAACCTCATGGACATCACTGAGGAGTCCAGCTTGGAAGCAGGCTCTGGGGAGGTGGGGAACAGGACAGCAAATGTTCCTAATGCCCCAGGAAGGAGTAACACCTCAGATGGGGATGGCTGGGCTGCTGCTTTGGCTTGATACAGGTCCCTTTTCCTTTCTGCAGGGCGATGCAGGCGGGCCCCTGGCTTGTAAAGAACCCTCAGGGAAGTGGTTTCTAGCAGGAATCACAAGCTGGGGCTATGGCTGTGCCAGGCCATACTTCCCTGGTGTCTACACCAAAGTCACAGCTGTCCAGGGCTGGATTGCGCAGAACCTCAAGCTCTGAAGCTGCGTTTCACCGCTCAGGGAAGAAGACAAATGAGAAGAGTCATTGTCAGATGATGCACTAACCCCTCAGCTATTGTGCATTTGTCTTGTTGTTGCAAAGGAGTGATGATGGCCTGCACTGTTATCAAGCAAATGCCAATGCTGTGTGACCCACAGCAACTGTGACACCAGGGCATTTCATAATGTGATTTGCATAGAAAGGTACAATTCTAGACATTTTCTATAAATAAATGAGGCCTGTCCATCTTAAGAGCTGGCCAAATATCCTGTGCATTAAAATGTCGCCTTTCTAGTGGGAGGGGTGACTGAAATATAATCCCAGGCTGGTTTGGGTTGGAAGGGACCTTAAAGCTCATCCAGTCCCAACCCCTGCCACGGGCAGGGACACCTTCCACTAGAGCAGGTTGCTCCAAGCCCCTGTGTCCAACCTGGCCTTGAACACTGCCAGGGATGGGGCAGCCACAGCTTCTCTGGGCACCCTGTGCCAGCGCCTCAGCACCCTCACAGGGAAGAGCTTCTGCCTCAGAGCTCATCTCAATCTCCCCTCTGGCAGGTTAAAGCCGTTCCCCTTGTCCTGTCCCTACAGGCCCTTGTCCAAAGCCCCTCTCAACCTTTCTTGTAGGCCCCATTTAGGTCCTGGAAAGCTTCTACATCTCCTTACAGCTTTTACATCTCCTCATAGATCCAACCACCAAAATTGAACAGCAGCTAGTATTCCAAACCTCTTCCTAATCTTTGGCACTTAAACTCTGCACCTAGGTATAGCAAGAGGTTTCTTCTTTCTCAACTCAGCTGGCACTGAGATCCACCACTTTCCCAGCTGGAACATTAGCAAAGTGGCAAACCTGGCTTCCAGGCAAAGCTTAGCTCAAGATGGGTTCAGATCCACAGCTGGAACACTGTGGGATGCTCTTATCAATGAAATAGGACTGCTGTACAGCCAGTACCACAAAACTCATACAGCCAGAAAGAAAAGTAAAAAGGCCTCTAAGCAAACCTGGCTGGAAAGCACTTTATTTTCAAGTAGTCATTCTACCCACACTGGATGGGAAACTCCAGTTCAGTTTCAATTAATCCAAATACCCAGTTATCTCCTAATAGTTCACCTTGTGTGAGAACACTTTGGTACCTTCATAGAAGCCACCAACCATACTGGGAGAGTAAATTAGATCAGGTTCTCCTATATCCCTTTGAACGTCCTAGCAAGCAAGGAGATGTTACCCCTCCAGTGTGTCTCCCTGCCCCAGCAAACAGTGAAGTGTTTTATAAAACACAACAGAGCTTCAGATGAAGGGATTTCAAAAATCTCACTCCACGGGCATGGGCACCTTTTTCTCCAACACTTTCCTCTTCCAGCTGCTGTGCACACTGCTGACCACACAGCATAAATCGGCCTTTCCAGGAGAGGTTTGTGAGCCAAGAACAAACTAGGGCTCAGCTCCAAAGCAGACCCACATCCTCTGTTGCAGAAGTGCTTCTCCTTCAAAAAACTGGTGCCCAAGAGGCAGGCTCCAAGATGGAACATTCTGTGCCGGAGCCAAACCAGAGGTTACAGAATATCACAGCCACACAATATGTTTTATTCTATAATGAACTCAACCCAAATTATTTCCCAACCCTTTCCAACCCCAGCTGTGCTTGCACAAGTATCGGCAAGGCTGTGCTGCAAACCTGCAAGAGCACCCCTGCTCCCCAACACATTGCTTGAGCTGAGTCAAAGCCTACGAACCCAAAAGTGAGCCCCCCCAAACAGCTATAAAAATACAAGGGAAGAAAGAGCCAAGTGTGGCAGCTGATGGGAAGGGCCTGGGTAACTGTGTGGTGGCTGAGTCCATGCTTGCTTCCTGGGCAAGGGGACTGTGTTGCTGGCTTGGTGCTCCTTGTCCACAGAACGCTCCTCGCCTCTCGCAGCCCTTCCAGCAGGGATTTATCAGCTGATCCATGGTCAGTCTGGACCGTTGGAGAGGGCATGAACCAAACCAAGCAGCTCGCAGTGGCTCTCGAGGCTGGAAAATTCCCTCGCTCCTGAGGCTGGTTGCTAATAAAAGCCAATGGATGCAAAAGGTTCAGCGAGGGTTTATTGCTCTGCCATGGCAGGGGCTGGAAAGGCAGCAGGCTTTCACCCCCAACCACCTGGACTGGCCGCTCATCCCTTGCCCACATGGTCCTTCCCTGCTCCAGGAGCCGGAGTGCTTCACATGTTGGCTCTCTCCCGCTGCAGCCGAGAGTTGTAGGCTCGGGAAACCGTGTTCCAGGCGTCCATGTACCGGTCCATGCACATGGCGATGCACTTCTGCGGGACACGGAGCTCTCAGCGGCTGCCCCGGGGTCCGGCCCCGCGGCTCCCGCTTCCCTCCTACCCGCGACCGCGCTCACCTGCTCCGAGTTGTCCAGCGCTCCGCCGGGCTTCCCGATGCACTTCCGAAAGCACTTGTCCGTCATGCGCTGCGGAGACAGGCCGTGAAGGACCGGGAGAGAGCCCGGGGCTGGGACAAGGGCCGGGAGAAGAACCGGGAGAGGAGCCGCGGGCCCCGGCCGCGCCCAGCCGGATCGCGCCGGCAGCAACGACCGCGTTCTCCCTTCTCGCATTGCCGAGGGGCAGCGCCACGGCCGGACTCCCCCACCCCGAGCCTCAGGGGATCCCCTCCCTGCCCGGCACAGAGCAGGACCGGCACTGGGGCAGCCCCCCCCTCCTAACCTGCAAGAGCTCCTGAGCGTTGGCCACGGCGATTTGCACCTTCACCTGCTCCATGATGAGCCCCGGGTCCAGCTTCCCCCCGCCGCCAGCCCCGGAGCTGAAGTCGGAGCCGAAGTCGGAGCCGAAGCCGCTCTCCATGCCGCTGGCTCAGCGCGGGCCGCACGCTGCCGGCGAAATGGCGGCTCGGCGGGACTACGGCTCCCGCCCTGCACCGCGCTTTCTTCAGCGGTCCCGGTGTCCCTCCGCGGAGCCGGAGCCGTGTCCAGCGCGGGTGAAGCGGCTCCGGAGGAGCTTTGGTGTCGGCGTCGGCGGCGAAGTGCTGGGGGTGGAAACGCGATGGTGGGACCGGGAAGGTTTCGGGGAGCTTAAACCATCACACGCTTAAAGCCTGCGCTAATTCCACAATGCTGTGGGACTTGGTAGAAGCAAATCAGAGTCAACGCCGTCACAGAGCTGCTTTCAAGAGTAAATGTGATGTGCAGAAAGGAGATCGCTATGTGTGGTGATGAACTGTGCGGTACCACAGGGCTAAAGCCAGAACTGCTCTCATCTTCGGTACCTGGAGCCCACACTCAGAGGATTGGAAAGCGTATTGTCCATTCCTACACCTTGCAGAATTACCAGCAGCTAGAGATAAAGGTGGGGTAGTGCTTATAGTACAATTGTATGAGTACAGACTAATGAAATTAGTGGACTGGAAACAAACCGAGGCTACCAATGAACACGGCAGCTCACAGCAGTGCTGCTGTCCATTTCCCAGTTCATAGACTGGTTTGGGTTGGAAGGGAGCTTAAAGCTCCTCCAGCTCCAACCCCTGCCATGGGCAGGGACACCTTCCACTAGAGCAGGTTGCTCCAAGCCCCTGTGTCCAACCTGGCCTTGAACACTGCCAGGGATGGGGCAGCCACAGCTTCTCTGGGCACCCTGTGCCAGCGCCTCAGCACCCTCACAGGGAAGAGCTTCTGCCTCAGAGCTCATCTCAATCTCCCCTCTGGCAGGTTAAAGCCGTTCCCCTTGTCCTGTCCCTACAGGCCCTTGTCCAAAGCCCCTCTCAACCTTTCTTGTAGGCCCCATTTAGGTCCTGGAAAGCTTCTACATCTCCTTACAGCTTTTACATCTCCTCATAGATCCAACCACCAAAATTGAACAGCAGCTAGTATTCCAAACCTCTTCCTAATCTTTGGCACTTAAACTCTGCACCTAGGTATAGCAAGAGGTTTCTTCTTTCTCAACTCAGCTGGCACTGAGATCCACCACTTTCCCAGCTGGAACATTAGCAAAGTGGCAAACCTGGCTTCCAGGCAAAGCTTAGCTCAAGATGGGTTCAGATCCACAGCTGGAACACTGTGGGATGCTCTTATCAATGAAATAGGACTGCTGTACAGCCAGTACCACAAAACTCATACAGCCAGAAAGAAAAGTAAAAAGGCCTCTAAGCAAACCTGGCTGGAAAGCACTTTATTTTCAAGTAGTCATTCTACCCACACTGGATGGGAAACTCCAGTTCAGTTTCAATTAATCCAAATACCCAGTTATCTCCTAATAGTTCACCTTGTGTGAGAACACTTTGGTACCTTCATAGAAGCCACCAACCATACTGGGAGAGTAAATTAGATCAGGTTCTCCTATATCCCTTTGAACGTCCTAGCAAGCAAGGAGATGTTACCCCTCCAGTGTGTCTCCCTGCCCCAGCAAACAGTGAAGTGTTTTATAAAACACAACAGAGCTTCAGATGAAGGGATTTCAAAAATCTCACTCCACGGGCATGGGCACCTTTTTTCTCCAACACTTTCCTCTTCCAGCTGCTGTGCACACTGCTGACCACACAGCATAAATCGGCCTTTCCAGGAGAGGTTTGTGAGCCAAGAACAAACTAGGGCTCAGCTCCAAAGCAGACCCACATCCTCTGTTGCAGAAGTGCTTCTCCTTCAAAAAACTGGTGCCCAAGAGGCAGGCTCCAAGATGGAACATTCTGTGCCGGAGCCAAACCAGAGGTTACAGAATATCACAGCCACACAATATGTTTTATTCTATAATGAACTCAACCCAAATTATTTCCCAACCCTTTCCAACCCCAGCTGTGCTTGCACAAGTATCGGCAAGGCTGTGCTGCAAACCTGCAAGAGCACCCCTGCTCCCCAACACATTGCTTGAGCTGAGTCAAAGCCTACGAACCCAAAAGTGAGCCCCCCCAAACAGCTATAAAAATACAAGGGAAGAAAGAGCCAAGTGTGGCAGCTGATGGGAAGGGCCTGGGTAACTGTGTGGTGGCTGAGTCCATGCTTGCTTCCTGGGCAAGGGGACTGTGTTGCTGGCTTGGTGCTCCTTGTCCACAGAACGCTCCTCGCCTCTCGCAGCCCTTCCAGCAGGGATTTATCAGCTGATCCATGGTCAGTCTGGACCGTTGGAGAGGGCATGAACCAAACCAAGCAGCTCGCAGTGGCTCTCGAGGCTGGAAAATTCCCTCGCTCCTGAGGCTGGTTGCTAATAAAAGCCAATGGATGCAAAAGGTTCAGCGAGGGTTTATTGCTCTGCCATGGCAGGGGCTGGAAAGGCAGCAGGCTTTCACCCCCAACCACCTGGACTGGCCGCTCATCCCTTGCCCACATGGTCCTTCCCTGCTCCAGGAGCCGGAGTGCTTCACATGTTGGCTCTCTCCCGCTGCAGCCGAGAGTTGTAGGCTCGGGAAACGTGTTCCAGGCGTCCATGTACCGGTCCATGCACATGGCGATGCACTTCTGCGGGACACGGAGCTCTCAGCGGCTGCCCCGGGGTCCGGCCCCGCGGCTCCCGCTTCCTCCTACCCGCGACCGCGCTCACCTGCTCCGAGTTGTCCAGCGCTCCGCCGGGCTTCCCGATGCACTTCCGAAAGCACTTGTCCGTCATGCGCTGCGGAGACAGGCCGTGAAGGACCGGGAGAGAGCCCGGGGCTGGGACAAGGGCCGGGAGAAGAACCGGGAGAGGAGCCGCGGGCCCCGGCCGCGCCCAGCCGGATCGCGCCGGCAGCAACGACCGCGTTCTCCCTTCTCGCATTGCCGAGGGGCAGCGCCACGGCCGGACTCCCCCACCCCGAGCCTCAGGGGATCCCCTCCCTGCCCGGCACAGAGCAGGACCGGCACTGGGGCAGCCCCCCCCTCCTAACCTGCAAGAGCTCCTGAGCGTTGGCCACGGCGATTTGCACCTTCACCTGCTCCATGATGAGCCCCGGGTCCAGCTTCCCCCCGCCGCCAGCCCCGGAGCTGAAGTCGGAGCCGAAGTCGGAGCCGAAGCCGCTCTCCATGCCGCTGGCTCAGCGCGGGCCGCACGCTGCCGGCGAAATGGCGGCTCGGCGGGACTACGGCTCCCGCCCTGCACCGCGCTTTCTTCAGCGGTCCCGGTGTCCCTCCGCGGAGCCGGAGCCGTGTCCAGCGCGGGTGAAGCGGCTCCGGAGGAGCTTTGGTGTCGGCGTCGGCGGCGAAGTGCTGGGGGTGGAAACGCGATGGTGGGACCGGGAAGGTTTCGGGGAGCTTAAACCATCACACGCTTAAAGCCTGCGCTAATTCCACAATGCTGTGGGACTTGGTAGAAGCAAATCAGAGTCAACGCCGTCACAGAGCTGCTTTCAAGAGTAAATGTGATGTGCAGAAAGGAGATCGCTATGTGTGGTGATGAACTGTGCGGTACCACAGGGCTAAAGCCAGAACTGCTCTCATCTTCGGTACCTGGAGCCCACACTCAGAGGATTGGAAAGCGTATTGTCCATTCCTACACCTTGCAGAATTACCAGCAGCTAGAGATAAAGGTGGGGTAGTGCTTATAGTACAATTGTATGAGTACAGACTAATGAAATTAGTGGACTGGAAACAAACCGAGGCTACCAATGAACACGGCAGCTCACAGCAGTGCTGCTGTCCATTTCCCAGTTCATAGACTGGTTTGGGTTGGAAGGGACCTTAAAGCTCCTCCAGCTCCAACCCCTGCCATGGGCAGGGACACCTTCCACTAGAGCAGGTCGCTCCAAGCCCCTGTGTCCAACCTGGCCTTGAACACTGCCAGGGATGGGGCAGCCACAGCTTCTCTGGGCACCCTGTGCCAGCGCCTCAGCACCCTCACAGGGAAGAGCTTCTGCCTCAGAGCTCATCTCAATCTCCCCTCTGGCAGGTTAAAGCCATTCCCCTTGGCCTGTCCCTACAGGCCCTTGTCCAAAGCCCCTCTCCAGGTTTCCTGCAGCCCCTTTAGGCACTGGAGCTGCTCTAAGGCCTCCCCTTGAGGAGCCTTCTCTTCTCCAGGCTGCCCCAGCCCAGCTCTCTCAGCCTGGCCCCAGAGCAGAGCTGCTCCAGCAGAGGGG
Organism: Strigops habroptila; assembly: GCF_004027225.2. NCBI lineage: Eukaryota > Metazoa > Chordata > Aves > Psittaciformes > Psittacidae > Strigops > Strigops habroptila. The sequence goes on along the minus strand of NC_044296.2, from coordinate 3,899,773 downwards.
CAGGATCTCCTCCCTGAGCTGCTGCTCAGGCTCTGGGGGTGCAGCCCAGCATGTGAGGGGGTTCTGATCTCTTTTAGGAGTGCAGATAGCTCACTGTCCCATCTGTCTACACACAGGAAGGTCCCCTGCCCTGGGAGGAATAATTTCAACCAGCCGATATGGCCTTTGTGTTGATTAAATGAAAGAAGGAAACAAATAAAATGCAAAACATTTATTTGAGTGTGTTGTACAAAAAGTTTCCAGTCATAAAATGTATATTACAAATCATTGAAAAAAGACAAGACATTTGGCATGCATATTCTAAAAAGAAAAAAACCACTTTGAAATGATAAAGTCTAGATCATTATGTAGCTTTCGTAAGTTCCATGTGAACATGTTTATCATTTTGTATTTCAATTTGCAACCATTTTCACAATTCCTTCTTTTAACAACTTGAACCTTCCAAAAACCCATCTGCAGCAGCTGATCCAGAAGGCAGTAAAACCCAGTGGTGACCGAGAACAACAGCCATCTAAATACAGATTGTGTTTAAAAACATGAAAAAAATAATAAAAAACAAGAAATCACAATTCAAGTCACAAGGCATCACTGTTATGAAAACAGCTGAACTGTAGTTTGTGCCCAGATGGATAGCATTTTGGCTTAAACTTGTTTCAAATAGCTTATTGCTTCTCATTTTAGTGTAGTGAGCTCTGTAGCTGGAATACACAGTAACATCTACCTTTGATCAACATGGAATCGTCATTTAAAACTAAGGAGGAAATTTGGAAGTTCAAACCCATTTTACTTTTCTGAACTCCAAGTCCATTCACTGTTTCCGAGTCTTTGAATATTAAGCATCCTTTTCACTCTCTAGACCTTAGCATTTCAAGGAAGGCATTATGTTTACAAATAATAATTGCATGTAAATATGGTCTTGTATAAAAAAACCCACCACTTTTAAGTTATTTTAAATTGGTTTAAAGCAAAGCATATTGAAGGGCAAATAAAATTCTGTTTCCCAGGCCATCGTAAGTGAGAAAAGAAACTCTCCAACAGAATTTGTCTAAAACAATGCTTCGAAAAAAATGCAATCGTGATCTCACCTTCCACTCACTGGTTTACAACAAGGCTTTGTTTCCTACGCACACAGGGGTTGGACCCAACAGTGGCAATGAAATCCAGTATCAAATATGGATATGCCTTTGTTTAGAGATAAGACTTTCAAAAGTAGATACAGACAGAAGGGATAGAATGGCTTAATAAGTGAGGAAGTAGCTACAGGAGAGAGAAAACATACAGCATCAAAATCTTTCTGATGCACACAGAAGAAACGTTCTCAAATGTTCTGGGGTGTAGATAGGACTTCTACAAGCCTCTTCTATCCTCTGTTAAGGTTGCAGTTAAAGGGCTTTTATACAGGACAAGCATAAAAAGAAAAAAGGGTGTATAAAAAACCCAGTAAAATCCCTGAACTGACCATGAGGTGTCCTGTTGCTCAAGGATAAATGTGATCTCCTTTCACAGTACAGTCTGCTTCACGCTGCAATACAACTGTCATGACCAATGCAAGCTGCCGAGAAGCTCATCTGGCTTTGACATTACAGGTCATGGGAAGCAGATGTTTATTTTCTTCCTGAGACGTGGTTCCTGCTACAAACTCTGCCAGCCAATTCCCACCTGCTGGCAAAATAGCACTGCAGATGAGCGACCAATGCATCAGTGTAAACTATTGGCTCTGTCAGGGCAAATCTGGAGTAGCAGCAGCCTAAGTAGACACACTGGGAAATAAAGCTACACACAGGAATCACAGCCACATCGTTACTTGGAATTAATCACTGCAACACAACAGCTAAAGTATCATATGGAAGTGAGGGAGAAGGAAGGGCATGAAATGTCAGGGGCTCTCTGTAACCATCTCTCATTCTGCAGGATGTTCCCAACGGTTCTGCAGAAGGATGAGTTATTCTGACACAAGTCACACAATACAAACTTATCAATTTAGGATTAGGTGGTGTGTGTTTATCATATTTTATATGATCTTATGATCTACACAATAAAAGGACTGGCTTAACCATTCTGCAGCAGTTACGCTGTTACTCCTTCCCCCTCTTAACCACTGATATTTATTTAGGAATCATTTTTACTATAAAGTTGTTTGCTTTTTTTTTTTGGAATCAGAACATCCATATGGGTAGTTACACTCAAGTAACTACTCTGATAAAAGCTTTACTGGTTAATGTCCCTCATCAGAGAAGCCTGAAAATACTTTTTCTCCTGACAAGTCAAATCTTTCTCCTTCAAGCTCTGCACCAGGTATCAGACGCTGGAGTAGAAACGCTGACTATGCTCCCACTTCAAGAGCGGTTTACACATAGGATTAAAGAAGTAGGGCAAGGGGGCACTGGACTTTATTGGAACAAAAAGCTTTCGTTACCCTGAAAAAACGAATCCTTGAAAGACAAAAAAAGTAATTTAAAAAACCCCAAACAAAACAAACCCACAACAAAACAATGCTTTTTGGTTTGGTAAAGCCAAAAAACCTCCCGCTATGGAGTGCCAGCTCCAAAGGGATAGTGCTGTTATACTGAAGCTCAGCATCAAAAGCAAGAGGAAAGGATGGCACCCAGAGAAGATGCACACGCAACAAAGAAAGTCCATGGAATACAGTAGTTTTTCTATGTCTTGTAATTTATAGCTTGGAACTATGGATCATATTTTCAGTAGCCTGCAGACTGTTCCTGAAGGGCACATGGCTCATTACAAGATCTGCAGGCACGAGTCCTTAAGGCTGCAAGACGACACATTACCCATACAGCAGCTGTTAAGAAAACGATGGCTCAGGTAGCAAAGAGGTTTTTCCTCATTCAAGCTGCCTTTCCCAGCCCATTCTTTACAGGAGAAAAGAACAACAAAAAAAAAAAAATCACAGGAAAAAAACCCAACAAATTAACTACATACTCACTGCATTAGTATTTAAAGATCACAGAACAGTTTACAGGACAATCTTAAAGCAGAATAAGCAATCGGAAAACTGGCCGATGTAAAAAAACCCACATAAATACAGGTCTTTAGAGGGAAAAAAAAAAAGAAGGCAAAAAGCCCTCAACCATCATTTAAGTATGTTCTAGAAGCTGTGGGTCAGAAAGGGAAATGCTGTCCAGTGGTTGGAAGGTGCACTGCAAAAATCCTTTTACATTGATTGCATTCATTTGTCTAACACCAAATTTAGAAAAGGTAATTGATCACAGTATGTCTGAGAAACATAATTCCACTAAATACATTTGACAGAGACGTGATTTACTACATATTTAACCTTCTACTCAAGCAGAGTGGGAAAATTACATTAGAAAACCAGCCAAGTACATCAATGGAGTTATCCCATTAGCCCAAACAGCCAAACCTTCATACTGCTTTTCTGTAATGGAGCCTCTGATAATGGTTTACAATGTAATTCTAAACATCCATTAATTTCTGTACTTCAGTCATCCCACTCAAATAGAGAAAGTAGCATCTTTGATTTATTTTTAAATGGCAAAATAAATCCATAAGCTTAACCCCCCCCCTTTTGTTCCCACCCTGCTTACATTACAAAGCCATCAGTCAAAGCCACTAAACTGACTTTCTAGGTTATATCTGTCAGTCACAATAATGTTCAGAGAACATAATGTCCAAAAGCCACCGAAAACATCCAAACCTTGTAGCTTGTTTGATGAATCTAAACTACTTGAAGGACAAGATCAGAGTTCAAGAATGCAGGTAAAAACAGGAATCTATGCTGGCATCAACTGGTATCCAAATTTTGTATCCAAAACTAATAACTAGTGGAAAAAACCCATTTGCTTATACAGTAGCAAATACATTCTTTGGAGCAGTCAAGGATTTTTCCAAGTGCTTAAAGATGTGCTACTGTAGGAATACTAACCCTGATGGGAGTCAAGAGTTCTCAGAGAAATGCAGCAGAAGAAACCTTAATTCAAAGGGACGCTGTAAGACACAAAATGCATCATCCTGAACCAAAAACCATCTGCTACTCATGTAAAGCACTTTTTATAAAAAGCATTATTGTCCCTTCCCTCACTGTTAGACTTGACTTTGAGCATTTGAACACCACAGAGCAATGCTAACATCCTAACCAGCAGTTCCTCTTAACTTTTTAAAGTCATTAAACTATCTCTGTACTATTCTGCAAATGCTGCTCCTTAAAATAGCTGACAATGCCCCTTTGACTGTAGTATCGACAAGCTGCATCCAGCTCTGATTAAAAAAGTGAACATTTATGCAGTATAACCTTTAAAATCCCTAATATTTATCATTGCCAAAAGTAAAAATATTTTCAACATCTAAAATTGTCATCATTCTGCTTAATGCTGAATATGTCAAAAGGATTAAATCATGATGCTTAATGTCGTAACTACTTGCATCCATGATTTAACAAGGTCTCACTGGTGACAATGTCAAAATCCCCTGCAAATAAAACAGTTAAAACTCTGGGTTTGACACTTCCACACCTTAAGGTGTAGTGTATATTCAGTAAGCAGAAGCCTTCATCCTCCACCTTCTGAAGTAATGATATGGAGCTAAAGGTGTTGACACTCAGATGTTTTGACCAGTGTCAAACCCTGGGGTAGGACAAGATGTCCTGGTCCCAAGTCTCCAGCACAACTTCCCTTTGGTTCCTTCCCTGGAGTTGCACTTTTAAATGAACTTTGGGTCTCGTTTTCCTAAGCTGGGCACTGCTGAGGATACCAGGCAAGATTCCTCCATGATTTAAGCAATGGTAGTAACATTGTGGGAATCTCTCCTGGGGCCCTGCAGGTGAACACGCTTTCCTAAACTTCCTTTTGGAGTTTATCCTGGCTATATATGCAATCACAGATTTACCACACACTCCAGGAGGCTCATCCCATTTCTGCTGCAGGTTCGTACATAAGACTTTAAAAAGTCTGGATGGGGGAAAACCATTCCACTATAGTGTTTCAACAAAGAGGGAGGAAAAAAAAAAAATCTATTAAAAATTCTGGTAGTTTGGTTCAGGAAAGGGTTTTTTTTTTTTTGTGTTTTCTTTTTATAAAAATGTACCAAGAGTAAACTTCAAAGAAATCAGATGATGCATATAAAAATAGTTTTCAGTGGCTCTGGAGGGGAAAAAAATTAGCCAAAATAAAAAGAAATAAATGGGGAAAAGAAGCAAATAGTAGTTTTCTTTGTTTCTTTCTTCACATCACAGCGCATCCTCTGGAGGTTGTTCTGGGATCGCCCTAAAATAAGACAGACAAAGTTGAACTCAATTCTTTTTGGCTTTTCATGTTGTAAGCCTGGACTCTGGTTATGAGCTCAGTTGTTAAAAGCTTTTTTCTTAGTTTAGTTATATTGAAGCACTATCACAACTCTAGAGAAAGCACCACACACATCACAGCCTACTCCCAGGCTTGAGACACTGCTACTCTCGTGGTTTGCTGGTTAATCTCCATCCTTTCAACACTGATACTGATGACAAATGACAGTCGAGATGGCATCAGCTTTAGAGCAAGCTCCTTCCTTTATTTCGAAGGATGTTTCTGTTGGAGAGAGCTCTATGCTGCACAGCTGCTTCTCTGGATAAAACCCCAAAGTTTCTGTTTCAGTTGCCTTATACTACAATTACATTGCTCAAACCTCTGGAGAGCAAAAAAAAGCTTTCAGAAGTCAACCTCCGACCTGCATAGAATGAATTCTTTGTGAAAAGAGCTACTAATGGCCCCTGATCAGGGCAACAGATTGCTTGAGATTGAAACAAACTTAAAATATTGTCTGATAATCACCTGTATGAAGTTATCTTTGTCCTTTTCACTCTGCCAACCGCTGGGCAGGTATTTCACAGTACTTACCTAAGGCTTATGAAAATGTAAGGTATTATTAAGAAAATCAAGTTCATTTTAGATGTAGCAGGTATCTACTACCAAAAATAAACCAGTAAGCTACATCCATTGGAAGAATAGACCAGAAAGCTCAAGTTTAAGGGGCCCTGACTAAATCTTATGCCTGATTAATCCAACAAATGAGGCACAAGTTAAATATCTGGTCTGCATCTTATTACCTGTTGGTTGAAAAGGTCTTCCTCTCCGAACTCTGCTTCATCCTCTTCCTCTTCGTTCTCTCGCACAACTACTGATTTAGTGACACTTCTCACTGCAACTTCCTACACAAAAAGACAAGCAAGGAGATGGCAGCAGTCTATAGCTACCCCAAGCTTTTGCTATACCATCATAGTATAATACCCCTATTAAATTTTGGAGGGTTTAAAGCAACTTGCCCTAGATTTAACGTTACCTATGCAAGCAAATACTGGTAATATCCTGCAAACCACAACATTCCCATTTTTATCCACTAAAAGGCATGGTAATGTCATTTAGCTTCAGGAATTTTCTTTCATCACCTTGGGATTGGAGATCCAGGTCTAGCAGACCCAGCTAGGAGCTGCAGGAGACAGGCCATAACCTGAGAAACTAAAGTTTCTCAGTATGATTAAACAGCATTAAGAATATTCCTAATTTCTACTAAATATTCAATATCAATTGCATATATCAATTATTGGGATGGTCTTCCAAGCTAGGCATTAAAAAGAATTCCAAAACCCAAGGCAGCTTCCTTTCTTACTATATTATTTTTAACACTTCTTAGTAGTAAGAAACTCCTCTGTATATTCACACTCTTGAAACCACTGGTGCAAAATCCTATTTGTGGAGAAAGTCACCATAAATGCACTTCTAAGCAGGGACACTACAGGTAACCACAGCAGGAATGGACATGGATTTGAAATGTTTTCAGATATGCTGGAGCTTCCCTGGGTCAGGGCAATCGCCAGCACAAACACAGGCTGAGGGAGACTGGATGGAGCAGCCCTGAGAAGGCTATCTTCCTACACTCATATTTACATTGCACCCCTAACTATCGTAGGTACTATATAATGTCACTTTCAATTGCCAGCAATAATTTTGTCTCTTCTGAAAATACATCCTCAAATTCCAAACTCTCTCCTAGCAGGGGGTTTTGCTAAAACAGGGAAGAGTCCATGGCTGCGTTCAGGGTGATGATTTCAGTTATAAAACATTACCCAAAAGTCTTCAGAGATACACAGAGGTATATAATTATTTCAGTGTTAGAAACTGATTTTAGAAGACAGGAGGGGAGACCTTAAATTCGGATTTTGGCACTGTTATGCCCCAATGCCCTCCAAATGAAGGCCCGCAGCTTTTTCCTACCTCTCCTTCGGAGTTGACAAGGTACGTGCGGATATTTCCTCCGGTGCCCCAGCTGCCTTGATTCTTCCACACGAGAACAGAAGGGGGGCTATGGGATACTCCTGCATCTGCACCCCAAATCTAGTGAGAAAGACATTCTGGAATTAGCTGTTGATGCACATTTTAATTTTCTATCTACAGAACCCCCTAATTCTCCTACTTCTCTTCATGCCAGTTTTGTTTCTGAATTCCAATGGCAGTTTTACACCATTACTTGTAGTAAGATATTATTCTGTCTACAACAAAAGGTAACAGTGGCCATAAGGAAAAAAAAAAGAGAAAGAAAAAACAACTCTCTAAAATCAATTCTTTTCTAAACATACAAATTTCTCCTCCCCCTGTCTCGATGAGTCTACTGCATGGAGCCAAGGCAAACTGCAGCTTCTAGTGTAGCCATTTCGTCTTTTATATGTGTCTGAGTAAGATACATATAGAAATAGCTGGAATTGACTCAAAGAAAGCCATTTTTTTCCCCTCTGAAATTGCATCTGTTCCAATAATATGCAACCTATTATGCAAACAAGATACAACAGCATCAAAAAGCAGCCGTTCTACTACAGTTAAGGCTAAGAACATCGAGTCTTAACTGAAGTTTACAAGACTGAAGGAATGCTCTGAAACGTTCTCTTTCATTAACAGGTTGAGCAGGATTCGTGTTCCAAACCTGGGCAAAGGTGTCTGAAAACCAACATCCACCCCCCAAAACACCTTTTTCTTCAACATTCTCGTGCCCAAAGTGGTCTTAAATAGTGAAGTGCTTATATAGAAATATCTGTTCTGCATTTTTATAACTGAAATCCTGCTCCTCTAAGGTGAGATCCATAAACCATAAGCTACACATCAAATCAGGCTGTACCAAACATTTTACAACTGCCACAGGATCAATAAAAGGAGTATGTTGTTGACATACTGTAAGCAGAACTTACTGTTACAGTCTGCCCAGCTCTGAGGATATACTTAGGAGTAAACTTGTAGGCAATTTCTTCTCCATCTCCAATTTGTCTTTTCAGTCGCCAGTTACCCAAAGACTGATCCTAATGGAGAGAGTCATGAGGTTATTTAAGGTGAGCAAATCAAAGCAAAGAGGCATCAGAGCTTTCTCTAGGTCTGTTATTAAAATAATGTGAATATAAATTGACATGGTTGCTAAACATCTGCATTCTAACTTGAAAGTATTTTCCTATACCCTCTAATAGTCTAAAGTGTAAATTCCATAAGGCCATTCAGCAAAATTTAAGAAGACATAAATTTCAGACAAAAACATTTTGCTAGAGCCAGTAAGGCTGTTCACATGAGCAAGGTACCATCACAGGGACATTTGGGACACAAACTATGTTCTTTTCCTGCAGCAAACACCACACATGTTAGTAGCACACTGTAAGGTTCAACTTTGACTCCTGCCCCTGTTAATTACTGCAGGATGCTGCACCTTGGGATGCTGCTCCTGCTCTCCAAGGGACTCCACCTACTTGTGCCACAAAAGGCTGTGATATTCCAATTCAGCTCCTCCTTGGTCTCCAGGAGTTTTGCTGACACTCACCTTCTCTGAGTTGTTCTTCAGTTGAACATATTTGCCCTCCAGGTCTATCTCTTCTATGCTGATACTTCCTGTAGCTGAAGCTTGCTGGGACATTTGGAAGCTACTGCTGCTGCTACTGCCGCTGATGCTTCCAGTGCCAATCCCACTGGTTCCACTGCCTGAAAGCTCCTCTGTTTCAATCCGTTTTCTCTTGCCTCGGGAAGAGCGAACAAGTGAAGTGCTGCTACTGCTGCTGCTGGAGGTAGCCCGAGAGACTGTCACACGGGAGGAGGGACTTGGAGACAGCTTCAACCTTAACACAAGGAAGCAAGAATTTAATTAACTCATCCAGGGGACTGCACACAAAGCACGAATGCCACAATATACTCAGGAACCAGACTGTAATATGCCCCAAGGTTGAAAGCAGCCTCACTGTGTGCGTCAGGAGGGCTGAATATAAGGAGCAGGGTAAGGGCAGGAGGTGGTTACCCATCCCTGAGAAATTGCCTGGTAGCATGATAATGTGACATGGAAAGCAGTGCTAATGAGAGCAAGACAGATCACTTAACCCTCCCCTCCAGCAGATCTACTACAAAACACACTATTCTTGGGCCACATGATTTAAAAACCTAGACAGAAGTATAAGACCTTAAATAAAGAGAGAAGATGAATGTTTCCTCTGCTTTTGAGAGAGCTGGGCTGGGTCAGCCTGGAGAAGAGAACGCTCCTTAAGGGGAGACCTTAGAGCAGCTCCAGTGCCTAAAGGGGCTACAAGAAACCTGGAGAGGGGCTTTGGACAAGGGGGAATGGTTTTAACCTGACATATAAGCTAAACCATCCTGTGCTTCTGTGAATGTCAAGCATAGAATGATATATTGCACTGTACTCTGAGACCATTAGAAAAACCAAAATCCAGTGTTCAGAGGAGAACACCTGCATGTGTTTGATATAAGCATTCCATGCAACACATTGTAGTGTGAAGCCAATATGACTTTAGTGAAACCAAATCTGGGCATTCCTGCTGAAATGGTAAAAAAAAGCATAAGAAATGAAAGTAACTCCTGTTAGTCCTAAGAAAAGAACATGGAATCTGTACGTACCTTTCCTCTTCTCCTTCCAGGAGTTTGCGGTAAGCGCTGATCTCCATGTCCAGTGCTAATTTAACATCAAGCAGTTCCTGGTACTCTGTGAGCTGCTGCTGCATCTGGTCCCTCATGTCTGTCATTTCCCTCTCCTTTGCATCTAGCATCTTCCTAAACTTCTCCCGCTCGCCAGCCATCATTTCCTCCAGTTCACGAATCCGATCTTCTGCTGCACTGGCCTGGGAAGACAGCAAAGGAAAACCCGCTTGGCATCTATGTGGGTACAGGAAACAAGGTAAAAATTCAACTCCCTCCCAAATGAACATAAAGTGAGACCCCCCTTGCAGCACTGTGTGCAGTTCTGGTGTCCCCAGCATAAGAAGGACATGGAGCTGTTGGAGCAAGTCCAGAGGAGGCCATGAGGATGAGCAGGCGCTGGAGCAGCTCCCATATGAAGACAGGCTGAGAATATTGGGGCTGTTCAGCCTGGAGAAGAGAAGCTGCATGGAGACCTCAGAGCAGCTTCCAGTGTCTGAAGGGGGCTACAAGGATGCTGGAGAGGGACCTTCGTCAGGGACTGTAGCAACAGGACAAGGGGTGATGGGTTTAAACTTAAACAGGGGAAGTTCAGGTAGGATATAAGAAAGAAGTTCTTTACTGTGAGGGTGGCGAGATGCTGGCACAGGTTGGCCAAAGAAGTGGTGAATGCTCCATCCCTGGCAGTGTTCAAGGCCAGGTTGGACAGAGCCTTGGGCAACTTGGTCTAGTGTAAGGCATCCCTGCCCGTGGCAGGGGGATAGAACTGGATGATCTTAAGGTCCTTTCCAACCCAAACCATTCTATGATTCTATGATTTTGCTCCGTAAAATTCGGGAAGTATTAAGGGACAGAAGTTCATATATCCAAACAACATAGTGCTCTGTAATAGACAACAAAGCAATTTTAGTGCCCTTACCTGTTTCTGAAGGCCAGAAAGCTGGTAGCTGAGAGTTTCTATTCTCATGCGAGCCTCCTTCAGCTCCTCTCGAGCTGCACCAGCAGCTTTGTCATTTTGGTCAGAGGACAGTTTGGCATTCTCCAGCTGGAAGGCAAGGTTTAGACGAGTCACTTGCATTGATTTAGACAACCTGCAAATATCTTTTTGGTAAAAGAAAATAGAAGCTATTTAATCTTAAAGAATTTAAATGGAAATCTGCTAAGGTTATGGTAAGAATTGCATACCAGTAAGGAAATGCCTTAAGCACCAGGAAAATCTGCTTCAATCCTCCTCCTATAGCATTTGCCTATTAGAAAATAGGCTGTTAGCCCTTCCATTAAACAAGCAACCTTATAGTTTCCAAAACCTGAGGTTCATGGGATCTCACTCTGCCTATTTGTCTTAAGAACAACAAGGTTGTTCTTAAGACAGAGCAAAGGCCGCCCAAGGTCCTGGTCTAAGAGCTCCATGGATGGCCAAAGACTGAGCTTGATGAAACATTGTCCCACTGGCCATTGCATGACATCCACTATTCCCACTGTGTCCTCCGCAGTGACCAACACTTCCATGCTTCATCTCACAAAGAGGCCTTTCTTGGCTAGAGCTGCTCCTGGCTATTACCCCCCTGAAAATACATCTGTGCACAAGCACCAGAGGAGGCATTAGAACAATGGGACAAAGCTTCTTCCACTGATAATTACTTGTCTCCTTAAAGACAGCGGAGTTGATGGAAATGCTTTTATCTCAGCAACTGGACATCCTGTGAGACTGTGGGTAGCAGGAGTTACCTTGGCCTGATAGGTCTGCTCAAGCTCCATTTTGTACAGTTTGACTTGTTCATCATGTTGATTTCGCAGATCTTCCAGGGCCTGAGTCATTTTGGATTCATACTCCTGTTGGCGACTCGTGTCCACCTCAACCAAGCGATGTTCATGGCGTTTTCTTGTTTCCCTTATTTCCTACAACACAAAGGAGACAAATTACCACATTAGGGTAAACAGCACAAGCAATTACATTCAGACAATTAACTATTTCATTACTAATTAGTATGTGGGAGGTACAGTACTAAAGGCATTTAAGCCTAAGCATTGCTCCACGTACTAACAGGTGCAAGTTACAGTTCTCATTTAGCAGGATGTAATTCTTAAGGGATCCAACTTAAAAACAGGTTTAAAAATATCCATACACAGTTTAAATAAGGAGCTGGTTTATGCTACAGAAGTCAAAATGGGGGGAATGGGGGAGGAGAGAACATGATTTTTTACATAGCAAAGAGATTCCATCTGCTGCAACACAAACCTTTTCCTTCTCAATATACATCCCTACAGTACAATAGCAGTATACAAGGAGTCATAAAAATTAACCCCTTTTGTGACCATTACACATATTGAAAAAATAATCATCACAGAGAAAATCTGCATCTTCAAATCTCACTTTTAAGCACATGCAGATCTTCTGTCTCATTCTATATACTGGATGACCTCTACTCGTTAGACCTGCTGCAAATAAGGAGCAGGGCCATGCAGAGAAGTCCAGAGAGAGGGAACAAGACATTCCCTTTCCCACAGCAGTCAGCTGCCACATAAGCTCACATGCCCATGGAACAATACCCCTGTCACTCAACTCTGCCACTGATTTACCATGTAACTCTGGCAAAACCTTTGACTATTTTATTACTCCATCCATTCATAGCAAGGGTAATACTGATTTTCCCTACCTGGACTAGTTGGTAACTGCTTATAGTCAGTTTGAGTAAAAGCTGCCTAAGCTTCAGACTATGATGAGTTTATTAGGTTGACAATACCTCCTCAAACACATTCTTCCTGAAATCCAGATCCTCTTGCAAGCTCTGGCACCGATTCTCCAGGTCCACACGCATGAGGGTCTCCTTCTCCAACTGCTTCTTAGCCACAGCGTGACCATCTTCAGCCTAGGCAACAGTTTTAAAGGTAAAGATCTAATTTTGTCTGGACCCCTGTTGTTGGTCCATAATCCCTTTATGGTCTTCATTTGACATCTCTGCACCAATTATTCACAAATCTAATGACAAGCCATTTAAAGCAAACAAAAAGCCCAAAGACAAAACCCCAAACAAAACAAAACACCACAACAAAAGGAAGTGTGTGCAGGCTTTGGAATATTCAAACAAGCTTTCATGTTTGTAGACCGGATATTTAAAACACAGGATTATTTCAATACAGTATGATAATGGAGCTGAGGATTATTAATTCCTCAAGCACAATATTCTGTATGTTCTTCTTGCTAGCATAGTCCTACTGGGTACTCCAACCTAAGTTTGAATTATGTGGGACATTACTAAAGACAACATTTAATAGCTGATATCTCATGGCTATACAAACACCTACCAGAAAGTTTTAAATAAAAGCTTTTGACTAGTAACATTTCCAAACCACGATGATGCTCTGGTTGTTTTAGACATTTCCTCCTATTTAGTTTTATATCCAAGAGGGGCAGGCGAGGGTTCAGCAGTAAGAGAGATGGATCAATTATGTTCAGACTATAACACATGTGATAATACAGAGCCTGGAAGCAGTCACAGCCATACCTTAGCAAGCTGGGCTCTCAAATCAGCCACCTCTGCCTCCAGACTGCGCTTCTCATTCAGGACAGTGTTGAGTTCTGCTTCACTTCTATGGAACAGCACTTCAAGATCCTTAATGCGACCCTGAGCCACAGACAAATCTGCATCTTTCTTCTTGTAGCTGAAACCAAAAGTTCATTACATTTATTAAGTGGGTGCACATGTGTCTGGAGCATGTCTTGGTTACTACTGCAGGTATTTTGTTACGATACACATTTTATTAGGGTAAGTGTACCACGACATGGTTCCTACAGTAACCTGCAAATGCACCTAACGAAAGCAATAGTAAATGTCTCTTAAAACTCAGAGCTTATGTTGTAACTGCATTACCTAGTAAAGAATGCCATGGGCAGGCAAGAATAAAACAAGGCGGCAACTCTGCCAGCTAAAAGCTGACAATGAAGCAGCTTCGCACACAAGGTGTGGAGTATTTTGTCATCTCAGTGCTGCACAGCACATTTAGTTGCTGACATCTATCACTTTGCACTACAGCACCTGAGAAGCAGAGCATCTCCCACAGAGGCACATGAGCATCCCCCAGTGTTTTGTACTTGACGTGGCCAAGCCCATTCCTCAAGAGGTATTCCCACCTAAAGTAGTAAAGTAATTCACTGTGGCAATGGGGGCACAGGAATAAACCAGTACTTCTCAGCAGCATTCATTATGAGCAAAGCAGCTCTGGTCACTTTAAATATGATTATTTGAGTTGTCACATCCAGCTCACAGAAACTATCAAGGTCATCTTTCTCCTACTCACCAATTACTTGTCTACCTTTTCCTCTAACACACTGACTTTCTGCAGCTTCTCTGAGTGTATGTCATTATGTTATTAAAAAAATGGGGGTTTCCATGAAGCAATCTTTCCTTGCTGCAGTTTAAGCTCATTCTAATCTCACACCACTAAGAATGCAGGGAATGGCTTCTTGTCTTTTTCTCTTAAACCATCTTAGAATTCCCTTTCCTTGGTGTAATCTCTGAATTTGTTTTCATTTCACTGTAACCAATCCTTTTTTAATCATTAGTCCAATCTGTTTGTATGAATCCTGTTCTGCGACATATGTGCAGTGTCTTCGAGCTCAGCAGCTTGCAGGAAATATATAGACAAAACATGACTTCTACTTAAAAGCAGCTATTCAGCAGCAATCAGAAAGCCTTCAAGACAGACTCTCCAGACACAGGCCCCTGCATCACATCTGTTATGCAGTAAAACAACTCACTGTACATGTGCTGCAGACAATCAGATCTGGGATCATAGTATCATATAATCATAGACCAGTCTATGATTATATGATTCCTTTTATAACTACTTAGATGCAAATGGAGATGGGAGACTTATAGTAGGACTGTACTGGCACTACTGGATTAAAACCAATTTTTATACCCAACAGTGTTCATACACAGGTGATGTGCATGCTGACAGGCTCAGGAAAGATCTGCAACTCTCGAATCTTCTCTACTAAAATAGGTACCAAAATTCAGTCAGAAGCAAGTAAGAATTTTGCCACTACATATATTCATTTTAAAAAATGAAGCTGACTGCTGAACAGTATTTGGTTATGAAAACTCCCTGGTGGGAACGGAAATAATGGATTACATTTGGCTTCAGCAGCCAGTTTATTAGGCCAATTCTCTTCAAGTCAGACTGAACAGCAGGTTTCTAAAGTATAGTTGGTACAAGGTCTTCTCCCAGCACACTTACGTTTTAGCTTCATGTGTTTTCAAGGCAACACTGCTTCCATATTCCCAAATTCCTTAAGGCCACCCTTTTCCTTCATTTCTGCCATGAGTCAATCCAGTGAAGCAGATTATAGGATTGATAATGTTTAAAAGTTAATCTTCCTTGGTCAGTTTCTCAAGCTGGTTTAC
The DNA here is from genome assembly GCF_004027225.2 of Strigops habroptila. Lineage (NCBI taxonomy): Eukaryota > Metazoa > Chordata > Aves > Psittaciformes > Psittacidae > Strigops > Strigops habroptila. Next base: position 3,884,466 of record NC_044296.2, on the reverse strand, counting down.
TAAGCAGCTGCCCATCTACATAGTCACATAACCAGAGGCACAAGAGGACAGAAAGAGGCACAACTAATCTTTTCTGCCTCTAGATGTCTGAATTGCCCAACTCAGAGTAATTTATTAATATATTAATAAATATAATAATATTATTATTAATATATTAATAATATTATATATTATTTTTGTTTCTACAAATGTATTTGTGAATATACTGGTCAGATTATGTGCCCTGATGAGCTGTACCAACCTGAGGAACAAGCCTCTATCTTCTCACTGATCTGCAATCCATCCAAAAGGCATTAGGAAGAACCAACAGTATCATTCCCACTGCAAAAACTGCCCATCCCAATTAAAAAAATTATCATCTTGCATCATGGAAGATTTTCCTTACCTTTTATTGAACTCCTCAAGTTCTGCTCTCAGTTTTCCTATTTCGATCTGTAGCCTGGCCCTCTCTTTGGCAGTTTCATCCAGAACTCTTCGAGCATCAGCCAGTTCAGACTCATAGAGACTCTTGATTCCACTCACCTAAGGGGAAAAAGTATTCAGATATGAGAATGTCCCAAAGATTAACAGTCCAAGAACCAAAACATAGCACCAGGTTTAAGATGCACCTACGATTGATGAGATCTAGTCCCAAAGACAAGACTCACATTTTATTCCTAGAGCAATACAAGAAAATACACCATGTTTGAAGTGTGGAAGTCTTCCAAAGAGAGAAACTGCAGCAGATCAGTGCACCCTACACTGACATTTTAAAGTATTTGCCCTCGTTTCCAATACTAATGCTTTGGGAGATGTTTTTTAAACACTGATAGACTGATCTTGTGGAATACAGGTCCGGGTTCAGTTTGACTCTCCTGCTCTTGCACTGTAAAGCCAAAAATCTGAAACAAGATGAACTACAGAAATGTGAACCGTTCAGAGATGAGCGTCAACTCCTGTTCTCTACCTCAGAGGATAAGGATCTATAGACCTCTCCCTGTCCCAACTCAACACATTACATGAGCATCTCTTCAGACTGCAGCAAAGTACCTCAAAATCTTCCAAACTTTCCCCCCCCACCCTGGAATGCAAGACTATTTGAAAGCTGTATCAGAGAGCTAAAATACCAAAATATATAAGATCATAGACTCACAGACTGGTTTGTGTTGGAAGGGACCTTAAAGCTCCTCCAGTTCCAACTCCCTGCCGTGGGCAGGGACACCTTCCACTAGAGCAGGTTGCTCCAAGCCCCTGTGTCCAACCTGGCCTTGAACACTGCCAGGGATGGGGCAGCCACAGCTTCTCTGGGCACCCTGTGCCAGCGCCTCAGCACCCTCACAGGGAAGAGCTTCTGCCTCAGAGCTCATCTCAGTCTCCCCTCTGGCAGGTTAAAGCCATTCCCCTTGGCCTGTCCCTACAGGCCCTTGTCCAAAGCCCCTCTCCAGGTTTCCTGGAGCCCCTTTAGGCACTGGAGCTGCTCTAAGGTCTCCCCTTCAGGAGCCTTCTCTTCTCCAGGCTGCCCCAGCCCAGCTCTCTCAGCCTGGCTCCAGAGCAGAGCTGCTCCAGCCCTCGCAGCAGCTCCGGGGCCTCCTCTGGCCTCGCTCCAGCAGCTCCAGGTCCCTCTTGTGCTGCTGCCCCAGAGCTGGATCAGGACTGCAGGGGGGGGTCTCCCCAGAGCGCAGCAGAGGGGGAGAATCCCCTCCCTTGACCCACTGCTCATGCTTTAGGAGTGCAGCCCAGCACACAGGGGGGTTCTGGGCTGCTCCATGCTATTGCTTCTATGAAAGGACACCAGAACAACTATTTACTAATGTAAATTCAGAAAACAGAGCAATCAGAGAGTGAGAAGAGCCAAAAGCAGAATGTACTATCTTTAGGAAGAGAAATTTCATAACAAAGCATAAAACACAGGAACAACAAAGCAAACTGTGCTATTTCTTGGAGTGCCTATTCCAACATCAGAGTGGCTCCAATGCCAGACTCAACCATCTGGTCTTCAAAAAGACTGATTAAAAGCAGTCGGGATATAATGAAAGCTCCTGATAGACTGTATGCTCATAAAGCTTCTGAAATTAACTAAAATATGACAGTGTAAGGGCTGAGAAGCCTTAGTTTATAAGCAAACCACACACCAGATCTGCCTTGGCTGTCTACCCATGCAAACTTACTACTTTCTTTTTAAAGAATTAATTCTTTCAAGCTTTATTCTACTTAAGTTTTGGGGTTTTTTACTCCATAGCCGATAGTCAGAGGCGGTCTATGGCACAAGCCAACTCTACTCTGTATTATCAGTTACAAGATATAGGAATTTCTACAAAGAAGTGTACGATGACTATGCTGAACTCCTTCATACAGCACTACTGAGTGCTAAGAAAAGAATAGATTTTAAGGCTGTAAAAGCCTTTCGTTATTAATTACCCTGCAGAGAAAATACAGTATTTGCAAATACAATATAAAATGCAACTGCTCAAAGGCCAAGCACTGATCCTGCACCATCATGTACTGCATCTACAACACTCCTTTTTTAATGGTGGCCCTTCTTCAGACCATCTGCCCTTCAACTCTTGGGCTAAAATCCCTGCCCTAGGACATCTACCAGGAACTTAGGGCTGTTCTGCTGTAGGTTCAGAGACACACCAAAACACAGGACACAAGGACAAATCCCTTCCCAGTACTCCAGGGCATAAACTGGAGTGATATGTCAAGGTACAAAGGGAGAAAGCCTTTTCCCCATGGTTTTTGCGGATACTGTCACAAAAAGGTGTTGCTAGTGTGATAGTTTTTAGAATAAGTAAACAGGGTGCCCAGAGAAGCTGTGGCTGCCCCATCCCTGGCAGTGTTCAAGGCCAGGTTGGACACAGGGGCTTGGAGCAACCTGCTCTAGTGGAAGGTGTCCCTGCCTGTGGCAGGAGTTGGAACTGGATGAGCTTTAAGGTCCCTTCAACCCAAACTACTCCGTGATTCCAATTTCTGCCTTTGAGGCATTATGACAATGCAGAGCTTAATGCCACCAAACCAATAGTATTCTGAACAGAGAATAAACATTCCATGCAACTCCTGTGTAAAGAGAATATCATTAGATGGAGCTGAAAATTGCCTGACAAAAGCTGTTTCAGAACCTGTTGGTAAAAAGAGAACCAGAGACTGTGCTGCTTAATTAGAAAGAACTGATTCATTCACAGCATAACCAGTGTGGTAGCTTAGTATGTATTTTATTCATGTTAACCTCATCTCGGCTCTTATTCCAGTAACAAACATTAGAAGAAAACACACAGCTCCAATTCCCAGGCCAAAGCGTTAGTCAAAAAGCCACTTTCACTGGAATATTAAGGTAAAGCACTGAACAGCCAGAAATAACTGAGAGGTGAGGACACAGTGCAGCTTCCAGCAGAGGCAGCAGACAGGCAGGAGCAGAAACACCTTTAATCACTGGAAAGAGAAAGAAAAGAAAGAAAAAGCCCCACTAAAACCTTGTCAGAAGTCTTAACAGGATGCAAAGAGAATATGGATTTATGATAACACCAATAAAAGTTCTAGATTATCAAACTGAACTGAAGAACACTCCAAGAGGGGTTTATTTTTCAGCACTGATCAAGGCACGAAGAGAGAACCCAACACAGCAGCAGGCTGAAAGGAAGGTAAGTAGTGCCAGCTCAGCAGAAGCACCTTGGTATCATGTGCTTGACAGCACTTCTAGCCCAAGATGGTTATTCATTGAAAGCAATTCTGGGAAGGATTTCTGTTCCCTGAAACATCACCCCTCAAACTGTGGAAGGAACTTAACTGCAGAGTCCACTGACTCTCTGAAAATCTCCAGGCAAGTACAGCCCCAAATGTGCCTCCGTTTGCTGTACACATGATTTTGCTTTGTTTTGACTCTACATGTTCCTCCTGAAAATGACACTGGCTTTCTTCCAGCCTTCAGGAACCTCTCCTCATCACCATGATCCTTCAAAGACAACTGAGGGTGGCCTTGCAATCAAAACAGCCAGTTCCCTCAGCACTCATGGGTGCAACTCCAGCAGATCCGTGGATTTACATCCAGTTTGTTTAGATGTTCCCTATCCTGATCCTCCTCTATCAGGAGAAAGTCTTCCTTGTGCCAGACTTTCCCTCTGGGCTCAGGGGCCTGGGATTCCTGAAGACTGGTCTGATAAGAAGACAACGAGTACATGAGCCTTCCTTATGTCTGAGTTTAGTCAGGACCTCCTTGCTCATCCATATGGTCTCCTGCCACCTCTGTTCCATTTCCTGATTGTTGGGATGGACCTCTCTTGAGCTTGGAGGAGGTTATCCTTGAATATCAACCCAGCTCTGATGGACCTCTTTCCTCTCCAGGGCTGTAACCCAGGGGATTCTTCCAAGCAGAGGCCTGAAGTGGCTGAAGTCTACTCTGCTCATATCCAGAGCTGTGGTCCTGCTTTTTGCTCTGCTCTATCCTCTACAGATCCCAAACTCGACCACCTCATGGTCACTGCCCATCTATCAGGTAGCACAATACTTAGCAGAGCACAAAAACTAGGGCATGTCAGGCTTCTTCCAGTTGACTTGAGGGGGCCTCATTTACCTCTTCTTCTTGATCAGGTCAGTAGCAGACACATACCACAACATCACCCCATCTTGGTCAGAATTAGGAGGCAGACCAACAGGCTCCCCGCTAGCTCATAACCTGTCCTCAGGCAGAGCTCCCAGCATTCCCACTGCTCTCCCTCCCCACCTTCCTGAAAAGCCTGTATCCATGCATCCCAGCACTCTAGTTGTGTGAGCTATCCCTGAGCCCAATGAGACCACAGTTGTGTAACTGCCCACAGACTGCTTGTTCCCTTGTCTGCTCCCCATGGCGCACACACTGGTTACAGCATTTCAGAGAAGCACTCAAGTGATGACTCCCCACGCAGGGCAGGAGAGCTTTCCCCACAAGGCTGTCCTACAGGCACTTCCTTCGTCATGTGCCCATGCTTGGGGTATTCCCATTCCATCCTTTTCCTGTTGCTTTCTCTTCTGTTCATGCAACCCCGGGCCTTTTTTGCTTGCTTCCCGCATCCACCAATTCCTCACTTGAGAGGAATCTCTCCCTACCCCATCATTCCCATATAAAGTTCTTCTTAGCAGGCTGACCACCCCTGTTGGCAAGGAAACATTTGCCTACTTAGTCAGATGGATCCTATCTCTTTGAAGCAGTCATCAATCCTGAAAGACAGTTCCGTGGTGGTAGAAACCAAAACCCTGTTGTCAACAGCAGTTGCACAATCCAGTGTCACTCTGCAGGATCTGCTCAGCCACCACAGAATCCCAGACTGGGTTGACCTGGAAGGGACCTTAAAGCTGATCCAGTTCCAACCCCCTGCCATGGGCAGGGACACCTTCCACTAGAGCAGGTTGCTCCAAGCCCTGCCCAACCTGGCCTTCTCTTCCTGCAACTCTTCCTGCCCAGAGGCCAAGTGGGGCACCCTACAAATTGCACTATGAAGGTGCTCTCACGTTTTTTCCCCTCTTTTGCCAGCAAAACAACCTGTAAGGTTGTAATTGGGCCACACACGGGACAAGGAAATAGAGCACATAGAGAACAAGAAACTAGAGATGCTTCCATAGCACAGTCTGAAAGGCTGTGCTGATACTTCTCAACCTACCAACCTGTGCTGGGAGCACTCAGAGCTCACTGTGCAGCAGTTCAAGGATAGACACAGGAACACAGACCCTCCCATGGCAGTATCTTGAGGAAAGCTGCAAGGCTTCTCAATGAAAACAGAGGAAACATGCCAAGAAGGCAATGAACACACTAGGCAAGAAGCCCCATCCAACTACAAGTGAGTCCAGACAAATTTAATCTCACTCACACACATTTATATGCTAACCATAAGTGCATTCCCACCATGTGTGCCTCAATATGTTCTTATTCACCCAGTTCTGGGTTGACAAAGGGCTGCCAGTCAGCTATGGCTCAGACTTACCCAGAACATGAGTCAAGTTCTCAAGAACAACGATGATGTATGTTGTGTATCACCACCATCACTTCCCAGATGACGTCTACAGCGCCAGAAGACCATTTAACCCCTCATCTTGGAGGCTACAATTCCTGAGTGAGCTACCATCCACAGCAGCATCTGAACATGTATTTTGCAGGTGGCAACACTACACCGACATATCCTGGTCATGACAGTAGCTCTGGTCACTACACATGATGCACACAAAGAGCACAGGACCTCCAGACCAGGTGAGATTGCAGCCAACTGCAATCACACCCACAGAGCTGGGAAGGCACAGGTGAAAAGGGAACCCCCCTGTAGATACTGCTTTCGTCACAAGGGCAATTGCTGGCAGTGCCTGAGGCTTTTTTTTTCCATCTCTACTCCTCCTTTCTGTGGGTGAGAACAGTGGGATGTCCCTCCCATGCCCATCAAACCATCTTTTCTGGAGGGCTGCAATCATAAGCATTGCAGAGGAGGAGCGGGAGTTAGGAAAAAGGGAACTGAGGAGAGCTCCAGGACCTTTTTCCTCTCAGCCCTTCCAGTATTTCCCCTCCCAGCCTCACAAGTCAGGTTATTGTAACAGTAACCCCAGCACAGTGAGAATAGCATCAGTCATATACTAGGGAGGTAGAAAAACAAGGGGATGAGCTAAATTTCTCTTGTCATAGACTAAGCTGCCCAAGGGGATTCATGCAAGAGAGCAAACAAGAAATCAGAACAACCATAGGTCCGTCCAGCCACACAGATAAAATACTCTTTGCACTTGTCTGAGGACTTACTCTATACATTTTTATTTCTCTAGAGACCTACTGCACATAAATAGAGATAGAACAGCATTGGACAGAGTCAGGAAAAGCAGGAAAAAGGGTTATAATTAGTAGAAGACTAAAGATGAATCAACTTCTGTAAAGTTTGCTTTCTTTGCTGTTAAGAGGTGGCAGCTTTGTGTTCCTCAAAAAGAGCCATGAGGCAGCTGTGGTTTGCAGGACTAAGGAGATTGCCCAACTGAGGAGAAAGTGGCTGCTTCCTTTTACCTTCTGCAGACTGGTGACTAAAACAATGAGGAAAAAGAACATTCCAAGCAGCTGATGATTAAAGAGTCTGGCAGAATGGTGACTACGGTCCTTGCCCAAACAGCATCAGCAGGACTTCCCTCATCTCAAAGATATTCCCCTAAACCAGAGCTTTGAGAACAAGCTCAGAAATGCCACCCCTTTGTTCCCATGCATGCAGGGGTGGGGAGGAGCATGTCAGAAATGATCTCACCCCTTTCTCAGACATGGTCACTGTGGGATACTGGAGTGATGAGCAATGGACAAACATCTTATGATATCGTGCTCTTGTCTGCTTGGTCATAGCAACCCTCAGCCTCCTCTTTGCCTTGGATTATGGACCCATCACCTGCCCTCAAGGCAGAAGGTTCAGGTGTCAACCTAGAGCCCACTGGTGAGCAGTCACTCCTGTCTGCCATCCCACAACATGCATCATCCCATCTACCAGAGCAGCAGATGATGGTCCCTGCCACTACTACAGAAAAGCTGAAAGTATGAGAATATTTAGACAGCTAAAAAAAATAAAATAGAAAAAAAAATCAGAATAAAATTTACACACAGTTGAGGACAACGAAGGTGAATTTATCTTCAACACCCTGGGAAAAGAAAATACTCTATTTCAAACACGTAGAATAATATAAAGGTAAATGATGTAGGTAGGACAGTGCCAGTGCCACTGGACTACACTGAACTGTGCTTCTACACAGAAGTTAAGAGTTGCTTTGGGATGTGTTTAATTTTATGGAGTTTTTTGTTTGGTATGGGGGGTATTTTTGATTAATATCTTACTTCATGCTAAGCCTAATCACTTTATAAACATGATTTCCAATAAATTGCACCAAGTGTACCAAGAAAACTGAATTGTCAGCAGAAAATCCAGTTTACTAGATAAGTCCTGAAAGCGAAAGGAAAGGATTCCTCTATTCCAGTAAACCCCAACTCTTACAGTTTTACTGCTCCCAGTGTCCTAAACCACCATCCACCCGCCTGCATAGTGAAAAAGGAAAACTGAACGGCAAAGCAAGCAAAGTATTTCTATCAAAATCATCAAGTTTATTTTCTGATCACCACACCCAGAATTGTTAACACACAGAACTGCTATTAGTTGTTTTATGCTTGTATTAAAAGTCAAATGAGATTTTATCTATGCTGTCTGCTTGTCCTGTTCTTACTCATTACATGTGTGCTGTCAATAGAATTATATCCTGCCTCCTGCATTTAAAATGCAGCAAAGCTCTTTCCAGCCTCCAGCAATCTGCAACTTAGAAGCTCCCTGAATCAGACATGGTTATTCTGTTTATAGCATGATTTCGCACAGGGCAAGTGATACAGCCATGCTTTATGGTTAGAAATATCTAGTTATCTTGAAACATGCAAGTCATAATCTATCATTAAGTGGTACAAAGGGACTTCAAAGGAACTTCAGTCCCGGGTACACAGAGCGCAGGTAGGTCAACCATTCCCAGAACAAGACACTATCATATCTAGTCTGCTTAAACTAAATGAATTCAAAGCCTTCTCCCAGCCCAAGCAGCATCAAATGAGACCCTTAAAGGGGGGAGGAAAAAGAAAAAGGGAGAAAAAAAGCCTACACAGTGGCACAAGATACAGTAAAGGCTGCTATCTACAGGCTTCCCACAGAAGTTTAACTTCATCTCAGAGGTGGGCCACCTTACCTTGCACATTGCCTCCAACACATGATGTAGAGGGGGTTTGGACTGGTACAGGATGGGTGCGACTGTCCCCAACTGTGCCCTTGACTACATCCTTCCTTCATATGGGAAGGAGAGTCCTGGGGGAAAGCAGATAGAACAGAAGCGGGAAAAGCAAAACATGGCTTAGGAAAAAGCCATGGTTGAGCCAGTTTTGCCTCTAAGATGACGGGAAGCAGATCAAAGTAGTTCATAGAACCACAGAATGGTTTGGGTTGGAAGGGACCTCAAAGCTCATTCAGTTTCAACCCCCTGCCACAGGCATGGACACCTTCCACTTGACGACACACACTACAAGGATTTCATTCCCAGATTTCCTCTGCAAAGTCAGTCTAAACCCTTTCAAGTTTTTTATCTCATCCCATACGAGACGCAGCCGCCAGAACAGGGACCCTAAAGGAAAAGTAACGTTCAGGTTGCTACAACTCAAAGAGAACACGCGTGCTCAGCACGGGGTCCTGTACACCCAGAAGCCCGCACGGGGAACACACTACAAACTACAGCAAAGAACCATCCCGCAGCCGGTGAGACCCGCACGGAGCCTCGGCGGACCCAGAGAACCGTGTTCGGTGCAGCGGGCCCGGCATGTGGCTCCAACCGCCGCCCTCAGCCGCTCCCTGGCACGCCCGGCCCCGCTCCCGCCACCGGGGTCCTTCCAGGTGCCGGTGACGATCCCGGCCTAAGCCGCCTTCAACGTGCCACCAGCGGCTTCTCCGCCAAACTCCGCGGCCACAGAGCCCCTGACAGCCCCCGAGGGGCCACACAGGCAGGAGCTGGACCTCCACGCACACAACCCCGCCCTCCGCGCCCTCAGCTCGGCCCGGCCCCCACAGCTCTCACCCTCAGCCCCGAGCCCAACGGCGGGGGTCGGCCGGAACCCGCTTCCCCGGGGCGCGGCGGGACCGGCGCGGCGGGACGCGAATGGCGCCGCCGCGGCCGCGCGGAGCCACCACAGCGCGCCCCTCGCCGGGCGGGCGGGAACAGCTCGGCCGAGCCTCTGGGCCGCGGACCCCCTGGCCGGGACGGAGCGGGGGAAACGGCTCCAGCGGGGCCGCCGCTGCTCGCCCTCCCGCCCCGGAGCCGCGGGCGAGGGCCATGAGGCCGTACCTCCCGTGTGGTGACCTCCTCCTTCTCCGAGATCTTCACGAGCAGCCGGTCATTCTCCAGCTCAAGCGCCCGCACACGGTCGATGTAAACGGCCAGGCGGTCATTGAGCTGCCGCAGCTCCTCCTTCTCTTGCAGGCGGGAGATGCGAGTCGGCGACAGCGGGGTCCCGCCGGGGGTGCCGCGGCTCGGGGTGCCTGACATGGCGCTCAGCTCGCGGGCGGGCGGGCAGCGCGCTCATTCAATCCAGCCGCACCGGGGGAGGAGGGAGCGGCAAGATGGCGGACATCGCCTCCCCCCGCCGCGGGGCCGCATGGGAAATGAAGTCTCGGTGCCAAGATGGCCGCGCCCCAGGGAGCGCCGGGAGGAGTAGTCTCGGCCGCCCTCCATTTTGTGAGCGCGGAGCGAGCCCGTGTGTGTTCTTTAACCCAAAGTGTGGCTTGTGCCGTGTGTTAAAATACTGATTGAGGCTGTCGTGAGTGTGAGGGAAGGGCAGAAAACAGGGGACAATCTTCAAGGGAAGCTCTATGTAGTAATAAAACCAGGAGGGACCAGCGTTCCCTCATGCACGCCTCAGGGGCTCCCAGTGCCGCTCCCAGCTGCAGCAGCCGCTTAGCCCTTGGCGGGTGCGGGTATCGGAATCTGTGTAATATTTAACTGACAGAATAGGTTTCCATGTTAGTTATCTAACGCAGCACTACTTTGAGCTGGTGCTGTTTGCTGCCCTTTACTGTTAGCACTGAAGTTCCCAGGTTTTCCTGAGAAGTTGCAATACCTCCCGGGCTCCCATCAGGCTGTCGAAGAACAAAACTACAGTGAAATTCTCTTGTAGTCCCACCGAATACATCCAAATGTACAAACTCAAATCCACTCGGAAGTTGTTCCTTCCTTAAGAGTTGGACTATTATTTTTCCCAAAACATATTTTTACTGAATACACCCCAACTTCTCCCAGTTCTTGAGCATTAACATAAATGGGATTACCATTCCCATTAACTAATTCCTCATGTCCCAGAATTTTGGAGGCTGAAAAGCTCTTCCTGCTGTTGTGCCTTTCAGCTACAAGGGAAGGCTGAGAAAAGGGAGATTCTCTGCCTCAGAAGGAGAAAAACCAGATTCAAAGTCTGTTGTCCATATCCACAGACAGCAAAGAAGAGAAGCAGCATGAGCATAATGCAGAGCTGCTGTGCATGAGAGGGAGGACAGAGCTAGAGAAACAGGAAAGCAAGCAAGAAAATATTGCACATGATGTATGAAAAGAAACTTAGGGAGCCAGACTGAACAAATAGGTGCGGATGGGTTTGTCCTCAAAGGAGAAGCTAGATGATCCTCATGTTAGCGAATCTGGGATCCTAACATCAAGTACACCTCAAACTGAAAAACCTTAGAATAAATCCAGGAATTCTGGGCACTCTATACCATTGTTGGCAAAGGGCCATAAGTCCCTCTTGCATATATTTATCAGTCAACCCATGTAAATACTATAGAATCATGGAATCAGACTGGTCTGGGCTGGAAGGGACCTTAAAGCTCATCCAGTTCCAACTCCCTGCCACGGGCAGGGACACCTTCCACTAGAGCAGGTTGCTCCAAGCCCCTGTGTCCAACCTGGCCTTGAACACTGCCAGGGATGGGGCAGCCACAGCTTCTCTGGGCACCCTGTGCCAGCGCCTCAGCACCCTCACAGGGAAGAGCTTCTGCCTCAGAGCTCATCTCAATCTCTCCTCTGGCAGGTTAAAGCCATTCCCCTTGTCCTGTTTCAAACTGTGCAGCTGAAATGAAAGGCTTGTCCTGGCTTCTGCTGTAGGCAACAGAGTGCCCATCCCACCTGCCTTGGGCATCATCTCTCGTAGGACAGCATTGACTTCTCCTTCACCTCTATCTCCTACCGAGAACTGAGGGCAGGGACTTCCACACCACGTCTGCGAAGCCGTGGGTATCAGTGGGTTAACGGAGGGAGTTATGAATGATAGCGGGTATGAAAGTAAGCCTGGGGGTCACTACATGTGCCCTTTCTGTAAGCATTTACACACACACACCCCTATTTGGAGGTCTCTGTAATCAGATCTTTATCAGTGACATCTGATAATATGATATACAGCTTGGGGCAAAACTTTGCTTTCTGATTGAATTCAAGCGTTGGTTTTTTTTTTTTTTTAACGTGAATTTAGCTGAAAAGGAAGCAGAAAGAAGAGACTACAAATCCCAGAGTGCTGTGGCCTCTTTTTCTGAGCTGGGAGGTCAGATCCTGCCCCATCTGCGTGCTCTGGGCACAGAGCTGCAGCAAGGACAGCCCAGGAGCCCTTGGAGCCGCCTCCTTCCTCATTGTTTTCATCCGCATCTTTGGATTTGAAGTGCGGGGCGTTTTTTGAATTTTGGCGCCTGTCTGCGAACTGGAAACCAACTGCTCCTGGATCAGCTCCAGCCCCAGCCCCAGCTCCTGGCCGGCGCTGCCTGTGTGCGATCTGCATCATTTCAAACCTCTCTGCCTTCCCCCGAGCAGAGCAAAGCACGACAATAAAAATCTGTGTGTGAGCATGAAGCCCTGCACTTAGAATGAACTTCTTCTCTCTCAACAAGCCGTTTCCAGCCTCAGCAAATCCAGGGAAGACCAGTTTTAAACTTCAGTAATGTTAAGCCAGAAAAAAAAGATACTGTAGGAATGCTGCAAGCCTTGGTATAGGTATTTTGGGGTTAGCTCATTTCTTCTCTTGTGATTTGACATGATACTCCGTGCATCTGTCATATTTTGGAAATCCTTTTAAACCTTTTGCCTCATTTTGATTGCTAATGTAATCCAGACGTAAATCCCTTTTGTTCATGAAGTTCACCCCAAACTCCTCCATTATTTTGTCTGACAGATTTTTTAGATAATGGCTTAGAAAGTTTGAATGTTTCAAGGATTTGTTGGTTTGGGGGGTTTGGGTTGGGTTTTTTATTTTTTGCCTTCTAATGTTAGCACTTTTTTTTCCTTGTGCTGATATCAACTGTGTTGCAGTAAAATCTGTTCTTCTAAATACACTTCCTGAAATATGCCTCAATAATATCAATACCTGATGTATTCTGTATTGTTTTAGGAGGTCCCTTTCTTTAGCAGGAACCGGAATACTTCCACGCTTTCATCCTTGGCACCCTTGTATCTATCTTGCTTGTTAACGCGTTTGTTCGCTTTTCCTATGTCTGGTAAAAAGAACAGTTTGGGAAGGAGGGGGGGTGGGGAGAGGAAAGCATCAAGGGGAGGAGGGGAAGTGCCAAAGCTGAGGGCCCACTGGACAACTGTGTTTTACAGGGAGCACAATGCCTGCTTTAGTCCTGGAATTAGCATCTGTTCAAATGCTCGTCCTCTGGGATCACTCTGACGATATAGGTTAGTGTTGAACGAGAGTCCGTGTGGTCATTTGTCTCTCAATATTTAGCAATTAGGTTTTCATTAAGGACCTGGAGAGTTCAGTGCTACCCAAAACAATTTTATAATGAGCTCCCTCTCTGCTTTCAGAAGCCCAGGACAAGGGGAATGGCTTTAAGCTGCCAGAGGGGAGATTGAGATGAGCTCTGAGGCAGAAGCTCTTCCCTGTGAGGGTGCTGAGGCGCTGGCACAGGGTGCCCAGAGAAGCTGTGGCTGCCCCATCCCTGGCAGTGTTCAAGGCCAGGTTGGACACAGGGGCTTGGAGCAACCTGCTCTAGTGGAAGGTGTCCCTGCCCGGGGCAGGGGTTGGAGCTGGAGGAGCTTTAAGGTCCCTTCCAACACAACCCAATCTGGGATTCTGTGACCCAGTTATTTAGTGTTTAACAAAGGGACAATCTAAGGATGTCTCAGCCTTACCTGACTGGAGTGGCAATCCCTGGGGCTATGTTCCCTGGGCTTTTCAGACTGGGAACCTGTCTGGAGCATACCAAGGCTCCTGCCTCACCCACTTCATCAGGTTTACTCTTTGTAGAAAGCAGAGCACAGGAGGATGCTTGTGCATGCACAGGTTCCACCCTGATACAAAGTCAGGAACTTGGCAGTGCCCTGGCTCTGTACCAGAGCTCTAGCTCAAAGGTACTTGCAACATATCAACATGTATTTGGGATATCAGAGAACACAGATATCAGAGAGCACAGATGGGAGTGCTTCTCCCATCAGATAAATTAATAGATTACTTAGAGTATGTAATAAAGACAAAGGAGAAGCTCACATACCCTTTGATGCAGAGCATCTTCTCAGTGGTTGACCAGTTTCCTGTATATAGTTGGGTGTAACGAGTTTTCTGATGCTGCCTGGGATTTCATAATGACTCTGACATTTTCACAAATCTGGGGTTTAGGATTTCCACTGCTGCTTCTTACCTCAACTGCTGTAGTTTCTCAGCAGCTGCTGCCATGCCCTCCCCTTTCTCATCCTACACTTTATGATGTGTGTGTCTTGCAGGATTATTTCTGTCTTTCTTGTAGTTGCCAGACTTCCCCTCTGCCTCGTGTTCCTTTTCTCACTGAACAACCTGTCAGAGTTTAATCAATTGTCTCAGATATTTTCAGTTATTTCAGGAACGGGCAAGGACTGAACAGACAGCACAGAACATCTTCCTATCAGTCCAAATCGAAGCCAGCCTCAGCATTAGTGCTTAAAAAATTGCTAGCAATGACTGGAAGTCTGGAAGAAGCACTCGTCCCTTGCCACAGATTTCTGCTCCAGAATTTCATCTTTCATTGAATAAAATTGCATCCAGCAGCATCAGGACAGAAAGCACCAAAGCAAGTAGAGAAAATGAATAGTATGCCATGTCTCACGGATGAGATCTTCCTTATCTGCTATGAGAAAGTCTGCTAAGAGATACCTAAAAAAGAGCAGAGGAACACCGTGCACAGTTGTGGATTAAAGCAGACGGACAGCAGACTGTATGTCGAACAAGGATTTTTTTCAAGACAAAACATCATGCTGTAATGTGTAGAGAGCATATTTATCTCTAATTCCAGGCATACAATGTTTGGCAAGAGCCTTGAACAATAATATTGTTGTGCTACAGCATTTGCTTCCTTATTGAGGCAGAATTAAACCTGTATCACACTGGGGGAAGCGTTAATCAAGTCTGAGGAGGAGAATTCAGGTCTGGGCTTGGGATGTTTGCTCCTTTGTGGCAGGAAGTCAAGCAATGTTCATGGTCAGGAGGGCCTGGCAGGCCCTTTAGACTCTTGTTCTGGAGCCAGACCTTGGTCTTATGTGACCAGAAAGAAATGAGACTCTCATTGAAAACCCCGCCAATATTCCCCTCCCCTTTCCCCCCATTTAGGAAGAAGCTGGGGGGCTCGGTGGTGTGTGTCAGTGCTCAGGGCCCCTCAACTTCCCACAATTCCACTTTGAATCTTTTCCACGTAGTGATTTTCTTACAATACCACATGCTAATAAGAGCCAGGGCTGTAACACAAGAGCAGTGGAGAGGTTTTCAACAGCACAACTCCTTCATGGCCTGTGAAGTACAGCACCTTCACAGGCAAAGGGACTGTTGTAGTGTGTGATACACCACAGCCTTTAGTGCAGCGTTAGCTACCGAGTTCTTCCCCTCACTGGGTCCCCATAGCGAAGGAATTCTTTCAAAGTAATAGGCAGGCAGATTTCTTTGCAGTAAAATACTGTGAAAACATCACTGAAAACAGATGAGGTGTCCAGGTAAGAACAGGATCACCACTTCCTTCTAGTCAAGCTGCCGGCAGCCCTGGAGTCTGCGGAGATGGAGCCAGGGGCATTTGTGTGCATAACCAGCTGCTATTTATATAGCTACAGAGCAAAATTAATCTCAGATCATAGGATCATGGACTCACAGACTGGTTTGGGTTGGAAGGGACCTTAAAGCTCATCCAGTTCCAACTCCCTGCCGTGGGCAGGGGCACTTCCACTAGAGCAGGTTGCTCCAAGCCCCTGTGTCCAACCTGGCCTTGAGCACTGCCAGGGATGGGGCAGCCACAGTGTCCCTGGGAAGGGATTATTCATACCCCCTTTAATGAAATATTGGGCAAATAACCTCTAATGTTATGAGTTCTGACTTTCACATACAGAGCTGAATTTCATTCTAGTTATACTGTCGGGGATCCAAAGATAAGAGACTCTATGCAGCCTATGCATGCAGGAGTTCATGTTCCCTCCTACCACAAGCAATCCCCTAATCTTTTAGTCATTTGGCAGTTTGGAGAGTGGAGGAGGATGAGGACTGGCTCCGAAACGCAGCTCTTCTGAGTTTTATCAGCCAGGAAGAATCCCAGCTCTGCTCTGCTCATCTCTTAGATGCCTGCTGCTGCAGTGGGAGGGCAGCATGCAACGCTCTTCCTCCGCACTGGTATTACATAGAACCTGGCCCTGGTCTCCAGCCAATGCAAACAAACCCCGTGTGGCTTTTTCAAAACAACCATTTGGCGCCTAATTTTCAAACCCACAGACCAACTGCAGTTGGCTCCGAGCCCATCACCATAGAGCTGTTGACATATTTTGCTCCAGCAGCTGCAGTAACCTGCTCTGTAGCTCCTGTCTCGCTCAGCCTCGCAGTCTCAGTCTCACTGCGGACGGGTTAAGATTCCAATTTCATTCTCCCAGTGCATTCAGAGCTCAGTTTACAGCAAAGGTAAAAGCAGAAACCCTTGGTCCCCCTTTGAAAAATAATTAGCCCATCACATTATATCATGAGAAATGCACCTGGAAGTGTTGAGATTCCTTAAGAGACAGCCTCCATCAAAGGTAGAGTTTACAACGTAAATGTATAGAGGAGGGGAGAAGACAGTCTATGGAGATAAAGAGGTATGTGTGTGGAATCTGTCTCTCCTGTGCCTATTACATAATTAAATAAGGAGATGGGACGGAAGGAATGCTTTCTGCCATTCCAAAGGGTGCTCCACCCAAGAGCTCAAAGTATTTTACAAAGGATCATTTATCAATCTTTATAATGATCTTGCAACAAAATTAAGATGACCGTGAAGATCACTCAGCGAATGTCTGTATGTCCTGGGCTGGGTCAGCCTGGAGGAGAGAAGGCTCCTGAAGGGGAGACCTTAGAGCAGCTCCAGTGCCTAAAGGGGCTCCAGGAAACCTGGAGAGGGGCTTTGGACAAGGGACGGAAGGACAGGACAAGGGGAATGGCTTTAACCTGCCAGAGGGGAGATTGAGATGAGCTCTGAGGCAGAAGCTCTTCCCTGTGAGGGTGCTGAGGCGCTGGCACAGGGTGCCCAGAGAAGCTGTGGCTGCCCCATCCCTGGCAGTGTTCAAGGCCAGGTTGGACACAGGGGCTTGGAGCAACCTGCTCTAGTGGAAGGTGTCCCTGCCCGTGGCAGGGGGTTGGAACTGGAGGAGCTTTAAGCTCCCTTCCAACCCAAACCAGTCTGTGAGTCTATGATTCTATGAAAGAGGTAAAATCAGTGATGCATTCGTGTAGGGGAACACCACATGCATCGCTGACATTGTGTGGCTGAACTGCCACTTGCAGGGGTCAGCATGCTGATGGCTGGAATTGTGCATCCTCTTTCCCTGTATTGTGCTGGTCTGCAGTGGTCTGGGGGGGGCTCTGGTCTGTGCAAGCCTGTCATGCCTGCATGGTGCAGAATAGAAATCACCATCCGCTATTCCCCTCCTGCTGAGCAAATACATTGGGATGATACATCACCAGTGGTTCTGGTTCAGGGGACACCCACCCAGTTTCCCAGTGGCAGGGGTTGGATCTGCAGGACTGGCTTGAGGCCGGAGAGGAGAACACCTCCAGCCTACATCTGGCAAGGATGTGGGAGTCCTTCCAGTGGAGCAACTGGGCTGGAGGCGCCCAGAGGGTGCCCAGCCAACCTCAGCACGTCTTTGGCTGCATGACCAGAAAGGAGGACTCCCACAAAGAGAAAATCCCGTCTGAAGAATCTGCACTTCAGAGTGAATCAGTCACCTCTGAGCACTGTGGCTGCTCTGCCTTTACTCGAATCTCTTGAATTCTGTTTACTTTTTCATTCAAATAGTTTTGTCTTCCCCACCCTGCACGTTTCTCCTTTGGTGTCATCAACAGGCAGCACGTTGGCCACGCCAACCAATTCGTGACCAATTTTCCTGTCTGTTCTTGTAAAAAATGCCTTCTTATGTAAAAGAAAACCAACTTCTGCAGGACTCTCCTGTTGGCATGAACACAAGGGAGGACTGACACCTCCTTGGAAGGTGGATACCCCCATTACCTTCTTCTCAGGGGTTGTCCCTGCAATCCTGTGTCTTCTTCCAAAAGAACCCACTTTGATAAAGACCTCCCATTTGCTGTTCCCCCATCTTCCTCAACCCTTGCATCATCCATGTTGCTTTTCTGCACAGGGCACAGTGGTCCACAGCCATCATCCTGTCTACTGGCTGTGACTGCTGCTCACATCTCTTGGCCATGCTGCAGACTGAGCACCTCATCCCACCTTCCCCTCTGACCTCTTCTTTGAGAGCTGGGTCCTCAGCACCCCAAGAGCCTCCCCACAGGCTCTCATGCTGCAGCCCCTTCTCCTGTGCCCTGTTGCTGCTAGACATGAGGGCCAGCTCCAAACCTCCATCTGAACCAGGATGTCCTCACAGGCTCCACTGAGATGCCAGACTGGGCTTCTGCCTCCCTCTGGGAGGCTCCTCATGGCTGGGACAGCCCAAGACCCCACTGGCATAAAATGACAATTGGGCTGAGCTCATCTGGGCTCCCAGTGCTGCCCAAAGGGGCAATGCTCCCGCGCTGCCCCTGCCACACCATCCAGCCTTCTCCCCTGTTCCTGCAGTGACACTCAGCTGGCCCACCAAGGGACGGGGGCATGGGCTCATCCCCATGGAATCCATTCCTACCTCGGTGGCATTCAGCCATTGCAAAGCATTGGACACACTGTAAAAGGCAGCAGTAACACAAACAGTGGTTGCATTTGTCCAAAATGGCTAATTGTGAGGGGCATCTGAAGGGCTGTAAATGGCCTTTCCCAACTGGTAAGGGTGAAACCTTTCCATCTCCATCAACAGCAGCAAGGAGGAAAGGAGGGTGACTGTGGTGCTGCTGAAAGGTGCACTCACACAGGTGAGAAGCAGCATGGGATACACCCATACAGGGGCTGCAGGGGAAACTGAGGTCCTCCTCTGTGGGGTTCCCTACAAGAAAGTGGGAGATTTGCTTCTCAATGACAGAAATAAAGGTTGTTTACCGGAGCATCTCCTTTTGACTTGGAAGTGATGAGCAACTCAAAGACTAAAGCTGAGGCACCTATAGTTGCAAAATTAAATACAAAATTAAGGCATTCCATTGCATGGCAACAGAAGTGGAGCAGATCAGCCCAGGCTATAGAACACAAGCATTGTCAGCCCCAGTGCAGGCCCAGACGGGTTAAATCCTTCCCTTGGGCAGATGGGTGCAGCCTGGACTGGCAGCTGCAGATGGTTCCTCTGCTCAGGCAGAGCAGGCGGAGGGACTGGTCGGGTGGAAGACGACCACGGTTCAGCAGCAGCTCTGAGGAACAGGCAGGGGCTGTTTCCCAGTGTTTCCTGGAGCAGGTGGACTCGGGGACAGATGCCGGTCGGTGGCTGTGTGGGAGACAGCTCCAGCACTGCGCCTGTGTCATGAAAGAAGCCTTTACACAGAACAGAACATCAGAAATACACATAGCCTCCCCTGTGCACTGTATGTAGTCCCATGTGTTGCATGTAGTCCCATGTATGTAGTCCCGTGGGACTCCATGTACGTAGTCACACGTAGTCCCATGTGTTGCATGTAGTCATAGAGGAACTGCTGCATCTTCCTTTGCCTTTCCTCTCTCAGGAGTGCAGTTTCCATGGCCTCTCTGTGTGTGTCTGCCCGTGCACATGTGCCGCTTCAAAGGGGAGACCAAGTCTTAACTGGAGCAGCTGGTGCCCTTGCTTATGGGGTGATGTAGGAGAAGGACTTTGCCTGCTGTTTCTTCTCCTGGTTTTGGCGGTAGAGGCTGTTGGTTTCTGATTTTGCTGTGGAAGGTCATAGACTCACAGACTTGATTGGGTTGGAAGGGACCTTAAAGCTCATCCAGTTCCAGCCCCCAGGTCGCTCCAAGCCCCTGTGTCCAACCTGGCCTTGAACACTGCCAGGGATGGGGCAGCCACAGCTTCTCTGGGCACCCTGTGCCAGCACCTCAGCACCCTCACAGGGAAGAGCTTCTGCCTCAGAGCTCATCTCAGTCTCCCCTCTGGCAGGTTAAAGCCATTCCCCTTGTCCTGTCCCTCCATCCCTTGTCCAAAGCCCCTCTCCAGGTTTCCTGGAGCCCCTTTAGGCACTGGAGCTGCTCTGAGGTCTCCCCTTCAGGAGCCTTCTCTTCTCCAGGCTGCCCCAGCCCAGCTCTCTCAGCCTGGCTCCAGAGCAGAGCTGCTCCAGCCCTCGCAGCAGCTCTGTGGCCTCCTCTGGACCTGCTCTGAACTTCCCTCCCAAGAAGCTTAAGCGTGGAATGGGCACCTTGGTTCAGGTCTGATCACTCCCTGGACAGCCCTGTTACACCCACGGACTCCTCCACCTCCAGCATCCCACCAAGAGTGGTTGGATGAACCCCTTCCCTCCCTCTCTCCTGCCCCCTCAAAAGAGCACAGTGGAGCACTGGTGGCAACTGCTACCAAGTGGCCAAGCGGTGCCAGCACAGCACCACGTGCCTGTGAGAGGGGCCTTGTTCAGAGTCTCAAGTTTGTGTGTGTGACAGCCACAGCCCCTTCTTAGCTGGCAGAGAGAGACGTTATCATTTCTGCTGTCCCCACATCCTCTTTTCAGAGCTCTGTTCTATCTTGGTACATGGGGGTATTTCCATCCCTGATTGTGAGGGCTTCAGTTGCAGAAATACTGTGTATGATGAACCCTGGGCAGGGATTTTTGCTGACTGCTGGAGTGAGTAATTATTTCCTGGCAGGCTGTGAGGCTCCACCACTTGGGGAGACTCCCCTTGTGAACCTGGGAAATGGAGCTATCGAAGCACCGAGCACCCCTCAGAGCAGAACCCAACAGCCCCGAGCTTTGCAGAGGTGAGTGGGGCTTTCAGGTGGTTGAAGTCCAGAAGCCTCCAACGGGACAGCCAGGATGCATTGGGAAAGGCACTTCCAGAAGAAACCAATACATTGAGAGCCACAAGGTGACAGCTCGAAGGCGAGGCCTCTGGAAACCTATGGGAATGGTGCTCAAGTGCTTTTGCACTGGTTGCTATGCACAGTTTTGTTATTAACGTAAGTAAGTAGGTTCTGAATGTAAAGTAGCCCGGATTTCAGCATGGAACTGAGGCTGTCTCCTGCTTGCCTGGTCATATCAGCCTGCCTGGGTCTGCTGGCTGCAGGGTGACCCATGCTGCTTGCTAGAAAACATCTGCCAGAAGGACATGGATGGATCTTGGCAAGTGCAAACACCTGCATCTTGCAAGGCTTTGCCCAAGGAGGGGTAAGACAAGAAGGTGGCTACAGCTTCCTAGATGTTCTCCTCACTTCTGGGGAGGTGGTTAAGTTCATGCTTGGAATTACTGCATCAAGGGCCTCCACCATTGTGCCAGCTATGGGATTGCATCCTGTGAGAGCATCTTCAATCCGATGTGACACAACAGCTTGTTGGTGGGTATCGGCTCCAAAATCATCCTCTGGGAATGCTGGCTCCCCTAGCAGGAAGGAAGGGAGCTCTGCCTTTCCATGGATGCAAGTGGTGGATCTCAGAAAGTGTGTGTGGCTTTTTGGCCATGACAGCATGCAGGGGCCTGGCGGTGCAGTGAAATGTGCAGGTGGAAATGAGTTTGGACCCGATTTGGCTGCCTGCCTTAAAGGTCCTTAACTCTGCAGTGGGCAGGATGAGTTTCAGGTTCAGAAGATGATGGGGTCTAAGGCATCATAATTCAGCTGTGCAGCCTGTGTGAGGTGCACCATGGATTCTGTACCTGGAAAAGAGGAGGGACACTAAGATAAACCTCATCTGTCTTGTGGCAGAGAATGGCTCTTTATAAACCTGGAGCAGACGGGAGAAGGGTAAGGCGTTCACATGCTGAACTGTTCCTTCTGCCTCTGGTCCTCAGCCAAGTCCAGCTGAACTCTGGCTTTTCCAGTTTGTTCCCTGCATGTCCATGCAATGCTTGTGTGTGCCTCTTGGGTAGCTCAATGCTGCTCTCGTCTTCCATGCTCTTAATTGCATTTAAACTCAACGCAGAACTTGCATGCCCCAGGCATGAGGAGGCTCCTCCTGCAAGAAAACCAGTGCTTGTGAATGGCTGGACCTTCAGCTACCCCATATGATCGTTCTCATTAGTAAAGCTGATATCAAACCTGGGTTGATTTCAGAGGTGCAGATAACAAATTTGGCTTTCCTCGTTTCTTATTTTATTGATTGACTTTCAGAAATGTCCGAATGAAGCAGATTGGGGGTTCCTTGTGTCTGAACAGGACAGTCACCTTCACCCTGCACATGCCTGTGCATGATCTGCCCTCCAGTGGAGGAAAGCACTAGAGCAAGACTTGTTTCACGGTCTGCGGGTGAATATTCCTCACTGCTTGACTTTGTGCCTTGAGCTGGGTGATAGAGTCCAACAAGGCTTTGTGCGCTCGTCAGGACAACTGGCCTGGTATGGCAGGAACAAGTCCTGCAAAGATGAGTTCAACAGCATCCGACAGCAAGATGTGGAATTCTGCAATTTGTTTAAAAAAAACTCCCAAGATTTTAAAATTTTCAGTTAAATTTATATTTTCAGTTCAGTATTTTCAACGTTAAGAAATGAAATGGAAATGCCTTTGAAGGCAGAAAACAATTCATCGGGTTGAATAACATGTTCAGCTCGGTTCTTTTGCAGAGGTAAGGATTTGTCCAGGCAAGGATAATGGAATGGTTTAGGTTGAAGGGACCTTAAAGCTCATCCAGTCCCAACCCCCTGCCACGGGCAGGGACACCTTCCACTAGAGCAGGTTGCTCCAAGCCCCTGTGTCCAACCTGGCCTTGAACACTGCCAGGGATGGGGCAGCCACAGCTTCTCTGGGCATCCTGTGCCGGCGCCTCAGCACCCTCACAGGGAAGAGCTTCTGCCTCAGAGCTCATCTCAATCTCCTCTCTGGCAGGTTAAAGCCATTCCCCTTGTCCTGTCCCTACAGGCCCTTGTCCAAAGCCCCTCTCCAGGTTTCCTGGAGCCCCTTTAGGCACTGGAGCTGCTCTAAGGTCTCCCCTTCAGGAGCCTTCTCTTCTCCAGGCTGCCCCAGCCCAGCTCTCTCAGCCTGGCTCCAGAGCAGAGCTGCTCCAGCCCTCGCAGCAGCTCCGGGGCCTCCTCTGGCCTCGCTCCAGCAGCTCCACGTCCCTTTTGTGCTGCTGCCCCAGAGCTGGATCAGGACTGCAGGGGGGTGTCCCCAGAGCGCAGCAGAGGGGCAGAATCCCCTCCCTCGACCTCCTGGTCACACTCCTTTTGCTGCAGCCCAAGATATGATTGCCCTGATACAATACAATCTCATCCCAATAAACTTGAGGCCATTTCCTCTTGTCCCATCCCTTGTTCCTTGGGAGCAGAGACCAGCCCCCTCCTGGCTCCATCCTCCTATCAGGCAGTTGCAGAGAGTGAGAAGGTCCCCTCTGAGCCTTCTCTTCTCCAGACTAAACCCCCCCAGGTCCCTCAGTCGCTCCTCATCACACTTGTGCTCCAGGCCCTGCACCAGCTCCATTCCCTTCTCTGGGTAGAACGAGCGGTGATAGTTTTAAACTGAGATTCAGGGTGGATGTGAGGAAAAACTTTTTTACAACGAGGGTGCTGAGGCGCTGGCACAGGGTGCCCAGAGAAGCTGTGGCTGCCCCATCCCTGGCAGTGTTCAAGGCCAGGTTGGACACAGGGGCTTGGAGCAACCTGCTCTAGTGGAAGGTGTCCCTGCCCGTGGCAGGGGTTGGAGCTGGAGGAGCTTTAAGGTCCCTTCCTCCCACCCGTGTCTCCCTGAGCACAGACACACCCGCCCCGCGGGCGGGGCCGGGTCAGACCCCCGGTGCCTCCCCCTCGCGCCCTCAGCCGTGCGCGGGAAGCGGGAGCCCGCAGTGCGCATGCGCGGCGCCATCCCGGCATGCCTCGCGCGCGGCCCGCGGGGCGGGCTCTCCTCACACAAAGGCGCAGCGCTCGGAAAATGGCGGCGACGGCGGCGGTAGGGGCGGCCACGGAGAACGCCGGCGGCAAAGTGGAGGCTCCGGCGGCTGCCGCGGCGACAGCGGCGGCTCCGCAACCACCTAACGGCGCCGGGGGTGCTGTGGGGCCGCCCCCTAAGAGGTAGGGGGGCCACTCTGTGACCGCGCTCCCGCCTGGGCCTGCAGCGCCGCATGCGGCCTGCCCGCACCGCCGGCCCGGCCTGGCCCGGGCCCAACCCGGGGAACCGGGGGCGCCGCCGCTGCTCGATGGGTGCTCTCGGCGGGGCCTGTCCAGGGATCAGCGCCGCTGCTGGGGCTGGAGCCCCTGTTCACTTCCAGGTGCGCCCGGGAACCCGGGCGAGGCCTGCCCACCGGGGAGGCGCGTCCGGGGGCTCCCGCAGCCTGAGGTGGGAGCGGGGAAGGAGCCGGTGCCAAGGCTGGGCGCGTTGTGCACTGCCAGGCCGCGGTGTGCGGCCGCCAAGGAGGTCCTGGAGGTGTTTGCCCGTCCCGCTTGGGAGGTGCTTGTGCTGGGCCTCAGTGGGCAGCTTAAACCCTCTCCTAGAGGCGCCGGATTGTCCTGAGTTCATTACTTCTTGTTCCACCAACAGTAAGTTGTAATAGTTAAACTCTTATCGACCTGGGCTCATACCGCTGCAGGGTTTGAAGCAAAGTGTGCTCTAGTTCTGTGGTTGATGATTATGAGTGGAGTGGGTTGGAATATGAAACACAAATGCATCGAGAGAAGAGCATGAAGGGGATGCCAAGCACTAAGGGCGGGCTGTGTGTCTAGTGTCGATCGATGTTACAGAGACTTAAAAAGAAATCTGCAGGGGTTACAGTTGTGGGTCTGTAGATGGGGAGATGGAAAAGCTTGAAGTGCTTGTTGCCATCCTGTGTTCATGTAACCTAATCCTGGAAAACTTCATATTTAGCAAAGCTATTAGTTAGCTAATACTAAATCTGTGGAATGAAGAACCCATTTTCCCCAGTTAATTTTTGGCCCCAGGCCTTGAATGCTGTGGAGATAAGAATCAGGATTTTGAACCTGATGTTCTGTGAGTAACGTTTGAGACTCGAGGTCAGGTTTGTTCCTGAGGTGTGTTACATACCTGTGTGCCGTTGGGCTGCTGGTTGCTGCAGGCTGTTACACCCAGACGTGTGGTGTGTCTGTAGCCTGACCCAGAGCTCACAGATCTGGGTAACGGAGGCCAGCTCGGGGGTCTGTAGTTATCCCAGTTACTAACTGGGTATGGAGGGGAGATGGTGGTGTCTTGAGTTGGGAAACCACTCTCATCTGCCTCTGCTGCTGGAGCTTGTGGGTGCTGTTTCACAAGACCAGGAGGGTAATCAGCTTCTGAGGTCTTTTTGGAATAAAATGTTCATATCTATCTTTTTGCAACACAAAATAGTTAAACTGTGCTTATGGCAACCGAAAAAAATACCAGCACACACAACTCTTCCTGCCGGGCAGGAACAGGCATGTCCCGATCCCACTGCCACCATGGCTCGTGCTCTGATGACATGTAATGCATTAGTCAGGATCTTCCCATCATGTTCTCTTCTCGTCCTGTTGGGCAGTTGGTACGTGGAGGATGTTCATGTCTTGGGTTCTGTTTACACCTCAGAGCTCGTGGTGACTGTAGCAGAGACTGCAGCTCCAGCTAATGCATAGTCAGAATTGGCTTACACTTCAGGAATAAATAGTCTCCTCATACAAGTAAAGATTTCTACTACTTTGTTCTGATTTCCCCCCGGCCCCCCTTATATTCAGAGTCTCTCCAGAGAGCTTTTCCTTTATCCAGGTACAATTCTATCTGTCACGTTGAGCTCCATGTGGCAAAGCTGACGTGTCTACTGTAGTAACACCAGTGTTCACATGAATGTATTTTCAGTGTCCTCGAGCAGGAAGGAGGATGTGCCTGTATGGGTTTTGATTCCTAGTGAGTTCTGGGACATTTGTTGGGTGGAGGTAGCATGTTCAAGAAAATATGGGGAGGAATGTGCATAATAGTTTGTTTCTTTGGGGGGAAATAAGAGCTATCCTTTCAGTTCCTCCTTCTACACACATCACAAAGGGGAGAAGTTTTCTTTAGTAACCCAAGGGAAAAACCCCACCGTAAATAAAAGATCTTCTAAAAAGAACCCCTTAAATACATTATTTTCTGTAGATCTTGTGTTAGCCTTGGTTTAAATGGATCCCTGTTACTCAGAGTGGTTCCTTCTCGGGATGGGCAAAGCTGCTGTAGGTATTTCATCTCCCTTGCCCTTCTTAGGGATAGGGATACTTAGAAATACTCGCATGGTGTATTTTGGAGGTGATATGAGGCTCATTCCTTTCTGCTGTCTACAACTCCCTTCAAAGAAGCTCTAAACAGTTGTTTTCACACTCGGTAACCACATCTTTTAAGCGATCTCTGTGGACCTGTGCCTGTCCTTGTCCCTGTGTGTGAAAGCCCTGGAGGAGTTGGCTGAAATCCTGCAGAAGAAAACAACTTTGCAGCTGCAGTAGTTTCCTTTTGACCTGGCTGGGTTTTGTTATGCTGAATAAGGAATGTATTCTACCTTAATGGTTGTCTTTAACAGCAGGTACTGTGGTTTGTCTGAGTTCTTTCCAGGTATGAAGTGTTCTGGAGCTGACTTGGGAACCTTAAATGCAGGACTGCAAAAAAGGCCTGCATTGTACCACATCAGAGCATGTTATACAGCACTTCAGCCCAGGGGAAATGTAACTAGTTCCAGTGCGAGGAATAACCATAAAACCTGGGGTGTAGCTTTTCATACAAGCACTAAATGTTGTGTTATTTGTTCAGCCAAACAGAAGTTAAGGTCTTAGAAGGATCATCCTATTTTTAATCTATTTTTAGGGTTTTAATTACTTCATTACTCCAGATGCGTTAAAGAAGTTCAGTGAGGGAAGGTCTAACAAATGTCATTTTTTGGTGAAGTAAATACTGTATGTAACTAAAAAGCACCTTTTATTTGAGTAGATCTCTTTTCCAGCTTATTACTTGCATGCAGAACATGTTCTTGACGTGAAGTGATAGATGATGGCCATGCTTAGAGCCAGATTCTGTTTGTGCTTCTGGCTCTATCCAGAAAGTACAATATTGTTGTGTGTTTGCTTGTAGCATATCCTTGTGGCTGAAAAGTGATAAAACAGGGAACCTGCTCAAATACAGAGCTTCATAGCTGTCTGTGTACTTGTTTCCTTTATTCCCCTGCAGGCTGTTGTATCTGTGCAGTGATTGAAATGGTTCTAAGGGCCTGGGCAGTGCTGGTGCAGGAGCGTGTTTACATCAGAGCCAGTATTCCTGATGTGGTTTGGACTTTGTAGGTTTTAAATTGAGCAGAAGCTCAGTGTGTGTACAGACAAGTTTTAGAAACTCGACCAGCTCTTCTGACTCCTGTGTTCTCCTGAATTCTTTCTGAAGAGGTGGTTTTGCATCTTCTCAATAAGCACAAAGTGAACAAGGAGATGAATTGGATTAGCGAAGGAAATCGTGTCTGGCTGAGGCTGAAGTGTTTTATTCTCCTGGGTTTTAAATACTGTTATTCACCATTTGTGCCTTGCTGAGCCCTGAGGGTCACTAGGTTGGTTGAGAAATAGTCTTAACTTGTAATGAGTTTTCATTTTTGACCTGTTGGAGCTGGATTCTGAAGTAGTTAAAAGCACTGTTCAGTCTGTTGGGTGGAATGCACAGGGGCTTTGAATTTGTCATCCAAAACCTGTATTAATTAGAGGGGAAAAAAGGTGGGTTGAGGTAAGAGTCATTGACCTGAGTGTTCAGTTAGATCCAGGATTATTTTGTGATAATTCTAGTGTCTTCTGCAGTTCTGGTGGGTCAGTTTTTACTTGACTTGAATGGTGTTTAATTACTTGACCTAGTTGGTGTTTCAGCAGTGGAGTGGCTGAGGAAAACATACATAGGGTGGACTGTCTGGTCCGGAGTGTCACGAGGAGATGGACTGAGGCTTGGTCGGCTTTAAAGAGATTTAGCTTATGAAATAGCAGCCTTGAGTTACTTTGGAGAAATGTGGGAGGAACCAGTGGGTCTTCAAGACATAAATTGTCTGCTATTAGGAAATCTTTGTTACAATCCACTGTGTAGCTCTGGTGCTGCACGCACCAGCTTTGAGAGGTGTCCAGTTGTGCAAAGATGAATGGATGGAACTTTGCAAGTTTTGCTGTAGCGTTAAGAATGTAACAAGTTCTGTTCCCAGAGGTGGTATGACGCTGGTCCAATGCCAGAGTAGTTAATGTGTGTGATTATCTTTCTTTGCTTGCAGTGAAGGTGAACGACCAAGCCAAAATGAAAAAAGAAAAGAGAAAAGTGTCAAAAGAGGAGGAAATCGCTTTGAGCCATATGCTAATCCTGCTAAGAGATACCGAGCTTTTATTACAAATATTCCCTTTGATGTGAAGTGGCAGTCTCTGAAAGACCTGGTCAAAGAGAAAGGTAATGTACAACTCAGGTGGCCAAGTGATGTCTGTCATCTTACTTGTGGCTGACTTTGTTTGTAAACTTACCACTTGAAGTGCTGGGTGGACTTAGTGCCATGAGCTTCGTAAAAGGTCTTCCCGAAGCCTTTTTGGGTATTGCACAACATCTGCTCCCTGGCAGCCTTCCAGATGGATGCTCCTTTCTAGGCATGTTGGCATAGAGCTGATAGTGCTTCATCGGAGATCTAACAGAGTATTTTTCTTAGGGGGGGAAATGAGACTTTTATCAGGTTTTAGCCTTGACATGCAACAAAACTTCCTGAAGCATTTTACTGTCTTTTGGGTAATAAAGGTAGTTCCTTCCTGCTGCCCTGGTGTGTGTCTATATAGCTGTGTCCCCAGCTTCGTAGTGATCTGTGCTTAGATAAAGATCCATCCTGCCATTTGGTCGCAGTAAAATATATTTAAGGGTGACCTGCACAAAAGAAAAAGGAGGTTTGTGCTTTGGCATGTGCTGCAAGACAGTCAGGGCTTTGGAAATGGTGTTCATGGTGTTTCCCCCTTCCCCACTTGGATTTAACTGTCCCATGGGAATGGGAGTTGCCTTAGTTTGACTTTAGCATCGTCATCTTTTGGAGACGATGAAGGCATTGAGCTGATACTCACATTGTGGCAAGTCTAAATGTAGTGTTGCTTCTTTAAGCTGATGCCCAACTTCTTTAATTTTGAAGTCACCTTGGAAATGCAGTGGAGTGGCAAGAAAATACTTGGCTTCTCCATCATCAAAATGATTCAGAACAACTTAAGAGTAACTAAGGCAACCATTCCTCTTGTGGGTCACTGCTAAAATACATCGTATCTGTCCTAAAGAGTGATTAGTGTTCACTTGTGTTTGCACTCGGGAAGGAATGAGAGTTAATGTGTTCACAAGGTGTGGCCTAATGAAGGGGAAAACAAATTTCCAAAGGGTTTGAAAATGTTTGTCTTTGGAGGCAAAATGGAACTTGAGTCTCGTAAGGACAGTCAGGATGTGAGCCCTGGGAAGCTTCCATAATTAGAGGCTGTGGAATGTCCATGCTTGAGACTGAGCAATGGTTTTCTGTAACATGAAGAATTACAGTCTTAAAGACTGCTTTACGAGGCCCTAATTATGGATGGTCCCTTGCCTCAAACTATGCTTTCACTTTGCTGCCCAAGATCCATTGGTTAATAGGAGCATCTGTATGTGTAGATGTCTAATTTTAAGTACTCTGTTGAATTCCGTTCCAAGTGTCTTGTGGTTTCTCTCCAGTTCACGTGGATGGAAAAGTCCGGTGTGAGATTGTTTCCTGCCTTGCTGTTCAGCTGCTCATTCCAGCAGATACTCCTAGGGGAACGTTGAAACCTCTTCATTCTGTCTGCAGGGCTTGTTATGCTAAAGCCTGGGAAGCATTGTTCGTGGTTTTTGGGACTGCTTGTTCAAATCCACCAGTTTAGATCTGCTGTGTAGTTGTGATTCATTCTAATCAGTCACTGACTTCTAACAAATTGGTGCTCTCGGGCTGTGCTTGAACTTGCTCAATCGGGACTTCTCGATACAAGGCATAGTAGTTCCAAGAACCAGGAATGTGGCTGTGGTAAAATCTAAACGTTAGAATTCTTGCTTTGTAAGTGTAAGAATTACAGGCCAACCGTTCCAGGTTTGGGGAGCACGTGGAAGAGTACACAAAGGGGAAACCTAGGTGTTTCAGGACTGCTCCAGTGCTTGGCAGTCGTGAAGGCTTCAGCTGTTGGCAGCACTGGCATAGCAGGTTGCTGAACGTGGAGGAGTTCCCCTCCAGCTGGTTTGTGGCAGTAAGTATGGGTTAGGAGACGTGAGCTTTGAGGTCTGCTCACATTTCTGCAACCTGGTCGCTTCAGATGCGTACAGTCTTCTAAAGGTGCCATCTCGCAAGAGTAATGCCTTGGTTCAGGCATTTCAGTGTATCTGTTGGTGAAACTCAATTACAGGTATGCAGTACAACAGTTATTAATGAAATTAAAAGATGTTCTTGTTTGAAACTCCCTTGTATTGGCTGATGAGCACTTCTACTAAAGTGACATGATCAACATCGAGAGCTGGCAGTTGGTGAATGGCTTCAGGAGGAGAATGGGGCAGCAGAGAAGTGGAGTCTAAACATGATTGAATGTGTCTTAATCTGTCTCCCCAACAGACAGCTCTGTCTTAAGCAGAGAAGTGGTAATGCTTTATGGCAGCTGGGTGAGTGAGGTGGTACCACGTGATAAAAAAGACCTTGTATTTGAATTTGAGAGATTTCTTGGTTCCTTTAGGAAATAGAGAATTGTGTATTTGAAACCTTTTTCCTGAGCAGAGCAGTGAGACGATAAACAATGCAAGAAGGATTAGCTGTGAAATGAGGCAACAATTATGTTCCCATCGATTGCAAAGCCAGGAGCAGTTGCAGCCAAGGCCACGTTCGTGTTGCATTCAGAGGATGCGGGACACCCCAGAGACTCTTGGTGTTGGCATTGCTGTACCCACCATTCTGTAGGGCAGAGCTGGAGTACGGAGCAGGCATGTCCCTCATCGGATCAAAACCTGGGGAAAGAAGAGAAGCCACAAAGCTCTCCCATCTTAAACTTCCTTTGAAGAGCAGCAGCTGCTGAACTTCATGTGCTGCCTTCATTCCTGCTCCATCTCCAGGAACTTTTGGAACCTTTGTGGCCTCCTAAAATGTACCTCTTGCTATCGTACTCGATCCAGAGGTAGGTACTGCTCCCGGGTGTTACCACTGGAGATCACTTCTGTTCCTGCAGCACCTGCAGACAGCTGCTCTGGAGAGACCCTGCGTTTGGGTGCCCGGGATTCTAGTGCGGTGTGTTTGCAGGCTGAAGCTTTAGGTGGGTAAAGAGAAAGGGACAACCAAGCAATGTGGAGGTGCTGCTCCCATCTCACTCGTTCCCCATTACTTTCAGGAGATGTGCTTTAATGTCGTTGGCCTTAACCATCTTTTCCAGGAGGCACTGTTCTTCACCAGTGCCTGCAATGGGCTTTTTCACTTCCTCTTTCCTGCTTGGGCTCTTAAAGAGCCAAAATCATCCATGTTTTTCCCTGGGTTCTCATGCGAAAATGAGATTTCCCTTCCCCTACTGTAAAAGAATAGCTTGTGAACTCTTCTGTCTCTACTTTAGGAAGAAGATTTTCCTTCTCCTCATTTAACTACAGTTTTATATGTGTATAAAGTGTGTTTCTCTTCCTTCTCCCCAACCTGAGCCCCCGCATAATTTTTTAGGGGTTGCCTGTCATGAGCTTTAAACTGTAGATGAAAGAGGAGCTGTGACCACCTCTGAATTGCCTCATGTTGGAAGTATTGGGCTCCTGATCACGGGGTCCTCTTGAATCAGTTACACTCCTTGTAGTTTTTTACTTCAGAAGAGAATGAGACATCCATGTAGTTTTGGTAATGTCTTGAGAGTCTTCCTTCTCTATTTAGTATTCACTTTTGACCCTCTAGGCCAAAGAAATAACTGATAGAATACATTTATCCTTTCTTCATGTTCTGTGCTTCTCCTCTTGCTAAGACTTGCTCCTTTCACATCTTTCATTGCTGCTTGGTTTGTCACTATTCAACTCCTCTTGCCCAACTTAAGACTCTTTGAGGTCGACATCTGTGTCTGAACTTGTATCTCAGTTACTTGCCCTGTCTTTAGGGCCAGGGGGAGCCATCTGAGCCATGCCTCAAGTCACCGTATGGACAAACTCATCTGAGCTTCAACAGTCACTGGAGAGTACCTGAATTCTGACAGACCAGCCTGGCTTGAACAGCTTCGCTTTCTGTCCAGATAAACTTTGGGAAATGGATATAAAGTTTCGGGGGGGGGGAATAATGGTTGTAATAAGTAACGCTGAAGATTCCTTTGGTTTATTCTTTGAGTTCTTGCAGTGATTTCTGCTTCAGTCCCTTGTTCAGGAAACTCTGAGTTTCTGAACTTCCTCACGTCTGAGGTTTAGAAAGAAATACATCAGTCTGCTCTGAGTTAAGCTTTAAAGACACAATGGGGAATGTGTTCCTTCATGATACTTGCATTGAGTTGCAGCTAGTGTTTCCTGCAAGTTTTATCTCCAATGAGAAATCTGAGTTCCTTAAGTAACAGTCTCATGTGCTTGAATGAAATTCCTTCAATGTGGATCCAGGATCTGTTTCCTCATAGAAGCCAACTGTTCTCTAGCAGAAGGAAAATCTGCCTGAATCACTGGGCACTACATCTGCCCTCTGAAGTGGTTCAGTGCTGGGCTGTCTGCTTTGGGTACTTTTCCATGGCTTTATTGCCTGTGCGCTGTTGGAGACTGCTCTTGCTGCTGTATCCCCATATCCAGTGGTTTGGGATCTAGAAAAAGCCAAATCAGATGTGACCCAGCACAGGCTCTTAAAGAAGTTTCCTTTGTCAGCTTCAAACAATAGTGTCTTGGAACAAGTGTCATGTTGAATTGTTTTGTGTGGGGTTTTTTGGGGGGAGAATGAAGGTATTTTTCTTGCAGTAGTTCTCTACTCTGGACTTGGTATCTCAGTTACTGAGCTGGTTCATGACTTGTGTGTTCCACTTTTGCTTCTTTAATTTGGCTCTTCAGGAAGTTCGCATCTCCTTGGAAGGAGAACAGCTACTTCAAGACGTACATTTAGTTTTTACTAGAGGTCTCTATAAGGCTTGAACATGAAGCACTGAGCAAAAGTGGCACAGAAGAGATTTTGCAAGTGATGGACAAGTGGTGCTGTGCCAGACGCCTGAAACCTTGTGGCTCAGAGGGCAGAGATTTGTATTTAATATGTTCAAGCTTGGCAAACTGCTTTGGAAGTGTTTGTGTGGATCTGAAGGAGGAATTGTAGCTGAATTCCATTAGTGGCTGGGAGAGGAGAGCCCTCAATCCAGGGGCTTCTTGGCCTCTGTGGGATGGAGTGGTTTGATATTGCAGGTGATTGGGGAATTTCTTACTACATACATTGATGAATGATATTTGCATTCTATGAACATAGTTGGGTTGAATTCTGGCTGCTGCTGTTGGAATGGATGGCTTCAGAATGTCTTGGTAATGCTAAATATTTGGGCTTGGTGCCTGGCTGCCATGTACCTAGCAAGGACTAGACCAGGAGGGCTGGTTACAGTGCAGCCCCTTTCACTACAGAGGCTGTGGAAACAATTCTGTGTACGCTATGGGATCCCATACTGATCACATCCCATATTGATCACATCATAGGATGGAATTCATTTCATTAGGCTTTGTTTCAGGGAATATTGTTTAGGTAGTGGAGCTATGGGTAGTAATGAGACTCTCTGATCTGCCCTGTCCCTTTCAAAGGGACTTACTACTCTCTACCAGTCTCAAATGCTATCCTCAAATACATGAATGGATCAGAGCTTGTTTATTCTCCCTAGTTAACTCTAGCTAATGCTCTGAGGGCTGGAGCAGCTCTGCTCTGGAGCCAGGCTGAGAGAGCTGGGCTGGGGCAGCCTGGAGAAGAGAAGGCTCCTGAAGGGGAGACCTTAGAGCAGCTCCAGTGCCTGAAGGGGCTCCAGGAAACCTGGAGAGGGGCTTTGGACAAGGGCCTGTAGGGACAGGCCAAGGGGAATGGCTTTAACCTGCCAGAGAGGAGATTGAGATGAGCTCTGAGGCAGAAGCTCTTCCCTGTGAGGGTGCTGAGGCGCTGGCACAGGGTGCCCAGAGAAGCTGTGGCTGCCCCATCCCTGGCAGTGTTCAAGGCCAGGTTGGACACAGGGGCTTGGAGCAACCTGCTCTAGTGGAAGGTGTCCCTGCCCGTGGCAGGGGGTTGGAACTGGATGAGCTTTAAGGTCCCTTCCAACCCAAACCAGTCTGGGATTCCATGAACTGTTCTCTGGCTGGAATGCTGCTATTGCTTATTATTTATTTATGTATTTAAATAAAACACAAGGAGCTAAAGTGGTGATTTCACAAATCTTCCAGCTTTGACAGAGACATTTCAGGATGTTCGTTCTACATCATGACACTGGGTGTCCTACAAATGACTCGTCCTGTGGGAGGTCAGGTCACCTCTTCCTCCCTCTGTCCCTTGCTAAGAGCTAGACTCTTGAATGTGAGATTCCAGTTCCCTACTCAAAGTATGTTGTCAGTATTCACACTGGGTAGTGGTTTTCCACAGACTGCTTTCCACCTTTCAGCTAATGCAACTTGGAATCCTCCTGTCTCAAACGGAAAAACTAGGACTTCTAAAACCAGAAAGAAGTAAAAACCTGCTTACTTCCATGATCCTTCTGTATGCCAGTCACTTCACAAGCAGCAGCCGTTTCGGAGTTATGTTCTGGAGGTACATGATGTGATTCTGTGGTCCTAAAAAGGCAATCCTGATCTTGGGAGGAAAGGTGCAGATGTTGTGTTTCGGTGTGTTTTGCTGTAGATGGTTTTGTATTGAGAGCAAATACGTCAAACTGTTTCATACTACTTATTGAGGCTGGGAAATGGACTTGATTTTGGCTGAACAAAAGGCTGAAAACCTGCTGAAATAAATAGGTAGTCAGTTGTGTGTTGGTTCAGTGTGACTCCCTGTGTGGAAGTTGGTCTTTAAGTCCAGAGAAAAGCAAATAACTTCAAGTCCTGGACTGTGGAGGCAAGGTTTCATAGCAGTGAAGTGAAGGAGACTTGTTCTTGCAGACTTTCCTATGGATTTGGGTTGCCTCGAGTAAGGAGTGAATACTAAAGATCAAGGCAAGAGATTCTGTGGCAATAGCTGGCTTTTGAAGTGGAGGAAGATCAAGAACATATTTAACTGCTTTAAGACTTTACTGCATACCTGTAATTGTCCAGTTTTGTGGTCTAGAGAACATGGAGTGTTTCTGGGCTTGCTTATAAGGCAGAGGCTCCATACACGGTTGTTGATTGTTCTAAATTCCCATTGTTTTCTTGGCTTTTCTCCCTTGGTATATGTGTCGTCTGGAATCTGATTTGTAGTTGGTGAGGTAACATACGTGGAGCTCTTAATGGACGCTGAAGGAAAGTCAAGGGTAAGTGTTTGAGAGCTTTCTTCTGTGGATTTTCTACATGCCAAATGTAACTGTATGGTGGCGTCAGGAAGGTAGAGAGTGTGGATGGTTAGTGGCTACACCATAGGATTGCTTAAAGCTGCTTTTGGGGTGGGGAGGAGGTGGGATGGGGCCTTGTAATCAGTGTTAGGGTGGTTTTCCACTGTGTTCAGTTGGTGTTGGCTGTTTGAATGACCCATGGACCCTAGCAGTACGTATAGTGGTATGGAATTTAACGTAATCCTTGTGTTTTGGATAACGTCACTCTAGTGGTTTGCTGAATTTGGAAGGCTAGTGTGCAAGAGCAGGTTCTGTAAGTACACTTCCTGTGCCAGGAAGTCAGTTCCTATGCATAAATGTATAGTGCCTTCATAGGTCCTTAAGTCCTTTAGTCCAGTGACAGTATCTCACAGGGAAACAACCCACTAGGAGCACACTTACCTGTACTGAAGGAGATGGATTTAGAGTTAGAGAATATGCTGAGGGCTTTGCTGGATGCCAGGGAAGATCAGGTCATGTGAAGCGTGTGGTATTTTTCTTGGAGAATCGGGACTTAGTTCTTTTTGTTCCAACTTCAGAATCGACAGTTTAACCCCATTAACACAAATTATATCTTATGGAATTCAAGTATTGGAGGCTTTATTGGGTAAGATTACATTTGGTTTTGCTACTAGGGCTGACTAATGTGATTTGACTTGAAAGCAAAGTAAACAAGTTGTGTGTGTTGTGCTTTTACTGACTTGATTTCTTCTTTCTTCCCTCCTCCCTGTTCCTCGCCTGTGGAATCACCTCACCAGGGATGCGCGTAAGTTCACTTCTGAATTTATAGCAAGAAATGAGGAAACTCTTCAAAGATCAGCAATGGTTCTT
Source organism: Strigops habroptila (assembly GCF_004027225.2). Taxonomy (NCBI): domain Eukaryota; kingdom Metazoa; phylum Chordata; class Aves; order Psittaciformes; family Psittacidae; genus Strigops; species Strigops habroptila. The sequence goes on along the minus strand of NC_044296.2, from coordinate 3,848,239 downwards.
AGCTATCTTGTATCCCCACAGTGTTGTTGAATTCAAGATGGAAGAAAGCATGAAAAAGGCTGCAGAGGTTTTGAACAAGCATAGTCTTGGTGGAAGACCATTGAAAGTGAAAGAAGTAAGACGTGCATCTGTTCTTTCAGTATGTTGAATTCAAAGGTGAAGGGGTAGTTCTTGCATTTATGGCTTATGCATTTGTAGATAAGAATAACTGACAAAAGTTAGGACTCATCAAATAGGATTGAAAAACCACAGTCAGCTGCTTTTTACCATTGGCACATACTGCTGAGCTTGCGTTTGAACATGATGATCAAGACTAAGCTTGATTTAAAGAGTAGGTGCTGGTGGTCACAGTGCAGAGCTTGGACAGAGCAAGAGTTTGGCTTTAACTGCAGGTCTAACCACTAAACACTTTCTTGTTTAGTGGTTTTAAGAAGAAACCACTAAACACTTTCTTGTTTAGTGGTTTTAAGAAGAAACCTGCATAAATATTGTTTGTTCTTGACTGCCTTCCCTTTTAGTTCTGCATCCTAAGGAATGTATTCTACACACAAATGCATCGAACAAGCTGTTTTCTGACATCCTTCAAAGATTTATTTCCATTTTAATGGCTTTGCTATTGTCAACCAGTATGACATGCTCAATTGAGCCATGAGTTAATTCTTGACCACTGACAAGTTTAAAGGTTTATTCCAGCAGTTTGGAACTTGTAGCTGCATTGAATATTCAACTAAACAACAATAAAAAGGATTTACTTCAGAGCTGGCATTGACATGGCCTTGGGGTATGTGAGCTATGCTCTTGGCTAAGCAGGCTCCACGTCCTCTTGTGCCCTGCCCAGTTCATGGTGGGGTGAAAGACATCTGCATGAGTATAACCCAGAGAACTGGGTGCAGAAGGTATTCCCTTAGTAACCTGCTTCTTGCTATAGTCTGAGGAGCACTTGGGAACAAGGATGGGACAGCAAGTGGCAGCACTTCTCAGATCTGTCAGGTTTCCTAAGTTGGGAGCAGCAGCCTGCTTCTGGAATAAGCCACCTCCTGGCACTGGTGACCTCTCACTGCTTTTAAAGGGAAGAAGAGTTGAAATGGAAGGTTAGAAAAAGCTGATTGCAGCTGGAAGTCACCAGGCACTGGCTTTTCTAAGGAGTCCGGGGAAGAAAAAGCCATTGAGAATGGGCTGTGCCTGGGTCAGTTTTCCTGTTAATGATCCACCATCAGTACTGGAATACTGATACCAGGTTGCCCTTTGATATCAGGCCATGAGAAGAGGTGGTGTAACCTGCCCAGCTCTTCATGAAACGGTTGGCATACTTGAATAGTTCTGTCTGAAACAGAACAAACTGAAATGATGCTTGAAATCAGTGAAGAAGCATTTTACCAGTATTAGGGACTTCACAACCTGTGCTCCATTCTGACTCTGTGGAATGAGTGAAGTTGTTTTTGGATGACCATTGGCATCAGTTTTGCCAACTGTCTGGTAGATACTGCTCCTTGTTGGCTGTCTCACTGCTGAGGAGCATGAAGGCCTTCAAGTGACATAATAAAAACAGAATAGATGATGCCCTTTCCCTGATCAGAAGACTTCAGTTTGTATGAAACCCCTCTTGCTTTCTATTGGAGCTAATCTGGTTTCAAATGATACCTTATTTTAACAATGAAATAGGAAATTAAACGTGAGAAGTGACTTGATTCACTTTAATGTGTTCTCCACCTCAGACTGCTGTGATTTCCTGTAGCTGAAGCACTCATGTCAAAGCTATTCTTGCTCCTGTTCTTAAAATGTGCTGTTTAGTCTTCAAATTCAGATCAAGGCTCAAATTAACTCAAATAGCTTTTATTTTAAAAGAATCTGTATTTCTGAGTGATTCTATTTGACGTTTCACCTTCTTCAGCAGTCTGGTGCATTTTGCTCACTGAATACAGTGTGAGGTTTCCAACCTAAGCAACAAGTTCACCTTTTATTGTGAAGGTGCTTACGGTCACTTGGGTATAAAATGACAAGAATTAATCTTATTTCCTTCCTTGGATTCTTCATCCTTTGCTTCTTGTTCTTCAGCATGTCCTGAAATCGTGAGATTATGGAGTAATAGGGGGATGCATTAAAAGGTTTTTTGGGGTTAGAAAGCCAGTGGGGGTGGGGGAAGCATTGCCAAAACCAGTCTTCTTGATGTAGACACTGTATCTTGGCTTGTCAGGAAGTCCAACTGCAAGGTCAATGAGTTGTTGCGTGGTTTTGCGGATGCCAAGAGTTAGTTGGCATGTGTTTTCTGAAGTCTTTCCAATGCCATTCTGTGTGTGTCAGTGTTTGGAACAGATGTAACTGAGGCTTATTGTTGGTCTTGAATAATAGAATAATAGAATAACAGATAAACACTTTCAGAGTCAGTGGAAGTGCATGAGTTGGGGTAACTCGAAAGGTGCTGACATGCTGGTTAGGAGAAGATAAACTATGGGGGGTGGCAGTGATGGGTGAAGTGGTTGGTTGCGGGTCTCTAGGGAGCAGGTAGCCCTGGGTAAAGGGAAACCCCTTCTTCTTCTGCATGTCTTAGCCATGCCAGTAAATGCCCAGGCACTTAGTGGAGTGCAGAGGAAACAGAGTGTGTTGTTTCTGTGTCTGCAGGACCCTGATGGGGAGCACGCCAGGAGAGCGATGCAGAAGGTCATGGCAGCAGCCAGTGGAATGGGGGTTGGTCCAGGCCCGGGTGGCCCCGGCATGATCAATATCCCTCCCAGTATCCTCAACAACCCTAACATACCCAATGAGATCATCCATGCTTTACAGGCAGGAAGACTTGGGAGCACTGTCTTCGTTGCAAATGTAAGTGCTGTGTGATTCCTGAATGGAATAGCTGGGTCTTAACAGAGTTAAATGTAATGAATGAGAAGAAAAGCCTCAGACTTTCAGCTCTATTCCAGTCAAACTGAGTAGGAACTTACTCTGTGGCTAGTCTTGTTGATGCTCTGTGCTAGTGAAGCTGTAAATCAAGATGTAGCCTATATGCTACAGTGTCTGTTAACTTGTATTTTTGAACAAAGCCCAACATGTTGCATTAAGCTCTGGAGCATTCCTGATGCTATTTAAATGTTATCCTATCTGTGTGAAGACTTTGTTTCTGAAGCTGCCCGATAGCAGGAAAGGAAACTAAGGAGCACTAAAACTGGGTTTTGATGGAAATCTTTCTCCTCTTTCCAATATTTCTTCCAGTTGGATTACAAGGTTGGCTGGAAGAAACTGAAAGAGGTGTTCAGCATGGCTGGAGTTGTGGTCCGGGCAGACATACTTGAAGATAAAGATGGCAAAAGTCGTGGCATCGGCACTGTCACTTTTGAGCAAGCTATAGAGGCTGTTCAGGCCATATGTATCCTTGAAGAGTAATGGTGGCAAACAGTAGGCAAGTAACATAGCAAACAAAGCAGGATGAAAATCACAACTGTAGTATTACAAGTGAGGATATTGCCCTGGATGGAAGCTATTGCACTGGGTGGAAAATGAAAGGAAAACTGGAGAACAAGAAAGTCCATCTTGAAAGAATTGTTGCTGTAGGCTCAGGATCAATAACAAACCTGATTCTCTTTCCTACCTGGATATATGTATTTCTAGCCCAAATAGTCAATTTCTCTCTCTAGCTTGTAGCTAGTATTAAAATGCAATTTCTGAGGAAGGATTTGTCTTCAGTTCCTGTGGTGGAGGCAAAGGAAGAAACACCAAATCCACTTGCTGTGTAAGATGGTTTGACTGCTGTGCTACATTGCAATCCACAAACCCCAAACCACACTGCAACAAAGTACAGGTACTGCTGTGTGCATGAGCTTTGCTATGGAAAGGAGGAAAACATTTCCCTCTTTCCCCTCCCCTGGGTGCTGTTTGAATGTTAATTGCATTCTGCATTTGCACCCTGTAAGTGAAGTGTTGTGGGAGTGAGGCTTAGCCAATTTCATGTGATTCACTAGTGTGGCACACTGCCAAATTTGGCTATTGGTTGAATTGGAAACATTGAACTTTTGCCTGTTTTCTCCTGTTTTAGATAGCTAAAGTTACTGATGAGACATTTTGAACACCCAGACTGGTTTGGAGTCACATTTGGAGTGATCTCTTGATGAACTTAAGCAGAAGAGTGTGTTTTACCTCCTATTTTACTTTGAAAAAGCCGTTCTTTGACTATTCAGTTAACTGGATTTCAAAGCTTTTTTTGTTCTGGAGAAAGCAAAAGGGTATTTGATAATGTGGGACTGATAGCTGAAGAAGTGTCCTGGAGAGGTGCTGTTTTCTGACTGGGCTTTTGTACTCTGCGTCAGACAGTGCTTAAAGCTTTAAGACTTCGGTCCTAGGTCTTGAGCAATGGTCCTTAATGAAACCACAGCGATGTTTAACGGGCAGCTGCTGTTTGACAGACCAATGCATGTAAAAATGGTGAGTATGTTCAAACTCTTCCTGCTTTCTGGAGTGGTAAATGTGCTCCTGGCTTTGGGTGATGTGTGCTTTCAAGGTTGGGTTGAATTATTGGGGTGGGACACACACACACACACGTGTGTGTGTGTGTGTGACTTTGGATGCCAAAGAGAGACTCTTCATCAGGGGCTGTACCGATAGGACAAGGGGCAATGGGTTTAAACTGAAACAGGGGAGATTCAGGATAAATATAAGGCAGAAGCTCTTCCCTGTGAGGGTGCTGAGGCGCTGGCACAGGGTGCCCAGAGAAGCTGTGGCTGCCCCATCCCTGGCAGTGTTCAAGGCCAGGTTGGACACAGGGGCTTGGAGCAACCTGCTCTAGTGGAAGGTGTCCCTGCCCATGGCAGGGGTTGGAACTGGATGAACTTTAAGGTCCTTTCCAACCCAAACCATTCCATGAGTCTGACTTGCTTAATTCCTAGTGATGTCAACACCATCAGGGAGGGTTAATTATGCTTGTTTTGCTAAAGGACAATCAGAAATAGGGTGAAGACTGCTTTACCTTGAAGTTTCTGTGTTTTAATTTAAAAGAAAAAAGGGGGAGAGGGCAAGAACTAATTTGTTCCTTTTCTTGCAAACTTCCGTGTGTTGAATTGTCTTCAGGACGAACGAGCCTTTCCCAAAGGAGACTTCTTCCCTCCAGAACGACCCCAGCAACTCCCTCGTAAGTCTCTCTTCCATGACTGAACATGTTACTGGTTTTATTTTGCTGTTCAGCAACTGGGGCCTGATCCCAGCCCCAGTAAGACTCTAGTTCAGACTTTGGAAAGCTGGGATCCGAATGGTCTGACTAATATCAAAGGGGGAAATAGTAAAGAAGAGCTGCTCAGTCTTGTCTTTTTGGATACTCCTCTCAGCTCAGAGCTAGAAGCTTGTCTGAAACAGGATGCTCAAGGCTTCCAAATCTCTCAGTTGCAATTCAGAGACCCCCATGCCTTGTAAAACCACTGTTAATACTGGGGTTTAATGGCAAAGTAATTAGTAGGGAAAAGTGCACCTCCTTTTGTGGGGTGGTATTCTTCATATCTGGTGTTCTTCAGCTGAAAGGGCTGAATTGAGGACCTGAGAATCTTCCAGGTCTTCAGATTTCTAAAGGGGATCTTATCAGTGTATATAAATACCTGAAGGAGGGTGTAAAGAAGAGGGAGCCAGGCCCTTGTCAGTGGTGCCCAGTGACAGGGCAAGAGGCAGTAACTGAAACACAGGAGACTCCATCTGAATAGAGAGAACCATTTCTGTGGGGCTGACTGAGTACTGGAACCATGGGTTGCCCAGAGAGCCTGCGGAGTCTCCATCCTTGGAGGTACTCAGAACCTGTCTGGAGATGGTCCTAGGCAACCAGCTGTAGGTGGCCCTGTTTGAACGGGTAGGCTTGGAGCAGAAGACCTCCAGAGGTCCCTTCCAGCTTCAACCCTGCTGTGATGAGATACTGGAAGTATTGAACAGGAAGAGTCTGGGTTGGAAGGGAGGAGCTGAAGACAGGAGGACACAGGCTTCATGTGTTTAAACACAGCACAAATGTGAAGTGGGGCTCTGAAGGTCATCCTGTTCATTCAGCTGGTTGCTGTTTCCTTCAGGATGGGAACCAAACCTGTGGTGTGCTGCTCACTTGCACAATTGTAGTGATCATCAACCAACCCATCCCTGAATTAGTTTTCTGTGTCTCTCTGTTCAGCAGCAGCAGTATTGTTTGTGGGGTTTATTGCTGCCTTGACTCTCTCTAATGATGTACCTCTTCTTCAAGAGCAAGTCCCTGGGTTCCAGTTTCATTCTCTTTCTATAAAGCTCAAGAAATACCAATGGAAAACTGTTTCTTGGCCTTTCATGGGGTGGGGAAGGGGTACCTTGCGTTGGTTTTAAACCAAGATTCAACACTTCCTGTGTTTATTATGCTGAGCTGGAAATGAGGAAGTCCTCTTCTCATAGGCAAAGAGTGCCATTAAGGTGGTGTTTGATGCAAGTGCAAGCATAGAACTCCTTCTTCCTGATGAAGGAAAATCTGAGGGCTTTTTTCTTCTTGCTTTGGACTGGGGAATCCTTAATTCAATTGGGTGCAGGAAGATTCCAAATCCTGCCTGGGAACGATATGCTTTGTTTGCTCAGAGAAGAGGCTGGCTGTGTGCTCTGAATTCCATAGGTGGCTGTCAGAACCATAGGTTGAACTTTGTGGTTAAATTCTATAAGGAAAGAACCTTGGCAAAGGTGGAAATAAACCATTTGTCAGCCAAGGGTAACATTGTGCAAAGGTTAGAAGATCTTTATCCTAAATTGCCCACTCTCTTCTCCTTAGATTTGAGGAGTTGCACAAAACAAGCAGTGTTCTAGCCAGTTATTTTTCAGGAGTCAGCTTAAAACCAACCAACCAAGCAAGTTTTCTCAGCAATAAGATGGAAACTGGATGATGAGGAAAAATTGAGCTAGTTTTTAGTCTATTTCAAGACACATCTACTCTGATTTACTCTACACTTTCATGCTTTAAGTACATGCCCCAAAGTGGGAACACAGCAAGCTTTTTGGAGAATAGAAGTCAATTACTTAAGAATAAAACTTGCTGTTTTGTCAAACTATGGAAAGAAGGCTTTTTTGATATCTGAATATTTTCTTCAGATGGTCTTGGTGGTATTGGCATGGGATTAGGACCTGGAGGTCAACCTATTGATGCAAATCATTTAAACAAAGGCATGGGAATGGGCAACATGGGACCTGGAGGTAAGAAGATTACTCCTATGCTTTTGTTTCATGAGAGCTTTAAGCTGTGTAGAAGGTAGCTAGCTTTGTTCTGCCGACACAAAAAGTCAAAGTGTATTAGGAGTGTTAAAGCCAAATGAGTTTTTGTTGGGCTAAGTCATGAGCTTGATAATGAAAACCTGAATTTAACCAACTGCTCCATTTTTTTTTTTCACCGTGGTCAAGGCACAGCTCTCATTTTCTGACTCTTGAGCATGAGCAGCAGACACTGCAAATAATCCAGGAAACTTTGAAAACCATCTCTCACTTTTAACACTGATTAGTGGGCTTGCAAATCTTTGTTGAGGATATGTTTCAATAGCACAAGTTTGAAAGAGCCACCTAAAAAGTAGCACACATTCAGCTTTCAATTGATAAATGCCTATGGGTTTTTTTTCCCCTTTGCTGCTTTGTTTTCTGAGAAGGAATGTTGCAATCTCCTCAGAGTTATCCCATGTAAGCTGTGGACATGTTGTATGGTCTCTGTTTTCTACTAATGGCTAAGTGTTGTAGAATTACACCTGCTATATAAAGTTTTCTCTTTTATTTTGAGGAATGGGAATGGAAGGCATGGGCTTTGGAATGAATAAAATGGGAGGTAAGCTGTGTTTTTTGGCATGTCTCTAGCTTGGGCTTTCTGCGAGTCATGTAAATGTAGCTGTGTGTGTCTGGCAGCATTTGTGTTCTCTGAACTCATCACTGATTTAGTAGTAACTTGTTCCTTTGTGAGTAGGAATAAAGCTGCTGTAGGTGGATGAGGCTGGGGTTATACCTCACCTAAAACACAACCAGTGTTCTTGTCGTGTGTTGGGACCAAAGTCTGACCAAACTTTGGGGTTTGTGAGTCTGTGATACGGAGTTGTCTGGGTGCCCATGGGAATGTTCTGTGAAGGCAGCTGGTGGGGGAAGTGTGGGGGTAAGTTGAAATGTGTTGCTAAAGAATCCCTGAAAAATGTTTTCTTTTAGGAATGGAAGGTCCCTTCGGTGGCATTGAGAACATCGGCCGCTTCCCAGCTGGAATGAACATGGGCAGAATGAGCGGTAGGCATTGGGGGTTCTTGTATCCCACTCCTGAGCTGTGTGCTCTGAAAGCATCATGCTGGGGAGAGTCTTCACACTGGTCATCATCTTCTCAGCTTCTACTGGGAGAAGAGCTCAAAGCTCACAACTGATGGGATGTCCACAAGTCGCTTGTTTCCTGCAGCTCAGAGGCCACAAGTGATTCACTGGGGTTATCTTTAAGGACTAGTTTAGGAAGAGAGAAACTGCTCTCTCTTTACACACCAAAAGGTGGCTCCAGAGCCAAGTGGCCACCTCAAATGTGTTTGTCCATGCAGAGACAAGTCCTGTGTTGGGTTGGGTTTTGGATCTCGAGAAGCCATGATAAAATACTCAGGAGAACATTATAACAAGCTTGCCTTGATCATAATCTTTAAAACTGATGCCACATTAAAACATTCTCTTGAGAGCCATGTAGAACATCTCAGACTTGATCTTTGCAGACATGGATCGTGCCATGGGTGGAGGATTCGAAAGAGAATTTGGAAGAAATGAAATGGGAATGACTCGTAGTTTTGGAGATACCTTGGAGAGAGGAATAGGTGAGTACACTGAGCTATGCACCTCCACTACCTGCTTCTCCTACCCAAACTGTACGTACAAATTGGGTGTGTGGTGTTACAACAAACCAGACTATATTTTATATGCTTTTGCCGTGATAGTCTGGTTTTGCTCAACCCTCTGAGAGCTGCACAGGAGGCAGGTGGATACACTGGCAGGGATCTGTGGGGCTGTGAATGGGATGTCAGATGTGACAGGAAGCCTTTGGACAGCCGTGACACCTTCCTTCGTGTCTTGAGGCTTCATGCTAAACTCCTGTATACATGTGTGGCAAAGAGGAAGGTTCTGAGTGAATCTGTGACCCAATCCTGTCCCTAAAACATAGCCTAGACAGTAGGAAGGAAAAATATGGCAAAACCTTAATTTCCTTCCCTTCTTCCCAGACATTTTGGGAATCTGGTACAGACTCAGCTGATTGAAGAGAACACACTCATCTGCAGCACTAAAATTAGTGTTCTTCTGTCTTACCTTTTGAATCCCAGTGGGAAAAGGAAGATTGTCAATATAGGGAATGTGTAAACTGGCACTTTTGAGGGTCTGTGCTGTGTGTACACACAGCTCTGGTGATGCTCTCACTGCTGTGCTCTGTTAACTTGAAATTAATTGGTAAAGAAATTGAGTTTCTGATACAACTGAGATGCCTCTAAAATTGGCCTTTGTGTGCAAGGAAAGGTGATCTCTTTCCAGTGGGGACAAATCCTACTCTTTCCTGCTCAAAACTGCCCAATTCCTGAAACAAAGCTGAACCCAAAGATCTCAAAGCAGGTGGATTTGTAACACTTAATAACTGAGAGCTGGCTCTGCCTGCACAGGTTGAGCCCTTTTCTGAGAGACTATAGACGCCCAAGTGGTTAAACCACAGCTCTGCTGGCTTCCAGCTGAAGAAACACTACATGTTTATTGCTGCTGTTTCTTCACTTAAAAGAAAAAGCCAACTTGCAGCAGGACGAATGTCACTTCACCCCAAATCAGTGTGGGTTATTGAAGCTACTACTGAAGCAGGACAAGTGCTGCTTGTAAATGTGGTAACTTTGGTTTCCTTGAGCATAGGCTCAAGTCGGTATCTTGTTTCTTTTCACTAAATATATGTAGGTAACTGAAGCACACACTTTCTTCGAGGCTTTTTCCCCTCAAACAGGAATCATACTCAACATGATTTTCTTCTTACAGTGCTGCAGTGCTAAACTTCATTTGCTAGATAAGCTCAGAGCCTTCATGCGACAACAAAATGGCCTAAACCATAGAGGAGTGATCCTTTTACTGCAGGAATCACTGCAAAGACTCTGCAGCAGAGTCAGGACAACTCAGTGAAGGCATTTTATATAGCAAGAACCCCGGTTTAGTTTACGTTTTATGGCCCAGGCAGCCTTTTTGTGTTTCTTTGCACATGAAAAGGCCAAGCATGCTTTGTGACTGTAACAGTCATTGTGCTGTGGTTCTAGTGTGGGAATGGCTTTCTTTCTCTCAGAGACCTGGTGATAAGAGGGCTCTCAGAGTTGGGGAAGTTTTGCTTGTGGAAGTCTCTCCCTGCCTTGGCAGAAGCAGTCTTTGAGCTGTATGGCAAGGAGGATGTGGCTTCACTCCTCTTCCAAGCAGTCTGTATTTGAACTGTAATTTGAGCTACTAAATCACCCACTACTCCTGCTGTGTATTCTCCAGTGTGCTGCACAGGACAGTACCAGCTAAGAGTGTATTTAAATACAGCTTTTGCCACCTGATCTTCTCCCAGGTTTGCAAATGCCTTCAGAATTGTCTCTTTTTGGGGGGAAGGCTTTCTTTGTGTGTACACAAGTTAAGCTCCTTAGTGAACAGATAAACTTTCCTCTGACCCAACTATAGTTGGGACAAGATCATAGAATCATGGAATGGTTTGGGTTGGAAGGGACCTTAAGATCATCCAGCTCCAACCCCCTGCCACGGGCAGGGACACCTTCCACTAGACCAGGTTGCTCCAAGCCCCATCCAACCTGGCCTAGAACAGGTTGTAGGCATGATGGTGTGTGTGTAATCAACAACAGAACCCTCCTTACCATCCAAAAGAAGCCTTTGCTTCACATCCTGCAGCAGCAGAGCACATGGTGTGCAGTTGCTTTTCTGAGTGATGAGGAAGCTTAAAGCATTTCGGTCACCTCAGCATGCATTAGGGTTGTGGTTTGTCACTGTGTGATTACTGATAACCTGTGTGTTGTGTTCCAGGTGGTGGAAATGCCAGCATTCCTGGGATTGAGAGGATGGCACCTGGCATTGATCGTATGGGCTCGGGAATAGAAAGAATACCTTCCGGGATGGGGCATGGGATGGAGAGAGTAGGCTCAGAAATGGACAGGATGGGGCTTGTTTTAGATCGCATGGGCTCCAACGTGGAGAGGATGGGGTCAGGAATTGACCGAATGGCCCCTCTGGGCATAGATCACATTGCTCCCAACATCGAGAGGATGGGCCCAGCTATTGAGAGGATGGGATCTGGCATGGAACGGATGGGCTCTGGCATAGGCTTTGGCATCGAGAGGATGGGTGCTGGCATCGACCGCGTTGGCGCCACTATGGACAGAATGGGATCAGGTGTAGAACGGATGGGCTCTGGCATGGATAGAATGGGTATAGGCATTGAGCGTATGGTCCCTGCTGGAATGGGAACTGGAATGGGTCAGGTGATAGAGAGGATGCCGGCCGGTTTGGATCGCATAGGTGCCACTCCTATGGAAAGAATAGGATTAGATCGTATGGGAGCTGCTGGCATGGAGAGGATGGGCTTGGAGCGCATTGGAGCCACTAATATGGAGAGGATGGGCCCTGCTATGGGGCAGGGCATGGGAGCAGGCATAGAGCGAATGGGACTGGCCATGGGAAGCAATTTCGAAAGAACAATGGACATGGAACGTGGAAACTTTGCAGGCAATTTTGCAGGCTCCCTTGGAGGAACTGGAGGACCTGCAGCTGGGGTGGCCAGGAAAGCCTGTCAGATATTTGTGAGAAACGTGAGTAGCCCCTTTCCTACCTGTCCTTCACTCATCGTGCAATTGATCAGAACTGACATGTTCATCCCTGTGCTCCAGTCACAACCTCCAGTACTGATTGCAGCCAGAGGGGCAGTTCAAGCTGTTGTGAGCTGAAGCCATTTCCTTAACGGGATCAGAGCTCTGTCCCGGGATGGCAAACGTGTTCTGAAGAGCTGGCAGTGCCTGCGAGTTGTTCAGGAGCTCCTCACTAATGGTTTGTTCTTCTCTTTTCACAGCTGCCTTTTGATTTTACATGGAAAATGCTGAAAGATAAATTTAATGAATGCGGTAAGTTATTTTATTGCTGGTTATTACTCTGGAGTAGGAATTAAACAACAACAACTGGCTCTCTGTGTCCCCAACACCAGTATCTTGAACTGAAATTTCACTCAGACTTACTGAAATACTAGATCTTAACCTGTGACAAGCTATGTAAGGATGTCTGTTCTGAGGGTTGGGAAGCAATTGATAATCCATGAACACGCTCTTTCTTTAAGTGTTTGTGCCCTTCTCCATCTTGGGCTGGTTTATCACGCAGAGAGGGACAGGAATAGAGAGGTGGAAGTCCTGAGAACTGCTGGAAAGCACCTGCACAGATGTTGCATCTAAAGGAACACAATTACAGGCAAAACTGTCCTCAGAGAAAAGAATTAATATTCTGAACTCAGCTACTGCCTGTTGAGAGCAGCTTCAGGGAGGTTTTCTGGTTGCTGTGCCCAGACCTTGCTCCCTGATCTGTTGTGCTGCTTGTCTGATGGCAAAACCAAGCCCTGACCTCATCAGTTGTGATGTGGAGGGTGTGTGAAATTGGACGGGGCTGCCGTGGGCTTTGCTCCATTCACCTGCTGCTGCTGGAGTGAGAATTGAGAGAACCACTTTGAATTAATTCATCTCTTAAAGCAAGAACACTCCTTTAAAACAACAGCTTGGGAAAGCTGTCTTGCAGCTTGAAGTTCTAAATCATAGAATCATGGAATCCCAGACTGCTTTGGGTTGGAAAGGACCTTAAAGCTCCTCCAGCTCCAACCCCCTGCCACGGGCAGGGACACCTTCCACTAGAGCAGGTTGCTCCAAGCCCCTGTGTCCAACCTGGCCTTGAACACTGCCAGGGATGGGGCAGCCACAGCTTCTCTGGGCACCCTGTGCCAGCGCCTCAGCACCCTCACAGGGAAGAGCTTCTGCCTTAGATCCAACCTGAACTTCCCTGGTTTAGTTTAAACCCATCACCCCTTGTCCTATCGCTCCAGCCCTGATGACGAGTCCCCTCCAGCATCCTGGTAGCCCCCTTCAGATACCAGAACCAACCACTGGGCATATCTAAAGGTAGAGAGGGTTGGGTGGCACCTCCCAGGTTCAACAAACCCCTTCTCTTCTCTTCCCCAGGCCATGTGCTGTACGCTGACATCAAGATGGAGAATGGGAAGTCCAAAGGCTGTGGGGTGGTGAGGTTTGAGTCCCCGGAGGTGGCGGAGCGCGCCTGCCGCATGATGAACGGGATCCAGCTCCGGGGCAGGGAGATCGACGTGCGAATCGACAGGAATGCTTAATAAGGAATTGCCTTTTTAACACTGCTCCCCCAGTTTTGGAATTTGTACTTTTTTTTTTTTTTTTTTTCCTTGTTAACCATTTTAATTTGACTGGATGTAAAGGTGTTAAAAAAAAAAACAACCGATTCAGTTGCTTTCTGGAGTAATTTTAAGTACTTTTTTAACAAATGGATTTCCATTTTACTGGGTTTTTGCATTGGAACTGCAATGTGCACAATCTTTTTTTGTAGTTGTGGCATCTCGTTGACATTACAGATGTAAACAGTATGACTTTGATAATAAATGCAATTCAAGATTTCAGACACAGCATCTGTTCCTGGCAGCACCTCCTCTGCTTGCAAAGCTCTCTGTAACCTCAGTAAACTAGAACTTGTATCCTGTGAAGTGTCAAGAAAAGACTGTTCCTCTCCCTCGTGTCTTTAACATGCTGCACATTGGTGTTGGGGTTTGGATGGCTTTAGGGTGCAGGGGACCTCCCTGTCCTGTGTGCACACCTAAGTGATGACCACTCTTGGCAAAAGGCTGGTGGTTCATTTTGCTCCAGTGGCAATAGTGGAATAATAAATACAATATCCTCTACCTTCAGTTGTGTCAGTGCCATTCTGAAGGCCTGAACTGAAAAGGGATTTAAAACAACTCCTTAGTGTGGAGGTTTTCAGGTCTCAAGCAGGGTGAGGTGCAGCAGGGGAAGGCAGAAGGTGGAATATTTCACCTTCTCCTGCAACAGTTTTAACACCACAAATATCGAAAGTGGTTCTTTTTGAGGGGGAATTCTTGTGGCAGGAGAGATGAAGCTTTATGCCCAAGACAGGATTTATAGAACCATGGACTGGTTTGGGTTGGAAGGGACCTTAAAGCTCTTCCAGTTCCAACCCCTGCCACGGGCAGGGACACCTTCCACTAGAGCAGGTTGCTCCAAGCCCCTGTGTCCAACCTGGCCTTGAACACTGCCAGGGATGGGGCAGCCACAGCTTCTCTGGGCACCCTGTGCCAGCGCCTCAGCACCCTCACAGGGAAGAGCTTCTGCCTCAGAGCTCATCTCAATCTCCCTTCTGGCAGGTTAAAGCCATTCCCCTTGTCCTGTCCCTACAGGCCCTTGTCCAAACCCCTCTGCAGGTTTCCTGGAGCCCCTTTAGGCACTGGAGCTGCTCTAAGGTGTCCCCTTCAGGAGCCTTCTCTTCTCCAGGCTGCCCCAGCCCAGCTCTCTCAGCCTGGCTCCAGAGCAGAGCTGCTCCAGCCCTCGCAGCAGCTCCGGGGCCTCCTCTGGCCTCGCTCCAGCAGCTCCAGGTCCTTGCGCCGGGCACCCAGCACCGCGCGCAGCGCTCCAGGCGCTCCCTGGCGCTGCGAGAGCCGCGTCAGGAACCGCACAAGCGGGAAACGCTCCCACACGATCGCTCCACAGCGAACCGCCGCCTCCCCCCGCGCCTCCCGCCCATGTGGCCGGGGCCGGTGCGCTCCGTGACGCCACTGCGCGGCGCCGCCCGAAGGTCACACGCTGCGCTGGAAGATGGCGGCGGCGGCGGCCGGCGGGTGTCGGGTGAGAGCGGGGCCGGGGCCGGGGCCGGGGCTGGGGCTGGAGCCGCCTCCGCCGGGGCTCGGTCCGGCCCCGCGGGACGCTGATGCGCCGTGGGGCGGCGGGAGGCAGCGGGGGGCCGCGGCCCTGTGCTGGGGATACCCTGAGGGGGAGCGCGGGGCTGAGCGACCTGGGCCGCGCGGGTGTGCTCGGCGCGGCGGGTGCCGGCTCCCTTCCCGGCCCGGTCCCAGCCGCCCCGGCGCTGCCGGTGGAGCGGAGCTGCGGCTCGGGCCCTGCCTGGGGGTCTGCCAGGCCCGCAGCGAGGGCTGCGGCGCCGGGGGGAGCCGGGCCCTGGCTCCTCTGCCGCCGTTCAGCGCAGGGCCGGTGGAGCCCGGCTCCGCCTGGGAGCTCCCGGGGAGGCTGCACGGAGCGGCCGCGGCGCGGAGCGGCTCCGCCAGCGGCATCTTGAGAAGCTTAAATCTATACGAGTTTGTGCCCGGTGCTGAGCTGAAAGCAAAGGTTGTGGCTTTAAAAGCCGTTTTGTAGCATGACGGGCGGTGGAGGTGGTTGGTCTTTTCTGCCCAACCTTAAAACTTAAATAGGGGAGACTGAGATGAGCTCTGAAGCAGAAGCTCTTCCCTGTGAGGGTGCTGAGGCGCTGGCACAGGGTGCCCAGAGAAGCTGTGGCTGCCCCATCCCTGGCAGTGTTCAAGGCCAGGTTGGACACAGGGGCTTGGAGCAACCTGCTCTAGTGGAAGGTGTCCCTGCCCATGGCAGGGGGTTGGAACTGGATGAGCTTTAAGGTCCCTTCCAACACAAACCACTCTGGGATTCTATGGTTCTAAAACCACCTTCCAGTGTTTCTTGGCAGCACTTAGGATGTTTTCCCAGAAGCCCAGTGAATATTGTCTGTTTGCAGTGTTCTTTTGTTTCTTCCTTGGCTCTTTAGGGCTGCTGTCATCTTGTACGCTAAACCTTACCCTTTTGTTGCAGAAATGCCTCATCAATGGCATATGGCTGATATCCAGAAGATACCCAGTTCCTGCAGTCCCCAGGGGTACAGTGTATGGCATGAGCCCGCTTGGCTTAGAGACCCATCAGGTTGGTTAACAGCTGATTTCTTCTTATTTCAGGCCAGAAGTGCTTTCTCATTAGAGCACTGATCTACTCGATGTGGGTGGATTTCTGAGAAGCACCAGTTTTAGGTTGAAGGTTTCTACTTGTTGAGATGTATTTGGTGACCTCCAGGGATGTTGTAGTAACTGAGTCCAAGTGACAGAGTTCAGGAGTGGTGCTCTGGTAACTTCATTGACCAAGTTATTTAAGCCTGAACTAACCTCTGGAGTTAAACTTCCTCTGGAGAAGCATCTTTTTTAATGGCTGTACAGATGTACTTCCCAGGGCATTAGAACTGTGTTGGACATTGGCTCTTTTGAGGTTAAGCTGCTGCTTTTTCAAGGTGCCTTTATATTTTCTACAACATTTACTCTGTTAGAAGTGACTCAGTGCTTGGCTTAAGTAAATCTACCTGCTGGCTTTGATTCCTGCCTCATTTAATGTCTCTTTGGATCCTACAACATGGCATGCTTTTCTTTAGTCCAGATGCTACGCTTCTGGAGGAAGAAAAGGTTTTATATCAGGGTTTGTGGAGAACATCAAACAGGAATTAGCAAAAAACAAGGAGATGAAAGAAAGTATTAAGAAATTCCGAGATGAAGCTAAAAAGCTGGAAGAATCTGATGCTCTTCGAGAAGCAAGGAGGAAATATGTAAGTCAGGAATTCCTTTGGTGCTTTCGTTGCCCAGTCACTGAGCTGTTACCATTGGGAATGTAGATTTGAATCTTTCTGCAGATGAACTGAATTCAGCATGTCTGTTCTTATGGGGAGTTCTGCTTGGCTGGAAATACTGGTATTAAGTGGAAAATCTTTCCAGCAGCCCCTTCACTGGATTTCCCAAATAATGTGCAGATGAAAGAATGAGGCATTAGAATTTAAACCCTTCTTTTGTATTCTTTGAAGAACTATAAACAGCACAAGCTGCATAAATGAACCTCTAAACTAGTTCCTCAAGGAAGGTGCTCCCCCAGGTGGAGCCCTTTTGCTCTCAGTGACAGCATTAAGGGGCTCTGCTATGTGCTAAACTGGGTTTGAGTGTTTTCTGTCCTCATAGTTACATGCAGCATGGCTTTTTCCCCACAGAAAACTATTGAATCTGAAACAGTGAAGACCTCAGAAGTGATTAAAAAGAAACTTGAAGAAATAACTGGGACAGTGAAAGAGGTAAAAGGCAGCAGTGGAAGAACCCGGTCCCCACATTCTGCTCTGCTCCTTCGCTCTCCATCTGTCTAAATGTGCTTTGGTGTGGCTTAGCTGTGTGTAGTTATGAGCTGGATATAAAGCTCTTTGCTGATGTGGACATAACTGATATCTTTTCAGTGCTGTTGAAGGTACTTCATTAATGAAGTATATCTTCATTAGCCAAATGCCATTGATAACCAGGGAAAACCATTTGGTATCATCACCCTGTCATTTCTCTTCCTCTGAGGCTGTGGCTTGTGACCCATCCAGGGTTGGTTGCCTGTTGCTGGTGAGAATTCCAAGATCCCTGAGGATCTGATATGTGCCAGTGCAGAATGAAAGGGTGACCAGCTACTGGCAGAGTCCTTTTAACCTCTTGCATACAAGGTCCTGGCTCTGAAACACAGCTGAAGTGATGGATATGAAGGTGTGGGGATTGAGAAGAGTGTTTCCTGATTGTGCAGGAAGAGTTACATAGCAGAGGGCCATCTCCACTGCTCCTGTGCCTGCTCTGAAGAAGCACCTAATTATTTCAAGGGGAAGGGCTTTGCTATTTTAACTCTGGCATCATTGGTCCTTCTCTTTGATGTCAAGAGAAAAAAGAATTAAAATCTCTGTGTAGCAGCAATTACAAATGTGTGTGGTCCCATGAGCAGCTCAATCTGTTGTTCTGCAAAGAGGTGTTGGACAGTGCTGCAGTTCCAAGCCATAGTGTCCCAGTCAGTCTCCCCTGTGACATGTAGCTGTGTGTTCACCTTAGGTTGAGTTAGTTTTGTCCTGTGTGAATGCTAAAGACTTCCTAATGCCCAAAGGGGAGTTACTCGATATGAGTTTCCTCCTGTTTCACCTGACATGAGCTTCTCTTTCATGTTGTGTTTTCTTGCAGAGTTTGGATGAAGTCAGTAAGAGTGATATTGGCCGGAAGATAAAAGAAGGTGTGGAAGAAGCAGCAAAAACAGCAAAGCAGTCTGCAGAGTCAGTGACAAAAGGAGGAGAGAAACTGGGCAGGACAGCAGCCTTCAAAGCTATTTCTCAGGTACCTGTCAGCTGTAAGGTTTGACTGTGTCCAAGGTTGTGTGGTGACCTCAGAGCAGCCTTCCAGTATCTGAAGGGGCCCTACAAGGATGCTGGAGAGGGCATCTTCATCAGGGACTGTAGTGATAGGACAAGGGGTGATGGGTTTAAACTGAAACAGGGGAGATTCAGGATAAATATAAGGCAGAAGTTCTTCCCTGTGAGGGTGCTGAGGCGCTGGCACAGGGTGCCCAGAGAAGCTGTGGCTGCCCCATCCCTGGCAGTGTTCAAGGCCAGGTTGGACACAGGGGCTTGGAGCAACCTGCTCTAGTGGAAAGTGTCCCTGCCCGTGGCAGGGGGTTGGAACTGGAGGAGCTTTAATGTCCTTTCCAACCCAAACCATTCTATGATTCTACTACATGGGACTTTTTTCTTCAGGTCGATACAATGCAACCATCCATTTGGTGTTCTAGACTGTTGACTTTTTAAGCAGAAGGCCTTGGTACTGGTGTGTGTGCCAGCAGACATCAGCAGAAGAAGCTTTTGGTGACTAAGGAAGAGAAGAATAACCTCTGGCCTCTATGTATTTATTTCTTCCTTCAACAGAAGTGATTCTCAGTTTCTGGGAAATGGGGATGGAAACAGTAAATCAACCTAATGGGGATATTTTCCTTTCAGGGAGTAGAAACAGTTAAGAAGGAAATAGATGAAAGTGTTTTAGGACAGACTGGTCCTTACAAACGTCCGGAGCGCCTACGGAAAAGAACAGAGTTCTCAGGAGAGAAGATTAAAGAGGAGCGAATATTTGAGGCTAATGAGTAAGTATGGGATGGCATTTGGGGTTATACTCCTCTTTTAATTGGATTACAGACTTTAACACCTAACTACACGTCAGGGCTGGTTAAAATCCAAGTGCTGAAGTGAGGCTGTGGGGTGAGGCCTGACCTGGCAGCACAGGTAGGTCTGAAAGCAGATTTCCATCAGAAGATGGTGATACTGAACCTTGCAATAGCAAAACTGGGCATTTAAATGCTAAAGTGGGTACACAAGGCTCTGATGTGAAATCCTGGCTGGCCTGTGCGTCCTGTTTCCTCAGTTCTAACATCTTGCTGTTGAATTACGTTTGGCAGGACTAAGTCTGAGCTCCTTTGCTTCCTCTGCTGCCTTGCCACGCTAAGCCGTGTTTCTGTGGTGTGGCAGCCTCAGTGATGCTGCAGTGATACTCCTTAGGTTGTTCTTCTTATTCTCACTCAGTTGTAAGTTGCTTGTTCACAAGCACCCCTGTCTTGTGCCCTTTCTAGGGAGGCCATGGGCGTGGTGCTGCACAAAGACTCAAAGTGGTATCAGCAGTGGAAAGATTTCAAGGACAACAACGTGGTCTTCAATAGTAAGTGTTCCAAAGATAATAGAGAAGCACCTTGCTTTCCCAGTTGTGATTCTTGCTGGGTTGGATCTCCTGCCATCTGTGCAACATGATGCAAATCAGAGCCCTTTCTTGTGTTGTAGCTGTTGCTGTGAGGTGGTGCAAATGGGAGGCAGGCATGGTTGAAACAGCACAGCTTTCCAAGCTGCTCCACCTATGTTCGGGCCCCTCCTCAGTCAGTGGTTGGTTTTGATGAGTCCCTGCTCCCTGTAGGTACCAAATCTTGCTTTCAGCACTGCTTAATGAGCTGAACTCTCTTCTTTTTCCCATTGTTTTCTAGTCAGATTCCATCTGGCACTGGGAAGAGGCCAGGGCATTCATGCATGCATGTCAGCAGGGAGAGGGCAGGTCACTTCTTCCTGACCTTGAGCTTGTGGCAAGGAAAGATCTTGCCTTGAGTGAGCTGGTTTCTGTTGTCATCTGCTTAGAACTCTGGAACATGTGGAACTTTGCTTTCTGCCTGGGCTTAATGCAAACCCTGAACATACTGAATGATCTTCCCTGTGAGGGTGCTGAGGCGCTGGCACAGGGTGCCCAGAGAAGCTGTGGCTGCCCCATCCCTGGCAGTGTTCAAGGCCAGGTTGGACACAGGGGCTTGGAGCAACCTGCTCTAGTGGAAGGTGTCCCTGCCCGTGGCAGGGGTTGGAACCGGATGAGCTTTAAGGTGCTTTCCAACCCAAACCAGTCTGGGATTCTATGATTCTATTCTTGACACACAGCCCCAGTTAAACTTTCTGGTGCTGGTTTCACATCTTGCTACCCCTTGTAGCAGACCAAATCAGGGGCGTAAGGAGGCTGTTACTGGTGTGAGCAAGTCTGGTGTGTTTTCTACCTGGAAATCTGCATAGAAGGTCCAGAGTTTCTGGCAGCTGCAGTCAGAGAAAGCAGCATTCTCCTCATTACAGTTATTGGTAGTTAAGAACGTTGCAGGAAGTTGAGGAGGAAAGAAACTTTTGAAATGGATAGTTGTTAATCATTGAAGTGATTTAGAAGAGAAGCAGCAGGTTTGATCTGCAACCCACTGCGTGGTGTTTCTTAGTGGAAGGACCCTGCTGCTCACAGCTCCTCTCCTTTCAGGGTTCTTTGAGATGAAGATGAAGTATGACGAGAGTGATAATGCATTCATTCGAGCTTCCAGAGCTGTCACAGACAAAGTCACGGACTTAATAGGTAACGTTTCACCTTTGCTGTGGAAGAGCATCACTGGCCTCTCAGCTCTGCTCTGGTGCCTGCTACTGCTGTTGTCCTCCAGGTGTTCCCAGGGCCAGGTTGGACACAGGGGCTTCGAGCAACCTGCTCTAGTGAAAGGTGTCCCTGCCCATGGCAGGGGGTTGGAGCTGGAGGAGCTTTAAGGTCCCTTCCAACACAAGCCATGACATGATTCCGTGATTCTGGAGCTTCACAGTATTTGGCATGGATCAGTATCATGCAGTAGCAGCCTGCTACTGGATCAGACGTGCAGTGCCATGACAAGTGTTTGTATGGGATAAAGCTCAAGCTTAACTTAAAGCCTGCAGTTGGTCCTAAGTGCCTTCTCCTTCCCTCTGGTGTCTCCCCAAACATCTTTCCCTTGTTCCCTGTGACAGTTGTCGTGCCACCAGTCTCACTGAGTTGTTTTTTAGGTGGATTGTTCTCGAAGACAGAAATGTCTGAGGTTTTGACAGAGATACTCAAAGTGGATCCATCCTTTGACAAAGACCGGTTCTTAAAGCAGTGCGAGTTTGACATAATCCCCAATGTCCTGGAGGTGAGGAGGGGCTGCAGTGTGATGCGTGGCAGGGGGTTGGAACTAGATGATGTTAAGGTCCTTTCCAACCCAAACCATTCTATATGATTCTATGACAGTATTGCCTTCTCAAGCATCCAGCTTTGCACAGAACATGAGAAAACCTTGGGAACAGGAAGTTGGATCCCACATAACAATGTAGTTTAAAACCATATTTCATCATTTGGTAGACCAGCACAGATTTTTCTGGCCTGGAAAACAACGAACCATCTTCTCCCATGTGAAATGATATGGGCATCAGAGGGATCAAACTAAAGTAGGTGAATAGTAGGTGTCCCTGCCCATGGCATGGGGCTGGAACTGAGTGATATTAAGGTCCTTTCCAACCCAAACCATTCTATGAATGAACAGCACTGGGCAAATGGTGCTGCCAGATACTGGTAAGGGAAGGAATTTGGTGTGTAAGTGCTACTGGATTCTAAGTGGTCTGTGACTGCTTGGGAAGAGACCAGGTCATGAGAAATGGTCCTAGTTGAGGAAGTTATGTGGAACTTCATGTTTTTAAGGACCACTCAGAGGACAGCACTGCTGAAGGATGTGACTTCAGCTGTAATGGATATAGTTCCTCTCACTGTAACAGTATGTTTGGAAAGACAGTGAAAGTAGCAGAATTAAAGAACTACAGCAGAAATTGTGCTGAGATTTGTATGAGACTGGGAAATCTGAGGCTTGAAGAGAGAAAGATGCTAAGAGAGAGCAAAGTGTGATCTTCTCATCCTAAAACACAGTGCAGGGAGTGATTGTATCTCACTCGATACATGCTGACACACCTGTAGAAGTGTTTATGATGCTCCTAGTCATGAGGTAGCATTATAGGATGAGCTAAAAGGATAAATGTTCCTATTTTATTCCATTTTCTCTTTCAGTCTATGATGTCTGGAGAGCTTGATATCCTCAAAGATTGGTGCTATGAAGCGGTGAGTAGAGCTACTCAAACTGTCTGGAAAGGTGATGATTCTCCCTTGTAAGTAGCTGTATTGTGCCACCTTTGCTTGCAAGCTGTTGTATCTGTGATGTTGCTCACCTGCTTTGCCCAGCTGCTTCCCCAGGGAGCATACTATAAAACACTAATGCAGTCAAGTGTATGGGCAGGAGTTCTGGAATAGTCTGGCTATGAGTGGAGAGCTGTTTAGAGACAGTGAATTTAGAGCTGAACTCAAGCTAGTGGAACTGGCTCAGCTCTGCACTGCCCTTCTTGATTTGGATGGGCTTTAGTAGAGCCTGTGTCCCAAATAGGGGATGAGAAGGTGCAGAAGCATTGCTTGCAGAGTCAAGTCATCCCTAGAGCCCCTATACAAACACAGCTCCACTGCAATAGCCCAGCAAATAACCCTGGCAGGCTGAAGCTGCAGAGATAATCTGCAGCCTGGATATGTCCTTGCAGAAAACTGGGTTTGGTTTTGTTGTACCCAAACTGGGTTTGGTTTTGTACTGGGATAGATTTTCAGTATTGGAACCACTTGTTGAAACAGTGACTAATCCTGGTTGGAATTCAGTGGTTCTATTATTATGTGTTTAACTTCATGAAAGCAGATCCTTTCCTGGCAAGATAGATGGACAGGCACACATTCTGCTCTTCGCTCTGCTCCAGAGTAATTGTGTTGCAGGCATGCAGAGCCACGCTTGTCCTGTTTCGAAAGGATTGAATGCTTTAAAGTGTGTTTTCTCACTGGTCACCACCACTCAGAGCTGGAAGAGGCAATTCTTTGTGTTTAATATTGTGATTAACATCTTTGTAACAACATTGCAGTGTGTAAGAGCAGGATATTTAAAGCAATCTGAAAGTAAAGGAAGTTCTTTGTTGGTTCAAGCAACCTGTGAAGTGACACCATAGAATTCCTCTCGAATCTCTAGAGGGAAGCAGCAGATCCACTGCAGTTCAGAAGACGAAAAGCAAACCCTTTGAAGCCAGTTGTAGATAGAAATTAAGCTCATAAGTCAAGAATCATCTTTAAAATAAGCCAAGGGAGGAAATGGGAGTCCTGTTAGTGAGAATCCAGGAGATAAAGGCTCTGAATGGAATCATACCACAAGTGTGAAGTTTGTAATCCTGCTTGCTACAGTGTTGGAATACAAACCAGGAAGGGGTATGCTTGGCTGCAGGTATGCAATGGAGCTGCAGGTTGCTGCCAGCACACTGACTTGGGTGTAGTTTGTGGTTGGTTGTGCCTCCTGTCCTCAGCATCCCTGATCTGTAACTCCAGCTTCACTCTGGTGACTTTAGCAGTAACTTCTGTAGGATATTTGCATTTAAATGCTTGTGCTGAAGGTTAGAAGATCCGTGATGGGGAGGTAGGCAGGAAATGCTCCTCCGGGCTGGCTGGGTATTAGGAAAATAGCTTGTTTCCAAGACTGCTGCTCCTTGTCTGCTGTCAAATCAGAAGCATAAGTGCAGTGGCTCTCAGGTGCACTCTGTTGTGAAGGATGGATGTGTTCTGGCCAGGGAAGGGTGGGATTTTTAGTGAGCCTTTGGTTCTGTGAAGCCCAGGGCATCTGATGTAGCTGTTTGGTGCTTGGCAAGACCTCTGTCTTCAGCATATCTGCAAAAACCTGACTTTTATTGTCATTTGTGGTGGTTCTCTCTAAGCAGAAAATCCCTTTTTCTTTGTGACAGAACAAATTCAAATGTGTAACACGAGTTTGTTGCTTCATTTAGACTTACAGTCAACTTGCTCATCCCATCCAGCAAGCCAAAGCCATGGGGCTCCAGTTCCACTCCAGGATTCTCGACATTGACAACATTGACGTGAGTGTCCTTTTCTGTATTTCACTTTAGGGGATGAATTAGAAACTCATGACCTGAGGAGGGGCTTTATTCTTTGCTCTTACTTAAGTTGGAGGTAGTTACTGGCTGGGTTACCCCAAAAGGTAACTCCAGAGTTCCTGAAGAACAACATCCTCTGGAGCATTCTGCATCCCCACAAACAGAGGCAGGAAGAGAGTTCTATTTTATAAGGTTTGGGGAAACAAACCTCAGTTCTCAATTCCTTTCTGCACTGCAGTCAAGAAGTTCTTTAAATATTGAATGGTGTGACCTTAGAATTGAGGAGAAGGTATAACCTGATTGAAATACCCAGGTTCAGCTCTGGAGAAGGTGGCATTGTCAATGTTACCTGTGTCAGGCCAGAGCAGTGGTTTTAAATACTTGATCTTCTTACCCTAATCTGCAGGAATTGTTTCCTGATGGAATTTTCTTCCATTGCAGCTGGCCATGGGGAAGATGATGGAGCAGGGACCAGTTTTAATCATCACTTTCCAGGCTCAGGTCGTGCTGGTAATTAAGAACCAGAAAGGGGAAGTGGTGGAAGGTGACCCGGTAAGGAATGCTCTCAGCTGGACGTGGTTTCCCTCTTAGTCCCCTGTTAGTCTTCCTGGGTGTTAGGGTTCATCTTGGTGCATCTGGAGCAGGGGGTGTCACACATACTGCATTGACTGGGAGGAATAATACTGCACCTTGTGGGTTAGGTCCTTGGTGCAGCTCAGTGTGGGCTGTTTCTTCCTGTCAAAGTGTTAAAATCCATTTATTGAGCATTAACTCCTTGCCTGCACTTATCACCATGAGTTCTGCTCCTCTGGGACAGAAGTGGACTCTCCTGCTGTACATTGAAACTCCATCCCAGAGCTTCCACCTGATCCTGGTCTTTTCTTCTTCCTTTCACAAAGGGCACTCACTGTAAGAGGAGAGCACAAAGATGTTTGGCAAACAGGGTGGGAGCTGGAGTCAGCTCATTTGCAGGGGATGGAGAAAATTACTGGCTTAATACATGCATTTAGTAAAGACTTGGCTTTTTGCAACCACTGTCTCTAGTCCAGGCTCTTAAGTTTACAAACTAAGGGGTTGGAACTAGATGATCTTAAAGTCCTTTCCAACCCAAACCATTCTGTGATTCTAAGTTGGAAACCCTAATTCTGAGTTTGGAAATTAAAGGTTTATCTGTTCCTCACCGGAACATGTTTCCAACCACTGTCCTTATTCAGCACCTTCAGGCTTAGAGCAAACTCATGAGGACAGTGTCTGGAGGAGGCTGGAGCGTGTGTCCATCAGCCCTGGGTGAGGTGTGTGAGCAGCCCCCAGGCTCTAACAGCAGGATTTCCCTTCCAGGACAAGGTGCTGCGGATGCTGTACGTGTGGGCACTCTGCAGAGACCAGGATGAGCTCAACCCCTACGCTGCGTGGAGGCTACTGGACATTTCCT
Source organism: Strigops habroptila (assembly GCF_004027225.2). NCBI lineage: Eukaryota > Metazoa > Chordata > Aves > Psittaciformes > Psittacidae > Strigops > Strigops habroptila. Next base: position 3,822,666 of record NC_044296.2, on the reverse strand, counting down.
CATCGAGCACTGAGCAGGTTCTCTGAGGACAACTGCACCCAGGGGCTTCCTGTACCTCTCTGGAAGTGGCTCCATCTCTGCACTCACACCAGGCTGCTGGGGGATGGATTGTGGATGAGGGCAAGAGGCTGGACTGGTTCCTTTGGGAAGAGGGGGCTGTTCCGTGTGCCCTCCTTATGCCAATCCCAGTCATGAACTGGACGAGTACCTGCCTTCCGCTTTGCTGTGGCACTGTAAGGGTGTAGGGAGATTGCCAGTGAAAGGTCTGAGACACGAGCAGCTGCTGTTGGCTCCTTTTTTAATCGTGGCTGAAGGAGGCTGGTTGGCTCCTGTGTGTTTCCCAATGCTTCCAGTGATGCACAGAGGTGGGTATTGGAGAGTGAGATGTGCCAGGTCTAATTCCCATCTGCTGTCATCCTCTGGTGGCCTCAAAGCATCCCCCAGAAGATCTCAGAGGTGCTTTTAAGGCATGTTGGTCTTGGCTAACTCTTGTGGAGTCGCACCAAGAAGCCTTCTCTTGCTGCAGTGTCTTGCACTTTACCAAACCAAATACAATCAAGTTTGCACGTGATGCTCTTGGTGTGGAGGGGTTGGCATCATCAGGCACGTTCTTGAGGCTGGTTGCAGTGATACCCTTCATATATCCACAGCTTTGCAGGGGGGACATTGGTTTGGGTGTTGTGTTCATTGTGTCCACTGGTACCACTGAGGAGTGCACAACTGCCTTTCTCTGCTGGGTTAATGTGATGGTGTGAGGGGACAGGCTGTAACTGGGAGGGGGCAGCAGGCAGGGTGCTAGGATGGTGCTGAGGGGTGGGAATGGACAGACCAGCAACACGTGAGTCAATAAAATGCAGTAACAGGTAGAACATCACCTCTGGAGCTCAGGTATTTATTACATGGGATGAAAAAAGAGGGTGTAATCCACACACCTCCTGTGGGAAGTGTGTCCTGAGCGTGGCTTTTGTCACCAGGGGGACTCGTGCTCATGGGGACAGCACCCCCCTGGCCTGGGGGACCCTCGTGGCAATGGGAAGGTGTTGGGGGGTGAGCTGCTGGTACCCTCACACAGACTCTGGGTTTGGGAGCTGTGATGTGGGTCAGTTCCTCAACTGCCTCATTATGGGATGTGTGGCTGGGGGGGAGAATATTGCTGGGGGAATAGGAAGTCACAGGAGTGAGCTGCTGCTGTGTTCTGCGTGTGTACAGAACAGGGTGATGCAGGACAGCGCTTCCTTGCCATTATGATTAAAGAGAATCATTCCCAGTTCTTCCTTCTCTTCACAGTGTCCAGATCAGTTCCTTTTGAAATGGAACTTCATTGTGGTTTTAGCTCTTGGGATAATGAGTTCTCATGGGTTTTTAGGTTTTATTTATAGTAAATGACAAGCAGCAAACTCCTGGAAGGTCCAGACCGTTTGAAGAGAGGAGCAGGAGGAGGATTTTCCATTGTTCTGGAATACTGGTCAGTGAGGAGGTCACAGTGGGCTGTAAATAGGGCTGTCAGTGTTTTGCAGCACCAAGTTCCTGTAGCACCAGGTAGGCCTGGGCTTGCTGGCAGCCCAGTGGCACTGCTCAAAGGCATTGCTGTGTGGAGGGGTCTTGGCTGCTGCTGTGGAAGGTTCCAGGGCTCTGGAGCTGCTCCCATGTCTGTGGGTCTGTCCTGGCTCCCCCAGGAAGGGGACAGGGGATCCCCCACCATTTCCTGCCCCACTGGTGGTGATTTGATGCCCTTTAACAGCTCAGATGTGGGGCTCAGAGGGGCTTTGGCACCTCCAGTACCATTTCCTGGTGTCCCCTGTGCTCCCTCCCTTCCCACACAGGTATGGACTCATTAAATCTCCAACACCCCCCATTCCCTAAACTCTGCTTCCCCACACTTCTACAGCATTGAGGGGGCCAGGGGTGCCCTCAGGGGCTGTGGGTGCAAGTGCTATTTGCTTTAAATAGTCATTTTAAGGGGGAAAAAGAACAGCTGGGTTCAGCAGAGCCATGTGGGGACCCAGCTCCATCTGCACCTCTTTGTGCCACATGGTAAATGCATTTGTGCTGCATTGTCTGGAGTGCTGCAGTGTCACTAACCCCCCCTCACGCAGTGCTGTGAGGTCCTTCAGTCTCCTGATAGGAAACAAGCAGCTGTAGATCCCCCTCAGAGGGGACTGTTTTCCCTGGGCTGTGACACGCAGGAAGAGACATTCCTGCTGCTGTGTGCTCCCAGAAATGGACTGGATCCTGCTCAACATCCCATCACAGGATGCTGGGGCTGTTTGCGCTTTACAGGACCCCAGGGATTGGGTTAGAACATCCCCTCCTTGTATTTGGGAGGATTTGGCACTACCAAAGCCATCCTGGTAGGAACAGAGGCCTCTTGCTCCTGCTCTGAGCAGTGTCTGGTGTGGGGGAGTTGGGCCAACTCCTGCTGTGAACTGGAGGCCAAAGATCCCTCCTGGCCTCTATCCTGGTGACTTAACAGCTTGTTCTGTGCTAGTGAGGCACCTCTGGCTGTGAGACTGCAGCAGAACTTGGGGCAGGGACTGCTGCTGGGTGTGAAGGCAGCCACACTGCTACAAACATAAAGCTTTATTTCCTTTCAGAGAGCATCTAAGGGACTCTGGACACACCATCCCGACACCTCCTCTTGACTCCAGGCCCTGGGAAAGGGCCTCCTCAGCCTTATCTGTAGGAATTGGCCTTGTGTTTAGGCAGGAAGGTGAAGCTGGGGGGGACAGGGCCAAGCAGCAGCTCGCTGGAAGACACAAAGAGCAGAACAGAGACAAGGTGAGGTTTGTGTTCAGTACAACAGAGGCACTGGTACCCTGGGGGCTGTGCAATGATGGTGAGTGCAGTCACAGGGCTCAAACAAACCTGGAAATCACCCCCAGCCTCTGAGAAGCTCCTCCCCACCCCTCACTGTGCTTGTGCAGAGCCAAAACCTTCTTAGTGCCAAAAAGCATGAAGGGCAGATCCTACAATGATGTAAGCCAGTTCTACCACACTCAGATTTAGCTTAGCTTAAGACTGATGACTGTTTCACACGTCGTCTTTTCAGTGCAGAGTCATTTGCTTTATAGTCCAGGAGGTTTAACTTACGTCCTGGATGCTGGTTCAATACAGCATCGCTAAAGTTTTCCATAAGCCATGTCAGAGTAGCCCAGCAGGGCACAGCATTGCACAGCAAGAGCCTGAATCTGCAGCACAAAAGCAGAGCAGGAGTGTGCTCAGAGAGCCCTGCTTCTGGTTAGTGTCTCCTCAAAATGAGCTTAAAGGAATAAACCTCAACTCCTTTAAAATGTTGAGGAGTTCTGGCTATAAATGGCACTGCAAAGACCAGAGGAGATGTTGTGCAGCCTCATGTGGGCAGGTTCTGCTTGGAAAATGGCATTTAAAAGCGCTGATCAAAACTCACTGTACTTGTAACGTGGCTTTAGGCAGCTGGTCCCAGTGCTAAGAGAATGGATGAGGATTAGCAAAGCCACAGAAGGCTGTGCCCATGCTCTGGTTTTGCTCATCTGTGATTCCATGAGCTGGGAAATAGCAGCTGGCTGCTCCAGCTCTCATTTTAGCTGCCCCTAAGCTTCCAAAGGCAGCTCAAGCCAGTGCCTGAGGACTCGTAGACGTGGGGAAAACCAGTTTCCTGCACTTTGCTGCATGGACTCAGAAATCAGATGATGAGAAAGGGGGAACGTGCTCAGCTCTCCCAGCCTGGGGATGGGAACAGGATGTGGGCCTGGCAGGGTGGGACTGTCCAGGCAGAGCACACAGGGAGCTGATGCTGAAAGCCTGAGACACCCCATGCTTGTGCTTCCTCCCTTGGTTCCTACATCTGTCCTGGGATGAGCAGCGTGTCATGAGAGGGGTCCGCTAGAGTCAGGATTGCAGCAGGTACTGCATGACCTGCTGAAGCTGATGCAGGGACTGAGAGAGCTTTTCATGGCAGCTCCAAACTTAGTTAAAACCTTGAAGTAAAGCCCTGGTTAACCCTTGCTGCTTCCTGACAACCCCTCTGGAGGACGCACAAAATCACTGTGGGATGTCCCTTGTAGCAATTGAAATGAACTTCAGTGCTTTCTGACCTTATTCTAATCCAGTCATCCACGTTCTGGCTCGCCATCAGTGTCTCCAGGTAGTCTCTCCCCATGTAGTAGGGCGGCCGCTCATTAATCTTCTGAGGTAGGAATTCCAATAAGCCGACGGGAATGTACCTGCAATGGAAGGCAATGGCAGCGTGTGCTGTGTGCAGGTGGCACAGGCTTCCCTCTCAGCTGGGAGGCACTACCTGCACAGGAACGAGAGCCATTCCAGCAGGAACTTCCTGGTCTTCTCCACTCCCTGAGTATCTGAGCCCCAGTGCTCGAGGCCGTAGTTGGTGAAGTCTTTGAGGAGCTCGAATCTCTCGCTGGAGGAGATATCCCAGTGCCTCTGCTCCTTGATTTCAGTGAAAAGCCACGGCTTGATGAGTGCCCCTCTGCAGACAAAACCCAACAGGCATCGTTATTGCCATGACTGATGCTTCTGAAGATGCCAACTCATTTAAGAGACTTTCCAGCACTTCTTTGCCAGCCAATTTCCCAATTTCAACAGGAAGCGGCTGGAAGTTCCCACAGATGGAAACTGATTTTACCCACTTCCAAAGAGGAGTTTCAGCAAGAGGGAATTTCTCATGGTTTGGGTTGGTTTAAGTATTTTTTTCTCAATTCCTTTTGGACTCTTGCAGCAATAGCAAAGAGGAAACCCAGGCACTTGCCTTGCGATCATGATTCCTGAGACTCCCATCTGCATGGCTCGATTCGCATCTTCATAAGACAAAATATCACCATTTCCTGTCCAGAAGGAAGGGAGAAGCCAGAGGTCAAAGTGATACATGAGAGCGAGACAAAGTGAGTTAATTCAAGCATGGGATAAAGCTCAGAATGGACACAGGGTCCAAGTGCCAGATTGCCCAAAGAGGCTCTGGGCTCCTGTTTCTGAATCAGAAACATCTCAGGGATGTATGTGATTCCTTTCCCTTATAAGGGGAACATTAGAGCCTTCTCCTCTCTTCTTCTCTCAACTCCTACCCTGAAGGTTTAGCTGGGACTGTCTGTGCCATGGTGCCCACGGGAGAAAGCATCTGCTAAAACCCAAGTGGTTGGTGTCGTGCCTGTTCCTTGTCCTCCTCCATCTCCTCCTCTGCTCAGTGCTCATCACACACAGCCCCAAGCACACGGGCACATCAGCACAAGAGCTGCTGGTAACTCACTCCATCGTGTCATCACCACCATCAGGGATACTCCAACCTTTCTTTAAGCTCAAACATGCAGCGCTTTCAGTCCGCATGACAAAACAACAGCAACACCTACCAAAAAGAGGCATGGGGCTTGCTACTTGAGCACACTCTGCTATGTAATCCCAGTCAGCATTCCTTGTGTAGCGCTGCTCCCTGGAGCGGCCGTGGAGCTGGGGAGGAAAGTCACAGTGAGACCTCATGGAATGCCCAGGAGGAGGCAGAGGAACAGGCTTCAGCAGGCTGGGCTAAGGGATCCCTCTGGAGCTGCAGCCCAGCCCAGGCTGAAGAAGGGCTGGATGTTTTCTGAGTCATGTTTTGGCTATTTGCAAGCCAGAGCAAGCAACGACTGTTGAGTGAAAGGGAATATTCACTGTGGGCAGGAACTCCCGATCCCCATGCACGCGAGCTGGTCCCATCGCTTCCCAGCCCTGCTGTAATGAGGCTTATTTGGCTGAAACCTCTGTTCCCAGAGCACTGCAAGGAACAATCTCCCCCTGTAATGGATCCAAGGCTCCAGAGCACCCAGGAAGATGCTCTCTGCACCTCCATTCTTCTCTGTTATTAGCAGGAAATGCTAAAAGACAGTAGGCAGCTGGCCAAACGTGTTTGAAAGAGCTGTGGGGAAGGGTAAGGTCACCCCCACACTGTGCTCTGGGACATGGAAGCAGAGTTCCCCAGGCACCACAGCAAGTATCTCTGTACCGTGACCATGGCTGCTCCCCACTCCCGGAGCTTAGGGATTATTTTATGAGCCACATTAATCTTCTCTTGCACCCCCGTCCGGATCTTCACGGTCAGTGGGACATCCAGCACCTGCAGAACGGGAGAATGAGGCCGGGCTGGGGCAGGAGGTGGCTCCATCAGCTCCTCTCCTGCTGCCCCCACTCACCGAGTCCATCCCCCGGACGATCTGTTCAAACTTGTTGGACCGAGTCATCAGGGCACAGCCTCCTCCCTGCAGGACACAACGTGGCACAGGCAAGACTTGCTGCCTCCTTCCATAGGGAAGAGCCTCCTGGCTCAACAGCAGCCCTCAGGGATGCGAGTAAGACTTGGAGCATCTCAAGACTTGGAGAAAGGGGACTCTTCAACTAAAAACCCACAGCCCTTTTCCCTCCCAGCTCCTGCCAGAGACAGGCAACCACCCCTGAACAGCTTATTCACCTTCCCGCTGAAGTCTAGTGCTCATAAATGAACTGGAAGCTCCGGATCAGACTGACAGGAGCACATCAGGTAATGAGGAATGAGGCAAAAGACAAGCATCTAGTGAAGGAAGCAAACCACGGCGCAGAACATCTTCTTACCTTCTTGTAGACCAGGTCAATGGGACACCCGACATTGATGTCTACAAAGTCCACTTCAATTGTCTGGTTCAGGAGCTCTGCACATTTGGTCATCGTGTCTGGAAACGCTCCCTCCAGCTACCAAAGAGGGACAGTGCCATGAGTTCAAGCAGCAGCTTTTCTCCTCAGAAGTGAGGTATCATTTGAAGAAGTGAGGGTGCTGAGGCGCTGGCACAGGGTGCCCAGAGAAGCTGTGGCTGCCCCATCCCTGGCAGTGTTCAAGGCCAGGTTGGACACAGGGGCTTGGAGCAACCTGCTCTAGTGGAAGGTGTCCCTGCCCATGGCAGGGGGTTGGAACTGGATGAGTTTTAAGGTCCTTTCCAACCCAAACCATTCTAGGATCTATCATATGTTTGGTTGTCAAGATGACAGCACTCACCTGCACCCCAAAAATGTCTTCGGTGTGATGGCGTTTGAGGAGAGCCCACTCGGAGGCCTGGCCCTGCAGCAGGTTTGTGCACACAGCCATCTCTCCACAGGTGACATCTGCCCCCAGGCGCTTGCAAATCCTTCGGAAAGGGAGGTTACCACACTGAAGGAGACAGCAGAGAGATGCTCTGTCAGGAGGTTCGCTCTGTTCCAAACGTGGCAACACCAACTTGTGAGGAAAGGACAGAATTATCTACCTACCGTGGTCAGTGGAGCCAAGTAGAGCTTGCCTTGGATTTCCAGCTGGAAAACAAGGATGGAGGAGCACGTTAGCAGAGCTGAACCAGCAGTGGTTAAACAGGAAGAGCTCTGTTAGCAGTTTTATCACTTGCCTTGGGTGAAACTCAGTGGATAACCCACGAAAACACCGTTTTGTTGGACGGTGGTTTCCTGGGTTTCTCAACTATTCCCTGAGAATATATCATTTGCATAGAAGAACCAGAAACCTGAACCACTCAATCCTGCTCAGCTTGGAGGAAACTCAAAGCAGTTACAGATATAGAAGGATGCAAGACTGGGTAATGGATGCAAGGAGGGAGGTGACGAGAAGGAGAGGCAGGAGGCAATGCTCTCACCCAGGAGAGCACCGTGCAGTACACAAACCAACCAGCCCCAGCCTTGGCTCTCCTCACAGACCATTCCCACCCTCACTGACAGCTCAGCCCCAACCCTCCTTCATGTGCAAGGGGCTGCAGCTTCTCTTGGTTCTCACCCCTCCAAGGACAACACCACATCCCTGCATCCTTCTCCTCATGACAGTAACGTGGTTCCCTGTCCTCTGCCTGCCTCTCGTCCAGCTAAGAGCTCTCTTATCAGGTACACAAGAGAGAGCAGCCCTCAACCAAATTCTCACCTTCCTCTTCTCACATGGCCGCAGTTTTATCACGTCTTCATCTGTCACTGGGCCCACTGTTTGGATGGAGGAAGCCTCCTCATCATCTCTGGGGCTGGGACTCTGCAAGCCGTCTGCTTTGGGATCTTCTCCCTGCTCTGGTAGCACAGGACATGCGGGATCGTCCCCATCACCCTCCTTGGGTGTTGTGCAATTGGACACCTCTTGCTCCTCTGCAGAACACCCCGTGGCTTTGCCTCCCTTCCTGCCGTCACCGCGGGGCTTGGCCAGACCACGGAGGAACTCCTCAGCCTTCTTGAAGCTGAACTTCCTCTTGCGCAGCTGGTGCTGGAGATCCTTGGAGAGGTTGTTCCTCACCAGCGCCTTCCCTTCCCACTGCTTGGCCAGCTCCGTGTTGATGATGTTCTGGAAGCTGTCCCCGAGGTGGGCCTTGGCGAAGCGGCAAGTGACCCCATACGTGCACTTGCCAAAGGTTTCGAAGAGGACACAGCGGTGGCCCAGGTCTGGTGGCTTCAGCGCCATGTACTCACCAACGTCGTGAAGGAACCGGCACCGCGGCCCGAAGAAGCACTTGTCTGCACAGCCCTTCCAACAGGAACGAGGAGGTTAAAACCTCTGCATGAGCACCTTCAAACCGAGCTGAGCCTGGGTCTGCCCTGGCCCAGAGCTGCTCTGAGCACCCAGCAATCCCTGGGTGACGTTGGGTGCCCCATGAGATGCTGCCTGGAAGCTCACTGCTGGCGCGTGCTGCAGAAGGGCAATGATGTACCCACTTGGGGATGCTTTAGTGGGACAACTTGACTTGTCCCACTCAGCTCATCCTGCTTCATTCCTCCCAGCCAGCACAGCCCCTGCTACACTTTCCCTGCCCAGAGTTTGCCCCAGAGCAGCACTATCTTCAATGTGCTTAAAAAGAAATGCAGCCCTTGAGCAGGAAGGGACCAGAGTTATGGAATGGTTTGGGTTGGAAGGGAGCTTAAAGCTCATCCAGCTCCAAGCCCCTGCCACGGGCAGGGACACCTTCCACTAGAGCAGGTTGCTCCAAGCCCCTGTGTCCAACCTGGCCTTGAACACTGCCAGGGATGGGGCAGCCACAGCTTCTCTGGGCACCCTCTGCCAGCGCCTCAGCACCCTCACAGGGAAGAACTTCCTTACCTCCAACCTGAACTTCCCCTGTTCCAGTCTGAACCCATCACCCCTCACTCTATCGCTCCAGCCCCTGCTGAAGAGCCCCTCTCCAGCATCCCAACCCGGATCCCACACTCCCCGTGCTCTACCTGTGTCACCGACGGGCACAGCCGGTTCTGCTCGTAGTGGTTGGGTTTCACACAGGGTCTGCTCTTGTTCTGCCCCCGCGCCCGCTTCCGCTCCACGGGCTCCTTCTCCTCTGCTCCAGCATCCTCTCGGCTTTCCTCATCCCGACCGATGCCCTCTGTCCTCACCCGCTTGGCGGGGGGCTCCTCCTTCTCCTCCTCCTCCTCCTTCTCCTTCTCCTCGCCCTGGCCGCGGGGCTCGCCCCTGTCCCGCAGGTACGCATGGAACTGCTCCTTGGACGTGAGGAACCTGCCGGGGCGCAGCACCGTGAGACCCCAGCGGGAGCGGGGGTTTGGGGGGCCGGGGGAGGGGGGTTACGGAGGGGCCGGGCACGTACCGGAGGGGTTATGGGGGGGTCGGGCCCGCCTTGGGCTCGCACTCACCGGGCTCGAACCGGCGCCACCCCCGGGGCCGCCGCCACCACCGCCGCCATGCTGCCCGCGCGCAGCGATGACGCTGGAGACGACGTCACGGGGGCGGGGCCAGGAGGGGGCTATAAAAGGGGCGGCTGAGGAGCGCCTGCCTCAGGGCGGCTCCGTGGCCGCCCGGCGGCGGGATCGGGGTGTTTGTAGCGGTTACCCCGGGAGGAAGGTTTGGGGAGGGTTTGGTCGTGAGTGTTTGGGGGTTTAAGCAGTAAATATAAGGTCTGGTTGGTTTGGGTGCTCAGCCGGGGCTGAGCACCTTCCCCCTGCACCGAGCTGTGCCACGGGCAGGGTTCTGTTGCGCCTGTCCCAGCAATAGGATTTCCCGCATCACCCTCTGGAAGCATTTCCAAGCTCAGCCCGGCAGAGATGCGGGAGGGCTTTGTGTTCCCATGGGAAGAGCTGTGCTCCCTGCTGTGTGCCGTCGCGCCTTCCTCTGCCGTGGATGGAGGAGGCTGCTCTGCCCCTGCGGCTTTGGGTTTGTTCTGACACGGGCTGTAGCCGACACAAACCTGCCTCCAGGCTTGAGGTGCTGCCACATGTTCCCGGTGGTTGTCAATGGTGCTGTCCTGGGGCTGGATGCAGTGTGAAGTCTGCCCTTGTGCTTGGTCCATGGGTGGGAGTTCATGCTGAGTGTGAGACAGCACACGCAGACCTCTGCTCCCTCCTCTGTAGGTGCCACATGTGCCCTGTGTGTTTGGGGCACTCATTACAGCCTCTCCTGGTCCATAGTCCCTGTACACACAAACATCTGTGATCCTCTGAGCCTGCACTATAAGGAAGGTCCGTAGTGGGGGGACCTGATGGCTCATGGGGTGATGTGTTTGGGGCAGTCCTGGATAAGTTTCCTTTCCAGCTTAGGCTCACATCCATCCCTTTGCTCCATCAGCTGCACAGCCTTGTTGAATCGCACTATGGAGACGGTAAGAAAGAGCTGTGGAGTCCAAATGAAGAAACATCTCTCCTGTCCCCTGCTCTCGAAGGGCCTTGCCAGGCCTTTTTAGCTATATCAGGAACAACCTCTTTGTTCCCATGAGTGTGGTTTCAGTCCTGCATCGTGGTGCAAGAGGAGGCAGATGCTGATGTGTAGTTGTTGCCTTTAGGTGCTGCTAGAAGCTGGTGAAGAGCAGCTCTGCTCATGGTGTTGGGGAATTACCTCAGTGTTGGGTTGGTTTATGAGCGTATGAGGGTTGTGTGTGTGCACGTGGGACTGAGGTGAGCCGGCACGTGGGGCTGCAGTTTCAGTGTGTTCCTGTTTTCTGTTGCCTTAGTGCGGTTCTCTCCGGACTCTCCATCAGAAATGTCCTTTGGGAAGGGCTGGGAGCCTGGCAGGGTGCTTCTGCCATTGCCAAGGGTGGGCAGGTTGCATGATGAAGCCAGGCTGCTGGTGAGAAGAGCTTTGGGCTGATGGGGTATTCATTAGTTTGGAAGTGAAACACGAGGAATGCAAAGTGCTATTTTAAGTGTTGGCTTGGCTGAGGGCGGGAAGGGAGGAAATGAGGCCCTGGGGATTAATGAAATGATTTCACTGCTGTTGTCGTGGGGCAATAAGCCTGAAGTCGGAGCACTTTGGCCTCGCTGCACTCGGCTGAGGCCACAGACTCTCATATCTGATCCCTTCTGGGGGCAGCTTTATGAGGCTGAGCCTTGGGCAAACTTCCCAACAGACCCTGGAGCACAGATCGCCTGGGATTGCCAGCCCAGCCACAGCCTCCTGGGCACCGAATCCCAGCCACACACAGGCTGCGTTTGCATCAGCTCAGCCAGTGCGACAAGGGCTCAGCCACGCGCAGCAGAGCAGCTTTGTGTTCACCTGTGGCTGGTGGAGGATGGAGGTGAAGGAAGTCAGGGGGTCTGGTACAGGGAGGTGCTGCTCTTGGTGGCTGCTTCAGCTTCTTCACCCCTTTGCTGGTCTCAGGCCATTCTGAGGTTGGAAGAGGGGCCGGGGGAGTGAGGAGCTGGATGGCTTTCATGGGTGAGTGTAGTGCTTGGACCGCCAGAATTGTCACTTCAATATCCTCCAGCAGCACTAAAGCGGCTTTGAAGAAAAGCGATACCCAAGAACCAACTGGGAAAGGCCAAGAAAGCAGAAAGAAAGGAAAGGTTGATTACAGGAAAGTGTGATCTCTGTAACAGGGAGAACTAAGGCAGGAAAAGTTCACCTACTTCAACGTCCAAGCTAAACAAGACACGTGTATTAATGAAACTGCCCCTTCCCCGGGCTCCCGCACCAGGGTCGGATGTGTCAAGCCCCTGGTTCTGGCTACTCCATTTGTTAGCTGACAAATGAGGCTCTGTAGCAGCGCTGAGAGGTCACCTCCACAGCTGGGATGGAAACCTGGGCTGCTCACACTTGTTTGGATGCCTTTCAGAGCAATGCAGGAATGTTCTGACAACCTTTGCTGGGTAACTGTGAAATGGGCAAACGCCACAGAAGGCAGGTGGGAGATTGCTGCTGATGTATGGGGCAGGGGAGCTAGAGCTGGAAGTGAACCATTGGGTCCTATCCATCTTCTGGTCAAAACAAAATCCATTCCTCATGTCTGCTGTCTACTTCTTTAATCCAGTCTTGTTTTTCAAGCCCCATGCAGCAGAACTTCCAGCCTTCTGCAAAGGAGACTATTCCCATTGCTCATAAATCTACTATCAGGAAGCTGTTTCCAAGATGAAAGCTCAAATGTTTCCCCTCTCCAGTTTCATGCCCCAGCTCCCAATTCCCTCCCTGCCGTAACCACCAGGTCTCAGTCTCCTCCCAATAGCTCCATGTGGACACTCTCAGGGGTCTCCATACCCCACATCAGGACCCCAAAAGCCGCTGTGCCACGTCTGCTCCAAGAAGACATGTGGTGGGATGCTTTGGAAATGGGCTGTGCTCCTCCAATGCTTGTAAAAGGGCTGAGCCAGGCTTTGGGCAGGCAGTGGTGTGATGGATTTAGACAAACAGCTCTTGCTGTAGTTCCCTCTAGGCCTGTTTGAGAGCTGTTCAGAGAGCTGACTTAGCGCTTGGCCCAGGGATGGAGTAGTTAAAGGTCACTATCTGGGCAAGGCCTGCATGGTTTTGGGACAAGCTGTCGGCATGCTGGAGCTCAGGGTCTGTTGTGGATATTGCACTACCTATGGCAGGAATGCTCCTTCCTGAAACCATGCTAATAAACCATTGGATCTGCACCATCTAGATGGGGTGTGTGGACAGGGATTCCTAACAGAGGAAGGAGCGAGGGAAGGAAACGTATAGGACATCTGGGCTCACGTGGGGGTGGTGGGAGCAGTGTGGGATCCTGAGCCTCTTGGCTGTGGCGCTCAGCCCTTCATTAGCAAAGCTTGGAGAAGACCCCAAGTCTTTTCATCAGCCCCTGAAACAAGCTGAAGCCAAAGCACCAGTCACGGGAGAGACTCGTTTCTTGGCAGGGGCTGCTCTGCGTGACAGGAGAGGCAGGATGTGGCTTCCCAGCGCCCCTGGGCACGGCGCAGGCGCCGGTTCTCCCACGCTGAGAGCTCTGAGGGGGCTTTTCACACCAGCCTTTGATGTCCCTTCATGCTCTCAGGGCCACTTTGGGGCAGCTCCTTGGGCTCCTGAGAGGGACTCTCATCTCTGACCTTCCCTGTTGCTCTTCCATGCAGGCTGGCTCTGCTGGGACTTGAGGGGAGTGGAGGATCTGGACAGGAAAGGTGCCTTCAAGCCTTTAGCTGGCCTCTTCCAATGCCCTGCACCACCAGATAAAATCTGTTTTATGTTTCTCATTTGTATTTTTACATGGAAAAGCAACACTGAGGTTTCCTCCTGACATTTAACTCAGTCAGTAAGCGACAAACCCAACAAACATTCCCGTTTCACTGGGAGAAATGCTCCAAGATCCTGCTGGGACTAAAATGTTTCATCATTTCCGAAGCAAAATGTTTGAGTTACAAAAGAAAGAAATAAGAAAAGAAGAACTAAAAATTACACATTTCAATGTTTTTCTAATTATTTTCTCTATTTTGGCTGAAGCTATTAGTCAAATTTGGCCTCATTTCCCAAATAGCTTCAGAACCTTCCCAAGCTTCTATTTTGGTGTCTTTTCCCGTCATTGATGAATAAGGGTTTGATCTCTGCCCTGCTCACCAGTGGGGTGCATGTTCCTGTTCACCCCAGGGGCTCTCCTTGCAGGTTTGCTGCTGGGACCTGCCTGGGTGCACCTTCAGTGGGGCTGCCTCTACCCACTGACATCAGTGCATGTGTGTGCACATTGGGTGCTCTTGTGTGCTCAGGCCATGAGACTTGGCACTGGTGAGGGTGCACCTTGAATCCTGTGTTCGGTTCTGGTCCCGTCACTACAAGAGAGACATTGAGGGGCTGGAGCGGGGCCAGAGAAGGGCACCGGAGCTGGTGCAGGGCCTGGAGCACAAGTGTGATGAGGAACGGCTGAGGGACCTGGGGGGGTTTAGTCTGGAGAAGAGAAGGCTCAGGGGGGACCTTCTCACTCTCTGCAACTGCCTGACAGGAGGATGGAACCAGGAGGGGGCTGGTCTCTGCTCCCAAGGAACAAGGGATGGGACAAGAGGAAACGGCCTCAAGCTGCACCAGGGGAGGTTTAGATGGAGATGAGGAACAATTCCTTCCCCAAAGGGTGCTCAGGCATTGGAACAGGCTGCCCAGGGCAGGGCTGGAGTCACCGTCCCTGCAAGTGTTCACACCCCGTGTAGCCGAGGCCCTCAATGCCATGGGTTAGTGGTGGCCTTGGCAGCACTGGGGAATGGTTGGACTTGATGATTTTAAAGTCTTTTCCAACCTGGTTGATTCTGTGATTCTACTCTTGCTCATCTCTGTCTCTTACATGTGGATGGAGCCTCAGTGCACACAGTGATGGAGCAGGATCCATGCTACCCCAGCGGTTGCACTCCATGACATACCTGGGCTGATGCTCTGTGCCAGCTTCCTCCCAGCTGCTGGCACAACACGTGTTGGATTCTCCCCACAACCTGGCTGCTATGAGCATGGTGCCTTCTCAGCCCTGGGAATGAGCTGGGGAGCTTGGACACTGAGGGCTGGTAAACAAGCTGGGAGCTTTGCTGCTGCCTCTGCTCTGCCTGTGTGACTCAGAGGGGAACAACATGTGTTGAGTTTTAGGGTCACAGATGGTTTTGGTTTGCTTGTGATAGCGTGGCCTGGGGCTGACACATGGCTGCTCAGTGCTGGAGGCTCACAAACTAAAGGTTAACACGTACTCTTGTGTTGGTCAGTTTTGGACCCTACCTCACCTCAACCATGGTTCACTCCATCCAGTGGACCAGGGAACTGCCCTGCTCCAGGATGGATGTTGCTCCATCCAGGGCTAGTGGAGAGGCAGCAGAGCCTCAACCCTGTCCTCACGCGTGTGCTCTGCAGCACTGTCCACAAGCACAGAGCTTCTCAGAGCTCCATTAGGTTGAATTTTGGAGCCAGTTGTTTCTTAGCATCCTTTGGACCCCTTTTGCTCACCTTTCTTCCTGAGGCACCTGAATGAAGGGGCTGTTTTGAATCACCTCCCTCCTGATCCCTTCTACACGAGTTGCTTGTTGAGCCTGCAACTGTGGGACAAGCAGATACTGCTCAGGACAGGCAGGGGGGGTCACTCGTGCCATTTCCTTCCCTCACTCACTCCTCTTCAGCACCCTGCTGGAAATACAGATTTACAAGAAAAACCCCTGCAATTTCATGTAGTTTGGGGAAAATAACATCTCAGTTTATCCAAAGCCCCGTTCAGCAGCTGATGTGTTCAGATGCAGGTGTATCTTTTCCTCCTGACTAGAAGGTATTGAGGACTGATGCAATGTCATCTGAACCTAGAGCAGCTAATGAGGTTTAGCAAACACAAAACCACCTCCAGGTTTGCCCTGTCTCAGTGTGCTGCTGTGCCAGCTTTTCAGCCTTGGCTCTGGAAGATTCACCATAGGCCTTAAAAACCAAGTATTGGAGGCAGGTACCTTTGCCTGCCTTGAGTGAGAGATGCTCCTGTGTGTGTCCCCTTTGTCTCAGTGGGTTTGTAGCCAGGCAGTTCCATTTCTGTGCCACCTCAGGCTGCTCAGAGCTGCCCCGGGGGGATCACACCAGTGCAGTGCCTGCAGCGTTCCTGCACCAGTTTCCTGCATTCAGGAGCAGAGCATCTTCTTGGCCATTGTCACTGTAACTTAGCTGTTCGCTCAAAAGGGCTGTTAGCTCAGCCCTTTTGTGGAGAAGAAGCAGCTCTCCCTGGACTGTGGCTGTGGTCCCATGCAAAGAGCAGGGAAAGAGGCCAGGGAACAGGCACCATTGGCCCCAGAAGATTTTACTGCTTTTAAGATGGAAAGATGTCGCTTTTCCTTCCTGCAGCACAAGGGAATGCTGTAGGAAGTCTGCAAGAGTGAACCAGCTTTGGTTTAGCAATAATAAATATCATATGTGAGCTTATACAGGACAAACCATCCTCTCTGGCTTTTTGCTGCACTCTTTGAGATGCTGGCAGCTCTGCTCATGCTGTTGGAGGGGGAAGGATCAGCAGCACTGAGAGCAGCCATTGGCTTTTCCCAAGTAAGCCCTTGGCAATGTCTGGGATGTGAAAAGTCCAGAAGGAAGCAAATGGGCTTTGGCTGAGGTGTGGGAGCCTGAACGTGAGCTGCACTACTAGAACTCGCTGTCCTGGTAGGGAAGTGGGGAGATTGCAGTGTTTGCAATGAGGCTTGACACCCGCCTTCCTGAACTGGAAAACTTCCGTCCCATTCAGTTCTCCTCCTCTGCCTCCATATCCCACCTCAGCAGGGACTAATACACTTGTTTTCTAGGCTGGCTCAATACTGATGTGAGATTGCATCTCTGAATCAGTGTTCTCCCTCCTGCTGCAGCCTTCCCCCTGCTGACAGCAGCTGAATCCTCTGGCTCATGTCAGCAGAGTTTGGCAGAGAGGAAATGTCTCAAAAGGGTGGAATTCCTGCAAGTTCCATAGGGGTTTAGTACCCAAATCTGTGCCCCCTCTAAGGGAGGTACTGGGTGCTGCCAGTCCATGTACAGCTTCAAAGCACCTGCAGCATAGTCCAGGAAGGTGGGGAGCAGATAGGGGGTGATGGGGGCACTGCAGGGAAGAGTAGGGGTATGTTGTGCATGTCTGAGGTCTGGCATTACTGCAGCACAGGGGCTGCAACAGGTACAGAGAGGAGCTGTGATTGTTGATGTGTGAGGAGAGATAACAGGAGCTGCAGGACATCAGTCCGTAGGGTTTCTCCCACTCCCAGTACATCCCCTGCACTCAGCAGAGCAGAATAGGACAGGTTCCGTGTTCAAATGTGCAGATGGCTCGATGGCAACACTGAGAATATAACCTTGTGTAAATACAGCCCTGAAGGTGAGTCAGGGAGAGGCAGCCAGAGCCTGTCGGTGGTGGCTTTGACCTCCAAGGCAGGGTTGCTAACACAAGCAGGTCTGTCCAGCTCTAAAACTGCTATCCCAGAGAACCATTCAGCTTTAAGGAATATAAGGAGTGGGGTGTCCTTTCTAAAGGTGGGATCATGGTCCCCTAAGTGCTATCGAAAAGCTTGGTCCGTGTATCGCCACAAAAGTTCAATGTTTCCTGCTCCCTTCTCCAGCTCGGCTCTGGGGACTCTGTCTCCCGCAGCTGCTTTTCCTGCCGCATCCCTGCAAACCATCACTATTCATGTGCCTCATGGCAGAGCCTCCAAAGAGCTCTGGGAATGCGGAGCAGATCCAATGCTGGGAAAGCCGTTCCCGTGCGGGGTCAGGGAGCAGCGTGTTTGCCACGAGAGGGGGTTATGAGCCTGCGGGAGCCTCAGTGGGTGCTGAGGGTGCTGCGGCTCAGGGCAGGGTGCTCAGACGGGTCCTGCCTGGGATGAGCATCACCCTCCAGCGGCACTGAGCAGCTCTGGAGTGTGTTCAGCCACCCCGGCGTGCAGAAGGCGCCTTTATCTCAGTGCACAGGCTTTGCGGCAGCTTCATCCCCTTTCCCCTGTGAAGGATGGGATGACAATGGATTAAGATGAGATAAGGCCTGGGAAGTGCTGGTGGATGGTTAAGTGGGATGTGGCATTTAGCAGGAGTTGTGGCACTGAATGGCAAAACAGGAGCCCATGTGGCTCTGTCCTTCCTGATGCAGGGTTTTGCTCCCAGATGGCCTCATGTGGGAGAGCTAAAGCAGGGAGTGATCTTCCTGCAGTCACCCCCTCCCTCCTCTCTAATCTGGTTCAAAGCATCACTTGCCCTGAACGCATTTCCCTGTGAGCTGTCTCCACTGCCCCATAACATTCTCTCCTTTGCACTGGTGCAACTACTTGTGTGATTGCAGAGAACCAGTTTGAAGAGCTGAGCTGGCTGATCCCTTTTTCCCAGGACAAGAATATTCCCTTTGTAGGAAGGAACCTAACCTTAACGCTAATGTTGTGTTCTGGGGTCCAAGCCAGCAGAACTGGAACTAAATCAGCCTGGCATATTCTCCAACTCTCTCTGCTGTAACAGAAAAAACCCTAATTTCTCTTGCTAGACAGCTCCAAGTCATGGAGGTGGATCCATGTAGAAACAGCTTAGAGAGTTGTTTGCCATCAGCTTGAATACTGTCTGGGAATTGAGAGGCCTGGGCTTTATTCTGTTGTTTTCTGAGGTTTCTCTATTGCTTTCTTCCCCTCTTTGCAGCCTTCATGCCCACGTGCAGAAACTAAAATCCTTGAGCAAGTGCTTGGATGTTTGAATATCTTCCTGTGTGGGATATTCTCTCCCACCATCAGAGAAGGTAGGACAGAGAAAAGAAACCCTCTTCTTACTTCGGGGGGGAAAATACTTCATGCTTGCTAGACTTAAAACTTTGGACCCAGCTTTGTGATGTACCTGCTCTTGTGAGCCCAAAGCTTTTTCAGCCAACAAAGCACATTAAAGCAAGGGCTGGTCCATTTTGACCAGCCTGGACCATGAACTTCTCATTCTGCAATAGTTCCCAATTAAACCTCCTATTTCTGCCCTGAGGCCACTGGCAATGGTCCCAGCATTAAGTGTTTGGAGGCCATGTGGTGAACTGGACTGGTTCAGAAGGGGGGAGCACAGGTCTGAGATGCTCCATCAGGTGTATTCATAGTGGAACAGGAATTGGACATCCTTGGTTTTACTCAAAGACCTCTTCTTCCTCCTCTCTGCTGCAGTCTCTGTGTACTTTTGGCTTCTGTGTTTAATTTGCTCCTGCTCCAAAGCCTTCAACATCTGCCTCTGTGGCCCTGCAAGTTCCAGCAAGATCCTGGTCTCTTCTGGGATGTTGGGACACTGATTTGATGTTTGCCCTCCCCACTCCATGGCCCTTTGCTCAGGATTTGAAGCCTTGGGAATGGGAGAGGTTCCGGGTGTGTGGAATCAGGCCAGGTACGTGCTGTGCAGTTCTTCTGTGAGGTATCCTTTATGGTCTGAGTGTTGCACAGAGATGAGTAATAGCTCCCAGTCCCCATCCATCAAACATAATTAGGTCCATTTCCTAACGAGCCTTTGGACTGCTGAAGTGGGAGCTGAGAGGAAGATGGAGCATGTTGTCAACAGGCTTCCAGGAAAGGGAAGAACCAAGAGGCTCTTCCACAGTGCTGGAGCTGGCTCCAGGGCAGGCTGCAAACCTCCAATTGCTGGACCCCAAAACATCAGGACCTCCAAACCTGCTCAGGAAGGAGAAAAGCCCCAAAGGACGACAACTCTTGGATGAAATCAGGTGTGTTCTGACTCTTTGTGCTCTTCTGTGCCACTGTGCCCAGTGTTGTGGTCCTGACCTGGATTCTTGCTTCTGCCTCCCATGAACTTGGGGATCCCTGGCAAATCTTGTAGTGTTTTTCCCTGAAGTGGCCATGGTTTATTTTTCCTGTGAAAGGATTTGTTTTATCTGAAGCTATCAATGAAAAGAGAATCTGGATCTCTTCCAGAGAGGCTGTTGGTTGGGTGAGTAGCTCCATTTATTTAGTTAGTTTCTGTTGGTTTTTACATTGTTGATGCATCATTAAGCCACATACCAAGGAAGATGGGGAGGGGTTAGACTAAAGCAACTGTGTCTTTTGAAATGTCCATTAATCTCCATTTATACAAGGAAATTTGTTTTTCCAAAGGGCACAATTAAAACCTGTCCCACTTGACCTGGGTGGGAAGTTCTCCTCCACTCTCTGATTTAGTACCTTGACAAACTGGCCTGAATTGGACTTTTCCTGTGATTTGGAGTTTGCTGAGTTGTTTTTTTACATTAGAGATCTTGAAGCATCTTGCAGGGTGACATTTGTGTCCCTTCATGAGAAGACATACAGTAGCTCAGTACCGTTAAGGTCTCTGCATGTTCTCAACGTGTGCTTCAGATCCTGTGTCTTTCAGCTCTTGTTCATCACCAGCACCTCCTGACCAAGGCTCAGACCCTAATTCATAGAATCCCAGCCTGGTTTGGGTTGGAAGGGACCTTAAAGCTCATCCAGTTCCAACCCCCTGCCACGGGCAGGGACACCTTCCGCTACAGCAGGTTGCTCCAAGCCCCTGTGTCCAACCTGGCCTTGAACACTGCCAGGGATGGGGCAGCCACAGCTTCTCTGGGCACCCTGTGCCAGTGTCCCACCACCCTCACAGGGAAGAACTTCTTCCTTATATCTAACCTGAACTTCCCCTGTTTCAGTTTAAACCCATCACCCCTTGTCCTATCACTACAGGCCCTGCTGAAGAGTCCCTCTCCAGCATCCTCGTAGTGCCCTTCAGACTGGAAGCCTGCTATGAAGCCTGCTATGAAGGCTGCTAATTCCTGGACTGTGTTGTCACTGAGGTCCATACGTTTCTGCAGCATATTCCCTCTTTGGAATAAAGCTTTGCTGCTGGCACTGAAGCCAAAGGGAATTGTTTTGCTGGTTGAGCACATTGAAATGGCTCAGCACAGGGTGTGAGGAGTGCATGGGCCAGGGCGGGTGTCCAGCCGAGAGGGCAGCGCTGGGGCAGCAGCACTTGCACTGCTTTAGGCTTCCGTGGAATTGATGCTGTAGCTCTTCAGGTCTCAGCACCCTACTTTGAGCTACCTCTGTGCCCAGACAACAAATCAGTGCCACATATGGCATAAGAATCAGAGTCCTGGTCCTCCAGGGGTTGCTTTATCCTCAGGACAGGTTAGTAGTGAGTCTGACTTGCTTCTTTGGCTCTGCTGGCCTGGGACTCGGGCTGGCAACAAGGGTATTAACAAGAGCTGGGCTTTGTAATTCCTGGCACAGAAACTGCATTAATGGATTTGTTCAGTTCCCTTTTATCAGCCTTTCCAGCCTGCCTCTTATCTCTTTCCTTTGGGGAGGGCTGAGATGGGATTAAAAGAATGTGAAGGCCTGATAAATGGAGATAGACACTGAAGAGCTGGGGCAGATCAATGCAGGTCCAGCATGAAGACTTGTGGAGAGCTTGCAGGGCTCATTGGTTGGACCCAGGCCCTGGGGGAAGGAGGCTGGAGCTCAGGGACCACAGAGGGATGTGTCACAGGAGTCCTGGAGCCTGATGGTCTGGGTGAAAGGGGAGCACGTGTGAAGGCATCTGGCACTTTGCTTCCTCTGAATCCATCCCGTGTGTTCCTGACTCAGCAGGTTGCTGGCTCTCCTTAGCATCTTGCCTGGGTGGAACCTTCCCAGTACTGCAGAGTCGCTGATGCCTCCTGCAGCTAAAGAAGCCACTTGGGTTCTTTGTGCTCTTCTGCCCCCAGAGCTGAACTGTGATATGTGGAACATCACTCACTGTCTACAGAGGGCTCTGGATGGACCTGGAGGAGAGAGAGGCAAGTGGGATACTGCTGTGTGGTACAGGAATAAAGATGGAAAGGTTGGAAACGTCTCCAAGGCATCTTACACACCTGAGGCTTCCAAGGGAGTGGAAAACAGGTCTTGTGGGAGCAGGTTTCTCTGCGTCTGGAGCAATACCCTGAGAGCGACCTTTATGTTGAATGCTGGGCAAGCTGGTGCCTCCTCATTCACCCTTCTTAATTCTCCTCATAGGCTGAAGGGGAGTGTGTGCTTATGGGGGGGGGGGGGGGGGTAGCAGCCTTGTCTTTCTGGAGGCAAGGAGCAGGTCTCCCTGTCCAGCATAGAGCTACCCATCCACACATACTGTGGCTTTGGGGACTTTTGCTTCAGCAGCCTGGTTCTAGCAGGGCCCCTGACACACAAACTGGCATAGCCCTGTCCCTGTCTTCCTCTAAACCAGCTCTTGCACTTCTGCTTGGAAGCTCTGAAAAGCACCCCAGGACTCTCCTGGGGTCCCTGTTTCTGACACCAGCTCTGCTGCCCTTCAGTCACTTCTCCAGACCCTGGGCAGTGCTTTCTATTTACCTGGCGTTGCTCACACATCTCTGCTCAGTCTCCTTCTCTTCCCTGCTGTCTCTCCCTTTCCCTCATTCCCTCCTTTAATTTGCCTTTGCTTATTTTGAATACAGAGCTCCTCCATCACAGTGTTTATAGTTTGTAAAGCCTTGGGCCCATTGCTTATGCTCCTTCTTATATCCCTACTTAACCGCCTTGGCTCCCTGTTTCCTTTCTCTGCTTCCAAAGGATCCAGGATGAATCACAGTCCCTGTCCCCAGCTGTCTGCTGCGTAGTTCCCATATCCCAGGAGCTCCGTTCCCAGACACTGCAGTGCTCCAGTCACAAAGTCCTCCTCTTTCTCAGCCTTCATTGCTTTCTGTGGATTCAGCAGCAGACCTCTTTGCCTCTCTCATGAGCATCCCAAGCTGGGAGCAAGTTCTTGAGCAAGTTCTCTGTCATGTGCGTGCTGAGACATATCCAGTGTGGGCATGAACCTATCCTCAGAGCTTCCCTGCCTGCTTTAGGAGCTGCCGAGCTGGTGCTGGCTGGCACGTGCTGGCACTGGGCTTATCTCCCCGGCACCAAGTAAATGTCATCATCTTGCTTTGTAGCCACTTCTCCATATCAGCCTATGTCATGGTTTCCCTTCAGCTCTTCCCCAAATAGGCTGCTCTGCTCCAAACCACAAGCGCCCCGGTTCTCATCCATGCAGGGGTGTGGTGAGGAAGGAGTGCTGGCTGCATCCCAGCTCTGCTCCCCTCCGGCAGCTCCTGCACTGGGTTAGTTCTGTGGCTTTTTAGGAGTGTTTTTAAGTGAACTGAGTCTTCAAGCCATGTTTTGTGTCCAAACAAGCAAAGTGAAGCCGATGTTTATGTGCCAGTGGGGACTGAAGCAATCAGACAGCAAGTGTGTGGTGAGCAGAAGGCAAGTGGGACAAGGATATGCAGTGCCTTGGTCTGAGGCTGAGTTAGAGCAACTCGTGGAGCCTGGTGCCAGGGACCCATGTCCTTGAGTCAGGGCTTGTGAAGAGGTGGGGCACAGGGGTCCTGCAGTGAGCCCAGTGAGCCCAGCAGAGCCATACTGGAGCAGGGCTGGAACTGTAAGGAACCAGGGATGCAGCACGTGCCAAGCTGCAGAGCGGGAGTGAGGCCAGCCAAAGGGCAGGGAATGCTGAGCCTGGAAACAGCGAGGCAGGAGCTAAGGTGGGAAGCTGATGGGGTGGCTCTCTGCAGCAAAGCCCTTCTTGGTCACGGCACTGTGGTGGAACCCAAACAGGTCTGGGTGGGTGAGAACAGCTCTGCTTTTGCTCTGGGTGGCCTCTGGATGAGAGGCAGAGTGAGTGCAGAGTGAGCTCAGGCCTGTTTGCTCCTCTCAGAGGGGTACACCCAGGGTTTGAATTCCCTGACTCCTGCACTTTTCCTGCCTGGAACTCCGTCCTCCTCCCCTTCCCCAGGCAAAAGCATCTGAGCTGAAATAACTCTGCAGATGGAGACCAGGACACTGCATCACTTGAAGTCCTTCCTTTTGGGAAGCTGCTCACCAGCTTGGGATGCTTCTCCTGGGTGGAAACATTCCCACGCATGTCAGAGCCCACTGCTGCTGCCTCTGCTTGCCTCCTGTCGAAGGGGACAGCTTGCTCCCCTCTCCTGCCCTCCAGAGACACAAGGTCCAGCTCATCCCATGCCTGTGCACGAGGAGCAGCCGGCAGGAAAAGCAAGCCAGGCCAGCTCAAAATAGACTGCTTGTCAGAGTTTTCCATGAGACCTTTGAGACTCCTTATCTCTTTGCTGCTGTTCTGGCACAGGACGAGTTGCAGATGGAGTAGCCTCCATAAGCAACGTTACCTCGGTCACCCCAAGGCTTCCTGCTGCCCGGGCAGGACACAAGGCCATTATCCCACAGGATAACGGCTGCTGCAGGGAGCACAACAGGACTAATGGGGTGGGAGTGAAACCTGCCTCGTGTCATGGGGACAGGGGATATTGAGAAGCCTGGCTTTGCTGAGAGCAGCTTTAGCAGGCTTGGTAAGCTGTTGGAGGGTGGTCTTGTTCCTCTCCTGCTGTAATATCCACCCTGCTTTCTGCACTGCAAGAGACAGCCTGAGCCACGCTAAGGTCTGTGATCCTCCTCTGCAGGCAGAGCTGCTGCTTTCCTTGACAGGAGGCTGGTCCGTGGCTTCATGGTTGTGTGCTTGGGTGTCACGAAGCTGTAGGCTTGTTGGTAGCCCCAGGGAAGATTTGGCAGCGTGACCTCCTCATGCTTTCCACAAGTGCTTTCCTGACCCTGGAAGGATTTTCCTGTGGCCTTAATGAGACATCTGGGGACAATTAGTTTCCTGGTTTATGGCATGCCTGGCTTTTCTCACTGAACTGGCACGATGGGGCTGTGCTGGGGCTCCAGCCACAGCTGGGAAGAAGGGAGGGAAAGCAGGAGGTGCTGAGTTGAGCTTTGCATCCATCCTTCTCCTTCCATTGTGTGCCTGTAGAGAGTCCAGGTCCAGGCATAATCCTGCACAAGCTCTGATGCACAGCAATGCAGGATCAGCCCTGCCATGACCCGTTGCTCTCATGCAAGTGTTGAGATTAAGGCTGAGCCTGCTTCTCACCCGCAACATCCTGAAGTCTCCTCGAGTGAAAGATTAGAGACAGGATCAGATCTAAACCTTGGCTGTGCAGTAAATCATGGTTCTCACTGCTGCCAGCTAAACAGAGAGGGGGGCCAGTGGAGACTCGTGTTTCCCAGGGCAGTTTTGCTGACCCCAATCACTTCCAAGTGAGAAACCACCACCTGATCTACCAGAAACTACTGAGTTGTGCTGAAGACCAACCAAGTTAAGGAGGAAATAATGAGCATCTTTTCCATTTTAGTTCTTAGGGCTTCTGGGGTGAGGTTTCTGAGGTTTTGATGCAGGGTTTGCAGCAAAGCTGAGCCCAGACTTGATGCTTGGAAGACCCAAAAGGAGAAGGTGATGCTGGGCAGCTAGTTCATTGTGCTCTCTGAGAATGAGGTTTAGTTTAGACTAATTCTGATGATCCATCCCTTTAATAGACCAACACATGTGCAGACCTGCAGAAAACACTCTATGAAATCTATTAGAAATCCTGCATGAAGGAAAAGGCCATTGAGCTCCTGGGAATGACAGGGCCTTTTTGTCTTTTATTTTCCCCTTGTAGTTCACTTAATCAGCTAATGGCTTTTGCTGACAGATATTTATCAGCCTGAACATGCTTTCCCTGGTCTTGGAATAATAGAAATCTTTCCTCCTGGCTCCAATAAAGAAATCAGCCCAATATCCCTGACCGTGCAAGGCTGAATATCAATCCTTCTCTTGGCATCCCAGCTCTGGGAGTCATTAAGAGGAGAATGGCAAAAGCAGAAAGCAAAAGCCGCCCAAGGTTAGAAACAGGCCTGACCGTTGTTATTGTGAGTTCATTTTTAGGCAGAGATTTCATATGTTGAATGAGCTGAGGGGCATGGGGTGCTCCAGCAAAGCTGCCCCAGCACTGCAGCACGTGGAACGGCCCCGTTCTGCTTTGGGAGAGCCTTTGTGGAGCACAAACCCAGGAGTGCAACGTGGCACTGGTGCTGCCATGTCCCCACCAGCTCTTCCTGGGACCTGGCTCCAGCATCCCTCGCTCTGTTGCCCATCCAAAGTCATTTCACTGAATAAAAGGGGGCTCAGCACCCTGCTAGTGACTGATGGCTCTTGCTCTGTGTGTCCTTCCCTCTCTAAAGAGCTAATCCTTCTCTCCTTTACGCCCCGTTTGCCACTCTGGATTGATTTACTCCTTTCTTACACCAGTTTAGGATGTCGAAATCTGCTTTCAGCCCTTTCTGCAGCAAGTGGAAGTCGATGGGAGGTGCCTCTGTTTGGATTACCCAAGTCTGGCCTTACAAAAATATCTGTTAAGCACAGCCCAGCAAAGCAAAACATCCAAGGTACTGTATTGTGATGGTAGATTTATGAGCAAGGAAACAGCCCGTAACCTGTGAGATGCTGCTCTCCATCCTAAATGGAGTTGGACATTCTTTCCAGTGCTAATGGCAATGAAGATTGATGTCCTCACCCATCATCTCTATTGGTGCCAACAAACACGGGGCTCTTCATGGTTCTGAAAATCACTGAAGTGAGATTTTCCAATGAGTGCTACTGGTTTGTGGCTTTTGGACATCTAGGGAGTCCAAGCAGGTTGGTAAAAGCTCTTTTGCTCTCTGTATATATGAATGTATGTATATACATCCATATATATTTAGATTTTATATATATATATGCATATGTGTGTGTATAGACTAAAAGGAAATCAGCTCCTATGCTGCTGCTCAGGGCTGGGGTCTGCACATTCTCTTTTGAGTATTTCATGCCAGATATTAACTGGGACTTATATTTTGAATAAAAACTTTAATTAAAGTGGTGTTTGTGAGCTTCTGGGGGGCTTTGGCCACTCTCTTGCTCAGGAAATCAAATGACCTCATTTGTGAGAGTTGCAGAGTGAAGGAATGCAGCTTCCATCCCTGTTGGATAGTGAGGAACATGTGGGAGAAGGCAGCATTCCTGGTGAAGATGGAGGTTCAGATGGTTTAACCAGGAAGAGGGAGCTCCATTGCTCCTGGATGTCATTTTTCAGCAGGGATCAGCAGGGTCAGTACCTGCTGGACCAGGTACTGACCAGCACAAGGCTTTGCAGACACCTCCAGCACACTGAGGGACTTTGACCTTGGTCTGGCAGTTCAGTTTATGGGATAAAACCATCCTGTAAGTAGCCCCAGCACAGCAGTAGCACCTTTTGCATGGCTGTTGCAATCCAAACCTTACCAAAGCCAATACAGCCATGTCTTCAGCCAGCTCAGAGGCATTTGCCCAGGCCTGGGCTGAGTCTGGCCATTGCAGAGTCTCGTGAGCTGTCGAAGTCTTGCCAACCCTCTGCTTCCCTTCATGCACTCTCATTGCCTGTTGCCTAAACGTAACACACTTCATTTATTTCTGTCCAGTCACAAGGTTTCAGGATGGGAGATGATTTGAGGAAAGATTTATCTCAACTGGAAGTGGGAGAAAGTTTTCCAGTCCCAGATTTCCCCACTGCCGCCAGAGCCGGAGAGGTCCATCACCATCACCATGCTGCTGAAGATCATCTCTTGTGCTGTGCATAAATGGAAGGAACATTGACCTCAGGTGACAGCTGCATGAACTTGAACAGGTAGGAATGACTGGAACCAAGAAGGATCTCCCTGGAGATGATGTTAGTCCTCCAGTAACACCTCAGTCATCACTGCACTGCAGTCGCTGTTAAGGATGGGCAGTTCTAGCTGGACAGACAGCTCTAAGGCAGATGTTTCTGTCCCAGCAATGAAACTGAGTCCTCAGTGTGGGGTAAATCAGAGAATCTCCCGCAGAATTAAGCTCTGGCAATTTACACCTGCTGAGGATCTCTGCTGTTGTCCTTGGAGCTGATGAAAAGGCTGCAGAGCCTTCCAGCCTCTCTCTGCAGTGATTTAGCCTGGCTGTAAATAAGAAACATCCCTAGCAGCACTTCCACTCACCCAGCTTTCCTCTTTCCTGGATCCCTGTGCGTTTTGCACTGGTTTGGGAGTGTTATGAACTGGGAAACGTTTAGCAATGTGTTATTCCAAAAACCCTGGCTTTCACTGCGACGTGTCGATTGTGGTTTGTAGGATTGGGCTGAGATTATTGTATTTAAATTCAAGGCAGATTTCATTCACACATGGGGAATGAGTGCCACATCCTTGCCTCCCTGCTGGGAACTAAGCCCTGGATGCACAGATTTGCACAGGGCGCCTGGCACCAGGTCACCTGGGTGCTCTTGAGCTGTTATCTGAGCACTGCTGCCCCAGAAACCTACTGAGATGTTGGCATCTTGCATTCATAGACTCTTCTGGCTATGGGAGAAGGACAGAAGGCTGGTGAGGGAACACGCTGCTAAGAAGAGGTTTGTCCCTTGTACAAGTAGCCTCTGATTTTGGCAGCGTGACAATGGTCCAACCCTCACTGGAAGGAACCACCACAAAGTCTGCTCCCTGTCCCCATGGTTTGTATGACCAACATGAGGCTCTCATGGATAAAAGCTTGGACTCGGGGCCCACTGTACACTCTAATCCTGACCTTGGTTTGATGTTTAAACTGCTGCAGCCTCGATGTATGGTAGAGGCTGAGAAAACCTCAGATCTTGTTTCAACTGAAACAGGAACCTCTGCATAGCCATTGACACCAGATGGTCTCAGCTGGGTTGAAGTCCAAGTGAATGAGGAAAAGCAGTATAAAATCCATCATGTAGACGTGGCCTTTGTCTCCTAAAGGGAGTAAAAGGGAACCTCAGTGTTTGAGCTGCTTGAAATCAGACTGGACTAACTTTTGGGGAACTTGTGCAGTGGAACCCTGCTACCATGGGCCCGGGGTTTGCTGTTGCTCTGCAGTCACTCCAGTGGAAGGTCCAGGAGAGCTCCTGCCTTTGACAAACACACCAGTAGGTCTTTGCCCTCTTGATCCTTCTCTTTCCTGACCGGAGGAGAAGGTGAACCCATCTTTCACTGGGAGGGCAGGTCAGCACCTTGCACACCGTGGTTTTGTGGTCAGATGGGACTGTCGTGCCTTGAAATGAAAGCAGAGTCTGGGAGAGTCCCTGGGCAGGACTGAGCACAGGCTATGAGGTTTCCAGGCTGGAATCCCATTGCTGCAGGGCAGGAGCTGGGAAGTGGCCACAGGGCTGGAGGTGACCGAGCACTGAGACCCTGATGCCTCTGAGCAGCAGCTCTGGGCAGCGGCAGATCTGGAAACCCTGGAAGATCCCATTTGTGACACCAAAGCTCTGAGCTGCTGCACTAGGACAAGCCCCCTGCCTGCAAGCCTTGCTGGTGATTTCTGCTTTGGTTTCTATTAGCAAATCCCTGTGGTTATGTGCTCATGCTGTGCAGAGAGGGGCAGAGGGTTCAAAGCCAACATAAATAGTCTTGGGGTCTGGCTGGGGCTCTAAGAAAACAGAGAGTGCAGAGAGTCATTTGGTTTATACATCCAGACACAGCCATTAGCCTATCAGTGCTACCTGCCAGGGAGGCTGAGCCACACAAAGCTGGACCACGGCGGGTTAGGCACAGCCGTGCTGCAATGCACATCCACACATCCCTGTGCTCTGTCCTGGAGCCAGCTGTGGTGGGGATGGGAATGCAAAATCCCTGCTCCTGGGAGCAGGGGGATTTGGGGGATTTGCAGTGGTTTGGTGTATCCTGGAGGACAGAGGCTGTGCCTGTCCCTCTTCCCAGCTTCCCACTCATCCATGCGGGAGAGCAGCCTCAGCCACTGGAAACCAGTGACTGGGATGGGAGAGCCCCTTGCAGGGCTGCAACTGGGTCCCCTTCACCTGCAATGGTTCATCTTTGGCTGCAAGGGGTCTGGATCAGGCTCCTTCAGTGCATTGGTATCTGCAGGATGGGATGGGGATGTGGTGAGCCCAGACCTGCAGCCACTGGATGTTCAAACCCTCTGCTGGGTTCTGCTTGCTGATGGGTGCTGGGTTTCCTATTGAGGCATTAATATTCCTCCTTCCTTCTTCATTCCCAGGTGTGCCAAGGTGTGTTTACACCACCCTGTTGGGTGTGAGCAGAGTCTACAGCTGAGAGTACTCATAGCTCTTGGCCAAAGAAGAACTGGGCAGTTCTGGAGGTCTGGCTCTGTGGGGCTGCACCTTGTGTACAGGTCCTGCATTAAAGGTCCCAGGAAAGAGGTTGGTTTCTGTGTCCTTGTGCCCAGGCATTCTGCAAGGCTCTGTCTTTTAGTGTGGTTCTGAGAGAGCAACAGCTCTGTCAATACTTGGAGCACGAGCTTGTGATGAGCAAGCAAGCTGGATTATGTGTCATCACCTTGGGAAGCAGCGCTGAAATGTTCAGCTCCTTTGATTGTCTCCTTTTGGCAGAGGAGAGGGAATAATCCCAGAACCAACAGGCTTCTCTGAGACTCTCAATTAGAGTCCAGCCATTACAGCACCTTTGCATGACTTATTCATGGTTTTTGTTTTCTCAGCAAATGCCTTCAGTGATCCTCATCTGTCCTGTTGACACCACAACAATGGGAAGGAGGGAAACCAGAAGACCTTCCTGCCTGCTAGGTCCCTTGCTCCCCCTTTATGGGCTTCAGGAAGCAAGAGCAGAAGGGTGCCAGCACGGTAAGTTTGGGTTCTTGGGAGGCTTCTGCAATGGCAACTGATTTTGAGGATGTCAAGATTAGCCCCTTCAACTCTGATTCCATAAAACCCATCCAGCTTTGGCAATGAAACATCTACAGCTGATGGGAAGAGCAACTCGGTCTGGGTTCAGCTCTGAACCTTGGCACCCTGTCACCTCTGTGACCATCAGCACCTCCAAAATCTTTGTGTTGTGCTGCATCTCTATGTCATGTAAGGTTTATTGCGTGCCAGAGGATGCCTTTTGCTTGTAGAGTGATGTGTCAGCTACAGCCATGTGCAACACAGCCTCATCAGGTCTCTCTCTCTAAGGTCCAATGTGCAGGTGCATTCGGAGGACCACACACTGGGAAGCTCAGCTCTGTGTGCTGGGGACCTGCTGGGCTATGGAGAGCATGAGCCCGGCTTCAAAACACGCAGAGGGAAACCTCCAGCTGGGAAAAGACAAACTCACTCTGTTGAATGTTTTAGGTCCAGTGCAAGCAAACAAGCATCTGGTCGCTTTAATCCCTGTCTGTACTAAGCAAGGATGTTGCCGTGCATTGTCCAAACAAGGTTTTTGCAAAGGAAGGAAAATAAACCCTAAGATAAATCTATCACTAATGGCGAATCCTTTGAGAAAGCCAAACACCATTCCTGGAGCTGCAGTGAGATGTGGGGACTGTGTGTCCCAGCTGCATGCTCAGGAGCACCCTCGGCTCCAGCATGACCACATTGTCCCCACACACAGCATCTCTGAGCTGGCCAAGTACTGACCACTGTGGGTGTATGAGCAGCCAGGTCCTACCCCTGCTGTGGGCTTCCCCCTGCTGCACCCGGGGCTTTGCTTCTGCCCTTCTCCTCCACACAGGCTGGAGGCTCTGCGAGCACTTGAAGTCCCTGAACCCTGTCCCAGCATCCAGGCACGCTCCAGGGCAGCTGCCAAAAGGGATGGAGAACAGAAGGAAAAAGGTAGTCTGGCTCCTGATGGACTGTGAGTAGCCAAGCCACCACCTGCAGCAGATCACAGGCTTGTATTAGCCCCATCTCCATGGAGATTAAACCCTGCTGTCACTCCAGAGGATCAGCGGGAGAGCTCTGCCGATGGCAGGGTGCACGAGGATAAGAGGAAGCTCCTGCAGCTTGTGCTGCCTGCCAAGCCTAATTGGGATCTTTACACACCAGCTCCTATCTGTTGTTGTCTCTCTCCAGGAGCAGACAGACCTGTTCTTTCTCTCGTGCCCCAGGGAGCAAGAAACACTTCACGAGTTTCCTACACTGGTTTTAGAGAGTAAAGCAAATGTAGGACAGTGAGTTCCAGCCTGCTGGAGAGGAGGAGGTATTGGGAGCATCTCGGTGCCCACCTGGAGCTCACAGAAGGGCTGTTGCACTGCTCCACTTGGTTGCCTGTACCTGAAGCAGTGGGATGCAGCCACCCTCACGTCTTTAGTCCAGCCTGGTGGTCCCTCCCCTTGCGTTGCTTTCTCTGCCTTTCCTAGCCTGAAGGCCAGAGGGTTTCCCTTCTATTTTACCTGCTGAGCTCGCTTGGGGCTGCAGCAGGTTTCCCAGCTGCAGAGCACAGTCAACCACAGGCCAAGCGGAGCTGCCTCCCAGCTGCAGGGAGAGGGCTTTAAGCCTGGGGTCACTTTGCTGCTGCACGGTAGCTCCAGAGGAGTGATCTGTGGATTAAATTCCCAGGAACTGGTGGGGCCCAGCTCAGTTTGGAGCCACCAATTTGCCCGATTCAAAACAAACACAGAGTTAGAGACGGGCTGTGCTCGGTCACCGCTGATTTTTATCGACCCCGGCTGGGCGTTGGGATGGAAAGAGCATTGGGCTGGAGCTTTCCCTTCCTGATCCACACGGCCTCGAGAGGATTTGGGAAGCAGAAGGTTTGAGTCAGAGCCTCAGTACAATTCTGGCTGCTCTGAGATTTTCCCACATATTCATTAGACATACAGCTCATTCAAGTGTATGTCCAGAGGTTTGAAGGGCTGAAAGGCTCATTGTATCTATCTGGTGCGATAGCCGGGTCCTGCGGGAGCTCAGACCTACGGCATGCGAAGCAGAGAGGCGCTAACAGTGGGTAATGACTGGGTGAGGAGGCTCTTCCCTGTTCCACTTTACAAGGCGCAGGAGCCAGCAGAAAGGCAGAGCCACCGTGGAGCTCAGTGCAGGGCTGCCTGCCTTGTGCTGCATCCCGTAAGGATGCTTTTTAGCTCAAGTGTTCATCTGCGCAGTGGGAGCCATGAGATGCTGCCACAGCAGAGCCGAGCTGTGCCAGCGGCTCCCAGGGAGCAGGGTCCTGGCCCCCTGAGGCCTCTCGCTGTGCCGGGAACAGCGGGGTTATCAGGATGGGGTGGCTCCTCTCTAAGATGGAAATTTCTCTTCTGGCCAGAGGCAGCGATCTTGGCTTGCATCCCTGCTCCCTGTCACTGAGCCTCGCCACCTTCCAGGGTTCACTTTGTTCACAAAGAGCCTCAGATAAGCTTCTTGGCAGGGGTACTCTGTTCTGCTGTGGCATTAGCATGGCTCAAGACAGGGGTTTGTTAATATTAACCTCTTGTATCCCTTAGAAGATGCAGCTCAGACACACACACTGGGGCTGGGACAGCAAGTCGCGGCTCTGCATTGATGGGAAGCATCGGCATCACTGCAGGGGTTGGTTTCCTCTGGGTGCCATCCTGGACCGAGATGTCAGCCTCTCTGGAGGAGCCCCATACCAGGAGCACCCAGCGAGACCCAGTGAGTAGGAGGAACCTTCTGCCTGGTGAAAACAGGCTTTGAACCCACTCTGGTCAGAGCCATGGGAAATCTTGCTGTGGTTATGAGCATGTGGCGCAGAGGCTGGCCCTGTGAGATGCCTGAGGAATGGTTGCAACTCAGGGAACATTTTTTGTCACTGAGTTGGAGTATTTTATGGGGAGAAGGGTTTCTCCATGAGAAATTTAACCCGTCTGAAACCCCCTGCTCATGCTCTTAAAACAAGCGGCCGGTGATTTGGGGGAGCATCTCCTAAAGCACCACGTGGGATGCTGCAGTCCCTGAGCAGAAGCGTGGCCCTGGAGCAGTGCAGCATGCCCTGGTTCACATGCAGGGCTGGCTGGCAGCCCCGTACTGCCCTCCTGCCACTCAGCCTCGTTTATCTTCCTTACTGGGGCTGTTTACGCAAGCAAGCCTTGGCCAGAGGCGCCGGGCACCGCTGCGTGCCAAGGGAGGAAGCAGGCACAGCACAAGCTCTGGTGGCTGGCACCCAACTGCCTGCACGCTCTCTTTCAGGAACAAAAGGCCAGGATGTGGCCTCTGTGGCTCAGCGTGAGGGGTGGCTCTTGCCCCTCACATGGCTTGTGTCGGGGGTCCTGGCAAGGGGACCCCCCCACCTCCTGCTCTGTGCTGGTGGTCCGAGCAAGATCCCAGGAGCAGGGTCCTGCTGCTTGTTTGATTCTAGCTCTGTGTCTCAGCACCTTTGCTCTGAACATGGTCCTCTCCCATCCTGGCCAGGCTGGATGGGCTTGTGGGCAACCTGGTCTAGTTGAAGATCCCACAATCAGAGATGCTCAGGCACCTCCGTGCAAAGTCCCTGAGAGCAGAGCTCCTGAATGCCTTTGCTTCCAAAGCTTGGGTGCTGTCCTTGGGTTTAGTCCTCGCTGAATCATATGGCAGGGGAGCTGCTGCTGAGCTTGTGGTTGAGAAGAGATGTCTTGCCAACAAAGCAGTATCCCCTCTGGTCACTGAGCTAGCACAGCCCCCAGTGCCTTCCCACTCTGCTGGGATGGTGTCATCTCTACGTTTCTAAGCAGCAGCCATAAAGAAGAGCCTCAACATGGCAAAACCCTTTCGACTCCTGCCTCGGGATAGCCAAGTCCCCCCCCCAGCAGCTTCCCGTAGTGGTGGCTGTGCCAGCACACCCGGCTCCAGGAGGGTGTGTGAGACAGAGCACGCTTTGTGTCCCGCCGGGCCCGGGCTTGTCGGGTGAGGAGGAACAGCAGAAACACGCTGGGGTCTGATACACCACCTCCACCGCGGTGCTGGCCCTTCCTGGGGCTCCATGAGGAGCCGAGAGGGAGGCTCAGGACACCAGTGAGGTCCTTCCTCTTGTTTGATTCCAGCTTTGTGTCTCAGCACCTTTGCTTTGATAGTGGTCCTGGCCAGGCTGGATGCATTTCTGGGCAACCTAGTCCAGTTGAAGATGTCCCTGCCTATGGCAGGGGGTTGGAGTAGATGACTTCTGAATGTCTCTTCCAACCCAAACCGTTCTATAAGTCTGTCCATCACAGTGCAGGGGAGAAGGTTGTACCCCAGCACAGAATTGGGGAATCAGGAGATGACAGCAGTGTTGGGATGGTTGCAGGTTCATGCATGCCTCGATGCCTTCAGGGTACTTTTTGCTTCTGGCTTCTGGTTGCCCACTCATGGCAAGATCATGCGCAGAGTCACCTGGGGACACTGACTTTTCTCACACCTCCTTTCCAGGTGACGGGAAACAGAAGAACCCAAGATATTTAAAAGCAGGAAGCCAGATTCTGTAAACTGTCTAAAAACGTCTCCTCCGGAGATGGGATTTCACTCTGGCTCCAGGCCCAAAGGAAGGATCAGTGCTAATGAAAGTGAGTGAGGAGGAAGGGATGGCGGCAGGGGGAGAGCATCCTCCTGCATCCCCCTGCCTGGGACACCCTACAGCTCGGGTCTCACTGTGCCTCAGGATGAGCTGCTGCCTCTGAGTCAGGGTTAAATCATTTTAACTCATGAACCCTCCACATTTTTGCCTTATAGCCCCAGGGAGGAGTCAGTGCTGCAGGAGGGAACTGAATTCACAGAGGAGAAAGAACTACCTGCTGCTGGAGAGCTGCTGGTGGCATTGGGACACCGAATCCCCAGGGTGTCTGGGGAGTCCAGGGCTTTTGTGGCAGGAGTCCTTGCTTTCTAGCCTTGCCTTACTCAAACCCTTTTACAAACCAGCTCTAATTGCTGTGACTGGTACCTTCTCAACTGGTTTTGGGAGCTGGGAATTGCAGGAATAATGAGCTCTGCTGGTTTATTTCCCAAACATTGTTTTCCTTGGGCCTGACACATCACTGATGAACCCAAAACCTTGGAGTGGCTCATCACGCATGGTTGCTTTCTGCAGCTCATCTGGAAGCACCTCATCTGCCCTCTGGGCCTGCCTCACCTGCGTGCTGGGTGATGGAAAACATCTCTGCAACACGAACAAGTCTTATTCCATGTCTGATCTCTGCCAGCTATTCAGTAACTCCTGGTGGACTCAAAGCCATCTCACTGGGTGCTGGTCTGTCTTTCGAGGTGTGCTGAGCACATCATCAATGCACGGGCTATTGGCCAGGAAGGGCATCTCCTGGAGCAAAGATGGTGTTTCTGGAGAGGGAGAAGAAGTGGGATTTGGGAATGTCTTCCTTTCAAGTGCATGCTGTGAATTCTAGGCAAACCATCCTCAACTCCCATGATCGGCCTCAGGGTGAATACCCTTTACCGATGTGGCTGCCAGGAGCAAGGCAAAGCCTGTCAGCACCACTTGGGACAAAGAACAGATCCCAGAGACCACGGACTGAGCAGCGGGAAGCCAGACAAGTGCTCTCCTGAGGCAGGCACTCACAGACATCCTCTCCCTTGTGACTGGCTCTTCCTGCCTCCCTGATCCTATTTACATCCCAAAGAAAGCCCTGGGAAAAACACACACACACACACCAAGTCACTGGCTGCTGAAGCAGGAAAACCAAAGAGCTCCTGGGATCCAGGGGAAGGGCATGAAGGCAGCAGGGACCAGTGCCACTGTTCCAGTTCTGTGCCCTGGAGAGGGGTGGTCGTGATCTCGCTTCCCAAACGGCAGAGGCAAGCAAGGAGGGTTTAGCAGGACAGGATGGGGAGCAGAGCTGCTGCTTTCAGCTTCCCACCTCCTCTGTGCCTGAGCAGGGCTGCAGGGAGAGGGAGGATGCTGGAAGGGGTGCGGGTCCTCTAAATGGCACAATTCATTTGCAATCAGCAGCGGGGAAACACTTAAACCCCAGCAATCCTGGGGAAGGGGAAGAAGAGAGGGGGCTGAAGAGGTGGACTTCAAGCATGGTCTGTCCCCAGGCAGAACAGGGTAGCAGGCTCCCCAGGCCAGGCAGGTTCGCACAGCCCCTGCAGCCTGGCAAAGGGACTCAATCCCTTCCTGATTGTGAGCAATGTAACCCCAGCATCAATCAGGTTGATTCTGTGAGTCTGTGATCTTGGCTCATGCCAACTTGTCCGGAGGAACAGCCAAGAAACACGGCCAAGGCTGCCAGAGGGGAAGCTGATGCTCCTCTCCTGGCATGTGACAGTGTGTAGATGTTGATCTACACCACCCATCCCTGGCTTCCAACTCTCATAGACCTGCTGAGGACCTCTGATGAGTTCCTTATGTGGAGAGGTGAGGGCAAGGATTGACTTGGATGAGAGTGTGACACCTCCAGATACACCAGGAGCTCTCCAAATGCTTATTAAAACACCTGATCTTAATCCCAAAAGGTTTTAGTTACTGGTTTTATTCTCACCTATTCAGTTTGGAAGAGATCAATCGACTTTTGGATTTCCAACCCCAAAAGAAGCTGCTTTCCCAAATGAAACGCTTTTTGTTCCAACCAAGCCCTGGAAGCACAGAGGAAAATGCAGATATTTTCATCTCTAGTTTTTCGTGGATGAAAATGTCTTGGTGTTTTTTTTCCCTGTCTCCAGCAGCCCTGAACTGAGCTCACACAAAAACCTGGGGTTTACGTACAAAGATCAGGTGGGAACTGTTCAAAAACTCAACCTAATCCAGAGGTTTTGATTTCTCAGGATTGAAGCCAAGTCGCTTGCTGCAGGGAAGGAAGAAAACTCGGGATGAGCTTGTGTCTCTGGACTTGTTTTTAACCTGTCCTTAGCTGACACCTCTGGATGCTGCACACACTTGAAAAGGTGAGTTTGGCCCCTGCCCAAATGCCTGATCCCGCATAAACATGTTTGGTTTTTATAGGTAGCACGGAGCACGCACAGGAGCGATGCCCCCCCCAGTCTGTACACACCCGCTGCCTGCTGGGATGGGGCTGGCTGGCTGTTCTTTCACAGCTAAAAGGTGTAGTGTGGCTGTACCATCCCCTTTGGCAGCACGTAAGCACCTCAGTGCTCCCAGCTTCCCCCTCCAGTGTCTCGTCCGGAGGCAAACGTGGTCCAAGTCGGCTGGGGGGGCCCTCACCCTCCTTCTCTCCTATTTTCCATTTCCCTGGACTTAGTGTCATGTTAATTTCTGTGCTCCCAAAGTTTGTCTTGGCAAGTGGCTCTGAGAACAGGGAGGTCAAAAGCCAGAGCAAAGGGATTCATTATGTTAAGGAGTGCTGATTATAATTACTGCAAAGCAAATAAACCCCGAAGGACAGCAGCAACCCAGAGGCACGCAAAGCTTGTGCAATCTCTCCAAAACCTGGGAGCAGATCCTGTGTGTCCCCTCCGGGCTCAGGGGAGGGGATGCACTTGGAGCAAATGCTTAATTTTACAGCGTCCTGCCCACGGCTGACATGGGAGCAGCCCGAGGAGACAGGAATTGGGAAAGGGAAGCATCTCTGTGTGCGTTTTGCACAGTGAGGACACCTTTCTGCTGGGCAGAAGTCCTCTTTGCTCCCTTTCTGGGCTATCTGGAGCCAGGGATGAGTTTCTCATCCCGCAGAATGCATCCAAGCAGGAACCACCTCTGCCCTTCCCCTGCCAGGTTCCTGGGGATGGTCCATGGCATGTGTCCCAAGGCAGGGGGCATTGCCAAGGGATGCAGGACAGGATTTGGCTTCTCTCCTGCATCCTGCACGTACACAGGCAGAGCACCCCAGCCTGGCGTGCCCTCACCTAGAAAGGCCAGACCTTTGTACCTTAGAGAGAAACACAGCTTACACACTCATTTACTCTTCCTAGAGTAAGTACTGAGGGGGGACCGGAGGAGGTTTGGGGTGAGCTGGGGAGGGCAGCGAGCCCCCTGAGCTGCTAGAAGAGGACGTGACCCCAAGGAGAAGGATACAGCAGGGCTTGCTGGAGATGCTGCACTTTTCCTAAACCTGTTCTTTCCCAGCGAGGCTGGGGCAATGCTGTGCTGGAGGCCAAGGGAAAGGCTGGAGTGAAGCTGGGAATGCTGCACTGGGACAGCCTGGGTGCAGGTACTGCCACAGGAAGCACATTGGGGACAGCCTGTCTGTGGGGGGACATGCGGATTAGCTGATGAAGGGGAAAGAGCTCTTGAACGGAGCCCATATGTTGCATGGCTTTACCCCAAAGCAGCCAGGCTTTTGCCTAGCAAAGCTGCTTCTATTTCTCTAATGACTGGGAGCTCTCCTCCAGGTTTGTATGCAGCCAGGTAGTGCCTGTTTACACCAGTGCAAATGTTCATCTGTAGCCTAAATCACCCCCCTCTATCTCTGCAGTCTCCTGCCTGCAGGGGTTTTTACAGCTCTCCATCCTACCTCCTTGATCTGTGGCTTCCCAGCTCCCATAGACCTCCTGCAAGCTGGACGCTTTTCTTTTTGATTCGCAGTTCCTCTTCGTCCATCCCAGTTTCCCCTTATTTTTCCTGACTATAAATGACCACAACTGTTCCCCTGAGCCTTCCCAAGGGCTCAGTCCCAGTTCTCCTCCTGCTTTTTTCTCCAGAGCAAGTCTGTACCTGCTGCAACATACAGTCCTGCCAGGCTGGATTGTGCCCACATGGGACTGGTGGCTGGAGATGGGAAGCAGCCAGCCCTGTGGAAGAGCACTAAACCCTTCCCATGCCATGTCAGTGGTGCTGGGAGCATCTAACTTAACCCTGAGTGACCATCTGAGCGCCTGCTCCATTCACTGCCTGCTCTGATTGCTTCCAGCCTTCAAACAGCATTTCAGACGCAACTGTTTGGTGGAAAAGAGGGGTTTATTTCCCCTCCTGGATTGCTGTGGATGCACCACACGGTAATGAACAGCTAGTGAGTTGTAGTACTGGAATTAGCAGGGGCGTTTGCAGCCCGGCGGCAGCAGGGCCGTTCGCACGAGGCTTCTGCTCTGCTTTATTTCACGTGGCTTTCTGTAATAAAAGCAGACTTCTCGTGCTAGCAAACCATCTGCTGCTTCCCAAAGGTCTGCAGGGGCATTCACTCCCTGTTTTACCCTCTGCAAAACTCCTGCCGTAGTCCTGGATGGTTTCTCGGTGGAGGGTTTGAGTCTTTCAACTCCGTGGCTAAAAGAGTTGTGGTTTTCATAGGTCAGAGCCCCAGGGTGATGCTTGGGCAGGAGGCAAAGGGGAAAAGCATCAACAGGGAGCAAACATCTCCCTCCATCCCCTCTCCCCACCTTTTCTGCACTGCTGAGGCTCTCTGCTCCTCACTTTGCTGCTGAAGAGCCGTCTCCAAGTGGCAAGGGTGAGCGGATTAATGCGTGTGCCTGTCAGCCCTTGGCAGCAAGCAGCTCTGCCACGCCAGCTCTAATTAAACTGAACAAAACCCACCTTTATCTCCAACCTCGCCGCAGGCTGGGATAAGGCAGGAGGCCACTGAGAGCTGAACTCCAGCAGCTCCATCGCACCCAAGAGCCTGGCACCCACCCCTGCATCCCACTGAGCACGGAGGGGATGGGGAATATGCCATCCCGAAAGGCAGCTCAGGAAAGGGAAAGGGGTGGGCTGGGCTGCTCCGGCTGCACCAGTGACACTAGCCTCTGGTGGTCTTGTCCATGTCTTATGGCCAAGGGGGGATTTTCCACTTCAGCCTCCAGTCCTTCTAGCAAAACCTTGGATGGGCTCTGGGCATCGCTTGTCGTGGGACCACTCAGGGTCTGTTGGAAGGGTCCTGGGTGAAACCTGGTACCTGTTGATGCTCTAAATGGCTGGAAAGCAATATTTAAACCAGAAACAGATGGAAAACAGTGAGAGAGGAGAGAATTCACTGGGAGGGCATGTGGATGTGGGATGCAGCTGCTCGGAGCCTGGTGCTGGTGACAAGTGGCACTGGAGCTGCCTGTCCATGCCCTGTCCCACCAGCCCCGGTTTCCCTGCAGCACAGTCTCAGGGCTCAGGGGATTGCTCGCCTTGCATTTCTTTTTCTCCTGGCAGAGGACAACTGATCTTACTTAGCTGAGGAAGGCTGATAAGAGCATTATCTGGAGGTATGGCTAGGATGAAGCAGTTGTTTGCAAGGCAATAGTCTTCTCCCTGTTCCCTAAGGAAGGGGAAAGGCAAAGCTAAGCTGAGGTGGGTGTTATACAAATCCACATACACAGGGGCTTACAGCTGATACCTTACCTGGGTGAGCATCCACAATACATGCTGGTGGTCCTGTCCTTCTATGTTGTTGGGGTTGTTTTTCCTAGCTCCATAGTTTGGAGAACTTTAATTGCTCTATGATTAAGTGACTTTCAATTTCCCTCTCATCAAACGTAATCCTATTTGTTCCTCCTCCTTTTCCTTTCTTTTGCTTTTCCCCCTCCTGGAAATTGAATTAACATTCCATCTAATTACTCACCCACTTCTCTAATTGCTGAGGGGACGGTGGTGGTGCTTGTGCTCATTTAATTAACTGAGACCCGCACTCTTTCATGCAGGAGAGGATTTATTGGCTGGGGAGCTGGTGTGCAGCACGCTCTGGCACATGGAGAGGGAGGTAGATGTCAGCCCAGAGGGCTAGGAAAGGCTGGAACTGAAATATCTTTTCAGAGTATACACATGGAACAAAGAGCTTTCTCTATGGGCTCAGTTGCCTTTCTGGGTGCATCATTTTAACAGAGCTGTGTGTGTTAAAATACCTCGTGTCCAGAGATCTTCCTACAGCTAGCAGTGATATGCCCTCTGAAGGGGACCCTTGGGACACTCGTCTGTCCCTGCTGCAGCACCAGCAATCCCCATGTGCTGCTGACCATCTCCCAGCAGGAGCAGCGATGGCTCTAAGCCGAGGAGCAGGAGCAGGCTGGAATTGCCCATGTGCCAGCATTGGGAAGCGCAGGGCTGGGCCACAGTTGGGGTTCATGGGCCCTGGGGGAAGGCTCTCCTGGGAACAGAGGCACATTCAGGAAGGGAGATAACAGGCTCCTGCTCTGTGTGTCCTGGGGGCAGGCTGCTTTGGCTGTGGTCTGTGTGTGGGGAGGTTTAAGCAAATCCATTGTGTCTTGCATGCGTGCAGCCGCTCCCGTGTACCCAGCTAAGGGCAGGCAGCATCCCCCAGCGCTGCAGTTCTGCTTGAGGGGAGTTTAAACGCGCTGAGACCTGCCTCAGGTCACTGCCTGTGTCTCCCCTCCAGCCCTTGTTTCAGGGCTGACCTTCACCACTACTCTCAGTGTCACAGCTGGGATGTGGCTCAGTTCAGCTCAAAGGCTGGGTTATTTCTCCATCCCAATGCACAAGGTCCTTCTGACTGATTTGCATCTCTTTCGGGCAAGTGTTCATAGAGTCACAGACTCACAGACTGGTTTGTGTTGGAAGGGACCTTAAAGCTCACCCAGTTCCAACCCCTGCCACGGGCAGGGACACCTTCCACTAGAGCAGGTTGCTCCAAGCCCCTGTGTCCAACCTGGCCTTGAACACTGCCAGGGATGGGGCAGCCACAGCTTCTCTGGGCACCCTGTGCCAGCGCCTCAGCACCCTCACAGGGAAGAACTTCTGCCTAGTGTTTAACCTGTTTCCCCAAAGACTTTCCCCAAAGGAACCTAAAGTCATCTCTAAATGAGTCTGAATAGTCAGGGCTGGCAGCAGCTGCCTGCTTTGGCTTTGAATAAAAGCACAGTTCCTTTACAAGCTCAAAGCAGCAGCTTTGCTATGAGATTTCTTTGCAAGGTGATAACAATCCTGGAGCACCTCCTCGCTCTTTCTGTCACAGATCCCCCCCTCTCTAGTGCTTGTCCCCAGGTCAGTGACCAGGCTTGTCTGACCAGGGTTTGGGTGATTTCTATGCAGCCTGGAGGAAGCAGGACCCGAACCACCTCCTGGGCTGGTTTGGCTGCCTGGAGCAAGGCTCAGGCTTGGGGCTGCTTTTTGAGGCGTTTCCTGTTAGACCCGTGAGAGTGACATTAATGGAGTCCTCCCTGGAGGGTGCCTGTGGTGGAGATGAGGCCATTGTGTTCGACAGCCTTGAGGGCATTAGATAAACCCTCCAGCGAGAGCAGCCCCTCCTCTGCTTTCCCTGCGCAGTGTCAGGACAATGTCCTTACGCTGCTGCGGGTGCCACTGGCACTGATCCTGCTGCAGGCTGCATTCTGACCCACAGCTCCCAAGCCTGTGACTGCAGATGGATCCATGAGGCTGAGGTCTGCTGCTTCGGGCTCCCAAAGGGATGCCCTGCTGGGAGGAGAGGCTGCTTGTGCCTGAAGGGATATTAT
This sequence comes from Strigops habroptila, assembly GCF_004027225.2. Taxonomy (NCBI): domain Eukaryota; kingdom Metazoa; phylum Chordata; class Aves; order Psittaciformes; family Psittacidae; genus Strigops; species Strigops habroptila. The sequence continues at coordinate 3,780,271 of NC_044296.2, read as the reverse complement.
CTAATGCTGTCCACCTCCCCTGGGCATGCCTCCGAGTCACAGACTCTGCTGTGCTTCCAGCATCAGGGATGAAGCTGGATCACATCCCTAGGGTCCCTAAGGCTGTGGGTGGCTGGTGGCAGGGCAAGAACTGTTCCAGCAAGGAGCTGGGCCATTCCTGGTGGCATTAAGAGCTCAGCTTTGGCTGCATACCTGCTCTACCAGAGTGAGTGATGAAACGAGTTTGCTTGTGCTACCCTGAGCTGTGGCAGCTGGTCGGGTCAGTGTCCTGATGACAACACAGTGTCCTGGATGCTAACACAGAGCCAGGCAGTTCTGGCTGCCAGCAGTTAGTTTGGAAGAGACCTCAGGAAGGCAGGCTCTGCTCTGCATCCCAAGGATCATACTCCTTGTGCATTGGTGTTTATCCCCTTTCTTTCCCAGCCACATTACTGCTCCAAGAACGAGTATCGCTTGCCTCTGAGAAAATGAAGGTGATTTGACCGCGGGGCTTAAATCCGGTGTAAAATGGCCTGGGATCTGACTGCTGATGGGGAACATCTGGTGTGTGACCTTCCCGCCCGAGGAGGTGTGAAACAGCTCTGTGGAGGTAGCTCTGCAGCAGGCAGGATGCTTTAAAGTGACTTGTTACTGCTCCAGAGCAGAGCCCAGGGCAAGGTCCTGGAGACCTTTGGGGATTGCTGGGGACTGCAGCTCGGCCCCGGTGGTCCAGGTCCAGGTCCAGGTCCAGGTCCAGGTCCAGGTCCAGGTGGAGGAGATGTCTGGGTTAGCCCTGCTGCCTGGCATTGAGACATATCCTATGGGAAGCACTTCTTGCTTTGCTTCTCAACAACCCTGCTCAGTGACCCACATGGCTTGTGGCTCCTAATAGCTCTGCATCCCAGCTCCTTCCAAGCATCCCATGTGGACCATGCTACAGGGGGAAGGTGAGAGACACATCGCTGCTGGCGATCACTTGTGTCGTTCTGCCCATCGCTGCCCAGTCCGTGGCTGCAACTCACTCTCGGGGACTTGGTTTGTTACAGCTGGAACTTGTTCCAAACCTGATGTGTTGCTCGGAGCAGGGAGATGGCTTTGGGAACAGGCAAAGCTGCTGCTCTCCTGCTGCACAGCGTGTGCTGGAGGAAAAGGGGGTCATAAAACTATGCTTAGATTTCCTCTGCCTCATTGCAAAGCAGAGCATGCTCGTAACTCACGGTGACAGAGGAGGGTTCCCCAAGCACAGACCCCACTGACAGGCATTTCGGGAACCACTTTCAATTAGGAATTTCTTGGCCTCTTCCCAACTTTGTGTCAAAGTCCTCAGGGCTGCGCTGTGGCCGGGTCAGCTCATATGTGTAATTGAGTCCCTGCTGAGCAGCGAGGCTCAGCGTTGCCTTTGCTCACAGGGGAGGTGCAGGACTGTCCCTGACAGCCTGGGGAGGGGGAGCATTTCACACCCAGCACAGGAACCTGCCTTCTAGATAGATTTTTTTTTCCCATTAAAAAGAAAAGAAGAAGAAGATTTTCTTTTGAAAACCACTGGATTTGGGTTTAATACCATGGCAGAGGGTTAGAACTAGATGATCTTAAGGTCCTTTCCAACCCAAACCATTCTATGATTCTAATATAAAATTGTTTTTCAAGGTGTATGCCAAACAAAAGAAAATTGGATTAATACAGTGTCCCTCTCCCACCTTTCCAGGCCAGTATCCAAGATCCACCCTTAGGCTGGTGTGGCCAGGGGGAGTGCAGGGACTGGCACAACCATCCGTGCCATCACTCCCAGTCCTATGGGAGGACTGGACAGCCTGTGGCTGCCCCAGCTCTCCATCCTGCAGGCTGGGCTGTGGCTGGGCTGGAGCAGGCTCTGCTGCAGTGAGAGCCTAGTTTATGGCAGCAGAGCTGCCTGGAGCCTTTTTCCCTCCCTGGAGATTTCCAGGAGAAAGTCATTAGTTTGCTGATTCCTGTTGACTCTCTGTGTAAGAGTTGCCATGGCTCTCACCCGGCTCCTCTCCTGGCTGGGGAATGGAGGCACTGGGATGGGGAAGGCACAAGGCACGGCTGCTGCTGTCACCTCCCGGGTCAGGCAGGGACACGGGGACCCCTAGTACAGCATCCATGGCTGTGCTATGGGTGAGACCAGTGCCCCGCATCCCTGTTCCACCCCTCTCTTGCTGTGATGTATTTTGAGCTGGTTCACACCATTTTGCCACAAGCCCCACATTTTCTTCGCTATCTTTTCCCAGACAGGACTCTGGGTGTCCTGAGCTGAAGTTTCATGGCCCATTAGGATAAGGGAATGATGTCCCCATGGGCCAGGTTCACTGCTACGGGCTGTGGAGCAGGCAGGAGTGAATTCAGAGCTGGGCTGCAGCCTCCAGTGAGAACGGGATCACTTGGGATGCAGCTCTCCTGGAGGTGCTGGGATGCTGGGACCCCCATCCCTGGTTGCTGCTGCTCTGTGGCTGCCTGTCCCGGGGCACCATCGCTGCAGAGCCAAGGTGGGTGTTTGCTGCACTCAGAGGGTCTGTTCTCCTCATACAGGGTCTGTGGCCCATTGGGGCAGCCTCTAAACCCCCCCAACCCCTGGCACCACTCAGCACCCTCCTTAATTCATTCTGTAGACGACCCAGCCGGTTTTGATGAAAAACATCCCACGAAAAGGCAATGAACAGTCACCGAGCAACACTGCAGCCTCTTCTAATGATATTTGCTTTGTGGTTTTGGTTTGGAATATCCTTCTCTTAAACAAAGAAAGAAGTTCCCCTCTTGGACTGAAACGATTTGCCTTTATCCCTTCATTTTCTTGCATTCCTAAATGCTCAGCCCCGGCACCTGGGGCTCCATAGGAGTGTTAAATTGGCCTCTTTACCTGTTTCCTTCCTGTCATCTTCTGCGCTGTCCTTTGCTTGTGCCACCACTGATGCATCCACACCCTCAATTCCCACATGGGGACTGGGTTTTACAATGCCCAGCTCATCTCACATGCAGGTCTTTACAGTGAGCACTGCTGTCAGCAAGGATTTGTCCCATCTCGAGCTGAGACACGACATTTATGATCACCAGGACTTCAGTCAGGTGTAATCTCACACTCACATCCTCCAGGGAACGTGTTTTATCCAGCACAATATATAGGAGCCAGCCCCAGGTGTGCTCCTTCCCTGGACCGTTCCAGCTCCTTCCAGTATGGTTGTATTTTATCTGTGGAGCTCTGTAAGGATTTTGTTCCATCATCCTGGAATTTTTATGACTCCTTTGTGTGTATATAATGCGATTGCCCTGGAACAGAGAGAAATTAATCACTGTTCCTTTGTTAGCTTTCATGAATTTTTCATGTCTATGTTTTTGTTCATCTGTCATGTCCAAATGTGGGGTCCATGGGCTATTTGACATTTAAAATGACTTAATTGCTTAGATTTCCCCCCTCAGTGTTTATGGACACTTGTTCAGAGGAGATTTTGGGTATGACATTATGTACCATGCATTTTCGGGCTGGTTCCAATTTTTCACTCCACCCCAGTGGTTCACAACATCTCTTCTTGCTATAGATCATGTCTCTGAACTCCATCCTTACCCAACAGGTTGATGGGGAGAGTGAGAGGTAGCCCAGAGTAACATCCACCTGCAGCACATCTGTCCCTGGCTTGAATGATGTGGGAATCTAAGGCCATTTCTGGCTCTGTGTAAGGAAGATGTCTGGGATGTCATTGCACGGTGTCTGCTACCAAGCAACTCCAGTTGGGAGCCAGAAGCTCCCCATTACACTCTGGATTTCAGAGCCTCATGATTTGAGGCGGAAGGTTCTGGTACCAACCCTGTTAGATCCAGCAGAGCAAGGTGTGGGGAGAAGCAGCCGCTGGCTGCAGGGACAACCAGGGCAGGCTGACATTCGGGCTCTTAGCAAGCGCCGCAGGATGGAAGCTGCACATCCCAAACCATATTACACACGTCATTAGGAAAATGTTAGTTACAAGCAAAGATGCAAATTGCACCAGGCTGTGCTCCCGGAGCGCTCGGCAAAGCCTCTGCAACGCCGTGTGCTTTCGCTGCGGCTCTCTAATGGCTTCGACGCTTTCTTGGGCACGTTTGCTCCTGCTCCATTGAGGCTGGTTTGCATTAAATTGTTTGTTTAGCAGCTACTATGGTTTTGGCAGGAGAGCTGCTGCCTTCTGCGGGCTGTAGAGCAGGAGGGTGTCATGCAACGCTGCTCTACAGAGCAGGCAGGCACGGCAAGGTGAACCCTCCTCCCTTCAGAGGCACCATCGCTGCTGCCCGTCCCACCGGTCCCACCATCTCACAGCACCCAGGTTCTTTGTGGCAGGGCCATGGGGACTGGGACAACTGTGGGTCAGGATCTAGAGACTACTCCTGGGAAGGTTTCCTGAGGAGCCAAGGTCACCCAGATCCCAGACCCCCAGCGGAACCATCCAGACCTGACGTGCTCTAAAGAAAACAGTCCCAGCATATTAATACTTGCAAAAACAAACACTAGGAAGACAGGAGAAGGAATAAGACAATAAGGGAGCACTAAGTGTCCCAATCCCTCCATCTCCTATGGCTCTTGCCTCCCTGAATGCCCTGTGCCAACAGCACCCTCTGTAAATGGCTTCAGATGTGCCCTAGAGCTGATGGAGTTGAGGTTGAGTAATCATGAATTCATGGAATCCCAGCCTGGTTTGGGTTGGAAGGGTCCTTAAAGCTCATCCAGTTCCAACCCCCTGCCACGGGCAGGGATGCCTTCCACTAGAGCAGGTTGCTCCAAGCCCCTGTGTCCAACCTGGCCTTGAACACTGCCAGGGATGGGGCAGCCACAGCTTCTCTGGGCACCCTGTGCCAGCGCCTCAGCACCCTCACAGGGAAGAGCTTCTGCCTCAGAGCTCATCTGTCCCTACAGGCCCTTGTCCAAAGCCCCTCTCCAGGTTTCCTGGAGCCCCTTTAGGCACTGGAGCTGCTCTAAGGTCTCCCCTTCAGGAGCCTTCTCTTCCCCAGGCTGCCCCAGCCCAGCTCTCTCAGCCTGGCTCCAGAGCAGAGCTGCTCCAGCCCTCGCAGCAGCTCTGTGGCCCTTCCAGCAGCTGCCTGGTCCCTGAGAGACACTTGGGGATGGAGGGGCCAGGTCCAGGGGTGCCTGCCCACAGCTCTGCCTGCTCCTGAGGGGTGAAGGACCAAGGTCCAAGCAGGCTGGCGCTGGGGGCTTCAGTCCCTCCACATAGGAACCTGCTATGGAGGAGGAGGTGCTGCATGTAGTGAGTTATGAGCGCTCTCAGCCTCCGGTGGTGTGCAGGTGGCTCTCTTCTCACTGGGCTGCAGTGGGGACAAGCCACCACAGTGACATGTGCCTGCCCCACGCTCTGCTCAGGCACCCCTGGCGCTGAGGGGCCACCAGCATCCCGAGCTGGGAGACGAAGGCCTTTGTGCAACAGTATCCACCTAGATCTGTCTGGGATGTGGCCTGAAAATGCCTCCAAGCCCCAGTCCTGCAAGAAGGATCCTAGAGACACACAGCTGGATGAAAGCAGACACATCTGGGTTGTATTCCCGCTTGGCTCCAGCCCTGGCTGGGCTCCTTCCTCCCTGCTTCAGGCTGCTCCGTGCTGCCACTGTGGCTGGAGGACTTTTGAAGGCAGAGATGGGCTCCCTTCCCTCGGAGGTACAGAGCCACCCTTGTGCCCCAGCTGTTGGGGTGCCCAAAGGATTCCTCTGCTGCCCTTTCCTGGGTTGATTAAATCCAAGCATGGCCAACGTGCTCCCAGGCCTCGCTTGCTGCTTGTGCTCAGAGCACTGGCACTACTCAGTGCGCTGGTCTCCTCCTTGAATCTGGTTGGGACCAGCCCCAAAACTGTCCCAAGGGATGGGGCTGGTTGTTCCCCCTGCCCTGCTCCAGTGAGGGTCAGACCTGCCACCCCCAGCATGGCACCCGTCAGATGGTGCTGGTTTAGCTTGACTTTAATCTGCCCCCAACACCAAGTCATTCAACTTCCTCTTTGTTTTCTCCTTTCTACAGATATCTGTATAAACAGGATTTCTCGTGTGCAGTTTTCCAGTTGGAACTATTCTATTTTGGGCCTTTTCTTTGTTTGTTTGCTTGCTCTCTGACATCTGTGATGGTTTCCAGCACTGCTGAAGTCTCTGCAGCCTCAGTGAGGTGCCTGGGGTGCCCCAGCTGGGACACATGTGCCTACCCCCCCCCAGCACACGCCGCCTGCCCCGACCTGCACCCCTCCAGCTTACACAACACAGACGGAAGCAGGGATCACATTGCTTCCAAACCTGCCTCCAAACAAACCTGGTGCTGCTTTTGGGGAGCTGCAGAAAGGGAAGGTTGCAGTGAAACGCTCCTGTGCGATGAAAGGAAATCATCAAGCCAAGCTTTGCAGCGATGTCTGTCTGCACCAACTGCCAGTTTCCCACATCAAAAAGCTTCTCCCAGCTCTAAATTTGGGGCTGCAGCACCCATCGGTGCTTGCAAACAGGCTACAAGAGAGGTAGAGCCTGTCTGTACCCTCAAGCTGGTTGTTAACTCTGAAGACTAATGATGTCAGGGCATAGGGCAGCAAGAGCTATCTTGTTTCTAACCAAGCCCACAAGGAGCAGTGAGACTTTACATTTCATTTTGTAAACTGAAGTGCCTTCCTGTGCTCATCCCGAGGTGAGTGGCTTTACCCACCCACAAGGAGCAGGGCAAGTGTGGTGGTGCTTAAATCAGTCCCACCAGCCACAGCGTGAGGAAGTGGGGATGAATGAGGCTGGAGAAGGGTTTGTCCCATTAGGAGGTAGTCAACAAGCAGGAGAGATGAAGCAGGGGGTGTCCCTGGCTCTTCTCGAGCATCCCTACCAAGGCCTGGATTGATTTATTTATTATTAGAAATAACTTCTCCCAGTTTTGCCCTATTAGAGCATTACCAGGGCTGGGGCCAGGATCACGGAGCTGGGATGTTTGTCACTTCGGTCCATCATTGTCCCCACCCCTGCGCAGGACAAACTGTAGGGATCTGTGACATGTTTGTGTGGGACAGAATATCCCTTCTGGATGTTTCTTTCTTTTCTGCAAACCAAGAAGTTGCCGGAGAAAAGAAACCTTTGGGATGAGATAAAGTGATGCAACTGCAAACCAAAGCACTTTGCAGAGGGAGAACATTAGTTATTGACTGGGAAAGTGTAATTTAATGAGAATCTTTAGGGGAATGGGATGCACTCCTGAGATTTTAGCTTCGACCAACATAAACCACAGTTTCACTTTACCTGGATGCACCTTTTTTGACTGGGACCTCCCCAAAGCGGGAGCCGCGTGTGCAACGGCCGCGAATCCAACCCGACAATTCGGTTCTCCTACAGGGAATAAAACCAACCCTTATGTCCGGACAATTCGTTCCGCGATGGTCTTCCCGTCCCGGCCGGCGCGGACACCCCGCTGCTCCCGGCGATGCTGCCGTGGGACTGGGGGCAACACCGAGGGCCGGGGACAGAGAACGGGGGGATGCGGGGGGCAGCGCCGAGGCTCCAGGGTTGTAGCTCCGGGGCAGGAACGGGAGCTCCGGGGCAGGAACGGGGGCTCCGGGACAGGACCGCGGCTCTGGCCGCGCCCGGGCGGGGCGGGGCGGGCCGGGAGGAGCCGGGCAGACCCCATCAGCTCCGCTGCGAGAAGCGGCCGCTGCCTCCGCCGGGGGAGCTGCGGGGCGCGGGCGGCACCGGGAGGGTTTTGGGACGGGGCAGGACGCGGCTGGACGGGACCGGCTCCGGCACCGGCACCGGAGCGCAGCCCGGCTCGGGACCGGGCGGAGGCGGACCCGGGCGGGGCGGGGGAACCGGCCGGCTCCAAACCCGCCCCCCGCCGCGGGGAGGAGGCGGTGGCCGAGCCCCCCCCCCGCCGCGCCGCGCCGTGCTCCAGCCGAGCCGAGCCAGCCCCGAGCCGCTCCGCCGCTCGCCCATGGCGGCCCCCGGCCCCACGCGTGTCCTGGCCCCGGCCCCGTCCCGGAGCCGCCGCTGAGCGCTGCGCACCGGCCCGGCGTCCAGGTAAGCGCCGCAGGCGGCCCCGGGCACCTGCGGGACGGATCCTGCCCCTCGCCCGGCGCTGCGGGGCCGGGGGGGTCCCGGAGGAGGCTATTCCCCCCCCCTCCCGGAGGGGCTTTACCGCTGTTTGTTTCCCCCGCCCGGGGCCGCGCGTCCCGTCCGAGCGCGGTGCGGTCGGATGGTGCGACCCGCAAACGGGGCCGAACCGGGTCCTTCGGGCCCCCGCCGGGGTGCGGGGGGAGCAGGATCGGGCCCCGCCGCTCATCTCCCGCTCGGCGTCGGGGCGGCCGTTGCGGCTGCCGAAGGAGTTGGCTTCATACTTGGAGAGCGTCCCGCCACGCAGGAACACAAACACGGCGAGGGACGGCTCTGGGTGCAGTTTGTTCACAGGAGGAGCGGGGGGGGGAAACGTGTCCTGTCTAAATATTAGTTTAAGAAACGGAAGGATCTACGGTCGGGCTCTGCGGCATCTGCAACCCCGTCACCTTCTCCCGGCTCCAGCCGCCGGCTTTCGGCCACTGCCGAGCTGAGGTTTCCATCTCCAGCCTTTAGCAGGGGCTGGAAGGCGAGTTCATCGAGGGAGGGAATTTCCCATTCTTGCTGCGGTCTGCACGGAGGCTTTATAAAAACAACCTAGACCTCGGGTGTCTTTATTGCACATATATGGTAGCTTGTAGCCAGCACTGATTTAAATCCCATCGTTGCTTCGGGAGCCAATCCACAATTAGGCGCTGGGTCGAGGGCACAGTGTATCACAGCAGGGGAAGGGGCTGGCAGCTGGTGGAAGCGGTGTGGGAGTCCTGGATGTGTGCTGCAGTCCAGGGGCTGAAGCCAGGATTGTGTGTAGATCCCAAATTCAGACTCTCATGGTCGTGGGTGCTCCTAGATTTAATGGCAGAAGCGGGCGAGGTGCTGCATGGCACAGAACAGAGAAATCAGGCAGGGAAGAGGGGGGCTCTGTGCAAGATTTTAGGAGGCTTAAGTGCTTGGTTTTGGTTTTTTAGCTGCTGGTTTTAAGCGGGCCTTTGGTTCAGACCCAGATCTACCCGCTGCAGCCCTGACTCTGGGTTGCAAAGCAGGGCTGGTGATGCTGTGCCTGAGATTTGCATCCTCAGTCACCCCATGGCAGCGGCTGCAGGGCCTGTCGTGCTCTTCCAGCCCCAGCAGATCTAGGGCTGGGCTTGGGGGGAAGAGAAATGAGATTTCCTTGTTTCTGCATCTCGACTTTTTACATAGTGCTAGATCTCGAAGCGCTTACTTAGTCCTGGTCCAGCTCCTGTGTTGCCTGGAGGAAGGAGCAGAGGAGGCGCAGCGCATCCCAATGCGGCTGCAGCACCCAGCGAATGCCGAGCTGTCTGTCCCTCCTGCTTTGCAATCAGCCCGTGTGTGGTTGCAGCTACTTCGCAGCAGGATGCGGCACCAGGGCCGGGCTCCTCCTGGGCTGCACAGCCACAGGTTTTACCAGGGCAGGGGGAGAGCCCAGCACCTTCCAGGCCTCGCAGCATTCAGCCCCTAGGCTGGAAATAAGAGGAGCTGGTCCATTCTGCTGTGACACGGCCGGGGGGCCATGCAGGCGCTGGTGCTGCTCCGGTGTCCCTTCTCCCTGGGTACCCCGGGGTGCTGGTGCTGAGGGCTGGGTGGTGCTGGGCGCTGGAGCAGCCCTGGCTGCGCTGCACTGGATGCCCTCCCACGGTGCAGACGTGAATCACAGCTCTGCTTGGCTATCACCCTGCTCTCCAAGCCCTCCTCGGGCTGCTCTCCTGTGGCCTTACCTGGCTTAGGGGCTCCAGGGCACGCTTTTAAGGTTGATTTCCACCTTTGGGTGCAATATCCACTTTCCGAGGTCAAGGTACTTCTCATGATGCCCTAAGCACAGCGTAGGCCAGAGCAGGCACCACATCAGCTGCCCCCAAGATGTTGAGCACATGGATAAGCAGCTTCCTACCCAGGAGAGCCCCATCCCGTGCTGTGGCCATGCAGGGGTAGGCTTGGGGGGGGCACAAAGAGCCATCAGCTGCCTGTTGATATCAGCCCCTGTCTATGGAGCATCTCACAGTATCCAGCGGGGCTGAGCCTCGGCACCGAGGGAGACGCTGAGAGGAGGGAAGGTCCCGGGGCCCTTTGTGGGTGCTGATGCAGGGGATGCAGTCGTGCAGCTCAGGGCTGGTGCATGTTTTCATGCTGTGGGTTGGTTTTTTTCCTTGGTGACACTTAAACAGTGTCACTTAAACAGGGGATGTTCAGGTTGGGTATAAGGCAGAAGTTCCTCCCTATGAGGGTGCTGAGGCGCTGGCACAGGGTGCCCAGAGAAGCTGTGGCTGCCCCATCCCTGGCAGTGTTCAAGGCCAGGTTGGACACAGGGGCTTGGAGCAACCTGCTCTAGTGGAAGGTGTCCCTGCCCGTGGCAAGGGGTCGGGACTGGATGATCTTAAGGTGCCTTCAACCAAAACCATTCTATGATTCTACAATTGCTGGTCTAAGCTAAAGCACGTGCACAGTCCTGCTTCCAGAACCCTTGCTAAGCCCATCGGGGGCAGCCACATGTGCTCCCGCTCTGGCGGCTCCACATGCATGGGGAGGGGGCAAGGATCCAGGTACCAGCCAGCTCTTCCACTCCCACCATGCCAGGGATCACTTGGAATCCCTGGAGTGCTGTAGCAGCGATGCAGCCATGGGGCTGGTCCCTTGGTCAGGGTGAGCTGTTGGACTGGAGAAATCCCACCCAACCCAGCTTTTTCTGGGATTTGGCCAAATATTTCCCCCTTTAACTTAAAGGAGAGGAAGAGAAACCCAAACTGGCTGTGCCAGGTGTGGTACAGAGGTGCTCTCATGTGAAGGAGCATCCCAAGAGCTTCATTCCTAAATGAAATAACTTCCTGCACCATCGCTCTGGGCAGGGAAATGCCACAAACAGTTTCCTTCCCATTGCTTTTTCCCCATGAAACCCAAACCGGGCTCACTTTGTAACTTGACATCCAAAGAGCTAAATTGAAACAATCTCTTTGCCACCGTGTTGTTGTGGGATGACGAGGAGAAACCATTTCCTTGTGCAGCTGCGTCACTGCGTGTCAGTCCCCTAATCGGCAATGTCAGTCACATCAGCCCTGCTTTCCTGAAGTGTTTTGATTCGGATGGAACCACATTCTGTTTTGATTCCAGCAGAAAAGGTTTCCTTTGAACTTGGTCCAGACTGAGCATTGTAAGGGGATGGATGGTGGCTGTCAGGAGGGAGGCAGGGCTGAGGGGCCAACATCCCCACGCAGCACATGGCCCAGGAGGGGAAGTTCCTCCTTTAGCATCGCTCCCAGGCTGCAATAATCCAAAGCAGGAGTTGCAGTTTTCTCTATTTCAGCAGCTTTTCTTGCAGCTAAATCCCATAGAATCATGGAATCAGAATGGTTTAGGCTGGAAAGCACCTTCAAAACTCATTTAGTCCAATCCCCTGGCAATGAGCAGGGACATCTTCATCTAGACCAGGTTGCCCAGAACCACATCCAGCCTGGCCTGGAGTGTCTCCAGAGATGGAGCATCCACCACCTCTAGATCTTGGATCTACCATCCATGGGGTCTCCTGGGTGATGCTCAGTGCTGAGCCAGGAGAACATCTGTGAGCAGGGCCCAGGCTTGTGGAGTTTGCTGTAGGAGGGCTCTGGGCTTTAGGGAGCCCTTTGATTTCCCCTTGGTCTGTGTTTTCCCAGGCTGCAGCAGAAGGGTGAGCTGGTTGTAAGCCCACCCTAGTCCTTCCCAGGGTGAAAAATGTGTCCCAAATGAAGGCCAAGTTTCAAAGCCTATTTAAGGCAAGCAAATAGGTGAGGATTTGGGGGATGAATGGAGCAAACAGCCATCACTGGGGGCTATGGAGAGAGTTGGGGAGGGCTGGCAGCCCACCACCCTTGCTGTCACATCACGCCGTGGGCTTCTATATGGCTTGTGGTGGTCTTTTTGCCTTTAACCATGTTGTGTTTGTCTGTGCTCGGGTGGAGCTGGCTGCCATGCTCCATGCATGCACGGGGTGTATTTACTGCTGCTGTTGTTGCTCCCTGACCCTCCCCTATCCAACATGGGGGCTGTTGGACTTGGTGAAGGCAGCTGGTGGCCGAGGACCTCTTAGCACCATAAAATGGGGCAGAACCCTCAGTGCTGCTGCCCTGGGCATCCTCACGCTGTGCTCCTGGAGCAGAGCAGGGGCAGCTTGTCCCTGTGCCACAGGGCTGCAAAGCACCTCCTGAATCCTTGTGGGGTCCATCTTAGTGGTCATGGTCCATGGGCAGCTCCCGTGCTGGGAGAAACAGGCAGGGGATGGTCCCAGCAACGTGCTGGAGTGGCCTTTTGGGGGTTTTCCTTCTCCGCTGCCTTCCCCAGGGCAGGCAGGGATGCCGTGCCCTTGTGCCGCAGCCAGCTGAAACCTTGGGTATGAACCAGAACATCTTTATCCCCTCGAGCAAGTGTCACATCCCACCCGGGGACACCAGCCCCGTCTCTCCAGGGTGTCCCACAGTAGAGACTCGCCTCCCGTTTCACAGGGCAGCTGCTCTCTGAAGTGGTGCTGGTTATTAAGAGCACATTCTTGAGGCTTAACAGCTCCATGGAGCTGTCTGGGAAGGACGGTGCCAGCGGCGGAGCCGCCGCACGTGGCAGGAGGATGCAGGAGGCGGCTGCTGGCAGCGATGGTCTGCAGAGCCGGGCTGGGGCCAGAGGCATCGCTCCAAGGCACCGAACCAGGGGGACATACACGTCTGTTCAGTGCCCAAGGGAGGTTTAGGGGGGGCAAAGGAGAGGCTGGAGGGATCCAGCCAGGATTTGGGTGGCGCGAGCTCTCTAAGGATGGACAGAGTGTGGGCTGTGCCCTGGCAGAGCATCGCTTGCAGTATCATGGAATGGTTTGGGTTGGAAGGGACCTTAAAGCTCATCCAGCTCCAGCCCCCTGCCACAGGGAGGGACACCTTCCACTAGAGCAGGTTGCTCCAAGCCCCTGTGTCCAACCTGGCCTTGATAGGATTTCCATGGCAGAGGACTGATGGGAGGAGAGAGGGGTCTGGTGCCTGCCTGTCTCCAAGAGCAAATCCGAGAACGATTGATCTTTTCCATCCCCAAATGTTGGCTCAGAAGCTGCAGCAGGACTGGCTGCGTGTGCCAGGGGCGATGGAGGAAAGGTGGCATCACTGTGCCAGGGCTCCCCGCTGGGCTGGGGACACTGGCAGGGTGTTGGGGATTGTCCCTGCCAGCCCTTCTACAGGAGTTGGGTGGCTGCAAACAGTGTTTTACAGCAGCACAGAGAGCACCACAGCTTCAGCTGGGGGTGGGAAAAATGATCCCAATCTCTCATCCATAAGCTTGATCGGATCTGAACTGGAGCCATAGGAGATGGCAGCTGGGTGGGAAAGGCAGTGTCACGGCAGCTCTCCCACACACAAACATCCTGATTGTGATCAGAGGGCAAAGCTTTGCTGTTTTGGAAGCCATGTGGCTCTTCCATGTGGAAAGCCTCCAGCCCCTGAGGGCATCCCAAGCAGGTTTGATGGGAAAGCTCAAGGGATGTGTCCATCAGTGTGATGCTGCACCACCATATCGGCATCTCTGCATGCATAGGTCCAGGAGACACTGACCTGCTGCCTCCAGCTATTCCCATCATCTCTAGCCCTCTTTATCCCAAACATCTCCCAGTTTTGAACTTTCTCCACTCAAAATCTCCATTCCCACTCCACCTCTGTAGCTGTCTCAGGAGGAATTCCTCATGTGTTCGCTCTGGAGCAGCACTAAGTGGTTCAAGATGTCGGCAGTTGCTGCTGGAGTCGGACAGTAAATGCTAAATGGGATATTAGCCTGTGCACCGTCCAAATCCCACTGGAAGGGTTTAGCACAAATTGGATTTGCAAACATCTCTTGGGTCTTTCTGCCCTTAGAAAAGCGCTGTAATCCCTGGCGGGCGCCTTGACAAGCCAGCTCCTTCTGTGCAAAAAGGAATTAAATACATATATATAGGCAAAAATGGAGTGAAGATAAGGAGGAATTCCCACTGCTGGGCTGGAGGTGGCATCGGCATCACCAGCACTTCTTGTGCGGGATCCTGTTGAGGGGTGCGGATGGTTCCTGTTGAGGGATGCAGATGGGTCCTGTTGAGGGATGTAGAGGGTGCTCATCCCTCATGGAGCATCCAAGGGCTGTAACTCCTCTGTCCTGCCCCTGGCATAACTCGTTTCTGGCTCAACCTGTCCTGTTTGCAAGGATGCTGGGTTAGAGCAGGATCTGTTTCTTTAGGGATGAGAGCAGGAATTAAGAGACCATGCCAGCCCACTGGAGACACACGGAAAAGCCGGAGGTGGCTGCTCTGCTCCCACAGGCACCCTGGAAAAATAAGGAATTAATACATGGAGTCTTCAAGGGCTATCGTGCTCCCCGGGTGTATTTGCAAAGGGGAAACTGAGGCGCAGTGACATCCCTCAGAGATCTGGGGGGGCTGAGTGTGCCGTGATGCTGGGCAAATCCACAAAGAACGAAAACTACAAACCAGGGAAGGCAGAAGTGGCCCAAGTGGGAGGAGCTGATGCTTTTAGGGCCCTGATGCCCTCCTTCCTCTGTCGTATTTTCCCTCCTGGATTCAGCGAAGTAGGTTTTGCCCCTGTGGCAGCTCCCAGATACCAGTGGTGTCGAAACCAGCCCAGAGAAAAGCACGTCTGGGGCCTGGGCTCCATCTCGCTGCCAAAATTAAAGCTTTCAGCCCTGTTTCCCGAGGCACTGGGATTGTCCAAACAAGCCACAGTAATTAGTTTCCTCCAACAAACCGGCCCTTTTTGGCATTGTGCAGTGATTTAGTGCACAGGGGGTGGTTTGTCAATGAGTGAAAATAGTAACTGACATCCAGACATCAGGTTTTGGTATGAGGGGGATCTTAGGGCTGGAGGAACGATGCTGGGCAGCACATACTGCTGCTGTCTGCAGGCACAGCAGCACCCACGGGTGCCCAGCACTAGTGGAGATCTGCTTGTGGGGTTTTTATGCCCTGGGCTACAAAACCACCCTGGATTTAGTGTGATTTCAAATGATCCACTTGTATTTTCTCTGCCCATCAGCAAACAGGGTTTGGCTGCGTCAGTGGGGTTGGTTTTGCAGTTTGTATTCCCACCTCATTCCCTGTTCCAGCCACAAGCCCTGCTCTGCTCCAGCTGATGTGCCGAGTGATACCACCTGAAGCATTTCATCATCATTTATCTCTAATTGCTCATCTGTTGTCATAAAAGCATAAAAGCAGCTCTTGCTGCTTCTTAGAACTGACTGAATCAGCTTACAAAGGAGTTTGGGTTGCTGTGGCCTTGCTGTCCTTGCCCCAGCAGGGACATGCTGGGGACTGGAGCTGGGACCACACTACCGTGCCTGGCCAGGGGGGATTTTTAGCAAGGAAGAGGAATAAAGATCCCCAAAATCATTGTGGCTGCCCCATCCCTGGCAGTGTTCAAGGCCAGGTTGGACACAGGGGCTTGGAGCAACCTGTTCTAGTGGAAGGTGTCCCTGCCTGTGGCAGGGGGTTGGAGCTGGAGGAGCTTTAAGCTCCCTTCCAACACAAACCATTTGTGATTCTATGACAATACGATGGTTTGAGTGATTGTTTGTGCAGCCCTGGGGGATGTTGGGGGTGCTGGTTGTGTCCTGGTGTCCCCAGACGCCTGTGCAGACACCTTCCTGGTGTCCCTGAGCCGGGTGAACGCTGCAGTGAGAGTCGTGCTGCATTTAAACTGCTTTCTCCTTTTCCTTTACTGCTGATTGATATTGCAGCTGCGTTTCTGCCTCTGCCATGCCCTGGTGAGTGACGGAGCGAGCAGCAGGGTGGGAGACGAGGACATCATCTTTATGTGTCCTCACAGGGATCAGCTAAACCCAGCCAGGGCTGAGCCGATCCCAGTGTGGGCACCCGGCTGCACTCAGGGCTGCATCTGCAGCAGGATTCATCCCACTGGGAGCTCCCTGCATCTTCCCTGTTCATTAATGATATGAAAGCCCATGCAGGACCTCTGGGGAAGGAATCCAAGGAGCTGGTGCTGCTTTCCAGAGCATGGATGCATCCCACGGGGCTGATTGCCTCCCTGCAGCCTCACGCCGTGCCAGGGCACACGCTGGATGGTGAGAACAGGAACCCCATGGAAGGGACGGGAGATGGTGAGAGTGGTCGGCACCATCCTGGACCCCTCCAGGATGGGCTCCTTGGAGGGGTCCAGCCCCAAAAGGGTCTAGGGATGGGGTTTCTGGGTTGGGAGCACTGGAGCGGTGCCACGTGATTTACAGGGTGTTGGTGATGGGTTTTCCAACCCGGTGAGTTTGGCCTCTCCTGCCCATCCAGCCAGTGCAGCTTAGTGCAGCAGGATGCTGTCCCTTGCCATGCAGGGATGGCTCTTCAAGGTGCCCCTTTGCCATGGTACCAATCAGGTTTTCATCCCCCTGTGCTTCATCCCCTCCTGGAAGAGCTCCCAAAGCCCCTCGGTTCCTTTTGGCACTGGGAGCTCAGGGACACAGGGCATGGGATATGGAACATGGGACATGGGACGGGGTACCTCCTCTTTGGCACAGGGCTCTGGCCATGCCATGGGGGCTGCCGGGGCTCCTGTGCCTGCTCACTCCCAGCTCTACAGCCCATGGGGAGAAGACGATGCCCTTCAGTGAGGCATGTCCCCGGAGGTGCCTTGGGATGTGGGATGAGTTAATGTATCCGAAACTCCTGCCACCTCCTGGTGCCATCTCCAGTGCTCGGCCTTTGAGCTGCTTTAACTCTCTGGAGTCTGAAATGAGGGGAATATGGATGGGGCAGACAGCGGGGCTGCTCCATCTGATGGCAACTACCCGTGCTCAGCTCAGCAGGGCTGGAGAGCTGCACCCCAGCCCATCCCGGCTGTGGCAAAGCCGCCAAATCTGATTTGTCTCCTCATTTCCCTCCTGATGCTGGGGTTGTGCTTTGGTTTGGGGGGGGGGTTGTCTCTTCCCCTCTCCCCAGCTGTTTGCAGAGATGTAAACCCGACGTGCTGTAATTCAGCCCGAATGTAAATGTCATGTCAGCGTGGGAACGGCGCAGCTTCCCGGTGGTTGGCGTGTCAGCCGAGGGGCTCCCCATGCTCCCGGGAATGCGGATGCTCCCCCCACCCCACCATGGCCCCTTCTCCCGCTCCACCGTCCCATGGGGCTGGGACCAGCTCCATTTCCTCACCAGAATGGGGTTTGGTGGTCACCCCAAGAGGAATTCCCAGAGGATCCGGGCTGTGGCTGTGGCCCGGGAATGAGGGTCTGGCTTGTTTGTGGTCGGCTCTTTTGGGAGGTGACTGGGGGAAGCTGGGGCTGCAGGAAGAGCTTTGGAGTTCCTCATGTTGGGCTGGTTTTCACTTAGACAAAGCAGAACCATGTGTCCCACACTCGGCTCTGGTTTTGCTTAAGGGGGAGCGGGAAGAGCTGGGGAAGGGAGGAAGGAGGCGCAGGGATGAGCAGAGGCTGCAGGGCTGTGGGATGTGCCATTGGCCATCAGCGCTTTTGGCGTTCAAAGCATGAAGCTGTGCCAGGGTGGGAGAACCGCCAGCGAGGACACGGGTGCTGCTGCCCTGTGTCACCAGCCAAGGGAATGTCTGCACTGAGATGGTGGCTCTGTGTGTCCCAGGAATAACCCCTGGAGCAGAGCTGGAGAGGGGGATGTTGTGTTTTTTCCCCTCCTTTATTCACCCACTTACTGTCAAAAGAGCAGCAAACCCAACAGTTCAACTCAGATCCGGGTTTGGGGCTTATTTTCCCTTTCAGCACTCCGCAGTTTGGGGGCCAGTTTTGCCATTTTGGGGCTGGTTTCACCATGGGGCATTGGCCGTCCTGATGTAGGCTCTGGTACCGGCAGTGCAGCATCCACCCTGGTTGGGGGTATCAAACACACTGATGCTCTTCGGGGGGTCCTACTCCCAACAGAGCGCGTCAGGAGCTCACAATGAGCTCTGCCTGGGTGCTCTCTCCACCATCCCTCTCCCCTCCGACCATCCTCGGAGCAGAACCAGGCTTTGAGCTGGAGGAGCCGCTTTGCAGCAGCCCCTGGAGCTGCTTCACCGTGAGCCTGGATGGAAATTGTTTAATTCCAGCGGGATGAGTCATGAGGAGCCGGGATTTCAAAGCAGCTTGGCTCCCATGTAAGGCACTCAAATAAACAGTGTGTGGCAGGTGGAAGCTCTCTCTGATGTCCCGTCAAGGCCTTCGTCTTTCCAAGTGCTTTGTGGTGCCAAAAAACCCTCGGCCACTCCGTGGCCTCATCCATTCTTGCACAGTGTGGCTGAGACCAAGTGCTTGAAAGTAATAAATCAATGCCCGGAAGCATGAATCTGCTGAAAATTTATGGCACACTTAGAATATAATGTCTTTTGGGTTCTCTTGGTCTCTGGGCTTTGAAGCATTAGGACTGAAAGTTTTCACGTCTCCTCCTTCTCCCTCCAGCAAGGAGGGTACAAAAGAGAAACCTCTGCTTTCCCCTCCTCATCCCATGACTCAAGGAGTCGAGGCTTCAAGTGAGTGGATACTGGGAACAAATCCTGCTTGAAACATCAGTAATGGGTTAGAAATGAGCTCTGAGAAAAACTGAGAGTGTGAGAGTGAGGAAAGTCTGAGAAGCCCAAAATGCTCTGGTTTTGTGAGCAAAGGTAATGCATCCGCAGGGAAGGGGTTCTTGCTTTTGGATTTAGCAGGAAAAAGCAGTGGAAATGCTGACACTTGGGCGCTGAAGTGAAGAAAACTCCAACTGGAAATAAGCCTCCATTGATTTGAATTTATTTAATGGGGTTTTCTTGCTGAAGAGTGAGGGTAATCAGGTTTGGAAGAGCTTCCTTAGGGCCACAGGGTGGATTAGTTGCATCCCCTTCGAAAGGAAAGCTGAGAGGAGCACGGAGGGGTCTGGGGAGGATCTGCAGCAGCGGGGGGAGCCAAGACATTCAACTTGCTCCATCCAGACTAAGCGACGGGAGTTGGCCATGCTGCTGTTGGTTCCTTTTCCTTAGGATTTCCAATTCTCCAGGACACGGAGTGGTTTCTCCTCTGCTTGGGAAGCAGCGAGTCCCAGATGGGGATGAGAGCGGGGCAGGTGATGGCAGAGGCTGCCAGAGCAAAGGCTTTGTGTTAGAGCGGTTTTAGTGTGAAACGGGGCTGGTTTTGGGGCTGTCTGGCAGGGAAGGGTCTTCTCCTCCAGGATTGAGTTTCCCGCTTGGCAGCAGGCACAGCACGGCTGGACAGTTGTGATTGTGGTAATGGATTATCAGGAGAATGCAGGAAAATGGGGAGCTTTTGGGCTGTTCTCCAGGAGAAAAGCTGAGCACAGACTTTGGCCTTTCATCGAGCTGGGGAGGATCCCTGCGTCCATACCAGGATGTATTGTGTCTGTGAGTACCTAAACCCAGGACTGAGCCCAAAAACACCCTCACAGCGACCAGTGCAACGCACTCTTCTTCTTCCAAAATTGCTTTGAGCAAGACGGACGAGCCACCAAGTGTGGATTTAATGGTGATTTTCCAGGTCTACGGTACTCTGAGTGGTGGGAATGTCTCGTGGCTCTGGGAACATGGGGGCCCCCAACACAAGAGGGATGTGGAGCTGTTGGAGCGGGGCCAGAGGAGGCCATGGAGCTGCTGCGAGGGCTGGAGCAGCTCTGCTCTGGAGCCAGGCTGAGAGAGCTGGGCTGGGGCAGCCTGGAGAAGAGAAGGCTCCTGAAGGGGAGACCTTAGAGCGGCTCCAGTGTCTAAAGGGGCTCCAGGAAACCTGGAGAGGGGCTTTGGACAAGGGGCTGTAGGGACAGGCCAAGGGGAATGGCTTTAACCTGCCAGAGGGGAGATTAAGATGAGCTCTGAGGCAGAAGCTCTTCCCTGTGAGGGTGCTGAGGCGCTGGCACAGGGTGCCCAGAGAAGCTGTGGCTGCCCCATCCCTGGCAGTGTTCAAGGCCAGGTTGGACACAGGGGCTTGGAGCAACCTGCTCTAGTGGAAGGTGTCCCTGCCCGTGGCAGGGGGTTGGAACTGGATGAGCTTTTAAGCTCCCTTCCAACACAAATCCCTCTGTGAGTCTATGACTCTATGAACACTTGCCCCACCAGATGCCGAGCAATAGCCAGAGGCAACGTTTTCTCAGCAGCCTGGCGTTGGTGCAGACACTCAAGGGGTGAAGCTCCGGCCCTGGATCCCCATCCCTGCTTAGCATGGCTGGTGCTGCTTTGCACGGGCACCTTTGGGTGCAGGTCTGCTCCTGGGGAGGTGTTGGGGCTCCATGTGGGATGGGGCTGAGGCCGGGGCATATGTCAAACCCCCTGTGCTTATTTTCATTGCTGGGAGTAGGTTTAAACCATGTGGAAACCAGAAAGATGGGAGAGGGGAGCTCCAGCATCATCCAGCTGAGTCACGGCTCCGATTCATCTCTGTGTGTGTGTTTTTCCTTTCCCTTCACCCCGACCTTCAGCTTTTACCGCAGGTTGGCACATGTGGTCTGTGGCTTTTTAGAGCAAGAGAAACCAAAAGCAAAGCCTGGAATGTTGGCGGTTTTATATTGTTTTGCACACTGGAGCTGGGCTTTGAGCCTTTTGAAAGGTCACTGGCGAGTGAGTGGGGGCCAGGATGCCTGGCTGCTGGAATAGCAGCCTATTTTATGGGATGTGCTGCAAGGCTGACACCGCTCTCCTAACATTTTATGGGCTTGCAGTGAGCCAGAGGCACTTTCTCAGGTGGATGGATTGAATGTCACAGCCCTTCCCTCCCCAGCGCAGGGGGCTGAGCCCCCCAGGAGCAGCTCAGGAGGTGATGATGAAGGTCTAGGTCATGTGTGATCCCGTTCTGGTTGTCCACCACAGTATTCACCTCCCAAAATGCCCACATATCAGACGCTAAAAGCTGCTTGTCCTCCCGTCCAACACATTACTGCAAGCGGGTGCCTTCCCACCACCCTGGGGCTGCTGTTCCTTCTCGAGTCCTTCATTCCCCAAATGTCACCAGCTCTCCACAAACAAACTGCAGCTTCCTCAGTCCTTCCCCTTTCAGCATCCATCCCCACTGCCTTGCTGGGAACCGTTTGGTGCCAGTGAGTGTTTTCAGTGCCTTTTCCCTGCTCCTGCTCTTGCCTCAGAGGAGAAATCTGAATTTAAGGCACCTAATTCATAGAATCACAGAGTCACAGACTGGTTTGTGTTGGAAGGGACCTTAAAGCTCATCCAGTTCCAACCCCTGCCACGGGCAGGGACACCTTCCACTAGAGCAGGTTGCTCCAAGCCCCTGTGTCCAACCTGGCCTTGAACACTGCCAGGGATGGGGCAGCCACAGCTTCTCTGGGCACCCTGTGCCCAGCGCCTCAGCACCCTCACTTCTGCCTAAGAGCTCACCTAAATATGATGACGAATGTAGATGCCAACACACCCAGCACCTCCATCACCCTCCTCACACCTTCCGGATGGGGCGACCAGCTCCACCTTGGCTCTGCAGAAGGAGAAGCAGCAGGAGACGGGGATGGGACCATCCCACCCCCTTCCTGGTGCTCCTGATGCTCCCCACGAGCCGCTGCAGGCTCTGACCTGGGGCACGTGGTGCTGCCGGTGCTTATCGCCGCCGCGGCTCCTCAGCTCTGCCGCCGTGTTCCCGGCGGGATCTCATGGTCTTACCTCCTTATATGGTGAAACTATTCTTTTTCTAGCTTGGCATTGTTTATAGCCCCGTTGAAAATATTTAGACTCTGGCTGGGTTCTACAATTACCTTGTAACCTACAGGGCAGATAATCACTGTTAGCTAACGTGCAATTAGCTGCATCCTGTCAAAGAAAGGCTTGCTGGCGAGGAGGCGGCGTTCACAGCCCTCCTTGTGTCCTACAAGAGCAGCAACCTGTCAAATTCCATTTGGAAAATAACATTTTTTCCCCCTTGGTAAAATTCTATTTGGCATATATTGCTGAACCGGGGCTGGGTTTTGGGCTTTTTTTCCCTGTGGAAAATTTAGTTGAAAAGGAGAAATGTTTGGAGTTTGCAAGGAGCTGGAATCAAACAAGGGGCCGGGAGGCAGCTGCAAGTCAGTGCTGCTTCCAGAGCATCTTTGATGAGGATTTAATGCCTGGCAGCTCATTGATGGGAGCACGGACCCAATTCCCTGGTGCCCTGCCTGGCTGCAAGGTCAGTTGTAAAATCTCACCAAATCCCATCTGCTTTGGATGGAGGAAATTGAATGGCACAAGGTAAGGGTGCAGTTTGCCTGCGAGGGAAATGCCAGTGGGGTTCTTTTATGCTTTGAGAAACTGGGCTGGGCTGCAATGGATGTTCTGCGTGGCCGAGGTCCCACCACAAGCCTTGCAGCCGTGCTGGGGATGCTCCAGCCATCCCATTCACTTTTCCTGAGCTTGTCATGATTTTGGCCTGGGTTTGGTGGAGCTGCTGTGTCCATCTGCCAGCGGGGAGGGATTCGGTGCTCTGGTTGAGCATCTGGGTGAGAGGATGGCAGGGACACCAAAGCACACCAGGGCTCTGCGAGGAGGAGGAGGGACGATGGAGCTGGTGGCTCCTTACACTGCTCACCACGTCCCCTCAAGAAGGGGATGTGCCAGGCAAAGAGGCGTCACGGGCTGGGGTGACATGAGTTTGGCCCGTCCTTTACTTGGCAGCCATCCACTGCGATATCAGCCCCTGGTGTGAGGGAACTTGGCCGGAGCAAGGGAGGTGGATATCACAGAATAATGGAATGGTTTGGGTTGGAAGGGACCTTAAAGCTCATCCAGTTCCAGCCACACCTGCCATGGGACACCTTCCACTAAATCCTTCCACTAGATATCTACCTCCCCGGCCAGGCTGTGTGCTGTTGAGGATGGCTTGGCTGAGGACAATCCCCTTGTCTTTTGCCACCACCAGCCCCAGGCCACCCCTTCACCTGCTGTGGCCAATTCCCCCTCTGCAGCGCAGCCCTTTCTCCGTGCCTCAGTTTCCCTACAGCAAGGCTGCCCCAGTCTCGGGAGGGCAGAGGGGATGAGATGGAGCCAAGGGGATGCTGGTGATCCCATGGGAGCTGGTCAGCCAGCCCGAATCACGGGGATGGGGGGCGGGAAGAGGGGCCATGGGTGAAGGCTGCGTAATAAGGATATTTGTTTTGCCTGTTTTGCAGAGTTTCAATGTTCTGACTTGCTCTAAGATGAAGGTATGGAAGTTTGCAGCCATTGCATCGATGCTCCTCAGTTCCATGTTATCCATTTTAGTTTGTAGAGACATGTTCAACGGAAGCCGGAAATACAGCCCCTTGCCTTCCTCGCCGTCTTCCTCACGGGCATCCTCCTCCTCATCCTCCTCCTCCTCCTCCTCGCTGCCGGCGGCTCCCCGGAGATCCCCACGGGCCCTGCAACGCCACGGCTCGCTGCTCGCCCAGTGTAAGCTGCTGCGCCTCTGCGCCAGGGCCACCATCCCTCCTGATCCCACAGCATCCGGCCCCAGACTCCCACTGGGACACGCTTTCAGCTCACAAAACCTCCAGAGGGTTTATTCCCTGTTTCTTTCCCTGCTCTTGCTTCTGCACACCCCTTTATGCATGGTTAAGGAGGAGCTTGGGATGCAGCAGGGGGTCCTGCTATGCAGGCACTGGGCACCCAAACCATGGCATGCAAACAGCTCATCTTAATGCAAAGAAGCTGCTTTTTTTAGCACAAATGGGCTTTTTATTGTCTTTAAGTTTATATTTCTGTGCTATTTTGACACATGCTCCATGTCAAACGGGAGCTGAACACGAGGGGGACGGCTCTGCTCCATGGGGAGGCGGCAGCTTCGCCCCTTGGCGCTGGCAGCTGGCTCAACATCCCGGCGTGTCTGTTCCCATTCCAAACCAGAACAACTTCTTTTGGGGCTGAAATCTGGGAATCGATGACAAGCTGTCAAATTACACTTTCCTCCATCCTTCCTGTGCCTCCCCCAGTGCTGAGCTGGACCAACCCAGCTTTTAGGGGTTTTGGATAAAGGGATTTGGATGTTGCCAGTGGTGGCTGGGGGCAGTTTGCATGTTGGGGGAGGGGGCAGATCTTCCACCCAGGCCATAGGGGAAGCTCTTTGGCTGATTTTTAGCTAAGGAAGAGGAATAAAGATCCCCAAAATCATTGTGGCTGCCCATCCCTGGCAGTGTTCAAGGCCAGGTTGGACACAGGGGCTTTGGAGCAACCTGCTCTAGTGGAAGGGTGTCCCTGCCCATGGCAGGGGGTTGGAACTGGATGAGCTTTAAGGTCCCTTCCAACCAAACCAGTTTGGTTCTACTGTTGTGCTGGGAGTGGAAGGGGCTGTTTGGGACAGCTCCAGGCAGGGGAGAGCTGGTAGGGAAGGAAACAAGAAATAAGGCAAGAAGAGGGAAAGGGAAGGAAGGAGTTTGGGTTTTTCACCCTCGGCTCCTGAAGGCCACGGGCAGCTCTGGCCTCGGGGTTTGGGGTTGGGTTTTAAAAGCATTGGGGCGCTCATGCCATCTCAAGACGACTGCTGGAGATGCTGCAGTTTTGGCCACGCGCTGCTGGCTGTGGGGATGGAGTTTGCAATTCCTGCAGTTGCTACCGGGGCAGGGAGGGAGCTGGGAACCAGCGCCGGGGAATGGGCACTGCCCTGGGCAACCTCCATTGTGGGCAATGTCCGCCTGCCCTGGGCCACCTCCATTGAATCACAGAATGAACCAGGTTGGAAAAGACCTTTAAGAGCATCAAGTCCAACCGTTCCCCAGCGCTGCCAAGGCCACCACTTAACCCATGGCACTGAGGGCCTCCTGGGGATGTCCACGTGCCCCAAACCACTCCCATCCTGGGGGATGCCCACATGCCCTAAACCCACCTCCATCCTGTTAAGCATCCCCTGCACCGGGGTGGGACACCCCGCTGACGCGCAGCCCCTTCCCTTGCAGACAGCAGCCTGCTGGACGAGCTACACGAGGGGAGATCCGGCAGCTGATCTCCGGCGCTGGTGGAGCGCTACAGCCAGGCCATGAACTCGGGCGGGCATGAGCTGCCGCTGTTCCCGCGGGCCGGCAAGCCGCCGCAAAGCGCGCCCGCGCTCGCCACAAACCCTGCGCGCTGAAGGAGCTGGAGGTGAGCGTCAGCGAGCTGGGGCTGGGCTACGAGTCGGATGAGACGGTGCTTTTCCGCTACTGCAGCGGCACCTGCGAGGCGGCCGTGCGCAGCTACGACCTCTCGCTGAAGAGCATGAGGAGCGAAGAGGAGGATAAGAAGGAGAAGGTCCGAGGCGCGACCCTGCTGCCGGCCCACTGGCTTACGACGACGACGTCTCCTTCCTGGATGCCTACAACCGCTATTACACCCGTCAATGAGCTCTCAGCCAAGGAGTGTGGCTGCGTGTGAAGGGCCGGGGTCCCCCCGGCAGGAACAGGCGGGAGAAGTGATGCCCCGGCCCCGAAACCTCGCTGGCCACCAGGCAGAGGGACCAGGCACAAGGATAAGCCAGACCCTCCGGGTGCAGGAGGAGAGACTGAGCTGCTGGTGTGTCCCTTGGTACCGCACAGGACTAGAGACGTGGCTGTGGGTGCCGGTGAAGGCTGCGGTTGTTGGAGTGGTGACGGCTGCTTGTGGCTGTTGTCCCATCCCGGCAGTGGCCCAGGGGTCCCTGTCAGCCTCCCCGGAGGGTGACGGTGGGTGTGCAACACACGCAGGGCATGTTCTACACGTACAGGTTGTGTTACAGGCAGAGGGGGTGTTGCAAAGCGGGTGTCCCCCACACACAGCAGAGGTGATGGGGCACTCTGGGTGTTGCATGGGCAGCGTGTTCATGCACAGGGGTGTTGTGCGGGTGTTTGCTGCATACAGGTGGTGGCTGGTGGTGTGTGGTACTTGGTCGGGGTGTGCTGCGGTGCACAGTGTGTGTTACAGGGTGCTGTATGTTGCCCATAGCTGCCCCAGGGTCCCTGCACTTCCAGGGCAGTTTTTCACCCCAGCTTCCCTGTGTTTGGGATCAGGACGTGCCTCTGACACTAGGCTGGTGTTTAGGGGAAAGGCCTGGCTCTGCTCCCCGCTGATGCCGCCATCACCATCACCTCCACCCCGCAACCCCCAGGCTTTTCTTTTTAAAGCTCACAATGATCTGAAGTAACTGGATTAACCCTCCTGCCCGAGCCCAGGCGGGCAGCTGGGCTGGAGACCTGCCACCACCCTGGCGGTGACAGCAGCCTCGAGAGGCCCACCGGCCGCAGCCACCGGCTCGCTGCCCCTCACCAGGTTTTGCAGCACGGGCAGGAGCATCCGTGGTTTGGCATCTTCCCAGAGCCAGACCGGGCGTCGTGAGTATTGCCCATCGGTGGGGCTGGAATCCTGCGGGAGAGGGGGCTCATCCCGGGGTTTGGCTCTGGTTCGCATTTACAGCAGTGTCACTCTTGTTTACTCTGCGGAGAAATAAATGAGACCGCAGACTTTTGCGTTCTCGGGGCAGGCTATATTTGTTGCCTGGGATTGATGGGTTTTCTCCCCTTGGCCCTCTTCCCAGAAAAAGCAAATCATAAACAGAAGGAGAATATTGGTGTCATGTCCTGGGCATTAACCAACATAAGGGAAAAGGCTCTGCTTGCCACCCCCCGATCACAGCAGTGTCCCAGCTCCTCCATCCGGCTAAATGGGACTAAATATCCCATCTGCCTCCATCCCAGCACAGTAGTGATGAGGAGGAGTCCTCATATAGTGACCACAGCAGCCGAGGGAGCAGAGCGGGATGGGAGAGCTCGGCTGGGATGGGAGACAGCAATTCCTGCGACCCTGGGCCGAGCTGGTGGGTTTTATCTCGCTTTTTCATCCCAACGCCGCTCTTTGCTGAGCACAGCCAGGATGTAGTGAGGCAACATAAACACCATCCTTCAGCAGGGCTGGCCACGCACCCAGCATCCCTGGGAAAGCAGCCTGCACTCCCTAACACAGCATTTTCCTGCTGGGGAAGGGAGAAGGCAGCCATGGGCATGGGGAGCATCCGTGGGGCATTGCTCATGCTGGTGAACCGACAAGGGCTGGTGATTCTGCGCCATGGGGGTGCAAACGCTGCTGAGACCAGACAAACGTGGTCCTTGCTGCAAGGGAGAGTTTGCACCACAGGGCTTGCATGGAAAGGAAAAAGCTGGCCCAAAATAAGGGGCAGTGGGAGCAGGATGGGGACAGCCACTGGCTCGCTCTTGACTTTAAAAGAATAAGTGCACCCAAATGTACTCATACTGACGGCGCTCTCAAGGGCTTGGGTGCTTTCCAGTTCTCACTACTATAAAACTAAAATTAGTTTTGTTGCAGTAAGAAAAAACCCCAAAAGGAACTAGAGCAATAAAGCAAGGGAAGGTGTTGCAGAAGCAGTGCAGGACCCGGTGCTGTGGGAGCAGGGTTTGCAGCAGGGCTGCCTTGAGTTTCCTTACCCGGAGCACAAGGAGGTTGCTGAGAGATGTTGGAGCTGTTGCTTGGGAAATGCTGGCTTGGGAAATGGTTTTGGGCAATATCTAGGGATTTAGGGTGCCTCGATTTGCAGGGATCAAAGGCAAAGGGACCTGGGACCCTCCTCTCACCAGGGTCTTGCTGGGTGCAGCAGGGAGGTGAGGGGGCTCAGGGGCAGGCAGAGGGGGCCAGGGCACCCCAGACCCACTCTTAACCCTTCCAGCTGCAAAGCACCCTGAGGTACACCCAGTGCGAATCCAGCTCATATCCCAAAGAAACAGGCACGCTGGGAACCACCCCAATGCAATGTGTGTGTTGCAAACCAATATGAATAGCTCCGATTCATCTAGTTTTCCTTCTTTTTCCTTTCACCCGCCAGCAGCTGAGCACCAGAGGAGTAGGGGAAGTGCCTGACATCTGCAGATGTGCCTGTATCTTTGCGTTTGGGATGCAGCTGGGATTTGTAACTGCAAAACTCCCTGTCCAGGTCTTGGGGTTAGCTGGGGCATCACGGCCGTGGCCAAAGGATGGCTTTTGCTCTGTGTGTCTTCTATTGTGCATCTCATTGAGGTCCATCCTCTGCATGGAGCTGCTGCGGCTCCACTGCAGGAGCGCTGCTCATCCCGCGCTGCTTCGCTGCCGCCTGGGCATGGAAATGTGGTTCCAATCGAAAGGCTGATATTTCCCTAATGCTTTCCATTTCTACAGCCCTCTCCACTGTAATAGGAGCTGGAGCTGTCCGGAAGAATGTCTACAATGCAGAAAGGGCAAAAAAGGATGGAAAATTCCCTACTCAAAGCTACAACTAAATCTCATCTGGCTCCTTCTCTCATCCCCATGCGTTATTTAATGTTAACAGGGTGCAGCATCTGCATGGGGATGGTTTTAGGTTGGGTTGCAGGTTTGGGTTATTTGCAGTGGCATCACTCCCCAGGCGATGAGGGGGGCTTCACAGTGCTGGAAAAATCAGGACGTTTGGAAACACGAGGAGATGTTTAAAACTCTTCCTGTGGTTGTGACAGCGCAAAATACGAGTGTTATGTTATCCCGGCTCTCCAACAGTGAGTTATGGGATGTCTCATTGTGTTTTACTATACACATTGCTCTACGTACAGCCTATGTTTGTGTAACTCTGGCTGGTGCCGGAGGCAGCCGGAGCACCGGGGCTCCGGCTCTGGCTCGGATCCACCAGTCACTCGCATCCATTGGGATCCCATTTGCTGACATGGTCTCACTCCCGATTTGGTATCTGTGAGGGGGAAACGGGTCTAACATCATTGTTTCCACTCCATGGAAGCACTTGCGAAGGGAGCGTTCCTTATTTAAACAGGTCCAGAGACTTGCTGGGAAGAAATCACTTTCCCAATTTATCAAGCGGGATTCAAAACCTCAGCCTTCTTCCCTTGGTAAATAGGGCTACCACATGTTTTCGTTCTCAGTTCAACAAGGCGTAGCCTCCAACTTGAGGCCCAAGAGATGGGGGGGGACGACAAAAAAGGGGAAAAAAAAGGAAAATAAGGAAAAAAACAGGACAAAAAGGAGCCTGGTGTCACGGCCGGGTGGGAGCGCACGGCCCAGCCTGCGACTCCACTCGGCACCATCCGGATAAACCCGTTTCCCTTCTGGTATTGTCGGGTCTGACCGACCATCTGCAGAAGTTGATGCAATGCATCTATATTTTCGATACTCTCTATTTATTGGAAGTAACTTATGTTATTTATTTAGATCCCATAGCGTGCCATCTACGTAACGCGCTCTGTCTTTCTCTCTCTTCTTTGTTTTTTAAACTTTATTTATTGATCCAGTGGTGCCAAGTGCAGTTTACATTTATGACGTTTTTACCATTTATTCTGAACGTTGGGGGAAGAAGAAAAGCAGTCTGATGTTATTTTTTTTAAGCAACGATAAACTCGGGTGTGATGCTGTTACATACTCACGACAAAGTGAAAATAAAAGGAGGATTATATTGATTTCTTGCCATTTATTGTCTTTCACAGCTGCTGATGGGTAAGAGATGGTGAAGTGATGTTACGTCCTCAACATGGGGATGGAAATGGAAATGTGGCTTTGCTTTTGGGAGAGCAGAGGAGGTCCATGTGGCTGGCTGCAGGCTGAAGGATGGCAGGAGCTTGGCTTCATGTTTCAGTTTCCTTTAGAAACCTCCCTGCACACCTGCAAACAGCCCCATTTCTTCCATTTTCATCTGTTGCAAAACTATATTGATGAAATCAATGATTTGAGACGTCACCAAGGCTGGGACGTCGCCTGAGTGGGGCTGTGTTGCTTTAGCCCCACTTCTTGTAAAGGTGCTGCCAGTTGGGTTGGCTCAAAGACATGCCAATTCTGGCTAAATCACATTAAAAAAACAAGGAAAAAAATAGAAAGAAATCGCAAGGTTTTGATAAGGTCAGCCAGAAAAAAAAGCCTCAGTTGCTCCTCTGGAAGCAGTGCTGAGGTTAGAAACATATTTTATTTGACATGGAAAACATCTCAAAGGCGGCAGCAGCACTGGCCGGGGGTTTGTTGCTCTTCCCATTAGGATGATGATGGTGGATAATGTTTTGGGTTGGATCAAAGGCTGCAATTTGAAAGCCCAGCCAAGTTCAGGACACAAACGTGTTTCAAAGTGGAAAATGGAAGTGCTGGGCCCAGCGCTGCGGCCGCACACCCTCCAGTCCCACCCCAGCTCCTTCTCCCTGCTACTGGCTTCCAGTAGCTCCTCAGGGGAAAAAAGCCAGAGGGGACCTGCTGTTTTAGCACAGATTAATCCCATTTAACAGGCACTGACCCCTTTAAATGTGCATTTACCCCATGTGCTACCCCCCAGTTAACATGGGTTACCTCCAGTTAACACACATTACCCCCCCATTTGACCCCACTGAACACAATTACCCCAAATTGGCACCTATTATAATTATGTCATTATAACTTAAGGTACATTACCCTCATTTAAGGCACATTATGGCATTTAGTGTGCAGAGCATCTGTGTCCCTGACAGGGAAACGCCTGTCCTTTAAAATCATTACCCTCCCACCCCAGTCTGTCCAGAAAAAGATGATTTTTAGTTCTTTTTTCACTGAAAAATAGGCTGAAACTCCCTAAAGCCTGTGGTGAGGGTGGGCACAAACTCCTGTGCTTGTAGCTAAACTGCTTTTGAACCACAAAGGTTCCTGGTGGGGGGTTTTGGGGAATGGAAAGAAAGGTCTGTTTATATTCCCCCCTCCTGCCACCCGGAGGCCTGACAGCCCTCGTGGCCGAGTCAAACCTTCACGCTTGAAGCTCCACTTTGTAAATAGTTTATGAAGCATCTTTTGAGACTCATAAATCTCCGCAGGCGCGCACGCATGCGTGCGGGTGCACTCCAGAAACGGAGGAACGCTGCGATCCTCCTGCCAGCCTGTCCCAAAAAAAAGAAGAGGCGAAAAAGAAAGAGGACAAAGTGAAGCTTTAATGACCACGTTGGAGAGGGCTGCTTGGAAAATCTGACTCCTCCAAGAGCAAGGGGAAAAAAATAGAAAGGAAACAACAGCGTGAAGCGGGACGTGCTGCTGGGCTGGGCTGGGGCTGATTTTGGGTGCGATTTCTTGGAGATGAGGTTGATGTTGCTGATTTTTGTAGTGTAAATGGGAGATTTTCTGTTTCTTGCTTTAAAGCCCCAGCTTTACGAATCCCAGCTCTCCAATGACGTTCTGTCCTCATGTGCTCAGTTTTTAAATGGAAAAAGTAACAAGCAGGAAATAGGATGCTAAGAGTGCTCAACCTCAGCGCGCCGTTTGTGCTGCTCAGAATTGCCTCCCAGTAAAAACAGGGGGAAAATAAACCCAGCCTGGCTTCAAACAGGAAAACACGAAATCAAAGTGGAGACAAACATGTGGAGTTTGCAAGTCTTAAAAAGAACCGAAACCAGCCCCATATAGATGATTATTTCTCTCCTCATATCACTACCAAACAATAGTCATTGCTTCAGCTGCTGTGGGGTTTTGCCATGAGGGAAGGCAGGAGCTCGGTGATAGTTCCATGTTCCCTCTCCCCACCTCCCTGGACAAAATGAGGAGCAGGTTTCCAAAGCACTGGAGGTATCTGCCTGCAGGCTCAGGAAAGCTGGAAATAATGGAGTTTACAGGGCTGGTTCAGGCACCTTCACATGCCCAGGAGGACAAACGCAGGGATGGATGATGGAACTCTGGAGCTTGTAAGGCTCCAGCTGCTATTTTCAGGATTTGGGGGTATCTGAGCATTTTCTCCTCCCTTCCCCAAGTGCAAAGTTGTGCTGAGCCGGGCTTCGTGAGGATTTGCTTCTCTCAAGCTCTGCCTCTCCTCTTGGCTCCCATCTGGCCCAGAGCTGAAGTCAGACACTGCTCCAAAACCTCCATTTTCAAGTCATTATCACGCTGATTTCCCATGAGAAGCAGCCTTTCCCTCACCTCCTGGGGAAATGCCCCTTCATCTGATCATCATCTCATCAAGATCTCCCCTTCTCTGCTTTTTGGACCATCTCTGCCCAAAAGCATTAGCTGGGAACACTTCAGCCTGCCTCCTACCACCTTTAGGGAAAAAGAGGAACTATTTGGGGTCGATTGGGGTGTTTCCACATCTTCAGTGCGAGGGACTGAAGCAACTCCTTGTGCTGGTATCTCCAACCGGGTGTGGAGGGGGAAACCCACTTCATCAAGGAGGCATCAAGCCCCAAAAGCCGGACTGTGACTTCCCAGCACAGTCTCCCAGCCCCGGGCCCCCGCGGCGCAGCCATCCAGATGTTTCCCTTGATCAAGTCCCCCCCTTACAGAGTTTCCCAAGTGTGGTGTCAGCTTTCCCATCTCCTAACGAAATCAGCCTGTGTGGGGCTCCACGTCACCCATATCCCTTCCCCAGAACATGGCCGCACTGAGGGGAAGCTTGAATGTGACATTCACCAGCTCCAGTTTTGGACCTGTTAGCGCTGACTGCAGAGGAGAGGACCATTCCCAGCACTGGACAAAGCTGAAACATCTCAGACCTTGGACTGTAAAAGGACCCATCAATCTGTGTGTTTCTACTCTTGTTGCAGGCACCCCTTCCCTATGGCAGAGGATTGGAACTGGATGATCTTAAGGTCCTTTCCAACCCAAACCATTCTATGATTCCATGATTTTTGTCCTGCCAACCCCATGTCCCCTCCTCAAGGACCACGGCTGAAGCCTGGCTGGGTGCAAGCTTCTAACACCCCATGGTCTGCCCAGCCCTAAATGCTTCAGCGGAACTAAAACTCATCTTTTGCTCACCCTTTTGAAGGTTGCAGAACAATTTGGGGGATGAGGATTGCCTGGCCTTGACCTGCCAAAATACCTCCAGGCTCAAGTGCAAAAGGAGAGAGTCAATAACCCTGGTGCTGCCAGTTGAGAGTCCAAAACCCTATGGGATTCATCTCTTTCTAATAGGTGTTAAATGAATCCAGGTCTTGGAAGCAAAGGGAGTGGGGCTTGGGAGGATGGAAAGGGAAAACTGGGGATTTCTTGCAGCTGTTTTACTGAGCGGGTGCTCCCAAAGTGCTCCCAAAGGGCCACAGCAGCAGCAGGAGGCATTAGCAGGGATGGATAAATTATGTTTGACTTTCCCTGTAGTTGGAAAAGGGATTTTCCACAAGGGTAAGAAGCTCAATTTGGAGAGAATCGGCCCTCCCAGCCATGCAAGGTGTCTACTAAATGCATGTGTCAAGCCCTGTCCCTGTGATCCCCCATGCTAAAGAGCCCAGGGCTCTTTCAGGTGATCTCCTGCTATTCAACACGCCCCTCCATCTGTGTCCCAGCACTCGGGCACCTTGAGGCTGGCCACTGCTCTAAGGTGTGTGTCACCAGCCATGGAAATTGTTCTGCTTTGCAGAAATACTCGTTCTGCTTGAGAGAAAACCCTCCCTAGCCAGGGGCTTCCCATCACTGTTTCCATTGGAGAGCATTTCAAGCTTGGAAAGGCATTTCTCTCCACTTAAAAACTGCCCTGGGCTTCCATCTGGCTCCTCCCCACCCCTCTGCACGTGATTTACATCAGGTTTCAGGTTGACCTCAATAGAAAATTTCCAAATTTAATTGGTTTTTGT
The DNA here is from genome assembly GCF_004027225.2 of Strigops habroptila. Classification (NCBI taxonomy): domain Eukaryota; kingdom Metazoa; phylum Chordata; class Aves; order Psittaciformes; family Psittacidae; genus Strigops; species Strigops habroptila. The sequence continues at coordinate 3,746,829 of NC_044296.2, read as the reverse complement.
GCTACCCTGACAAGCCCCCAGCATTTGCTTTGAGGTCAGTGCCTCCCTTCCCTACTCCAGAGGGACCATCCAGCCTTTTCCCAGCACAATGGTGCAAAACCATTGGCGTTTCCCAGTGTGTGCTGTCACCAAAGTGTGGCATTCCCAGAAGATGCCACCAGCGCCAGCTCTGATGGGGTCCATCTCCATGGTGAGGCCTCTGAGCCTGGGCTGGTTGGGCTTTAGCCACGCTTCATGCCTCCCTTGTGTAGGCTTTGGAGATACTTCTTTCCCCCTGAGTTTTTGCAACTTGGGGATGACCTAGACCAATGGGTCACCTGCAGGATATTATTTATCCCTTGTCATCATCCATATTAGCTCAATCAGCAGCATTAAGTCTTAAATTTCTCCAGCTGCTCTGAACTGAACTGGCTTTAAAGATGGGAAGAACATCAGGGTTAGTTGATGAGATCCCAGGAGCTGCATGCTAAAGGGGAAGAGGTGTGTGTCTGCAGGCAGAAAAGGCAGAGGCAGACACACGGACAACTATTGGCAATAAAAACTGATGCCTCACAAATTTATTGCTCTTCCTTGAAGCAGCAGCAAGCACACGGCTAAGGAAGACGTGGCATCTTTCTACCTGAATTTCCAAAGGGATTCACTAAGGTCCAGCAAGGGCTCTTCAAGAAACCAAGCAGCCTCAGGAAGGTCTCATCTAGACAGGTATTGTTAGGAGAGCAGGGAAATGATGGGGGGCATAAAGGTTCAGATTTCAGTGAAGGATTGTTAGGCTTGTGCCGATCAATGTACCCAACCGATCTGCAAAGCAGAGCAAAAATGGAGGTGGCAAAGGCTGCTCATGAAAATAAGGGATTCGCAGTGCTAAAGACAAGGTTTTGCTGATGGTCCTTCTCCCACCAAGTGACTGCAGGAGCAAATGCACAGGGAATTCTTTGGAAATATTTGCTCAGTGCTGCTGATGGAGAAAACAATTACATCTCTGTAAACGCTGCTGGGCTCGGAGCTGATTTTCCTCATGGAAACATCCTGGGGTAAGGACAGACCTTTGAAAAGCTCAGCTCAAGGCTCAGCAGCAGGCAGGAAAACAAAGGGAATGTCCAGAGGTATGGGCAGGGAGCCTGGAAGGGCACAGCCGTGTCCTCTGACTCCATGCAATGGGGCTCCTCAACCTGAAAAGGAAACAAATTCCAGATATAGGACCTGAACAGCAGCAGAAAGCTCAATAAAGGCCAATTATTTCCCGGTTTTTAAATGCATGGCCTGGAGGCATCAGCCGATGCCAGAAGTTGTGATGTTCAAGGCACAGAGGAGGAGGTGGCTCATCACGTGCTGGTCCTGAGCGTCTCTTTGCCACAGGCACTAAAACTCAAGGTTCTTTCAGAGGCATCCTTGGCACCTCATACCTTTCCTGCACCAGTCTGCTGCTACCAGACCCCTCCTTAACCCCTCACTATCTTGTACCTCTCCAAAAAACAGCCTTGTAAAAGAAGTTGAATTATTTTCTGTCCCTTTAGCATCCTGATGCAGCACCCCAAAGGCAGCCAGGGAGAGCCCGAGGCAGAGCAAGGGTCTGTGGGGCTCGGGGAGAGGAGCTTGTCCAGTTCCTCCTGCAGAAGCTGGCAGCCTTGTGGTGTGGCCGTCCCTTCAAGCTGCACCTTTGCAGAGCACAAAGTCCTCGAAACAGGTTTGTGATAGGTATTGCTATCTCGCCTCTGCATCTTGTTCACTTGCTTCGGCTCTCCAGCCCGTGCAGCTGATCAGAACTGTTTGCTTACAGCCTCTGTAAGTGAACTGCTCCAAAGACCAAGCCGCAGCCAGTGTAACAAGTTGTTCCGGTAACTAACAAATCAGCAAAAAACTAATACATTACTCTACCTGACAGCCTATTCTCCAGTAAGACAAAGCCATACAAGCACCTAATTGCTTCCTTGTCCTTGTTTGCTTCAGACCTCTTCTTGTCCTATTTCCACAAAAGTTCGATCATCTTGTGAAGTTGCAACCTGCCAGCAAGGACAAAAGGGTTGGAACGAGCTGAGCAAACAGCAGCTACACGAACCACTCAGACAGGTTGGGCACAGCCCGGTACCTGGCCTCTGTTGTCTGCAAGAAGTGACAAGCTCTGCAGAGGTGCAGAGACCAGTTAGCCCCCACCACGGGTTTCAACCACTTGCGCCACTGGAAATAGCGCTGGTATCTCTCAGCATCCCTGCTCAGCTCCTGCAGGTACCGCGCCAGGTCCCTGGCACTGGCAAAGTCATCGACATGGATGAAGGAGTCAGGGGGCAAGAAGCGCTCGTAGTTTTCTCGAGGAGGCCCTAGCACAACAGGGACGGTGCCAGAGGACAAGGCGTTCCTCCAGAGCTTCTCGGTGATGTAGTCTTCATGCTGCGAGTTCTCAAAAGCCAGGTAGAAGCTGTACTGGGATATAGTGGGAAGGAGCTCCTGCTGGGGCAGAGGCAAATGATACCTTCCGTAGATGTCCACATCGATGTGCTTCTTCAGCTCCTTGTAGTACTTTACCCGCTGGGAGTCAGCTCTCCAGTTGCTGACTATCCAGGCCACCAGCTTGGTCTTGGGTGGGATGCTGAGGGGCTGGGGTTGGCTAAGGAGCTGCAGCTCCCCATAAGGGGCGAAGATGTCTGAGTCTCTCCGGTAAGACATGGTCAGGTTGAAGAGGTTGTCCATGGCTTTTAAGTTTGGCGTGTGACTCGGGGACTCCAAGTTGAACCAGATCCAGCGCTGGGACGGGAGTCTGGGGAGCTTGGCCAGCCTCTTGGTGTCCCTGTACACATCCCTGTGGTGCATTATCACAGCATCAGCCTCCTGGGACCAGCTGCGGTTGACGGTGATGTGGCAGTTGGGGGTGCTGTAGAACATCGTGCAGTTTATGAAGTCAAAGTGCTGCCCAAAGGGCCACTGCCAGAGCAGGATGGTCAACCTGCGCCTGCCCACCAGCGGGGCGCTGGTATTCGCAACATAAGCTGTCTGTGCAGAGAGATCATAATCGTAGTGTTCAGGCTTGGAAATCCTCAAGTGATGAAGAGAAACTAAGAAACCGGAGCCGAAGGTGAAGCCGAAGAGCAGGAAGATGGGGAGTTTCTTGCAGGAGATCTTCTTCCCTTCCACCAGGTCCATGGATGGGTCTGCAAACACGAGGGACAGGGCGATGAGTGCCCCTGGCGGGAAGGCGGCTCCGGGCCCGCGGCTGAGCAGGGCGGGATGCACAGCGGGCAGCGGGAGCGCCTGCCGCCCATGGAGCTGCAGGCAGAGGCGTGCGGGGCGCTGCCGCCATCGCCCCGCTCCCGTCGAGCCCCCGCGGACCCGCAGCACCTCGAGCCGGGGCGCCACACACAGACCCCGCCCACCGGCCATGTGCTCGCTTGTGATTGGCTGCCGGAGAGGACGCGCCCCCCCATCAGACATGGCTCCACCCATAGGGGGCTGCCATCTTGTTTTGGCCACCATCTTAGGACAGCAGGGAGCTGCCTGCAAACACCTTACTGCTCTCTGATTGGCTGGCCGCCAGTTTTTAACACCTTCACTACACACATGGTGTCAGGCTGTGATTGGCTGCCTGCTTCCTTTGGACCAAGAAGCAGCTCTGTGATTGGCCGCCTACCTCTTTTGGACCAGGAAATGCTCATGTATAAAAATGTATATAAATGTATAATTTGTACTTCTAAACAATATATAGAACACATACTTCTATACACTTCTATATGGTTCTATACAATAATAGAATATATATTTCTATATACTTCTATACAAAATACAGTATATATACTTCTATATATAGAATATATAGGAGTATAAATAAAGGAATATATAGAAGTATACATAAAGAAATATATAGAATTATACAGAAGTATATGTAAAGGTGTGTACAAACTTTATATATTTCTAATTTAAACATAGATGCACTGGTTTATATATTCTTCTATATGTGTATAGCTGTGTGTGTATATATATAGTTATAAATGTATAAGAGATTAAAAACATACAGACATAAACCCATAGATATAAAATGGCCAGCGTGCTGTTCCCCACTTTACCATGCCTGTGATAGGCAGAAACCTCACGAGGGCAGAGGAGACCAAAAAGGTGGTGGGCATTGGAGAAGTCAGAACGTGCCCAGGTGCGACAGACCCCTCCAAAGCAGCCACCAAGAGGCCCCAGCGCACATCCTGTCACATGTCCCTGCCTCCAAGCCCAGCCCAGCAGGACAATGGGAGCACTGAGGCAGACTTTGGGCTCTGCGTGGGCTGTGAGACACAGGCAACGCTGTCTGAGAACATGGAGAACCAGAACAAAACGCACAACAAGGAAAAGGCCCCAAAGGGATCCCTGAAAAGATGACACAAGCCAGAAGAATGGGCCAGTAGAGCCATGGCTTTTGGTGTGTCACACAGGGGTGTCAGGAGGGGGGATCTCACAGCTATGTGTAAGCCGTTCTGCTGTGCAGGCTGGTGTTGGACGTGTTTCCTTGTATTCTGGTTGGTGACCTCAGTAAAAATTTCAAACCAGCTTATCTATACTAGCTAACAGCCTTGTTTATCACTGCGCCTTTTGTTCAAGAGCCCTGTGAGTAGCAGGCACAGCCTTCTCAGCCCAGCTAGCACCCATATGACCACCACCCTTCCAGCTGCCCCCGGGCTCTGTCCCAGCACCATCACTGGTGCTTTTATGACCAACATCTTGCTGGCTACTCCTCTTTACCAGGTAGTAATCATGAGCTTTCAGGTCTGTGACACCCAATTGCTTTTACTGATCCACTTGCCATGGTCTCTAAGAGCATGGCGCTGCTGTCTGTCCCAAAGCCCAGGTCTTGCTGCTTTTGCAGTAATCAGGACAGTCTTGATTGCATGCCAACATTGACCTAAGGCCAAGGAAACCCATATAGCACCAGCCCGAAACCCATATAGCACCACCCAAACAGTGGTCTTAAAGGTAGCTGTAAAGTTGACCAAAACAATAGGATTCCCATGAAAAGCTGGTGGGCGCAGCACCAGTCACTTCTCATCTTGTATATCAGCAGTACTTACACTAGTGACAAACATGATAAGGAAATAGAGGAACGCAATGCCCCCCTACGACCACAGGTGAACACAGATGTGCACGGACCCTCTCCCTCCTGTACCCGGTGTCTCTGTCTTGCAGCCCCAGACAGGTTCCTCCTCAAATAACTATCAATAAAACAAGGAATATTGCAACTCACCTCTGTGCTTGGTCCTGGTGAGAAAGTGTTCTGTGATGGTGTGCACTGAAGTGAATGATCTAAACAGGAAAAGAAGAGCAGGAAGGATAGCACAGGCACAAGTAAGGATCAGTGACGTGTTCCTTTATGGCTCAAGCTGTGTGTGCCAGTCACTGCCACTAGAAACATGTAAGCCAGTGATAAAAGCTGTAATAAAGCCACGACGGGTTCCTCTGACCAATTACAGAATGGTCAAATAAAGCAGCTCAGACGTTGTTTGTGCTAAAGTGTACCTTCCCATTGAAAACACGTCTGTACACGCACCAAGCTTCTTCCTTTGCCAGTCTCAATCCACAGGATTTGCTTGTGATATCCTTTCTTCTCCACCTTGTTTGCAGGAGGACAGCTCCGGGAAGGATGGGCAAAGCTGGCACGGAGCAGAGGAATCAGGTCTGCAGATCCCCCTGCCAGTTAATGGGCTTCATGGCATACCCACCTCCATCCCCACACCAGGCCACATCTCCTTGTCACCTTTCCAGGATCTCAAGCTAAAGAGCATCTTGGGACTGGTGACTCCAGCGATCGCCATCAGCTTCGGAGTAGATGAGCACTTGAGCAAGACTGGGGGATCCCTCCTGTGTCCAGTGCTGCAGACCACGCTTTGGAGTGCCTCCAGCCCAGGTGAATAGGCATTGTACAACACAGTAGACATGGAGAGGTTGGTTGTTTGCCATGGCCAGAGTGAACTGATCTGGCACCGAGCTTGGCTGCACTTGGCTGGGATATAAAAAACTCATTATGTGTTATTATGGGACTTTAATAGGTTCATCTGTAAATATGGGTTGATTTATTTCTGGTCTGGAATTAAATTCACAGAAGGAGTTTTAGGACAAGTTTAGGGTGTTTTAGGTGGGCAAGAGGGATGCAAATGGGCAATATGGGGTGGAAGATTTTACATTTCCAGGCCTTCTACCAGAAGATGTGTCCAGCTCCTGGGACAGAGCTGGAGTTCGCATCAAGTGTGTCCAGGTGCCTCCTGCAGACTTGGGAGCACTCCAGCACAGGTGAGAGCAACAAAATAAACCGTGGCATGAGGGATGGGGGCCATAACTCATGGTTTGCTCACCCTGGGATGACCTAGGCAGCCTGAAGCTGCTCCTCACCTGGGCCTGAGGAGGTACCAGCCATTCGAGTGCTCTGCCTAGAAACTCCATGCTCGAGAAGCTGTGACTTCTTGCCCTTTCCATGCAGCATAAATGAAGACCCTGCGTGCCCAGATGTCTCCAGATGCAATTTTACTCAAGGCTGTAGAGAAGAAAAAAGAAGTGTTGAGTTTCCCAGCACGATGAGAAGCCCTGAGTAGAAGGATCCTGAAGCACCAGAGAAGAGGCTTCAGGCAGGTGGAATATTCAAGACACTTGTGCCCCTGAATACTAGGACCATAAGGAACGTAAGCTTAGCAAGGGTAAGTAATGGGAATGAAACAAATGAGCAAGTGTGGGGAAGCTGTAGAAAAACTCACGAAGCTGTGGGTTGAGAACTCTTCCGAGTGGCATACGTGACATGTGGTGACTGATTGCTTAGTCCAGAAGGTGATGTGAGATTGTAGCACGGACAGAACAAAGGAGCCATTCAGGTAATAGACTTGGCAGGACCAAATGCAGTTGTCATGAAAACTTATTGTTATATGATGAATAGTCTCAGTAATCCCTGCATCTGAAGACAAATAATGCTGTTTTGGAGAAGCTTCCTGGAAACTGCCCTTGCTGACCCAGTGGGATAATGTGACAGTGGAGCTTTGCACGCTGAGCTCTCACCCAGGTGAGCACAGGAAAATGCAAGGGCAGAACTCCTTGTGCCAATGGGGCAGACATTGCTCACCCAGGGATGAGACCATTCACCTTCAAAGAGGTCGCCAAGAGCAGTTAGTCCACAACGATGGGTTTGCACACACTGGATTCATCTACGTCACTAAATAAATGGGCCAGAGACTGGTTTTTTGTCCCTGAGGCTGTGACCCATCATGACTCCCATCCCCATTGCCTCTCATGAAGCCACATTCAGGGCTCTTGCTGGGAATGTTCTCTACCTTGAGCTATCCTTGGACCATGCCTAGATGCTGTTTGAAGGGTGCTGTTTGGCATAGACTAAAATCATGCTGAGGTGTGCACAGTACAGATGATAATGGGACAGTGTTTAGACCTGTGCCCTGGCTCTATTTAGTTTCCCATTGCGTGTGTAGCATGTGAGGAAAAGCTTATAGCTGAGGTGTGAGTCCTTGGAAGCATTTATCTCATCAGATGCCTTGTCCCAAGAAGAGACAGAGACTCCCAGAGGACAGGGCATGTCTCACAGCCGCATCAGCAATATGTGTCTGCTAGTATCAAGACATTGAATGTTGGCATAAGAATTAACTGAGAAAAGGTCTCTATGTACCTCTAATTCCATTGAAAAGCTTCTTCTGAGCCTAGAAGGGAACAAACCACATTTCCCAGCTCCAGTTGCTTTGGGCAGACTGCAAAGAGTAAGAGCAGGGTAAAGCAGTGGGAGGAATGCAGAACTCCTCTGTGAAGACTCACCAGGGAGCTGTGCCCAAGGCACTCACAACTCTGGTCTCCAACGGCTCCAGGCCATTTCTTGTATAACATTTTGTTGAGGCTTTCCAGAAGCAAAGATGTTTTGGGCGATGATCATTAATAGGCAATTACCAGCATGGATCCATCCTAAACATGCAGCTGAGCTTTGCTGGGTCGGGTGAACAGGTCTTGTCCAAACAGGACGTCTGTTGATGCTCCACTTCACCTGCAGCCTTTTTGCCTGTACAGACATAGAATGTGTCAATAGGAACTCTCACTCTGCTGAATTTCCTATGTGGGTTCCCAATATAAGGGAGGAGGATCAGGGAGATAGGAGGGGCCCACCTTCCAACGGCCCAACCTCCAACCCCCAAACAGCAGGTCCTAACATGCTGAGCATGTTGTTTGTGCCTTGTCGTACAACCACATGCCCTGGTTGGCATCCAGCAATGGGTTTCAGATCTTCTAGGCTAGACCCACCTCATGGCACAGCCCAGTAACAGCAGAGCAGAAAGATACAGCCATTAAGAACAAACTTATCAATGACTGATCCAGAGCTCTTTAATGTCAGCAGGGAGACTGGGATGGGAACACCCCGGACACCCCAAACCCTGCATCCCCCTTCATCATCTGCCTCCCTTGGGGGGCCAAATCTCATCACCACTGTCTCTCCCCAGACTGCCCCATGGTTTTGCTCTGTCTCTATTATATCACCAATCCTGTGCATTCACCAGGCCCACAACTCCTCCCAGAGGGCAACACCACCATTTGGCACGGGTCTGACTCCCTGGAGGAGCCCAGGCCAGGCAGCCCCACTGCTGCTCCCCACAGGGAGTGGTGCAGGAAGGTTGTGAACTGTTCGTATTCCCAAGAACGTGCTATTTCCTTCTAGAGAAAAGAAACAAAACCCAAAATAAACCAACGATTACTTAATGCTGCACCCAGAGCTGAACCATGCCAGATGGACGCCAGCACTAATGGCCCTACGTGCCCAGGCCGGGTTGCACACACAGTACCGAAAGACTCCAGCATTCTTCTGGTTAGGAATCAGGTTATTTTTCCCCTATCAGCTTTGGGAATCAGAGATGTTCTGTGTCTCCAGCATGCCCAAGAGCATCTGTCAATTCAGTAAAAACCCTGTGTTCTCTGTGACAGTTTTTGCTCCCTTTCACGACTCAGTAGCAGTCCAACACATGGTTGGGCTGCTCCGCCCGAGCTGTCCCTGTCCTGCCCATTCCTTGAAATCATCAAGTGTTTTTCCCAGGTCAAGAGCCAAGATCCTACATTTCTCAGCATTTAGTAATCAGCATGTGATGGTGTCAGGGTAGGGTTTCAGCAACTGCAAATAGTAACACCTCCAAAAGCCATCTTGGTACAAACAATCCAAATAGATGGACCCGGATACTTAAATAGAACAAAAGCTACATGGGAACACAGAAACATCCCTGGTGGGTGAGGGAGGGCCTGGCTTTTAAAAGTGATCATTCCCAGTGAATGTGCAATCTGAATGCTGCCGACAGGCAACTTTCTGGGTTAGAAACATTTCTTCCATGCCGGGTTTGGAGAGAGGAGAGGAAAGAGGGAACAACCACCATACTCTTGGCTCTGGGAATTTGCTTCTCTCAGCCTCACAAAAGCAGGTGGTGAGGTCAGTTTCCCCCTGCCCTTGAAGACTTTTCCAGCCTGTGCTTGGATATCCCTGATGGCTTTTGAACTAAGGGACAGTTGCTGCGAGGTTTGTTAGGGTTCATGGAATCCCACCAGCTGCTTCAGCTCCGCTCGTCTCTCCTGCATCTAGAAAGTGCCCAGAATCCTCATGGTGAATGCCACCAGCTGCCAACAGCTTCACTGCTTCCCATGAGCTTCATTATGTCTGTGCTTCTGTTCCATTCCCAGCCCTACCTGGACTCCCAGCATCCTAGGAGGATGTAGACTTGAAAAAAAGGGTGCTATGAAGTTATATCCAGGGGGCTCTGTTTGATTAAGATGTTGCGAGTAACACATCGGTGAATTTGGAATCTCGCTGCCTCACTCTATAGCTTGGTTCTGGTTTGCTCTTTGCCACATTGCCTGAAGAAATACAGTCTGTGACAATAGATTTTGTCTACCCAGCATCCACCTACCTGCTGGTCCTGTGTGCTCTGTGCCTGCCTTCCCAGGGAGCCACCACCTCTCCTCTCCTGTGATAAGTCCTGCAGGAACCTCACCACTGCTGTATCTTCACTTTCATCTTCACTTCTTCTCTGCCTTTTTTTCTACATCCAACTCAGAGGCTCTCCAACACGGTTTCCTCTGGAGAAAACAAGATTTGACCACCTCTGTGTTCAAAGCTTTGCTCAACATCTGGGGAAGGCTCAGGGGAGCTTGCAAGACAACAGCTTTTTCATAGGTTTGTACCTTTTAAGACCAGGACAGATCACTTCATCCTCCAGCTGGGGCTGGAAGGACATCATTCACACAGGGACCAGCTGGCTGGAACACACCACCCCAGGAGGTATCAAGGTAGATTTGGGAGCTTTTCTCTGTCTTTAAGATTCAGCAGGTGAGGATCTAAGCTTTTTTTTTTTCCTCTCTGAAAAGCTTCTGTACCCACTACTCTCATCCCACAACACCAGGGACATGCTGTATAACGCATCCACGAGTGTAGATGGCAAACCAGAGCATGTCAGGGCATTTCAGAGGCCGTTCCAGTGCTACCCGCAGCCCTGCCATCGCCCCAAGCCTCCACTTCAAAACAGAAGGTAGATAAGATATTGCCTGCTAATGGCTTTCCATATAAATATTAGGACCTTCCCTCTCAACCGGTTTACTCTGTCCACTGACCCCCTCGCCGGGGTCACAGGGAATGGGAAACTGTGGGAGGTCCCCAAGTTTTATTAATGAGAGGGTTTCCCTGCATAGACACATACCATGAGGCACCCAGGAGCCAAAGACACTGATTAATGGTACCAAGAAGGTCTGTTGTAGGGGAGCAGCATCGGAGCAGTGCTGGGGAGGGATTACCACAAGATTTAGCAGTTCAGGTGGATTAAGGGTGATTTGTCAGTTGTCTCCAACATTTGTTGTGGGTCTCCACGAAAAAAAAACCCAACCTAAAAAATGAGCAAGAGCTAAAAGTCATTTAGAATGGGAGCAGGAGACAAAACCACAGTCGTTACCTTTAGGTTTGAGGTTTGAGGTGCCAGCGCCTCACCACCCGCATAGGGAAGAGCTTCTTCCTTATATCTAACCTGAACTTCCTCTGTTTCAGATTAAACCCATCACCCCTTGTCCTATGGCCAAAGTCCCTGATGAAGAGTCCCTCTCTGGCATCTCCCATTGTCTCCCTGGGCCCCTTTGTGTCCGTAGCTCAGCTATAACCACTGTGCAGGCAGGACCCCGGTGTCTTGGGGGACACAAAGACAAGTCACAACCCCAGCACATGTGAGATAACAACCCAAAACAGAGAAGAGGAAGATTAGGTCTTACCAGACACTGGTCACACCCTCACAAAGCATCCTTTGGAAAGGCTTAGCTGCACCCCGGAGACAGCTCAATTGCAGCTTGTTCCAGGTCTCCAGCTGCACACTTGGGTTGCCAGAAGAAAGCACATTTGGGCAGTGACCCCCCCCCATACACGCAACATCTCTTTTTTTCCAAGAAAAGGCAAGGGGAGGGTGTAGAAGGGGAAAACGTAATAGACAAGTAGCTGGAAGTGTAACTAATAAAATTATAATGAAGACCATGCTAGCAACACATCTCTGGTTTAGCGGAAATCCAGATAAACAAATAAAGGTGTAGTTGAAGGACCACAGGTCTCAGCTTGCAGAGTAACACGGGACACACCGCTCTAGAATGTGACTCTTGCAGAAGGGACCATTTTGGAGTTCCCCGAGTGTGCTTGCCCCCAGTTATTTCCTTGAGCCTTCCCTAATGATGGGGCAGGCACGGAAGAGCCAACAAGGCAGCAAACCGCCCTCCCCCAGCTAATGAGAACCAGCACCCCGACAAGGGCTTGTCAGGAAAGTGCAGAGCAATCCCCGCTGGAATGGAAGCGGTCTGGAGAGCAGGCACATTCCCACAGCTCCCAGCTACCATCTGCTATAGCCAGGCTTGATTCAAACACCACTTCTCTGCACGGTTGACAAGTCCAGGGCACCTCCAGGTGAGCACCATGGGCTCAGCCTCCAAAATCCTGCCCCAAACCAGTGGCAAGCTCCACTGGGACATGCCCTGGGAAGGCTTTGGTAAAGCCAAGGATCAGCCAAGATGTCCATCCCACTGCCAGAGATCTCATCTGGGGCCAACCGTGGGGGTCTGTTTCATTTATTTCACTGTGCTCCATGTGGGGCTGTACACACTGAGCTGTTTTGCTGTTTATTTTTGCACCGCTGTCCTCGAGTTTCTAAACAGAAGGAACTTCCAACCCCAAAATGGAAAATGTTCCCCTTGCAAGTGGAAAATGCAAACATTTCCATCATGGCCACATAGGGCTTTTTCTCCGCAGGCTACTAGAAATCTTTCTGTGTTGAGAAATCCATCAGCAATGACCCTTGGTTGCGAATAAGGGTTCGAATCTACCTTTTTAATACAGCTTCCCAAAGCTGAAGCTCAAGGTGCCTGCTCCTAAGATGACCACCTCTCTGCAGAGCCTGAGGGAAACATCTTACTCGTGGTGCCCATCTCAGGTTTGTGCCGGGGATGGGGCAAGATTCAGGGCACACACAAGATCTACCAAGCAGCACATTTTCCCACTGTTGATTGAGAGTGATGGATGGAAGTGGAAATGAAAATCAGAAGCTATTTTGGCCATCAAAAACACACAGTGGCCACCTCACCTCGCTGCTTACGGGTTGACCAAACCACCCTGGGTTTTGATGCTTCCACTGCCACTGTTGATGAGGACCAAGCTCCCCAGCCCAAGCGGGGCCCCAAGGGCCACACTTGGACCTGGCGGCAGTGTTGGAAGGAGGCTCAGCTGGTTCCCATCCCCGTCCTCCCAGCAGCAGCCCCCAATGAGCTCCAGATGCGGGCCGGGGTGTGCAAGGGCGCGCGGCGCTGCAGGGAGGAGGCGGAGGCAGCCGATGCTGCAGCTTTTATCTCTTTTGCTTTGTTTATGAGAAGAGAATTAGCTCGTGGTTGCCAACAATCAGTTCTGGCGAGGGTGCTCTTCCAGGAACACTCGTACTGCCTCACAGCGGGAGGACATGGCTCGTCTTCCATCGGCTGAGACCCGAGAGTGGCCACTCACTGCTGTGGCTTGAGCCCAGCCCAGCCGCAGAGAGCGGGTCTGCAGGGATGGGTGGCCAAGCACCAGTAGCAAAGCTCTCCCTGCTCAACCATCTTCCCAGAGGTTTCTCCTCCCCAGGCACAGAGGGGCCAGCCAGCTCTGCCTTTGGGCTGTCTCAAAGGCTGTAGCATCCCATGAGTCACGTACTGCCTGGGATGCAAAGTCCTGCCATCCCCTGGGCAGGGTTGGTGGCTGTAAAATGAGCACGTTGGGCTGCGGGAGGCTTTTCCCCATGAACCTGCACCATAGAACTCAAGAAGGCACCACTGTGGCAGCCATGGAGAAGAGGGACTCAAGATCGTAGAGCAAAACTTCACCCTTTGAGTGCTTTGAAGGATACAGGTGACAAGCAGTGCCCTCGGGCTGCAGAGGCTGCCCTTGGGCTGGGAGCTCACCTGTGCTGCTGATGAGCATGCACATGGATGCCACATCTCTGGAGAGGTCTCCTGGACTTGGGACAGGGTGGGAGTCCAACAACTGAAGAAGCTGAAGCCCCATTTCCCAGCAGCATGGGGTCGGTGCGTTTTTCTGCACAGCACTGCGTAGGCCTGCTGATAGACAATTGGATTAAGAGTGAGCCAGCATCTGCTCAAGGTTATTTATTGCTTTTAAGAGGAGAGCTTTATTTGGGGTTATTTTTGTCTTATCTTATTTTTGGTAGTTGTGTTGGGGTGGAGTTATGGAAACATCCTGGATGCACCAGCATCCCCTCTGCGTGGCGTCACAAGTTTGCCAGCCCTGCATTAGCCCTGGGGAGACTTTGGCAGAAGCCTTCCTGCTCTACAGCTGATGTGAGCATCCTCCAAGCTGGACCACCGAGCTCTCCTCAGAGTGGGTGGCAGGGGGTGAGGTGCCCCATAGGGAGATGCTCTGCAGCTCTGTTAGCCAACCACCATCCCTTCCTATGTCACCAAGGGTTTGCAGGAAAACCTCCTCCATCCAACCGATATTGGAGATAATTTTGGCATTCTCCAACTCTGCTGCTTTACGAGCTCATTTGGGAGCTGCTTTTACCCAGAGCAAAAAGAAATCACAGCTGGATTGAGGGCAAATGGCAGGAAATTCCAGCCAGGGCAGAGGGCTCTGCACACCACAGCAGCTCCTGCTGTCATTTTCTTTCCACTAGCTTGAGAACCCAGCACTGGTTGGAGGACTGTGAAGATTCCTGAAGAAGCTCCAGCACTTCCCACATACCCATGGGACCATGGCATGGGAGTAGAGGGGGACAGTCAGGACTGTGGCGATGGGCAATGCCAATACCTGGGGGATGGAAGATCCTTGTGCTAGAGCCTTTATGGGTAAATCACAGCGCCCTGCCATCCCATGGCAGCACAACACCGCTGATGCCCAGATGCTGCTGGAGCTGGAAGTAAGAAAAGACCTACCATGGTCCCCTTCCTGCAGCCAATGCTCAGCTCTCACCACCAGAAAGGTTCTTCCAGTCTCATTTCCTCCAAACCTTCCCCTCCAGGCCCTTCCAGTGGCAAAGGCTGAGCAGAGGCAGGGCTTTGGCAGCTCCCAGCCCGTCGCTGAGGTGCAGCCATGCAAAGGGAAGAGGAACAACACACAAGGCAGCGATGAGCAGGGTGGTTTGTGCCCGCTCATCTGTTTTGTGGATGTACAGGAGGGTGTGAGTGTTTGAGGCACACGTGTGCTGCCTGCACTGGTGCACATGTATGTGCTGGTTGTGCATGTTCGTGTGTGCTTCCCAAACCTGACATCTGAAATCCTACCTGTGATGCCTGCGGCTCAGCACCCTCCTGCTCTCAGGCCTGCCCTGGCTGCCACCCAAACCAGCATTGACATGTCTGGGATGTTTTCCTCCTCCATGCTGCCTTGTTTCAGCCCATCTCTGCAGTGAAGCCTCCCTGTCTCATCTCAGCTGCTCTCTCACATCTTGTGTTCAGCTTCTGATGAACAGGGTGACCCACAGCTTTGGATTTTGCTGTGTATTTGTTTTGCAGGGGGAAATCCATGAGGTTCTTGACCTATTAAAAAAAGAAAGAAAAGAATATATAGAGAGATTTGATTACAGCATCACCTTGCTGCCAGACTCCTTAGAGTTTCCACCTGCACACATGGGTCCGAATTGCCACCAACTGGTGCTTTCTCCAAGGATGAGGCAATACCCAGCTGGTTGTTTTGAACCATCACCCACCCACAAGCTGGGTCAGGCCAGGTTTGTTCCTGCGTTCATGTGGCCAAGCTGGTAACAAAGGGTTAACTCCGAGACGGGGTCTCCAGTGTCCCTGTGATGCTCCACCATGGTCCCTGCAGCAGAGGTCTCACCCCAGGTCAGGCTCCAGCAGTCCCAGCACAACAGGTTCCCACTTAGGCAGGGAGCATTGGCCCATGGATGTTTATAGAATCACAGAATGGTTTGGGTTGGAAAGGACCTTAAGATCATCCTTTCCAACCCCCTGCCGTGGACAGGGACGCCTCACACTAGACCGTGTTGCCCAAGCTCTGTCCAGCCTGGCCTTGAACACTGCCAGGGATGGGGCATTTACCACTTCTTCAGGCACCCTGTGCCAGTGCCTCAGCACCCTCACAGGGAAGAACTTCTTCCTTGTATCTAATCTGAACTTCCCCTGTTTCAGTTTGAACCCATCAACCCTTGTCCTATCACTACAGTCCCTGATGAAGGTCCCTCTCCAGCATCCCTGTAGCCCCCTTCAGACACTGGAAGCTGCTCTGAGGTCTCCACGCAGCTTCTCTTCTCCAGGCTGAACAGCTCCAATGTTCTCAGCCTGCCTCCGTATGGGAGGTGCTCCAGCCCCTGATCATCCTCGTGGCCTCCTCTGGACTTGCTCCAGCAGCTCCATGTCCTTCTTATCTCTGGAGGAATGAGCTATCCTGGCAGCTGGGGAGACTGGAGCTGCGAGGAGAGCCCAGGCTGGAAACACATGCATGTCATTTCCAGGTGCTCAGAGACACCCTCTGGGGCCATCCTCTTTGGAGGCCTTTTTGCTTTACTTCATCATCCTAAATATTAAGAATTCCACGAGGCTGCCACAGGGAATGGGCCCTTCCCCTTCCCCAGAAGGCCAGACCAATTCTTTTTACTCACTCTTATTCACTGCCACTCTGCCAAGAAGGTGCTCAGTATTTTATATACAGACAAGAATCCATCTGCCCAGAGATATATGACTCAGGACAGCTTCTTGCAGGGGCTGGCATAACCCCAACCTGCTCTGATTTAAGCCTATCTATTTGGAAAGGGATTAAGCAGAAATTAGCAGCTGTCTTGCAGAATAACAGCGAGAGTGCAGGATCTGTGCTCTTGCTTGGCTCAGCGAGAGCTTCCCCAGGAGGTGGGTCCTAAATCACAGTGAGAGGAGCCCATCCCACTGGGAATTCCTTCCCTAGCACCAGGGAGGGCATTGGAATGGGTTTGTTTGGGTTGTTCTGGTGTCCTCCCTCCCAAGTGGATTTCAGTGGAAGTGTTTTATAACCCTTAGAAAAATGAAAGGCAACAGCCACCACTACAGCATGGTTTTCATCCCAGGGAGGAGGATTCCCTGTCCCTGGCAGCGAGGGCAGAAAGAGTGGGAGAAAGGAGCCAGAATAGGACACAGCTCTCCGGGAGGAACCTCCTGCTGTGAGTTAGGCTCTCCTGTTGGAAAGGATACTGCAGTGGTACCCAAGCTCAAAGAAATCCCTGGGTGAAGGGGGGTGATACTGTCACCCAGATTTGAAACAGTTTTGATGCAGTTGTGGCACTTGGGTTTGCAGGAATTAAAGCAAACAAAGAGCAACTCAATGTTGGGAGGGTGCTCAGACACTCATGAACACAGAGAATCACTCATAGAATCACAGAGTCACAGACTGGTTTGTGTTGGAAAGGACCTTAAAACTCATCCAGCTCCAACCCCCTGCCACGGGCAGGGACACCTTCCACTAGAGCAGGTTGCTCCAAGCCCCTGTGTCCAACCTGGCCTTGAGCACTGCCAGGGATGGGGCAGCCACAGCTTCTCTGGGCACCCTGTGCCAGCGCCTCAGCACCCTCCCAGGGAAGAGCTTCTGCCTCAGAGCTCATCTCAATCTCCCCTCTGGCAGGTTAAAGCCATTCCCCTTGTCCTGTCCCTAATCTTATGAAAAACACCATCAGGGCAAGATGGGCTCCTTCGTGCCAGCTGAGCCAGAGCAATGGCTGTGGCTCTCCTGAGCTTGGAGTAGGGTGACACTAAACTCCATTGCCCAAACTGGCCAAGGATGTGCAGAGTGTTAAACGTAGCAACGTGCTATTAAACTGTGAGGCCTTGTCTGTGCATCTGCATCTGGGGAGCATCTCCCAACAGGACTCCTGCAGCTCCAGGAGTGGAATTTACGTTGCCTGCTGAGAGCTGGGGTGCTTTGTGCTTGGGCTGTTCCTGAATAAACCAACAGCAGCGTGGAACTACAAAGAAAAGGAATTGTTACTGCAAAAGCTGGAAAATGCCACTTACTTCACACTGAGCAGGCACAAAGACCTGAGTGATGGCAAAGCAGCATCTTTCTTTATATAACTTACTATAATCAATAGTGCCTTGGACTGCTCTGTACCACTACTGGGAAAAGCTCATGCCAATGCCAGACCATCCACTGCATGCACATCTGTGGTATTTGAAGGCTGCAGAGCTGAAAGAAACTCTTTGGACAGGAAAAGATATTTTCAGACTGTCAGCTGCACTCAGTCAGGATCAGTTATAACCTCACTCCACATGTGGTGGCATTTTAATGAATTCCCCCTTCCTCCGGGGACCATTCTCTAACCTAATTCACACCAGCAAAGGGTGTTTCTAACTGTGCTCCAGCTCCCCAGCGCTTTGCCTGACGTCAGCTACAGCACCGTGAGGTCCCAACACCACCCTAGGACTGATTCTGCACAGCCTCTGCTGTCGTTTGCACTCCCAAAATGGGGCCAAAACGGAGCTGCTCCTCCTGCTGGCACCCACCACTGCTGGGTATGGGTTGTGCAGACTCATGCCCTCGAAGAGACAAGTTTTACTGGGGTATAAGGATTTGGGTAGCTGGGAGCAGAAGACAGCACACAATATCTCTCCTTTTCCACTTTCCTCCCCCTGAGTTACACACAGCCCTGTCTTCCCAGCATGCTGCTCACAGGGCTGCTGTTTGGGGCTGGTCTGGGGTTTTCCTCTTCCAACTTGAGGGATACAGCTATTGTGCAGAATGCATCACCAGCCCGTGGACAAGGATGCTGGTTTTACCTCTCAGAAACACCTCCTGGTTCAATGGCCACATCTCCAGCGAGCACCATGAGCTCTGCAGGCTGCAGAAACCTCCATGAGTCACATCAACAACCAAAGGCACTCAAGTCCTTCCCCAGAGGACCCTCTGCTATATCCCTCTGGCCCTGAATTCATCAGCTGGCTTCTCCGGTAACACACTCACTCTCATGTCATCAGGAAGGAATTTGTGCTCTGTTTGATAACCAGACATGAATCAGTACAGCAGCGAAATCCTCAGACCACAAAGCATTTCAACAGGTCTTTTAAGCCTCCTGCTCTCATGTGTAAGCTGTCCAAGGACCCGCTCATTCCCGGGCATCCCCGGCCCCACTCGTAAATCAAAGCATTCCAGGCCTGGTTTCCTCTCTGCATCCACGATCACTCACAGAGGTTTCTTCTTTAGCAAACTTAATCTGGGCAGTTGTTCAAAAATGTTAAAATTACCTGCTCCTTTTATGATATAATGACAGCCTGTGGAGGCATAATTCAGCCCAGACCTGAAGACGACTGTTTTAAGGTTAAAAAGTCCTCCAAGCTGAACTTTATCCAACAGCCTCAATAAAAAACTCAACTTGCCCAGTGTTAATTTTGGTTCCTCTCACTAATGAAGCCACGTAGGATCACAGCCAAGGGGGTCCCACTTTGCTTTATCCCAACTTCACATATTCAGCACAAGGTTTAATCTGCTTCATGGCACCAGATCCCAGCAAGGATTTAAAAGGATCTGGTTGCTAACCTAACTTGATTCCCGTTGCCATCACCTGCCCTTGTCCTCAGGGAGACCCTCTGGCTCCAGTCTTGCACACCAGGAGGCCCTTGTAGTTCTTTTCAAAGCCATGGTTCAGCCAAGGGCTTAGACAATGAGTTAGTTCCACCAAAACTCCACTGTTGGCCACGCATCACCACAAGGTCCTTTAAAACCATAAGTGAAAATGTCCCTGGGAGGTCAGATACATGAATAAACGTTAGGTAAGAGAATATGTAGTTACACTACTGAGTTATTGTTGATACTTGCCCAGGAGCCCCATCCCCATGCAGGTCCTGCTGCCCTGACACACAAACCCTGCTTTCACCTCTCAAAGCACCCAAAATCCACAGTCAGGGCTGGGAAGCTTTGCTGGGACTCAAGCCCCTCTCTGCTCAAGTGGCTCTTCACAGCGCCCAGGGAGCAAGGTCCTCATGTGCCACCAATGCACGGTGACATCTGCCATTTGACAGCTCCTTCCCATCACGGCATTTCCAGGGAACTCCAGTGCTCCTGCGCAGGGAGAGGGTCTGGACCAAGATGCTGCTCTGAAACAAATGCAGAGGGAGTAACTCTTTCCTACAGGGATAAAAAGGAAAGACCTGTTAGTCCAGCCTGTAGGGGATAGAGACAGGTTTCATGTGCCATCGGTGCAGCTGATGGGGTTTGCATTAGCATCCCCCTTTCACAGCGTGGGATCCGTGCTGACCCCACATCTTGCTCAGAGACCTGAAGGCAATTGTACCAAAGGGACACAATGACAACCCTGGTGAGCAAACAACATTTTCCCAATCATCTTGTAAGATCCTCTCCCAAAATCCCATCCAGACAGCACGTCCTGCCCCAGGCCCAGGGTGCTGGTGAGCAGCAAAGGGGGTCCCCAGGGATGCAGGGAGACATAAACCCCCCTGGTGCACAGTGTCCTGCATGGCAGTGGCAGAAGGGAATCAGTCACTGGATCTTCAGACAAGCCCCAGCCCCTGAGATGTGGGATCCTGATGCCCCATCCACTGCCGGCAGCCATCCCTGCACGGAGTGCCTTGGATCTGCACAAAGCACAGCAGGAGAGCCCTCCGGGAAGATGTTTCACACCATCCTACTGTTTTGGATTAGACCCCAGCTGCCTCCTGAGCTGTTTAAATTTACAGGTCTGAGAAATGAACTTTCCACCCAGGCAGGGGCTCGCCTAGAGGAGGGACTGAGCAGAGAGCATTGGGTTCAACACCTCTCCAAAACCAGCCACGGGCCCATTACAGATCTGATTCCAGCCAGTGTAAATCAGAAAATGACCCTCTAGTTATCAACTGCCCTTTTGGTTTACTCCCCTTTGCAGCCTAGATGCACCAGAAATGCTTTGGAAATGCACATTGCCTGTGGAAAAATGCCTTACTATGGAAAACAATCCTAAACCAACATCCATGTACCAGCCTCCAGGAACCGAGGTGAAGCACCCTTTGCAATTAGCTCTGCCAAGTGTTTCCTTTAAGATTTCTCTGCCTCCCAGCAGGGAAATCCATCAGGAGTCAGTGTTACAGCGAGGAAAGCAGCACTTCAGTTGTTCATAATAGTGAAATGGGAATGAACCAGGAGCTTTTCCCCCAGTCTGTTAATTTTGTTAAGGATAGGGTTGCTTTCCTCTCCCTCACAGACACTGACTACTGGAGATGCCAGGCTCAGAGAGCTGCTCTTGGCACCTCTTTGCAGCACCCTCTATCTCTCAGCAGGGAGCCAGAGACACCCAGGGACCGGGACATCCTCAGGTCTTGATGACGTTTTCCAACACGACAAACCAGCCCTTGAAGGGGGAACAGCCTTTCCATCCAAACCTCTCTAACCAGTTTCTCCATTTCTCCTGATTTCCCCAATGACCTAAGGCAGGGATGGACCCTCTACCTGCAAATCCAGAGTCAGCCTATCTCTACCTGGAGGGCCAATATCTACACAAAGACAGACACACCATCACCTGGGCAGCACCCTGGGGAAGGCAGATTCACGTCCAGCCTGTGCTGTCACCACCAAGACCCAAAAAGCCCCAGAGTCCACCCAGCACCACCGCCACGGGCTCTATCTTTAGATTATTTGCAATATCTTCTACCCAGCAGAACTTCTCAGTGGATATTTGAGTCACACACCTTCCCCACATAGCCCATTTGGCTGAAGGGGAAAATTCACAGGGAAAGAAGGATATAGAGGGGCCAAGAACGTTAGGTAGCTCCAAAACAGGATTAGACATTTGTGTGGATGTCAGGAACTAGACGTAGATGTCAGGCTAGGCTTAGCACAATTAGTGATGACCGTCTTGGCTGACATAGCAACCAAGTGCTGCAGGACTCCCAGCAACATCCATCTACTGGAGGCCAAGACAAGAGCATCTCCCCCCTCTCTCCACACACGATGTGTCTCTTCCACTATCCCGAGGGAAGGTCTTGGTGGGACTCTGTCTCTACCCCAGCCAAGAAGCTGCTGTGCGGAGCAGAGAGGGACAGGGCTGGAGGAGCTGGGATGGGACAGGGAATATCCACGCTGTGTCTTTCCCTTTGAGTTTGTAGCCTGGGCAACTCAAAAGCCCAAGGCAAAGAGACAAAGGTGCCTCCATGCCCAGGTAATGTATTCTAGAGGCCTCACTGCAAATCCCATGATTTCTAGCACAACCTCACAACTACTCAGTGATTACTCACTCCCTGCCTGGGGTGCATTAGCAGCATCCCCATCACCTCACAGCTGCCACACAGTCACCAACCTCACTGGGTCCAGCCCCAGGGGAGCACCACGGAGCTTCCCAGGCTTGTCCCCAGCTTGCTCCCATGTGGGTGCCAGGGCTCCAGCATCCACCCAGAGCATTAAGTGCTTCCAGGCTGGAGAAGCCCCGGCTGCTGCTTGGCGTCACTCACACTGGGGAATGGGAGCCAGCGTCTCCCTGCTGCCTGCGCAAGCACACTGCACATGTCCCAGAGGGAACATTACAGCCTTCAGTTACCCAATTAAAAACGTGTTTGAGGGGATTTGATTACTCAGTTTGACAGAGGGAAAAAAACCCTCCGGGTCCTGGCAGCAGTGAGGATTTACGAGCTGGGGCTTTGCTTCAGGTCGCTCTGAAGCTCAGGAGAGATGTAGCAAAGGAGCAAAACCAAGAAAACCCCAACCAGGGAGCGATGGTGTCTGCATTCCTGCTGCTTGAAACAGACGTCTCTCCTGGCAGCTCCAGCCCCCCCTGGCTCCAGGGTCTCAGGGAAGGTGCAGCAGTGGGCAAAATGCACTGGAGAAGGTTGTCTCTAACATCCTGCACCAAGGGCTCCCCGTGGCATCCAGGAGCTCCACGTCCTAAACCAGCTCCACTCTCCCACCTTTCTTGCTCAGGCAGGAGGTGATCAGAGGTGTAAATGCTTCCCCATTGCTCGCAGATGCCTCCTAGGGACGTGGTGAATGCTTTCTTCCCAGTTTGCTAAAGGGCAGAATCTGCCTTCTTTCTGATCCAGAGTAAACACAGGCCTGGCATTAATTCTGCTGTGCAGCTGGGATCTCTGCTCCTGGGGTACCCCCAGTTCCCTCCCCTTCATCTCCCTGTAAAAGCATCACCCTCAGGTTGGGAAATGAGGGAAGACAAATCCCACAGCCGTCTGCCTTATTGCAGCGTGTGAACAGCGTCCAGAAACGCCTCCAGACAAGATGATTATGAACAAGAGATTTGGGATCACGTATATTTATTGCCACAGCAGTGAATGGGAGACATGTGGCCACCAAACCCACAGCATGGGGTCAGAGAAAGCCAGCCTGGGACTGAGCATCTCTCTTAGGGCCCCAGAGCATCCTCATCCTCACCCTCCTCACTTGCTTCAGGCCATGGCCAAGGACAAGGTGCCAAGTTAACTGTGCTCCCACCTTGTTCCTCACTTGTCTTCGTGCACAGCACCAAAGGGTCGGGTGTTTCTCTTTAAGGCAATATTAAAATGAAAGGAGAAAAGTTATAAGTTATTTCAAAGGTCTCTGCTTCAAAAACTTTCAACCCAAATTTACTCACCAAGCCCATAAATGTTCCTTTTATTGCACACACAAAATAACCCTCTGCAATATGACTCCCCTAAATTTATGGTTCTTCCAGAGCTATTAATTCAGCCCAGGTCTTTCCTTCTTCTTTTATTTTTTTTCCCTCACCTTAAGTAGAATAATTCATAAATACTTCACGCTGGAGTGTACTTTATGAGCATTATTATGATCACTTGAATGTGGAAATGCCTGTGAAGTTATTACGATAGTTCTAATACACCACAGGCTCCTCAGTGGTATGGTATAAAGCAACTTCATCACACACTGGAGGGAAGAGCCCTCTTGAGAGGCCGTTTATTTGGCCAAATAATAAGGATCCTGTAGCCCATATATGCCTCTGAACCCAGTCAATGAAAATGTCTGGGGAGAGTGTGAGTTTGCTGCACTCCAGCTCATGAGGGTGATGCGCATTGCTGGCCAGACCGAGACAGGGCTTTGGGCCACAAGTTTCTATACCATTTTCAGACCCAAACCCAGAAAAAAAGGCAAAAAAGAAAAAACGGCCAGAGGTGCATCAGCAGGATGCACAAACACATTTAGAAGAGCAGGTAACTCACTTACTTGCAGACCCCAGGCATGCAGGGAGGCACTGAGAAGCTGAATTGCCCTCATTGGAAAGCAGACACTGTTTTCTGTCACCCTTGCACACATCACAGGGTGGCACGCTGCTGAAAGCCAGGAATGAAGAGTCACAGGGCTGTATTCCATATTTCCCCAAAGATGCAGCTGAAACCTATTGGTTTCTTGAATGGAAAGAGGCAGAACACTACAGCTATTAGACTACACCTACATGGAAATAGGAACTCACCAAAATGAAACCTATTCTCCGGGATCGCTGAGCCATACAGGGCCTTTCCTCTGGGTACCTCAAGAAAGGGCCTTTGCACACGCATCTGGATTCTGCATTTCTCCTCCTCATTCTCCCATGTAAAATGCATCACTGGGGGCAACCAGGGCTGAGAAATTGTAAAGCCAAAAGTCAGTGGGAGCATGTTTGGATTCCCTGATGCGTAGGGATTCCTACAGATGTGCTGTAGGATGACAACCCCTCCAGCACCCAAAACCTTCCAAACCAAACCTCCAGCTGCCCAAGACCTTCCCTAAGACCACCCAGAGAGAGCTGCAGAGAGAGCCCACAAGCCCTGCCTTCCTCTGAAAGCCCTGCCTTCCTCTGAACCACCACTGCTCCCCAGGAAATCAGTCTTTTTCTCTTGTAAAGAACTCCTACAGTAATTGCCTTCATCTCTCAAAGGTGTCTTGCAGCCACAGAGGTGCAAATATTTATCCATACTTGGAATTGCAGAGTGAAGCCTAACTAAATGTTCCCAGACACTTCAGCAATTGTTGTTTTAAGACCTGAACCATAGACACCTGGCTGGAATTAATCAGCAGATGGGGACAGGAGGGCAGAGCAAAGCCCTTATTAACCCTTCACACATCAATGTCAAGGTCATGGGGTGTTTCACTGGGGCAGCATGTACCTAGATGTCAGCTGTCAACAGCCTGGGGATCCCAAAGCAAGAAATGTCCTCCACTGATCAGGGCATGAACTGGTAGCAAGATGAATCATGTTCCTGTCACCACTTGAAGATTTGCTGTGCTGAGGCGCTCGCTTGGGAAGAGCTGCAATAATACATGTTTATGAGTAGATACTAAATACAAGAATAAAGGACCTTCTGGATGGGCTGTGTCTAAAAGCAACAGGAGTTTACACGTGTCTTTAAAGGAAAGCTTTCACTTAGCACCAGTGGTTGCAGGCAGTTCCCATCATCACCACCTCCCCATCAAGATCAAAGATGAGAAGTGATCAAGCACAGACCTGGAAAACCCCCGCAGCCTCTCCTATTCCCACTCCTCTCCAGCACACCAGCTGATCCCAAGTCACATTGTCCCAGTCTCAAGCCTCCAAAAGCACCCAGCATCAATGACTTCTCCAAAGTCACTGTCCTGGGAGGGTCAGGACAAGGCTGTGCCCCCGTGACTCCAGCTGGGGTGAACTGCCCCTACCCGAATGCTCTCAGTTCCTTTCCCTGAAGGGGCAAAAAAGTCAACAAAGCTATGGACAAACACTGGCACAATGTTCCTTCTCCCCTACACAGGGGAAGGAATTGGCATAAGAAGTGCAACCTGAAATTAGAAGGCAGCTCCTCAATGGCTGTGGCATTGGGTACCAGGACAAGCCCAGCTAAACCTGGCTTAAAACAGAGCTGAAGCAGAGCAAGGTCCTAAGGCAGGACCCACAAAGCGTAACTGAAGACACGTCCTCCATGGAGGAGCAGGCTGTGCTTTTATGTGCAGCTAAACCTCCCAGTGAGATCCCCATGACGAGGCACTGTGGAGTTTATCTTAGTGCTAACCACACAAACCCCAGGTGGGGATGTGGTTGGTGTTGATGAAGTACACCAGGATGAAAAGACAGACAACCTCTGCCCCGTTCCTTGTGAGACGTCTGGTGATGGAGCGCTTGCCTGCTTTGAAGTGGAGATGGATGCAAGAGCCAGGCAGGTGCAAAGCCTTCCTTGGCAGACAATGTGCCACGGAGCTCACCCTGCAAATCCACCATGTGCAGTTTCTTTGGGTTGGGGGGGAAGGATTTCTAAGCAGATCATAAACCTCTGCATGAATCCCTGCAGTCCATCCATTTGAATCATCTTCAGTCCTCCCCAAAAGGCATGAGAGAGATGTTTTCTCTGCCGCTGATCCATGACATCCCCCTGCTGCCGAACAATTCTGATTGTAGAACTTAATGCAGAACTGAACTTTATGTTTTAAAGCAGAGGAGAAAAACCTTCCTGGAGACATCAGTGTAGGTGTCAGCTCATCGCCAGCGACAGAAAGCTGCATTCTTGACTGATGTTGGTTTTGATGGCCCATCTGTTTGTTTTCTTCAGTTTCCCCTCCTCGACAACTCCAGGAACTGGCAATCTGTAGAAGCTGGTTTTTGTAGGCTTTGCTGGCAGGCTGGGAGCTGTTTCCTACAGAGGATGAAATTGGGGCAGAGGAGGTTGGGAGGAGGATGCAGGAGACCAAAGGAAGGGGAGAAGCAGAAGAGCAACGGCACTGTAGGGAGAGGGGAGGTCAGTTTGGCTGCAAGTGAAGATTTGGAGAGAAATTAATGAGAACAAGGGGCTGAGTTGAAAAGAGGAAGTGGATGGGATGGAGGAAGGGTCAGTCTCAGCATCCAGCTCCCTTGCTCCCCCTGCACCTAAGCAGGAATAGGACTTTCGTTTCTTCTCATTCAGTGTTGAGATGGAAACAGTTTGGGCTTCCAGTTCACCCATTCAAAAACCAGCCTCCCTGGTTCCCAGCTCAGCCAGCAGCAGAGTCCAACATCAGCTCCCTGGAGAGGCAGCTGATTCCAGAGCAGCAGAAAATGACCCTACAAACAGGAGACAAGGAACAAGGTCCCCACACAGACCGTCCCACCATGTCAGGCCAAGGGCTCCGTTTCCCTCATAGCTTCTTTCTAACAGTGACCATAAGAAGATGCTCAGAGACATGCAAGAACAAGACATCTATGGTATTATTCCAAGTCCTTTCCCAGTCTCCAGCTGTTTCCAACTCAGAGGAACTCTTGAGCCAGATGTACTTAGTAACCCCTCAGCAATTTCTCCTACTTGCAATTGCCCAGTCTCCTCTTAAAGCCATATAAACTTTCAGCATCCACAGGCTCCTTTGACAAGAGTCAAAGTGTGGGTGAAGTTTTCGTGTTTGTGAGATGTAAACAAGCCCTGTGGAGCAGGTCAGGCCACACGATGCCCTCTTACCATGAGACGTTTTGTTTGGTATAAACACCAGCCCCAGGTCAGGGCCATAATCTCTCCCAGATGCTTTTGTCCATGGGCCTCATCTAAGGCTTCAAAACCTAAAGTGGGGGATGAAACAATCCCCACCCCCTGCCTTCTTTCTTTAGCATCAATTTTTTCTACCTCAAAACATATTTCCCTAGTGGAAGAGGTTGGAGAATGGTTCCTACAGGAGATGGCCATGGTTCTCCTCCACACAAGCAAGAGTGGAGCTGCTGTAGAGCACTGCAGGCAATGAGGCCTGTCAGGGAGTTTAACCCGACCTGTCAGTCAAGGTCTCTATTCCCCAGGCTCTATCCCCATCACAAACCTGTCTCACAAAGCTCAGTCCAACATGACAAGTGTTTATACAGGACTAATGAGTGTCTCTGTCCCCAAGGACATCATGGATCACTCAGGCACCGAGGTCCAGGCACACGTGCCAGTTCCCTTGCAGCATGCAGGCTTGCAAAGAGCATGCAGGAAGCAGCCTGGCATGCTTTGGGCTATGCTTCTTTCCACAGGGAATGTGTCAGGAGCTATAGGTTGCTCTCTGGAAGGGATGGCTGGTCCTGCAGCAAGGCTCTTGGCGCCAGCACCATCCTCCCAGCCCGGCTCTCTGCAGGACTGGCCACCAGAACAGCCACATGCTTTAACCATGCAAACCATCTCCTGAGAAAGAAAAGCATCGTTTTCACATTGAAGTGTCTTAAATATACCAGGATTTGAGTAGGAAAATGCCAGCCTCTTCCTCAGGTCTCTATGCTACACCATAAGTAATCTGGTGCAACTCTCTCCACCGCTCCTAGGAGCCCTGGCTCTGCTGGATTGGCCTCCTGAGCCTCTCTGGAGAGGTTCAATAGCCACACAAAGCCATGGGGCCCATCAGCAAACAGCTGTGATGCTGGGTTTGGGCCATGCATTCCTGACAGCCGCCTCTGCCCACACAGGGGCTCCTTCCAGCCAATTCCTTGGGGCTCCATAACCCAGCAGCCTCCTCGGAGCAGACGTGTGTTACCCACATCCCACACAGCCCAGGCTGTGCTCTACCACAGGGCGCTGCTTTCGGATGGGGAACCTGTGGCCGGGAAGGAGCCATCCTTTCCACTCTCCCCCTGCATGTCCCCACTGCCATGGTCAGAGGCTGGTGGGACCCACGGGTGACGATTCCCCCTAGCTTGGCCCCAGCAACATCAGTCAAGACATCAGCTTCATAGGAGAGGAGGAAAGGTGCTGCCAGCATGGCCTCAGCTGGGAATTGTGATGCCTTTGGTTTCCAGGAACATTTGGGTGCTTACCTCCCTTAGCCCTTGGGAGATGCATAACTTCATCAGCGCAGTTGGTGCCCACCTAAATGGATTCTTCCTTCTCCACACCACTCTCCTCATGCCCTTGGCAGCTCCTGGGATTCACACTCACACCTCTGGATCTCATGCAGATCTGGGCTCTGTGAGAGCACAGAGCAGCACCAATGTCCTGCAAAAACCAGAGCGCAGGAGGCAGCAGTGGAGATGCAGAGGCTGCACCCAACAAGCTCTGGTCCACCACAGGTCCTGTCCCTTTGAGCCAACTCTTTAGCAGTACCTGGTTCTCCCACACCTGGAAAGCCCTGAGGCAAAGGGCCTGATGCTACAGGGATGGGCAGAGATCCTCAGAGCAGTGAAAGGTGCGTCACAACACATTGACTTATTTCATATCAGTGCCCAAACAGGCTTTTGCTGGTAACGACTTCCAGCACTGCTGCCCCCGGACTGGGAACTCCAGCAATTATCCTATAAAAACCTCAACTGGAGAAGATAAAACTCCCAAGAACTGGAAGACACGGCAAGGAGAGGGTGTACGGGCTTCCATGTGTTTATTCCATGGTCTTCAGCTTTGCCAAGACCAAGTTGAGCTTGATAGCATCAAGTACAACCGTGCCCATGGCAAGACTGAGCTGTCCCATACACTCCCAAGCAAAGGAGGATCCAGACCTACAGCAACTCCTGTCGTGCAACAGGAATGAGTCCAGTCCAATCACAGAATCATGGAATGGTTCATCCAGTTCCAACCCCCTGCCACGGGCAGGGACACCTTCCACTAGAGCAGGTTGCTCCAAGCCCCTGTGTCCAACCTGGCCTTGAACACTGACACATTTCAAAGACCTACCAGATCCCATTGTTGTCCCTCCTTACCCAGTTCTTCTTCGTGGATTCCCAGAGGTGAAGCACGGGTGCAAACAGCTGCTCTATCCTTTGAAAATCACACAAAAAGTTAGGAAGAGAAAAATTCTTTCTCTTTAGATAAACCCGGGATGAAACCTCCCTGTTTCTCTGATTTCTATGATTCTATTTGCCACAGTAAAATATTTTTCTCTTCTTTAAGTGGAGACAATGAAAACATTTTGTTCTCCCCAAAATAAAACTTTTCTCTGTGTTCAAATGCGTGTTTGAAGGCACTTGCAGTCCCCAGCTTTCTTAATTAAAGGCAGGCAAATTTCAAATGGAGAATGTCACAGTGTAATAAAATGTTAAAGTGTTTAATTTCAAGCATATCTCAAACAAGGCCCTGATGCTTTTCATCTTCAAAATACTCTTGTATTTTTTACTTCAAACTTTGGTTCAAGTTGTAAATAATTTCAAAGGAACCAAAATAGCTTTTATTTTCCCTACAAACAACTGTTTCATCTTAGTTTCAGCCAGGCTAGCTTAAAGTGATTGGAGCCAGACTCTTCCCAGTGGTGCCCAGTGGACAAGAGGCAAGAGCTGTGAGTTGAACTACAGGAAATTCCCTTTAAATGGAAGTGAATTTTGATCTATTTTTTACTGTAAGGGTAAAACACATTCCAACACATACAACACACTGGAGCAGGTTGTGCAGAGCTGTTGAGGGGGTCTTCATCCATGGAGATAATCAAAACTTAAGTGGACACAGCCCTGAGCAACCCCCTCTGGCTGCTCCTGTGCTGAACAGAGGATTGGATTAGACGATCTCCAGAGGTGCTTTCCAGCATCAACCATCCTCATTATGTGGGATTTCATCACCAGATCAAAAAGGAAACACCCAGGCCCTGCAATCACCTCCTTGGGGATACACCAGCCCCATCAAACCACCACGAGCTGCAGCATCACCAGCCCTGGGGAGTGTGAGACTCACACCGAGCTTTGTGCTGTTCTCAAGCTCCAGCTTGTGGGATTTTTGCAATAGAGTGTTTAAAATAAAATGCACATTTCTCACCCTCAGAAATGAAGAGGAAACCTGTAACCTCTGCCTGACCTGTAAGGGGGGAAAAGCAGAAGGCAGATTAGTAAAAGAGGAAACCACAGGCATTTCAAAGAGCATCCTGTGAGCAGCTAGTCTGAACAAGCTGGATTTGTACAGACCTTACACCTCCTGCTTGGCTCCTCCAGTGTCCAGTAAGGTGTAAACTCTGAAAACCCTTCCCAGAGCTGGGATTTCACAATGTCCTGTGCCTATTAAGGCACCCATTCCTTCCCCTCTTCACTAGACCCACGAGCTTGATCCTGCTGTCAGTGTGTGCTGGAACCAGCCACCATCAGCACTCAGCATTTGCTGGGCACATCAGCTGGGTCAGCACCACGCAACAGGCTTCATGGGAATGCCAGTGACTTGGGAAAGCTTGGGAAATGCCCAATTTCCACCCCAAAAATAGGTAGAAAGAAAAGTAAACAGTCTGTGGATATTTCTCATTTTGGCTTTTGGAGAGTGTCAGGATCTGTCATAATCTCCACCTAAAGACCTCTGATGGGTTCAGGAAACCAGAGTATGAATGGAGAAAGAGGAGAGTGTGGAGATCTCAGACCACATTCATGCCCCAGACCTCCCTCTCTGGGATGCTTTCCAGATGCAAACATTTTAATGTCCTGGTCATGAAGACAGACATTTATAATGCCCTAAACTTCAACCAGGCTCCTTGAAACCACCCAGACACACATGCAAGCCTTGCACATGTGCACGCACAGGAGCAATCCATAGCCCTGTGCACAGCACAGTGAGCTCTCAGCTCCAGCACACTGCCCTGGGCAGAGTCTGGAGAGGGTTAGAGTTTAGCTGCCAGCAAAGTCCCACATCCCCAGTCTGCCCAGTGAGCATCTCGTATCCTTTGCTTTGGTCCAGCAGCGGGACCTTTTCAAATCTGGCTTTTGGGAAAAGCATCTCAGCCCCTTATCACGCTGAGGTCAAACTTACCTCTTCTGCTTTCCCCTTGGAGAAAGGACCCTTTCCCGTCTCAGCCCCAGCCATCTCCTGGTGCGAGGGGACCTCTACAGCCCGCTCCGAGCATCTCCCGATGCAGGCAGAAGCGGTCGGGGGGGATTCACTGCCCTCCCACGGCAGACTCCGAAACAGGCTTGGCTGTGGCTTCCACCGGTGTCCAAGAAGCTGGATTTGCTGTAATAAATAGTAACTTTTGAACAAGCCAATAATTTCTATCGCAGGTTCCTCCAGGTGGGAAAGTAACCGAGAGCCTCGGGGTTGCTGGCGACCTGCAGGGCTGCAGGAAGCCCCCATCAGCACAAGCTCTCACTGCTTAAAAATGAGCATTGAATTCAAGGGAGATAAAAGGAAGATGCTCACATGGAAGTCACTGTCTTTCCACATTCCCTCCTTTTCTCCCCCTCATGTGAGCATTTGGCTCACAGATTGAAAAATCAAGCTATCAAGTAATGGTAAAACACACTATTCCAGGTGAGAGGAGCATGTGGAGATGGGAGAGAGGCTGGAGCAGGGTAGAAAAAGCTGCTTGGGAAAACACCCAGCATCAGGAAGGACCTGATCCTGCACAACACCTTCCCTTGCCTTGCTGTTACCTCCTCCAAATTGGCAGGATTCCACAGGAGTTGGGCTCAGCACAGAATTCCTGGAGGAATTGCAGTGCTGGAAAACCAGCTCGGTGCAGTGTTCACTTTATACTTCCCAGAGTACCTAGAGAAAATGGACTTCCATGAGGCCTGGCAAGCAGAGCTGGGCTACCTCAGCCCATCAGAATGTGCTCAATGAAATACCTCGGTGAGCAGGCTGATGGGTTTGGAAAGAGGACACTTGCTCCAGATCCCGGGACTGCAGCCAGTAGATGGCATTCATATGCTGCCCTATGCACACGTTTGCTGTCGTGTGCTACCAGCTTTAAACTGCCTTGGAAAACATGAGAAAAAACGGTTTTATATAAAAATGGAAGTAAAAGGCAAATATTCACCTTTTTATTCGTCAGAGATGACCCTGCAGCCTTCGACAATTAACTTTGGAGCCAACAAGTGTTACGGAATTCCTGGCGTCTCTTTCTGTCTCCATGGATCTTCTGACTGCTTCTACTATAGAAATATATATTATATATATAAAGAAATGTAATGCATCCCTAAAGCATCCATAAGTATCTTGTGTATCCTGGACCACAGGGATGCCCAAAATCATAGAATCATAAAATGAACTGGGTTGGAAAAGACCTTTAAGATCATCAAGTCCAACCGTTCCCAGCACTGCCAAGGCCACCACTAACCCATGGCACTGAGGCCTCGGCTACACGGGGTGTGAACACTTGCAGGGACGGTGACTCCAGCCCTGCCCTGGGCAGCCTGTTCCAATGCCTGAGCACCCTCTGGGGAAGGGTGATCAGGTATTGAAGGGTAATACTCCACCATCCCTCTGACCCAGGATCTACCAGGCTGACCATGCATGTGGCTAGGAGCTGCCAACATTTGGCTAGCACTGATATGTGTCACTTTCCTTACAGTGACATCCACTGGATTGAGGAAATACTGTCCTCAGCACCTCATCCCGCAGGAGCCACTCATAGAATCATAATCATAGAATCCCAGCCTGGTTTGGCTTGGAAGAGACCTTAAAGCTCCTCCAGTTCCAACCCCCTGCCACGGGCAGGGACACCTTCCACTAGAGCAGGTTGCTCCAAGCCCCTGTGTCCAACCTGGCCTTGAACACTGCCAGGGATGGGGCAGCCACAGCTCCTCTGGGCACCCTGTGCCAGCGCCTCAGCACCCTCACAGGGAAGAGCTTCTGCCTCAGAGCTCATCTCAGTCTCCCCTCTGGCAGGTTAAAGCCATTCCCCTTGTCCTGTCTCTACAGCACCATGCTGAGACTGCATGAGAGGGCAGAAGACAAACCTTTACACTTCTGTCACTGGGGGTCACCACTAAAGCAGGAGTTACCTTCATCTTTGTACAGCACAAAGCACATCGGCTGCACAATGCGAATGTGGGAGGGAATTTGACAGAAGACATCATCAAACTAACCTGCCTCTGCCTGTGGCTGGGTTGAGGCTTTGGCCCGAGCTGGAAGAAAGGCTGTTGGATGGAGCCCAGGAACCAGAAAATCATTGCTGCTTCATTCACTTTTAGATTTGCAAAGGAACCAGCAACGGTCTCGGGCTCTGATGCAGTTACAGGCTCTCTGGAACAGGAGCTGACACCCTAGCACAAGGAGGACCGTGTGTCAGGTCTGTCTGTACAGCCAGAAGCGAGACCAGTGCCTGAGGTTTAGGTACAAATGAGCTTGGCATCTGCAAGGCAAGATGGACCATCAAATCCTGCATCCTACCACACGCTGAGGCCACCTGTGACTTCCTCAGTGAATGATGCACCATATTAAAAAGCCCTCCCCTTCCCAGCCACCCCTCCCCAGCTCCCACCTCTCCTTGAGGGCTAGATCCTGCTGAATGATGGGCATCCCTCCCTCCCTCCCACTGAAAGCAGCAAGGAGACTGTGCTCAGCCCCGGCAGCATCATTCATCCGGAGGAAGAGTGCAGGGCGATATTTGGTACCTCGCAGCCAATTGGAGGAGCAGTGATGCTGGAAGGGGGGTGCTTTCAGCTCCTCTCTCCTCCCATCCTCCATAGCACCCCCCTCCCTGTCAGCACCACCACCACCATCCTCCTCACACACAAAAGCAATTGGCTGCCTTAGAGCCGAGGCTTAGCCAGCTGCAAGCAGAACGTAATAATCGACTACCTTGGAAGGGAGGGAGGCAGCAGAGGAAGCAGCAGCCATGGAAGAATACAAATAACTGCCCTCAATTCACCCCCCCCCCCGCAGCAAAATCCAAACCACCAAGCAAGGAGTGCTGTGAGAAAGGCCGACCTAGATGCATCCCCACACTGCTCCGCTGGGAAAGCCGCACACGTCTGTGCCCGGATCCAGGCGCTGGACCTCCTGAGCAGCCCGTCTCCATCGGGAGGAATGCCTACCCGGGATACAGGCAGGATCTTCTTTGTTCCTCACTAGCCACAGGCACGGGTGAGTACAGCATCATCTGGGCTTCCATACTGCTGGGTGATGTCTGATATGGAGAAATCACCCCACTCCAGCCTGGGATTTGCTTCATATCTTTCCTTTCTCTTCCTCCCTCCATGATGTGTTCAGGGTTAGCAGAAAGCAGATGACAGCGGCGGGGAGGAGGGAGGGAAGGTGGGGTCTCTCTCAGCCCCGAGGTATCTCCTTTGCCTGCGTGTAGGGAAATCAAAAATGGAGACATGTGTGGCGGTGGCATGGGCATCGCATGTAGCCCGGTGTGAGGACAGAATGCAGAACGTGTGTGCTGGGATGGGCTGCGAGCTGCCACGCTCCCAGCAGCTCCCTGCTCTGATCCCAGTCTCTGCCAGTGCCTGCCATAAAGATGGGTGCTGGATTTACTCAGGCCTCTACATAGCTTCATTCCTTTAAAGCAGACAGACACAGATTTATCTCCCTCCAGATCATCATCAGCGACATCCCCTGTAAAGACAAGCCTCCAAAGGAAGCAGAAAAGGCACTGGCTCTCTAGAAAAGCTTTACAGCAATGGGTCAGGCTCTGCTAGATGCTGATTTCCCTGACACTAGGGGACAGACAGAGCAGGCACATCCACTTGGGAAATCACCCTGGGTCCCTTATCCTAAAAAAAATGCATTATTATCCAGCCAGTACCTGGATACATTTACAATGTAAAAGCTGAGCTCAGGAAGAATGTTCAGGACTGTCCTGCAGTGGGTTAATGCACATGCCCAACATAGGAGCTGGTTTCACATCAACATGTTCTGTACAGGATAAGGCCTGACCTTGTCCCCTCCAGACTCAGGTGCACCTAAGCTCAGCCACAGCAGCATCCAGGGTACCTGCTCTCTCCAACCAGAGCTGGTCCTGAGCCCTCAGCCCAGCCCTGCCCCATTTCTCTCAGGGAGAAGCGTGGGGATGGAGAACAAACCAGGAGCAGCAGTTGGGAATTGCTCTGGAAAACCAACCCCCAAAGCCACTAACTTCTGCCCAGGCCAGCAAAATGGTGCTTCTGCCAACCCAACCTGAAACCAGCCTGGGAGGAGCAATTTCTTCTCTTTCTGCCACACTTCCTTTTCCTCAGCAGAGATGCTTGTTTATGTTGAGATTAGTATTGGAAGAGAAGCAGCAAGGGAAAAATGGGTGGACATCAGCCCAGACAGTGTTGATTCTTAGCCAGAAGAGCTAAGGCCACAACAGCACAGAGATACACCTACTGCTCCAGCCCAGGGCCAACCTCACCTTCTTGTCCAAAGCATGTCAAGTAGCCCCAAATCCCCTTATCCTTCCTTCTCTGTGGGGCAGGGTGTCAGCATACCTGCTCTGAATGGTTTGGTGCCAACCTCTACCTTCCACCTTCCAGCCCAAGCCCTTCCTCAAGGGACCTGCTGTGCAGCCAGCCCCTCTCTGAGCACCATGGGGACCACAGAAGCCACTTTGCGGATGGAAAACGTGGATGTGAAGGAAGAGTGGCAAGATGAGGACTTCCCAAGGTTTGTTCCCTGCCAAAAAAGTCAAGGAGAATTTGATTTCTTCCTTTAAGAAGCCTGCAGGGCATGGAGCATGCAGGGCCCTCCCACCAGAGGCAACAGGAGTCTGAACTCCAACAGGGCAGTTCTGGCCAGAGAACAGAGCTTTTGTAGCAAGGCTGCTCTGAATGCTTAGGAATTTTGGGAGGCTTCTGGCAATCCTCTGTGAGCACACCAAGGAGAGGGTAAGGAGCCAGTATGGAGCACAGGGAGATTAGTATGGATGGATGGATGATTATAGGGATGGGTGGATGGATGCACATGGGGGTGGATGGACTCCTTCCCAGTCTCTGAATCAAGCAGCATCTCCCCAAACAGAGCAGTGCTGCTTTGCCAGGAATTTGCCACAGGAAGCAGAGTCATTGGGCTGCAATGACCACTGGCACTGACAGGCAGAACCTGAACGGTCGCAAACCTTGTAAGAAATGATGTGTGGGTGACAGAAGGTGCCAAAATGGCATCTTTCACCTTCGCAGGCACTTTATTAACTGTATAGAGTACCAAAAAGAGCATCCCTGTACGCTCAGTGTGCCCTGAACTCCCCACACCCACCCAAAGGGTGCACCCACCCCAGTGCTGCCCCACACATCCAGCACGGCCAGCACCAAGCCCTGCTGCAGCTGGGGTCTGGGCTGCTGAGGGGCTTTTCAGGGCCGTGTCTCCCTGCCCCAGCTGCAGCTGAGCTCCCCGAGCAGCCCACAGAGCTGCTGTATGCACAGACAGAGGCACAGTGTGCTCTGCGCGGGGGCACACGCAGCCCCTGCCCTGTGAGAAAGGGTCTCCTGTTCCCCTTGGCACCGCGGCTGAGCCTGGCTCTGTTCAGCGCGGCTCCAGCTGCAGCACTGATCTGAGCACCTCTGTCTGCCAGCACAGCACCCGGCTCACGGGGCACGGCTCATCCTTCCGCTGGCCCAGAGGTGGGCTCAGCCAAGGCCTTGGGCTCCTCAGATGGACCTTTTCTTTCCTCTGAGAGCCGAGCTTTGGGCTGATGGACCTCTGCCAACCTCAGGCTCCCCCAGAGCACTGTGCTGACAAGCTTTTAATTGAGTAGAAGGGAAAGTGAGGTACAGAAGGGAAAGGATTGACTCAAAGCTCCCCAAAAGTCTCTGGAAGTGTTGAAGTCCAGGTTGGACGAGGCTTGGAGCAACCTGCTCTAGTGGAAGGTGTCCCTGCCCATGGCGAGGGTTGGAACCAAATGAGCTTTAAGGTCCCTTCCAATCAAACCAGCCTGGGATTCTATGATAAAATCTAGGACAAACCTAGTCTAGCACCCAGACACCCAGGCACTAACCCACGCCATCACCTTGGAGCAGGAGCTGCCAGGCTCTGTTTCACACTTGTCATGCAAGCAGCAAACTGACCCCAGCCACAGCCAAGCCTTCGAGGGGCATCTCTTCTGCAGAGCCCTCAGCACCATCCAGCATGGGCAGCATCACTCCCACTCAGCAAACAAAGCACAAGGGGAGGCAAAGGGATGTCACCGTGGCTGGGTGGCAAGGTCCCCAGCCTGCTGATGGACTGCTGCAGAGGGATTAAATCAGGAATGATGCAAGTGCAATAGAGCCCAGCCAGCCAGGAGGCAAACAAGTGACTGCAGCTGTGTTTAACTAGCATTCAAAATAAAGAAATGATCATTTTCAAGACACTTCCCCCCCTAGAAGCATTAAAATAATAGGGCAGAAGCTGCTGCATGTGGGACAGCAGCTCTCCAGCAGATGATTTGCTGCATAGCTATTTTTGCTTAGCTGTGATTAACCAATCTTGCCACAAAAAAAAAAAAAAGACCCAACCATATCGTAGACAAAGCTCTGGGCTGGGAAAACTGAATTCAGCCGCTCCCTAAGGACACACGGCGACATTCCCATCCCTCTGGGAGCAGCCGATCTGCAGCACAAGCTCAAAGGTGCATGGCCAGGGCGCTGAGCGAGCGGCGAGGAAAGGGTCCCCCCTCCTGCCGCTCCCGGAAGGTTTCTGTGTGTCGGCTGCTTGTGCAGCGCTGTCCTGCGCTGATGCTGTGGCTGCCGCGGGGCGGATGCAGGAGCATGCTCACTCCATCAGCATCCCGCGGCTCACGGGCACTGGAGGCTCAGGCTGGTTGGGGCCCGAGAGAAGGTGCTTTAGAGAGGGAAAGTGAGCAGCAGGCAGGAAAATGGTGGCACCCGGCGCTTAAAGAACCTGCTTCCTTCAGAAAATCTGGGGCTGGCTGCGTTCGGGGAAGGAGGATTTACCCGAGAGGCTGGGAGGTGGTGAGCTGACCCCCTTGGGGAAGGTAAGAAAGGCTTTTTCTTCACCTCTGACTTTGGAATTGCTTTTCTTAGATGAATCCTAGCACCGGAGCACAGAGTGCCCGGCTGCAGCACGTACTCGGGTGCAGCTGGGCCTGCTCCTCTTGTGATGCTCTATCCCCAAGTTGTGCCAGGCGCCGGCTCACAGACAAACGACCAGCCAGGCCCCCTGCAGACAAAAGCAAAAGGGAGGAGGAGAAGCTGGAGGGGGGCAGAGGGACCTTTCTGGGTGTTCAGGAATATTGTGGCAGCCCACAGGGTCAGGGTGCTGCGCAAGCAAGGAGCAAGCGCCTTTGATCAGGCCTTCAACTCTCATAAATATACAATAACCAGCTAGGAGAGGATTATCCCTTAATCTAAATATTTATAGGGCTTAATTTGGCTGGTGGCTCTGGTGTGATGCCAGCACAAAGAGGAGCCTTTGTAGGGCACAGCCTGTGGATGCAGAGGTACTGGGCTCCATCACCCCTGGATCACCCCATCCTTATGGGTGCTGCCCTCAGACTGGTGGGTACCCCCTGTTCCACCCTAGGGCTGTCCCAGCACCCAGGATTTCATGCCTGGGGGTGTGAGCTCTTCCCCCCTTGAGGGGGAGCTTCCAGCAAGGGGCAGGTGAAACAAGAACAGCTCAGAAGGTCCATTTTAAACAGACCTTCGACAACATGAACTTGTTGGGGGGTTGGTGGGGTTTGATCACCAAGGGACAGTCACAAGGCCCAGCTCAAATGAAGGGCAAAAGTGTCCAGGAAGTGTCCAGCTCAGGGTGGCAGTGCTGCTCAGCCACCAGCCAGGGTTCCTTGCTGCAGTACTGGGGGCCATATCCTGACTTCACTTGCTCCTGACCAATATTGGGGTAACTCCAGCAACTTCCAAAGGGTGACAAGCACGTAACGAGACTGGGCGTTAGCATCTGTACAGGCAAGTCAGCTTTTAAATTAACCAGTGCTTCCAGCTTCTGGCTGGAGACACAGGGGTTGGTGCCCAGAGGGTGAAGGAGCCAAGTACAAGCTGCAGATCCTGACCTCTGCCATGGAGCCGAAGAAGGGAGCAGTGGGTCAGCCTTTGGCTCCGTAATACGGATTTGAGTGCTGGTACCTGCATCTTAGCTCAGAATGAACCTGCTTCCAACCCTCAGCAGGGTTTGGGTGTCACCATCAGCTCTTGTCAGATGGGGCTGAGGTGAGGATGAGGTGACAAATCTGGGATCACACCTGAGGTTTGATCCTTGTGTCGAACACCAACTGCCTTAAAGCAAAGGTGTTCTCTCCTGAACAAGGAGGCAGCGGCCTCCTGGGAGAGGTGGTTGTGTTTGGATGAAGTTCTGCTCTGCTGCAGCCAGGGCCTGTGACAGAAAGGAGGAAAAAGGAGGAAAGGCATTAGCAGAGAGCACAAAGTGCTCTTGTGCTCAACATCCAGCACTAGCTCAGCTGCTGCTGGGATCAAAGCATCCCTCCCTGGGCTTAGGAACAGCTGAATTCAGGCTGTCTGGACAGCCCACTGCATTGCCTACACTGTGCAAGGAACAGGAACACAGACAACTGCAGAAGATGCTCCCTGGTCCCCTTGATGAGGTGCCCTAGAGCTTGACACTGCCTCTCAGACTTCTGATGGAGATAAAAATGGGGATAATGTGGAGAAAGTGAGGATCTTACCAGGCTCACTGGGGACAGGATTTGTTCCCGTGTCCCTGGCTGGATTTTCCAGCCTCTTGGCTGAATGGCAGCATGAAGGATGCATTGGTGGGATGGTTTGGAGATTACCAGGGATTGCACAGTACTCCGGGCAGAGAGCAGAGCTGCTGGGTTGCTCTTGGGCAAATCACCTGAGGGTGTCCCTCAGGCTGAGCTTGCAGGCAGAAGGGAAGGGGCAGAGCACACAGGGGGCTGCATGTTTTTCCCTGATGTCCCCAGTTCTCTCCACTGGCTGCCATGGAGGGACTTTCTCCTTAACATTACCTGTCACCTCCTGTCTTTTGACCTCCACATCTTCGCTTGTCTGCAGACCTCTCCCAGAGGAGACAGGGATGGAGTCACTGGGCAGTCCTACAGAAGATGAGAACACATCCTGTAAGTACCAGCTTGCAGTTAGGGCGGAAGCCAGTTCCCTTGGAATATCCATCAAAATTCCCATGTGGAAGGCAAAACCAGCAGACATTTGAATTTACTAACCTTTCACAAGGAGCTGGGGGAGGAAATAGGTATCTTGGAAGTGTGGGCACTTTTATCCACCCAATACCTGCAGGTTTCCAGTACTGCCCAGTTCTGATCCACCTCCCTTAGCTTCCAAGACCATAGCCTGCAATGTGATAATGACAGCACCATGTCTTGCACTCAGGATACAGCACGAGGACAACCTGTCAGTTATTTTCCTTTTAACTCCAGCTCCCCCCAATACTTTAAACTTTAACGGGGCGCATCGTAAGCGGAAGACACTTGTTGCACCTGAAATCAACATTTCCCTGGACCAGAGTGAAGGCTCCATTCTCTCCGATGACTTCCTGGACACACCAGATGACCTGGACATTAATGTGGATGATATCGAAACTCCTGATGAGACAGATTCCCTTGAATTCCTGGGGAATGGGAACGAACTGGAATGGGAAGGTAAAAAGCTGGTTCTGGGTGAATGTCTGCAGGGGCAGGGGCTTTTTTTAACCTCATTTTAAGCACTTTTGACACCACTCACCACCAGCAGCTGAGGACCAACTTCCACAGCAGCGAAGCACAGCACACACAACCAAGCCCCATCTTCCACACAGCATCTGCCCCAGCAGGATCCCATCTATAGCCCGGGAGTCTCAGTGCTGCTATCTCAGCACTTCTGTCTGGGATGGGGCAGGCAGAAGCAGTTCAGGGACTTGAAAACACTGGTTTAGCCATAATTCAGGATAAGGCATAGGCTATGGACACACATTCGCTTCCTGCTGCAGCTGGGCCACCACCCCGGGCTGGAAGGTACCAGTGAACATTCAGACATCTCGGCTAACACGGTCTTTGCTAACCTGGCTGGTTTTGACTGAATGGGGCTCAGGGGGGCTCCTGCAGGCAGCTCTGCTGGCAGATCACAAGACCGATGGCACAGGCAGTGTCCTCTTCAGTCAGTATAGATGGAGCTGAAGCAAGATCTAACAAAGAGCCCAGTGTCCAACCTGTGACTGCAGGTACTATAAGCAGCAGCATGAGATGTTAAGCTTATTTCTGTTGCAATTTGGCAATGGAGCAAGATTGGAACAAGGAACCTGGAGAGGGGCTGTGGACAAGGGCCTGTAGGGACAGGACAAGGGGAATGGCTTTAACCTGCCAGAGGGGAGATTGAGATGAGCTCTGAGGCAGAAGCTCTTCCCTGGGAGGGTGCTGAGGCGCTGGCACAGGGTGCCCAGAGAAGCTGTGGCTGCCCCATCCCTGGCAGTGTTCAAGGCCAGGTTGGACACAGGGGCTTGGAGCAACCTGCTCTAGTGGAAGGTGTTCCTGCCTGTGGCAGGGGGTTGGAACTGGAGGAGCTTTAAGGTCACTTCCAACCCAAACCATTCTAGATTATTAAGAACCACAAACTTACACAGATCAAAGCTGCAGATGACCCAGATGATCCTGTGGTTGTTATTGTCTGTAATTGCACACCAAAACTCTCACAGAGCCTCTTCGTACATTGTATTAAAGGCAGAAATGTTTGTCCCTCTCCCAGATGACACTCCTGTGGCCACAGCCAAGAACATGCCAGGGGACAGCGCAGACCTGTTTGGGGATGGTGGGACAGAAGATGGGAGTGCTACTAACGGCCGGCTCTGGAGGACTGTCATCATTGGGGAGCAGGAGCACCGCATCGACCTCCAGATGATCAAACCCTACATGCGAGTGGTGACACACGGAGGTGAGGAGGAGGGCAGCCTGCTCCTGCCTTGGTGGGTTTCCTTCAGTCCATCTTTGTCGAGCTGGAGGGGATGCTGTGACTGATTGTTTTGACTGTCCTTAGGGGGAAGTTACTATTTGTTTTGTACTGCTGCGTGGCAGAGAAGCACAAAGCACCCAGCTCGTGCTGAGAAACATACAGCCACTGGAGCAATGCTTCAATGAACAAAAGTAGGGATAATGCTGGCCTCTGAGCAAGAGTGACTATACCCTGACCCTCAGCCCGGGTTAAGTACCTGCATCCCCAGTGATGGAGGGCCTGCAGGTACCTCAGCCCTCTGTAGCTCAGCACCTGAGCTGTCTCCAGAGGCACAGCTAAAGGCCAGCACCTCCCAAGAGTGACCATTCCTGAAATCCAAGCAAAGCCCAGCCACAGCCCAGGGCAAAGCTCTCAGCTCTGTGCTGTGATACACACAAACTCCTTCCCCAAACCCCATGTGTATGTTATAGCCAAAACCAGGAGCAGAGGCAATTCTAACTGTGTGAGAGGTCTGTAAGAGGGACAAACACTTACCTGGAGATCAGCAGAGGCATAAAAACCAGCCCAGGCCCAAATTTAGCGATGCATCTTCCCTTCAGCATTCACATCTCCCCCTGGAATATGTCACTGATGCTGCCTGTGTCTTTCTTTGCCAGGATACTATGGAGAAGGTCTCAATGCCATCATTGTCTTTGCTGCCTGCTATCTGCCAGACAGTAACCTGGCTGATTACCACTACATCATGGAGAATCTCTTCCTGTAAGTGGCTGGTCAAGGTCTGTGAGGGAAGAGGAGGGCAGGGGAGGTAACTGGGCTCTGGGGAAGCAGTTTCCATGTATTCAGTGCATCCCGAACCTCAGCTGGAAAGAGTTTGAATCCAGGCCAAAGGCACCCAGAGTGCAGCTGCAGACTGGGGCGAGCACCACTGGGTGAGACACTGTCAACAGAGTTCATATCCAAGTCCAGTGAGTCAAAGCATTCAACCATTCAGTGTTAATTATGCCAGTGATGGACTCATGAGCAGGGCAGAGCATATGTACACAATGCTGAAGAGCTGGTAGATGCTCTTGCTAGGCAGAAGAACAGTGCAGGGATGTCCATCAGTGACCTCAGAGAAACACCCCTGCAGGGCGTAAGGAAATAATAATCCTACAGTGGTGCCAGATTCCTGCTCTGTTCCAAGGTATACGAAGAAAGGGTCTGGAGGGCTTTTGGGGTGGCACACAGGCACTTGAGGAAGCCTCAGGGACCTTTTTTGAATCTCATATTCCTGTTCCTTCTGATCACCACCCAACAGATACGTGATCAGTAGCCTGGAGCTGCTGGTGGCTGAGGACTATATGATCGTGTACCTGAACGGAGCAACGCCCCGCAGGAGGATGCCAGGCCTGGGCTGGCTGAAGAAATGCTACCAGATGATAGACAGAAGGTGAGAATCCCGTTGGTGTTGCCTCTTCATTCTTCCCAGTCCTCTTCCCACATCTCTTCCACTGCTTTCTCACAGCCTTCCCAGCCAGTCTGCCTTCCTCACTCTCCAGATGCTGCAATTCCATCCTCTGTTACAAGCTTTCTGGCTTACTCCAGGCTCTCTTCATCACCCTCTTTGCCTCACAAGCACCATCACAGAGATGAGCCTAATAAAGCAGTGCTCCTGCAGCCTGCCAGCTCTGAGCTTAAATAGGGCTCCTAAGGCCACGGGCAGGGCTTTTGTCTGGAGACACCCACCTGAGGCTGGTCAGCATCATGACACTTGTTAGTGGCCTGACAGAGTTTAAGGAAAGGTGCTTTGAATCTGAGTTCTGTCCCATGGCTCTTCCACAGGCTGCGTAAAAACCTCAAAGCATTGATAATCGTGCATCCCTCGTGGTTCATCCGGACAGTGCTGGCCATATCCAGACCCTTCATCAGGTAACTATGATGTGTTCCCACTACATAGAACATGTTCCCAAACTTGGCTGGGTTT
The DNA here is from genome assembly GCF_004027225.2 of Strigops habroptila. Lineage (NCBI taxonomy): Eukaryota > Metazoa > Chordata > Aves > Psittaciformes > Psittacidae > Strigops > Strigops habroptila. The sequence continues at coordinate 3,703,065 of NC_044296.2, read as the reverse complement.
GCAGTGAAAGTTTAATCTCACAAATTGGATCTTAAGATCACCTTTAACTAGTAGCAACCGAGGTGACACTGTTTGTCTCTTGTCCTACACCTCCCTGATGCTTCCAAGGCCAACTCTAGAGGTGATTTTAGGAGACACTGTGGTGGTTTGGATCTAGATCAAAGTTTGTCCCAGTGGGTAGTGCATAAAGATTTCCTGGGAAGAGCAGGAATGATGGTCCCTTTTTCCTCCTATGGATATTGAGGAGCAAGGGTCAAAGCAAAGTGAGGTACCTGTGTGGTCCCTCAGTACCAAAGTGTGGCACCTCACCACAACTTGTAGTCTTTGGCATATCAGCACTGGGAGGAGATGGGTACATTCAGACTATAGAGGATACAGAGATGCAGAGATCCCCATTCCCATTGGGAAACTTCTGACTTCCTATGGAGAGAACATCAAAACAAGAGCTCAAGCACACACTCTTTCTTTCTCTGCCAGTGTGAAGTTTATCAACAAGATCCAGTATGTTCACAGCCTGGAGGAACTGGAGCAACTCATCCCAATGGAGCATGTGCAGATCCCAGACTGCGTCCTACAGTGAGTGTCAGAGGGACCGTGGGGCACATGTGGCTCTGAGGAGGAGCAGGTCAAAAATCCTATGTAGCAGGATATCGTTGAGTCAAATCCCATGTACTGGAACCTTATCCCACTCCTATCCTGGTGCCAAGCAAGAGCCTGCACAATGTGCTGGGTTGCAGTTTCTGTCACCTTCAGAGCAAACATTGCATTTTACTAAAGGTGGACAGTCCTGACTGGTGACATTTAAAGACTGTTTCCTGTTTATTGCAGATATGAAGAAGAGAGGATCAAGGCCAGAAAAGAAAGGTAAAATTAATGCTGGGGGAAGGGAGAAGGGGTGTGCACTCATTTCTTAGGATGTTTTTGCATTCCCTCATCATTATTTGTGCTATAACCAGGGAATTCTGTGTTCCTCCTACCCTGATATCCCACACAGCCTACACTTACTTTCTACTGATTTTCTCAAAGTAAGCAAAAGCTGCAGGAGGGAGAAGCAGCTTGATTCGAAGGTTATTTATCCATAGATCTGTTCATCTTAACCCCAGGAGCGCACTCACTCTGAGCATGCTCTGCAGGTGCTAGCAAAGGTCAGCAGAAATCCCTCTCTGTATGAAATGGCACATTTTCCCCATACGACCCTGCAAACTGACCTTAAAGTGAGAGCTGGTGCTTATTTTAAATGGACTTCATTCTGCTGAAGTGGCTTAAAGAGGGACATTAGTTGACAGTTTGTTTTGTTTCATTTTCTAGACCTGTCACCAGTGATTTCGGTTAGAGGTGCTGGCCATGAACAGTGATAGCAGTTGGCTCTGTTAAAAGCAAAAGGCAATCATGGGCAGAGGAAAGACCAGCTGGGTCAGCACGAGAGTTATCACAGAGTCACAGACTGCTTTAGGTTGAAAAGACTTTAAAGCTCATCCAATTCCAACCCCCTGCCACGGGCAGGGACACCTTCCACTAGAGCAGGTTGCTCAGTTATAGTGATGTGCTCTAATAACACCTCCTCGAGCCGGTGAACAAACTGGGAGGTGCCACTGTGGGAGTGCGAGGTGTCCCTGCCCATGGCAGGGGGGATGGAACTAGATGATCTTAAGCTCCTTTCAAACCCAAACCAGCCTATGATTGTATGATTTGGTTCATTAGCTGTTTGAAAGCGAGTCGTCCAGCCCAAATCAGCCAGCTCCCTCCCTCTAGAGCCACAGAGGCATCCTGAGAGCACGAGGAGTGTCAGGGCTGTGTGTCACAGGGACAAGAAGCTCACAGTCCTTTCTGACCAGAGCCCTATCTGCTGTCTGAGGGCCAGCTATTGCCCTAGAAATCCCTGGATAACTCTATCACACTGCTTGCCTCTAGATGATAGATTTCAAAAGTGATTTGTGTTTACAGGGCAGAAGAGAAGCAAGACATGGCTGAGAAGGAAAGGTAACTACTCTTTTTTTATTTATCCTTTACTTACAAAACCAGTTTCTAGTGACAAGGGTGGCCCTACTGGTTGGTGGCCCCCCTGGGGAGGCAGATCTGACCCCTCAGGAGATGTCTGGAGCCAACAGGACATTTCTGAAGTGTCTGGGACCTGAGAAAGCCTCTCCTCTGCTCACACCTCCCTGTGCCACCACTTTTGTGGTGTTACTGACCTTCACCTGTGCCAACAGATTCCTGACACTGCCTGTTACCTCTGCAAGTGAACCCATTTGGTCATGGAGCAGAGCCAGAGGCAACCGGGGACGTTCTCCTGACATTCAGCCGTAGCATTTGTGGGATGGTGCAATGCAGAGGGCCAAAAACTGCTGTCGGGCACATCTTGGCTGTCTGTAAAGGCAAGATATGAGGCTGTAACATTAGATGGGAAGGAAAATTCTAGGGAGGCTTGGAAGACAGTGTCAAAATCCTAGGCCAGGATAATTTGGCCTGGTTTTGGCTCTGCTTCAGAGTGATATAGCGTCTCTGTTTTTATTCTATCTAACTAGCTCCTGAGGGGGAACAGTGCATATTTCTGCTGTTCTCTTCCCAGAGAAAAAAGAGCTTTGCTAAAAATTGCCAAGGTCCATTGGATGAGCCTGAATTGTTCTGAGAAACAAATGGGACCTTGAGGCGAAAGGAGAGGGTGATTAGTGTGTGCTGGAGATTCACTTCTTGTCTTGCTGGTTCTCTTCCAAGCAGGCCTGTGCCTCCAGCAGAAGATCAGGAAACCAGGTTTGATTCGTACCTTTCTCTTTTGTTTGGCTCCATGTGACAGATTTCATTGCATTTGTAATCCACTCACAAACGGGAAAGTCAGGACTGGGTTAGACCCAGGGCCTCTTCGCCTTGGTGATGCTCACTCAGCGCAGAAGAGGCATCACCCACTTTGTGCAGGGAGGTGCCAAACCCAGAAGCTGTTGCCACCTTCACCCTGCCATGGCTGCAGCCACGACCACAACCGCTGTGGCTCGTCCCAAAGCACGGGCTGGTCCCAGCTGCAGCTGCAGGAGAAATGCTGCCCCTCAATAAATTACCTGGGGTGGGGTGTGCACGTGGGTATTTGCTGCAGAGCTGCCTTCCTCTACCTGGCAGGAAGGTTTCCATGGTCCTGTGCACTCAGGACACATCCTTAGAGAAGAAGAAAGCCCATTAAAGCTATAAATAACATTCTCTTTTCCCCCAATATGCTGTAGAGGATTACACGCAAACATACTCGTATTTTTGGTTTTTACATAGTGGAAATAACAACATTTTTACTACAATTTGCTTTCTAAAAATAAGTCTGTCTTTCTGTTCCTTCCCAGTATGTCGTGAATCAAAGCAGAGTGGAATGAATGGAGTAGAAGAATGACGCAGCCTGGCAGTCACCCACGAAAATGACCTTTTGGTGTAAGACCTTGTCACCATCTTATTCCCAGTTCTGTAGCTCATGGAGCCTGCCTCCCTTGTCTCCAAGATGCAAAGTCCATTAAACTTTTTGGAAACATTTTACTTTGAAAAAAAGATGAAAAAAAACCCGAAGCCACAAAACCAAGCAAGCCAAGAATAGCACTTTTCAGGACAGGTTCCAGTGCGTTTCAGTAATGGTCTGTGGAGAGCTATTAAGTAGTGCAAATAGATACCGTGTTTCCTCTTGGTAAGTTAAGAGCATCCTGTAGTCCAGTAGTTGCCAGCCCAGAAAGAGATATATTTTTTGTTTAAATTATAAACCCTTCCCCTAACTTGCTGCTGGCCAGCACTGAGACATTCTGCTTTGAACTGCACACCCCATTCCCTCCGTAAAGATGTGGCAACCAGGGACTAGTGAACATGGAATGAGAAGAGTGAATTCCCCTCCTTGCTACAGCCAGTGTGTGTTTCTTCCTGAAAATACCAAGTGCCCACCGGTCGAGGCACCTCTTCCAGCCTTGACCAGTTCATTCATTGCCAGTTTCTCTTCTTAACTCACACGGGATCATTCCTAGCAGCAAATGCCATGGTTTTTTCCTGGTTTGCTCTGTCTGTTTGTAAGGCACTCTGATAACTCTGAGAGTCCTGTATGGTATGGCAGCCTCCACAGAACCTTCTCATGAGCATCTTCTATCAGCACACACACACCAAGAAGGTCTGGTTTTAAGAAGGAGCCTTATGGACAGGGAAGTTTTTCACACCTTGCCCTTGTATTGATCTCATGACACTGGACAATCATTCACTATTAATACCTCCTATTGCGGAGACAAGCTGCTAAATGTTTGAAATTCCCTATTTGCCATCCCTGGGTAATGAGGGGCCTCATCTACAAACGTACCTACCCAAGGGGAGAATGCTGCAGGGGTGAGGCAGGACACTGTGACTGGGTTCAGCTCCTCAGCAGCCAGGAGGTGCAGACGTGACACAGAGACTCCTGAAATCTGTATTTTGGACTCATAAGGATTCTGTGAGCAAAGGAGGGAAGAAAATTTAAGAAACTCTTTGGCTAAAATCATTTGGAAACTCCTGATTTCACCCGAGTCTTTCACCGAGTCTCCAATTATCAGGTAAAGCCTCTTGTGGGTGAAGAATTACCTGAACGTTTCCCCACTTAAGGAACAGTTCAAGCCTGGCAACCCCAACCCGTGGCTATTTGAAATCACCACCACTTCACTCTGCTCTGAACTCCCCTGGAGGACAGTTCCAGCAAAGCAAGATTTTCCTCAAGATAGGGCTGTCTCCTCTGCATATATAAAGCTTCTCTTTTTTCCTTTTAGTGACTAAAACTGCTACAGATGAGATCTCTATTTCCCAACTGCTACAAAGGAGCACCAAAGCTGCTTTCTAACTTACTTCTCTTTTGATATGTGTTTTTCTCACACACTTCAGTCACAGATGTATTTACTGAACAGACCTTTGCATGAAAAACAGAGCACTGCACCCACAGCATTAACCCGAGAAACTGAAGGTGGTAAAAACTCCATATTCTGTCTCACTGGCATGTTACTAATAAGCACCAAGCAAGCACCAATCTCCACGGCTTTCTGGAAACTTCATCCTGAGCCAGTGAATTCTGTGCTACAAGGGAAAAACAGCACTTCAGGGTTTTTGGAGTGTGGGGTTCATGCCAATGACACCTCCCCACAGAAGGAGTTCTGGCCAGAGCTCTCCACGCAGGCAGCAGGCATCTGTTCCAAGGCAGAAGCAGCAGTCAGGGATTACCAAACATGAGCGTGTTCAGCCACCCTGCAAAGCTGGGTGTTCTTTTCCACACATGGGCTGTCAGATGGACTAAAGGAACCCACTGAAATGAAGAAAGGACTCTTCCAGTGAAAGTAATTTTAGCTCAGACTAGTAATAATCAAATCTGGTAGTGTAGGAGCATGGGAATTCACCATCCCCCCCGATAACACTTCAACCTAGATTGTCCGTGTTTCTTTTGAGACCATTTTTATGCAGTTAGATAAGAAATCGTCTGCTTTCCACAGGAGAATGCAATGCAGTTGGACACTGAAAGGGAACTTTACAATTCTATAATGAACAAAACCAATAGATCATTTAATAATGTTTTCCAAGTACAATTCCAGAAACCTTTTATGCGTCCTTAATTACTAAACAGGAAAAAAATGTTCCCAACGTCATGGAAAATCCTGCTGTTATGGAACACATGGGCATGGAAGATAAGAAACCTTGATTATGTTTAGTCTTGAGACCTGAAGAAACCAACTGCTTGATGCCCAGCAGTCACCATGCCAGAGGAATCGGGGGTTTTGGTGTGGTTTTGTTTTGGTTTTTCCCAAAGCAAAGACTCTGTGTCTACATTTTCAGGAAAAAAAACAACTACAGAATGAGCAGACCCGAAGGTGAAAACTCTGTGTTTTTTCCAGCAATTCCTTCAGGGCAAGGTTAAGAGTTCAGCTGGGAAAAGGGCAGACACCAAGTTCATTTCCAGACACGAAGGAGGTTGGTTGTTGGAACACAAGAGTCAGTTTGGAAAGTTCTTTGAAACAATTTTTCAGAAGTGCACTTTCTGACAGAGCACTCTAAGCAGTATGCACTATATTTTCATTCTTAATACAATGATATGAGTGTGTAGATGTTATGTTCCTGGCTGGATGGATGTCTATTACTCTTTTCAACATAGAAATGAACCTGCAACCCAAAATGGATAAATTTTAGCTAAATGTAAAAAGTGCATTTTTATAGCAACAAAAAAAAGAAGGATCATTAAATTCTTTCAGTGCTTTTAGATGCTGCTGGAAACCAAAGTAGCTACAAATTCTTCAACACAGAAACAAGCAAATTGGCAGAGTTTCTTTACCAGCTGTGGAGCAACATATCTAAGTTTGGTGTTGATTGACCTGCACAGGCTTCAAGCAAGATCAGAGCTGGGTGCTGTAACAAACACACCACCAAAACACTGCATTCATCTTCAGAAGATCATGACAAACTCAGATCCACCTGTGGGAGACCACCAGTTGCGCAGGGGCAGCGGATCAAGGTTTCACAGCCTGCAAACAAGAGATGTAATTGCACTGGGAGGGAGCTGTCAACTGCGGGGTGACAGGACTTACCTTGCACAGAAGCTGAGCTGTGGCAATAGAACAAACAGAGATCTGAGGTGACTGAAGCCATTTTACACGTTCCTTTGCCAGTTCCTCAGGGAGCTGCTCTCAAAGCCTATCTGCAGAGGGGTTTACCAGCCAAGTTCTATGCTTCCGCTGGAGATGCAGTTGAGAATTGTGCTGTACCAGCAAAAAAAATATACAAAATCTTGCTAGTAAAAGTACATTGACATTAGAACTTTTGCCAGTGTATATTCATATGGTTAAAAACTAAAATGAAATAAACTCCATCCTTTTAGCAATACTGCTGAACTGGTCAGTGTTCCCAGTGCACAGGAGGCCTTGCTCCTGCCTCAGAAGAACATCTCTGGAGGATCAATGGTTTATGAATGCACTGTACCCTATCAGCAAGAATTACCAACACCATTTTTCTGGGCTTGGATTCTACCTCTCATGAGCTTTTCTGATGGTGAATCCATGAATAGCCACATTTTAGCTGCAGACAAAATTATTTTACCCTCATAATATTCACAACAATCATGGTATTGACTCACTAATTTATGTCTAATTTCAACCTTCACCCAGCGTCAGCCTGAAAAATCACATCCTGAGGACAGACTAGGAAATAACCTTCCCAGCTCCTTAAGGCAGCCACAGGACTTGACCAGCAACTGTCAGCTTTATACAGTGAAAATACTTTGTTTAGGAATCATCCAGATTTGGGGCTGTCCAGTAATTTTCCTTTTGATTCACAAGGAAGACCCAGGAAATAAAACTGAGATGCTGCTGTATATTCAGTTGGGTAATGAATCCCATCTCCTCTGTACAGTGCTGTGTAAATGTGAGTGGATGTTTAGAGCATACCTCATTGCAAATTTATCCATCTATTTTTTCCAAAGATGATTTGCTTACAGATGTGCAAACCCACGTGGGAGAAAACCTACATGGGACAGGTTTTAAAAGCAGCACATCCTCTATTTGACATGAAAAAACAAAAGAGTTCATGAAATGCTGGTGGCAATAAGCTCAGTTTGGCCTGACGGCAGGTGAAATGACCAGGCAAAATTGCTCTATCTCCAAAAGCACATGTTTTCTCTTTTGTATTTCCATATTTACTGGCAGTCAGAAATACAGCATGCTACTGGTAAAGTGAAGTTTAAAAGTCACCATGACAGTATCACATTGACCTATCTCAGTTTTTTCTCCTTTGTAGTGGGTCCTTTTAACCCAAACCTCCATGTAAAAACGTGTGACCTGTCATTTTTCTAAAGTGTTTGTAACTAGGTGGTTTATGCTAGAAGACATAGATTGCTGTTCAGTATGTATTCTTATTTTTGCTTTGTATTATTCCATAAGAATCTGTGGATATACAATTAAAATGAGACTAATCCTTAAGCAAAAATGCATATCCTTCTTTTTGTCCAGATCTTTTATTTTGACTTTGGTTCCATAAGGAAAATACGATGGATTTTTGTGTTTGGATGCTATTCCCTTGAATAAAGCAAGTCCAAGTCCTCCCTGGCATTTGTGCTGCTGCAAAATGCAAACTCGTAGCAGTATCAACATTTCTTTCACCACACATTGCATCAAAAGGCCACCAGCATCAGTGGTGTGTCCTGAAAGAATCTGGCCAATGCTGACAAAACAGGAGACAGGGAATCTTGGTTGAGGAATGCTAAAACCTGGCATGAAGCACAAAGAATGCAACCAGTAGAGCTGACAAAGTTCAAAAGCTCATCGTGTTATGACTAGGCCATACCACATGGAATGGGATTAGCTGCTACCCTACCAAAGCAACAGTTTCCCAGTCAGAAGACATGATGTCCTTCCTCAACAGCAAACATACCCTTCCATCAACCTTCACTGTAGTTTTCCATTAGCCACGTTACATTCCTCTATTTGACTGATTGAAGTTCTCTAGTATTGCTTTCATTTAGCAGTCTTTAAAGAATATTCCCTGGAAGATACATTCTAAAAGACCTTGCAGCAAGCTGGCTGCCCTTCCAAAGATAGGCACCTAAAACCCCCAGAATCTTGTCAATGTATTAAGATTCCATTGTTGGTTCAAGGGTTTTTGGCGGAATGGGAGGGAAAAGTTAAACCTGAACTGTTTACTGCTCTGGTCACTGCTTAACTCCCCTGTGCTGCAGTGTTCTGCAGTGTGCATGTGCCAGCCTCTGCTGCCGCGCTGCCGGGTGTGTGGCCCCCTCCAGCAGGTCTGCTCTGAACATACCAGAGAAGGTCTCTGGTGGATGAAGGAGTTGGGACACTTCAGTATCCTCAATTGGACATGGGATCCAGTGATATTTAGATTGAGATTTCTTTTAGCCAAGGTGGTGGCAGCTGTGATGGAGATCAAGAACAGAACAACAGGTGAAATTTCTGACAATTTTTCTAATGGAAGTTCAGACACTATAAACTCTCCATCAAGGACATAGTTTTCATGACTCATTTTTGTTCAATTAGGTGCCTGAAACCCACCTAAACTGCACGCTGCCTTTAGGAATGTCACTTTTACTCCACCATCAGCTCTAAATTCAAGGCAGAAAACCCCCCCGAACATCCTCATTTTGTGTGATTTCAAAATATTAAAGAAAAAGCTTGTGTTCCCCCCAAAACATACAACCCCTTTCCACCCAGACCTCTCTTCTGCAGTTGGAGTGAAAAGTCAGTATTTCCCCACTCCTCAGTACTGAAACCTGAGTTGTGAACTAAACTGTCACCCCAGGGGAAATCTCTTCTACTACATGTGCATTATGCTGCCGTTCTTCCCTTTAAAATGACTGTGGTTCCTGAACGGAGCAATATTCAAGAACATGCTAATTACAGCACAGATTGTTCCAAGGTGTTTGCCATCGTTGTTAATCGTGATGTGCCACTGATAGAAACCAAGATTCCCAGCTTAAAACAATGAGAAACTGCTCCAAACAGTTAAGCTCAGTACCAGGGATGAGATTCATCACACCTAATTTTATCAATCTGAAAATTAGATGCAGAGTCTGAGTTGTAGGTTCCCCCTCCAGTTGATGACAGGAGTTGATTTCACCTGTCTTAGTATGGGATGAATCACCCTGTGGTGAGGCCTCGCTCCCTGCTGCTAAAGATGTAGTTAAATATCCAGCTGCACACTGTGCACGTGTCCTTTGGGCTGCCAGCTGAATGAATCACAGCCCAGGGGAGGGAAAGAAGTGATAATGCAGGGGAAAAGAGAGAAAGGGATAGAACATTCCTTCTTTTTTTAGCACAGTTCAGCGCTTTGTCACCTTGAGTTAACTCCTCCGGATGTTTGAGACTTTTTGCGTAAGGAGCTAACATGACCAGAAGCAGTCTGTTCCGCTGAGTAACACACTACTGGAGATTAACAAGGGAATGCTGAAGAGCTGAGCTGAGAGAAGAGGTTTGAAGCAGGAAAGAAAGCTAATCCATTCCAGTTCAAATGCAGTTTAGATTGGTTGGGTTTTTTTTTTTAGTCAGAGAGAACAGCCACAATGGAAAACTCAGCCTCTAGATAAAAGTTAATATTGCCCAGAAGTGAGCTGTGAGATTTCATACCTGGAATGGAAAGAAAACTTATGGGTAGGGATTGGACAGTATTACGCACTCAGAACACAGCTTTGAGGAAAACTAATTGTGAGAGCACTTGAGCTAAGATTGACTGGGCTTGAATATAAAGACTTTGCCTTCCTGTGTTTTCAGCAAGTGGCACTGCACCCCCAGAGCGTGAGCAGCAGCTCAGGGAGGGGATTCTCCCCATCTGCTGTGCTCTGGGGAGACCCCCCCTGCAGTCCTGATCCAACTCTGGGGCGACAACACAAGAGGGATGTGGAGCTGTTGGAGCGAGGCCAGAGGAGGCCCCGGAGCTGCTGCGAGGGCTGGAGCAGCTCTGCTCTGGAGCCAGGCTGAGAGAGCTGGGCTGGGGCAGCCTGGAGAAGAGAAGGCTCCTGAAGGGGAGACCTTAGAGCAGCTCCAGTGCCTAAAGGGGCTCCAGGAAACCTGCAGAGGGGCTTTGGACAAGGGCCTGTAGGGACAGGACAAGGGAAATGGCTTTAACCTGCCAGAGGGGAGACTGAGATGAGCTCTGAGGCAGAAGCTCTTCCCTGTGAGGGTGCTGAGGCGCTGGCACAGGGTGCCCAGAGAAGCTGTGGCTGCCCCATCCCTGGCAGTGTTCAAGGCCAGGTTGGACACAGGGGCTTGGAGCGACCTGCTCTAGTGGAAAGTGTCCCTGCCCGTGGCAGGGGGTTGGAACTGGAGGAGCTTTAAGGTCCCTTCCAACCCAAACCAGGCTGGGGTTCTATGAATTCCACAGATGTCAGGCTAGCCACAGACAGAGCACAGGGAAACCTCAAACTTGCCTCAGGACCAGAGCTGGCTTAGCCCCGCCAACCCGGGAATGAAGCAGCTCAGGAAGGATGAGTGTTTAACAGCAAGAAGAGGAAAGCTTCCCTCTGTTGCCTGTGTATCCGCATTCAGACTGATTTTGAAGAGCCTGTTAAACATACCTGAAATCCTGTCAGAATATTTGGAGCCTCTGGATGAATCATTGCACATTAACCACCTGCCTCACGGCTCAGTTTCTTCAACATGGGTTTGCTGTGAGAACCCTTACAGGACACTTAAGGACACTTACTTTGTCCTTATTCATTCTCCATCCTTCTTCATTTCCCAAACTACCTTCAAGTTTTCCTTCCTTCCTCTCCATTCATGCACCAACACAATATACATTGGTCAAAAGATTCAGCTGCATGGGGAGCAGGATTAGGGATTTTCTCCCCTAGAACACAAACCAGAGAGTTTAATACTGCGGTTTTATTACTTTTATAAAATACCTCTAAATTCATTGCTACTGACTCTACAATTGATAGTAACACACAGATCAGGAGTAACTAGTTAAACAACGGACCGTCCACCGGCCTATTCCTGCTGCCAAATGGCCCTAGAAATGTCCGGCATCTTTTAAAACTGTATCCCTGGAATTACAGCAATTTTTACGTGGCACCACACCAATACACAAGAGAAGCATTTCCTGCATATCTTACTCCTTTTTGCCTCGCTATCCACTAATCCCATGAAACAAATTCCTCATGTAGGGCACTGAAATCTAAGGAGGATCCTTTCTTGGAGAAGCGTGGTCAACAGCTCCAAAGGGCTCCAAGCAGGAAAAGTTTGGGAAGTGCAGCACGGGGAGTGAAACAACTGCAGAACCTGATCCTTTGGGAAGTGAGAATTTAGAAGAACTTCTCCATGTCAGGTTGGAATTCTTCAGCAAGGAGCTGGCTGCCTTTGGGCCCCAGTTTTCCCTCCTTCACAATCTTCACTTCAGATTACCTCTGAGTCTGTTCCTTTCCCACTCAGCCCTTTGTCCTTTCATTCAGGCTCCATCACTTTTCCTTCCCTCCAGAATCTTTTCCTGGGTTAGTCCCATACCCCAAAGTAATGATATGCTGACAGGTTTCCATCTGTACTCGCCTTGTGTGCACAGCTGCTTCCCCCCAGCCCCATCCTGTCTCAATTCCCGGTGTCTGCACTCCCTCCCTGCCTCCTCCACAGGAGCATTACACTATCTAAGCTTGTTACTAGCTGAATTTTCCTTACTACTGGCTCTTGCGGTTGCTGGTGATTCACAGCAAAGTACTGCTCTGCTGATGTTCGTGTTTAAAAGAAGAGCCTAACTTCCTCCAGAGGAGCATAAGACGTGAGCAGCCTCCAAAGCCTTGGAGAAGGACTCTCTCAGCACTAACACAGCATTCTGGACAGAATCAATAAGCCCATGATTTAAAAGTGAAGTGAAAATTCCTCTTGTTCCTTAGCCTGGTGGTTCACCAGTGACACGTTGTCTCCCCCAGGTCTCCAGCTGAAGGAAGCTTGGCATAACCTCGTTCATCCCATAAACAGTGGCTTATGGTTAGTGAAGGACTGAAATTGTGAATGAAAGGGTTAGAGTCCACGAGTCACATTCTGCCACAGAAAGGTCAGTGGACACCCAGAAACTAAACTAGCCCAGGGAAACGATATCATGCGGGCTCCAAGAGTATTCAACTGGCTTCTGCCCAATTTATCTTAGTTTTAACAAAGAAGATGAATATGAAACCTTTAGTAAACATTAGTATTCTAAAAATAATGTAAAGAGAGGGCACATTTTCTCTCTCTGATTGAAGCACGCTGCTGAATGGTATTTGTATCAGTGAACTGTCAAGTAGATAACGTATCCGCAGGATAAACAAGCCCCAAAACAAGGAAGTTTCAGATGCCCAAAGCATAACTCACTGAGAACTGTGGCTAAAAAAAGCATTTATGAACACTTGGCATTTGCATAGCCATGTTTTTACGGGTTGGGTGAAGTTTGTTGTAGCTGGTAAGTGTAACTGTCACCGCTCATTTCAGACAGTTTTTGTTCCTGGGGCAGCAGACAGCTGAAGTGCTGGTGCTCTCCAAACACAGGCAGGGATATGCCACCACCAAGTCTGAGGCCATTTGGGAATGTGAGCTATGTGGGTGAACACCGTTTTACTGTGGTGGTGTGTGAGCATGAACAGGGGTGAGAGAAAAACCATGGCAGTAGCTCAAAAACAAAGCCAGGAAAAGCCAGAGCCAGGCATGGGAGCACTGAGGGACCGTGAAGAAAAGGTTTAAATAATGAGCTTTTACACTGAGGGCTGCAGGAATGAGATTTGTGACTGGGAGCTTCAAAACTAAACCTAAAACCAACCAAACAAAACCAACCACAACAACAACATAATATGCCTCCTGTCCTTCATTCCTCTGCTTTTTAGAAGTAACAGAGTTTGAACATTCTTTATAGAGATAGTGGGTCTTCACTGTTCTGGAATTCACTGATCCCAAACAATTCAGCCAAGTACTGAAACCTGCTGCTGCTGCCACCACAACCCTTCTTTGTTTGCTATCTGCACTAGAAATGTTTCTTTTGACACGTCTTAGGCCAAAACCTCCTTTTTCTGAAGCAAAAGCCCAGCCTGTGTTTCTGAAGCACACTGATATCAGTAAATCCCAACAGGGCAGAACACAATTTTCACTCCCCTCGAGGATGGCATGTTCCAAAAACATTTGGATCAGCACAACTCTGATATTTGGATCAGGAGCAGCAGAGACCAGTTGGTTCCTACTGCCTTTGTTAACTTCAGAGCCTCCTGATTTTTGGCTAGAAGGTAAGGTCAAACGTGGTAAAAAGAACACTGAGGTAACACACCTTTTGCTTTCTGAGCCAAGATGCCTTCCTAGCTCGTGGGCAGGAGAGAAACACAGTGAAGGGCATGAAAAATCTGAGCAGGGAGCTAAGCTGAGGTCAGATTTTCAGTTGGTGTAAACATGCACCACTCCACTTCAGCACCCAAGGATGATTTGCATCAGCTGAGAGGCTGACGTGGTGCCTCTCCCTTGGGAATGCTGAGCTTAAAGTGATGGGCAGCTGCTGGATGTTGGACTTCCCCCAGAGTCACATCTCAGTCAGAATCACGGATCCGAGCTCCGAATCTCTCTGGAACAAGTATTTTATGCAGCTACCTTGGGTATTATGCTGAAAGTACCATTTGCAAGTGACATCTCCAGGAACAATCAGATAGTGATCTAATGTTGACCATAAATAATAACAGCGGGAACGCTGGCTCTGGTCTATTCCTTAAACACTCAGAATTAAGACAACACATTAGGCTGAAAACAATCACTTGCTATAATCCTGTTATGAGTTTATCAGGTTCTATCTTGAGAAGTCCTTTCTTGCCTTCAATATCTTTATTGCAAGAATTCCAGAATCTTACACCTCTGACAGTTAATAATCTTTTCATTGGCAGTACAATGGCTTTAACCTGCCAGAGGGGAGATTGAGATGAGCTCTGAGGCAGAAGCTCTTCCCTGTGAGGGTGCTGAGGCGCTGGCACAGGGTGCCCAGAGAAGCTGTGGCTGCCCCATCCCTGGCAGTGTTCAAGGCCAGGTTGGACACAGGGGCTTGGAGCAACCTGCTCTAGTGGAAGGTGTCCCTGCCTGTGGCAGGGGGTTGGAACTGGAAGAGCTTTAAGGTCCCTTCCAACCCAAACCATTATGATTATTCTATGATTATTCATGATAAGCTCATTTTATCAAAGCACCGGGCCTTGACTTTACAGCTGATACGCATGAAATAGCTTTGTAGGCAAAAGTAACATCTTTTATTAGATCAACTGACATAACGGCAGCGAGACAAACAAGATTTTAGGTCCCAAAATACTGCAGGCCTGAAATACAAGCAGAAAAATTCAAGTTAAATACAGTTTAGGAGCAGTTGTTCTGAACAAAAGTTAGTGATGTCAAGCAATTTGAGGAAAAGGTATCCACAAAATACCAGGGATCCAAATAAGGTGAGAGATGATTAAGCCATAGGAAACCACATTGGACAAATGAGATGCTATTAACTGCAAAGCTAAAACATTCTATAGGCTTCCATGGACATTGTGTTATTTAGGGAATGTCCTGCCTAATAGTGCTCCAAACCCAGAGTGTATGGGACAGCTCCCATGTATGGGACCCCGCTGTGCACCCGAGGAGCATCCCGATGCTCTGGGTCAGCGGTTGGCTGTGTGGCTGGAGTGGGTTTTAGGAATACTCCTTCAAGAACACCTTCCTCAAGGTCTGGATGGTTAAATTCCAGATTAGATGCTGTAACAGCTGGAAAAGCTCAAGAGACAATGCTTTGTAGCCAGTGAGAATTGATGGAGGCACTGCAAAAACTGGAATAGAACCAGTGTCTGTTTCCTCCTCGGAGCCCAGGGCAAATCACCCGCTGGAACAACAGCCTCCACATTCACCTTCAGCCAGGGGCAAGCCCTGCACAGCACTTGTGTGCTGCACACCCAGCCATCAGCACCAGATCGCAGCGCAAGAATCAGCTCTGCAGGCTCCAAAGCTGTAAAGAGGAGGAACAGGACACCACGCACTGAGGTATTTGGGTAACTAAGGCTTTTACAATTACTTTACAAACCAGCATAGGACAAGGAATCTTTGAGTGTGCCTTTTAATGCTTCCGTAGACTGATTTTATACAAAGGAAGAACAAAAGCACACAATGGTTTGGATGGTTTAAGCTCTATTAGACAAACTATTCTTTAAAAAAAGAACTATACACTTCACATCACATTGAGCTGAAAAGCCATCCAGAGCTGTGGCTAACTCTGCCTTCGCATAACACCTCTCAAGGCAGCCCTGATTTTAGAAGCATCTAAAACAATTAAAGCCCATTTTCCCCAAGGTGTACATGTGGTGAGGGGTTTTCACTTGAGGAAGAAGTCACCTTAAAAAGCAATACTTTACACGAGTGAACTGCAGAGCAGGAGGCCCTTCAGAAAGCTACTGGCATTTTGACTTTGTGCCTATGGACACAGAATAAAGTGTTCAAGGAGTCCCTCCTAAAAGTTCAGAAGATATTGGTCCAAATGGATTCACTCCTCAGCCTCTGCATATTCATTTCTCTGAATGGCTTCACTGAAAGGAGTGAAAAAGATCATTTCGTTCCCTTACTTTTCCTATCATAAGTTTAGGGAAGCAAAAAAAACCTCCTGGATGCATTTTAAACAGTGAAATTAGGATGGGAGAGAGAAGGAGGAGAGGGGATGAAGAGGAAGGCTTCAAGGCAGAGGAACCCCAACACTTCCTTACACCCTCACCCACCTCCCAAAAGCACCATAACGAGGACTGACATTTCCACCCGCCTCCATGACTAAGTTAGGCAAAGGAAGAGCTCGCCAAAGGGTTATTTATAGCGGGGGCAGCGAGGGGGGTCCCGGGGGGGGAACAGGTGCCGCGGCAGCGCGCATGTCCCCAGCCGCGGAGCGCGGCTGAGCCCGGCTCCAAATACACCGTGTGGGGCTCATGATAGTCACAGGGCTCCCCATCAGCAGCCGGGGCGGGGAGAGGCGGTGGCAGGGGCGGGCGCTGCGCGCGGCCGCTATAAATGAGGGGCAAAACCGCTTCTGCCTCAATGAAGAGGGAGGAGAAGCCGGGTTGAGTGAGGGGGTACGGAGGGGAGAGGCTCAGGTGTGGGGTTTGTCCCGTTAGGAGTAATCGCAGCGTTTCTGAGTTTGGTTTTTTTTGTTCCTGCTGAGGAGGCAGCGCTGCGGAGATGAAATACATCATAGGCATCGGAGGGTGAGTTCCTGTCAGCGGTGTCTACGTGGTGCTTTGTCTTCTTGTTTAGTTGCTGCAGATAAGTTGAGCCAAGAGTTGGAGGTGGTATCTCTGACTGTAAAGTGATGTTACAGCGTTATAGAAATGGTGCGACTCGGTGGCTCTTCGTTTGTGCTGCTTAAAGCTCTGCGGGGTGGTGCACGCCTAAGGCTTATAGGCTAAAATACGAAGTAAATAGTCATAGGTCAGACGGAGCAATGTGCCTCAACTGTGGCAAAGGATGTTGAGTTTTGCTTCTAAAAGCTTCTGTGGAAGATAAAGAGGAAAAACTGCTTCAAATGGGGGGGGGGGGGGGGGGGGGTTGGGTAGGAAAAGCTTTTATTCTGTATTTGAAAGGAATCCTGTGTGTAAGCTGGGGCATCCCTGCGGCTGCACAGGGATCTGCGGGACCCTGGGCTATTGGCGTGGTTAAGGACAATGCGAGGGGTTTATCGCCTTTGAATAAGCACAGACTTGGCAGCTCCCTCCTCTGGAGAGAAAGATTATTCAGACCTTTTATATTAAAACGGGTTCGCAGGTATAAACCTGAGTCATGCTCTGAGGAAAGAGCGAGCCTCCCTCACTGATGATTCATTCAAGGCACTTTAAGTTCACGCTGTGCACGCCGCGCTTCAGCCGGCGAGGGCTAAACCCTCCTGAGCAGCACCGTGTCGAGCGGCGAACACCGGCAGGCACCGGCGTTCCACCCGCCCCGGGGGCCGCGGGCTGGGGCCGCGCCGCCGCCTCCATCTTGAGACGGGTTTCCCCCCGGCTCGGGGGCGGAGATGGCGGCTCCCTCAGCGCGGCCGTTGAGCGGCGCGGGAAGCGCCGAAGGCCGTTACGAGCGGCGCGAGCCGCCGGCGGGAAAGGAAGGGGCGGTCGTAGCCAATCGGCGGTCAGAGAGTGGGGAGGCGGGAAATTTAAACCGGGCGCCACTGGGGCTCCTTCCCCTCAGGGGGTTCCCTGCGGGATCCCGGCATCTCGGTTCTCCCGTCTCCCTGCAGGGTCACCAACGGTGGCAAAACCACCTGACCAACAGGCTCATTAAAGGCGCTGCCCAACTGCTGCGTGGTGCACCAGGATGACTTCTTCAAGGTACGCTGAGCCCCCGGGTTAAAGCGTTAACTGCTGCTTGTACGTGCGGTGACAGCTGTAGCAGGTCCCCACACACAGGTTTATACACTTGTGCATGTTCTCCAAGTAAGTTTTGACAGCTTAGGAGCAGCAACCTTCTGATGTTAGGTTTTTTCCTCCTTTGTATAGTTTTTAGGTGATTTTGGACAGGGAAGGAGATGCTGGCACTTAAATGTCAGTGTCTGCACCCCCAGAATGGCTGCAGCAAAAGCTTCCTTTAGTTCTAACAACAGATCTAACTGGGTCAGACTACTGATTTCTGCTAGAGGTCATTTACTGTGCTCTGCCAAACCATTTTCTCCATGGTGGGTTTTCCTCCTTATTTAAATATGTTGCTTCTAAATAATACTCTATGATTTAAGCACCCCTGCCTGCTTTAAATACAGGAGGACAGTTGTACTGGGGAGCTTTGACAGCTCTGTGCCAGAAACCCAGTTAAGAGATCGCTAAAGACGAACGCACAAGAGCTGTGCTGAGTTGGGAGAGCAGCAGGGACCATGTCACTGATCCCTGCAGGGTTCCCAGGAAGGACAGAGCTGGACCCCACCACACGTGGGAGCCCAAGAGATGTGGCCACACACTTAAAGTATCCCTCTGTCA
The DNA here is from genome assembly GCF_004027225.2 of Strigops habroptila. Classification (NCBI taxonomy): domain Eukaryota; kingdom Metazoa; phylum Chordata; class Aves; order Psittaciformes; family Psittacidae; genus Strigops; species Strigops habroptila. The sequence continues at coordinate 3,684,650 of NC_044296.2, read as the reverse complement.
CCCCCTGACGTGTGAGGTGCTCTGGCACCCTCCTTTGAAAAGCTTCTGTGCCAGAAGCCTCATGCACAGATTTGGCCACATATGAGCCCTGAAAGTCAAGGAATTCTGTTGGAGTCTCCATAAAGATCTATAACTTTTCCCTAGTGTGCTTAGCTGGCAAATACCAGTAAAGCTATAGTAGCTAGGCTAGTAAGTAGCTAGTAAAGCTGTAACTAGTGACCAAGTGTCTTGCTATGCTGACCTGCGTTTTCATTATAAGTTAAAATAGCTGTTCTTGAACACATAAATTTTAGCAGTTGCATATTGCTGTATTTGCGTTTTAAGTTCTTTTATGTGCCGACTTATAAACAGGCACCTGTAATGCTTTGGCTAATAACACCGTATCAAATGATTAACCCAGAACTTTGTCCAAAGTGGCTTGACCAAGCCAAGAAAACTCCTCACAGTTCCTGGGGTTGGTGCAAATGGGAACTTAGATTTGAATGTAGCCCAAGTCAGGGTCTGTAACTGTTGTTAAGTGAACACTTGCTTTGTTGTGTATTGCAGTAGTGTCCAGGTTGTGATCGGATCTTAGGTAACTGATCACGCTGAGTTTGCAGGCAATGTTTTATTGCTCACTATATTTCAGCCACAAAGATCAAATAGAAGTCGGGGGAAGACGGCTTTTAAACAATGGGATGGTAAGAGCAGTGCTCGCTATAGGATGCAGTAATGGTATATTTTTCCTAAGTATTTCTTTTAATTATTAAGATTTAACAGTAAATTTCTGTAATTTCAATTTAACAAGTTAATTCTATTTTAATACTTTCAGCCTATGTGCTCCATGGTATTTGATTATGTACCCTTTTTTCCCACCCACCCCCTTTCTTCTAACTAGTGTTGGAACTCCTTGGATATGGAGGCAATGGTGAGCACTGTGCCGTGCCTGGATTGAGAACCCAGTGGAAGTTTGCCCGTTCCCATGGGTTGAATGTTACGCCTGGCTCTAAAGAGCCAGCCTCCCAAAGATACCCATATATGGTCATTGAAGGCTTCCTGCTTTATAATTACAAGTAAGGTTTGGGGAACTATTAACAGTTTGCCAGGGAAGAACACTAGATCCCTGCTGCCGGGGCTAAAACCTCCTTTTTACTAATATAACCCCTCCTGGTTTGTCCCTGAGGTACCATGCACAAAGAATTTTTCTCATGTCAAATGGAAGATTTCCCAGTAAATGCTGGGAAAAGCGAGGTGCATGAGGTGACTTTCTCAAGGTAACATAGGGAGCTCAAGGGCATGCCCTTGAGCTCCCAGGGCATGGGGAGCTGTAGGTCAGTGCTGAGCGGTGGCATTGGGCCTCCCTCCTGGCCTCCCTCCACGAGGCCTAAACCTTGACCTGCAAAGGTCGTTGGTGAGAACATGGAGATAATCCACTCTGCATTCACCCACATGGAATCTCCCCTGGAATTTAGGAATAGTTCCCTCACGTGATAACTGTGGGTTGACACTACACTGAGCTTAGTTAGAATTAATTGTAAATTGGAGCACAGATCAACCTTTTTGCTTTTTTACATGGGGGAGAAAAGTGCTTGACAGGAGAGGAAGGAAGACTCCAGTGAAGAGAGAAAACTCTCAATAGCTAAATATACACCTGCAGAAATCATGTGCTATGAACGTGACCAGCAAAAGATTCTTGGCTCCAGACTCCAGCTCTTGCTTACAAAACTCTTTCAAGAGAACAAGCTGTGACACTTAGAAACCCAGAGTTGTTTGAGCCATGCCATCAGACAGGCAGCACATCCCAACTTTCCAAACTGGATGGAAAATGGTATCTTGGGCCAGCTGTACCAAGCATGGCAACTGAAGGAATGTGCTGGCACACTGCTGGGTGTTCTTGGCCCGTCCCCAGCGAGGTGACTCTTGGTATCTCCTGAAGGTTACAAACTATCTCTGAAGCTCTGTCTTGTTAATGGGAGCTTTTCCATAACCCAGGGGACTGTTCCATCCCGGACCTATAGCTTGCTCAGTTCATGCTATTATAAGCATTTGTGCAACCCTCCCTGGCTTTTGGAAGTCTGTGAGTCCCCACCAGGTTCAAACTAGATTTTGGCTTCAAGGATTTTTCTAGGTTTATTTCTTCGCCTCACAGCAGCTCAACACAGAAAAGCTGCAGTAGAGCCAGCTCTGGAAAAGAACAGGAGTTGATGAGCTGCCTTTGCCAAAAACCTGTGTGCCCACACATGCCGCAGCACAGCAGGCCAGGGGGGCTGATAAGTCAGTGCAGATCAATTGAACCACAGCTTAGTCTGCTGCTAGAGCTGGAGATCACAGAATCATTAGGGTTGGAAAGGGACCTCTGGCGATCACCTAGTCTGACCCCTGCCAAGGCAAATGATCAAGAAGAGCCACAGTTCACACGCCAGGGCTTTCCCCAGTCCAGTGTCTGACCCCCACAGCAGGAGGTGTTTGGGTGGGCAGTCTCTGTGGTGCACCATTCTGACCTCAAACCCCTGTGTTCTATGGTGAATAAACCTACTGTACATTAGCTTGTGTCTTAATGAGGACACTTACACTTCTGTTGCTCCAACAGACACAAATATGGGAGAGGCAGAAAGATTTTTCAGGGGTGATTTAACATTCTTCTCTGACAGAAAAAAAATAGCCACCTTCTTTCTTTCTACCCTACCAGACCACTGATAGACCTCTTCGACTTACGCTACTACCTGCAGTTCCATATGATGAGTGCAAAAGGAGGAGAAGGTAAGAAGACTCTTCGATGTAAGTCTAACCCCTCCTTCCAGTAAAGACTCTCTACTGGAGGCAAGCCTTTCCAGGCCCCCCTCCATGTTGCTATAAGTGGAATATCTTGGTGTCATGAATCAGAATTACAGTTAAAACTCTGGAGAAGGACTTTCCATGTGACTTTTTCTGAAACTTTAGATCTGGCAATTCCCTTTGTGTGGGTTTTATGAAGAATCAGCACATCACTGCAAGAGAACAGAGACATAGAATCCCAGACTGGTTTGGGTTGAAGGGACCTTAAAGCTCCTCCAGTCCCAAGCCCCTGCCACGGGCAGGGACACCTACCACTAGAGCAGGTTGCTCCAAGCCCCTGTGTCCAACCTGGCCTTGAACACTGCCAGGGATGGGGCAGCCACAGCTTCTCTGGGCACCCTGTGCCAGCGCCTCAGCACCCTCACAGGGAGAGCTTCTGCCTCAGAGCTCATCTCAGTCTCCCCTCTGGCAGGTTAAAGCCATTTCCCCTTGTCCTGTCCCTACAGGCCCTTGTTCAAAGCCCCTCTCCAGGTTTCCTGGAGCCCCTTTAGGCACTGGAGCTGCTCTAAGCTCTCCTGGAGCCTTCTCTTCTCCAGGCTGACCCAGCCCAGCTCTTCCCCTATGAGCTTCAGTAAACCCTTGGAGATTGCTTTGCCTTCATTGGCCACCTGCAGCTTCTGTTTTCACTAAATAAACCTGGTGCAAAACACACAACTATCGATAAGAAATTGGACTGTGACAATCGACTTTTACATCAATTCAAGCGAGCAGCTCTCAGATCAGCTTCAGGCTCTCACAGTGTGCAAGAGGCAGTGCTGTCCCCATGGGCACAAAGCACAGAACAGGTTGGGTTGGGCAGGACCTTAAAGACATCTTGTTGCCCTGGGCAGGGATAACACATCCTGACGTTCTTTGCCTGCTTTGCTGTTTGCAGTACACGGAACTACACCGTTCCTGACCCGCCGGGTCTCTTTGATGGACACGTCTGGCCCATGTACTTGAAACACAGGAAAGCAATGGAGGACTGTGGTGTTGATGTTGGTGAGCCCCCCAAGCACACTGGCCCTGGGCTTTGGGTTTTAAGGAAGTCAGTAATTTAATTCATGGAAACTTGAACTGCAGCGAGGCAAAGGTTCTGCTTGTACTGGGACGCTCGAATCCTGGCCTGCTCTGTACAGATAAACACATGTGGTTTTATAGCTCAGAACTTCTTCCCTTTGTTTCATATTAAAAGAGCCAAAGCACATTCTTTATAATGGGATAAGAGTTTTTAAAGATGGTTCTGGGTTTCCAATTTTCCAATTGGAAAATTTTACTCCATTTGGTCAATCTGAAATACTTTAAAACTGATCTACAGGAATTTATTCTGATCAGAAACCTGCATCATCTTCTTTCCATCTTCCTCCTCCAGTTTATTTAGATGGGCTCAAGTCCCGAGATGAACTCTACAACCAAGTCTTTGAGGATATTCACAACAAGCTTTTGAACTGCTGACAGGTAAATGTGGTCCCACCACAGATGGGGTGGGACAAGAGGTGCTGAGTGGGAAACGACCCACTCCTGCTCCCCAGTGCTCACACTTCTCCTTTTGCTTTTTAGGGTCTCAAAGACCTGGAAGACCCTTGTACAGCGCGATGTAAATAGTACTGCAGTTGGCAGGAGGGTTTATTTGTGTAAACTCCTCTTATACTGTCCTTTGGAAAGTATCTTTTGTATATAATTGAAGAATGGAGGTAACTTATTCACAACTCTGATGGACAGGATTGTTTTGGTGGTTTTGTTTTTGGTTTTTTAACTTTCTTATTTTGTATTCCTCTGGCTTAACCCCAAGTTGAAAGTGCATTTTTATAATGAACAAGTAGAGCTGCGTTGGGAGAAAAACCGACTCTTCTGCTCATGTGCTTCTGCAGACACGGAGTCTGTCTGTAACAGCTTGTTTGTAACACCTCAATTCAGTAAAAACCTATTTCAAATCTCTCTTTTGAGGTCCTGTTTAATACGTCACCTTTCCTGTGAGAGAGGAACGGGCACAAAACTCCCCAAACACAACAGCATTTGAGGTGTCAGCCCTCCTGTGTGTCATTGCTTGGTTTTGGTGGTTACCCTGACCAGGAAGCCTGGTTCAGGAGTCCCAGTGAGAGCAGGATTCTCCATGCAATGGTGGGAGGGGAACAGCACTGAAGCTATTTATAATGTGCTGGTATGAGACCAGTTTAATGTCAGCCTCTGCTGCGTGGTGTTTCTCACTTCACACTCAAATTAGTGCATAAAGATACTGCAGCCCCGTTTCAGCCAGCAGCTGAGTGCTCCCTGGGTGAGAAGTTTGGACAGAAGCCTCATTCTGCCTCACACCATCCAAATGAGGATGTTATTTGGTCCCAAATTCCTACCTCGCTGAACCTCAGGAGGTGATGTGCCTCCAGAGGGGTCCTACACACGTGCATGTGTCCAAGTGGGTGACATTTAGGGCAAAATCCTGTATTAAAGTGCCAGATGGCAAACTGCAACTCTGTAAAACCTAAGTACAGGAGGTTCTGCTGTTACAAATGATTTGGGTAAGTTTATGGAAAGCCCACAGGTTCTTTACTCCTTCATATCCTCCCTTCCTAGCAAAATGATTGATAAAATACCAGTGGCAATAGTTTTCCTGATGTTTCTGGTGATGGGCTTCCTGTCAGTGTTTCAGGAAGCTAAAGAAGCCTCCCACTGTGAGTGAGCAGCACAGCAGTAACTGGGCAAACACACTATTGCAATAACTCACACCATGGATGGTAATATGCTGGAGAAAGGAAAGGGGATGTTCCTGAAGAGCACTGGAGCTGCTCTAAGGTCTCCCCTTCTCCAGGCTGCCCCAGCCCAGCTTTCTCAGAGCCTGGCTCCAGAGCAGAGCTGCTCCAGCCCTCGCAGCAGCTCCTGTCCCTGAATCCCAGGGAGAAGTGCTTGGCTCTTCCCTTTCCACATCCCCTCCTCCAGAAGCTGTAAAGAGCAATGAGGCCACACCCTCCACCTCCTTTTCTCTAACCAAGACCAACCTGGTGCCAGCGCTGTCCTCAGCTCATGTCTTGCTCCAAGCTAATAATAAACCCACTCTGCTGTGCCTGGAATTGGGCTGGAATTCTGTGGTGAGATGGGTGGGATGTGCCAACCTGCTATTGAGATGCTCTGGCTAAAGATAGGAAGTGCCGTTCAACTGCTGCGCCCGAGCATGTGTGTTGCACCACGCACTGCAGGTTCTGGGTTAAAGTACAAACCCTCTCACATGGTGTGAGCACAGGGATCTTTTTGGCACTGAAATAACTTGGCTGTGGCATCAGCACGGATCCCTTTGGAAGAGTTTTGGGCATGGCTTAATTAGAAACAGTGCTCCAGAAAAGCAGCTGCCACAGGTTAGCGAGAAGTCACCCCAAAACGCCCACCAAGCCGCTTTCAAGGGGCGTTTTAAGCCACGAGAAGGATCCATCACCTCATCCTCGTGTTAACACTGAGATTTTCCAATTGTCTGGCCAGAACGGGAATGCCACAGCCAGAAACAAGACAGGAATAGTGATGGCATCACCCACACTTCCACAAGCTATAAAGAGGCAGATTTCCTCATGCGTGACACTGTGTCTGCCTGGAGACACCCACAACACTCTAATTACACCGCTACAGAGCCGGGTGCTCGTCAGTGGCAAAGCTGAGACCTGCCACCGATGCCTTGTAAGTCCATTTGACATTGGTTGTTTCCCAGTAGGGAAACCCCAGAGCCCCGGCTCTCTTCTGAGGTGGGTTCTGTGTGGAGTTTCCCTCGGGGTTCCCCGGATGGGTTTAGCCCCCACCTGATGAGCTGTGCAAAACCAGCCTGCTTCCATGGGGATAGGTAAGGGAGAAGCGCTTCCCCTCACCTCGAGCTGCTGCGAGGAGGCAAAACTGAAGCCTAAAAAAGGCACTTCGATATTCCCTGCCCAAAGAGAACTCCAGGGCAGTGCTGGCCCCAGCTCTCAGAGGGGAACCGAGGCAGCACGTGCTGATATGCCACGTGGGTGAAATCCGGCATCCCTGTCGGATTTGCCTCCCCCATAAATCTTCCTCCGCGCTGAGCGGTTGGTATTCCCCCCCCCTGCACTGGTCCCTGGTGCATCAGAGCCATCCGAGCACCTCTCTGCAATTTAAAACCCACGTCAGCAGGTCACCTTCACCAAACCACCCCAAATCCTGCTTTTTAGACATTTTGGTGTTATCTTTGGGCATCCCGCAGGATAGGAACAACTCCAGCACCCCTCTGCAGCAGCGTACCTGCAGGGAGAAGCCTGTGCCGGCCGGGGTGAATGGCGAGTGACTTCCAAGGGCTTTTGGGAGCATGAAACAGGAACCTGTGGCATGAGGAGCATCTGGGAAGCCTCAGCACTATGTGAACTTTGCACAGCTCGGGAACAACTGTCCCTATAGGATTTCCATACATCCCTTCACACACTGGCTCTGGTGACGAATTGGTTCTGTAAGAGCAGATCAAATATCCAGGATTCCAGATCAAATGCCGTGGCACCGATCCTGCTCTGCGCCGGGAGCAGCCACCAGCCAGGCGGTCACGCCATGGGGCACCCCCGCGTGCCAAGAGCCTTGGCCTGGAAAAACGGGGGCAGACTAAAATTATCCCTGGCCCCATGTGCCCCACGGGTTGGGATGAAACCTACACCCAGCGGGACGTCAGCAGCACATGGGGCTGCCCGAGGACTGGCGTGGATGGGGACACGGGACATGGGACACATCCCCTCCACCCCGAGGAGCTGGGGGGAAGCACTGGAGCAACAAATAAAGCCTAAATTGGGCAATTCCCCCAGTCCCGGAGCTCAGCCTGAGAGAAACCTGCTGCTGCCCTCCCCGCCGCGGGTGCTGGCGAGCCGGAGGGACGCTGCACATCCGCTGGGATTTGGCTGGTGATTCCCCCAGATCAAGTTCAGCTGAATCTTGGCTCCATCAGCAGAGGGCTGAGGGCAGCCGGAAACCCCGCAGTGCTCCCGGTGGAAACGGCAATTTGGGACCTTGTCCCCCCCTCTCCCGAGGAGGCTGGGACGAGGGGAGCCCCAGCCACCAGCTGCTCCCTGTGCTCACCGGTGGTGGCAGAGCCCATCAGCCCTTCCTGGCCCCAAGAACATCGGTGCCAATTCCTTAAACACTCTGTTCCCATCCAAACCGGGATCTGGCGGGCCCCCTGCCAACGGGAGATCCCTGGGGAAAAGGACAGGTCCCAGAAACCCTGGGACCCTCCCTGAGCCCCAGGGACCTCCCCAAACCCCATAGACCTTCTCCAGCTCCCAGAACCACGCTTCAACCTTCCCTGAGCCCCCAGGACCTCCCCATGGTCTGAGGCAAGAGGAGCTGGGGGCTCCTCCAGCCTGGGAGCATCCTGCAACCTACTCCCAGAGCTCCCTCCAAGCCCGCAGGGAACTCGCCTGCCAGCCCAGAAAAGAAACCCCTTCTCTTCCCAGATTAAGGAATCCCTCCGGGAGCACAAACACCACATGGGGGCACAGCAGAGGAGCCGTTACCACACAGCATGTCCTTGCCCCCTTCCCACCACCTTCTTCCCATGGCAGGAGCCAAGGCGGCCGCCCCGGTGCACGGAAACCTTTATTCTGTTAAAAGGGGGAGTGCCCGTGGGACCGAGGGCTGGGGGAGTCGATGCCCCAGGGGGACAGGGGACAGCCGGGGTCACCCATGGGGCTGCGGCACGTCAGGGGCCATGTGTGCCAGGCACTGAGCCGCTGCCGGGGTGCAGAGAGGGGTCCCCCCATCGACAGCCCCCCCGGCAGCTCCAAGAGCCAGGCCCTGGGTGGGATGGGGAGAACTGGTCCCTGAGCACTGTGGCTGGGAGCAGGGAGCAGCCAGGGGAGCACAGGGACGTGAAGCCAAGCAAGAGCCGCACGCAGGAAGCCAAAACCCAGGTGAGCACAACTGCAGCGCCCTGAGGGGGGGTCTCCAGGGAGGCACAAGCCCCCCTGCACACCACTGCGAGCCCGGCAGAGCCGGGGGACCTTCACCAAAGGCTGTCGGTGGAGCGGCTCCTGGGGTGAGCCGGCGGCTCGGGAAGGATGATCCCACCTCATCCCGCAGGCAGCCAGCCCCGGCCCAGCTAACGGATGCTGCCGTCGCCCTCGCTGCTCTGCAGCTTCTCCCGCTCAATGGACCACACCAGCTCCTGGACAAACTTCATCTCCGAGGCCACCTGCTTGGCCAGCGCCTCGTAGTGGTTCTCCAGCTTTCGGTAATGCCTCTTGAGGCCATTGGCCACCTGCACCACGCTCTTGGTCTCCTCCTGCACCTGCTTCTTCAGGGCCTCCGTCTTCTGCAGCTCCTGCCGGATCTGGCGGAGGTCCTGGCTGATGCTCTCGTTCTCCTCTTTGTACCACGACTCCTTCTCCTCATAGATGGACAGCAGGGCCTCGATGTCCTCCTGGAAGGACTTCTTGTTCCTCTCCAGCTCTCGGAGGCTCTCCTCAGCTGCAGCCACGTCCTCCATGACCTTGGAGAAGCGCTCAAAGTTGATGTACGTGTTGTTTGGTGGCATGCTGGAGTGGGACTTGATGGTGTACTCCTTCAGGCGCGTGGTCTTCAGCCGGCGGCGCTCGGGCTTCTTGCAGTTGTCTTCGTTGCGGACGTTCCTCCTCTTGATCACCTGTGGAAAGGGATGGCCATGGGCATGGCACACAGCACCCACCCATGGTCTGCAACACCCAACCCCGACCCCTTGGGTGTCTGACACCCAAAAAGTGCCGATTCTTTCAGTTCTCACCTTAATCCAAGGGTGCTCCAGGCTTTGAGCGATGGTCATCCGCTTCCTGCAAAGACAGCCGGGCTGCGACCGAGGGGCAAAGGCTTCGCTGCCTCTTTCCCTGTCAAAGTCCTGGAAAAGCAGCTCGGACACGACCACCTCCGGGGCACAGACGGGCCCAGATGGACTCGCTGTGCTCAGGGGCTGCAGCCAGCTCCCTGCCCTCAGGCAGCCTCCCCACAGCAAACACACCCCAAAGAGGGACCTCCCGCCTGATGCCTGATCACGCAGCACTGCTGCTCCTGCCCCAGCCGAGGGTCCTGGGTGCTCGGGTCAGCCCTTCATCCCTTCCACAGCCTTTTCCCTCCTTTTCAGCTAAGGTGCTACACCATCAGGGTGATCCCAGAATTCATCCCGTGCCTGACATAGGGGGGAGACTTTGGCTTCCAGACCCTACAAGCAGCAGGAGGGAAGTGGCGGGATAAAGAGGATTTATAAACGAGCAGCACACAGGGATGGGCAAAGGCCCCACGGCCAACGCAGGCAGGCTCAGAGCTGAACTCCCTGTGGGCAGGAGATGTGGGAGCTGCCCATATGCACAGGGTTGGGCAGGAGGGACCGTCCCCCCTCCCAAGGTAACCCCCAGCTCTGCTCCCTGCCTCTCACTTGGGGTCCTTGACGAGCAGGCGGCGGATGAAGTCCTTGGCCAGCTCGCTGGTGTTGCTGAAATACTCCTCGTCGAAGTCGTAGTTGACAGCAGATATGTTGGTCAGGGTCTCCTGCTTCGTTTCCCCCAGGAAGGGGGAGGCTCCACTCAGCCTGTGGCGAGAGCAGGTTGTGACACCCCAAAGAGGTGACAGCCCGAGCAGGGGACTCACCCTGCAGAGCCCCAGGCTCCCCATATACTCACAGGATGTAAGTGATGACCCCGATGCTCCTGGAAGAGAGAGGAAGATGAGGCTGAAGCCCCGCAGAGCGCTGCTGCTCCCCTCTCCCTGCGTGTTCAGCAGGAGGGGAGACCTGGCTGGGAGGGGACTCACTCACCACATGTCAGCCTCCAGCCCCAGGGGTTCGTAGTTGACGATTTCTGGGGCTTTATAGAAGGAAAGAGGGGAGAAAACAGGATTATTCTGGGGGAAAGAAGCCTTTCCCAATGGACTCACCCTGGCACACACACCACGGCTTTGGGCATCCCTCTGGGATTAAGCCAAAGCTTTTGGAGCCCCACAGGAACGCCGCCAGCCAGAGCTCACCTACAAACTCCGGGGTCCCAAATATATTCTTGAATTCATTCCCCGCTTCAATCTTGTGGGCGATCCCGAAGTCGATGAGTTTGATCCGAGGGTTTGGCACGTTCTTGTCCAGCAGCATGATGTTCTCTGGCTGCGGGGGGACAGGAGCCGGTGGTTACCCCACACGCCTCAGGCAGGGAGCGATCCCAGAGCCAGCTCCACGGGAGCCTGGATCCTCCTCCCTGCTCCCCAGCTGCCGAGCACGGGGTGTCTGCATGTCCCAGCCCTCACCTTCAAGTCGAAGTGGGCGATGCGCTTGGAGTGCAGGTAGTGCACCCCGTCCAGGATCTGCTTGAGGAACTGGGTGGCCTCCTCCTCTGTCAGGGACTCCTTCTCAGCCAGGAAATCGAAGAGCTCGCCGCCTGAGACCAGCTCCAGGATGAGCACCACGTCCGTCTTGTTCTCGAAGATGTCGTGCAGGGTGATGATGTTGGGGTGCTGGATCTCCCGCAGGATGTCCACCTCCCTCTCGATCTCCTCCCGGCTCACGCCGCGGCGGCTGGACGACAACCGACGCTTCTTGATGAACTTGGCCGCGTATTCCAGACCCGTTTTCCTCTCCCGGCACTTCCGTACGATGGCAAACTGCCCACTGCGGGATGCAGGGAGGAGGTGAGGAGAGGATCCTCGTGCCGGTGTGTGCTGGGCAGCCGGGTCAGCACCGGCACGAGGATGGGGGACGCAGTGCAGGAGGACACATGGTTTCCCCCAGGACTGTTGGGAATCGGGGTTCTCCCACCCTCTGGTGCCACCGGAGCAGGCGGGTAAATCCCAGCGCTGACCAGGATGGAGGAAGGAAATTCCTGCCAAGGCCACAGCAGCCAAGGCCACACCTTCCATAAACCTCTGCTGTGGAAGGGGGAGCAGGGCTCTGCGCATCCACAGGCACCTCCAGGAGCCGGGTCCTGCTGACACCAGCAGGATCCGACCCTTGTCCTTTCCGCCCCGGCTGAGCCCCCCATGGCCCCTCTGCTGGGATGCACAAGGATCCCCCAACAACTTCCCCCCAGGATGGATCCATCCCACTTCCCGGGGCTGCTCCGTCCCCTCCCCGCTGCCCCGGCCATTGGCCATCCCCAGCAGCACACGGTGACGTGTGGTCCCGTCACCAGCCTCCGTCACCAGCCTCTGCGGCGCCGGGACCCGAAACTCCTCTGTATGATCCTGGATCACACCAGGGCCACCCGCAGCCCCCCCGGGGCAGGGACCAGCCTTGCCCAGGTGGGATCCAACCCCCAGGCACCACATCCATCCCCAGGGCTCCCGCTGGATGCAGCTACAGCGCAGCCCCGAGGGAAGGGGACCCGGAGCAAGGCCCAAGAAGCTCCCCCCCTCGTTTAAAAGAACAAACACTAAAGTCACCCAAAATGTTTCCGCTGCTCAATTCTTTCCCAGGTCCTGGGAAGCAGCACCCAAGGGAGCCCTGGGGCCACGGCTGTGGCAGACCCTGAGTCCTGGTGCGGCTGCGGCAGTGCTGGAGGATCCAAACCCAGCCCCCACCCCCCCACACCGCCGCAGCCTCCGCATCCCGATGATTAAATCCCATTTTCAGGCAGTGATTCACCCCGGATCTGCCCCACAGGCACAGAGCCAGGCAGCAGCGAGGGCCCTGGCCAAAGCCGGCTGGGACGGGAGCTCTGCTGGGCCTGCCCACATATAGGAGTGAGTTTAATGCGAGTTAACACCTTCCTTTGGTAACATACAGCTGCTGGAGGTGCCTGGCTCTGCCCCCAGCCCCACTGCCTGCACAGCACAGAGGTGGCACAGGGGATGCCACAGGGATCTGCAGCAGCGGGTGAAGATGCTGGGGCAGGAAGGGGGTGCAGCTCCCCCGGAGCGCAGCGGGATGTCACTCACCTGCCCAGCTCTTCCCCCATCTCATAGAAGTCCTCCACGCTCTCCTGCCGGAAGGTGGACATGGCTGCGGGGCCCCACGGAGCTGAAGCTGCCCCGACCCTGCGAGCGGAGGTGGACACCGGGAGCAGCCGGGGATCAGCACCTGCGGCACCAGGAAAGGGGGGGTTATGCCCCAGGAGCTGCACACCAGCACCAGGGCTGCGGGCAGGGCCCGGTGCAGGGGCACCGAGGGCAAGGAGCCTGGAGCAGCACAGCCCCAGTGCTGTGGGGATGGGGGGCGGCTGGGGCCAAAGTGCAGATCAGTCCTGGGGACAGCCCCCCCAGTGCCCTGTGGGAACCCCTTGCGGGGATGTGCTGGGGGGAGAGGAGGGAACAGGGGTGGTGGTGGTGACCCCCTGATGTAACCCCACGGCTGTGGCCCCACGGCTGTGCCCATGCTCGGTCCCAGTGACACCCAGCTGCGGTGCAGGGATGCCCCAGCCCAGCCTGTGGCACCCGCCTGCCCCACCCCTCGCCACAGCCAACCCCACCCCAGGCCCCACCAACCCCTGCCTGCCCCACAGCCCCACAGCCTGGTCCCACACAGCCCCTCCCAGCGCCACAACCCCTTCATCCTGATCCCACACAGCCTCTCCCTGCCCCACAACCCCCACAACTACAGCCCCTCCGATCCCCCACAGCCCTTTCTAGCCCCACAACCCCACAACTACAGCCCCTCCGATCCCCCACAGCCCTTTCTAGCCCCACAACCCCTTCATCCTGATCCCGCACAGCCTTTTCCTGCCCCACAGCCCCCCCAACCCCCCTCCCTGCCCTATAGCCCCCAAGCCCACAGCCCCCCAATCCTCCATCCCAAATCCCCCACCACCTTTTCCTGCCCCACAGCCCCCTCCTCTCCCCATTCCCCATAACCTCCCCATCCCCTCCCTGCCTCACAGAGCCCCCCATCCCTCCCCACCTCTTCCAGCCCCACATCCCCTTCCCTCCCCACAGGCCTAACACCCCCCCCGCCCCATCCCCACACCTCTAACCCCCCCAAATCCAACCCCCCGCCCTCTCTCCCACCCCACAAGCTCCCAAACCCCCTTCCCGCCCCACAACCTCAGCCCCACAGCCCTCATAATCCGTGTCCCCCCCTCACAACCCAAACCTCGGCCGCCGCCGCCCGCGTCGCCGCCGCCACATTCCAACACAGCCGCTTGGCTCCGCCCACCCTCTGAGCGACGTCCCGCCCCGCCTATTGGCGGGGCGGGACGTCGCTCAGAGAATGGGCGGAGCTGATTGGATGAGAGCACCGGCGTTGTCCCGCCCACTATATAAAGCACCATGCCCCCCCACACAACGGGTCCTCCCAACCGCAAGGGGGCGCCCTATCGCTCTTCAAAATCCCCATCCCTCCCCAAAAAATATCCCTTTTATCGATTTTAATCATGATCCAATTTTATTAATTCCAGTGGCACTAATACAGGCGGCGATAGTCACGACCGACAGTCACACTGCAGCCCTCCCCACCCTCTTTTAAACATGGATTCACACCCCCTTACCCCCCCCCCCCCCCCAAAAAAAAAAACAATTCAGCTTTTTAATCTTTGTTTTTGAATCAAATAAATACAGAATTGGGCAAATCCGAGTGGAAATGGTTTAGTTCCAAATGGCGGAGATGAGACATGTGCAACACCGAAACCTATAAGGCTGTTTTTAATCCTTTATCCTCATTTCAAAGTCTCACAATCATTATGAAACCCATTCATTAATGCAAAGAGATGGCGGTGACGAGCGTTTTAAACCCCTTTGCTAATTCATTCATTTCCCCCTCCCTTTCCTCTCCCCTTGTTCCCGGAGTCCAAGGAGCTTGATTAGAGCTTATCAAGGAAGTTATCCAGCGCTGGAATTCCTTCCTTCAGGCCCTTGCGCTTGCGGGTCTCGGCCACCACTTGGCTGGGGCGGCTGGCGCTGTCAAAGGGGTCCCCAGGGAGGATCTGCCAGTGGTCAAAGACGCACTGGGGGAAGGCCTGGCCCCCAGTGTTGGACCGGAGATCGGCTGTGAAACCTGCAGGAAGAGGACACAGGGTGAGAACCTGCACCCCCCCTGGGAGGTGGGACCCACACAGACACACCCCCCCCCATAGGGCTGGAGGAGATGGGGCTCAACGCCTCAGGGGGCTTCAAGGTGGGGATGGAATGGTTTGGGGTGGAAGGGAGCTTAAAGCTCATCCATGGGCAGGGACACCTTCCACTAGAGCAGGTTGCTCCATGCCCCGTCCAGCCTTCAATGTTCCTATCTAACCTGTGTTCAGTTTGGGTCCATGCTCTACAGCCAAAACGTGGAGAGGGTGAGAAGGGCCAAAAAGATGACAGGGCAGCCATGGGAGGAGAGGCTGAGAGAGCTGGGCTTGTTCAGCTGGAGAAAGGTGGAATATCATCAAGTTCCAGTAATTAAAGGGTGGCTAAAAAGAAGATGGAAGCTCCCTCTCCTCTGTGAGGAGTGATGGGCACAAGTTAATCCTGGGGAGATTCCCGTTGGGAACAAGAGGAAAATTGTTCACAATGGGAAAAGTGATTTGACTGGACAGGGAGCGGGGCCACCCAGTGTAGGTCATGCTGGGCCAAGAAAGGTCAGACCAGGTGATCCCTGAAGGTCCCTTCCAATCTGGGATTCCATAATTCCAATGCCAACCTGGCCTTGAACACTGCCAGGGATGGGGCAGCCACAGCTTCTCTGGGCACCCTGTGCCAGCGCCTCAGCACCCTCACAGGGAAGAGCTTCTGCCTCAGAGCTCATCTCAGTCTCCCCTCTGGCAGGTTAAAGCCATTCCCCTTGTCCTGTCCCTACAGGCCCTTGTCCAAAGCCCCTCTCCAGGTTTCCTGGAGCCCCTTTAGGCACTGGAGCTGCTCTAAGGTCTCCCCTTCAGGAGCCTTCTCTTCTCCAGGCTGCCCCAGCCCAGCTCTCTCAGCCTGGCTCCAGAGCAGAGCTGCTCCAGCCCTCGCAGCAGCTCGGGGGCCTCTCAGGACTCGCTCCAGCAGCTGCACAGTGGAGTCACCATCCCTGGAGTGATTTAAGAGACATGTGGATGTGGTGCTCAGACACACGGTTTGGTGATGAACTTGGCAGTGCTGCACTAACAGCTGGACTTGATGATCTTAAAGCTGTTTTCAAATTGAAATGACTCAACGATGGCTGTGGTCAGTGACATGAAGGATCCCCCCACCCCAGGTTGGGATGGAGCCCCCAGGAGCAGCACTCACCAAAGGACTCGTTGACAGGCAGGTAGGCCTTGACCACGAACATGGGGGTGCCGGCCACTTGGGTCTCCTCAAACACGTGCCCACGTTTCCTGTTCAACACCCCATAGATGCCACCAACCACCTGCTCCGGGCACTGCAACAGAGATAGATGGGTCAGGACCACAAACCACCCATTGAATGCGTCCTTCTCCAGGATCTTCTGGCTGAGGGGATGGTCCTCACCTGGATTTCCACCAGGTAGATGGGCTCCATCAGCCGGGGCTGGGCCGTGAGCACGCAGGCATACAGGCACCTCCTGGCAGTGGGAATGATCTGCCCACCTCCACGGTGGATGGCATCGGCGTGCAGGGTGACATCGTGCACATCGAAACGCACGCCACGCATGTTCTCCTCACACAGGACACCCTGGAAAAGCAGAGCAAGGGTTCAACCACCACCATGATGGGGACAGTTTGCTCCCAACCCGGATGTTCCTGGCCCTCGGCTTATGGGCATTCCCAGGAAGCAGCTCTAAGGGCAGGAAGCGCCACAGAGTGCCAAGTGGTCTTCCTCACCCAGGAGCTCCAAACCAGCTCTACCTGCCCCTGAGGCACTGCCACAGCCCCTTAGAGAAGCCTCCAAGCACCAGAACCATTCCCAGCAGCACCTCATCCCTCATCTCCATTGTTCACGTTGGCAGCAGAAGCACCAACACATATTTGTGGTGCTGCAACCCGAGTATTTGGCCAGGAAAAGTAATTTTTTCACATAAATGGGAAAAAAAACAAGTTGTTGGCATGGTACCTCCTTCTTCAGAACAAAACTAACTTGAAAAGTAAACAGGAAAAAACCTGCTCCTGTTGCTGTTCCCAGGCTACTGCCAACTGATTTCAGAGCCACCTCCTGCCTAGTCCTCAAAAAGTAACTGGTAAGGCAGGCCAGATCTCAACAGAGGCTCCCAGACCACCCGTTTCCTCTGGATGCCAGCTCTGTCATCCATCTCAGCAGCTTCCATCCCTGCTGCTCCACTTTGAAAAGCTCTTTCAGATATGAAGTACATGCTGTTGTGATGAAGCTTCTCCATAGTGCTGGGAGAAAGCTTTTTGTCTGGAGGTCATGTGTGTCTCAAGTGACCTTCAACCCAGCCACCCTGTCCCATTTATCCTAAAAGATACTTCTGAATTACACACACGTTGCCCTGTGTGTGATGGTTTTCCCCTCACCTCCTTTGTTGCCCACTGGAAGCCAGCCACCACGCTGTCCTTGATCTCGTTCAGGTACTGCACGCCCTTGGTGATGTCAGTCAGGATGTTGGGGCCGGTGCCATCAGGACCAAAGCACCAGATCTTCCTGGCCTCGGTGACATCCCACTCGTACTTCTCAGCCAGGTAACGGGCTCGTTGCTTCAGCTCCTGGCGGGCAGAGACCTCCCCCTTGTCGATGTCCTCAGCCAGGCCATCGGGGAAGGGCCGGGCCTTCATGTAGAGCCTGTTGTGCTTGTTGGGTGACTTGGAAAGGCACATCACGTTGGATTCCTCACTGACTGTCTCACGGTACGACACAACAGGATCTGATTTCTGCAGTGACACAGAGCAGGGAAGAGGAGTGAGCCACCAACCACACCGCAGCTCACCAAGGGCTCTGCCCACTGCAGCCCCTCTACCTTGATGGGGATGCAGGCATGGTCCTCCTCCAGGTCCTTCAGGCAGATCTCCAAGTGCAGCTCCCCTGCGCCAGCGATGATGTGCTCCCCAGACTCCTCGATGATGCACTGAAAAGACCATTAATGCAGCAGGTGAAGCTTCTGGCTGCAACAAAAGCTCTTGCACCCAAAGCATTAGTGATTGTCTCCAATTTTTGACTCTCAGATTTGCTTTTAGATGCTCTTTCTGCTGACCTAGGGATGATTTGGTCCCACCTCAAGGTGGGGTGCAGCATTCCCTCCCGTTCTAGTGGGCTGGGACCAATGCTCCGTTCAAGACTTCTCCACCAGCACAATCACCACTGAAGGCAAAGCCTCCTGTGCCAGCAGGATTCCTCCTGGCCCCAAAACCATTCTGGACATTCACCTGCACCATAGGGTCAGACTTGGCCAGACGCTTCAATCCCTCCACCAGCTTGGGCAGGTCAGCTGGGTTCTTGGCCTCCACAGCCACACGCACGACGGGGCTGACGCTGAACTTCATCACCCTCATGTTGTGAGCGTGCTCAAAAGTGGTGATGGTTCCAGTCTTCACAAGGAACTGGTCAACACCAACCAGACCAACAATGTTTCCACAAGGCACGTCCTCGATGGGTTCAACGTAACGGCCCATCATGAGAATGGTCCTGGTGAGAGAGAAGGTTGTTTTAATGAAGTCTGACAGAGGAGGTCCCACCACGCAGGATCCTGGAGCTCAGCGCCATACTTGAAACCAGGGCCAAGCACCTCAGAGAGAAGAAAAGACCCAAAACAGCACCAGAACCACAAATCTGAAGCACCAAGGGCATCTCAGCCAGGACTGACCTTTGAATTGGCTTCAAGTACAGATCCTCCTTCTTGCCAGGTGTGTAGTTTGGTCCCATGATTCTGACTTTCAAGCCAGTTGAGACAAGACCAGAAAAGACACGTCCAAAAGCGTAGAAACGTCCCTTGTCAGAGGTTGGCACCATTTTAGAGATGTACATCATCAGGGGGCCTTTGGGGTCACAGTTCTTAATACCTGAGACGAGGAGGAGGAGGAGGAGGAGACATCAACCTGGTTCAGTATTATCTCTAGTATCTGGTACACATCCTTTGTACCCCCCCCACTCCCAAATCTCAACACAAGACCTGCACCCACTGCTGTCCCAGGCTGCTGACTTCTGGCCAGCCCAAGCAGAGAGAAAGATCTCACAGACTGGTTTGGGTGGGAAGGGACCTTAAAGTTGCTCCAGTTCCGACCCCCTGCCATGGGCAGGGACACCTTCCACTAGAGCAGGTTGCTCCAAGCCCCTGTGTCCAACCTGGCCTTGAACACTGCCAGGGATGGGGCAGCCACAGCTTCTCTGGGCACCCTGTGCCAGCGCCTCAGCACCCTCACAGGGAAGAGCTTCTTCCCAAGATCTCATCTCAATCTCCCCTGTCAGTTTAAAGCCATGACATCACCAAGAGAGGGTTTATATTAATACAAGGTTCACCCTGAGCCCCATCTACTCTCCAGTCAGCTAGCTCAGCCCTCCAGAGTCAATCTGTGAGCTAGTTAAGCATGTTTGATCCACACTAGAACAGCTAGAGACTCAGGAATTCCAGCAGCTACTGAGCTGTGTGCCTGGAGAATGAGACAGCCACAGGAGTGCTGGAGCCCTGAGCACTTATGTGAAGAGACACCTGGCAGCACAGCAGCAGCCTGTCCTACCTATGGCAGCCTCATCATCAGGGGGTCCCTCGTAGAGCAGCTCACAGCGGTACTTCTGGGCTGTGACAGGAGAAGGCAGGTGAATGGTGATCATCTGCAGCAGGGCATCTCCAGCGGGCAGCCACCGCCTCATCACGGCCTGAGCAGACATCGGAGGAGCAAGACCCGGTCAGGCTGTTCACAACCTGCAGTTCACCTTCCACTGCTTCCCCACCTCCAACAGCACCTCCCGACCCAAGCAGGGTTGGGAGCTGCTTAGGAAGCTGACACAGTTGGAGCAGCACAACTGCTCGTCTCCTCCCCACAGAGGATCCAGACCAGCCTCACCTTCAGCAGGGGTTTGCCCTCTTTGTCCTTATCTTCACTATCAAGCTTGATGTCCAGCTTCTCTATCAGTTTAGCCGCCTCGTCCTTCTTGAAGTTCATGATTGCACTGAAGACCTGGAACAGCAGCAGCAGTTATGAATGCTGCCCGTGACCCAGTTTGAAGCAGCACCATGTCTCTGAAGAGAATTTCTGTCCTTGCTCATCACCCAGCTGAACCCACCCAGGGGCACAGACCTGCCTGCACAACACCTACCACCCATTTCCCTGCCCACGGGGAGTAACGAGACGTGTCAGAGGTTTCAATTTCTTCAAGCAGACAAGTCAGGTCAAAGTGAAGAAATTTTCCATCATCATGCACAGCCCCAGCCTGGGCTAAACACTGAGGAACTCACCTTGAAGATGGGGTCAAGGATGAGCTGGCAGAAGGTCCTGGGCAGTTTCTTTCCATCTGGGCTGGTAGCAGATTTACTGAACTTGCCAGTAGCAGGATCAAAATATCTGGAGAAAGAATCAAGCCAGACAAGTATCAATGCAGAGCCCAGCTACAGAAATGGGGCTTGTTCTGGCTGCTGAGGCCAGAGGAAAGAGCTGCTAAGAACCATCTTCATACTTTCCCCCATCGCTCCCAGGTTTTCAGAGCAACACTGAACTCATGTTGCCAGTCACCATCCCCTCCCCATTATCTGGGTTTCCTACTCCTGGGCAACAGCTTTTGCTAGCACACACCCCAAGTGACTGAGCCAGGGCTCTAAGCAGGCACAGCATTATCCTCCCTCCCTCCCCATCTCCCCCATTGTCAGGCTGCAGCCACACGGAGCTGATCCAGAACTAGACCAACCCTCACCTGTCTCCCCACAGCTTCTTCATCATGTCTTCAACCTTCTTGGCACGCTCGGATGGGTTCAGCTGGGCATCCCCCTTGGCAGCGAACTTTGCAACGTACATTTCAGCAAACTGCTTCAGAGTGAAGGCCCAGCCATGCAGGCCAGAGCCAAAGCCCACAGTGCCCAGCACCGGGTCAATCTGGAAGGGAACCAGCAACAGAGCTGGGTTACAGAGGAACAGCCACAGCACATGACAGCACTCAGCCCATTCCATCCCAAACAACACTGGAGTACCCAGGTTCAAGGTGGAGCTTCTGGACTATGGGGCTCCTGAGCCGTTTTGTGACAGAGGCCACTGCTGAGACCCCAATTACAGCCTGACCCACCCCCACCGTTTCAGCTTTGTACCACACAACAACAGGCTCAGCAGCTGCCCTGCTGCGGGTGCAGCGAACACTCCTGTCCTTCAGAAGGAGGATGAGCAGTACAGGAAAACCTGCAGCACGTGGTGAGTGCTCAACAGGAACAAAGCAGGAGCCTCTCCTCAGGGGCCCACAGCCCAGCTTGCTCTGAGGAACCCAGCCAGGAGCAGGGCTTGGGATGCAGGGAATGGCAAACACCTACTGGCCTCCCATTTCAGAAGAGAGCTGGGGGTGGGATGCTGTATGGGAGCCTCGGATCTCACATCACCCACCACCACAGATGGGATGTGGGCACAAAGGTGGCCTCCAAAGCAACAGTGCCCTTTGGAAAGGGAGGAAATACTTTCTTGTGTTTATAGTCTTTATTTGCTCAAGCTCTGAACTAGCAGAAGACATCGGATGAAAGCACAAGAGAGCTCCAAACCAGCACACAGCTGGGTAGGACAACATCTTCGTGACTCTACTCCTGCTTCTCCACTTGAGACAGGAAAGGAGGACCAAGGAGACAACCAGCTCCCTCCCACTGCAGGAGATGAGCTCAAACCCAGCGCTCGCAGCTCCCACTTACCATAATGTTTCCCATGGGGCCGCTCTCTCCTTCTCCATACGTGGAGATGATGACGTTCACGTTCTCCACGATGCGCTGGAAGGTCTGGTACAGCTCTTCTGGCTCCAGCTGCAGCTCCAGCAGCGCTCGGTCCATCTTGTTCATCATCAGGACAGGCTTGATCCTCTCTGCAATGGCCTGACGCAGCACAGTCTCTGTTTGCACGCACACGCCTGCCAAACACAGGGGAATCGGTTATCCTCAGCTCCAAACTCGCCCAAAACACACTCCAGCTGCACATGGCTGCAGAAGCCCTTACCAGAAACGCAGTCTACGACAACCAGGGCACCGTCGGTAACACGAAGAGCAGCAGTAACCTCTGAAGAGAAGTCCACGTGCCCTGGAGAGTCAATCAGGTTGATCAAGAAGCCAGAACCGTCTTTGCTCTGCTTGATGAAGGCCAAGTCGTTTTCAGAGAGCTCATAAAATAGGGAAATAGCTCTGAAATAGAAGAAAAACTGTTTAAATTGTCATCTACACATTACCCTTCCCCAAGGCTCAGAAACAGCCTTTTACCCCACACACACTGAGCTTAAGGATTCCTCCCAGTGTAGGAGATAACCAGGAGCACAGGCTAAAATCTGTCTTTCCTATGGTCCTCTGAAACCACGACCTCTTCTGAAACCATAACCTCTTGTGACTCTGCAACCTGAAGCACCCAAAGAGGGTTCAACTTCTTCCAGTGAAGGAGTAATGCCTTTCCTACAAGGCTCAACTGCCTTTCTGAGCCCTTTCCATGCCCCTCAGGATCCTCAAACTGCCTGTGGTGACACAGCCACAAGGTACATCATCAGAGGTGCTCCCCAGACAGTCTCTGTGCTGCATCCACAGGACTCCAGCGGGCACCAGCCACATCCAGCAGTTCCAAGGCTCAAATGGAAGGCTGAAGCTCCTGCTGCACCTCTGCTTCCCAGTGGCCACTAAGGTGATGCTCTGATTCACCAGAAGCGACTCAATACTCGCTCCCTCAATTAAGCAATCCTCAAGAGATGAGCTTCTGAACTAGCCTAGAGAAAGCCTGACGCTGTCTTCTCTCCTCTCATGATCAAACCAGCGGAGCACCCAAAGCCCCCCTGAGCTGAGTCCACGCTGCAGGAGCACCGAGGTGCCCGGTGGGAGGGAACTCACGTTGATTTGATGGTGATGCACCGTTCCTGCTCATCCTTTCTTGTGTCGGTGAACCGGGTCTCCCCCGCGCGGGCAGAAGCAATGATTCCAGCTTTGCATACCAGAGAATCAGTCAAGGTTGATTTGCCGTGATCAACGTGGGCAATCACAGACATGTTTCTGATGTTGGCCTTTTTGTCCATGATGGCCCGTATCTGATCTACTGTGAAGTTCACCTTGAGGAGTGAAAGAAGGGCAGAATAGAGTAACCCAGGGTGTACAGGAACGGCTTTGGCAACTCCAGGGAGCCCAACCAGCCCCACCAACACCTGCCATGGTGCCAGTGACAGCAGCTCTGCCTGCGCTAGCACAGCCCATAGCAAGGGCACCGCACACCCCGCAGCAGAGCCCGGCTCAGCATCCTCCCAACTGCGGCAGCGTGAGGGGCTCCCGGCAGCGAACCCCCCCGCTCAACCCACACCCTCGCCTGGGCGCTGCTCCGCGGCCGGGGGGTGCCAGCCCGGAGCGATGCCCCCGCCCGGCCCGCAGCGTTACATAAGGCAGCCGCCGGCCGCCGCAAAGGCCCGTCCCCGACGTCAACACCGGCGCGGTGCCACATCACCGCCGCTCCCCGCCCTCCCCGCGGGGCGGCCGCAGCGCCCCGCTACCACCGGGGACAAGGGCACGGAGCCCCGGGGGCTGCCGAGCGCCCCCCGCTCCCCTCCCGCCCCACCCCTCTGCCCTCAGCAGCGGCCCAGCCCGGCACGCCAGGCCCCGCGGGCGCAGGGGCCCCGCCGGCGCTGCCGGGGCGGCCATCGGCGGTGACACGGGGAGCGCGGCGGGCGCTGAGCGCGGTGGGGCGGCGGCGGGGCGCGGGGGCTCACCATGGCGGCGGATGGCGGCGGATTCTCTGGGGCCGGGCGGGGGGGGTCACAGCAATGGCGGCGGCAACAGCCCTGTCTCGCTGGCGAGCGCAGAGCGGGCGGAAGAGAACGCTGACGTCAACAGCCCCCTTCTTATAGGGCGGCGCCGGCAGGGGGGCGGGACCTGCGCACCCGGCGCGTTCTCCGCATGCGTGGATGCGGCTCTCTACCCCGCAGCGGCCGGGGGGCTCTATGGTTGGCGAGGGTTGGTCCGCCGGGGCGGGACCGCAGGGCTGGGCACCGCCAATGAGCGGGGACAGCAGCCACCGGAGCGGCGGGTGAGCGCGGGGCTGCGGGTCCTGCAGCGGCGGTGGAGCAGAGCCCGGCTTCAGTCCCCTCCACCCGTACCCGGCTCGCAACGGGCCGGTCGGGGCGCAAGGTAGCGGCGAAGTGACAGCGCCCCCTGCGGGCGGGGAGGAGCGCGGCGGGCACGGTCGGTGTCCCGGAGCCCGGCCCCGAACCGCATCACCCGGGGCTGCGGGTGGGACCCTGCGGGGCGCCGTGCCCCTGCCTCCAGCGCCCGCTGCTGCCTCACTCCCGCACGTGGTTGTCCCCTCCGCCGGCCGCAGGCAGGGATGGAGCTCCCCGCGGTGTGACGGGAGGAGTTACCGGCTGTCCGCGTTTCCATAGCGGCGGCCTGAAGTTTTAGCAGCGATCCTGGTCTGTGCCGGGCTGGAAGGGAATGCTGCAGAGCCCGATTTGCGTATCGGGCTGCCTGGGAGGCTGGCTAATTGCCTTTCTGCTTAATTAGCTTGTGGGGTTGATGATAAGGAGGAGAAAGTGCTGGAAAACCTCTCCTGGCGCAGCGTGTCACCCCGGCTCACAGGGTTTCCTCCTGAAGAGGATGCTGCGTGCACCTAGAAATGGAGCAATTGGAGCCCGGGGAGTGAAAATAGAACTTGGGAGACATAATTTCTACATAAAAAGTGTTTTTAATAAGCGATGGTTACTGGAGAGAACTTTCTATGCGGGAAACAAACACTGACCTGGGTGGGAGGGCGGCAGGATCTCAGGGCTGCAATCACCACCAGCAGGGTGGTGTGGACACAAGATGCCACAAGGGAGCGTGACCAAAGGGACAGCAGCACCTTCCACTGGACCAGGTCGCTCCAAGCCCCTGTGTCCAACCTGGCCTTGAACACTGCCAGGGATGGGGCAGCCACAGCTTCTCTGGGCACCCTGTGCCAGCGCCTCGGCACCCTCACAGGGAAGAGCTTCTGCCTCAGAGCTCATCTCAATCTCCCCTCTGGCAGGTTAAAGCCATTCCCCTTGGCCTGTCCCTCCAGGCCCTTGTCCAAAGCCCCTCTGCAGGTTTCCTGGAGCCCCTTTAGGCACTGGAGCTGCTCTAAGGTCTCCCCTTCAGGAGCCTTCTCTTCTCCAGGCTGCCCCAGCCCAGCTCTCTCAGCCTGGCTCCAGAGCAGAGCTGCTCCAGCCCTCGCAGCAGCTCCGGGGCCTCCTCTGGCCTCGCTCCAGCAGCTCCACGTCCCTCTTGTGCTGTTGCCCCAGAGCTGGATCAGGACTGCAGGGGGGGGTGTCCCCTCCCTGACCTGCTGGTCACGCTCTGGGGGTGCCTCCATTCCGGGGACACACCACACAGCACCCCCAGTGCCTGGTTAAAAGGGGTGCGCGGTCCCTTTAAGCCACCCGGAATAGGCGGGTCCGGGGGGGTGTGTGCCCACTGCGCCTGCGCGAGGAGGGCTCTCGGGGCGGGGGGGGTGGAAGGGGAGGGGGGAGAGAGGGCGCGCGCGCGCGCGGGTCTGGGAGGCGGCGCGCGCCCCTCGGGCCCCGCCCATCGCCCCGCGGCGTCACGTGACTCGGCGGCGGCTCCCGGCGCGGTTGGACGCTGGAGGCCAAGATGGCGGCGGAGCTGGTGGAGGCGAAAGTGAGTGAGTGAGGCGAGACCTCGCCGCGGCGGGGCCCGGGACCGGGGCCCATGGACCGGGCAGGGCAGGGCCGGGCCGGGCCGGGCCCGGCGGGGGCTCCGCGGGTGGGGCGGCACGGCTCCGGCCTCGGCCACGGCGCCGGTACTGGGAGCCGAGGGGGCGGCGCCCTGGGACCGCCCCCCCCCATTTACCTCAGGGGCTGCCCCGCCTCAGCCCTGGGGCCCGGCGGCAGCTCCCGCTGGACCCCGGGCCCGGCCCGAGAGCCGCCCGCCGCTTGGCTCGCTCCTGCGCCGGGCCCCGGCTCCCCCGCGCGTAATTCCCGGTGATTAATTGGCGCAGGTGGTTCTCCCCGCCGGGCTCCGGCCGCTGCTCCCCGCGCACCTCGCCTCCTCCCCGCGGAGCTGCCCCGCCGCGGCCTGCCCGGGGCTCCCTGCGGCCGGTTCCGGGTCGGGGTACGGAGCTGTCCAGCCGGGCCCCGCGGGTGGAGCGCTCGCGGAGCCGTTGCAGCGGGCTCGGCTTTGCCCGGCGGGGGATGGCGCTGGGACGAGCAGTGCCCCGCGCCGAGGTACAGATCTGCGAGGTGGGGGCGGCCCCTTGGGCCGTGGGGCGAAGGGAAACATCTTCACAGCAAACGGGCCTGAAGTTGTGTTGTGCTTCCGAGGTGTCCCGTGCACCCCCAAAGGCTTTGCGGGGTACCCCGCTCTGCCATGGGTTACTCCTGCTCCCTCTGGGTCGTTCTCCAGGAGCCAGGACTTGTCCGTGTCCTGTTGTTGGTGTGTGGAACCACAGAGACCTGATTGGTGGCACTGGAGTGGGCTTCACCCCACAGCCTGGCAGGGAAACTGGTGCTGAGGGTGCTTACAGAGCAACGGCAGCAGGTGGGAAGCGTTTCATGCCTGCAGGATCAGCCCATCAGTGGGGAAATGGGATTTGGAGAGGTTTGTTTTAGGAGACATCGTCTACTCCCTGCCCTTGGGCCACTCGCCATGTGGTGAACTGAGCCCAAGGCTGCCGAGGAGGGAATGTGCTTCCAGGGCATCATGGTTGCCCCCACAGCGGGTGTTTAATGAGCTCTGTGCCACTCACATGCGAGAATTCCTGGGGGAAGGAACAGACTTTAGCATTAAAGATCTCAGTAGTTAATGGGATCTCTCGTGCTATCGTGCAGGTCCAAGCCTTCGTGACAGGGGGTTTTTTGAAGTTCCTTTGGTTACTGCTCAAATCCTTCTGGCTCTTAAATCCTTCAAAATGGGAACTGCAGGACACCATCAGCTTGAAACTCCACTTTATGCACCAACAGTCCCAAGTGCCCAGTGGAATAGGAGCATGAGTGTGGGAATACCTGTCTGCCGTGCTTCTGTGGCTTCCCTGGTGCTGTTTTGGTGCATTTACCTTTGCAAATACACTGTTCAGCCTCAGAGAGGACAACACACTCTCCATTTTGTAGTTGAAGAAAACTGAGACACAGAAACTGGGTTTCTCCCAAGATCACTCAGGTGGGATGCAGCGAAGCAGCAGGATGATCCAGATCTCTTGAAGCCTGACTTTCTGTCAATTAAACATCCTTTCTTTCCTCTTTAAAGTTGTCTGAGAGGGGAAAAAAACCCTCTCATCAAAGGTATTTTGGGACACATCATGACTGCCAAAGATTTTAACTACAGGCAGTGACGTTTTTGTAGCATCTTTTGGGCTTCCAGATCAAATGACAGATTTCATGAGAAAGGAGAAAATAAAATGGCATTTTCCCTGTAGTCTAATTCCCACACATGCGACAGAAGCGGCTGTTCAATGTTGCTGGAGTCAGTAGGAGCTTTCTTAAGTTAAAATTTAAACCCAAAAAAAACTCCATCAAAAAACCCTTTGTTTCTGTTTTAGTCCAGAAAATTACAAGGCTCCTATTAACTTCCACAGAAATCTGATTTTTATACATGATTTCTTAATTTTAATCCCCAAACAAGAGCGGAGCATAGGCTGGATTTCTGCTTCGGTTTTCGTTTGTTACTGCAGGACAGCTGGGGTTTCTTCTTGAATTCCCACCCTTCCCACAAACCAGGGAGGATATTGAGTGAATCCACATGGATACCTGTCAAATATATTTTTAGGGCAGCTTGTGTTTTCAAAAGCATGTACTTGATAAGCTCATCTTGTGCATTCGTAAAGCTGCTTTGGCATAAGAGAGAACTGAAACATCAGCATGAGCGGGCTCTAGCACAAATAATTGCTACTCCTTACCCTGATGGAAAATTACCTTCATCCATGACCCTGCTGGCTGTTCCAGGCACCTGAGTTTCCACAGGAGCAGGAGAATGATGTTTTGGAGACAGAGGTTGGTTTTTATTGCTTATCAAAGCACTGCAATTGGTTCATCCCGGTGCAACAGCGGAGGCAGCTGCTGGCTGCGGCCATGGGGGAGTGCTTGGCAAAGCACCCAAATAGAGTTTGGAGGCATTGTTCTCATGGGAACATGCTGCTCTCTTTAATAGTCTTCTAATAGCTTTCCATGCTCTAAAATACTTGACTTTTTTCAAGGATCCTGTCCTTGTGGGAATGGTTCTGGAGGGGTTTTGCCCGTACAGGTGCACTGAAACACAGGACAAAAGGACTGGCAGCCCCAGCTCGCTTAAATGTCACCTGCCATCCAGTTCACGTTCGTTTGCTTCCTTTGCCTTCCACTAGTACCAGTTTAGATGCAGTTTTTAACGTAGCTCTGGGAAGTCTGGATGCTTGGAGCTTCCACGCCCAGGGAGTTAATGTGCTATTTCAGCGTGTGGGACTGCTCTTTGAGATGTTTTCCTTTGTGCTCACACTTGCTTCCAGTTGACCCACCTTGAGGATTTATCTGTAGCATTTATCACAAGTGGTTTTTGAGTCATTGGATGACTGTTGTGGCATCTCTCTGATTTTTGCTGATATTTCAGTTGATGGTCTCCTCTATATTCACTTTACTCAAAGAAGCACCTAAGAAACAGTATGATACTCAGGTGAATAAGAGCTGATGAAGGCTTGGTGCCTTGTCAGGGAGTTTTGTGGTGTTTTGGCTTCTAGTTGTGGTATATAATGAGAACTCACACTTTGCATTCTTATAACTGTAAGGACGTCTTTACTTTTTTTATCCCTTAGAACATGGTGATGAGTTTCCGAGTCTCAGATCTTCAGATGTTGCTGGGTTTCGTTGGCAGGAGTAAAAGCGGACTTAAACATGAACTAGTCACCAGAGCGTTGCAATTGGTGCAATTTGACTGCAGCCCTGAGGTTTTCAAGAAAATTAAGGAGCTCTATGAGACTCGCTATAACAAGAGGAGCTCTGAAGCTGCTCAGCCCCAGCCCCAGCAGCACCGCTCCGCTGAGGCACTCTCCATACACTCCAGCTACGACCGCGGGAGCACCATTCCCCGGACTACTATCACCACCACTAACATTGACTATCCTGCTCTCTATGGGAAATACCTTAACGGACTGGGGAGGTTGCCCCCCAAAGTTGCAAAGCCTGAAGTTCGCCTGGTGAAACTTCCCTTCTACACGACCCTGGATGAGCTGTTGAAGCCAACAGAATTAGGTGAGTTTTCAATAGGCTGCTGCATTCACAGTGGGCTCAGCCTGGGAGAGAAAAGTGGTTCTGGGTTAAGTGTCAGAAAGGTGACAGTGTTCTCAAGGATCTGTGACAGGAGGAGAGGCTGATTAACGGGGTGGTGGGTGCCCTCCTCTCCCTGCTCTCCCCCCTCAAACTTAGAGAAGAATATTTCTGTCTGTTTTTTCCCCCTTTGCCTTAGAACAGGTCTGTGGTTGCTTTGAGATGTCGTTTGAAATCCTGTCTTGTTTGGCTGTAGCTTTCCCATCCTTCGTTGCAAATGCTGCTGTGTTGCATGGTGCAGTCTTTCCCTGTGAAGCAGAATCTGTATTCCATCCCTGTAACAGGGCATGGATTGATGAAAATCATTCCATGTGGGTATCACACCTGTGCTAAGCCAGTCTGCTGGCACATGCTACACTCATGCTGTTTTCCAGTGCTTAAAATACCTGACCTAAAGCCTCCTGTGGATGAAAGGGGGTGGCACGCACAGCAAAGAGTATTTCTGACTCATTTTGTGCTTCTTGTAGCTATTTGTGCCTGATGCTGTGCATTTTGAGCTAGGAAAACTGGAAGAAGTGCTTTTTTTCCCCTCCCTGGGGCCAGGAGACTGATTTTTCATCATTTTAGTTTAGAAACAAAGAGGATTGTCACCAGTGTTCCATAGAATGTTCTTGTAGCAAAGACAGTGTGTGTGGAGGGGAAATATCATTGTCAGCTGCACCTCAGCATCTCACAAAGCCCATGTGGTGATATCAGGCTTCACTTCTAAATGAACCTGGCACTTGGGAAGCTGCCTGTCTTTGGTGAAGACAAGGTTTGATGTGAATGTGGATTGGAGGGGAAAAGAAAACGTAGATGAAGGTGTGATTGTGCAGGTACAAAAGAAGGACCAAGTCGTCAGACTTAGGTAGTTTTCATCTCCATTCATCAGACTTTATGTAGTTTTCATCTTCATTTGGTGGCCTTTAATATGTTAATGCTGTGACTGTTGAAACAGTTGAGGGGAGATTGCTGAAATAGTTTAAATGCTCTTTGGGGAAGGAGTTAGTTCAGCCTTAAATAGGGGGTGGCATTTGTTAGTCAGAAACACAAATGTGTTTGAAAGGAAAACAAATTCTCAAGAGGTGAAAACATCCAGAGGCAGGAGGAGAGCCTGGATGTGCTTACCGTGATTAACAGATTTTGTTAAACATTGACATTAAATCTTCTGCATCAGATCAGAAGCAAGGTCTCATTATGTTGAGTAGCTGACACCTCCCTCGGGTCAGCTTGTTCCCTGGAGCACGTTTGACTGATTTTCCCTTCTGATGAGAGTGGTTTCTGTGTAACGGCGGGGGATTGCTGGTGAGGAGCTGGGCACGAGCAAAGCTTCAGTCTTTGTCCCAGTCAATGTTCAGAACCTAACAACATCTTCCAGACACTTGTTTAATTTTCCAGACCTGGTGACCTGCAGTCCCTCCCGCCAGAGCCAATGGAATGAACAAGCTACCTGTAACAGCCAGGTGCTGGAATAACGTCCACATGAGGAGTTATGCTTGCGTGGGGCTCTGCTTAGTGTGCAAGGGTGATAAAACAAAGTGCTCTGAGGAAAATGAAGCATTTTTCCATATGGAAGCTGCAGCAGTTCATGCTTCATTGCCCAGGTTTCCTGCTCTGTGCCTGCACCAAGCATAAGCTCCTTGTTAACCTCAGAAACTCGTAACGTGGAAGTAGCTGAAAGAGATTTAAGATTTTGAATCCACTTGGAGA
Organism: Strigops habroptila; assembly: GCF_004027225.2. NCBI lineage: Eukaryota > Metazoa > Chordata > Aves > Psittaciformes > Psittacidae > Strigops > Strigops habroptila. The sequence goes on along the minus strand of NC_044296.2, from coordinate 3,653,981 downwards.
CACCCAGCTGCTGTTGTAGTACCCTAGGCCACAAAAAGAGCTATTTTAAGCAGATATCCATGGTGGGAGTAGGGGAAGCTTAATTTATGTGTTCCAGACTTCAATTAGAAGCATCTTTCCTAATGACAAAGCTCTGTTGCCTCTCCAGGATGATTGCCTTGAGATGAAAGGTGAGGTGGGCGCTGCCTGAGTCGGTCTGTAGGCAGAGCAGGTTCCCTGAAGAACTATCAGATTACTATTAGACTTGTAGACAACGGTGGCTTCAGCTAAAAGCAGATAAATTAGGTCCATTGCGAGCCAGCCAGTACCTCATATTTGGTAACTGCAGACACAGTTTCAGTCAGTGGAAGTACTGAGTTTAGCATCTGAGTTATCTACATGAAAACAGCTTCTGCTGCAGCTTTCCGGTCGGGTCTGAGGGCCCTGACTTGAGAGAATTTGTTCTAATTTACTGAAATCGCCGCAATTCTCTAGGGTGGATAAGGCTTAAAATGAAGATTGATCAGATACCTTCTTAGAGGGAATGAATCCTCACATCCCTCCTGCGCTGTATGTTAAGTAGGTGACAAGGAGAGTGTTTGTGTGAGCCCGGTGGTGTCTGAGCACCTTGCTGATAAGTGTACGTGTGCACTGGCACCTTTCTGGGCTGAAGCAGTGTGAACACAGTTTTTGACAGTCACAGCGTGCTGTGAGGGCTTCTGAAAGGGGTTTTTGTTCTGAACATGAGCTGCGACAGCCCGTGTTCACTGTGGATACTGAGGCTTCTGCTCTTCTCCGGGAGGCACGCCAGAGGGGACCTTGGGGTGCAGCTGCAGGAGCACAAGGCCATGTAGTCTGCGAGGTCCTGCTGCTGTCTCTGTACGCAGCCTTGTTTGGGTTTCTCCCTCTGATAATACCTGCAGTGGTGTTGCTCTTCTCTCATGTCTGAGTCCTAAAGCTGCTGCTTCAGCTCCCTCCTCCTCTGAAGCTGGATTTCAGCTGCTATGACCAGGGCCACTGATTTTGTGGCGAAGGCAACTGCCTTCTCCTGCTGCAGGGCAAACACCGCTGCCATGAGGGAGCTCCAGGGAATCCCAACAAACGCACGTGCTTGTGCTGATAACCATGGTATGTGTTAAATGAGTCCTTCCCCCTCTTACAAATATGAAAGGTGCTGTACAGTCAACTTATCATAGAACCACAGCCTGGTTTGGGTTGGAAGGGACCATAAAGCTCCTCCAGTTCCGGCCCCCTGCCACGGGCAGGGACACCTTCCACTAGAGCAGGTTGCTCCAAGCCCCTGTGTCCAACCTGGCCTTGAACACTGCCAGGGATGGGGCAGCCACAGCTTCTCTGGGCACCCTGTGCCAGCGCCTCAGCACCCTCACAGGGAAGAGCTTCTTCCAAGAGCTCATCTCAATCTCCCCTCTGGCAGGTTAAAGCCATTCCCCTTGTCCTGTCACCAAGTAGCTGCTGACAACAGCAGAAGTCTAGTGGAAGGTGGCAGGGGGCTGGAACTGGATGAGCTTTAAGGTCCCTTCCAACCCAAACCAGGCTGGGGTTCTATTCGATGTGTCACAATAGCGAGCAAATCACCTGGTTTGCAGTTCAGGAGTGGGCTAGTTTTGGTGCTGGAAAACTTTGCTGGAGAGGTGACAGTGAGTGTGTTGGATACTCCATGGGCTTTGACTTCCATCAGCATCCCCTGCGGGTTCCAGTTGGTGCTGTGGGCAGCCTGCGCTCAGCAGCCGCACGCTGTTTGTGTTTTCATAAAGGAAGAGTGAGCTGATAGAGATGCAAAATAAAACACAAACAGCTTCACAGTTTTTCTAATCAGGTTTGCTTTGTCTTTGTGTAGCTGAACAGAGAACAGCGTGTCCATGGGCAGTTATTTAAGCAACAACATTAAAACGAGAGCCCTTGTGAAATGCTTTACTTCTCGCAGCTGTTTTGCTCAAGAGACATTTGATTGGAAACTGGAATTAAATGAAATGAAATGAAATTAAAAGTCCATAACAATAACTTACTTATTTTTTCTTTTGTTCTGAAAGCCCTTTTGTCAGTTTAAAGCTGAATTACCAAGGGGAGGTGTCTGTAGTCAGTGAATGATTTTGTCACCGTGTCCTCTGAGATCTTAGAGCCACTGAGGTTTTATCCTTCCTTCATCTCATCTCTCATACACAGTAAAGTGCATTTCCCTACTTCTCAAATTCTGGTATATTGGCCTTGAATAAACTCGCAGTTGAGGTGATGCAAAGAAAAACACCCAATTCTTGCTAAAAAGATTAAAATAAAAAGCTGTTTTATCACTTCCCATCCGTTGTGTTTGTCCTGTGACTTTCACCCGCTCGGGGCCTCGACTTCAGCTGGAAACTTGCTCTGAGAATTTAACTAAATGTGTCTGAATTGAATGCAAGGTACTAAGTGAAAGTTATAACATGAGTTTTGCACATCCCAAGCTTCATTTTAACCACATTAAATGCATTTGATCTTAAAATCATCGATGGCTAAAAGGCCACAGTTAACGCTGGGTTCTCAGAGGACTGTGTCCAAAAGCGACTGCTTAACACCCTACTTCAAACACACCCTGAAGGTCGTGCATTTAAGTCATGTTTTTTCTCTTACAGCTGGGGTTTTTTTGATGCTTTTAGTAATACTAAGATGATCTTCTTGTTATTTTTGTTGTTGTTTCCTTTCTTTTCCAGAATCAGTCTGGTGGGTTCATGTTTTCACATCATGTATAGGTCTCTTCTTTCGCTGCTTTGAGCTCTAGTCTCCACGCTGTGATGCCACTCATGCTTTGTGCTCATGGATTATTTGAGGGGAGGAAAAATAAAGAAAAAGCAGCTCCAGATCCGCTGTGTATTAGTGTGCAAACTGGCAAAACAGGCAAGGAGGAGATGAGCAAAGCTGTAATCAGTGGTAGAGTTACCAAAATGCACAACGATCAGTGTTCAGCTGGATGGGAGAAAACAAGACTTGGGAATAAACATAGCTCAGAACATAAGTGTGCTTCACAGTGTGGGAAGAGCTGGATATTATCAGTTTGATGTACAGTCTCTTTTTTTCCTTCTCCAGTTCCACAGAATAATGAGAAGCTTCAGGAAAGTCCATGTATTTTTGCATTAACACCGAGACAAGTGGAGTTGATCAGAAATTCCAGGTACTTCTCATTGGGCATTAACAGTGCAGGAAAACATTGCTGTGTGATTCCTCAGTGTTCCCTCTGTGGAAGCTTTTGTTCTCTGCAAGGAAACACAGTTTGTTTGAGGACATGAGCAGACAGGCCGCTTCTCATGCAAAGCAAATAGCTCTGGGGGAGGTGGGAGGTCCAATTTCACCCATCTAGGTCCCGACGTTTCACTTCTGCTCCTCTAATCTTGCCTTTGAATGGTACATTTGGGCAGGAAAAGTGCAATGAAATGGTTGGTGACCCAGGTTGTCTGCTGAGCTTGTGTTGTGAGTATTTGCCCATTTTTCTTTGCATCGAATGTTCAAAAGCTATCCATGTAACAGTGCCCCTGAAAGAAAGCTTCCTTGTTGTAAAGGCTGCTATAGTAACTGTGTAAGAAAACATCTTGCACCGGTCAGGATTTACCCTGACCTCTGTCACGATACAACTTTTGATTCAAACAATGAAGCGCCCCAGAGATGTCAGTGCAGGCAGTGAGGCTTCCTCTTTCCCTGACCTGTCCCCTGGCCCTTGCTGTGGGGAAAGGACAATGACCCAGAAGAGGTCCTCAAAACTAAGCAGAAAACTCTTAAATATTTCTCTTCACAGTAAAATCACGGTGTTACCATGGAGTTGGTGAAATATGATGTTTCTTGACTCTTCAGTGCTTGATTACTGTTGTGATCCAGTAGGTCAACAGGGGCAGTGCAGGGGAAGCTGCTTGAAGAGTTAACAGGGAAATGATAAACCGCAGAAGTCTTTAAGGGTGATAAGAGACTACACCCTTTTGTCATAGCTGATTCTTGATGCTCTTTTCTCCATATATTCAGATTTGTGACAAAACTTACAGCCAGTGGCACAAGTATTTCATAGAAGGGCTTTCAGTGAGTCTTTGCTTGTCTCAAATGACCGCTCAGCACAGGTCCATCATCTTCCCCTGCTTGTGGGTGGTACCCACATAGGTGTCCCCCCGCTCTAAAACTGCCCTGGCAGCTCCTGTCTGTCAGCTGAATGGAGCTTCCATCCCTTCCACCCCCAGTGTCTAACCATTCATACTAAAACTCTGAGTTGGAATGTGAAATGCTGTCAGAGGCAACTCAAGACTCATTTGGGGATCTTACGCTTTGTGTCCTGGCAGAAATGAGTGTATGGTTTCACCTGCGTACAAAGACCTGATAAAATACCCTTGTTCTGGGGTCTGTTGCTTTCCTGGTACCAGCTGAAATCCTGTTATGATCAGCACCACTGAATTCAGTGATATTGAGGTTGTTCTGCTTGTGCCACTGGTTCCTTTGTTTGCATGAGCAGCTTTAGCTGAATAATTGAACAAAGAGAGTCTTGCAAGAACACTCAGGTAGTCCTGACCTTAAATCCTAGCTGTTGTAAATGCTTCCAAATCACCAAAAGGATGCCAGGCAAATCAATAGCTTTCACCCAACACCATTCCAGGTTTGAAAACCCAGAAATAGGCTGTAGGATTGTGCATTAGGGGAAAAAAAATCCTCACAGGAGCACTGATATTTGCAGGGGAATTGTACTGTTTAAATGAAATTCTGTAAAGTAATTCTTTAAAGGTCTATAAAAAACCCCCAACAGCCTAAAACTCTTGAGTCTGGCAGAAGTGACAGCTGAGTTTGGTTGTTCTGGTTTTTTGTGGGTGTTGTTTTATTTTGGGGGCTTTTGGGGGTTCTGTTGCTTTACATAACGAATCTGAAGTTTCTGTTTCTTCTCTATTTACTAGGGAGTTGCAACCTGGTGTGAAATCAGTTCAGGTTGTCCTAAGGTATGTCTGAGCATGGGGCTGATTTAACATCGGAGGCAGGCCAGGGGGGAGGGAATGCACTGCCAAAAGACAGGAACTTTCAGTGTGGCTTTAGTAGCTACAAAGATAACTTACAATAAGTTGCTTGTTCACATGCCTAACACAAGCTTCTTAAACTCGCCTTTCTAACCTCTTCCTACATGTACTGTTTGAGTCAGTGCTGTGGTAGAAACCAGCAGTGTCTGAGGGTTTGCTGCCCAGGTATGAAGCTTGCATCCGATCTGGGAGAGCCGAATGGAATTGGCTTTGCTTTGGCCAGATGAGGGAGCATGGGTTGGTGTGGTGGTGTGCAGAGAGCTTTGAACATGCAAACAGTGTGGCGATATTGAGAGACCTGTTGTTTCTTTCTAGAATCTGTTACACAGACACTAGTTCTCCTCAGGAGGATCAGTACCCCCCGAACATCGCTGTGAAAGTGAACCACAGCTACTGCTCAGTGCCGGTAAGTCAGCTCCGCCGGGACACTGCAACTCGTGTCTTTCAGAAGGAAATTGCTTTACTGATGTATGCAGACAAGAAGCCAGAGTATAAAAGGGCACTGCTTAGTTTAAAGCTAATTTTCTCATTAATTAGCTCTGTTGTTAATAAATTGTTCTTGCAAAAAGACTCGATCCTTTTTACTTTGTGCTTGGTCTGATTGTTCAGTTCCCTTCTACCCCTCTCCTTGAAAAGCGTTGGTGGGTAGAATTTAGTGATGCTGGTGAAGAGATGGACCCATATAGAAGCATCTTGAGTGAAAAAAAAGAAGTGTGTGTGTCTATGTATATATTGAATCTTTCTGCCTTAGGGCTACTATCCATCAAACAAGCCTGGAGTGGAACCTAAAAGGCCCTGTCGTCCCATCAACCTCACCCATCTCATGTACTTGTCTGCAGCCACCAATCGCATCACCGTTACCTGGGGGAACTACGGGAAGGTACGTGTGGAAGGAGGTGGCACAGAACTTCCAGCCCAGCACAGGAGAGCAGCCTTACTCACTCTTTCTCTCCCTGTCTCATTAGAGCTATTCCGTGGGGCTGTACTTGGTGCGGCAGATGACCTCAGCAGAGCTGCTGCAGAGGTTGAAAACCATCGGGATCAAACACCCAGAACTCTGCAAAGCCCTTGGTGAGTATGGCTGCTCCGAGGTGGCATGAGGGCTCAGCTGGCTGCCTGTCACACTGCAGCACTCCTGACAGCCAGGAAACCTGCTAGAAACCTGCTTGGGAACAGCTGCCAAGTTTTCTACAATTTCTTTCCTCCAGTTGTCTAAAACACTTTTGAGTTGAGCAGCTTGCTAAGCTCTACGTCAGTCACATGAAATCACCCCAGAGCTGCGTGTGAGCACAGTGCTCCTGCAGCTCATGGCTCTGCAGAAGCTCTGAATCACTGGAGCTGGATTTAGAGTTTGTCCCCAGGTCATATCGTGGTGGGTGCTGCTGAGAGCCTGTGTCATCGTGACACGAATGGCTTCACGCCTTCACCTGGGTAGTTACGAGCTGACAAACGCTACCACAGCACCTCAGCCTTGACCCACACTATTTCCAAAGGAGGTTTCTGGAGCAAGGGATCCTGGTGGAAATCTCTTGCTGCCCCAAGCCCCTGTGAATCCTGGGGGCTGGCAGTGGGATTTCACCACCAGCACTTTCATATGCCTTGAGAGCTTCAGAGAAGAGATGATCCCGGGAGGTGCTTATCCTGAACCACCCAGGTAAATCATCGTGGTATGAGGCAAATGCAAAACACGACTAAAAATGAGGGGAAATTACCTTTCTAAGGTAAAATCTGACTTGCAGCTCATGAAAGTCTGGAGGAATTCCAGTTACTTCATGGTACTGGTGAGAGCGTTTATACTACTTCGTTCTGGATCGTGATGGTCTTTGAAACATCCTATTCAGATCATGGACAGCTCTTACTGAGAATAAGAAACGTAATCTTGAAGATAGACATTAGTTCATTGGGCAGGAGATGATTTTGGGCATGTCCAGTCTGCAGACACCTACCGCACATTGTGGCACACGCTGCTGCTTCAGCCAGGCTTTTCATCTTCGTGTGAAGTGCAGCATTTCTGCAGCAGATGCTGAATGCTTCTATATCTGTGTGCCACACCAAATGGTGTCTGTGGCAGTTCTGATCGTGTTCAACCACTCCGACAGCCAGCACTTAGGACGTAAGAAATGAACATTTCAATGTGTCAAATACCCACCGTTCTCTGAAGCCCAGGGCACTGACTGGTCTCCCTTTTTTACTCTTCACCAGAACCCTCAATGCACTGAGCAGAGGCTGGCTTTTGAGTTGTCCTAAACTGCAGAGGAGCCTCTCATTTTCCTGTGACACTTCTTGAAACCAGGCTCAGTAGTATGTGCTGTTCCCTTTAAAGTGAGCACTTGCAGGATGGCCTCTCGGTCTGAGTGTGGCAGACAGAGGCCTGGAAGCAGCTTTACATTCAGTAACAAGCGTGTGCCTCTGGTCCTGCTGCGTTAGGTAATTAGCAGCTTTGGCTGGACTCTGGGGCAGAGACCAGTTGCATTTGCTGATAGAAACATCTTGTTTCAGTTCCTTTGGCCTGTTTCTGCTTGGCAGTTGTTTGGACATCTGAAACTGGCAAGAACAAGTAGCTGTAAACTTTGCTTTTGTAGCTCAGGTCTGTTCTGCAAATGATTCTGTATCATGTCCCTTGCAATAGCCCTCAGTACTCACTAAAGCTGCCCTCTGACTTTGGTTGTATCTTGGGGCTCATCTTCTCCTGCATATGCTTCCATCAACTTCAGTATATAAGAAACGTCGTCTGACGGCGAAGATGTTAAGTCCATGGCTGTGGATCCCAAAGCAGTCTTAAGCCAGCTTGATTCTGCTCAGGAAGTCCTAGAAAATCCCATTTCTCCTTCCCATGTATCATAGCAATTGATGCACAGAGAATGCTCTCACAAAGAACTTGACAAAAAATAAAGCTTGGATGAAAAGTCTCCTAATGTGAAGAAAACCCCACCAAATCTTGTAATCTCGAGGGAATCTCACATCTGAGAAGTCACTCTCTAATTAGAGCTGCGTGTAGCAGAGCTGCATGTAGCCTCATTGTCTGGAGACATCTTGTTATGATCTGAAAAGGTCAAAAGAAATGGTTGACTTGCTCCAAAGAAAAGTGGTGATGGAAGTGTCAGAGGCCCTCTCAGAAGCAGTGGCAGCAGCAGCTGCTCTTCAGGACTTGTGCAGTTGTTTAAAGCTAATTTTCTGTGTTGATTCCTCACCGTGATGCGGGACCTGCACGTCTGCTGCTCTTCTTGATTTGCCTGCAGCTCCTCTGGGTTTTCCTTTCAGGATGCAGCAGCGGGGGCAGGAATCTCTCTACCTCCTTTCCTAACATCTGATTCTTTCCAAACATAGGCTGGCTCGGTGCTTGTGACTGGTTTTGCATGGCTGCCTTGCTCTTTGAGCTCTCTGCCCTGGTACCTCTGGGTCTGTTTGTGGTTCCTGTGAAACAATCTGCTGCAATAAATGAGCTGGCCAGTGTGTGAGCTGAAGAGTTACAGCCTGGTAGAGCTAAGAGGAGGCTTGTTTATTTGATGGGGAAATGATGGGATGTGGTTTCCTGTCAAAGCTTAAAAACTTACAGAGGGGAGATTTAGATTAGATATTAGGAAGAAATTCTTCACTATGAGGCCCCTGCACAGGGTGCCCAGAGAAGCTGTGGCTGCCCCATCCCTGGCAGTGTTCAAGGCCAGGTTGGACACAGGGGCTTGGAGCAACCTGCTCTAGTGGAAGGTGTCCCTGCCCGTGGCAGGGGGTTGGAAGTGGATGGGCTTTAAGGTCCCTTCAACCCAAACCAGGCTGGGATTCCATGATTTTATTGTATCTGTGTTTGCTCACTTCTGGGGGGGCTTTCTCTGAATTCCAAGGGGCAGGCAGTTAACCCCATCCTACTGCCACTGATCTCAGAAGGGAATAAAATCCATCATGCTTATGCTAATGCCCAGATAAGCCTAAAGTGACTTCCTTCCAGAAGTCTTGCCATGTGCTAGAGCTCTGTCTACTCTTTCCCTCCCTGTGGGAAGTCCAGGTATGTGGGTGTCTTAGTTCCCTCCGAAGGGGGACAAAGTTAACTCCCAGTTGGCTGCCTTGGTATAATATTAACATGAAAAAGGTGCTCAGCAGCATGCTTTCCTCTGCGTACCCAGCCTGGAGGTTGTAAGAAAGAGGTGGAAGGGTTGCCAAGAGGGCATTAACTATGCAGCCAGCAGCCAGCATTCAGCCTGTGCCCTCATCCCAGTGCCAAAGTCCACTCAGTCTCCTTCATTTGCTCTGCCTGGATGAGAGGCAGCGTGTGCTGGGAGAGCTGGGTTATTGGGATAGGAGGGTCTGCAGGAAAACCTGAGCTTCCTGGCTGACCCAAAAGTGCTTCATGACCTGCCTCATCATGCACAAGGTTTTCAGCTGGCCAAGCAGTGTCTCTGCTGAGCTCTGCAGGTTGCACAAGCCTGGTCCGACACAACAGCGTTCTGTCTCCTGTGTCTCTTTTCCCTGAGGTTGTCACCCATGGGGAAAATGACTCGTACACAGCCAAGGGCTGTTGGTGAGCTGCTCAACCTGTGCTACACGTTGTTTCCAAGGTTTTAAGTTTGCATCTGATAAATTCTGTGCCCTCTTCCTGCAGTAAAAGAGAAGCTACGCTTGGACCCAGACAGCGAAATTGCCACTACAGGTGTTCGTGTCTCGCTTATCTGCCCGGTGAGTCTTTGCAATATGTTTTAATCTGATTCTGTCAAGAAACCCTTTTCCGTTGCCAGACCAGCTTTGCAAACTAATGAACCCTTTTTGCTTGATACTGAGAACTGCCTGGTGATGGCTTGGGTGGGTTTCATTGCTGATCTCCTGCTCTTTGCTCCAACAGCTGGTGAAGATGCGGCTGTCTGTGCCGTGCCGGGCAGAGACCTGTGCACATCTGCAGTGCTTTGACGCAGTCTTCTACCTACAGATGAATGAGAAAAAGCCCACGTGGATGTGCCCCGTGTGTGACAAACCAGCACCCTATGACCAGCTAATAATTGATGGGTGAGTACACCTTTCTGTTCTCCGCTGGCTGCAGCACCATGTCTTTTGCAGCTGATTGAAGTTCACCTCAAAACAGAGTTGGAAGCATATTCTGCTGGCATATAATATTCTGCCTTAATTGTCTCAGGGTGTTAAAGCAAGACTTGACTGTTTGCTGCTCTTAATGTTTGGATTACACTATCTTGGGAATTAAGCCTTTACTGCCTCACTCTTCATCAGGCTGCTGAACCCTCGCAACAGCCGTCGTGGTTGACAGATATTGTGCTGCATGGAATAAACCACTTTATAAGCACCCAATAAGATGATTTTTGATGGGAAACATTTTCCTGTTCTCTTGTTGATGTGGGGTGCTCATCCACCAGCAATTCTTGGCACAATCTAAATTTGATTGGGGGATCTTCTCTGGCAGCTGTTAAACAGAACATCCTGCCCTTGAGATGAAGGTACAAATGCAGGATTTGGGGAGGTTTTTGTACAATCTGACTGTTCCAGTACAATTTCTGTGGCCATTGTGGATATTTTAGTGCCAGGGATGGGAAGGATGCCTCAGCAGGAACTAATTCTGTGGTTTGCATGCCTCTAGGGCAAAAAAGCAGGAGGTTCAGATACACTGGAGGGGCAGAATTGGAATGCTTTGGATATATCGTCTGGGGTGGAGGTTTTGTGGATCCACCTGGGCTCCCTGGGTCTCCCTCTGGGGCCACCCAGTGGTGGTGGATCCCAGGCAGCAGGCTGAGCCTGTGCAGCAGGACCTTGGGGTGTTCAGGGGGACCTGAACCATGCTTTTGGGTCTGGCTGCTCCTGGGGCCGCTGCCTCCCTGCAGTGGGCAGCAGCACAGAGCCCCCCCAGCACCCCCATTCTCAGTGTTCCCGGTGAGGCAGTCCCTCTCTCTGCATGAGGGATCTTCTCTTTCTACTGTCTCACTTTGAACGTGGCATAGTTGGAATAGGGCTGTAAAAGCACAGGTAGGAACTGAAGCAACTCTTTCCCAAACAGCATTTGGGAAGGGTGAGGTGGGAGATGCATGTCCCAAGCCCTGCCAAGAGTTCTCTGGATATGAATTGGGGAAAGGTTGCTTTAAACTTGGCACTCAACTGGTCATCTGGTTTGCTGTCCGTATGGGAATGCTGCCTCCCATATCTCTGGACTAGAGTTGGTTTGCTCTGTCTCTTTACCAGAGAGAAGAGCAGAGGGCTCACTGTGAGCTCAGAGAGCCGGAATGCTACAGTTCAGCACTACAGGAACACTTTGGACATGATGCTCCTGTGTCTGAGTGAGGTTTCATACTGGAAAACTTAAAAATGCAGCTGTGTGCCAAGAGGATTACTCTAAAACCCAGGAGATCTCCCTCTCCTTGGTGCAGACCTGGTGGATGGAGTCCTAGATGCAGACTGCAGAGCGAGCTGGGCTGGCAGCAGGGGCCACCTGAGGCAAGCCAGACAGCTGGCAACGATGCTTGTCAGCTCCAGAAATATGGGTTCTCTAGAGAAGAGCACAATAAATTGCCTGGCTTTTGTCCAAGAGTAAAGGGAGAAACAAGGAGTGAATTAAAGCCAATAGAAATCTCCACCCACCCCCCAGAAGAAGCTGCTTTGCCTCAGAACTCAGCGAGCCTGGTTTCCAGGCTGGGACCACTGACACCCACCGTGGTGCAGCCAAGCAGAGAGCAGCCCTGAGGACTGGTGGAGCAAGCTGCATGGTTCTTGGCTTCTGGAAAATTACCTCCACCCTCCTGGCTTGGATAATTGGCCTCTGATCCAGGTTCCCTCAAAAGTAGGAAGCGTTGAGAGGAATTGTTCAGGTGCACCCAGCTCCCTTGGCACACAAGGCAGTGAAGTGAGCAGATGAGTCTCCACCTGGGTGGTGTATTCCCAGGGCCAGGCTGGTAATATTCTGGGCATTGCTGTGTTTGTAGGTACTGATTTGGTCCAGGACTTGTGGCTTTTCAGACTGTCTGAAGCAGCTCAGGCATAGATAACCTGTTTGCTTTGCCCTGTGGCCAACACCGGCAGGAAAAGCCAGTTCCTTTGAGATCTCCAACAAGGCTGCTGGGACTGAAGGGGAAGGTGTGAGGGGCTGGATTGTGGAACCTCTACAGGTCAGCAATGCACGTGTGAGTGGTGAGGTGAGGAGGAGGTTGTCACTGGTGAAGGCTCAGTGGATCTCTTTGTGCTCAAGGCTGGGCTTCAGCGTGGTTCTGTTGGATGAAGGCAGCCTTCAGACCTCGCTTGAAAGTAAGCTGGAGGGAACCTGGTGGTCTCAGCTGGAGGTTGGTGGTCAAAAAAGGGGGCACAGGCTCCTGAGGAGGTGAGTGGTTGGTCGAGTCTAAGCTCCTCTGGGCCTTGTCAGCTTGTTTGGAATTGCAGCCTTGGTGGTTGCTCAGCTGGGTGATGACAGGACCATCTGTGGAAACATGTTTCTTACTTGAGCTGGGAGAAAGCAGCAACTTTCTCCCACCACTGTGCTGCAAATAGTTCTCTGGAGCTTGTCAGGTTTTTGCTACTAGTTCTCCTTCATACCAAATGGAAACGTTCAAGGCCAGGAGTGAATAAAGCCTTGCAGAACAGTGGTTCCAATCGTAGGTGCAAAGAAACACCCCAGGCAAGGGGTGGGACAGGTCAGAATGAAGCCAGGACCCAGTTTTGGAGGCACAGTGAGTGGAGGCTCGCTCCTTCTGGTCGGTGTCTTTGTCATCGAGGTGTCTCCACTGGGTGTGTTTTCAGTGGGGGACATGGGGTTTTTTGCTGTTGCAGGAGGCTGCTTATATTGTTTTGGTGGCTGCTGGGGAGGCTTTGGAAAACAAAAGGAAGGAAGTGAAGTACTGGATTGCTTAGTTCCTAATGTTGGAGGGTATTTTGCCTTTGCTAATGCCTCAGTGTGAAGGTTCCTGCACCAGCCCTCACCCAGCTCTAGATGGGGCACCAAGAGACCTGGAATCAGTGCCACTGCTTGGAAAACTGGGTGAAGAGGCAAAACTATCTTCTAATGGCATGTAATGAAACTGTTAGTTCGTGGGTCAGGTTCATTGTCAGAAAGGACTGGGGTGGTTTATGGGAATATATCAAGTCCTTGAGGTCCATCTGCTGGGCAGCCTTCTGCTAACACCACATTTCTGTTCAATTTAGGGCTATTGAAGGTGAAGATCCAGTTTCAGGCCCATCACTAAATACATTCTGATTGCCTCAAGCTTACTAGATGGCATCTTTTCTCCCGTCCAGGCTCCTCTCAAAGATCCTGACAGAATGTGAAGATGCAGATGAAATCGAGTACCTGGTGGATGGCTCCTGGTGTCCCATCAGAGCTGAGAAGGAGCGGAGCTGCAGCCCTCAGTGTCCCATATTAGTTCTAGGTGAGTATCTCCAGGGGTGAAGACTTGAAATTACAGTAGGTAATGCACACAGACTGCAAAACTGGAGTTCCCCAACTGGCTTGGGAAAAGCTGTGAGATACCTTAATGTGAGTTTGGCTCTTTGGGAGCTTCCTTTGGACAGACCCTTCATTTTCAGCCTCTCCAGAAATTAACAGCATCATGGGCCTGTGGAGGAGGTCCCAGCCCAGGTGGGGTTATTTGGCAAAGCTGGGTTGTTACAAACAAGTTTGTCAGTATATGCCATGACCCCCAAAATGTCATTGGCAGCAGCCCGGAGCAGCACCGTTGTTCTTGTGTGGGAAAAGAAGGGTTTGCCAAGAAGAGCTGTCTGTGGGGCAGCCGGTGCGAGGCTGTGTCCTTTGGCAGGGCTGCAGTCTGCTGATGGGGTTGGCAGTGGGGTTGTGTAGCCAGTTCCCTGTTCATGGAATCCCAGCCTGGTTTGGGTTGAAGGGACCTTAAAGCTCATCCAGTCCCAACCCCTGCCACAGGCAGGGACACCTTCCACTAGAGCAGGTTGCTCCAAGCCCCTGTGTCCAACCTGGCCTTGAACACTGCCAGGGATGGGGCAGCCACAGCTTCTCTGGGCACCCTGTGCCAACGCCTCAGCACCCTCACAGGGAAGAGCTTCTGCCTCAGAGCTCATCTCAATCTCCCCTCTGGCAGGTTAAAGCCATTCCCCTTGGCCTGTCCCTACAGGCCCTTGTCCAAAGCCCCTCTCCAGGTTTCCTGGAGCCCCTTTAGGCACTGGAGCTGCTCTAAGGTCTCCCCTTCAGGAGCCTTCTCTTCTCCAGGCTGCCCCAGCCCAGCTCTCTCAGCCTGGCTCCAGAGCAGAGCTGCTCCAGCCCTCGCAGCAGCTCCGGGGCCTCCTCTGGCTTCGCTCCAGCAGCTCCACGTCCCTCTTGTGCTGCTGCCCCAGAGCTGGATCAGGACTGCAGGAGGGGTCTCCCCAGAGCGCAGCAGAGGGGCAGGATCCCCTCCTTGACCTGCTGCTCACGCTCTGGGGGTGCACCCAGCACACGGGGGGGTTCTGGGCTCAAGCACACACTGAAGCCGGGTCATGGGGAGCTTCTCCTCACCCAACACCCCACGTCCTTCTCCTCAGGGCTGCTCTTGAGAAGACACCTCCCAGGCAGGTGGCGCAGGCGCTGGGCACCACAGCAGGGTCTGACCCCAGCGAGAGCATCGGGTGTGTGGCATTGGCTCTTCTTTTAGGCAGCTGCTGGAATGGTGTTTGTTTCATGCACCCCTTGGCCTTTTAGACTGGACGTTAGGAAACATCTCTTTACTGAGAGGGTGGTTAAACCTTGAATGGGCTTCCTCAAGAGGAGGTCCGTCTTCAAGCCTCTCCATGTTTGATGCATTCAGACAATGCCCTTAATAACATGATATAGCTTTTGGTCGGGCAGTTGGCCTAGATGATGGTCATAGCTCCCAGCTGGCCGAGTCACTGCATGGCCATGAGAGACCGAGGGTGTGGGAGCAGACCCTCAGCTGGTGTGAGGGGTCTCAGTGTGTCCTCTCTTCCCCCTCCTCAGGTTCCTCTGATGTGAACGGGCTGTTGCCCACCCCCAACAGTAACGGTGAGAACGGTAAGGCCACTGCAGACGTTGTGGATTTAACACTGGACAGCTCCTCATCAGAGGAAGAGGAGGAGGAAGATGAGGAAGAGGATGACGACGATGAGGGACCCCAACCAAAACGACGCTGCTCTTATGAGAAAGGTTTAGTTTCTGCCTGCTGACTGCGGAAGCAGCTCTGAATCTCAGAACGGACAGACTTGAATACTCTGGTGCTTATTAAACTGGAGGAGGGGGATAACGTCCTTTCCCATCTCATCTCCCTTCCTCCCTCATCTCCTTTGACCTTCCTATTCCAAATTAATCATTAAAACGAGACAAAACAAGAAAACAAAAAGCAAACTACAAACGAAAAAGAAAGAAAAAACAAACAAACAAACCATTGAGCTGCTGCTTGGTTGGAAAAAACGACCCCGCTCAAAGCCTGACCCTGAACTGGAGTCGGAAGGAAGGAAAGTTGTGTTCAGCCAGGCAGTCGGAACGCACAGCTCCACCTGCACGTTGCCAGGACAGCCAGCTCCGTGCATCTCCAAAGCTGTGTGCATTTTAATGTCTTGTTAATTAACCATTCCTTAATTAATCTAAAGGGGTTTGCTGGACGTGTGAGTCCGGGGTGGGGCGGGAGGGGGGAGCCAGGGCGGGGGGGTGAGGGAGGTTTGCATAACCCAGGAGGCTTAGAGGGGATTTTTAGGGGTTGGGGATGGGGGGCATGGGGCGAAAGGGGAGAGACGTACAATTGGAATCGCACTGTTCTAGATAGGAGCTCCAGCAGCTCTGCACCTCATGTAAAGAGACACGGTTTGAATCCTTTTAAGCTAATCCGAAGGTAAACGTAGAAATTGTGCGTAGTGCATCACTTTAGTTGAGCAGAAGCCATGGGGAAGGGTTGGGGAGGGGCTCGAACCACAAATCTGTTGTATTTTTGAAGTGCAATAACTTGGTGTTTTTGAAGACTTAAAAAAGGGCTGCGCATTCCCTTTTCGTTGAGGCGGCTTCGTTTCTGGAGGTGGTGGCAGTGACCTGCAGGACAGCCGGACGCCTGGCACGTGAGCAGGAGCAGGGCAGGGGGCGAGGGCTGCGAGGGCCTTCGACAAGGTGCCAGGTGGGGGAATCTCAGTTTCTAGCCAACTACCTCGGTAAACTCCAATTCAGGTTTCTTTCAGTCACGACCCAGTGCACGGCCCGGCACCGGCGCTGCTGGCGGCACTTTTGGCGCAGGGTGTTGAGGACAGAGCCGAGGGACGATGCGTGGAGCCCTGCGACCACGTGTTAAACAGCCTCTGGACTTTCCACTTCTCTGTTCAAGACTTTGGTCCCAGACCCAAAGCTACTGCTATGCTCTTGGTGGCAAAACGTTGTTACTTTTGAGTTTGCAAACGGGGAACCTTTTTGACTTTTGTCTTAGGGAATTTTTGTAATTAACTTTGCAGAAGCAGCTCCGCTGCTCCTGCTTTGACGCCTCTGAACTCTCTTTTGCTTTGGACCTCGCTGGCTTTTCTCAGCTGTAGAGGAGAAACAAACGTTGGAAGCAGGTTGTTCTGTGCCCCTACCCCTCGCCGTGCCCGTGGGACGGGTGGCACGCAGCAGCCGTGTCCCCATGCCCAGCACTTGGGCTGCCAGCGCATCATCCTGTGCTGCACGGAGACCTCCGGGTGAGAGGTGGCGTGGGGAGCTGCTGTTCCCGGCTGCCGGCATGGTCCCAACCCTCCTGCCTCCCCTTGGGCCAAAGCGGCACCAAACTCAACCCCGCGCTTGGGTTAAAGCAAAGCGCGGCCGATGTCGCCTCACCAGAAAAGCCACCGAGGTCCACCCAGAGCGATGTGAATTCCTTGTAGTGACTCGCCCAAAAGTAAAGAACCGATCCTCTAAATGCTGCCGAGCAGGAAGCTTCCACCGGGGGGTTCGGGAGCTTCCTCTCCCGCTTCTCCCCGTCTTTCCCGGTGCAGGATCCCCCCAATCCCCTGCCCAGCTCAGGCGGGCGCCGGGCGCTGCCGGGGGCTCGTCCTCGCTCCTGGCCCTTCCTGCCCAGCTCCGTTTTGTCTCCTCAAACAAAAACTTGAAGGCAAAAGGGGGTTGGGGGGTGCCGAACCCCCCGATGTCCCCTCAGCATCCTGCGGGCGCGTTGCGGCCGGGGGCAGCCGCACCACGAGTCCCCCCCCAGCGACGCTCTCGCTTGTTCGACGTGGACTTTCCTTTTCCTTCTCTCTTTTTCTTCTGTTTGTGTCTCAAGCAATATGTTTTCAGGTTTCAGTGGGGTGGGCGGGGGCTTAAAACAAACGTGGGTAGAGCTCAAAATGTTCGGTTTCACTGTCTGAAGTTCAGTGGCTCGGTCCTTGGCTACACGGTAGCTTTAGAGTCCACTTTTTGTTCCTAATATTTGTATTCTAATTTAATTGCTTTTTTACATTTTCCAGGCCAAGCCACTGTTTGGAAACATCATGGTTGTGTTACTGCTTTCTGTTTGAGTTGGCCAGCTCTTCCTGTACATATGTTTGTTTTCTTATATCCTGTTTCTTTCCTTATTTTTTTTTTTTTTTTTTTGGGTAAAGAGAAGAGAAAAAAAAAAAAGAAAAAAAAAGACAAAAAAAGACAAAAAGAAAATTATTTTTCTTTCCCTCAGTACACATTCTTCAAAGTTCAAATTATAGTGTTTGTTAAATAAAAAGAAAGATTTACATTTAACGCGGTGGTGGCTTTTTGGCTCCGTGGGATTGCTCCTCACCCCAAAACCGGGTCCGTGGAGGGGGGTGGGTTATGGATGTGGTGGTGCAGAAGGACCACGGTGGCCCCACGGGCACCTCGGTGCCACTTTGAATTCCTCCACCTCCAGCGGATTAATCATTTTATTGATGAGGCTTAAAGGCCCAAATCCCACTAAAGCCGCGGCTTTGCCAGATAAACACCCGCTTTGGAGGCAGCCCGTTTGTGAAAACACAATTAGCAAATGCTCTAATCTGCACTAATTACCGCCCGGGCCCTGAGCGCTCCCCACGCACCGCCGGCACCATGGGGGACGCGGGGCCCGGGCAGCGGCGCCCGCCCGGGGCCTCCTTCACCATTGAGTACCTGCTGTCGGCACGGGGGGACCGGGCCCCCGCCAGCCCCGAGCCCCCCGGCCGCAGCCCCCCGGCACCCCCGCGGCCCCCGGCGGAGCCCGGGGACAAGCCGGCACAGTCGTACATCGCCCTCATCTCCACCGCCATCCTCTCCTCGCCCGAGAAGAAGCTGCTGCTCTCCGACATCTACCAGTGGATCATGGACAACTACCCCTACTTCAAGAACAAGGTGAGGGGCTGCCAGACCCATTTTCCCTGACTTTTCCCCTGGTTTTGGTACGGTTTTGATGGTTCAGGGTGGGCAAACGGGGGCTGAGCCCACAGTGCTGGTGTTGGGGTGGGGTCGGGGCTGGCTTTGACTCACCACGTCTCCGCTGAGCCCGATCCAGCATCCAGGTCTCGGGATGGATCCAAGCAGCGCCGGGGGCTGGTTGCTCCGTGCGGGTCGGGCGCTGTTCACTCTGGTGCCTACTGATGCGCACGCGGGGTGGCTGCGGCGGGGCCGCGGTGGCTGACGGCACCTCTCGGCCCAGGAGAAGAGTTGGCGCAACAGCGTCCGCCACAACCTCTCCCTCAACGAGTGCTTCGTCAAGGCCGGGCGCAGCGACAACGGCAAAGGCCACTTCTGGGCCATCCACCCGGCCAACCTGGAGGACTTCGCCAAAGGGGACTACCACCGCCGGCGGGCCCGGCGCCGCGTCCGCAGGTCAGTGGGGCCGGGGGGGTCCTGTGGGGGTGTGTTTTGGGGGCTCAGGGCTGACCCACATGCTCTGTTTCCCCCTCGCAGGGTGAATGTCGGCTTCTACCACCCCTACGCCCTGTATGGCCTCGGCTGCTGCTGCCCCTGGTGCCCCCCGGCACCCCCCGCGCCCCCCCTGGCCCTGCCGGCTGCCCCCCAACGCACCCGCTGGGGCTGGGGCCGGGTTCCTACTCCCTGGGGTCCCCTCCTGCCCCGGGCCCCCTTCTTGTAGGCCCCCCTACCCCTGCTTGGGGCTGGGAAGGGCAGGGAAGCCCAGATGGGACCCCCCAAACTATGGGCAGGATCAGCTCAGGGATGCTCTGGATGTCGCCCCATGTGCGTGTCCCAGTCACACCAAGGGCCCCCCCTTGGATCTCCCACTGCGATGGGGCCTGAGCCCAGAGTTCACATCCCTCAGCGGGACCCCCCAGCACCCCCATGCCCCAGTGGGGACCTCCCCACCCAGGAAAGGACCTGCTGCCCCATGTCCCCCCCCAGGGCCCATTGGTGTCACCCATGGAGGGGTCCCTGCCACCACCACCCCACCCCGCCAGCGCAGGCACATATGGGGCTTAGACCCACCAGGCCCCTGCCCTAATTATTTCCTCACTAATTGTCCCTGACGCCCCTAATGAGCCTCGCGGCTCCCAGGTGTTAAGTGGCATTAGGGCGTCTCGCTGGGGAAGGCGACTTGGCCACTAAATCCCGGGAGATAAACCCCCCAAAGCTCTTCGCGCTCCCGAAAACTAGGAAGCTTATGACACAAAGTAATCCCCTAACGCGGGCCGGGCCCTGTGGGGGGGCTAAAAGGGGGTCCGGGGTGATGGGGCTCGCTCGGGGATGGCGTGGCAGCAGGACTGGGGGGGTTGGGTTTTAGGGTCCCCTCCGCCTGCCTCAGTTTCCCCACTTGCAGCTGGTCCCAACGCCCATTGGGGGGGTTGTGTGTGGGGGGGTGAACACCCCAAACCCCATCCCCGAAGGCTCCTTAACCCGCTGCCATCTGGGTGCCGGTGTTTGCCCCGGCCCTAATCTGTGCCCAAACGCGATTAGAGCCCCGAGGTCCCCCCCTCATCACACCTCGGCCCCCCACCAGCAGCTTAATGGGGGGAGATGGGGAGGGGGGGACCCGGCTCTGTGCTGGGGTGCTGGGCCCCCAAACCCTGCACCACCAAAGCGGGGGGATTGTTCCCTTTGGGGACACTGAGGCACGGCACCAGCCTGGGACTGACCCCCCCATACACACCCCTGGACACCCCAAATAGGGCTTAAACCCCCCGAAAAGAGAAATAAACCCCCAAAACCAAGAGAAAACCCCTCAAAATCCCCCAAATCAGAAGGATCCCCCCCCCGCCAAGAAGCTTCTTCCTCTCCAAACAACAACGCAGCCGGTCGCTCGGGTGTTTTTAATATATAGTTTATTTTCTTTTTCTGTTTTTAAAGCCCCCCCCAAAAGTGCAATTTTTATTATTTTAATTTTTATCTTTTTTTGTTTGTTTTTTTTTTTGTTTGTTTTCTTTTTTCCTCGTCTCCCACACTTTATAAAGAACTATCAAAGTTACAATCTATGGAATGTCTTTTCTGTGCTTGTTTTTTAATATATATATATATTTCATTTTCCGTTTTGTTTTGTCTTTTTCTCCTCACTCCTTTTCGCCCCCCCCTCCCCAGATATACCACAAAAGTAGTTTTACACATAAAAACCGCTGCAACCTTGCGAGTGCTTTAGATAGAGAATCTCTTGAATAGATTATATATATATATATAAAGACGCAGAGAAAAAAAAAAACCCAAAAAAGAGAAAGGGGAAAAGAAGAAACCAAGAAGTGGCCCCATCTCGAGCATCCTCGCTGGGCTCACACGTCCCCCCCTGCCCCAGGAGACCTTCCAGCTCTCGCTGTGTGTGTATATATATATATATATAATTATTATAAAACACAACTTGAAACGCAACGTTTGCTACAGTTTGGCCCCCCCCAACCCTCCCACCCCCCCCCCCCGGTGCAGATTCAAAACGGTTCCTCTTTTATTTAAATAAAACTTTATAATCGAAAATATAAATAGATCCGAGCTCCGAGATAGAACTTTATTTGCTTTTAAATACTCAAATCAGGCCTCGGGGGGGTGTTTTCGGGGGGGGACACACACAACCACACACACACACACGCACTAAGTGGTGGGTGCTGAATGGGGGTTGAAGGGGGGGGAATAAGCCCTTTACCCTGCAGAAGAACCAGCCCCCCCATCACAGCCCAGCGGGGGAGCGGGGGGTGGGTAAGACCCCCCCCCCACTTTTTCGCCCCCCTCAGCCCCATTTTGGGGGTTACAAGCCCCCAGTGGGGCTGGATGCAGCATCTTTACACTGGGGGGAGGAAGGAGATGCCCCCCCCCCAAAGCCTCCCCATTGCCACCAATACACCCCAAACCCCGTCACCAGCCACTTTGGGGGGGGGGGGGTGTCATGCCCACACACACACCCCCCCCCAGCCTTACAGTGGGGCAGGGGGAGGTTTCAGAGGGGTTTTTTACCTCTTTTGTACCAAAAAAGCTTCATTTTCCCTCTGTTTTCCCTCATCAGCGGCACCTGTGGGGTCGGGGGGGGGGTAGGCCAGGGCTTGGGAATGTCTAATGCATTTTGGTTTATTCCCGGTTTTTCCCGGCCTGGCCTAACTCAGCAGGATCTTTGGCAACACTTTGTCACAACCTGAATTGCAGAAATCAAACCAAAATCAAATCAACTGAAATCAACCCAAATGAAACCACGACAATGAACGAGGGCGGCGGGACGGGACAAACCTGCGGGTTTTGGGGGGGGGGTTTTGGGGAGGTTTTGCCTGTTTTCTTTATTCTAGTGCAAACTGAAGCTGTGCTCAAGTGCTGCCAGCAAGGGCCGGGCTGGGGGCTCGGGGGGGGGGGACACGGGGCTGTCACAGGCCTGGGGACATTCTCGCTGTGGGGAATCCTGAGACTAAACCTTTCCTCTTCCTTTTTTTTTGCCATTTTCTCTTTGTTTTTACCCCTTTTTTCTTTTCCCTCTCCCCCGCCTTTCTTCTTCCCCCTTTATTTCCCCACCCTCATTTCTTTTTATTCCCCTTATTTCTTTTTTCTCTCTTTTTTTAGCCCCCTTTATTTACCCTCCCCCCTTTATTATTCCCCTTTATTTTTTTTATTCCCCCTTATTTCTTCCTTCCCTCTCCCCCTCCCTCCCAATTTCTCTTTGTTTTTCCCCTTCCTTTTTTCCCTTTATTCCTTTTTTATCCCTCCTTGGGCTGGTTCAGCCTGGAGAAGAGAGACCTTAGAGCAGCTCCAGTGCCTAAAGGGGCTCCAGGAAACCTGGAGAGGGGCTTTGGACAAGGGCCTGTAGGGACAGGACAAGGGGAATGGCTTTAACCTGCCAGAGGGGAGATTGAGATGAGCTCTTAGGCAGAAGCTCTTCCCTGTGAGGGTGCTGAGGCGCTGGCACAGGGTGCCCAGAGAAGCTGTGGCTGCCCCATCCCTGGCAGTGTTCAAGGCCAGGTTGGACACAGGGGCTTGGAGCAACCTGCTCTAGTGGAAGGTGTCCCTGCCCGGGGCAGGGGTTGGGACTGGAGGAGCTTTAAGGTCCCTTCAACCCAAACCAGCCTGGGATTCCATGAATTCTTTTTTATTCCCTCTTATTTCTTTTCTATTCCCCTCACTTCCCCACCTTACTCGATTCCCCCTTTCCTTTCCCCTCTTTCCTCTCTCCCATTCCCGCTCCTGCCCAAGCTTTGCCAGCCCCAGGGAGCCGCAGGTTTATCCCTCAAGTGCCCCAAACCCCACACACTTCCAGGGCTCCTTTGGGGACCGGGAATGGGGGGGGTGGGAAGCAGCAGCGAGGAGCTGGGGGTGAGGGGGGGGGTGTGTGAAAAATCAAATCAACACAAACTAGACCAGAGATACCACAACAAGTACGATAAAGAACCTCAAGTAAGTGTCTATTTACAATTCCGCGCTGGGTTTTCTTTTTGCATATGCCAGAATTAGCCAGTGCTACGCAGAGGAGCCCATGGAGGGGCGGGGGGGGGTTTTATCTGGGCCTCTTCCCAAGGGATTTGATGCCCGGATCTGAATTCTGGGGGGATACAAAGCCCCGGGAGCATGGGGTCCCCCCCCACAATGTCCGGAGCGACGTCTGGCCTAGCACTGGCTAGAAAACATCGAAGAAATAAAATAGAATAAACTTAAAATGATAATAAAGGGGAGAAATGAACAACACACAGCCCCAGAGCAAACCCCGGCATTCCCGCCCGGAATTCGAGCTTCCGTGGGATTTCTGCCTTTAAAACTCAGCCTGGTGTCGGAATGAGCCCCGTTCCTCCCATCCCACCACTGCCGGCTGCTGGGGCTCCATGAACTACAACTTGGGATTCTGCCTATGGGGTTTTTTTGTTGGTTTTTCTCTTTCTTTGTTAAATATATATATATATATATACATACACATTTTTATTTTTTTTTTCTTACAAAAATAAATTTAGGCTTTCTTTTTTTTTTTTTTAATAACTTTTTTTTTCCGTAGAAGTTGGTTTTTTTTTTCACTTGTAAACATCTTTTTGCTTTTGCTTTTTAAATTAAGATAAAGTGAGCTCAAAGTACCCGTTCCATCGCAAAGTGCTAAGACTTCTTTGTATTTTTTTTTCTGTTTTATTGTGTTTTTTTTTTTAATCATGGTTTTTTGTGGTTTTTTTTTTTTTAATTCTCCTTTTTTTTTTTTAATTCTTTTTTTATTGCTTTTTTTTTCCGTTTTGTTTTTATTTCTGCATTAAATAAAACATCCATCTCTCCCCCAGCCCCACCACTCAGCCCTCCCCCCCAGCACACACTCCCCTCTCACTCCCTCTCCAAAATACATTCGGCCAAAAAACCTGCTCTTTGCTTTTTGAAAGTAAAAACGAAAACACCAAAAAAAAAAAAAAAAAGGAAATAAAACCAAAAAATAAAAGGAAGAGAATCTAAAAAGTGCTTTTTTTTTTTTAAAATAAAAGGGCTTAAAATCTCTTTTTTTTTTTTGTTTTGTTTCGTTTCATTTAAAAATGTGCATTTAGAAAACAGGTGACCAGCTGAAAGGTGCCTTTTCTCATCGTCCTCCGCTAACCCCGAGGGGTATTTACCCGCCTCTCGAGCCATAGAGCATCTCTATATATATATATATATTTACTTTTTGGGAATGGGGGGGCTGGGGGGAGCGGGGTGCTGCAGCTCATCACCCCCCTCCCTGCCCAAAGGCCTCCTGCCCCTTCAAGGGAGACCTCAAATAACCTTTTCCAAAAGGAATTTGCCATTTTTAGGTGCTTTCGGGGCTCGGCTGTGCCGGCCGGTGCCTAAAACCCACTGCAGAGACTGAGGGGGTGGGGGGGAAGGAGCTGGGGCCCCCCCAACCCAGCCCCAAACTCTGCTGGGGCAGCGGGTGCTGGGAAGGGGCCGGTGGGATCCGGATCCATCTCAGCTCCTTCCCGGGAGCAGACAGACACCCCAGGATGGGGATGGGGGCACCCTTGGTGGTGACAGTGTCCCCAGCACTGGGGGTCCCCAACATTAGGTATCCCCAACATTGGGTGTCCCCAATGCCAGAGTGTTCCCAACATGGGGTGTCCCCATTGCTGACTGTCCCCAGCCTTGGGTGCCCCCACACCAACAACGGGTGTCCCCACCACGGGGTGTCCCCGCACCGCGTGTCCCACCCCGGCGCCCTGCAAACTCCTGCTCGTCCCTCACATGATTAGGCAAATTTTTAGGCAATTTTCGGCAATTTTCTCCCCGGAGCCGCCGCCGTCGCTCCCCTGGTGCCAAACCCACCTTCATACGGGGCTGCTGGGACGGACCCTGAGCCCTCACCCCAAAAACCTGACCCCCGTGTCCCTGGATGCTGCCCCGGGACGCAGCAGCCACCGCTGGAGCTCTGACTTCCCATAGAGCGGAGTGGGGAAGGCCCCGCTCCAGGCACCGTGTCCCGCCCTGACCGAGCCCTTCCTCTCCTACCACTTTTTTTTTGCTATTTTTGCTTTTTTTTTCTTAAATAGATCTCTCTCTGAAATAGGTTTTTTTTTATTATTTTTTTTTTCTTTCTTTCTTTTTAACGTGTGTTTGGACACAAAATAAAGCTTTGGATTTACATGGAAGCTCTTTTCCATGTGACAGAGCCACTTTCCATCCCCACCCCGTGCTTCCTAGCGTCTGCCTTTCCAAGAAAAGGTCCTTGGCTACTGAGGGATCCTCGGGGGAGCCCTGCTTACGATGGGAAGATTGGAAACATTATATATATTCTTTTTTCTTTTTTTTTTTTCCTTTTTTCTCTTTTTTTTCTTTTTTTTTTCTTAAAAAAAAGGGAGAGAAACATCTTTAGAGAGAAAAAACGGGAGGAAAAGTTACTAACTAGATTTTTGTGACACTTTCTGTTTCGTGTTTTTTGGTTTAGGAGAGTCCTTGCGTGTTACCCTCGGACGACCCTCCTGCTACATTCAATCCTGATGCTTCATTATTTGAATTCTCCTCAAAGTGCTGCTGCTCCTGGCCGTTCCTCTGCAGGGTGTCCTCTGATTCTTGACTCTCCCCACCAGTTGGGAAACTTCCATCTTCAGGATTCCCCGGCGGGGTGGTGGGTAGACCCCCGGCATCCCTCACCCGGGGTTTACGGCCCCTCCGGGATGGAATACCGTTGCATCCATCTTTTTTAAGGTGCCTGTGCAAGTGGTCGGAGCGGACGAAAGTCTTGAAGCAGCTGTCGCACTGGTAGGGCCGCAGGCCGGTGTGGACGCGCATGTGGTTCTTCAAGTCGTAGTTGTGAGCGAACGCGGCGCCGCATTGCTGGCACAAGTACGGCTTCTCCCCCGTGTGCTTCCTCATGTGAACCTTCAGCTTGTCCTGCCTGCGGGGGACACAAAGGACAGGGAAGGGGAGGGCAGGTCAGCTGGGGGGGGTCTGCCTTCATCCCCACGCACTGGGACGGGGCTGAGCATCGCCTGATGCAGGGTCATGGAATCAATGGGGTTGGAAAAGACCTTTAAGCTCATCCAGCCCAACCGCTGCCCAGCACTGCCAAGGCCACCGCTAACCCATGGCACTGAGGGCCTCGGCCACACGGTGTGTGAACACTTGCAGGGACGGTGGCTCCAGCCCTGCCCTGGGCAGCCTGTTCCAATGCCTGAGCACCCTTTTGGTGGATAAACTCTTCCCAATCTCCATCTAAACCTCCCCTGGTGCAGCTTGAGGCCGTTTCCTCTTGTCCCATCCCTTGTTCCTTGGGAGCAGAGACCAGCCCCCTCCTGGCTCCATCCTCCTGTCAGGCAGTTGCAGAGAGCGAGAAGGTCCCCCCTGAGCCTTCTCTTCTCCAGACTAAACCCCCCCAGGTCCCTCAGCCGTTCCTCATCACACTTGTGCCCCAGGCCCTGCACCAGCTCCGGTGCCCTTCTCTGGCCCCGCTCCAGCACCTCAATGTCTCTCTTGCAGCCCAGAGCTGGCCACAGGGCCGAGCCCGGGTATGGGTGTGAGCATGGCGCAGCGTGGGGCTGGCTCCGGGCAGGCCGTGCTGCCGCAGCGCGCCGGAGCCAGGGGAGGGCAGTTGCAGCAGCCGGGCTGGAGGCCAACGAAGCCACGTGAGCCGCGGGGACTCGCTGCTTCCTGGAGGAAAAACCCATCAGGCACGGAGCGCGTGGCTCAGCGAGGAGCTCCGCACGGGAACTGCGCCCCTCGGCACCGGGGACCCAGCTCTCCGCTATGGAACAGGGTCTGGTGCAGCACAACCACTGCTGCCTTCACCCATGGGGGCAAGTTCCAGCAGCACGAGGCCCCAGGAAGTCCTAAACCTTCAGGGAAGAATCAAAACACTAAGAACGTGTCCGCCTCTGGTTTTAACACCGCTCCCAAAGGGGCTGGGAAGGCAGGCCTGGCTTAAAGCAACGTGGTACACACCAAAACTGCTTTTCAAATAGGATTTCTTTATAGAATTGTATAAATCGTTATCGTTTTTATGAAATCACTCTGCTTTTCCTTCAGCAGATTTATCAGAGCGCCATCAGCGCTCCTCCCCCTGCCAACACAGAGGAACCAGGAAGCAGAAGTCAGCGTGAACCGACGGGCTCCGGTCCTCACCCAGCAAGGGGGTGGCAGGGGAACACCCCAAACCAAACAGCCTTTACCCCAAACGCTCCTGCAGGACAAGGGAGCACTTCTCCCAGCAGGTTCCCCCTGCCCAGGCTTCCCCACTGCTCTAGTGGAAGGTGTCCCTGCCCGTGGCAGGGGGTTGGAACTGGATGAGCTTTAAGGTCCCTTCCACCCCAAACCATTCCATGATTCTATGACACACAGCATTTTTAATGGCAAAGGGAAGAGATTAGTTTTCAAGCAATGCACTGTCACCCGATGAGATGAGGATGGAGAGCACAGAGAAGGAAGGCAAAGGCAGGCAATAAGGCTGATGGAGGGCATGGGTCAGGTTTGCACCCATTTTGACATCAGAGGCCTCTGAGATAAGGCTTTGAGCACAGCCCAGGTGCTGCGGGAGACGCAGCAAAAAGCAACTCATGGACAGCACTGCTGAGAACAACCCAGAGCAGAGGAGACCTGGGCCAGCGGCCTGAGATGGCCACACTCTGCTGTACCCCATGGCAGCCTGTCCTGGGGGGACAGGGCTGTGGCACCCGAGGGCAGAGGGAGCTGGAAACCAGCTGCAGCCTCATGGAGGATGTTCCATAAGTGGTGTGAGTGCCCGAGCCAAGCTCATGTGCCTCTGTCCCCATCCAGGCTTCTCCGTGCCCAAATGCCAGCTGCAGGAAGAAGCAGGGGGAGGTATTTTGGCTGGAAAATAGCACAGCCCTGGTATAGTATGAAAGGGCCTTGGTTGGAGGGGCTGGGAGAGAGCGCTTCCCCCCTGTTCTTCACAGGGAGGCCAAGGGGAGCAGGTCCCCATCCCATACCCACAGGAGGAGGGCGAGACTGAAAAGCAATCACCAAATAGTTTGGGTTGGAAGAGGCTTTCAAAGCTCATCCACTTCCAACCCCCCTGCAATGAGCAGGGACATGTTCAACTGGATGAGGTTGCCCAGAACCACATCCCGCTTGGCAATGAGGTTGGTGCTGCCCCATCAGTGCCCTCCTCCCCAGAAGCCCCATGCTTCCCCTCATCTCTCCCCCTCCCCTCCAGCGCCAGCAGCCTCCAGGGACCCCGTGGCATTCCCACATCCTCCAGCTCATCCATCCGCAGGAGGACCTTGTCCCGCTCAGGTGTGGCGGAGGGCTCGGGCCCCGCGCTGGGCAGGGAGGTGCCGCGTGGCAGGGCCCAGCGCAGGGCCGGGTGCTGGCATCCTGCCCCCGCCATTATCTGCATTCCTCAGCTCTCCAGCGTGGGGCTGGGTGCGGCCACGGCCATGGTGTGCACCGGCGAGGGGGCTGGCAGCGCCGTGGGGCAGGACGCGGCCTCCTGCCCATGGCTCAGCCCCATCGGCTTCACTTGCCACGTCCATGGGCTGCCCCATGGACCTCAGTGAGGCTCTGGGGAAGGGGTGGCGCTGGCAGGGAAGCGGTCGGCACTCTCAAGGCCAGGAATATTCCAGCAGGCAGGACAAGCAGTCTGGCTCCTGCGCCAGGCAGCCCACGCAGCCCCTCAGCAGGGCTGGGGGGGGGGACCAGGGTGGGACCCCAGCCCCAGCTCAGCCACAGAGAGCAGAGAGAGGAGGCGGCGCTGCAACGCGCGGACTCGAGTGAACCACAGGGATCCAAACAATATCCCCTTTCTTCAGTGTTCCCATGGCGGAGGGAAGGAGCGGAGGAACCCTGATTAGAAACAGGGCTGAGGAGAACGCCCCCAGGGAGCTGAACCACCGGGGTTTGTGTGTTGTTCGGGGCCACCATCGCTCAGAACATTACGGTTGGCCGAGTCTGGACACGAGCAGCGCAGGGTCCAACCTCTTCCCAACCCAACTACCAGCCACCAGTGCTTCAGGCACCCCATGGAGCCATTTCTAAACAACTCTCCAGCTCTTGCCTCAACCCTGGGCACCTCAGCCATGATGGAAATACCAAGGGCTGCTGTTCTGTTTCATCAACCACGTTATTTGGCCTCTGAAGAAGCCCAGGTCTGGCCAGGTTTCCAGCAGAGCTCAGCAATTCAGGACACTGGGATGCTGTGGCAGTGGCTATCAAGACAGGCCTCTTGAGATACCTCAAGAGTCAGGCACCCAAATTGCTCATCTCTCTGGCAAACCCTGGCCTTCATATCCAACTTGCCTGTTAGGATGGGAATGAGTTGAGCAGGCAAGATAAAATTGCCCCAGATCAGTCCTGTGAGAGCGCCTGGGGAAAGCCAAGAGCTGGTTTTGTGTGTGACAGCCCCTCTCCCCAGCGGCCGCCCGCTCCTTACCTGGTGAATCGGACTTTGCAGATGTTGCACTCGTAGGGCTTCTCGCCGGTGTGGGTGCGGATGTGGCGCGGCAGCTTGCCGGCTCCCTGGATCACCTTCTCGCAGATGGGGCACTTTTGGAATGCTTTTGCCCTGATCTTCTTCTCCACCTTCTGGGACCAGGATGGATAGACATCGCCCTCGTTCGAACTGCCGAAATATTTCAAGTAATAATCCATGACCCCATCGTCATCCTTTCGGTCGTCCTCCCCGAGCTGCTGCCTCCCCACGGAATTCATCATCTGCTGCAGCAGGGCGCTCGCAGCCATCCCATCCACCTCCCTTGCATCATCCTCCGTCTCCGCTCCAGCAGGAACAAAGCTGGGGGAGTCACCGGCTTCCTGCTGGTCCAGAGTCCCCCCCGGGGTCCCCTCCTCTTCTCCCGGTGTGGCCAGGCCACGGCTGCTGTAATGTCCATTCTGAGAAGGTGAAAACATGGAGCCAGGAGCCGCCTCCTCCTCCTCTCTGTCCAGCCACATGGCTGGGTTGCTGTCAGGATCACAGTCATTCGCCTTTGGTCTTTCGTTTAGGGGGGCTTGCGAGTAGAAGTCCATGCCATTGCAGTCCGCCTCCTCCTCCTCCTCTTGGCCTCGGAAGTTCAGTCTCTGAAGGTCTCTCAACTCTGGGTTGGTCCACGGAAAGCTGCCTTGATGGCCATTGACGGGGTTGCTCTGGAAGAACTCCAGGTACTCTTTTGCTCTGAGATGGTTCCTTTGATCAATTTGATCTACTGTATCCATCTGGTCATTTTTGGCCAGAATCTTCCTGTCCAGGAGATCCGTGCAAACATCCCTTACCGCCGGGATCTCCAGCAGTGTGGCGGCGTTGAGGATGTCATTGACATTTGAAGTGCTGACAGTAAGGGTCGCGGTGTAAGCGAACTCCAGCAGAGCCGACAAGGCATCTGCGCTCACAAAGTCTATCTCATACACGTTTTGCTGGTCCACCACTAACCCTGAGGTGAAGAGCTTCTTGAAGTACTGGCTGCAGGCCGCCAGGACGGAGCGGTGGGTGGGGAACTCCTGGCCTTCCACCAAGATGACCACGTCGCACAACAGCCCGTTGTTTCTCTGCTCATTCAGACTGCTGAGGATGTCGCTGCTGTGATCAGGGAAAGGGATCCCTATGGGGCCGTCCACGCCACCCGCCATCTTCGATGCAAAAGGCTACGAGAGAAGA
This sequence comes from Strigops habroptila, assembly GCF_004027225.2. Lineage (NCBI taxonomy): Eukaryota > Metazoa > Chordata > Aves > Psittaciformes > Psittacidae > Strigops > Strigops habroptila. The sequence continues at coordinate 3,623,650 of NC_044296.2, read as the reverse complement.
AGGAAACACAGTGAGTCGCGGAGGCCTTGGCTGCTTGGAGGCATCACATCGCACGGGCAAACTCCCAACGCAGAGCAGGGACCTATCTGCTGATGCCAGCGTGCTCTGCAGCAAGCACCAGCTACCGGCTCCTCTCCACATCATCAAGCCCACCATCCTGCGCAACACCTAAGACATGCCTCCATCAGCAGGCGAGGACGGATCCATGCTTACCTCCGCTCTGGGAAGGAGGAGAAATGCAGCCCAGATGCTCCCAAGCTACAGTCTGGGAGGACAGCTGAATTAGCACGGATCTGGGTCACAGCAAGCGAGCCTTGGCAAGGACCAGGGTTAATACAGCCAGGCTGCATCTGGACCGAGCTGGCAGGCATGCCCGGCCTTGGGCTACAGCGGCCTGAGCCTCACCACTGGATGCCAGTCCACCTATGCAAGTATTTCCCAATCCCACCACTTCTACTGGGAGGGTCCCACGCTCATTCAGCTCTGCTCTGCCCAGCCAAACTCATGACAGTCGCAGAATCACATCATGGAATGGTTTGGGTTGAAAGGGACCTTAAAGCTCATCCAGCTCCAACCCCCTGCCACGGGCAGGGACACCTTCCACTAGAGCAGGTTGCTCCAAGCCCCTGTGTCCAACCTGGCCTTGAACACTGCCAGGGATGGGGCATCACCAGGAAAACCATTCCCATCGCTTGTCCCTGGGGTCCCCGGGTCTGCAGGCAGGGTGCAGGAACAGGGGAGCATCAACCACCCCAGCCTGAGCTCTGCAGAGACCAGCTTAGCCACCCAAACCCGAGGCACCCACTGCACCTTCCCCAGGAGCAGGAGCCCCTGCAGTGACCAGAGAGGAGACCGGTCTCACCAAGGGTGAGCCCCGGAGCTGGCGCCAGCCCCCATCTCAGAAAGGCTTCAGCAGAAGCCGCAGTTCTTTCCAACGCTCTTTACAACAGGTTTGCTTGGGAAAAGATAAGTAAGTCACCCCTGACACGCCAGCACAACAGAAACGGATCCACTTGGCTTTAAACACATCCTCTCTTCAAAGGCTGAAGAAGCCAGAGCGAATTGAGCAGCTCCGTTCCAAAGGGATCCCCCTTTGCTGGGAGAAGGGCACTGGGGCAAACACAGGCAAGAACAAAACCAGCTTCACCGCTCTGCCTGCCCACAAGAAGACCCTCAACTTTGCCCAGCCCTGGTTTACTGATTCCTGAAACTGGGAATGATGTTCTCCTCCTCTCCACCTCCAGCAGTCAACCCCCATCCTCCTTGCAGCAGAGATGCTGTCTGCCTTTCCATCAATATATTTTATCACCACCACCCCAAGCACTGGGATCAAGAGAAGACAAGACATAAGTCATCTGGTTCACAAAGCACCTTGGCACCGGTGTAAGTACCAAGGTCCCCAGTTTACAGATGGGGAAACTGAGGCACAGGGGGAAGCAGCTGCCCCACATGACACAGGGGGGGATGGATGAGTCAGGAGCACATCCAGAACCCAAGTAATTTATACAGGAAGCGACTCCCAGCACCATGTTTGCAACCAGGTTGCAAAACAACACAGGCTTCCCAACACACGCAGCCAGCCCCATCCCGGGCTCCGAGCACATTTCTCAGGGGTTCTTTGTGTTTTCTCGTTTTTTAAAAGCTTTGTTAATCCAAGAGGAAAAAAAAAACAACACACAAAAGGAATTTCTGCACCTTATTTTATCCAAAGAAAACACAGGAGAGGGCAGTTCTGAGTCCGTGTGACACCGCTCTGAAGGAAAACCCTTAATATTAAACACCAGTGATGTATAAACCAGCAAACGTGCCAGGGGGCCAGGGTGGGAGGGAAGAGCCCGAGAAGCCGGGCAGGATGCACAGGGCGCAAGTCCTGCCATGAAGCCCAAGCATGGAAGCAAAGCAGCTTCCCGGGATGCCCGGAGCAAGGACACCGACTCCAGAGCTGGTTCCCAGGCTCCTGCAGCAGCAGAGATTGGATTCAGAGCTGTTAGTTCACGGGTTTTTAAGATAAGGAGCCCTCGCTAGGGAGGAAAGGGCTGTTTGATGGCTGAGCACTGCCTGGGGACCAGGAAAGCTCCGAATGCGGGCACCGGCTTCAGGGGTGACCTTGGGCAAGGTCACTGCATCTCTGCATCCACAGGGGGTCCAAGGGACCCTTCCTGGCCTCCCAAGTGGCTGGGGTACCATGGGGGAAGCCTCCACTGCCTCATTCCCACCAGGGCAGCCCCAGAGCTCCCTGAACCCCCCTGATCTGAGCCACCACAGCACACTGCTCCCCAAAAAAATGTGTCTGACACCTCTGCCCCCCCCCCTCCCAAATGCTTCCTGGCCCTGGAAATGACACAAGAGCCTCCCTCCCCCTGCTTCCCCTCTGAATTAGATGATTTACAAAGCTTTCCCAAACCCCTCAAAGAGAATCTGAGCTGCGTGAAGCATTCTGAAGCTTCGGGCAATAGTCCTGTGGGCAGCCAAGCTCCATCACCCACACAGCCGGGCTCTGGGGACCTCGGGGATCTGGGGGGAGCAAGTCAGGCCGTGCAGCAAGGTCACCCCCAACCCCAGCCAGGGGGGTGGCACAATGAGCCGGACAGTGTGGGAACGGCGGCAGGGTCATGAGACTGCCGAGGGCTGGCATGGAAAGTTGTACAACTTTGCAGCTCATTCTCCTCGCACAACACGCCCTTTGTGTCCCTCGTCTGCGGTGGCCGAGGGGTGGATGGGGCTGCCCTGAGCCCCCTAGGAACGGCTGCAGCACCCGGAATGCTCGAGCCACAGACAGAGACTGAGCCCTTCAAATCACACCCTGCTCCCTTGTCAAGGGGCTGAATGGCCGGAGTGTTAAAGCTTGGGGATTAGCAACAAGAGACAGAGCCTTGCACCTTCCCAGGTTCACAAAACGAACCTCCCCACCTTCTGCTCATGCTCAGAGCAGGCACAGGACACAGCACCGCAGTGGCAGGATGGGCAAAATCCTCTGGGAAAGGTCCTGATGGCCAGGTGACAGTGAGGAAAGCCATTGGCACAACAGCCAGCCAGCTCCCTACCTTGGCAAGAGTAAGGTCTGAATGGGCCACCGAGGGGGAGCTTCAACTACTGACCTATATTTCCCGGGCAGCTCTTTTCTCTCTGTACACCCAGCAGCATCACACACTTACTGTCCCAGACTGTGTGTCTCTGCAGGGTCACAAAGGTGCCACATTTCACCCCAAAGTGTCTGTGTTTGAGATGTCTGGAACTCGCCCTCACGTATCACTCGTAGCAGCTGAGGGAGCACCATCAACTTAAAATACAGCCCGGTTGAAAGAGGGAGTTTACAACAACCCCAGAGCTCTCAAATGTATTTACAAACCTTATTTACAAGCCTGGCCTAACACAAGGCACATCCCTAACTGCTCAGTTAACTCGGCTTTCGGCGTTGCTAAGCCCGCTCTGCATTTCCAAGACACCAACTCAAGTGAGTTTTGGCTATTCCCAGCTCCAGAGTTCAGCCCAACACAAAAGCAGCCTGATTCCAGGCAGGAAAAATGTCATTTTGTTGTGCGAGAAGTGGTGCAGAACCCCGAGATGCTGCTCAAGGCAACCTCGGCTGTTCCACATCCAACCACTTCCGCACTGAGGCCAACTCTTGTTTGATGCTGCTCCTCAACACTAAAAGGTTCTTTTCTTAAACTCAAGTTATCAACTTGCTCCTTTCAAACCTACCAGAGGAACTGCAGAAGAGCAGAACAGAGTTAACCGAAACCCCTGAGCTTGCACCCGCATCCAGCGGGATGTCACCCCATCGCTTTCCTACAGGAGTTGTGGAATTTGACATTGACATTCAAATGAGACGACCACATTAAGACGGGATCACAACCGAAAGTGCTGACAAAACGCTGCTTAATTACTAGTTTTCCATGTAACCTCAGTGGTTTGGTTGGGGTTTTTCCTTTCTCTCTTTTGCCTCTTTGCACTGGGCAAACCGGGGAACCTGAGCAGCTCGGAAGGGCTCTGAAATGCGCAGGTATCAGGTGAAGAGCTGAGTCACATCTGCTGAGCCGGTAACAGGGAATGTTTTCGATGTGCTCTTCATCTGGAAGAGATCCCGAAGCACTTTAGAAAGGGCAGAGCTCTCCTTTCCTTGCAGGTGCCACCCGCTCCAGCAGCACAGAGGAGAAGCTGCAGCAACAACACGCGCCCGCTCGGGGCAGGAGGGGAAAATTATCGTCGCCTTTTCCACCGAGCACGAGGCAAAATGGCTTTAGGGCACCTCTACAATCGCCAGCACGAGGTTTCCTGGGAGTAACTGCCTTTTGGGCTACAGCACGTGGTTATTTGTACAGTACATAGTACAGTACAGTGGTTATTTGGCCTCTTGCTGCTCAAAGGTACCCAAGGAATGGGGATCACAAGCTGCTGTGCCCAGGTTCTTGTAGGAAATGTGCGTATGACAGCGAGGGCAGACTCTGCAGAAACACTGCTATGAAAAGAATTATTAAAATAATGTTGCTATATATACACATATGTATAAAAAAAAAAAAGGCAGTGGTTTGCTGCCCAAGGCCCAAACATTATCCCAGCCCTCACTCACCACCGACCGGAGAAATGGGCATTTTTTCCCTATGAATAGCTCACCCCAATTATAGGTCACACAACGCAAGCCCTTGTCTCTTCACTTTATATTTAGGGAGCGATCATCCCAGTTCCCCTCTTTCCTTCTTCCAGCTGCACGGCCACATCGGCAAGCCTGGATCCCTCGAGATAAAAGGCAGCTCTCAGGCCATTCGGAGCATGAGCCATCGTCTCTGCTGACACCAAGCTCTGCAACAGCTCAAGGACAAGCCCGAGCAGGTCTCCCTCTGCCCAGGATCCACCCTAAACTATGCAGAGGCCCGGGGAAACACACCTAGCACGGAGCAACACAAAGCCAAGAAGGTGGGAAGGTGGTAGGCAGGAGGAAATGAAGGAGGGTGTTTTGCCTGCTTGGGAGAAGTCACTATTTCAACCACTCTATGGTGCTATTAAAATTCAACTGCTCTCTAAAGGAATGTGCTGTTGGCAGCTTAGTGCCAAACCATCTGAGTTATGCAGACCTGCAAAAGATGCGTGTTCCCGAGAGGAAGACCCTGTGCACCAACGGAAGCCGACTGCATTGGGTGGCAAAATTGAGATCAAATAAAAGCAAGTGGTTTTTTTGGTTTTTTTGTTTTTTTGTTTTTTTAAATGAATCTCAATTTTTGACAATGCAATGGGAAGATCTCTTTTGTGCTTAGCAGGTATTTGAGCCACCAACAGCAAAGAGGGGATTCCAGCTTCCTTATGTCTCGACAGGACATCGCACGCAGGGTAAAACACCAGAGGACACACATGGCATGACCAAGATCATGCAGCTATTGAAGTGAAGAGATCAGAGCAGAACAAGCATCCTGCAAATATCCGCGGGCTCTTGGTGGACAATACGACTCTGTTTTCCAACCCCTCCAGCTCCCAGAACTCCTTGTCTGAAGGCCCTGACTCTGGGAAGCATCATGTTCCCTTTATTCAGTGCAGGGTCTCTGTTACCACAGCTCTAATCACTGGATTCACAACAGGAAGGCTCGTCTAAGGAACGAAACTGGTCACATCATGAGGATTCAGTCAGCTCCTGAGCAGGCACTGGGCTCCTGAGCACATAACCAGCCCAAACTACCACTCCACTGGCTCCTCAAAGTGTTCACTTCTGATGCTTCCAAAGTTCAGAGCTCTCCGAGCATCCCACTTTCCGATGTCTCAAATTGAACATGAAGTGGAAAAGCAACCGAGATGCTGTGACGGCATCAAGGCAGCCCAAGCTCCTCAGTCACAGCAACCACCCTTCGTTTCAGTCCAACTTGATGAACTCGCACCACTATCAGGTAAGCAAACGAGCTGGGGCTTTCCTTGCCACTGCCAGGTCAGACCTGCCAGGGAGGTTTGCCTCTCCCTACTGTCTAGAAACAAATACCTGGGCAGCATAGGAAGCTCCAGCAGAGTGAACCCGTGTTCTAGGACTGCTTCATCCCAAGCAGCTGCCCAAGGTAAAAGCAAATCTACCCCAAAACCCTGCAGATACATCAACCACCCTTCCTTCCACCGCTACATCCTTCATCTTAGGAGAGCCAAAGCACTTTATGAGCTATATATCGACCAGGAAGAAACACCTAATACACTACAGAAACAACAATCTCCAGGGCAGGACGCACCAGGATTTAGCAGCACAGAAGTTCAGGCAGGAAAGGAGAATCCCACATCCTGCAGCTGCTGCCAAGGGAACTCTGGTAGGAAGAATATCTGGTAATTGCTCCCACTGAAGTCTGGATGGAGCGCTGGAATTGAACGCCCCTCAGACCCTCAATGAGCATCATGGGAACTTTGATGACCACAAGTAATAAAGAACCTTGATTTTCCTTCCTATTTAAAATACAGTAATAATACTAATCCCCTCCCACAGCAGAGCACCTCAGAGGCAGGAGCGGAGCCAAGAGCTGGCTTTGCCGTGGTGTTCTCCTCTCCTCGGGCTGGCCAAGAGGGGCAGATCTGCAGAGCCGGTGGAGCAAGGACAGCCCTTCCCCAGTCGCCAGCCAGCCATTTCCTCGCTCGGGAACGGCTGCATCCTGTGCTCATTCAGAGCAGCCTGCGTAGGTCTGATATATTTGGCAGAGAATCTAAATTGGGCTGGAAGAGCTGCATTGAAGAATTCGGATGAAGAAGTCCCAAGCCCATGTTACACCAGCGTTTCAGCTTGGATATCGAACCGGGCTACCAAGGGACAACCACCAAGGCTCTCATCAAGGTGACACATCGCCCAGCAGCTCCTGGACAGACAGGTTCTGTGGGGAATTCGGCAATCTCCCTGCTCCCTCAGGCAAACCGTGGTATCCCCAAGAGGCCAATTTAAATTTTACACCTCAACCCATTTATAATCATTCCAGTATTCAAATGTGCCCCTCTCCCAGCCCTCACCCCTGTGTCAGCAGTGGGAAGAAGCAGAGAAGAACTTCACCAAGGCACCTCCGTGGTGTAACAGTGACCAGTTGTGCCAAGCCACAACCAGAGCCACTGGAACTGGGACTCCTAAATCCCATCACTGAGGCAGGCTGCAAGGCAAGCAGCAGAAGAGATGGTGCTACCGCACCAGAGCAGGGAGATAACCACTACCCAGGCGGAGCTGGTCTCTGTGGTGCTGTTTCAGGAGATGCTAGAGGTCTGGGACTCCTCACTGCGCTAGAGGAAATCATGAGGGACACAGAACACGCCAGGAAGAAAGGGCTGATTTGCTCTTCATGTTCTCAAACTGCTTGAGTGCTTTTCACATGATGGCCTAGAAGAGAAAGGACATGCCAGATGTGGCTTTTTTCTAGCAGCATGGACAGTGAAAGGACAAGTGCTGCTGAGGGAAGGGCTCACCACTACCGCCTTCAACACCAAACCCACCAAACAACTACCCCTGCAGCAATCCCATCCCTGTTTCTCTCCCTGCTTCCCCACTCGGACTCCGTAAGCCGATCCAGGCTCCAACCGCTAAGCCCAACCACAATGCTGAGAGCATTACTACTGCTAACTAAGAGAGTTAAACCAGAATCAGCAAAGGGAGAGTCACCTTCGCAGTGCACAGGGCTCCCTGAATGTCCTGAATGCCTGGAGAGGCACCTCTGAGGATGAGGGCTATGGAATCATAGAATGGTTTGGGTTGGAAGGGACCTTCAAAGCTCATCTAGTCCAGCCCCCTGCAATGAGCAGGGACATCTTCAATCAGACCAGGTTGCCCAGAACCACATCCAGCCTGTCCTGGAATGCCTCCAGGGATGGTGCAGCCACCACCTCTCTGGGCAACCTGTGCCAGTGTTTTACCACCCCCTGTAGAGATTTCTTTCCTCACATCCAGCTTGGATGTCCCCTCTGTGGAGGAAGAATCTAATGGCTATGGGCTTTCACCTCGACCTGCTGGCATTCACCACACAGAGATGCATCACAGCGTGGCTCTGTCTCTGAAGATGCTGGCAGCTCACTTCCACAATGAAGAAACCAGACGAGGGATGACCAAACATCACGCTCTGCAACGCTGCAGATCCCCACTGCTGGGAAGGGATTTCCTTCCAGGGCACGGCACAGCCTCACACAGCACACGGGGAAGTTGGGTTTCCGCTGCAGCATCAACTACTGGCAGAACCCAGAAGCAGCCTTAGATCCTGACAGAGCAGTGGTCTGCTCCTGCTGCCATGTCACGCCACAAAGCACCGCGGCCCTGAATGCACCAGACCCATCCCAGCGCAGCCAAAGAGCCTCCCCGAGCTGCCACCCCCCAAAGCCACCCACTTTTCAGCACTGACAGCAGCCACCAGGACGTCCCGAGACCTCTGTGATGTTGCAAGGTGAGCTTGAACTGGTTACTCCACCCAGACCTCCGTGCCAATTTTCTCCTTTGTCATCAGGGACCGTAGTTAATCCAGCAGGAATGTGCCTCGGTTCGAGCCTGTGCAGTCACAGACCCAAGGACCCCACGTGTATCCCTTGAAATTCTGGAGGTGCAGGGGTTTACTTTCGTGCTAGAAGCACCCCCGGCACCAGCATCATTGATGTGCCTTGGTGTTTCTCAACACGATGGTCCCGGCTCCATCAGATGAGGTCTGTGTGCTGGAATTGTCACCGAGCGGCACCAACGGCCACCAAGGAACAGGAATTTCTCCATGCTAAGAAGAAACGAGCCACCATCCACTGAGGAGGCCAAGAGCCACCCAGTGACCCTCAGACCCTGCCCAAACCCACCTTCAGCAAGGCTCTCAGTTGCCTTCACTCCAGTTGCTCCCAGACCTTGCTCCTCTCCTCATCCGAGCCACACGCAGCCCCCAGCCTGCAGAGAACACCCAGGCCTGGTTTACGGGCAGGGAAGGCCACCCCGGTGTTAATGGAAGCTGCTTGTTTTGCTGCTGAAACAAACTCTTCAAAAGCCAAGCCCAAGCGTTCCCACACGCCTCTTGCCGCAGCCCTCCGACGGGTTCTCTCCCACATAGCTCCGCTGCTGCCGTACGGCAACAGAGCAGCTCCCTGCAAAGCCACAGCGGGGGCTTCGGGGGATCCTGCACAACGCCAACCCCTTTGCTATTCAGCCCCGAGTGCTCCTGAATACTGCAGAAAGCCCCAGGAGTTGCATGCAGAGGGGAAAAAAGAACGCAAGACATGAAACCGTGTGTTTCAATCCCGGCGGAAGGACCAGCTCTTGCCTATGAGCACGGTGCATACGGAAAGGGAAGGTTTCTTTTCCAACTCAAAAGCCCCATAAGGCTGAAGGCCCCAGGATCCATGCAGGAATAAGCTGACAGTGTTTCAAAAAGGCAGGATTCGGCCCCTTCGCCAAAGGGAGCGACTGGAGACTCGTCCTGAAGAAGCAAAGCTGCCGCCAGCATTAACCCACCGCTGGGCAAAGCACGAGGGCTGCGGGGCCACCAGCACATCAGGCTGGATGAAAACAAGGGCTTCTGCGGGTGTTTACACACCCTCCTCCCCCTCAGAGGCCAAATCCTGCGCTCCCCACTCTGGCCAAAATCCCCCCAAGTCACCAGCAGCCCTTTCCCTGAGAAAGGCCAACATCAACTGTCCCTTCACCCCACGATCCCCTCCCTCATTACAGCTCCTCTCCATCTCCCAAACACAGGGAACCGTAAGAACTGCTCAAATCCCAAATACCCCCATCTGCTTCCCGACCTGCTCCCTGCACACCCTGCTTTCCACCCCGGCTCCTCCCAAGCCCCAAATCCACCCATCCCTCTCCCACCCCACAGCCATGTCACAGGTTCCCCTTTGCAGCCTCCACGTCATCCTCCCCCTCTGACAGCCCTGATGTTTCCTGCCTCGCTCCCCCTGCCCTCAGCTTTGGAGGTCCAGCACTAACCCAAGTGCTTCAAATGGCACCTCAAAGACCTCTTTTCTACAAAGAAGGGCGAGAAAAAAATGGAAAAATAAATAAAGACTAAGACTGGAGTTTCCTGACAAAGCAGAGCGTACCAGGCAGGGCAGTCCCTTAGGTAATTCCTAGTTTGTGGATAAACAGAGCGCTCGTCTCGCCATTCTCGGCTCCACACGACGTGCAAAAGCGAATCCCAAGAGCAAACATGCCACACGCTTCATCCCCACCAACGCTGTCCTGCCATGGAGCTCCTTTCCTTCCCTCCTCAGCACACAACAGGGATGAAGGGAGGGAACGCTGAACCGGTACCGCGTGTACTCTGCCTGTTGGGGCAGGAGGCTCCGGGTAACTAGAGAGCAGCAACCTGTAGCTACAAGCCCACTTTCGATGCTTGCCCAGCTCTGGGCTGGGCGGGCAGTCAAGCAAACAGGAGGAAAAAAAAAGAGATATCTACTCACTGGTTTCCAGTTTGCTGGTGAGAATTTGGTAAGTGCACGAACCAGGAAGGAAACAGGGCGCACAACTGGAGTTTAACAGCGGGCAAGAAGGAGTTAAAACGCAGCACCGGGACGCTTGCAGCATCCTCTGCTGTGACACTAAGCAGGGCAGCAGCGCTTCCAAAAGCGGGGAGAGGATCTCCTGTGCTTTCAGATGGGAATTACAGAGCTGCAGGGGTGGGAAGAAGGTGAAAAATGGTCCCGAAGGTGCAAAGAAACCACCCACAAGCGCCGGGAGGGGACGCGGATCCGTGCGTGGCTTCGAAGAGCTCGATGGAAAGTATTTGAGACAGCAAAGGCTGTCTCCAGGGAGATCACGCTCCCGACACTCCTCCTGGATGCATGTTTTAAGGGGTCGGCGAAGCAGCGGCGTCAGAAAGCCGCTGCTTGCCAGGGGATCTGCGGCTCATCTCACCACCGTGGCCTTGGCTCCCACCTGCAGCCACGGGGCAGCTCGCACCAGTTTCCAGTTTCTCACACCTTGTCACGTTCGGAGGGGACGCTGATCTTGAGCGTTCCCCTCCACCTGCATCCCAGAGCTGCTGCCCGCAGGCTCCCAGGAACATTCACAAGTGCCTCACACAACCGGGGCGCCAGGGGAAGGAGCCCCACCACCATCTGAGGCATAAAACCACTTTTGTTCCGTGTGCTCCATGGAAGCCGTGTCCGGGCGCTGCTACAGGAGCCAGCAGTGACACCAGGGAGGCAGGGAAACTGAAACTATGCACCGAGGGAAGACGATACGGCCATGGAGCTGGGCGAGAAACAATTGTCCCTGGATACTCGCAGAGGATCCCGACGCTTGTCTGACCTCCTTTACTCCCGCTCTGACGTCCTGCCAGAGCTCCTCTGGGATCGGCGGGATGCTCCAGGCACAGGTATCGGGACAGACACATGGGGAACCGGCTCACGCCGACCGGGAGGCAGCACCGAGCACAATCACACACCGGTGTGGATCAAAGGGTCACGGGACTGGGTACAAACACTTCCCTTCATCCTAGAGCCTGCCCGCCTTTCCCCCTTTCCCTGAGTTTTTCCCCATCAAAAGGCTTTTAATTACAGTTTGAAACCAGACTCTTCAAATTTGAGGTTAAGGCTGGTTGAGAGCATAGTGAAGAGCAACAATTTATTGCTCTGACTATATAAGATAACAAGTAGAATTCTAATTGTTTGCCGCAGAAGTTCTCTTTCCATAAACGCAGCATCCCAAGACTGGGAAAAAACCCTCAAGTGTCAGTTTTAATCAAGATTAAACCCAGTTCTCAAGAGTTTAGGCTCCATCTCAAGCGCAGACATCTCCCAGCCCCAGTTTTTCGTTTTGACGACTTGACGTTTTAGGCTGGGGACCCGATTCTAAAGAGTTAAACCTCAGCACTCAGGCACCAAACAATGTCTGGAGTAAGACAGGCAGCGCACACAAACCATCACAGAGCCTTGGGATCGGCATAAATTTCTTCCCTGATTTGCGTCCCGAGCCGACATCCAGGTTCTCACGCTGGGAAAACAACTGTAACTTTCAACTGTGCTTTCAAAGTCCCAAAACACAAAAGCAAACCCATTGCCTTCACCGAGCCAAAGGAATTCCACCCAGCACCTCTCTTCGCCTCGCGAAGCCCACGACACAGCTAAAGCTCATCATCGAGCCCACTGCCACAACACAAGGTGCATATGAGAGCAAATAATAAAGCAAGCAAGCAGAAATAAAGCCTTAACAAGAGTTGCAGGTCAGCAGAAAGCGAAGAACTACTTTCCTTCACCGCCGAGTTTATGAAGAGCTCATGCCTTGCAAAACCCTCCCCAAGTTACTAACGCAATTAAGGCTCGGTGGAAAAATCCCACCATCTCACCAGTGTTTTGGTTGCGCCTCTTCACTCCCTCTTTCACCAGAACAAGCCTAAACAGGGGCCAGAATGAATATTAAACAAGAACGGCTCCTCTCTAATAAACTGCTCAGTTTCTCTCCGTCTCCCCCTTTTTGTTTTTAAAGCTGTTTAAACACAACATCTCCAGCAACCCCCCCCAGAACTAAACCAGCCCAGCTCACCCCGATCGGCCTCCAGAAGCGGCCACTTGCTGCCCCTTCCAACTGGGACCAGCAGAAACACTCCGAAATAAAACATTTCCTCGAGAAAAAGAAAGGAAAAAGGAACTTTTTACAGCCATGGGATGACCTTTTAGCTCCGCTGCTACGCTGCACACAACTTCAGCCCTCATTAGGTTGTAAATTCTTCCAGGCAGAGACCTCCTCTGCCCGTGTCTATAAAGCACTTATATAATGAGTTACGGTTTCGATAGCAGAGACGTTTAACAGTACCGGGCACAGGCTAATCTTGAACTCAGACCGGTAGCAAACTCTTCCCAAGAGTCCTTGAGCCGAAACTGTTGCTGCCCCGCATGTAAGAGGCGCTCCAGGAGCTGAGGCTGTGGGTGCACACCAGGCACTTCCAGCATGGGAACGCTGGGATTTAGAAGTACTGGTAAAGGGGAAGTCCCAGGTGCCAGGAGTCCCGTTCCATGTTCAGGTCCAAGGGTTTTCCCTGCACTACTGAAACAACACAGCCCTTTCCCCGGGCTGCGAGCAGCCTGCCTCTGCTTCCACACCACGGTCACCACAGCCATCTCCCCGTGCCCTTGCCTCCTGCCACCAGCCTCAGAGAGTGGTTTGGGCTGGAAGGGACCTTCAGAGCTCATCTAGTCCAACCCCCCTGCAATGAGCAAGGACATCTTCAACTAGATGAGGTTGCCCAGAAGCTGCAGCACCCCCCGGGGAAGCCAGCAGGAACCTCCAGCTCTCCCGCGGGGGCTCAGCACAAGAGCTGCGGGTACCTTAAGCACGATCTCCATTCCCAACCTGTCACCTCCAACTCAAGAGCCAGGGCACCGGGAAGCGTCACAGCCCTGCCCAGGCTGCGGGGGGTGCGGGATGCCGCCCCTCATGCCCCGCTCCGCCAGCGCGGGTCACTGCGCAGCTCAAGGGAGGTTTATCCCGCAGAGCCCCCCCAGGGCCCGGCCTCCAGCTCCCAGGGCCGCAGCCACCGAGGCGGAGCAAGGCGGGGGGGGCGGGGGCGGGGATTATCGCTACGAACCGCGCGGCCTCCAGCCCCCCCCTCAGCACCCGGGGGTGGGTGCGGAGCCGGCCGGGGGCCGATAAGGAACGGCACAAAACCACCGCGAACCGCGCGGAGCGGCGCCGGGGCAGCGCGGCCGGGCCCGATCCCTCCCCCCCCAACCACCAACGGAGACGACCTTGGGGTGCTCGGGGCCGGGCTCGCAGGCCGCACGCCCCGGGGGACCCCACCCTGCAGCCGGCTGCCCCCCCTCTTCCTCCGCCGGGCCGGGTCGGTCCCCCCCCCCCCCGCCGCGGGCCCACAGGGAGCCTTGGCCGGGCGCCACGACCCCACCCCTTCCCCCAGGCGGGCCGCGGCCATGGAGGCCGGGCGGGGGGCGCCGAGCCGAGGTCCCGGCCCCGCGGCCGCCGCCGCCGCCCGGCCCCCCCCTCCCCAGGGCCGGGCCCGCCCGCGGGGTAGCGCAGGCCCCGCCGCGCTTGTCCTCGGCCACCCCGCACCCCGCGCGGCCGCCCGCCATTGGGCAGGGCCAAGCGGGCGCGGGGAGGGGAGAGGCGCGGGGGGGGGGGGGGGGCGGGGGGGATTGGTGGAGAGGGGGGGGTTCGCGGGGTGGAGGGCGCGCCCCAATTGGCCCCGCCCGCTGCCCATCAACACGCCTCCCACTCGCCGCGCGCGCGGGGCACGCCGGGAACCGTAGTCCGCGCGTTCGCACGCACCTGCGCGGCGGCGCGCACGACGGACTACAACTCCCAGCAGCACCCGCGCCGCGCACCCCCCCCCCCCACTCCACCCCCCCCGGTGGGGCCCTTCCCTCCTCCCCCCCCACCCCCCCCCGATCCACGACCCCCCCCCCCCTCCGGCCCGGCCAAGTACAACGTATGCGGGGGGGGGGCAGCGCCCGGCTCCGCTCCAACCCCCCCGGCCCGCGCCCCCCGCACCCCCTCCCCACCCCGCACCGCCCCAACGGTGCCCCCGGGGGGGGGGGGGGGGGAGGTCGGGCTTCAACCACCCCCCCCCCAGCCCCGGGCTCGGGCCTGACCCCCGCCGTTCTCCCCCCCCCCCCCAGCCCCGTACCGGGCCGTGCGGTCCGAGCGAGCGGAGCGGGCCGCGCCGTGCCGAGCCGGGCCGGGCCGAGCCGTGCGGGCGGAGCAGGCTCTGGCCGCCCCGCGGGAGCTGCTCGCCGAGGCCCGTATGCGGCTCTCTTCCTGCTCCGGCCGGGGCCGCCCCGCTCTTAAAGGGGCCGCGCACCGCCCCCCCCACCCCCCCCGTCCGCGCCCGCCCCCCCCCGCCCCGGGGCGCAGCCTCGCAGCCGGCGGGGGGCGCCCCCCGCAGCGCGCCGCGGCCGCGTTGGGGTGCGGGGCCCTTTAAGAGCCCCCCGCGGACCCCTCGAGCAGCCCCCACCAAAGCTCCGGACCCCCCCCCCCAGCACCACGTGTCACCCCACAAGGTGCCCCCAAACCCCAGGTCACCCCCTGCGGGTCACCCCATGGGGCAGCCCCAGGACCCCCGACCCACCCCCCTGTCACCCCATAGAGCACCTTACACCCCACACAGGTCACCTCCACCCCCCCCATGTCACTCCATAGGGCACTTCCTCCCGACCCCCGAACCCCCCCCGTGTCACCACCCACCACCACCACGTGTCACCCCACAAGGTGTCCTATCCCCCCTTCCGGGTGACTCCCCATGGGGCACCTCCCCACACCCCCAAACCCACCTGTGTCACCCCACTGGACACCTTTATGTGCCCTCCCCCACCCCGTGTCACCCCAGCCCCCTGCATGTCCCCTCCCTTCTCCCTGTCCCTCAGGGTCCCCCGCTGTCCCCTGACCCCCCCACACTGGGAAGGGGACACAGAGAAGCTCTGCCCAAGGTCAGTGGTGGGCTCGAAGCCAGTGCTGTGGGGACAGGGGAGGGGACAGGGGACGGCCACCACCTCCAGCCTGCCCCAGGGCCAGGTTGGGGGGTCACAGACAGACACACACCTCCAGCACACACCCCCCCTCCCAGGACCGGAGCTGCAGGGCTATAATAGCCCCCCACCATTCCGCTCCAGAGTGAACAGCTCCTCGAAGCTGGATTCCTGCAGGTTGTCAGGTTCCGCTGGAATTAGTAATAATTTAAGGAAAAATTAATTAAAGGAGGAGAAAGACAAGAGAAGGTTTTGATCAACAGTGCCCCGGGATTCCCCATTTCTCCCCTTTTTGGCCCCTCACATGGAGCATTCACCCCACCGTGTGTGTCCCCCCCAGGCCAGCGGGAGCCCCCCAGAGGGGTTTTTAGGGGGGGCTCAATATCATTAACCCCATTCCAGAGGTGGGGAAACTGAGGCAGGATGGGGAAACACGGCTGTAGGGCCCCAACACGGGGGGGGGGGGGGGGGCCGGCTGCACCCCAGGGCCCAGCCACGCGCCGCAGCCTCCTGCTCGCGGCTGCTTTCGCTTTCCCCCGTCACAACAGGGACGTGCACAGACCCCCCCTGCCCCAAACCAAGCCCCAGCGTGGCCCCACCAGGCCCGGGACACCCCAAAACTGCCCCCAACACATACAGAGAGCACCCACATAGGTCTTGGGGGGGAGGCAGGACCCCCAACACCCCCCTCCTGTCCTGTAGGAGCAGTGGGGTTTGGGGTACCCCATCCTTTATGTGTCCCCACAACTCACACCCAGCCAATGGGGGCCCCCCCCAAAGACTCCAAGCCAACATCACATAACCTGCTGCAGCTCCCATGGGGGGAGTGAGTTTATCCTGGTCTCTGGAGGACGGCACAGACACCCCCCCTCCCCAGGGGACCCCAAAGCACCAGAAACAAAAGCAGGACCCCCCCAAAGTGCCACCGTGGGCACTGGAACAGCACAAGGACTCCACAAAATAAAGATATTTGTCTGGTTTGGGCCCGATTCTGGCCATAACTACTTCACCCCAAAGAACCCAGAGCCCATCCCGCCTCCCTCAGTGGGATTTAGGGCATTGCTCCATCCTCGCACCCCGCATCCATGCTTCATGCCACGATCATCCTCTTATCCCCTGCTTCTGCTGGCACCGAGAGCCACCAGCGCATCCCAGTCTCCAGGCACATTCACCAACATCGCTCCCATCCAGGGAGAACCCAGCAGCATCCCAGCTCCAGAGGGGTTAAAGCTACTCGGGGCACAACCAAGAAGAGAAAAGGCCCATTAGCTGTAAAGTGCCATTTATTTGGGTGGGTTTTTTTCACCCCATGACGAAAATATTGAGTCTAAAAAAGTAATTGCACCACCACAACTGCCTCCCCCTCCTCCAAAACCCAGCACTGAAACCACCCCAAAATACCCCAAAGCTTTAGACCTGCCCCTTCCCCACCTCCCATTTCTATTAGGGGCAAAACCCACCCACCACAAGCAGCCCAAGAAGAGCCAGTGAGCACAGACCCCCCCAAATGTGGGGTCTCCCCCTGGGATTACCGTGGGGGGATGTGGTTGTCCCCAGCAGGACAGTGCCTTTGCTGCAGAAGGAGATGAGGGGTTTGGGGTTACGGGGGCCCTGGCAGCCCCTTAGGGTTACTGACAGCCCCCCCTTGCTGAGAGCAGGACCCACCAGGGAAAAAAAAACCAGCCTGAAAAGAAGGAAAATAGGTAAAAATCGCACCAAGCTTCCCCAAATCACCTCCTGCAGGGGCCTGGGGGAGATGGGTCCCCCAACAATGCACACACGTGGTGGAAAACGAGGTGAGAGCAGGGCCCAGCCGGAGCCATGGGGTGCGCAAGGTCCTTCCCGGGCAGGGGGGGACAGGGCCAGGAGGGACCACGACCCCCGGTGAGGCCAAGGGGGCCTGGGGACAACTGGGGGGGTTCATCCCTGCCCTGCCAGGCCCAGCCTTGGCACCCCACAGCCCCATCCCAGGGGAGTGGGGGGCTCAAGGGGGGTCCGATGGGGACCCCCGGGCTCTGCTACATCCCCCATAGCCAAGGGCACTTGGTAAGAGGCAGCTGGAGAGGGAAAACCAGGAGCCTGGATGGGGTTCACTCATTCCCATCCTTAGGAGATGGTGGGTCGGGGGGGACCCCACTCCTGCCCTGGCCACAGCAGCTCTGCCTCCCAGCCCTGCACTGGAAGGAGCCAGGGAAGGCACCCAAAGGTCCAAGACAGGGCTTGCCATGGCCCCATTCACCCCCAACCCGCAGCTCCCCCCAAATTCCCTCCCACTCCAAGAGCTCTGCCCGCACTCAACGCATCAAGACCCTTCATAAACATCCAGTGTGTGACAAGAACAGGCTTTAACACAACTCTTTAACAAGAAACCCAATAAAACACAACTCTCTCCTCTCCTCCACCCTCAGCAGAGCCAGGAGGGAGCTCCCTGCTCCGCTCCCGCTCAGCCACTAACCCCTGTCCCAGCACTGGGAAAGCGATGGGAAAGCGACACCATTCCCAGCCACGCAAGGCAGAGTTTCTCCATCCCTTCACTGATCTCCCCCCGTCGGAGCCCACCAGGAGGAGGTGGAGGTCCGGCCACATCTCCCACACACGATTCTTTTCTTTCTTTAACCCAAGTGACCATGTTTCAAAACCAAAACAAAGAAAAATGAACAGAAGCAGCACCACATTGCCCAAGTGTCAGGAGCTCCGGAGCTGGAGCAGAGGCCTGGAAACCACCCCCCCTCCCAACACCATCCATAGAAACCAACCCCGCTCCGGCTGCGGGGCGGCCGAGAGATGCTTCCGAGGGGACGATGGTGCTTTGCCGCTGGGACGCGAGGCGAGGAGGGGCCCGAGAGGAGGAGGAGGAGGAAGGAGGGAGGGCGCTTGTGTCGCCTGCTGAAGGAGAGGAAATGGTGGCGGAGGCAGATGTGCTGACCCCGGGGCCCTCACACGGAGGCACGGGTGGGAGTGCTGGGCTGGTTCAACCGCAGCGTTCGGCACAGCCAGCCCGCGAAATCCACCTCCTCCACCTCGGAGCGCTTGATGAAGGTGTGACTCTGAAAGCCAAGGGAACACGGTTAGGAATGGCACCGGCTGCACGTCCCCAAACCCAGCCCCGCGCCCTGGGAGAGAGCCCGGAGAGGGGAAGAAGATCCCGGTGCTACCGCTCGGGCATGGAAAGGAGATTTAGAGGAACGGTTTGTTCCTTGCTGGGATTTTAATCCGTGCTGGCCACAGAGTCAACACGCGGGATGGGAGCAGGGAAGATGTAAAGAACAGAGCACACATGGCCCCGGCCTGTGAGCAGAGCAAAACACTGCTCAACACAGGCAGGACAAGGTGCTGCAGATCCCCACAGTCCCCATTTGCCCCTGGATGGCAAATGCTGCTCCCCCAGGGGCAGAAGGTAAGGGAGAAGCTCGGGTGGGACAGGACAACCTTTGTAAAGGGCATTGGGCCACACGGACACAGGCCACCTCCTTTGCAAGGGCTACGTGGGAGCTCAGGGGCTCAACTTGATGCAGAAGTCAGCATGGTTACACTGCACTGATGGAATAGTTTGGGTTGGAAGGGACATTAAAGCTCATCCAGTCCCAACCCCCTGCCACGGGCAGGGACACCTTCCACTAGAGCAGGTTGCTCCAAGCCCCTGTGTCCAACCTGGCCTTGAACACTGCCAGGGATGGGGCAGCCACAGCTTCTCTGTTAAAGCCATTCCCCTTGTCCTGTC
Organism: Strigops habroptila; assembly: GCF_004027225.2. NCBI lineage: Eukaryota > Metazoa > Chordata > Aves > Psittaciformes > Psittacidae > Strigops > Strigops habroptila. The sequence continues at coordinate 3,604,554 of NC_044296.2, read as the reverse complement.
CCTCCATCCCTTGTCTAAAGCCCCTCTCCAGGTTTCCTGAAGCCGCTTTAGGCACTGGAGCTGCTCTAAGGTCTCCCCTTCAGGAGCCTTCTCTTCTCCAGGCTGCCCCAGCCCAGCTCTCTCAGCCTGGCTCCAGAGCAGAGCTGCTCCAGCCCTCGCAGCAGCTCCGGGGCCTCCTCTGGCCTCGCTCCAGCAGCTCCACGTCCCTCTTGTGCTGTTGCCCCAGAGCTGGACCAGGACTGCAGGGGGGGTCTCCCCAGAGCGCAGCAGAGGGGCAGGATCCCCTCCCTGACCTGCTGCTCACGCTCTGGGGGTGCACCCAGCACACGGCGGGGTTCTGGGCTCAAGCGCACACTGAAGCCGGGTCGTGCTCAGCCCATATATATTCATATCTATCTGCCCAGTTCAGGAGGCAAAGGTTTGTCCCAGGCACCTGACAGCGGGTGGTTCCCACCCCAGCTCCACACAGGCCCGATACCATCACTGCCTTTGAACTAAAGGTGAGTCACTCCCTCTCCCAGGCTCCGTTTGGCTCCTGTTAAGCTCAGCTGGGGAGTTTCCAGCCTTTTGAGCAAGAGGTGCAGAGAGACGGGGCAGCAGTTGGCAGATCTGGTGCCACCCCACTGGAGAAAGAAAACTGCTCTCCCCACTTACCATCAGCATCTTCAGATCTGCCCGTTCTGCTGGGTTTTTAATTAAGCTGAAACGAGAAGAACAAGAGAGCGAAACCAACATTGAGACACTGCTTGTGGGAAAGCAGTCCCCTGAATGTCTCCAGTGTCACCAAAAGCCACTTGGCCTCCTGGCAGTGTGGAAACAGCTTGGAAAGCATCATCTCCACCAGCTCAGCTCTGGGAAAGGGCTGCAGGATCCACCTCTTTTAGGCTGTGTGGATGAAATGTGCCTGCAGATGGGGAAAAGGACCTGACACTTGGTGGGGATCAGGGATTTCTGCAATGTCCAAGCTCTGCGATTTAACAGGAGCTGCAGCAGCATCCTCAGGTGTCCCCCCACCACATCAGAAGGGCTGGAAGGTGACAGTGTGGTGCCTGCAAGGCTGTGGGGTGACTCAGCCCCGTCAATCTGTTCCACCATCCCCCTGCCAGGCTCATATTTAGAAGGCGCTGGGATACTGCTCAACATCACCAGAAATAAACTGCTTTTATTCCAGCCCTTCCCAAGGCTGGAGCTCTCAGCACAATGCGGGATCACTGCAGCCGGGGAGATCACCTACAGAGCATGAGAACATTGTGTCACACTGAACGTTTTGGGTGGAGCAGTGGCCTGCAGAGCTGCCAAGGAGCACCTACAGGTCCTCACATCAGCCACCAGAAGAAATCCTTACCATTTATTTACAAACTCCTGGAAGTCTTGTGTGAAAACTCCACTGGGCAGCTTGGGAGGTGGCTGTGGAGAAAAGGAGAAGGGGTTTTGTGAGTTAACGGGTCAAAAACCAGAGGGGCACCTAGTTCTGAAGGAGCTGCAGAGCAGCTGTGCTCCCCAGCTCTCCTCCTCCTCGCTGCCCTTCACAACCAGGAGCTGCTCCCCATGGTTTCCTACCCCAGCAGCAAACTGTTCTCCAGCTCAATGTGCAGCTGGGGGGATCCTGCACTGAATCACTGCCAAAGCTGGAAAACCCAAGTTGCAGCATCACAATTCCAGATCCAACCTCGCAAATCCCAGCTCTGGCAACACCTACAGTGGATGAAGCTGGTCCAGAAACAATAATTGGGGGTTAACACCGATCACCCTGACAGGGGAAGCTGCTCTTCCCACTTGCAAAAGCACCCAGAGATGCCTTTGCAATACACAGAGATGGGAAGAGGGAAGAGAGGATAAGGAAAGGACATGGTCTAGGGTGAGGTGTCCCTGCGCATGGCAGGGGCTTGGAACTAGATGATCTTAAAGTCCTTTCCAACCCAAACCAGTCTGTGATTCTGTGACACCAATGCAGCTCGGAGGGGCTCTCTATTGAAAAGCCCCTGTTCAAGCAAAGGCTTTGGAGCCCACCCTGGCGCAGCAGAGCGGAGATGACACTGTGGTGCCTCAGGGAAGCCTGACAGAGCTGATGGTAAGGAAATACCCACCTCATTAACTATATAATCCAGCAGTTCAAAGATGGCCATGGCGGGCCGACTGTCCATCCCATGGCCTGTGTGGTTAAGACAACAAAAACAGTGGTGAGAGGCTGCTTGGGGACAGCAAAGGGCTTCATCTCGTATGAAAAGCACATGTGCAGTGGGACTTCTATTGGGAGAGGCAGAGGCAACCCACTTGGGAACAGACTTGTAGTTGAAGAGAAAACCAAAACGCATTCCAAGATTTCAGATTTCCTTCACCATGCCTATGGCCCAGATTTATTTCCCAGCTTGGAGCATTTGGAGAGCACCAAACCATCTGCTCTAGCAGGCTGGCAGCGCTTCCAGAGCCTTCTGCTTCCAAGCAAATGGCTCAAGAACAGCCTCCCTCAGCTCCCATGCTGGTTTGGTACTTCTGTGAGAGCTCCCTGAAAAGCTCTTCCCCAAAAGCCTCTGGCTTGAAAGGAACCTGTTGGCAGCAGGGGCAAAGCCTGAGGAGCAACAGAAGCTCTGACAGTGTCCCTCACAGCATCTCCTCCCAGGGCTCGACATCCCATCCCCAGCACAGGGTGCTTTGCTGAGTGGCTTTAGCCTCTTTGTAAGACACAGACACCTAAAGGTAGGCAGATAAACTGAGCTCTTCAGAACCTTAACAGACCCTGGTTGGCACTCCAAATCCATTCCTTGACAGCATCCTGAGAGCAATCTTCACCTCATCATGCACGACCAGATTCTCAACTGCACTCGTTAGGACTTAGAAACCTCCTGTGGTAGAATGGATGCTGGTAGAGCATCAACGTGGCTCCATGTGCTCTGCAGAGAGAGGCCTCCCTGGATACACCTCCCGACCACAACCTCATCCAAACCAGCCTTTGGCCAACCCAACCACAACAAACACCACGCAACCCATTCACCCCCATGTCTGTGTGTTGTTCAATGCATACGACAGCCCCTACCACTGACGGGGCGTCCTGGGGGCCTGGCCCGCGGCGAGATGCTGTGAGAGTCTCCCTCTGCCCCGTCCACCACGGGACGGCCAAATATTGCTTCCAGTTCCTTGGAGTCTGGCGGGGGGATTGGGTACCTTCCGATAGACAGCTCCACTAACGACAGCCCCATGCTCCAGATGTCGGACTGGACCGAGTAGTGGGTGCCCTGCAACCGCTCGGGCTGGAAGGGAAGACCACAGAAACACACACTGACTCACAGCATCCATACACAGAGTCATAAATAGCATGAACTGAAATGAAACAGGTGAAACTCTGTATCACAGCATCACAGGACGGTTTGGGTTGGAAGGGACCTTAAAGCTCATCCAGTTCCAACCCCCTGCCACAGGCAGGGACACCTTCCACTAGAGCAGGTTGCTCCAAGCCCCTGTGTCCAACCTGGCCTTGAACACTGCCAGGGATGGGGCAGCCACAGCTTCTCTGGGCACTCTGTGCCAGCGCCTCAGCACCCTCACAGGGAAGAGCTTCTGCCTCAGAGCTCATCTCAACCTCCCCTCTGGCAGGTTAAAGCCATTCCCCTTGTCCTGTCCCTACAGGCCCTTGTCCAAAGCCCCTCTCCAGGTTTCCTGGAGCCCCTTTAGGCACTGGAGCTGCGCTAAGGTCTCCCCTTAAGGAGCCTTCTCTTCTCCAGGCTGCCCCAGCCCAGCTCTCTCAGCCTGGCTCCAGAGCAGAGCTGCTCCAGCCCTCGCAGCATCTCCGTGGCCTCCTCTGGCCTCGCTCCAACAGCTCCATGTCCCTCTTGTGCTGTTGCTACAGAGCTGGATCAGGACCGCAGGAACCTCAACGTGCTGGATGGGCTTCTCCATCTCAGCTCCCCACCTCTCCAGGGCAAGGGCTGTCCCAAAGGGGTCATAGAATCATTTCAGTTGGAAAAGACCTTTAAGATCTTCATGTGCAAAGGGGATGCAAAAAGATCATGTGCAAAAATAAAGCACTTGTAGCTGTTGGTCAGATGCATATAACTGAACAGCGTTTACAGCTGTTTATACTGAGGAGTCCAGAGTACACAGTACTGTTGCTCTATATGCTGAGATCATAGATCTAGTGAATTCAATTTATTATCAATATCGGGTTTTTTCCTGCTTATTCCAGTTAATACCCAAGAGGAATTTGAGGAGCAGAAAATCCACTCTAGGCTCTTACCACTAAAGAAAACAAAAAATTAAAAATATATAAATCAATGCAAGTCGCCCATAGTGGCAGCTTTGAGTCAGCTGGGCAGAGCCAGTGCCTGAGTGCAAAGGAGATATTAAATAGCCACTGTCTAACTATAACTGTACTTGAATAACCATTCCCAAAATATGAGAGCAGCTCAGCCCTAGACACAGAGAGGAGTCTGAAGGCTTCCCTAATAACCCACTACTCATGGCAGGGGGTTGGAACTGGAGGAGCTTTAAGGTCCCTTCCAACCCAAACCAGTCTCTAAGTCCATGATTCTTCAGCGCAGGACAGTGCCTCAAAGCACTGGGCTCATCCCTAACACGAACCAGGAACAGGGCAGTCCAGATGGAACCATGGAGTAAACCCCGTGAGCGAATCGGACACTACAGCGGGATTCTGTAAGAGCTGAGTTGAACCCAGATTGTGGAAAAAACCCAGCCAAAAGCTGGAAGGAACTTACAGACATGTAGGACCGTGTTCCCACAAAAGAGTTTGCCATGGAGTCAATGAGCTGACCGCTGACCCCGAAATCACACAGCTTAATCTCTCCTCGAGAGTTAACCAGGATGTTGGAAGGCTTCACATCTGCCAACAGCAAGAGAGAAGAGCGTAAACGCGACTCTAGGTAGCATACAGGGCTCTTGTACTGCAGGCAGTTATTTTTAGGCTCCTCCTCTCACCTCTGTGCATGATTTGGTGCTTCTCTCTCAGATATGCCAAGCCTCTTAGAACCTAGAGGGAAAGCAAAGACAGGATGAGATCAGAGCTGGGAAGGGAAGTGCTCTCCCTTCGGCAGGACACGTAGCATCAACTCCAGGTGCTGCCACGCTGTAGCTTGGTGAGGAAAACCACCCTGTAGTGTCCACATGTTTCAAGGTCTGCAGTTTATCAGCAAGTCAATCACAGATTTAGGCTTAACCACCTGAGAAAGCTTCTCCCAAATCTTCTCCAGGAGAAGTCAACACCAACCAGTGCAACACAAGGGGCAGAGCTACAGGGAATGGTTGGGAATATGCTTTTTCCCTCCCCTTCCGCATACACCATAGCTTCTTGCCCCAGGTCAGGATAGGAACATGCATATGGGGAAATGAAGAAACCTTCCTAAGGCAACACAAGCATTATTCCCAAACCATGCCCAGCAAATCCTTCCTGGAAGCCTGAAGAGCCACTGTAACTCACCGCTATACTGACTTTCCCCAAGATCTCCTCGGGAATTCTTTTGGCTTCTTTCAACACTTGATCCAAAGAGCCACCATCCTAAAATGAAGAACATCAAAGTGACCAACGTGCTAATCCCTGGCAGGAAAACAGAGCAGCTGGAGGTACAGACAGGCATGCCCCGGGAGGGTGAGTGGGTATAAGCAGGACAGAGCATCCCAGCTCAGCATCGAGACTCGGCATCGAGCACACCCCTTTGGCAGCAAAAAGAAAGATATCTGGTGATCAGAGCTCAAGCTTCTCACTGAAAACTACTTTAATGCTATATTCTATCAGCTTTACTTCTTGTTATTAGTTATTAGCTTTCTTTCCATCAGTGGTAAATGCAAAGATGATGCTGTCAGCACTGATCTGGAGGAGCAACACCGCTGTTCTCAGCCAGAGATAACAGAAGATGCACACTGTGCTTCACAGCAAGCTCTTGTTTACAATATTCCCATTTGACCAATCCCAAACCTCTGCTTCCCCTTTCCAAAGGTTGATCTGTCATTTTAATGCCTACACAGGAATGTGCAGCTCCTACCAGGAGCACAGTGCCCTTGCTGTGGCCAGAGCAAGGACCATGGCAGCTGCCAGCACCCTAAACCCACTTCACCTGCAATTCACCCAATTCTCTGCAATTTCAAGTCTTGGGGAGCTGCAATTCAGACCATACCAGAGAGCAGCAGTTTGCAGAGGAGGAACAGAGACTCACCATGTGCTCCATGCAGATGGAGATCTCTCCGTCGCTGTAGAAGGCTCCATAGAAACCCACGATGTACGGGGAATTGCACTCATGCAGCACCTGCAGCTCTCGGATGATCTGGTTCCTGATGGCTGGTTTGATTTCTAAATGAATCAGCTGCCAAGAAAGAAGAAAACACTCAAGGTGTAATACCCAACCTTCCAGGAACCATACGAGCAAGTCCTGAGTCTTGGAAAGAAACAGAGTCTTCAAGGGAAGCTCTGCTTTGGCATAGACTTTACACCACTTGCAGACTAACACTAAGGATAAGGGGAGAGGCTGAGCCCTGGGCAGCCTGTTAGTGACTGAAGCAAGTGCCAGGCACGTAACACGGCGATGGCACCGAGCGGAAAGACAAGTCTCAAGTTTGCTGTAGATCTGACTCAGCAGACAGGAGCATTTCCACCAGCTCTGTAGATGGTGTAAGAAGAGGTGCTCCAATATCAAGGAAACCACAAAGAGTAAAAAAAACTGTGAAGATTATGCACATGAAAGAGCAGTTGCTTTATTCTTCAGGCTCCACATAGATTCAGTTAATGCAGCTGTGGGTAGGGAAGCCAGAGGCTAGAAAATACAACAGCAGGTCAGAAAAGGAGCCACTGTTAGTGTGAGCCCTGGGACACCCAACCCCAGGGATGTCTGTCCTTCCCACAGACCCACCAATGCTGGTCTCTCAGGAAGGACAGCAGTGCTGCAGCCTGCCTTTGCTCTAGTTTCCGAACACGGAGCTCCCAACAATCCCAAAACCACCCGGTGACACCCAACATTCCCAAATCAAACACCCTGGAAGACTCCAAGAGCTCAGCTCTGAATGAAGCCACGTAGAGAAGTGGATTTGCTCATGGAGACCCACTAAACCATCCCAACAGCAGACGAGACCAGAGGCTTTCAAGGAAGGTGTCCCACAGATGAGGGGTTGCACTGCTCACACCCAGCTCTGCCTTTTCTAAGAGGCAAAGCACCTCCTAGATTTCTGCTACAAGGCACCACAATAGAAGATGTCACACATAAACCCATGTCTGAGAGGAACCACTGCCACAGCTGCTTGGAACTACCTTGGGAATGAGCTAAGCGGGTGGTGGGACACAGCTGGAGGCAGCCAGGACCACAGTCCCAACCCAGGCGAGGTGGGGTGGATGGTGTTAGGATGTAGACAGGTCACTGCACAGAGACCCCAACTGAAGCTGGCTCTCCCAAAGCCAGGGTGAGCGCTGGATACCCTTGAGCACGATGTCACAGCCCACTCCAGCCATCCCCTCGTTACCTTCCGTGCCATAATGAGCCCTGAGGGTTTGTGCTGCACTTTGGTGACCACGCCGCCATTGCCAGCCCCCAGTTCGGAGATCCTCTCAAAGTCATCGTCCTTCAGCTCGCCCACTTTGGCTTTCTGCGTGAGAAAAGCTTCCAGGCGCTTCTTCTGCTGCTCGTCCAGCTCTAATTCCTCGAGCTTCTTCTGAAGGTCCACCAGGTTTGCCCTGGAGAAGGAGGAATGGTCAGGAGACAGCGAGGGCAGTGCCAGAGAAACAGGGGTTGGGGTTTTTAGGGAAGTGGAGGGAAATAATTGAAAACCATCATCTGACACGTACTCAGTCCCTGACACAGCAACAAGGCTAAAGCAAAGCTCTGGAGAGAGGCAGAGCTCAGCTCTGGTGCTGACAGGGTCCCCCAGACAGTGAGACCCATGGTGCCCAACACACGCATCTCCTCTGGAGAGGAGCTTTAGAGCAGTCCGCTGTTTTGGGAACCCTTAAAGGGGCAGCACAGCTCAGCCTGGAGGGAATGGCAGCACCAGGAACCTGTCCCTCTCCCGACATGGGCAGCCCAGCTTGGGTTTCGCTGTGAAACACGAGGAGTGTCCTGCAAGCCCCTGCTCTGTTACACCCCCAGACCCGCTGCTCCCAGGCACAAAGGGGTGTCTGTGCTCCCCCAGCACCTGCTGCTGAGCTCCCATCCAGGCTCCAGCTGCTCCCTCCCATTTGCTGCCCACCCCTTTGTCCCCCACCACCTGCACCCAGGGTGATTTTGGGGGGGGGGGGTAGGGTCTCACCCCATCCCTTCCACACAGCACCCCCAGGCGATGCCCTGCCTCTCCCTAGCACTGCCCGTGCCCCCCTCTCCACCACTGTTTGCCCCACACATCCCGCTCATAGATCCCTGATTACTGCCCCAAATCTTCCCCCCATAAGCCTTGGTCGCTCTCCCAGCCCCAACCTGTGTGCTCAGGCCCGGTCCCCACACCCCCCAGGCCTCAGCTGCTCCAGACCTTCCCCAGCCTCCCGCCCCAGCAACCCTGGGCACCAAACCAGCCTCCCCTCCTGCCCATCCCACCCTACCTGCCCCCAGCCCTAAAACACCCCAACCTGACCCCCCAGCACACCCCAGGCACCCCCAATGCCGGCCCCATCCAGCCCCCCTGCCCCAGCCCGTCCCCCCAGCCCCGCTGCCCGCCCTCCCCCGGTCCCCCAGACCCTCCCAAGCCCCGGTCCCTACCATGTCCCAGCCCCCCGCTCCCTCTCGGCCCGGTGTCGGTTCTGCCCTGACCCCCACCGTCACCCTACGACCGGGACCACCATGTCCCAGCCCCCGCAGCCCCAGTGCTCGCCATGTCCCGCTTCCCACAGTCACCCCAGGCCCGGTGCCTGCCCTGCCCCGGGCCCCCCACAGCCCGTTGCCTCCCCACCACCACCCCGGGTTCTCGGCGCAGGCCGGTGTGGCCCCACAACCACTCACTCACTCTGCGGAGCCGTCGGGGCTCGGCCCCTCGGCGGCGCTGGGGGCGATGTTGAGGGCCGGCAGCACCGGCTTCCTCTTGGCCAGCATGGCCGGGCCGCGCCGCGCCTGCGGGGGCCTACCGGGAGCGCGCGCGCGCGCGCGGGGAGGGAAAGGGGGGGCGTGGCCACAAGCAGGCGGAGCCTATCGGGGGCGCGCAGGGAGGGTGGGGGCGTGGCCACAAGCGGGCGGAGCCTATGGGAGGCGAGGCCTGAGAGCCCGCGGGGAATGGGGTAGGGAAGTCTCGCGAGAGCTCGCTGAGGGGAGAGGGAGGTGGCCGTGGCGGAGGGGCGGTGCGGGGCGGTGCGGGGAGGGCGCGGCCTGAGGCAGGGGCCGTAGGGCGCCTCCTCCGTAATTAACAGCCTCGTAATTAACAGGAGCACACACCCGCCCCGCTCCCGCAGCCCCTGCCAGCCCTGCGCAGCCGCTGCCCTCCCGCCTGCCCCCCGCGGCAGGCCCATCGATGCTCGAGGGCCCGCGGGATCATGGCGCCGCGCGGGCGGGCGCCCTTTGCTCGGGTCCAGGCGTTGCGATCGGGCCATAAAGCAGGGAGCGGCCCGGCAGCGAGGGCAGCGGCGTTCCGCGCGGCCGCCCCGGGCAGAGGGCGCCGGGCAGGAGATAGCAGGACACGGCCTTGTCCCCGGGCACAGGCCGCGTTGCTCAGGCGGTCCCTCCCCTCGTGCGGATCCCATGGGATCCAGTGTGGAGGGTGCTGTGGGTGACACACGTTTGGTTGATGCCTTCACCGCGGGATGAATTCAGCGGTCACCAAACCACAGCGTGTTCTGCCCCCCAGGCAGCGGCAGGGGAAACTGAGGCACGAAGGGTGCAGGCAGCAGAGCCCCAGGTCAGCCCTGGCCACAGGTTGTGGTGGAGGAAGCCACAAGTGATAGAGTCCAAGTCAACGTCTTCAGCGGATGTTGTTCCCGACACCTATAAATGTGATTAACGGAGACACTGACCCGAAAAAAAGGGAAATGAGCCCCAAAATGGGTGAAAGTTCACGGGCAATCCCAGTGCTTGGACTTCGCCCACCCCTGCTGCCCTGCGTGGCGCAGGAGGACAAAAACATTTGGCTAATGAGTGACAGGAGTGCGACGGGGCCGTCCCCTGCCATTGCTCACCCTGTCCCCAATCAGGGACAGGAGATTTTGCAATCCGGGATGTTATTTCTGTGCTGTTGGAGTTTAAACTTTGCCACTTGGGTCACAGCACCACGGAGGAGGAGGAGGAGGTGTCCCCGATCGGTGTCCGCCGGCTCCCCTGTGCGTTGAGGGTGTTGAGAAGACAGGACGAGCCTGTGGGAGTGGAATCTTGCATATAGGTATGTCCTGGCTGACAGCACTTCATGGTGTCTGTCTACCCAATGGTCCCATGGGGCCATCACAACTCATTGGAAGGATTGAGGGTGAAAGACAGGGTGCAGTAAAGCTCCTTGCATGGCTTGGCCGACCAAACATCATGGTAATGACAACTGTCCCCAAATTGGGCTTGAGGAACACTTAAGTCAGTGCTTAGTAGGTTGGCGAGGGCAGTTGGGCGATGGGTTGGGTAGAGTGGGATGGGCGGTTGGGTGGTGGTTGAGTGGTGGGTCAGGTAGTTGGTGGTGGGTTGGTTGACCAATCACTTAGACAGTTGACTCGTTGGTCAGTGCGTCAGTTATTTGGTCAGTTGAACAACAGTTGACCATTTGGTGTGTTTCGTGAGTGGTTAATTGATTTGGCAGATCAACCAGTTGGTCAGCTGCTTGGTTAGTTGGGTTGTCAGTTGGCTGACCAGCGGGTTGGGCAACTGCTGAGTTGGCCCGTTGGGTTTCTCTTGAGTCCTGGGGTGGCAGTGGCAAAGCAGGGCTGAGTCCCCTCCTCGGGGCGGGTGGTGGCAGCAGTCTCCTCCCCCTCCACTTGCCACCCAGAATGATTAACCTGGTCTAAGAGCACACAGGAGATTGGGCTGGATGGGGTCTGGGTGCTCATCCTGCTCCTGCACGTGGGGGCCTTGGTGGGGCTGGGGCAGGTGGGTGCCTGTGAGGAGCCCCTGGATCTGTGGGTCTGTTGGATTTGGGAGGTTCAGCTGCTGGAAGGAGGCGATGGGGGGACGCTGCCCTGCCCCTGAGTCCCTGCATGCTTGTGCTCTCCCTCCTGCACACATGCATGTAGGGCTTTGCCAGATGTGCCCACATGTGCTCACATACAGGTGCCCTCACATATGTGTGTTAACACACGTATGTCATTGCATGGTCTAGGGCTGCACAGACACACAGCTCTGCACACACATGTGCCAGCACAGCCATGTGCACATCCAGCCGTGCACACATCCACACAGTCACACACATGTAGATAGACCTCCCCATGGTCCTGCACACATGTGCCCATGCCCAAACATGCTCCCTGCTCCCTTGCACCAGCCCTACGATACAGGGTGTCCCTGGGCTGTGCAACTTGGGGGGCAATCATGGGGACTGGGTTAGGGTCCTGACCCTGCCACCCCACAGCTATGGCCTCTGACATGGGCAGCCTCGACCTGCTGGACCTCCTCTTCGACCGCCAGGACGGGATCCTTCGCAGTGTGGAACTGGGGACACCTCCAGGCACCTGGCACGAGGACAGGGTGAGACCCCAGCCCCACGTCACCCCTGGGTCTGGCAGGAAAGCCCCATCCCCACACCTTGTCTGGGAGCTGAGGCTACCCCACAGCACAGGCAGCTCCTCTGGGCTCCCCATGGTGATGGGCACCCCATGGTGACGGGTGGCTGTGTCCCCACAGCGTGCCCAGGACAGTGAGGACTTCCTCAGCTCCATTCTGGGCTCCAGGGACTCAGCATCCGGCTCCCCCAGCTGGTCCCCAGCCACCAGTGACAGTGGGGTCTCCGAGGACCCCCCCTCTGACCAGCTCGACAGTCCCCCCGGGTGCTGTGACGGGGGTCCCAGTGAGGTCATGTACCCCTACACCAACCCCTGCCGGGCTGCACCCATCCCAGGGGGGCCTGGGGTCCTGCACCCCGAAGTCTCCATCGACCTGGGTGAGCCACAGGGAAGAGACCAGGCAAAGGGGACTGGGGGTACTGGGGGAGCTGAGGGTGACTAGGGACACTGGGGAGCTGAGGGGGGTGAGGGAGCTGGGGTTTCATGGGGACAGTCAGGAAATCAGGGGAGCTGGGGGGACTGGGGGAGCTGGGTAGACTAGGGAGAGCTGGAGGGAGTGGAGAGAGCTTGGGAACTGGCATGAAATGGGCAGACTGGGGAGAACTGGGAGGGTTGGAGGGCTGGGGGTGCTGAGCTGGGCTGAGCTGGTTTGGGGGGGCTGGGGCAGGACTGGAGGGACAGTCTGGGGGGTACAGAGGCCAGGGCCACTGCACTGGCTGGTGGCAGCAAGTTGTGGTGGCTGTGGGGCCATGACAGGGGTGTGGGGGTCCTGTGCTGGGGACAGATGGGGACACAGGGCAGCTGACAGCCTCTGCTCTCCCCTCACCAGACATGTGGCACCCCGGCTTCTTCCTGGAGGAGAATCAGGACCTGCCCGTGGTCTCCCCACCTGCATCCTGCACCCTCACTGTCAAGGACCTGCTGCTCTCGAGCAGCAATGATGCCGTGAGTCCCCACCCATGTCCCTTTCTGGACCACAATCCCCTCCCCGTTCCTGCCCTCATCCGTCTCCTTCCCCACACTTGTCCCCTTTCTAACACCATGGTCCCATCCCTGTCCTTTCCTGGACCATGATCCTGCACCGTGGGTCCCCCCCGTGATCCATGGGGTGAGGTGTGGGACCCCCACTCAGCGTGTCACCCGCCTGTGGCCCCGCAGCAGCCGCCGATGCACAGCTCCCTGCTGAGGCAGAGCCAGGGCCAGTTCCAGGAGCTGGTGCTGACGGAGGACGAGAAGAAGCTCCTGGCCAAAGAGGGGGTGTCCCTGCCCACACAGCTGCCCCTCACCAAGGTGGGTCCCAGCGTGCCTGGGAAGGGTGCAGGTGGAGGGTCCCAGCCCCGGCATTCCTGACCCCCCCCTCCAATCTCCCCCAGTATGAGGAGCGGGTGCTGAAGAAGATCCGTCGGAAGATCAGGAACAAGCAGTCGGCTCAGGAGAGCCGCAAGAAGAAGAAGGAATATATTGATGGGCTGGAGAGCCGGTACAGACCTGAACCCCTGCTCTGTGCACCCCAACTCCCGGGGGGGCACCCAGCTGCCTGGTGACGGGCCCGCTGCCCCCTGCCAGCCCCCCTGACCCCGTCCCACTCTCCCTGTCCCCCAGGATGTCAGCGTGCACAGCCCAGAACCAGGAGCTGCAGAGGAAAGTCTTGCACCTCGAGAAGCAGAACTCGTAGGTGTTCCCAGGGCAGGAGGGGTGGGACAGGGCTGGGGACCCCCCACCCCCTGGCCAGACCTGCTGGGGGCAGGAGGGGCTGGGAGGTGCTAATGGGCTCTGCCTGTCCTCAGGTCCCTCCTGGAGCAGCTGAAGAAGCTCCAGGCCCTTGTGGTGCAGTCAAGCAACAAGGCAGCGCAGACGGGAACCTGCGTTGCGGTGTGTGGAGCCCCCAAACCCCCCATTGCCTCCTCACTGGGAGGGAGGGATGCCCAGAGCCACAGGGATGGGCTGGTGGAGAGGGGTGGAAGGGTGGACAGAGGGAGGGATATGGGCTAGGGCAGAGGGATGGGTGTTCCAAGGGTGAGTGGATGGACAAAGGGATGGAGGCGTATGAGGATGGAGGGCGGGAGGGACGGATGGAGGAAAGGATGGATGGACAGAACGGATAGAGGGAGGGAGGGATGGATGGATGTGCTGGCAGGGGCACACACACCAGGAGGGACAGAGGGATGCAGACCTGGTTCTGCTGCCAGCCCCGTCCCTGGCAGCCATGCCCCAGAACGTGCCTCCCTCCCGGGCTGTGCATGGTGACATCCTCCTCTGCCCTCAGGTCCTGCTGCTCTCCTTCACCCTCATCATCTTCCCCTCCATGAGCCCCTTCGCCCCCAGCAGGGCCGAGGCAGACGGTGACTTCAGACCCGTGCGAGGTGAGTGCTGTGCCGGGGCTGTGCCGGGGCCGTGCCAGGGTCCCAGGGCACTGGAGCAGCCTCTCACCCTCCTGCACACTCAGTGTTCTCCAGGTCCCTGCACAACACAGCCGCGTCCCGTGTGGCTTATACGCAGCCCCAGGCTGGGGATGAGAAGCCGTCGGAGCGCCTGGGCAAGACCCTGCACGAAGCCTTTGGTGGGCACGCGTTCACCCCACGCCTGGACAAAGCGCCTCCCCATAACGACACGCAGGCACTTCCCTCCGAGGGGCTGAGCCATGGGGATGGGGACCAAAGTGTCCCTGTGTCAGAGGATGGCACCGCAGTGCACCACAGCCTGGCACCGCTGGCTTGGAGCCAGGCTGAGCACAGCAGGCCCACGGCGCTGGAGCCGGCTGAGGAGCTTTAGGCAGCACCCAGGCACCACGGGGGACACGCTGGGGTGGTGCAGGGTGGCACCTCGGAGTGACCCCTTTAGGATCTGCCCCTGGGCACACCTAAAGGTGGATGCTGGACATGCTTGGCTTTGCTTGTATCTGTCAACTGGGAAAATGAGATGGTTCCCAGTGGCCTTACTGGGAGGGGAGGAGTGGCTCCAGCCTCCCATGCATCAGGAGCTGCAAGGGCCCTGGACTGGTTGATGTTGCAAGTGGCTCTTTTTGGTTTGGTTTTTTTTTTTTAAGCTTTATTTTCATCTCTAAATACAAGATATTTTGGAAAAAACGCACCTGCTTTAATTCAACACGGGGGGAGCCACAAGGTTTCCAGGACCCCTGGGGTGGGGACACCTCAAGCCTGGCTGCCACGAGGCAACGGTGCAGAGCAGAACCATGGCCTGTGGCCACACCATGCCGGGTGCTGCACCAAAGCTGTGGGCACGGCCAGAGGCAGCAGGACCAGGCACCCACTGCCCAGCCCCGGCTTCATTCGGGGTGGTGTCAGCTGCCCCAGCGCCCCATCCCTCAACCCCCTGAAGTCTGGGGGGTGCCCCACAACCACCTCCTTGCAGAGGAGGAACAAGGGGCTCGGTACGTCTCAAGTGCCCTGCCTGGGCCCGCAGGCGCAGCTGCCCCGAGTCATGATCCGAGTGTTTTTAATACTTACATAAAAAAGGGACAGTGTTTCAGGGTATTAAAAAAAGTCGGTAGGAAAAGTGGCACAGAGTGTCTGGACAGGCAGGGAACAGTCTGGGTCAGGTGAGGAGAGGCTCCACCTTCATCTTCTTCACCATTGTTGGCCCCATGTCCGGGCTGGGACACTCATGCTTCAGGCTGTCACGGTGTTCCACCAGCGTGGTCCCAAGGTCAGGGCTTAGCCCACCCGTGCCGTTGTGCTGGGAGAGCGGCTCCTCCTTGCACAGCCCTCGAGCCCCGGCCTCAAACCTGCAGAGCTGCTCGGGCTTGGAGAGCTCCGCGTGTTCCACCACCACCGGCCCCGTCCACTCCGGCACCTCCAGCCCCAAGTGCTTCATCAGCTTCGTCATCACATCATCGACGTACGCGTGGATGCGGAGGTCAGCCTGTTTGTCCTGGGGCAAGCAAGGGGACATAGAATGGTTTTGGTTGAAAGAGACCTTTAAAGACCATCAAGGCCAAACTCCCTACCACAGGCAAGGACATAGAATCATAGAATGGTTCAGGGTGGAAAGGACCTTAAGATTATCCAGTTCCAACCCCCTGCCATGGGCAGGGATGCCTCACACTAGACCATGTCGCCCAAGGCTCTGTCCAGCCTGGCCTTGAACACTGCCAGGGATGGAGCATTAACCACTTCTCTGGGCACCCTGTGCCAGCACCTCAGCACCCTCACAGGGAAGAACTTCTGCCTTATATCTAAGCTGAACTTCCTCTGTTTTGGTTTAAATCCATCTCCCTTTGTCCTATTGCTACAGTCCCTGAAGGGGCAACCAGTGTCCCTCCTTGGGAGCGCACAGGGACAGCGCCTGGATGACAGCCTGGCTGCACGCAGGCTCCGGGGCTCCTGTCCTTAAGGAATCATCCCTGGTGGAACATGAACTGACCCGTCTGGCACTGCTCCCTGCACTGCTCTACCAGGTGCCCTCTACCTGGGGCTCTACCAGGGTGCACCTCAGAATGCAGTCGAGACGGGGATATGGATGCAGAGGCCTGGCTGGTGAGCCCCAGGGGACAGGGACAAGGAGCTCCAGTGACACCCCAGAAACTCCAAACACTTTGGACAGTTAGAGCACCAAACCCAGGGCTGAAGAGGAACCGAACTGCCCTGTGGCATGGGCACGTGTGTGAGGTTATTTCATGAGGCTGGAATTCACCAGAGGATAGGTCAGGATTTCTATACATTTCCAGGGGTT
Organism: Strigops habroptila; assembly: GCF_004027225.2. Classification (NCBI taxonomy): domain Eukaryota; kingdom Metazoa; phylum Chordata; class Aves; order Psittaciformes; family Psittacidae; genus Strigops; species Strigops habroptila. Next base: position 3,588,260 of record NC_044296.2, on the reverse strand, counting down.
TGTTGCGGGTTTAAACCCTCCAACCAGGGAAGTTCAGCCTGCTTGCTTGCTAAGCGAGGCCACTCTTCTGCCTGGCCACCCTGTGATGGGGCTGGAACAAGTGAAACAAGGAGAAAGGAGCCGGGCAGCAGCCAGGACACTCTCACTCACGTGTTTGGTTGCCTGTAGGTTGACGATGACCAGCTTCCCTCCTCTCTTCTTCGTGATCAGTGGGAGGTTGCCGCTGGGTTTGATCTGCAGAGAGGTCCCCAGAGTGATGGAGAGATCAGCTTTCCTGCAGGGAAGAGACAAAACATCCATGGCAGAGAAAGAGCCGTGGCTGTTTGCAGGCTGCTTCTCCAACCCTGCTCCAGTGTGGACTCTACAAGCTTCCCAGCCAGGGCGCAGGGAGTGGTTTCTCTTGGCCACTCTCTGGGGCAGGGCTGGGTGTTGCTGTGCTGTGGGGACAGCCTCAGGGCTGTGAGGTGCAGATGGGCAAACCCAGGCTGGGTCAGCCCATGGGCAGAGTGCTGCAGGCAGAGCCCAGGCAGCCTCCTGCAAATGTGGGGAGCCCCAGCACGGGTACCTGCAAGCTCATCCGCCAGCGTGAGGTCGCGGTCGGGCAGGGAATCTTCCCAGTCCAGAATGGTGTCTCTAACTTCCCTCTAGAAAACACACACAGTGGCTTTGGTGGTGTCCCCTGCCAGGCAGGAACAGCGGCAGAGCTGCCCTGGGAGAGGGGACAGTGGCCCAGATCCTGTCCCAGCATCCCTGTCCCAGCGCTGCGAAGGGACAGAGAGAGCCCAGACAAGTGGAGAGGACCCACTGACGGGCGAGGGAAGGCAGAGAATTCACTTGCACGAGGGGTTTTGTGGCTGGTGCTGCAATGCCACCAAACCCCTCGCTGTTCTGCTGTCCCAGCTGAGAGCTGGGATGAGCCTTTCACTCCCCCATATCAGACTGGAGCCAGCAGAGCTCTGCCCCACGGCCCTGAGCCCCCAGCTCTGTACCCACCCCTGGATGGGAAAAGCAGCTGTGCTGCACGTGGCCAGCCTGGGTGAGGAAGCACAAGGGGTACACGGAACGTGTCTGGATCCCAGATCACCTCAGGGTACCTCCAGCTACAGAGCTGGAACCACTTCCCTATGGAAGCAAGCAGCTCCAGCGCAGTGCACGCTGCTGGAGGGGAAGGGGCTCACGAGCTGCCGTCCCCGGCAGGGCATTGTCCCCATCCAGTGTCCCCATAGACGCACCTGCAGGCCCGCAGCCCTCGGGCTTTGGTGACGCTGCAGAGCCTGCCGTGGGCTTTCAGCCCCATGCTGCCCACCACGGCGTCCCGCACGTACTGCCTGCAAGAGACATGGGGCTGGTCAGGCAATGGGAGGTGGCACCCGCTGTCAAACACCCACCCTGCCACAGCTCAGCACAGCTCACACCTCACCCCCTGCGCTGTGAGGACGGCTCAGAGCCACAGGCCATGAGTGCAGCACCTCAGTCCTTCACTCATCGCTGCCCGTGGCTCTACCCTGGCACCACTGACGGCAGCTCTGAGCATCAGCCCCCAAGTCTGCCACAAACCAGGTGGAAACCCAGCCTGCAGCAACCTCCTCTGCTCGGCTCTCTCCCGCTGGCAGACGCAGCCTCTGCTGCAGGCAGCCCACCTTGCCACGAGGAGCAGGATTTGCCAAGGGCCTCCCCGGCACCGGAGAATTCCCAGAATGTTCATTTCCCATCGTTTGACAGGGTTTAGGATTCAGATGAACAGATCTGCCTATGGCCCCACACACTCTGAGCTTCAGACCCGCCAGGTGACAACCCCATAATGTGCCCAGGGCCTCCGTCATTCCCTGGGGACACCAACAAAGCTCCCACCGCCCGGCTCAGGGCTCACGTACTTGCCACATTTCACACACTCTTCCACAAACATGTTCCCGTGGAGCTCAGCCAACTTGTCCCTGCAGGAGAAACACCAGAGGTGAGCTGGGAGAGCCCTGGGACAACAGGGCGAGCTGCCCAAGCCCCCTCCTCGCCAACACCCTGCACCTCAGGGGCTCCCTCCACCACGGCCTGGGAGCAGTTCTATGCCATGGCCACAACCAGGAGCGAGGGGAAGGACAGCACGTCCCAGCCTTTGCATTTTAAATGCTTCCATCTGCAGCACCAATTCCAGCCCCCGTTCTGATCCAGCCTCAAATCTCTGCGCCCAGTGGGAACCTGGAGCTTTGCTCTTCCCAGCTCCTGCTGTTCCTCCCTGTCCTTGCACGGCTCTTTCGCTGCTTGTTTTGACTAAAACTCCCCTTGAGCTCAAGGCAGACGCTAGAGGAAAACAAGGCCACGCTCTCCCTGTGCTCCTGCGAGCCCCACGGTGACTGGGAACCTCCTCCGGGGTGGATGGAGACAGGACTGACTTGATTTCCCCTGTTTTGGCCTCAGGTCAGCAGCACTTACTTAAGCACATGCTTTACTTGTGTGGAAGAGCTGTGCTAAACCAGCGGGCGCCAGCGGCAGTGGGCTGCAGGGAGCACGGCTGAGTTCTAGTTCTTATTTCCTATTCTTTTTCCCAGGGTTGCTTAGTTTTAAAAGCCAAATGTGGCACAAAGAGCAGGACTGAAGGCTTTTAATAACTGGAATTTCCCCCTGGGAGGCATCTCAGCCACTTATGGCTGAAGATGCTCATGAGATGCATCCTCTCCAAGGTTCCATTCATGCTCGTTGTTCTCATCGCAACTCCATCTTATTTTATTACTTGAATTCAGCTGCTCTTCCCTTCCCTTTCCAGGCAGCTCCAAGCACTGTGCCTCACAAGACAATGTCTTAAGTGCTGGAAATGGCTTTTATAACAGGCTGAAGAGCCTGTTGCCATGAGTGCTAATGGAGAGGTGGGTTCCTTTGAGGACACCTCTGAAACAGCCACTACTAAACATACCTCAGTGCCCACCACATGGGGAGCAGATGCTGTACCCTGTCTCCATACACTGCAGCTCCCTGCAGAGGGAACAGGGCCACGCAGGGTCCCTGACCACACCACAGGTACATCAGAGCGGTCCCAACTGTGGGACTCTCTCCTTCTTGCTGCCCTTGCAGTTTTGCAAACGTATTGAGAGGCAAAATGCTCTGTAAGGCTCTCTGGTTTCATCTCTGGGGCAGCGCTCTCTTTATTTTCTCTCAACAAATTCAATTTAAGCAAAGTGTAAAAGTAGCTCAAGATCCAGTGCTGTGAGACAGCGCTGGTCAAGCAGGGCACCACGTGGCTCTGCAACCAGCAGCAGCAGTTTCATCCTCCCTGCAGTCCCTTCACCCCTCTGGGTGGGTACAGAGGCAGTGGAAAGGCCCACGTGCTCTGAGCCCACCTCCCAGGAGCATGTGCCTGGCTTGAAGCCAGCGTGTCCTTCCCCAGGCCATGGTTCAGGCTGCTCACAGCGGCACCAACAGCTCCAGCCACACAGCTGGCGGGTGACAACATGTGAGAGCCCAACAGTGTGACCAACAAATGGCTTCTGGGTGTCCCTCTAGAGAGCATCAACCGAGGCTGGTTTCATTTCACCACCCTCTGAATTACTGCCATAACCTCTCTTCAATTCAAGCTGGTTTACGTCCCCCTTCCAGGTTCCACTCCCCACATCAGACACAGCTTCCAAACCAGCCTTGGAAATCAAGCCCCAGCATCAAACATGCTTGCACATGAGGCTGTCGCTTATCAGGCAGCAAGAACAGCCATGTGGCAGCGCTGGGAAAGGGATGAGGAACCCGGAGCCGGGCGGGACAGGCAGTACCGTGGGAATCCGGAGCGCACGTGAAGGCCATCCACGTTCTGGCTGACCAGGAATTTCAGGATGCCAACCCTCTGCAGCCCCAGCAGCGCCATGTGAGTCTTGGAGGGTCTGGCACTCTCAAAGGTGGTGTCGAATTTTGGGGAGAGCCCCTTTTCTTCCATAGTCCAGACACCATTGGGCCCCCTGCAGCAGTGGGGACAGAAAGGGTCAGAACGGAGAGCTCGGGCTCTGAGAGGACAGTTGTAAATGCACCACGTGCCCTGTCAATGGAGGAGCGAGGCACTACTGAATGAATGTTGGCCACCAGTGATTTTGTTTTTGAGGGAAGCAGAGCACATGGAGGGTGGCCATGAGGGTGACCAAGGGCTAGAGCACCTCCCCTATGAAGACAGGCTGAGAACATTGGGGCTGTTCAGCCTGGAGAAGAGAAGCTGCGTGGAGACCTCAGAGCAGCTTCCAGTGTCTGAAGGGGGCTACAAGGATGCTGGAGAGAGACTCTTCATCAGGGACTGTAGCGATAGGACAAGGGGTGATGGGTTCAAACTGAAGCAGGGGAAGTTCAGGTTTTTTTTATATATAAAATATATAGATTAGATATAAGACAGAAGATATATTAGATATATTAGATATATTAGATATAATTAGATATATATATCTAATTATATCTAATATATATAATATTATATATATAATATATATATTATATATATATATCTAATATATATATCTAATATATATATATATTAGATATAAATTAGATATATTAGATATAAGACAGAAGTTCTTCCCTGTGAGGGTGCTGAGGCGCTGGCACAGGGTGCCCAGAGAAGCTGTGGCTGCCCCATCCCTGGCAGTGTTCAAGGCCAGGTTGGACACAGGGGCTTGGAGCAACCTGCTCTAGTGGAAGGTGTCCCTGCTCGTGGCAGGGGGTTGGAGCTGGAGGAGCTTTAAGGTCCTTTCCAACCCAAACCATTCCATGATTCTATGATTCCATGGGCACAGCCTAACATCAAAGGGATTGCTCAAAACCGGAGTTGTTCTGGCTGGGGCAGCATTCAGAGCTTTACAAGAACCTCCCCACCCTTTGCCTGCTGCCCTTACCTGAAGTCAGGGATCCCCGAGGCAGTGCTGATTCCAGCCCCCGTGTGGAACACCACGTTGGAGGAGCTCCTGATCAATTCTGCCAGCTCCCGAACCTTCCTCTCCACCTCCTCCGGCGGGTCAAAAATCTGAGCACAGGAGAAAAACACCATGGGAATGGAGAGAACAGGGATAGATCCTACACACAGAGACACAGCAAGCCACAACTCCTTCTTATCCATACAACATTTTGCATGCCTTAATGACAAAACCATTTAATCAGAAAGAGCATCTTCAGCCTGGAGGAGAGAAGGCTCCTTAAGGGGACACCTTAGAGCAGCTCCAGTGCCTAAAGGGGCTCCAGGAAACCTGGAGAGGGGCTTCGGACAAGGCCCCTGGTGCTGGGGGCTGGAGGACAACGAGGAGGGAGCCGCGGGTCTGGGGACACACAAAGGGGGTCCCTCGCTTTGGGCTCCCCCAGGGAGGCACCCCCAGAGGGGCCGGGGGCGCGGTTGCCATGGAAACCGGTGCGGCCGCCGCGTGTCCCCCGGGGGGGGGTGCCGCCGCACCGCACCGCACCGCACCGCGCCGCACCGCGCTCACCTCGGGGAGGCCGCACTTGCCCTTGTCCGAGTAGGGCGAGAGCCCGGCCGCGTAGTTCACCGCCATGGCCCGGCGCGGCCGCCGCACCGCGCATTGTTGCCAGCACCGAGCGCGGGCGGAAGCGCCGCACCTGGGCCGCGCGTGCGCGGGCACGGACCGGGCTGAGGCGGTGTCGCCGCCGCCTCCATCTTTGTGCCGGGCAAGAGGGAGGGCACCAGGTTGGGGTTGGGGGGGTCGGTCTCTCACCGTGGGGCTGCGGCCCCCCCCGACCCTTATCCCAGCCCCGGTGAAGGGGAGCGGGATGGGGGGGATCCAGGACAGGGATGGGGGGGTCTATAGGGCAAGGCAAGGTGAGGGCAGGGGGTGCCAGACGAGGGGAGCCGGGCAGGGGGTGGCCACTCTATGTCCCCCCCTTCCTGCACCCCCAAACCCCGACCCTGCAGCCCTCACCCCCCCCTCCAGGTCGAGCCATGTCCCCGAGCCCCCCAACTCGTGGGTGTTCAGGGGCTCACGGAGCCCCAATGGGGCTTGTCCCCGAGCCCCCCCCCCCCGCCGGTGCTGCCCGGTTGTAACCGCAGCCGCGCCGTAACCCAACCCCGGGGCGCGGGGCCCCCCCTCGCCGGGCGCTGCGGCTGCCTGGTGGCAGCAGCGGGGACGGGGCTGGGGGGTCCTGAGCCGGGATCGGCGGAGGAGGGAGCCCCGAGCACGGCCCCGACCCGTCCACGGGGCTGGAGCCGCCATGAAGAGCCTGAAGGCCAAGTTCAAGAAGGCAGACGTGAGTGCCCCCCCCAGGGACACGGGGACCTGCCCCCCAGGTTTAACAGGGATATGAGGACGTGGCGACCTTCCTTCGGGATGTCCCCAGTGCTACAGGGATGTGGTGACCTGCTCTAGGATGTGGGGCGGCTGCTCGCCATAGGGACAGCGGCCCCATGGAGGCCGGCACTGCCACTGAGAGTGGGGGGATCGAGCTCCCCGTGTACCCGAGGGTGCATCCAGGGAGCGGGGCAGAGCAAAGGAACAAAGGCAGCAGCAGGGAGAGGGAAGCGGGTCCCAGGTCCCCTCCCTGTCCCCTTCCTGGGGACGCTGCCAGCTTTCCAGTGCCTCAGCCGGTGGAACCAGCGCGTCGATGCTCCTCAATTATTCAGGACCTGGCTCGGGGCTGCAGGCTCTCACCTTCCTCCACAGCGGGCAGAGGGTGACACTGGTGTCCCCAGTGCTGTGGGTGGACGCATAGAGGCGGGTTGAAGCCCCCCATGTGGGCCTGTCCTTCTTGGGGTGCTCTGTGCCTCAGTTTCCCCTGGACACCTCTGCGAGTGGGAAGAGCTGAGAGGCTCCTGCTGCCCCTGGGCTTCTTCCAGGACAACTACCCAGGGACCCTTTGCATTTTGGGGTTACCTTCTTGAGGGGAGTTTGCTGATCCCCTGAGACACAGGCAGGGTCCTGCCCTCCCTCGGCCCCGGAGCTGCGGTGGGAGGTTGGTCTGTGCCCCCCCGGGCCGGGGGTCCCACGTCCCCCTCCTCGGGGAGCAGGATGTGGGTGGCAGGAGGATGCTCATGCCCTTGTTTTGTGGGTGCACTGCTCCCTCAGCTTGAGCATGGAGTGAGAAGGGTGACACCACCCCCCCCGAACCTCTCCCACTTTAACTGGGACCAGTATGGGTGCTGGTCCCTGGCTGGGACCGTGGTACCCGCTCGCTGTAGGGATGCGGTGCTGGCTGGAGCTCTGGATGCCGAGGAGGGAGGGAAAGAAGGAGGGAAAGAAGGAGGGACAGAGGGATGGAGGGAGGCGGATCCCGGCTCCCACTGCGGCAGGACCCGGCCCCTGCCCGGCGGCGATGCTGGTCCGAGCTGGGTGCTGGGGGCCCCGGCCTGGAGCCGCAGCCTGGCCTCGCCCAGGCGGGGGGCAAGGGGTGCATGGCCGCCCGCCGCCTGCTCCTCAGCACCATGAAGCAGATCTGCCTCTGTGCCGCCGCCTCCTTCGCGGTACGTCCCCGTCCTCCATCTCCCGTCCCCTCCGGTCACGTCCTCCCGGGTAAGCCGTGTCACCCCCACCCCGTCGGACCCCCTTCACCTCCATCCCGGGCCCGGGGCTCAGCTGCGTCCTCTCCAACCTGCTTTGTCCTTGCATGACAGTGTATGGGGGGGGGCAGGCACCACCCTCCCAGTTTGTCCAGTATCCTTGGGAGACTGGTTTATCCCGGAGACCCCTGGCCCCGCAGGGCTGGAGGGGCTTGCAGGGCCTCCGGGTGGGCACAGAGGCGCAGGTCCCCTGCCTGGTGCTGGCCTGAGGCTGGTGAGGGGCAGGATGGAGCAGCTCCCAAAGGTGACATCCATTTCCTGCTGCCGCGGCCGCAGCGAGCTCCAGTGTGTCGTCACGGGCTGCGGGATGAATCCCGGGCTTCCTGGGTCGCTCCTTTGGCCTGGGAACATGTGGGTCAGCAAGCCCCCATCCAGCCCCAGCCCTGCAGGGGTGGGCACACAGCGTTGTGCCCCGTGTATCCCAGGGAGGCTGGAGCCATCCCAGGGGATCTGCTCTCACTACCAACTGCGCTTGCCCTGGCTTGGTCCTTTCCTTAGCGGGGAGCAAAGCAGGGCTGGGAATGGGCTCAGTGGGGAGATCCGGGCAGGGCTGGGGCTCAGGCACCTCATGGTGCTGGCTGTGTTTAGCACTGGGCTCACTGGGATGGCAGGGGCAAACCTGCAGGCAGTGTTGTCTCCTTCCCAAGTCCTTGCTGGTCATAGTCTGTCCCAGCCACAGCTAAACTGGGGCTGTAAATCTTCTGGTGTGGGAGCTACAAACTGGAGCAGGGGCTGAAGGGGATCCTCATCCCAGTTAAACCCAGGGCCCAGGCACCACAGCTCCGGGGAAAGGGGTTGGTCACCCCAGGGGACAGGGATGGGTGGAAGATAGCAGGGATAAGGATGGGGACAGGCACCTGAGCCCAGCCCAGCACCCTGGGGATGGCACAACCCATCACTGCCTCCTCTGGGCTTCACTGCAGAGCCAGGACTGGACCAAGAACGATGAGAAGCTCCTGCAAGCTGTGGACTACAACGATGCCGGGAAGGTGACATCCCTCCTCGTCCGCAAGGGCCTGGTCCCCACCAAGCTGGACTCAGAGGGCAAATCCGCGTAAGAGCTGACCCTCATCCCCGGGACACCGGGGACACGGGGCCGGGGACACGGCTGGGACCAGGGACACGAGTCCAACAGCCCCTGTTCTTGCTGCAGGTTCCACCTGGCCGCCATGCGGGGGAACGTGGACTGCCTCGAGGCCATGCTGGCGCACGGCGTGGATGCCATGACCAAGGATAGCTCAGGTGAGGGCACGGCCACCACATGCACCGGGCTAATGCCACGGGCCACCCAGGGCCACCAGTGCTCCCTGGCTGGTCCCACTCTGCTGGCAGAGCAGAGGTGGTGGCCTCACCTGTAAATTGTCCCCCCTTCCTATGGGGGACCAAAGCGCTGACCGATGGTGCTCAGGGGATGTTCCCTTCCTATTCAGCCCCAGTCCAGCACATCCTCCTGTGTGCCCATCTGTCTGTCTGTCACCCAGTCAGTCCCTTCTGCCATTCCCTGACCCGTCCGTCTGTCCTTCTCCCCAGGTCACACTGCCCTGCATCTGGCATCCAAGCATGGCCACCCGCAGTGTGTCAGCAAGCTGCTGCAGGTACCGGGGCTGGGAGCACAGTGCTGCGAGGGAGAGAGGGTGCTGTGCCAGCATGGTGTCCTCGTGTCCTTGAGCTCCCTTCCCTCAGCAGTGGTACTGGTTGGCATGGTGGTTCTCTGCCCAGCCCTCCACCATGCCAGGGAGCCACATCCACTCAAGCAGTCCGTCTGTCTGTCCCCTGCCCTCCTGTAACCCAGGCTCTCTCCCTCAGGCCTCCTGCCCTGTGGACGTGGCTGATGGCAGTGGCCGAACAGCGCTGCACCACGCAGGTGAGTGGGGACAGTGCCAGCCCTGTCCTGCTCATGTCCCCGTGGCAGGCAGAGTGCTCAGCCTCTGTCCTCTCCGCAGCGTTCAGTGGCTGCATCTCCTGCTCCGAGATCCTCTGTGATTTCAAGGCTCCCTTGAACATCAAGGACAAGGTGAGATCCCTCTGCTCCTCGCCCTGCAGTGCTGTGCAGAGCAGCAGGGGGCCGAGCCAGGGCTGCCTCTGAACTGCAGCAGCTTCGGGGGGGGGGAACAGCAGCAGTACTTGGCATGAAAACACGCCCTGAAGTGGCACGTGGAAGACCAGGAGATTAACGGTTTCCCCTCCATGGGGGGATCTGAACCTGGTCTCTGTATCCTTCCTGAACCCAGGACGGCTCCACACCGCTGATCCTGGCAGCCAAGATGAGCCACTCGGAGCTGTGCCGGTACCTGCTGCACCGCGGCGCCGCCGTCAACAGCCGGGACCTGCAGGGGAGGTGAGCCTGCACTGGTGGGGCTGGGAGCAGAGGGGGAGATGGAAGGAACGGGCCCCTCACTTCTGCTCTCACCACTGCGCTCAGGACAGCCTTGATGCTGGCCTGTGAGAACGGCAGTGTGGAGACCGTGGAGGTGCTGGTCAACGCTGGTGCCCGGGTGGCCGTGGTGGACTCCACAGGGCACGATGCTGCTCACTACAGCCTGGCCACGGGCAATGCCCTCATCCAGCACTTCCTGCAGGAGGCTACTCAGCGCCGGTCCTGGGCCAGTGGTAAGGCAGCCATAGCACCCTGCTCCTTGTCCACAGGGCCACGGGGTGCTCCCACCCTTTGGGGTCAGGCTGTCTGACCCGTGCTGCAGGGGCTGAGCAAGGCTGGGGGGCACATGCCCCCTTTTCCCACACTCTGGGGGTGCCTTTGCCCATGCTGTCACCAGCCCAGGGCAGGGAGGTGGTGCTGAGCCTCTGTTGCCTGTCTCGGTGTCTGCACGTGCTTGCACATGCATGTTCACATGTGTTTGCAAGCATGGGGGTGTAACAGCACGTGTGTTTCTATGTGTGTCTGCATGTGCATGTCTGGGTGCACGTGTCTCCCCATGCCTGCACATGTGTGCGCATCCCTGCAATTACACATCCATGTATCCCATATTTGCCTGTGCCCCTTGCATGCACACATGTCCCCCTGTGCACACACGTGTGTGTGTCCCCCGAGTGCCCACCCTTGTCTGAGCACACACAGGGGTGCCCCTGCACCCACACGAGCTCTGCCTGCCCCTACGATCCCCTTAAACTGCCCCAATTTCCCTTTCCTCCCACTCTGCCCCACAGAGGAGGAGTCAGCTGAGCAGACGTCCCAGGTAAGGGCCTGCCTGGCTGCCCCCCTCTGGGGTGGGGGTCCCCAGGAGCCCTGGGGCTCTCCGAGGTGGCAGTGGGTCAGGAAGGAGGGAGTCACTTTATATGTGATGTCCCCTCTGCCCTGGTGTCTCTGCAGACGTCTTCGCCCAGCCAGTCGTCCGTGAGGGAGAAGAACAGCACCCCAAGGAAGAGGAAAGCCCCTCTGCCCCCCCTGGGCACCCCCAGCCAGGTGAGGGGGGTCCCCCTTAGCTCCCCCAGTGCAGGGTAGCCAAACCATGGCCAGTTTGGGCAAAATTCTGCAGCTTCACCCACCCTTGCAGTGGAGGTAACGCTCATGGGCTGGCCTGAGCTGCAGCAGAGGCTTCATCCTGGGGTGCAGCCCCCCAGATCCCAATCCCTGTGTTGTCTATCAGCCCCTTTCTATCCACACCATGGGCCCAAAGCACCCCTCACCTGGGGGGCCTGAGCTGGCACTGAGGGGGTCTATGCCCTGCCAGAGCCTTTCCTTCTCCCTCTGCTGTCCAAAAGCGCCCTGCACCCCTTGGAGCATGGTGTGCACGTAGTGAGGAGCCCGGTGAGGATGGGCAGGAGGGGCTGGCACTGGGGAGGGGGTGTCAGGGCTGGGCATGGGGGCTCGGCAGCCACGTGCCTGCAGGAGGACCGGGACGCCTATGAGGAGATCGTGCGGCTGCGGCAGGAGCGGGCCCAGTTCCTGCAGAAGATCCGGGGCCTGGAGCAGCAGGAGAAGCAGAGACGGGAGGTACCAGCGAGCTGCAGGGTTATGGGGAGAGACCACCGTGTCCCTCGGGATTGGAGGGGATGGGATGGATGGGGACAGCATTCATCCCTCCCTGTTTTCTCTCTGTGTCCTGCCAGCGGGCAGAGCTGGACGAGAGCTCCCTGCGCTCCATGGAGAAGCAGGTGAGGCCACTGAAGATGTCACGGGTGGCCTCAGCTCTCTGCAGGGTCCTTGTGCTGGGGATGCTGTTGGGACTCTGGTGGGAGCAAAGGGGACCCTACACCTGTGTCTGGCCCCACAGATCCAGGAGCTGGAGCAGCGGCTGGCAGCGCGGGATGGTGAGAAGGAGCGGCTGGGCAAGGAGGTGGAGGCTCTGCAGAGCCGCTTGTCCTCACTGGAGGTAGGTGTGAGTAGAAGCTGGCAGCACCAGGGGCTGGGGGTGATGGGGGCTGAGCACCACTCTGCACCCCCAGAATGAGAAGGAGAACACGAGCTACGACATCGAGACGCTGCAGGATGAGGAGGGAGACCCGCTTGAGTTCCCAGGTAGTGGGGTAGTGGGGCAGCCCCTGGGGAGGTGACCCCCTGCAGTGGGGCGTGGGGCCATGGTGGGCACGACACCAGAGCCCCTGCACCCTGCAGGGGCAGAGCTGCTGCTCTCCAAGAAGACACTGAGCCCCTCAGCCGAGGAGCTGCTGGCCACGCTGCAGGGGCAGGTCCAGTCCCTCACTGTGCAGAACAAGGAGCTGAGGGAGAAAATACAGGCAAGTCCCTGTCTGTCCGTCTGTCCCTCCCTCTGTCCCTCCTCTGGGCCCCGCTGGCCTCACCATCTCCTTGGCAGGTGCTGGAGAACTACGAGCGGGACGAGAGTGACACGTCCACGCCGGGGAACTTTGTGCCCATCAGCCAGTACAGGGCCCTGCAGCGGGAGCTGGAGCAGGTGCGGGCGCAGCGGGAAGGCTCGGCTGCGAGGGACGAGGCCGGGGGGCAGCCGGAGGGGCAGCCCCGAGCCCCGGAGCGGGTCATGGAAGGGAGCACGGTGCAGCGGCCTGCCAAGGAGCCAGGCTGGACATGTGGCAAGTGCAAGGCAGCACTGGGTGACCCACAGCCCTCCTCCTCCTCGGCTGGTGCTGAGCTGGCGGAGGCCCGGGCAGCCCTGCGGCGGGCACAGGCGGCGCTGGAGGAGCGGGAGCAGCAGGTGAAGGAGCTTCAGGCACATCTGGAGGCCGGCAAGGAGGCCGTGGAGGTGACGGCCTCCCTGGAGGAGGCGTCGAGGGAGAAGGAGGCTCTGCTGGAGCGCTGTGGCCGCGCGGAGGCCGAGGCGGAGGCTCTGCGGCGGGAGCTGGAGGCCAAGGCGCGGGACTGGCGGGCGGCGGGCGGCCCCGAGCCGGGGGCGCTGGAGCGGCGAGTGGCGGAGCTGGTGCGGCAGCACGAGGAGGTGACGGCTCAGCTGGGGCAGCTGCGGGAGACGCTGGGCCAGAGGGACGCGGAGCTGGGCACGCTGCGGGAGCAACTGGCCGCGCGGCCCGTGGGGCGTCGGGAGCACGAGGAGGCGCTGGCGCGGCTGCGGCGCGCGCAGGAGGAGGGCTGCGTGCCGCGGCAGGAGCACGCGCGGGTCACCGCCGCGCTGGAGGAGCAGGCGCGGGCGCTGCGGGAGCGCGCGGCCTGGCTGGAGGCGGCCGCCGAGGCCAAGGGGCGCGAGGCCGCGCGGCTGGAGGCCGAGCTGGCGGCCGCGGTGCCGCGGGGACAGCACGAGGCGGCGCAGGCCGAGCTGCGGGCGGAGGCGGCGGCGCTGGCGCAGCGTCTGGCGGAGCTGAGCCGGCGGCACGAGAAGACGTGCGAGGAGGTGTTCCGGGTGCAGCGGCAGGCGCTCTTCATGAAGAGCGAGCGGCAGGCGGCCGAGGAGCGCCTGGGCACCGCGCAGAAGCAGCTGGCGGAGGCGCAGGACGAGGCGCGGAAGCTGCGGGAGCTCCATGGTCATGCGGAGGATTCGGCCCGGCTGGTCAGGGACAGGGATAGGAAGGTAGGGATGGGTGGAGGAGAGCTGCAGAGAGGGTTTGGAGAAGGGCCTGTAGGGACAGGACAAGGGGAATGGCTTTAACCTGCCAGAGGGGAGATTGAGATGAGCTCTGAGGCAGAAGCTCTTCCCTGTGAGGGTGCTGAGGTGCTGGCACAGGGTGCCCAGAGAAGCTGTGGCTGCCCCATCCCTGGCAGTGTTCAAGGCCAGGTTGGACACAGGGGCTTGGAGCAACCTGCTCTAGTGGAAGGTGTCCCTGCCCGTGGCAGGGGTTGGAGCTGGAGGAGCTTTAAGGTCCTTTTCAACCCAAACCGGGCTGGGATTCATTCTGATTCAAATCATGGCTCAGGACCTGCTCAGGTGAGCAGAGCTGGCCAGGTTGCAGGGGAAATGTGCTCACAAACATGCACCCACACATACGTGCACGTACACACATGCATATAGGTGCTTATGTGTACATGTATGTGCCCACACAACTGCACATACTTGCACACATGTGCTTGCACATAGATGCATGTTTGCACACATAAGCACGCTCATGAGCACACACACCTCCGTGGGGACTTGCCCCTTTCCCTGCTGTTCCCTTGTTTCCTCCCAAAGCCAAGACTGAAATGGGGATAGAGGGAAAGCGCTGGCTCTGCCTGGGGCCACCCGGTGGTGCTGTGGTCACAGCCATGGTGACCCCATGGTGGACCCCAGGGCTGGGTCTGAGCAATGCCTGTAACCCCTGTGTGTCCTGCAGATCACGGAGCTCTCAAAGGAGGTCTTCAGACTGAAGGAAGCCCTGAAGGTCCTCCCTGAGTCCCAGGCAGCACCACAGTCACCCCCCAATGCTGCCACGCTCCAGGCCAGGATCCGTGCGCTGGAGGAGAAGCTGCTGGTGGGTTCCACGGATCCTGTTGCTTGTTGGGCTCTGGGCTTTGCCAGCCCCACGCTCACACCCCATCGCTCTCCTGCAGGAGACAGAAACGCGACACAGCAAAGTGGTGACGCTGTACAGGAGCCACCTGCTCTACGCTGTGCAGGTGAGATGGGGACGTGGCTGTGGGGGGAACTGGGGACGTGACAGGCTGAGAACATTGGGGCTGTTCAGCCTGGAGAAGAGAAGCTGCGTGGAGACCTCAGAGCAGCTGCCAGTGTCTGAAGGGGCCTACAAGGATGCTGGAGAGGGACCTTCATCAGGGACTGTAGTGATAGGACAAGGGGTGATGGGTTCAAACTGAAGCAGGGGAAGTTCAGGTTAGATATAAGACAGAAGTTCTTCCCTGTGAGGGTGGTGAGGCACTGGCACAGGGTGCCCAGAGAAGCTGTGGCTGCCCCATCCCTGGCAGTGTTCAAGGCCAGGTTGGACACAGGGGCTTGGAGCAACCTGCTCTAGTGGAAGGTGTCCCTGCCTGTGGCAGGGGGTTGGAGCTGGATGAGCTTTAAGGTCTCTTCCAACACAAACCAGTCCATGATTCTATGATACTGGAGGGGGCACTGGGGCACCAGCTTGCCCCATGCTGGTATCTATCTGTGTGAGGCAGCGAGGGGCTGGATCCAGGTGCCAACCCAGGGGTGCTTGGGCCATTCACAGACTCTTTGATGTCCCCACCAATGTTCCCTCTACCCCAGGGCCACATGGACGAGGACGTGCAGAGACTCCTGTGCCAGATCCTGAGGATGCAGCGGCTGCAGGAGCAGGACAGATGAGCTGCTGAGGGGATGGTGGCACAGCCAGTGCCATGGACAGGCTCATGACAGCACTCTCTGTGCCCCTTTGCTTCTCCGGGCAGCACCTTGGTACCCGCACCCCCCCACAGCCCTGGGGCCCTGTGCACCCCCTGCAGCCCCACACACCCCCCAGCACAGCAGCAATAAAGTATTTATACTCACACCAACGGGACAGCTCATCTCTGGGGGGGATGAGGATTCTGGGGGCTATGGGGGACAGTGTGGGACCGGTGCCATCATCTCCTCCAGCCCCCATGTCCCCAGTGGGAGCAGGTGACAATGAAGGCAGCAGGGTGGGGGAATGGGAAGGGTTGAAACTTTCTTGGCCAGAGCCCAAACCCCTTTCCTGTGGGTCTGGGCCCCAGGAGCAGCAGCCCCGTGCACGGGGGCTCCTGTGGGGCCACGCTGGGCGGCGGGTCCCCCCTGGGGACAGCGTTTCCTGCGCGAGGAAGTGGGCTGAGGCCGGCCGGGACCGCGGCTTCCCGCTGCAGCGCTGCCAGAGCCTCTGCTCCGGGTGCCTGGTCCTGCTGCGGTGAGTGTGACTGGGGCTGGGGATAGGGGTGGCCCCACAGCGCATGGCTGGGGGCACCGCGGGGAGCCCCTTGGCCATGATAAGGCATGTGACAAGGGCAGGATCCATCCCTTGGTGCTGGGCTTGGTCACAGTGGGGAGCTCAGCCCCCCAGGCTGGGTCTGGGGGTCTCTGTGAGGGACAGTCCCTCCCCAGGGGCCTGGGGAGCTGGGGGCCACCCAAGTGCGTGGGTCCCTTCCCTGGTTGTGGTCTGGAGGGACCCAAAATCCCAGTTCCAGGCATAGGGGCGGCTGCTGGTCCCCATGGGACACCCCATGGGACACCCCAGGTCCCATCTCTGTCCCCTCCGCTTTCCTGGCAGTGAGATCCAGCCACTGCAGGGAGAACCCACCCCCTGTCCCCAGGGGGTGCGGCACGGCCAGAGGGGAAACTGAGGCACGGCACTATGGGGTGGCCTGGAGATGAACCCCCGGCCTTAGGGCAATGTCCCTGTGGCTGCGGTGTCCCTGCTGTCCCCTGCCCTGGGGTCTGACCATCCTGCCTGTCCCCACAGGTCCCTGGAACTGGGCAGCTCTTGAAATGAAGTGGCTTTGGGTGCTGGCTCTTGTGGCACCCACCTGCACCATGCCCTACAACGGCACAACGGGCAGCACTGAGGATGGGGACAGAGGTATGGGGGCACATGGGACAGGGGATGGAGGGACTGGGGCAGCTGGGACAGAGGTATGGGGGACCTGGGGGGTGGGAGGGCTGGGACAGAGGTATGGGGGGCTGGGGGACTGGCAATAGAGGGACTAGGGGTCTGGGATGGAGGTATGGGGGGATCTGTGGGGACTGGAGACGACAGCACTGGGCAGACTGGGAGGGCTGGGGATGGAGGTGGAGGGAGCAGGGATGGAGGTGTGGGGGCACTGAGGGGAATAGGGACACAATTACAAGGCATCTAAGGGTAGAGCCATAGGGACACTGGAGGCACTGAGGACATGGGGGGACTGCTGGTGGAGGAATAGGGACAGCGGGGGGTCTGGGGACATGAGGTGACCAAGGAGGCTGGAGGCAGTGGGGACGGAGGGGCACTGGGGTGCTGGGAGCAGAGCTGGGGAGCCCAGGGAGGCACAGACCCTTCCTGACCCAGCGTCACCCCATCCCACCGCCGTGGTGTGTCCCCTTGACCCCCTGATGGGGACCACTGCCGTGTCCCCAGGGCGCTGCTCGGTGCAGTACAGCACGCTGGGCTCCGAGGTGCTGCTGCCGTGCCCGGCCGCAGCAGGGGACACGGCTGAGTGGCGCCGGGGGGACACTGTCCTGGGAACACATCCTGCACCGGGGCTGGTGCTGCACAACGCCAGCCTGGCCCACGAGGGCCACTACAGCTGCCACCACCCCGGCACCGGCGAGACCTGGGCCAACGTGTGCCTGCGGCTGGGCTGTGAGTGACCCCGGCCCCACTGTGCCCCTGGGGAGGGTGGCAGTGGGGTGACTGTGGCTGTCCCCTGCCGCAGACCCCCCTGCTCCGCCTGCCCTCCAGTGCTGGGCCATCAGCTACCCGCAGGCAGTGAACTGCTCCTGGGTCCTGGCCCCTGAGCCACTGCTTGACACCGACTTCGTGGCCACGTACAGGTCAGTGTGGGGCTCCGAGCACTGGATAAGCCCCCCCCGTAGCTTGTGTTGTACGTGGGGCCGCAGGCAGGGCAGCCCAGCCCTCACCCAGCTCCCCATCCTTTTGCCCCCCAGGCACGGCACCGAGGGGGACACAGAGATGGGCGAGTGTGTCCGCACAGGGCCGCGGAGCTGCTCCTTTGGGAACGTGCAGGTTTTCTCCCTCATCCCCTATGTGGTGAACGTGACGGTCGTGAACCCCCTGGGTGCTGCCTTCACCAGCCTGCCCTTCCTCCTGGAGAACATCAGTGAGTGCTGCTGGGAGCAGACCCTTGCGCTTAACCCTCCACCTCTGAGCACCGTGCCTGGGTCTAACCCAGCCCTGCGGCTTCCTTTGGGCCTTTTCCCTCTGGTTTGCTCCTTTACTTGCGATAAGGAAACATCAGTGCAATGATTTGCTGGGTCTCAGGTCACTTCCACAGCCTGGATTGGAGATGCCCCATCCCTGGCAGTGTTCAAGGCCAGGTTGGACACAGGGGCTTGGAGCAACCTGCTCTAGTGGAAGGTGTCCCTGCCCGTGGCAGGGGGTTGGAACTGGAGGAGCTTTAAGGTCCCTTCCAACCCAAACCATTCCATGATTTTATGATTCTATGATTTCACAGCTCAGCCAATGGGGCTGATGGACTCAGCACCCCCATGCCGGACCTCTCAGCCAGCACCTCACCCCTTCATTATCTCCCTGCTTCATTAGTAAAGCCAGATCCCCCCGAGGACCTGCGGGTCTCACCCATCCCTGGGGAGACCAAGAAGCTGCTGCTGGAGTGGAGCCCACCAGGGTCCTGGCCCTTCCTGGAGTACTTCCCACTGAAGTATCACATCCGCTATGCGCAGGAGGACGGCTCTGCCCCCAGCACGGTACTGCCCATCCCAGGGCTCCCAGATGGGGAAACTGAGGCACAGCTGAGGGCTGCCCCCCTGAGCAAGGCCGTGCCCTGGCCCCGGGGTGCCCCTCACACCGCTGTACCCCCAGGTCGGTCCCTATGAGCAGACATCCCACACGCTGTCGGGCCTGCGCCCCGGTGCCCTGCTCCGTGTCCAAGTGGCTGCCAAGGACTTCACCGACTCCGGGGAGCTCAGTGCCTGGAGCGCGTCTGCCTCGGGGATGCCCTGGATGGAACCGTGACAGGCAGGACAGGGCCAGCATCCCCGTCCCCATCCCTTGTCCCACCAGGGACCCCACGCCGTGCTCTGTCCCCATGTCCCCAGCAGCGTGGAGCCACCAGTTTGGGGGTTCCTGCTTTATTTGATGTTTTATTTGTCTCAGTTTCCCTCAGGTCCAAAGGAAGCACAAAGTGTGGTTGTTACTAACAGCGTCTCAGCCCTGGCCTGCAAGTACCAGAAACTGAACAATAACATCTGTAAAACTGAAGGGACGTGCCAGAACCAGGCAATAAAACACACCTGAAGCTCTGATCCCCAGCCTGCTTTTGTGATGTTCTCCATGGAGCGGCTGAGCCACCCCTGGGGATGGTCCCTTTGCTGCTCAGAAGCTGGAGGGACCAGGCCAGGGCTGGCCATGGTGCAGGGGAGGGCTCAGCCCCATCGCCTCAGCTGGTCCCTACAGCCTGGACTGGTCCCTGCAGTGCAGTGTTGGTGGGTGATAAGTTGCCCGTGAGCCGGCCCGTGTGGCCAGGAGGGACAAGAGTATCCTGGGGTGTATCGGGAGGAGTGTGGTCGAGGGAGGTGATTCCTCCCTCTCTACCGACCCTGGTGAGGCCACATCTGGAGCACTGTGTCCAGTGCTGGGCTCCTCAGGACAGGAGACAAGGAGCTGCTGGAGAGGGTCCAGCAGAGGCCACAGAGATGCTCAGGGGTCTGGAGCATCTCTCTGATGAGGAGAGGTTGCAGGAGCTGGGCCTGGTTAGTCAGAGAAGAGCAGACTGAGGGGATCTCATCAATGCAGATCAATAGCTCAAAGGCGGGTGCCAGGAGGATGGTGCCAGACTCTTCTCAGTGGTGCCCAGTGACAGGATGAGGAGCAACGGCCAGAAACTAAAACACAAGTTTCACCTCGACATGAGGAAGAACTTCTTTCCATCGAGGGTGTCAGAGCCCTGGCACAGGCTGCCCAGGGGGGTTGTGGAGTCTCCCTCTCTGGAGACATTCACACCCCACCAATGGACACGTTCCTGCGTGACCTGCCTTGGCAGGGGTTGGACTGGATGATCTCCAGAGGTCCCTTCCACCCTGATGGTTCTGGGATCTACACCCGTCACTTTGGCCCCCAAGACCTCGGCTGGTCCCTGTGACCCTGCCATGGCCCGGACTGTCCCCCCCAGGCCTGTGTGGCCCCCATGTCTCCTCTCCATGGCCCGTGATGGTCTCCAGGTCTCCCCCATCACTCATAACCTGGGCTGACACAGCCCCAAAATCACTTGGACTTTTCTTGGTCTGTTTGTTCTTTTCTTTCAGTATCTTATGGGTTTATCTTTCTCCCCTATGGAGCCAGGCTGAGAGAGCTGGGCTGGGGCAGCCTGGAGAAGAGAAGGCTCCTGAAGGGGAGACCTTAGAGCAGCTCCAGTGCCTAAAGGGGCTACAAGAAAGCTGGAGAGGGGCTTTGGGCAAAGGCCTGTAGGGACAGGACAAGGGGAATGGCTTTAACCTGCCAGAGGGGAGACTGAGATGAGCTCTGAGGCAGAAGCTCTTCCCTGTGAGGGTGCTGAGGCGCTGGCACAGGGTGCCCAGAGAAGCTGTGGCTGCCCCATCCCTGGCAGTGTTCAAGGCCAGGTTGGACACAGGGGCTTGGAGCAACCTGCTCTAGTGGAAGGTGTCCCTGCCCGTGGCAGGGGGTTGGAACAGGATGAGCTTTAAGGTCCCTTCAACCCAAACCAGTCTGGGATTCTATGATTCTTTTTAAGTTGCAAGGTGTGTGGTGAGCACATCTCTAAGGAGAAGAAATGTCCATAAGGAGACCGTGCAGAACAAGGTGTACGGGGACTTCCCATCCTTTCTTCTGCAGCGCCTGCAGAGCCCACTCCCAAGGTGAGGTGTTTTCCATGTTTCCCAGGGAGGCTCCACACTCTGCACCAAGCATCGGCAGCACAGCGTGTACCTAGACCTGGTGCGAAAGAGGTGTCCCGGGAAGGACTGAGCCTGAGCGCGGGCTTCCCGCTGTCTCTTCCCTTGTCATCGCAGTGTGCAGCACATGAGGTGGCGGAGAAGGAAGGGACATGGGTGTGGGGGAAACTGGGAAGCGGCGTCGGGATGGCTGGAGCTGAGTTCTCCTCATACAATGACATTGCTGTCGTGGCTTTTCCTCAGGTCGGAGGGGCACCGCGGTCTCGAACCCGGGTCCCGGGGTCTCCGCAGCCCCGGTGCTATCCCTATACGGCCTCCCACCGGCAGGCGGCGCTGCTCGCACACGCGATCCGTGACGCCCGTCGCTGCCTCCCGCCTCTCCCACTCCAGCCCCGCAGGCGGGCGCTGCGCGCATGCGCAGTGCGGGCAGCCCCCCCGCAGCACAGCGCCCCCGTTCCCCTCAGGACGCGACGCGCCCCCCTGTTCCCGCAGGTTCCCTCCAGAGCCCTTCGCTGTTACCTCTGAGCCTTTCGTTCAGCCTCTCGCCCCGGGATGTGTTCCTCGTCTCCATCTAACCCTCCCCTGGTGCAGCTTGAGGCTGTTTCCTCTTGTCCCATCCCTTGTTCCTCGGGAGCACAGACCAGTCCCCTCCTGGCTCCATCCTCCTTTGAGGTCGTTTGAAGAGCCCTGTGTTGTTTCCACACGCAGGGGAGGGTGAAGCCCAGCAACAGCGCTTTGTACCGGTGTAGAGCCCAGGGGGTGGGTCTGGTTTGCGCTCTGGGGAGGGTGAGGTTGAGGATGGGTGGTAGAGGAAGCACAGAGCCTCGCAAACACCCGCCCCCATCACAGCTCTTTTCATAGAACCTTGGAATGGTTTGGGTTGGAAGGGACATTAAAGCTCCTCCGGCTCCAGCCCCTGCCACGGGCAGGGACACCTTCCACTAGAGCAGGTTGCTCCAAGCCCCTGTGTCCAACCTGGCCTTGAACACTGCCAGGGATGGGGCAGCCACAGCTTCTCTGGGCACCCTGTGCCAGTGCCTCAGCACCCTCACAGGGAAGAGCTTCTTCCTTATATCTAACCTGAACTTCCCCTGTTTCAGTTTGAACCCATCATCCCTTGTCCTATCGCTCCAGTCCTTGATGAAGGTCCCTCTCCAGCATCCTTGTAGCCCCCTTCACACACTGGAAGCTGCTCTGAGGTCTCCATGCAGCTTCTCTTCTCCAGGCTGAACAGCCCCAATGTTCTCAGCCTGTCTCCATACGGGAGATGCTCCAGCCCCTGAGCATCCTCATGGCCTCCTCTGGACTTGCTCCAGAGCTCCATGTCCTTCTTATGTTGGGGACACCAGCACTGCACACAGTGCTGCAAGTGGGGTCTCACGAGAGCAGAGCAGAGGGGCAGGATCACCTCCTTTGACCTGCTGCTCACGCTCCTTTTGATACAGCACAGCGCATGGTTGGTTTCTGGGCTCAAGCGCACACTGAAGCCTGCTCGTGTTCAGTTTCTCATCAACCAACACCCCCAAGTCCTTCTCCTCAGGCTGCTCTGAATCTCTTCTCTGCCCAACCTGTAGCTGTGCCTGGGAGTGCTCAAGAGGTGCTCGAGAGGTTCTGCTGGTGTTTGGCTTTTACCAGGCTTTGCCAGGGCATGGGCATAGTCCTGTGTCCCTCCAGAGAGACCCAGGGCCTTTGCTGGCTTTGCTGGTAGCTGCAAGAAGCCCTGCTCCTCTTCAGAATTCCCTGGGTCCTTTTCCATGTCAGCCAAAGGCAGGACAGAGCCCTGCTGCCCTCCAGGTCTGTTTGACACCTTTGGCAGCCTATGGAGGGACCTGGGCAGCGTTCTTCTGCCCTTCAGAGAGCCCCAGGGCCTTCACTGTCCTTAAAGGGTATCTTGGAGAAGGGCTCGTTCATCCCGTGCAGTGAAATTCCATCTTGCTCCAGCTGATGGCACGATTGGGAGCGTGTAGAGAGGAGAGTTTTCCCAGGAAGACAGGCAGTGCGTTGGACCAAGCCCCAGTTCTCCCACTCGAGTGGTTGATGCGGGTCTCAGCCTCGCACCATGCCGCTATTCCCACCAATAACGAGTGCAGAGGAGAGCCTGTTTCTTATAAAATGAGAAAACAAATACGAGCCAGGCCAAGTCACTGGGTCAGAGATGAGACAAGAGTTATCTGCAGGACAAGCAACCAGCAGTTTGAGGCTGTAAAAGGCTTCCAGCCGCAGGAATGGGCTCCCACCAGCAGGAGTTAATGGTATGTCAGTCCACAGGAGAGCTTCCTTCCATAGGACATGTGTGTTTGAGGCAATCATCCCTCCAGGGTTTCAGCTCCTTCTGTGTCTGACTTACAGCTGTGTAACCTTCCAAACACACAGCAAAGGCATTTTTCTCTGGGAAAGTGTCAGCTCCCTTTGGCCTCACGCTGACAATCGGCCATTGTGTGCCTATTTGGTGATCCAACGCGCGCTAAAAGAGACTCCAAACTGGCTGGGCTGGACACCTGGGCTTTCCTGGTGCGGTTGTAGAAGCCAAGCAGCCTTTGAGTTAATGCTGTGGTGTTGGGAGTCAAAGCGGGTCGCTGGGATGGGAAGTCTGTGCAGTTCAGAGCAGCTAATGGCTCAGTAACGTGTGTGGGTTTGGAATGTGTGTTTACAAGGGCTTGAGATGGCAAAAATTGATTATACATATGGGGACAAAAGTCCACCTCCTGATTTTCTTTTGCATTTTGTGGATTCTGCTGTTTGAGCAACAAAACGAAGGTATTATATTACTCATTTCAGGGAGGCAGAGTTGCTTAATATTTAAAACCCAGAACCAATTATTTTTCCCCTTGGCTCCATCGCTTGCATCAGTGTATGACCTTAGGAAGGAAACCAGCTTTGCTGCAAGACTTCCATCTCTTTAGGATGATGATAATGACTTGCAGGATGCTGGAGGGGCACTAGTTGATATTCAGAAAGATCTTGAAGCTTTTTTGTGGATTCAGCTCTTAATAAAGCCACTGCTTGCAACACAAGGTTTGCACACTAAAGTCAGTTTAAAACACATAAATTCAACATGCTTTCTCAAAAGTGGTGGCAAATGCACGAGAGCTTTGACAGGGTGGTTCCTGTGTAGTTTTTCATTTGTTTTCATCCCTTATTAATAAGAAATCTATGAATTTGGATCCTGATTGCAAAATGTCCTTGGCAGGGCATGTTTTCTTGTCAGCTGGCAGCTCTCAAAACTTCCACAGATGCTTCTCCATCATTTACGTTCAGGTTCTATTTCTGCAGGTTTTTCTGTAACTGAAATATGCTGCTTTATTAATTTCTTTATGCAACTGGAGCTTCTGCAATACAGGGCAGTGACCTGAGGCAGTTGGGGTGTGCTTGGTTATGGTACCTCCATGGCTGGAGCAGTAGCTCTCTGGGAACACGAGAACTTACACAGCTACAAGAGCAGCCCTCTTGGTCAATGAATCCATGGACCAAAGTTTGTCAGATCCTTTTCCAACAGGTATAGGTTATCTCTGAACGTGCTGTGGAGGGAACCTGCATGGAGAGACTCACTG
The DNA here is from genome assembly GCF_004027225.2 of Strigops habroptila. NCBI lineage: Eukaryota > Metazoa > Chordata > Aves > Psittaciformes > Psittacidae > Strigops > Strigops habroptila. The sequence goes on along the minus strand of NC_044296.2, from coordinate 3,564,321 downwards.
GGGTCACTGTGCTGTTTTGCTGCTCTGTTGTAGTGGGATTTAGCAGGGATTTGCATGCCAGCAACACAGCTGGTGGCAGACAGGGAGTGTGTAGCTCAGGCTCTGATTTGGTGAAGAAAGGAGCCTGCATACCCTGACTTTCCTGGGTGGAGAGCTTGGCAGGCCTCTGACAGATCCTTTCCAGCTTGGGTTTTTCTTTCTCTTTGGCCTTAGAAGAAGGGGCCTACTGGGGAGCTGCGCTTTCCAAACTTTTCTCTATCTTCTTGCACCTTCACAAGGCTCCTGTGTGTAGTCTGGGGCTTGCTGTAACTCAGCAGCAGAAGGTAACTTAGCAATTACAGTAACCTGCCAGAACGCTCGAGTGAAAACCCCTCTGTGCCAGGCAGAGGGGCTCTGCTGGGGAGGTGAGTGGGGTCGTGATGTTGTATCCCCCCCTTTTCCTTTTACAGCACTTCGAAGTCTAATAAAAGCTGCTGATTCCTGTTTAATGGATAACGTTGGTTACTAACAACCTCACCTCCCTCTTAAAAAGCCAACGTGGGTCTCGGGAGATCTAATTTAGGAAGCACATGTAAGGCAAGGGTGTCCTGCACGGGCTCTGAGGTAGAAGCCGCACCGTGCAGTGCTCCAGGCTGGTCGGCTGCCAGATCTTGGAGTATTTTTATCCAGCAGCCAAGCTCTGCACCACCCGAGTGTGGTGGAGCACAGACTCACCCCCAAAACAGGCTTTGGTTCCTCCTGAGTGGTGCAGGGGCTCCCTGATGGCCACAGGCGCTGAGAGTGGAACAGAGCAGACGTCGCAGAGAGAAAGACAGAGCCCAAGAGCTACAGAGCTCTGCTGGTGCCTGCTCTGGTATGATGCCAGCTCAGCCTGTCCGGGCTGGACCTGCAGTCTCCTTCTTTGGTGGGTCCTCTATCCTCTTGCCTCAGGTGGCTTTTTCAAGGCATTGGTACCGACCTGGGAGTTCTACATTGGTTCCCGTTTGTCCTTTGCCATGGAGCTGAGTTACCTCCTGCTTTCTCTCAGAGGTTTTGCTAGAGGGTGGCTGGGTGCTCCAAAGCTCAGACACTTCGATCCCTTGTCAAAGTGTTCCAGCAGAGGCAAGGATGTATTTCACTAGAGCAAAGCAAAACCACTCGGTTAAAACACAGAGGGGAAAGGCCTCTTTCCAAACGCATGGCAATGGTGGGGTGTGGAAAGGTCTGATACAGAGAAATCTGTTTTCCCAAAAGTGACGTTTGCTTTCAGTGATGTTCCCCATAAGGTACCATCTTCCTCCTCTAAGTGGTGGGTAATGTTGGAGGACACGTGCATTGTTGTATTTAGGAACGTGGAGAAGACTGCAGTGTTACTATGGTTGTACCACTGGTGTAATGTGAGTGTTTATGGGCAGATCGGTGACGATCACCCGTGTATGTCAGCATGTGCCTACACCCACTGCCCACAGCCACCTCTGCCTTGAGCCACCTCAAGTACTGGTGTGCACAGTGTCCTCCCTGAACACCACATACATTTCAAACCTGCCATCTGACAATCCAAAACTGGGAGGAGGGGCTGATCCCCCTGGGTGCTGTGCTGTCATTCAGAAGGGTCTGGACTGGCTGGAGAGATGGGCAGAGAGGAACCATTTGAAATTCAACAAAGGCAAGTGCAGGGTCCTGTGCCTGGGCAGGAATAACCCCAGGCACTAGAACTGGCTGGGGTTGACCGGCTGGTGCAGTACTACAGAGCTGAATGCAGTAGAACCCTGAGCAGCGTGCTCCAGGTGACCCTGCTTGAGCAGGGAGGTTACACTAGATGACCAAGGTGGTCCCTTCCAACCTCAACCATGCTGTGATTGTGTGATTTCCACTCTACAATAAGGCAAAGGAACCCATCTGTGGCCTGTTGTTCGCACGAGTGACAAGTGTGTGTCAGAACACCCCAAAAGCATGACATCCATACCCATGAATGCTGTTGTGACATGAGCGACATGAAGCTAGAGGGGCTCTTGGGTGTCCAGAGACAATCAGGAGACATGAAAGCAGACAGCTTCACCCTGTTCAATATGGTCTTCTTTAAACTATGTTTTTACTTCAGATTTGGGCTGCCAATAACTCATTCAAACAATGATCTAATGCCTATGTGAATGTTTGTAAAACCTCACTGCTCTGGCAGGTTGAGCGCTTGCCAAAAAGCAATCACATGTAATTAGGGAAAAGGAATTTGAATATATTGGCCTTTCAGTGCAGCATATTTTCCAGTTGTGTTTGTACCATTTTAACTGTCTCATTAACTGCATGCTCCATGGTGGGGTTTGTGTGACTTGCTCCTGGCTTCAAAGGAGTCCTCTCTATAGACAGCACTGCCAAAAATCTGTGTAAAAACTGCCTGGGATGTGGATATGAGATACCTGTGCTGGGCTGTTCCTGTGGTAGTGCCTGATGGCATCACTGGCTGGACTTTTGAGGGAATTAAGTATATAAGGAGCTCCTTATGTGCTTCCCTGGGGCTGCCACAGCTCTCCAAGGGAGTAGTCATAGTGTCACTGTCATCAGTTAATGGCTGTACCCTTTCTGGGAAGAACTTTGCTCATGTCTGGAAGGAAGATGGAGCAAAAGCTTTTCAGTCAAGCAGGATAACCATCATCACACCCATCTGACGCTCAGCAATGGCTCAGCTGCTTTCCCTTGCATCCCGCACAGGCACCTGGTTACTGCTCCTTCTCCTTGGTCAAGGACAGAAGGAAGAGGACAGAGCCTGGCACAGGCAGTGCAGCAAATGGTCTTCCAGGTTCTCAACTCTCTCCACTTCCAGTGCTTCCTGCTGTGCAGAAGATTCCGAGGAGGCTTTTCAGGCATGTTGAGCCCTGAATGGGCACTGGGAGCATTTGAAAGCTCATAGCTTTTTGAGGGAGCACCCAGGAACACCCTTCCCCTGTGACATTGTTGTGCTGTCCCCAGCATCCATTCCCTCATCCTGCTGTGCAGTTCTTTTCCCAGGACAAGGGGGGCAGCCACGCAGCTTGACAAGGCCCCTGTAGGGCTGGTGAAGTAGAACTGTTCATAGGATCATAGGATAGTTTGGATTGGAAGGGACCTTTCAAGGCCACCTAGTCCAAACCCTGTTGATGGTGGCTGCTCATGTAAAGAGAAGTTCCCAGCTCAGGGGGAATTAGAGCCCACCCAGGACAATAGATACCAGGAGCCCCTGAGAAAAAGGAATGAGGTATCCTTTGCTCACATGGGGTTAAACCTGCAGTCTTCGCTCCCTCACCTTGCACCTGAGGCCCCAAAGGACATTTCCAAGCAAGCTGGGAATTTTGACATGGAAAGTCTGACGAGAAAACTGTCTTTGAAATTCCTCCAGCATCCTGGAAATTCCCTTCACCCCCTTGTCTGCTTGTGGAGAACCAGACGCATTCTGTGTTACCAGGGCAGTGTGTAGAGCTTCTGAAGACACCACCTTGGACGTCACCTCTGGTAACTTGACCAGCACAGCAGGAATGCCTCAGATAAACTGCCTTAAAAGCAAGGGGAAGCCGAGCAGTCAGCAAAGCACAACCTGCCAGGAAAATCCTGCAGGATCGAAACAGCCAGGGGGACCCGCTACAAACACAGAGTGTGAGCTCCTTCCCAGCCAGAACCAATACACGGAGTTGTTCAGCAAAGCAGGCAGAAACCTGCTGTCCTGGCTGCCCAGGCTCTGTGTTATCTCCACAGGTATTTAGCCATGGACGAGGAAGGGTGTGCTCCTTGTTCCTCTGTCAGATCCCACTTGCCTGGCATCTGGTCTCACCAGTAATTCTACAGGTAAACTCCAAAAGACCTGCAGGGTTTGTACAAAAGCAGGTTGGTAACTCAGCTCAGGAGGTCAGGGACATGCGGGTCAGGTCCTGTGGGACCTGTTTTTTATGGGAGGAATTTTTTCCCTGAATGTGAGAGCGCAGAGGTGGATTCAGCTCTCCAGTGACCACTGGGGTTTGAAAGCCCAAGTTCCAGCCAACAGTCATCACATAAACTTGTGCTGAAGAACCTGACCTACTTGGAATAATTAGAGGTAATTGTCAGCTCTTTCCAAATGACAAACCCTTAATCAGCAGCAGATGCTTACCCAGCCTCACAGAAAAAGCTGGAAACCCACAGTGGGATGGGGAGTATTGTTGTCCCAAAGGCACCAAGTTTCAGGAATGGGCAGGAATCTTCTGTAGGGTTTTTTTCCAGTACATGTTCAGATGCTTGGACTGGGGCACTGGTTTGAGCTCATGAGCTGGGCACCACTCCAGAAAATCTGTGTATATGCCATGAGCACATAGAGGAGTGACACTGAAGTACTAGAGAACAATTCAAGATGGACCAGGGATTCCTGTTCCAGATCTTTGCATCTCAACTCTCCAATCCCTAAAGCTTTTGGAAGCTCGGAACCTGAAGCTCTTGGATGGCTCTGACCGACGCCTGTGTGCGCTGTGGCAGCAGATCCTTGGAGTTCTCTGCCAAGTGCACTGCTGGGTAGTTAAGAAGGCCCCGAATTCAGTGGAAACCCCAGAAGATCTCTGGAGAACTGTGTTCTCTGAGCTGAGCGTGGGGAGCTTTGGCTTGAGAGATGGGTGTTTTCCAGTCCCTTCTGTTGGAAGGGTCTGGGCTCTCCAAGTCCGGGGGGCAGTGAGGCAGAGCTGAGGGGCAGCTGGGAAGGAAGCATGGAAAACTATAGGAAGCTGGGAAGCACTTGCAGTTCTGTCTGTGCATCTCACCTGCTTGTGAACGAACTCCCTGCTGAACAATGCCCCCCTTTTCCCTGCACACAGTTATCTCAGTGTGGGAGGAGAGACTGCCGAAATAAGATGGTCCTTGGAGAGCTGACTTCAAAAAAGGACCCTGTCTGCAACATCTTCCCTGCTCTGGCTTGAGCTGCTCTCCTGCCTCACCCACTCTCCAGAGGAAAATACTTCTGAGCCCCATGATCCTGCCTTGGTGCATCTTCAGGCCATCTCTTTGCCCCAGGAATGTCTCCCTGACTCCTGCTTCCCTGCAACAAGCTGCCTGTTTCCATCCTTGTCACGCAGGGATCTCAGGGCGATGCTGCATTCCATGGCTTTCTCAACCTCTTCAAGCCCCTTCAAGCTTATTCTTCCAGTGCTTTGTTTCTGTGGCACCAAGAGACAGCAGTGGCACTGCTTCCATCTTTCAGAGCATGAGCTGATTGAGTTTAATGTGAGCGTGTGGCGTTGGCTCCACTCACATAAAACTACACTGAGTTGCCTCCCACTGGAGGTAAATAGGTAAAGCCTTGGAGGAAGGAGACAGTATCTGATGGGGTAGGAATACCTGGCACTATGTGAGATATCCACTCTTAGCTAGGCACCTGGGTGTGTATAGACACTACAAATAGAAGGGTCTGAACCCACCAGAGAATTAATCTGGATTGCTAACTCCTTGATGGAGACTGCAAGTGGTGGCTACATGAGATCTGACTTATTGTTATGTGAAATGTAGGAAAAGGAACACACCAAGATGATGTGAAGGGGACTGGCTGAGAGGAAAAGGAGGGTTTGCTGCTATGGTGCTACCAGACAGAATAGAGGGACAGGAGGCAGGCCAGAGCATATGCAGTACTGCAGGAACCATGGCACCCAGGGGTGTTTTGCCTCCTGTACAATTAGAAAGTGAGAAAAAATGACAAAGATGTCCTGGAAGTGGTCAGAGCAAGGAGTTGTCCTACCCAAGCAGAGAGCTGTGGCAGATGTGCTTTCCACACGGTGCTGTAGTGAAGCATTAGGATTGCTCTGAAGTGACTCTCAGCACATTTGGTGCATTTTCCAGCACACCAGTATTCATCTATTCCTGGGTAACCTCCTGCAGTGGGGCTAATAACCAAAGATCCTGACTCTAAACCAATGACTCCCTTGGGAACGTGTCTGGGACAAGACTTATTCTGGGGGCTTTGAAGCAGGCGGTAATGTGGAAACAGTGACAGCAGTGCAGTTCCCATGAGCTAGGGGGTCTCTCCATGGGTGTGAGGCTCCTCAGCCAAAACAGGGTGAAAAATGAATCCTGACACCTTGGGGAGAGGTCACTTTTCCCATGATGTGTTTGTTTGGGGCTTGGCTGTTACTGCAATACTGCTGCCACTGCGGGAAGAAAGAGCCCAAAGCAGTGGCACAGCATGTGGTGATCAGAGCTCCTAAAAAGGGAGGTGGAGGGGGTGAAGAAGTCTCCTCTGGTCACACAAAGAGGGACAGTTCTGCAAGGACATTCGTAGGCAGCAACTTGCAGACTGGGGAGATCACAGCTCTCCTAAACCCTGTTGGACATGTTGCTTTCCCCAGGTCCTGCTGATGGTGTGGCAAAGTCCTCTGTGCCATGGGGTATGGAGACAACACCAAGAGCCAGAAGCTGTGTAGCCATGAGTCTTTCCTAGTGCTGCGCCTGCAGCCTCTTGTCTCTGTTGATGCCTTCCCAGGTCTGGTGAGTCTCACCCAAGTGCTTTGCTCCTTCCCAGGCACGCTCATTCCTAGACACCAGCTTTTCCATGTCTTGGTTCCTGCATTACCCATTCAGGCTGCCTCCTCTGCACTTCCAAATTGCCTGGGAGAGGGTTGGCTGCTCCCTGTGGGATAGGGAGCTGGTAGGTGTGAAGGACCACATAGGTCTGCAGGCAGGGTCTGCACCCACCAGGGCCCAGAGGGAGATGGTATCCAGAGTCCAGAGCAGCAGTGACAGAGCTGGGGACAGGCTCATCTTGGACATAACTCAGGCAGGACTGAGCTGAAATGCAGCTTCTGGACCAGGGGCCCCAGGTGGGGCTGGTTGGGGGCTAACTCCTATTAGTACACTCAAGACCTCAACAGAAATGCATCCATCACACAAACTGGACGTGGCCTTAAGCAAAGGCCATTTCTGCACTGCTGGCTCCTGCCAGATCTTCCCAGCCCAGACTCAGGGCCTCATATACCCTTTAAGATCTGCTTTTCATGTGTCTCTCCCCAAAGAAGGACTGGGACCACGCCAGACTCCAGCAAATCGTTCTGACCAGTCACCCAGTGCTGGCAGGTTGCTTTTGCTGGAACAAACTCCACCTATTGCCTCTACAATGCTTCTAGTCCAGACATCCTCCTCTGCTCTTACTGCCAGCATTGTAATGAAAAATGGCTCTTGTATTATGTCTGCTTCCATTCGAATCCCTCTAGGAAAGATCTCGTGTTCTCCAGCTCTTTGCTGCTGAAATTAGCACTGGCATCCTGCAGGATTTCAGGGCTTGACTCTCACATCGAGCAGTGGGAAGAGTTACTGAGGCTGCAGAGACAAGATGTAGTTGGGAGCCAAGTGTCTAAAAGTACACACTTAATAATAACACAGTGAAAAGGAGGTGCTCTGGGGAGGCAGAAAGTGGTCCTGCTGAGGGGGAAAACCACAAAAAAGTGTGTTCTTGGGGGCTGGAACAGTCCAGAAAGGGTTAAACTGTGGCACAGCATTTGGGACGGGCGAAATGCTGGAGTGGGCACTGGGATTGGAACCAGAATGACAGTTTTAGGTCACTCACAAAGCTTTCTAATTACACTTTTTTGGGGGGGTGTGGTGGTGGGGGGAAATGGTGTGTTTTATTCTGTAAGTGCTGAACATTCCACAATTGCTGTGTTTAATAAATACAGCGGGGGCTCCTAGGAGACTGAATGGGGCTGAATGAATGAAGTATGTGAGACATCTGAAACCTATTAGCTGGAGCAAACTGTTAGAGAGGCAGGAATTCTGCTCTTTTTAAAAATATTTATACATTTGCCTTTCATGTCAGGCCAACATCTTATTTGGGGTTATGTTCCAGTGGAAGGAAAGGTGTGTCGGGGGGAAATGCAGGGGGAGGGGAGGTGCATTTTTGGTTCAGGCCCAAAAGGAGCAGAAGGGCTGTGTGGCTTTAGGAGCATACTTTCCTCTCGGAATTGAACCCAGCACATGGAAACATAAGGCCTCATTGCCCCAGCCTCGACGGGGGATGGATGTTCTGGGGCTCAGCTCCTTTTGGTGGGCATTTTGGGTTGTAGACTGGGCTCCTCCGACCCAGAGCCCCTTGCCTGGGGCATTGGGAGAACTCTGCAGCCCTCACAAGATTAAGTTTATGGATGCCATGAGACTTGCCTTGTTTAATCTGGTTTTGATACTTAAAGAGGAATTACGAGTGTGCTGCCAGCGTCTTCTCCAACACATGGACAGCTCCATGAAGTCAGACTGGTGTCCAGCACCAGCAGAATGACACCGCTGCTCTGTTCAGCAGCCTCTGACGCAGGGTTTCCACCCAGGTTTTTCCTTCCTGTGCAGCAATTAGCTCATCTACTCATTAAAAGGCAGAAAAATAGGGAAAATGGATGGGAAGATCATGGAATGTTCCACCAGAGAATAAGCAAAGCTTTTTAGGACCCTCTTCACCTGCACAGATGTCACCGGAAAGTGGTTCAGCAGAGGAATAGTTGGCAACACCCAGCTTCAGTCTGGACATACTTTGGGCTGAACTTTCCCTTCTCTAGTGGAGCCTCAGTTGGGCATGGCTGCAGGGCTGGCTCTGCTCCTCTAATGTGGCTCCTCTAATGTGGCCCATATCAGTCGAGCCAGGTCCAGATATGGGTGGCCTGGCCTCAGACCTGGGCTTTGTCTGGTCTAATGTTCCTGTCCATGGTCTGCTCTCTCTTCACTAGCTGCTGCTTCACTGATATCTCCTCTGTTCCTGCTTCTTTCTCTTCTAAGATGAGGAGAGTCACAGAATCAATTAGGTTGGAAAAGACCCTTAAGATCATCATGAGATGCAGAAAGAGTCCAAAGAGTACTAAGGATGGTAAGGGTCTTCTCTCTGCATACCATCACCCGTCTTCCAAAGAGAGCTGGAAGCCAGTAAGACCACACAGCATGACTGTCGTCCCTCCCCAGGAGCTCTGATCCTTCAGCATGTCATATGCAACAGGAATGATTGCCCTTACAGCCAAGTTTTGGCTGTCCACAAGCACTGCAGGTGTGTGGGATCACTGTGATCCAGTGAGCTGTGTCCTCCTCCAGCTTGTGGTTTGGGCTAGGGTGATAATGCCTTGTAGCTAGTGAGACAGTGTTTCCCCATGGAGCCCTTTCTAGAGTTCTCAAGGGGTTGTATTTTCTTAGGTTTGATTTCTGTGATCACATCTGGGAGGACGGGAGATGTGGGATGTGGGTGCTCAAGAATCAGCTGGGGAATGAGTGGAGTGGATGTTGCCAGGACATCTCCAAATTGAGGCTGCATGTTTCCTGCTGGAGGCTGTGGTTAGGGACTGACAACTTGCACAGATTGGTGGCAAGTCTCCAGCCTTTGGTGCTTCACTTCATGTTTCATGAACTCTTATTTCCAAGACATGGGGTGACATTTGAGCTCACCTCTCCTTGTGCAGAAACCTTGGACAAAGCTAATGGCTGTGTCAGAAAGGTCCAGACCCAGTTTTTTCCAGCTGATAAGGGATATGGCAATTATTCCTGCTTTTCTGTGGTTCCTAGTGCTCTTTACTCAGCACAATTTTCTTGCATGCAGCACACATTCATACTTACATTCAACCCCTTCCTTTCAGGCTTCGTGGAACTAAACTGTAAAGCTTTAGGAAAATCACAAACTGCAAATGTCTTCTATTATCCTTCTAATCTTCCAAAGCCCATTAGATTGTAGGGTATCTCCCACTCCATAGGAAACAGATGTTTTTCTTGCAGTGGGGACATGCAGGAGGCATCGTTCAATCTCTTTAGTTTACAGTGTCTTGGAGATGGGATTGTTCTTTGTGGTTACAAGTTGCTGCAACCTTCTGTATGTGAGTGAGGCTCTGGTTGGATTCAGAGTGGTGCCAGTGATGAATTTGTGTTGAGTTCCTTTTCACCATTAGTAACCATCCCTGAGCAGAGACTTTGGAGAAGAATTTCTGAGCAGTTTTTGATTGCATCTGTTAGTGAATTTAGAGGTGACTGCTCTGAAAACATGACTGGGGCATGGGATGAGGCTGTTTCTCATTTTACTAAGGAAATAGTGTAACCTACAGATTCCAAGTGTCAGGAATGGTTTTAATTCTTTCTAGAGCTATAGTGGGCGAGGATTTAACTCTTTCTAGAGCTATAGTGGGTGAGGCACTGGGGAGACATCCTATTTCATGCCCCTCCTTGCACCTTCTCTGTGGCATTTATTCACCATCTGTAGGAGGATCTTGGTGGATTTCAGTGTGGTCGTTTTTGTGTCCCTGTAACTCTTGGTTTTTCAGATCTTTTGGGGTTGCTTTTGGGGGTTTTTTTCCCCCTTTTTTTTCCTAGGTTCAAACAAAATTGTCCTTTCACTAAAGACACCAAGGGAAGTGCCAGTGCTGTTTCCAAAATGGCTTTATTTCCCCCTAGCCTGGAGGTTCAGAGTGTGTGTTCATCTGTGTGTGGGTTGTAATTGCATTTCAGAATTTCCTGGTAGAGCTTTTACTTTCTTTTCCAAACAAGTTTGTCAAATATGAGTTATCCCTCCTGAAAGATCTGCACTCCAGGGGGGTCTCTATGTGTAAGAGAAGATGAATAAAAGCTTCTCTCACTGCAGGAGGTTATTTAAGGGTTAGACCGAAGCAGAACAACAGAACAACAAACACAGAGAGGGGATGCAGCGGTGGTTTATGTGTTGGGCAGATTTTCCACTCCGAATGTGTGTCGATGGGAGTGCCAGTGACAAATGCTTTGGAAAAGTGCCTTAAGTGTGAGCCAAGAATTTCCTTCATGAGCCCTTTGCTAAGGTGTATAATACACCATGACAGTCTTGCTCATACATTCCTGAAGGTGTGTTTCAGCCGAGCCTCTTGGGAGCACCGTTTCCTCATCTCATAGGCCTGGCTGGACAATGTACCCTGCAGGCTCCCCCCCCTGCAGCTGGGTTGGAGCTGGGTGGGTGCTTTCTGGCTGGAAACAGGTCGTTAGGGGGTGAAGTGACCCGTGTAACATGATGAAGATGAGCTGGAGCCTGGATATTGGCTGGAGCAGCCCTGCCAGGAACTAAGTGATTGCTGAATTAAACACAACTCTCTTCAATTAGAAGCAACTTAGAGCAGTGCTCGAGGTCAGGAGAGGCAATGGATGGAAGTGGCCAGCGCTGCAGCCTAGGGACACTGAAGGATGATGGCAGGAAATGTAAGTGATGGCTTGAACCTGAGACATGGTGGCTGCTGGAGGATGATCTTAAGGTTCTTTCCAACCCTCACCACTCTATAATTCTATGTTTCATAAAGCCATTAGAATTGATGCAAAGGAATCTCTCCAATGGACATTAAGGGTTCAGAAGGGTGAACAGCACTCTGGTTTACATGATGGGTAGCACCAGTGTCATAGGGTATTACACCAAAACCATTGGTGGCTCAAAGCCAATAGCAGATGGGTCATGCTGTGGCTGACAGAGCCAGACAAAGTACATTTGCAGATATGCAAGAACTCCAATGGCTCAAATAACTTTGGGATGTGCGGGTGTGCACGGCCCGGATCACAGGCAGGAGAAGTTTGGAAGAGTGACTTTTCATAAGGAAAATGTAACATCAGGAGCTGCAGGGACCATCAGCTTGAGAGCAAAGCCAACGCCTGTTCCCTGCGTTGTGAGCCAGCTGACACCAGAACCTGTGATATTAAGAAGGAAAGGCCACAGTCACAGATTAACCAAGTGAAATCCAGCCTTACAGAGATGATCTTATCCCCATTCCCCAAATCATATAACTTCAAAATCTTGTCGTGTTAAGAGATTAGAAGTGCAACTTCTAAGACACTCAGTGTTTTAGAGATTCCAGGGTAAGTGAAGAGCCAAGCAGTGCTCATGGCTGGTTATCACGTACCAAAAACCCCATCCTTGGTGCTGGCTCAGCAGTGTTCAGCAATAACTAAAACATTGGTGTGTTATCAACACCGGTTTAGTCACAAATCAAACCAACACCATATAAACTGCTATGAGGAAAACTATATCCCAGCCAAAACCAGTATAAGTAGTCAATCAAAAGATGCCCTGGAACTGAGGAGGAAGCAAGACAACAGCTCAGGCAGAAGAGATGTTTTCCTCATGTTATCTCTTCTTCTGGATCTGACAGCTACTTTGGTGGTTTCTGATGGTCCTGGCCACAGAGCTGGTAGCTCCTTCCATAGGAGGAAGCTTCCTTATCTCATTTTCCTAGGATATTCCTGGTCAGTGGGCATGACTTCCCCGGTTTTCCTGGACTCCAGCATCTCCCATTTCTCTGTCATGCCTCAGCTGTACTGGATGCAGGGGGATTTTGTGTTTTTCTTGTGTTCTTGGTACCACCTCCATGGGTCAGCCTGAGTTTGATTCCAGCCCTTCCTTCTAGGGAATCACTGAGTCTGTCAGCTGGAATAGTTTCCATCAGAATAAACAGTCCCAAAGCTGGCATAAGCTTTGAGCAGAAATTCACCTTCCTGGGCTGTGGAAACCCTCTGCAAGTACAAGCTCCCTTGCTGCTTGGTTCTGTCTGAAGGCAGAGGCTAAATACTCTGAGAGTGGTTTGTTTGGTTTGCAGCTTGCAGGAAACCAGAGATTCCTGGGACATTTCCAAGCCAGTCACTAAAACCCAACTGGATTTTGCTTGTTCTATCACACATAAACCTGAAACTCTGGAGTTCCTCTGATCCCTCCAGCAGTCTGATTGTCCCGACTCCCTCTCCTGGCACCACACTGACCTCTTCACAATTGCTCTGTATTCACTCTTCATTTCTTTAGTATCCATCTTACAGTAGCTTGATATGTCTCTGGTTTCTCTCTGAGGTTATGAACCATATCAAACACTCTAATAAAGTGGAGAGATATGAATCCCAGTGTGTTTTGTCTCTTCTCAGCTTTTACTCTGTGAATGAAGGCAATTAAGCTGCTTCATCAGGATGGTTCTCATGGGCCCCTATTCGCTCATGTTCTTCTAAGGCCTCCTTTGCTCAAAGGGTAGCTGCACTTGTCAGATTATGTTGTATGCTCTGCTCCTGCCCAGGGCCGTGGTTTTGTTATCACTGGCTGGTAAATCTTCTTGTTGCCTTAGAGCAGGGTTGGCAGCAGTTAGGTACTGCTTGAGCTAGAGCTGGAACTTTCCCATCCGCTGCTTAAAGAAAGAAAAGGAGACAGTGCAGTGGCTGAGTGTGAACTGCTTGCCAGGGCCCGCTCCAGTGGAAGCTGGAATCCAATGCAGTGATACAAGAGATGTGGAAGTGGCAAAGGAAGTGAGAGGTTAACCCTAGAGTATTTTTTCAGTGGCTTGTAACACTGGATAGATGCAACAAGTCCTTCTGCAGCCCAGACTGGCACAAAACCCATTTCCTATCTGCCCATTTCCTACCACTTGCATACGTACAAGTATGTTGATAGAGCAGCTGAAGTGCAGAACACATCTCCATGTGTCAGGCTGAGATTTACATTTGTCACATTATTCAAATTCCCAATATATGTGTTCTCCTCTTGTGAATTATTAAAGACAAGGTTATTTGAAACTGAAGTCAGGATGGATCAGGAACAGCCAGGGCATGGTTTGCACCACCCCAGAGCTTGTGCAGTGAGATTGAAGGTGGCACTACCTGTGACTTGAGCCACAACAGGCTCTTCTCTACCTGAGTTTCACAGGCCCGTGCTGTGCATCACTTGCAGCTGGTTTGCCATGTTGCAGTCCCCATTGGAATAAAAAAAGCAGGAGTTCTGTATTTTCTCCCCAGCACTGAGGGAGAAGTGCTTAGACTAACTCCAGCAGATCCAAACGAGTGGAGTGGGGAAGGTGCCAAGAGCTTGGACGCAGTCCTGGGCTCTGAGTGGAGCGCAGCCTGAGCTCAACGCCATGGCAGCTTTCCACATGGAACGTGACGGCTTTAGAGAACTGCACCTCTGCAATCCTCAGTTCCAGGAATGTTCTAGGAAGTGGGCAGAATCCTACTGATTTTGGTGAAAGCTGGAAAAGCCTGATTTCCCCTTGAGATTGCCTCGAGTCTCTCAAAATGCCAGTGTGGCACAGCAGCCCACGATGTCTGGATGATGTTTAGGGCGAGGAGACCCACTGCCCCCTCTTTAACCTGTGTGCTCTCCTCTCTTCATCCCTTTCTGTCTCATTCACCCAAAGCTCTTTCCAAGCAGCCAGCAGAAAAGAAGCTTTTTTAGTTAATACCAAAATAAACATAGTACTGTCCAACATGGGAGGGGAAGGAGAAGGGGGAGAGCATGGGCCTCAGTTGTAGAAGGAGCGTAGTAGGAGAGGAGTTGTATATCCCAGCCTAGGGGTGATGCAGCACAGTACAATACCAAAGGAGTCAGCAGAGCTGGGATGGGACCTGAGTCCTTTTCTAGCTCCTACAGTTTAGGAGTGTTTATTGTGGGATTTCTCTTCCTTTTCACTTGAGCAGACACACGCTAGGATCAGTGCTGAGCATTTGGGGTTTGTTCCAGGGCACTTCTTTTTAGTGATGGGCAAAACATAAGCAATTACAGCAGATTCATTTCCCTACTTACAAACCAGACAATGTAACAGGACTGAAACAGGATGCAGAAGAAGAGGCTGGAGGGGGTGAAAGGTCTTGCAGAGATACATGCAGCGGAATGGCAGTGTGTATAAGTCTCCAGGAAGGCATCTGTATATTCTCTCTGTGTTAGTCCAGGTTTCATCCACCCATTGGGAAAGATTAAAGTCCTTGCTTTTTGCCCAATTTGATTCCTATGAAGAAGTAACCCAGGATCCTCCACAACCCCCTGGCAGAGCTGATTCAGGCAGTCCTGAAGCGGTGGGATTAGATCTAGCTTGAATTTTACTCCTTCCTTTCTGCTGAATGCCCATGCTCATTCACTTCACCAAGCAGCTGGAATCCCAGGCACACGGTAGGAGGCTAAAGCAGAAATGGCAAGGAGCGACATGGAGGAATCTGTAATCAGGCTTATGTGAGGCTCTCTGCAACCTGCATGTGCTCTCTTCTGTCTCATCGCTTTTTTACCTTTGTAAAGCTGCCGTCCCTCTGTCCCATGATCCTACTCCACTAAGTATAGCCATGTTCTCCTTTTGGTCTTTATCTACAAACTCTCATCTCATCTCAACGCAGAAAGACAATATTTCATGCCTCAGTGTTAAAAGCAACAACAATTAATAAAGCATTTCAGAGAACGTGACTTTTCTGGGGTTCCACCCCTCCAAGCCAGGGTTGCTTTAGCCCTTGGGCAGGATTCCTGGGATGTCTTCACAAACTGGCCTCCTGGCCCTGCCTGGAAGGAGGTCTGCCTGTTTACACTCTGCTGTAGATCAGGGCCCATGCAGGCTGGATTGTATTTGGTGGCGCTTTTGAAATGGAAACAATGCTGCTGTGATGAGAAGGTTGGCAAACAGAATGGTCAGACACATGGGAGGAGGAGGAACAGGCCAGTCCCAGGACTTTGTACCCGAACAGCCATCCTGAACTTCAGCGTGCTGAGTTCCATTCCCCCCCAAAACCAGCCCATACATTTGTGTCCTCTAGAGTTCACATCCTGATAAAGAAAATGACCTGAAAATAGAGTGCCTGGGCTCCCTGACAGAGGCAACTATGGGCTGTGTCACCTCTCTAGAGAAGAGGCTGATCATCATGAACCTTATGATCAGGTTTTCCTGGGACAGGCCAAGCAGGGCTGTGTCTAGCTGCCTTGCTGGGGGCTCAGTGCTCATCCAGCTCACTGAACTGGCCTCTGCCCATGTTTCTGCCATCTTCCCTTTCCAGCACTGCCTCCAGGTATCCAAGAGTCAACTCAGAGGAACATCCTAGCCCATGCCTGCAATAAACTCTGGAGGAGAAAGGTGTTGGGTGATGTGTTGGACAAGAGAGCAGAACCACTCTCACACCTGGAGACACCACGTTCCCCGTGCTGAAGCTCAGGCAGGTTGCATCCATCCTGCACATCTGGTCCTGCCTTGTGTCAGTTTGCCCTTCCAAACTTCATCCCTGTAGCTACAGAGGTCGTTAATGAAGTTACATGTGTTTGTGTAAGGAGAAAAGCTTATCTTCTGCCCATTACTTTCACCCATCCACACTGACATTTGATCAAACACAAGTTCATTGAGGCAGGTGGACTTGATGGTTCAAATTCATTGGACTTGATGATCTTAAAGGTCTTTTCCAACCTAGTTGATTCTATGATTCTAGGTGCTCACAGAGGTTTATGAGCTGCACTGGCTGTTACGCTACACACATCCCACTGCCTTTTGTCTCATCCAGGCAGAGAAGCCTCTTCCCTGCACACCAAAGGCTGTCAGGAAATTGCTTGCGAGCACAAAGCAGGACTTTGAAGAATCCAACCGTAGCGGCTGAAATTGTTTAAGAAGGAAGATTAGATAAAATATTTCAGAGCATATGGGGCTTCTTGACCACTCCATTGTTGTTCATCCCTGGCTGTCAGACCCGGAGCAATCCCAGAAGGAGTTAATGGAGAGCTGGGCAGGAGCCAAGAGCTCTTGCAGGAAGCTTATCTTCCCCACCAAAATATCTGATGTCTGCAGCTATGGACATGGTATTGTCCTCATAAAACACAACAATAACAACAAAACAAGCCCTGCTATTCACAGCCCAGAAACCAGCCAGAAAAAAAAAGGCCAAAAAAAAAAAAAAAAGGCTCTGGAAATGTAAGAGTATTTTTTAAAATGGAACCATGTGTTTCACATAGTCCTGTCTTCATAAGCTTGTGCACATCACATTGATGTTTATGTTCTCCTCTGGTGTGTGAGGGGTTTTTTCCATGCCTGTTAGTGATTAGCTGGAGGGAGCCTGAATGAACTCATGTCTCCAGTGAGTGGGACCAGGAAACCCTGCACACACTGGGTGATATGCAGCTGCAGGAAAGACACAAACTTCCTGCAGAATGGCCTTGCTTGTGTCCATGCAGAAACAGCCAAGGAAACATGAGAGATGGGACTGAAAGGAAATGGGGAAAGACAAGATTCCAGGGTGAAAAAAGAGGAGAAAATTGTCCTCTCACTCACTGCAGAAAGTGTGAATTCAGGCTCTGGATTGAGAATCTTCCCTGGAGATATCCCCTAAGGCTCATGTGAACCTGGAGCAATCCTGTCCAGTTTGGGCTCATCCAGGGAGGCAAGGAGATAGCTTGGGCCGCTGGCTATGCACGTTTATGGTTTAAGCACATCACCCTCATCTTCTGCTGGAACCCCCTGGAAAATCAGCAGCTCTCTGGGGTCTCCACCACCCATTAGGTGTCCAGAGAAGGGCAACAAAACTGGTGACAGGGCTGGAAGGGATATCTTCTGAGAAGCAGAATTCTGGATTTGTATCCTGTGGAGGAAAGGAAGCTGAGACCTTGTTGATCCTGAGGAGCGGGTGTGGAGAGCTGAGCTCTTCTCCCTGGGATCCAGGGACAGGATGCCTGGGAATGGCTCAAAGCTGCATCAGGGAGGTTCAGACTTCAGCCTTTTGTTGAGGTCAAATGTGATGGACCATGTAGGTGGCAGCTTTGGAAATATGTCAGAGCTCTGTGCTAAAATGCACACACATGGAATATTGTTTCTTAAAGGAGGAGGCTGAGCCCTGAAAAGACATTGGTGCTCACTCTTCACTAGAACAAGCAAAGAAGAACAGCCAGTTCTGGCCTATAACAGTCTGTCTGAAGCGATTGGGGCATCAGCACAAGATGTGGCCACCAGTATTTGTGGGTAACTTGCTGGTAATCTGCTGTTAGCTCCCTGCTCCCAGGCACTGATGGGCTCCACTGCACGCTGCAGAACACTTACTGGGCCAAGCTGGGTTGTCGTAGATACAACAGAAGCTTTGGTGAGTCTGGGCTTAGTCTTATATTAAAAATACAGACATACCAAGAAAGTCTGGAGTATGGATTTGGACAGGAGCTCCCAGAGAAATAGGTTCAGAGGAGGAAACCCTGGGAAAATGGGTATTCAGATCTTTTTAGTTGAAACTGTCAATACCACAGCTGTCATTTTTATATGGATGAACAGCCTGGGGAAGGACCAGGAAGTCATCACACACTGAGCGAGCTGGTGTGATGACATCTACATGGTGATACAGTTTCACAGAGCCAGAGGCCAGAAGGGACATTAGACCATCTCGAGTGACCTCATACATATCAGAGATTACTGAATTTCACCCATTTATCCTGGTACTGAGCTTATTCACTCAGTTTGACCAATATATTTCCTCCTGCAAGGCATCCAGACTTGATCAGAGGCATCGGGGACAGGGGAGCCCATCATTCCTTGGCAGCCTGTTGCATTAGCAAATCCCTGGTGTTAGAAATGCTGTATTTAGTCCCAATTTTCATCATCTGGCTTTGGCATCCAGCTGATTATGGGTTTTCCCCAATGGGAAAGGGCTCTTTTCTATCCCACATTTCCCCTTCCCCCAGTGATATCCATGCCTGGCAATCAGTTCATCCCTCAGACTTCCTTCTGTTTGATAAACCAGGATCAGCCGTGCCAGCCCTGTGGCCAGGGACCTTCTCCAGGCCTTTGATCAGCTTTGGAGCTCTGTTTTGCAGCCGCTGTGGCTCAGCTCACTCCCTTTGATGGCCCTGTCCTTATCCTTGTTGAAAACTTGTCCAGTTTGCGGCCTGCAAATGTTCCTGCCAGTACTTCTACATTTTCTTCCTGTGCCTCTGATGGAAGCCTGGCAGATCACAGAGCCAGAAATGTTACTGCACACTCATGATCCCTATTGATAACTGCCTTAAACAACTCTCTACCTGTTGCACACACACCCTACTGATGCCATTCATGCAGTGTTTGCCCCGCTGGTTTTTGCCCTGGTACATCCACACTGTCCTTGAACCAAACTTTGAATAAAGCCTCAGTAGTCCAGCAAGCTTCAGTCGTATTGACTGATAGGAGCTGAACCACCACCCTTTAACGCGTCATTAAATTTCTCTCATAGCTTTTTATTACAGACAGCATGGAGAGCATGACAGGCCAGACACATGTTATTCAGGAAGTCAAGTTTGATTGTCGATCTCTTCCTTCAGGCTTTTCATTCCCCATCTCAGTGAAAGTCTTGACCATGAACCAAAAAGAAAGACTCATGGGAGTGGTGTCAGCCCACACCAGCACCTTTCCTGGCAGAGCTCCTGGCTCCTCCACCTCAGCCCTCTGAGGCCAGTGTCCACCGCCTGCACCGTGTCAGACGTCAGCCATGAGCTGCCTTTTCAAGTGACTAAGTCATGGAGGTGTTGGCACTGAGGGAAATTTGCTTCTGCTGTTAGTTCACAGCTGGAACCAGGCAGAGAGCGCTGAGAAAAAAGAGGGTGTTTTGCACCTCCCAGGGAAGGCAAAGAAGTAAGAGCTAAACTATTAGCTCGAATCTATATATGTTAAAAGGAAACAGATTTGCTGCTGGCTCTTGGTTTATTCTCTCATTACACTGAACTGGAAAAGAGACCCTGCAGGCGATGGACTGAAGACATTCAGGTTACTATGGCCAAACAATGACATCAGCTGATAGACTAACTCATACCAGAGGGTGCTGGTGACTCGCACACGACCCTGACAAGCAGAGTCTGTTCATGAGCCAAAAGAATAAAAAGGAAAATCTACTTCCCCAGACCTTGAAATATTAATAATATTTGCAAGACGACAAAATAATGATGCAACTCCCAAGACACACAGGAAGATCTTCTGCCAGACAGCCCAAGACACAAAGACGTCTGCTGTGTGTGTTTCCTGTGAGGATGCTGAAGGCTGCACAGGGATCCTGCATCCTTGTGCTCTTAGTTGTTGTACATGGCCACTGTAACTGAGTACTCGGTGGACATAGGTTTCTTCTCATCACTTTTGGTCTTTCTGTGTTTTTCAGGAATTAATTTCAAACATATCCTGAAGATTTTGGATTCTTAGACAACAGGGTCGGAGCAGTAACCAAACAGACCCTTGCATGGGGCTGGCATTGCTCTGGGGTAGCCCAAGCTGATAAACCGCTGGTACCCAGGTTTGGAGCAGCGCAATGAAGAGTCTTCCAGCCAGTTACTGTTCAGGGGATGAGTGAGGTCAAGATCCAGTTTAGATGTCACTGCCTTGTCCTGGAGCAGGAAGAGAGTTTAAGGATCTGGACATGGCCCATGATGTGATATTCATTTTCAGGGCAGGAGAACTGTCCTTGTTATACTAATTTGAGTGGAGCTACTTCCCGCTTCTTTTGGTATAACCTGACTTGAGGGTGGCAAAACTGGGCTTTCCTCAAGCATTCCAAGTATTGCAGGTTCCTGCTGGGAGAACACGGGGCTGAGTTTGCTACTTGGGCTGGTTTGTTGTCTGTGGCACTGGGCTGCAGTTATGGGATGGTTAGACTGTTCCAGCACACGCTGTACTGTTCCAGCTCCAGAGTTGCCTGTGTGGTCTGGCAGTGTTCACAATACAGATGCAGTTCTGTGCAGCACCTTCTGTGGAGGCAAATCCTAGGACAAGAAGTGAAGAATGCCTGGGCAGTATGAAACCTGAGGTAAGTTTGCATTTGCCAACTGATTCTGCACAGGCAAATCCAAATCTGTGGACCTCCTTTGGACAGAGCAAACCAACTGACATATTACAGATGACATGTCACTGGAGAAGAATTAAAGGGGATCCATTCAGGGTAATGCAGCCATGTGAAACACTGCATGCTGCTTCAGTCGAGCTGCCCGGTATATCATAGAATCACAGACTGGTTTGGGTTGGAAGGGATCTTAAAGCTCATCCAGTTCCAACCCCCTGCCATGGGCAGGGACACCTTCCACTAGAGCAGGTTACTCCGAGCCCCATCCAACCTGGCCTTTGTACACTTTTGGACTAGTCCTTCTCCACATAAAGTAAAATGCACTGCAACTGAATTCAGTCACTGAAATGCCATGCAAAACTCTCCCTCTGCCCTTCTGCTCTCCTACATTTCCTCAACAGAGATTTAAACCTGCTCCTGTCAGACCTCCTTTCAGGTAGTTGTAGAGGGCAAGAAAGTCCCCCCTCAGCCTTCTCTTCATCATCCACATGGTTCATGCTCTGCTCCTCATTTGGGAGTCCCGAGGAATCAATTGTTTGAATGGGGCAGTGCCAAATGTAAGCATGTTCTGAAGAACTAAACCAGAGCCTAGTGGTCCCAACTAACCTGAATTGTTTTGTCTACTGAGAAAGGAAAACAAAATGTAATATAGCATCATGCATTGGCAGAGAACACAAGAGATGACCTCACAGGTCTTTTCCATATATAAAAAAAGGAAAATCAGACACAGGACAGCTTTTATACTCCAAATAAATAGGTAACTACCCCAGCTGCTTTCACCTTTAGGGAATGGGATGCTTTCATTTGCCTCTCTGCAATCCATGAGGAGGTGAGTTCAGTCAACCTGAAATCTGCCCTTTTACCTAAAATGAAATAATGCATTTGGTTTCACATTATATTTTATCAACCCTAAACAAGGCAAAATTTGAGATAGAGCTGTCATTTTAATCTTAAAACCATGGGCTTGTGCAGGTTGGAAGGGACCTCCGGAGATGTCCACTCCACTACCTGTCCAAAGCAAGTCCAATTTGAGCACCTCTCCAGTCCATGTCGAGTGGGAGTTATCACAGGAATGGAGATTCCATCATCCCTCTAATGATGGAAACCTCTTCACAGGGTTTGACCAGTCTTTGTACAAAAAAGGTTTTAAATCTAAGTAGACTTTCCCTTGCTCCAACTGGTGTCCATTGCATCTTGGCCTTTCATTGTGTACCTCTAAGCAAACCTGCCTCTATCTTCTCTGTACCCTCCTGTTAGGTAGGTGCAGACAGTAACAAGATCCTCCTCCCTTTGCCTTCTCTTCTCACTGACAAGCTCATTTTCCACAGCCTCTCCTCACACACCACGTACTCCAAACCCTGTCCATCTCGGTGGCGTCTGCTGGACATCCTCCAGTTCATCAGTGTCTTCCTTGTGCTGGGGAGCCAGAAACTGGAGACAGTGTCCAGATGTGGTCTCACAAGTGCCGAATAGTGAGGAATAATCACTGCCCGTGACCTGCTGGCTGCACTCTGGCTGATACAGCCCCGGATGTGGTTGGTCTTTCAAAGATGATGGAGAGCAGCCTCACAATGACTTTGGCCAGCGCCAT
Source organism: Strigops habroptila (assembly GCF_004027225.2). NCBI lineage: Eukaryota > Metazoa > Chordata > Aves > Psittaciformes > Psittacidae > Strigops > Strigops habroptila. The sequence goes on along the minus strand of NC_044296.2, from coordinate 3,542,273 downwards.
CAGCACCTTCAGATGTATCCCATCTGGTCCCCTGCAGATTTTTGGTGTGAAAGTAAAAAGAAGACTAAAAAAATATCAAATCTTGAACTTCTCACTTTCCACATAATATATATGCTGCTTTGTTTTGACTGAAAGAATCTGGAGATGATTCCAGATTCTTCAAACAATATTTCTGTTAGAAAATTTGCTTTCCACAGGAGAGTTCTCCCCATCACCATTCCAGATCTGTTTGTAAACTTTATGGAGTTGTGCTTATTGTAATTTTAACCAGCCTGTACTTTATTGCACGTTGTAAAGAGACCAGTAACCACCTTACAATTGAAAAGAGGGAGCTTTTGCCCTCTACTCCCCTCCTGAACCTCTCCAGTCCCTTCCTTTGATCTGCCTCCTTGTGCCAACTGACTGCGCTGGGCTTGGATTGTGCACAACCTTCATGAGCACGAAGATGTTTTTTACTCATCTGGTTGCACTGAAAGAAAAAAGAGGGATGTTCTCTCCCCTGAGGAATGACCCAACCTGTGCTTTGCTCATGGCTAGGCTTGGGCGTGTGTGGATGTGCTCTAAAGGCTCTGCCTCATCTTTGTCTTCAAGATAAGCTGGCTCTGGGTTTAACCACACTGATACTTGTACCAAGTGAATTGTAGGAAGGGATATTTTATCGTAGCAGTCTTCCAATACCTAAAGGGGCTCCAGGAAACCTGGAGAGGGGCTTTGGACAAGGGCCTGTAGGGACAGGACAAGGGGAATGGCTTTAACCTGCCAGAGGGGAGATTGAGATGAGCTCTGAGGCAGAAGCTCTTCCCTGTGAGGGTGCTGAGGCGCTGGCACAGGGTGCCCAGAGAAGCTGTGGCTGCCCCATCCCTGGCAGTGTTCAAGGCCAGGTTGGACACAGGGGCTTGGAGCAACCTGCTCTAGTGGAAGGTGTCCCTACCCGTGGCAGGGGCTTGGAACTGGAGGAGCTTTAAGGTCCCTTCCAACCCAAACCAGGCTGGGATTCTATGGTTCTTTCCCTAAAGTTATCCCCTTGTTTTCACTTAGAAATTAGTTCACATCATAGAATTTGAGGACTTTGGACCTTCCTCTGGGGAAGTACACCCATGTGGTGACTTGTGGATTTCTGATGTCCTAAAGAAAATTCCAGCTTCCCTATCTGAAAATTGTTTTTAGGCTTTGCCTTGGCAGATCCAAGCAGTAAGTGGCTGGAAATCCTGCATACAGCATTGAGCAGAAGTTCCTGGGATCTAGGGAGTTGGTCCAGTGTTCTCCGTCTGTTCCAACACTGTTGCCAAGTTAAACTTCTGTGCTACAGACTGCACAAAGGGGAGAAAAGAGCTACAAATGAAAAAGAAGGTTTGAAAATGGGGGACTTTGCTTTCGACCAAGGGAAAAGACGATTCCATGGGCCTCTTTGGGGCTAGAGCTGTGGTGGGGAGACTTCACATCTGCCTGGAGATGACCACTCCATGGCTGTGAGACTCCTACCCCCTCGAGCAAGGGCTGGATGCAGACTCCAGCCCACCTGAGGGCAACAAGAAAGGTGTTTGTGTCCCTGATTGGAATTTCACAGGAAATGGAGGGATCACCTTACTCCTGGCAGGAGAAAGAGGCAATTTTCATTCTCAAGAAGGCAGCTCTCCTGTCAGAAGTTCCACGGTGCAATCCCACTGCACTCACTGCATGGCTTTTTATGAATAAAATCTTAATAAATGTCCAGGGCTTGATTTTTCGCAGCAGACTGGCCTGGCTTTGATCTGCACTTGCCTGGGCTCAGCCCGGCCGCTGCTGCCTGCCAAGCTAAAGAGAAGAAAAAAGTTCCTTTCCTTAGGTTGAAATAAAACTGTGTTTTTTTAACCATCTTGGCTGTGGAGCTGTGTGTTATACATCATGCCTCGGCCCCATCCCTCCGCTCCCAATCCAGAGCGCACACTGAAACAATTTCCCTGTGGTTTCCCTCCTTGGTGGAGTCGAATTCCTAGAAAACAAAAGGAATGTTGCAACTGTGGTCACAAGCTCTAAGGCTGCAAAGCTCACACACAGACGGGAGCCTTGGCCTGAGCAGGACACTGATAGCAGCTTATCAGGAGTGGGTACCTTGGGTTCCATCCTTGATGTTGGTTCCAGCAAAACAGACAGGTCTGTGTGGTTCCGTACGCATCCCCGTTCCCACAGGAACATAATGCCTCAAACGTGTGTGCAAAGTTAGGGAATATTTCTACAGCCCTGGGAAAGGCAGGAGGCAGTGAGGATCTGATCATCTCCATTGGCCTCTTGCCCTCTGCCCTGAGGTCAGCTCAGATCTTCCAGAGGCAAAACCATCAGGATCTGGATCTGACCCGGTCCTGTCTAAACGCCCCTGACTGAAGCCTGAGGTCTCAGGGTGGGTAACCTGGGACTCTCATCCAGGTTAATCCACATTGAACTCAGGCAAAGCTGGTAGAGCCAAGCATGTGCCTCGCTGGAGCTTGGGTAGTGGCTCAGCGTAGAAGGACCCATCTTTCCTCTCCATCCAGGGGCACTGGTGGAGAGGTGGACTGGTAATGAGAGCCACATTCCCACCAGAGAGGTAATGCCACTCTTTGGGCTTGTGCAAAGCAATGTGACAGCGGTGTCAGCGTGGCCACTGCCCGATGGCTCTGTTCCTCCAGGCTTCTTCTGCAGCAACCCAGGAAAGCCCTGGGAAGGAAGCAGTTGGCAAGTGCCATCTGCCCGGGCATCCAGAACACAGGGCTGTCTCCTGCTAGCCAGCGGGGATCCCATCCTCTTGCTGAGGGAATCTTGGACTCTTCTTATCACCCTGGAATGACCCCAGCAGGACCTGAGCGTGGTCAAGCTCTACTGGAATGGTAAGGCCACTCCAGGCTCTGTTGGTGTCTGTAGGACATCCAAAATAGTGGTGGATCCTCTGCTAGCTTGGAACTGAGCACTTCCAGTGTGAGCAGAGACCAGAGGATTGCTCCTGGTCTGGATGTGCAGGGGACAGCCATCCTCCTGTGCCTGACCTCAGCCTCTTCTGTCAGTCATGAATGAGCGTAAAATCTGGACAACGGGCAAAGAAAATAAGCGAAGTGCTATCCACTGCTCTCTGTTTGGCATTTCAGCAGCTGGGTTTATCAGGCCTTTCAGCTTTTGGAAGTCTAGGAAACAAAAGACCATTTTAACTATTAAAATAGTCTTGGTTTTTGCACGAGCAGCAGCAGGACTCTTCACATCCCACTGTGGGAACTCTGAGCCACAGCAAGGCTGATGGCTGTGAGCTGTTGCTAGCACTGTCCTGCATCTCCCTCACTGCTGCCTTATCCTTCCTCCTCAGGTTTGAGTCCTCTCCCCTCTTCTCCCACTGCTCCCGGCACCTGCAGGAATGTCCCAATGACATTGGTTGGATTTGATGATCTTACAGGTCTTTCCCAACCTAGCTGATCCTATGATCCCTCAGCCATGCCCCAAGGGACTGGGATGCTCGGTGCACCAGGAGGTGGCAGCTACTCCCGTCCCCTGCCCCTCTGCTGTCACTTGTCTATCCTCATGCCTGGGGCTTCCCTTCCAACACACCAACCAAACTTTGGCTTTCTAGAGTTACAGTGATTAATGGTAAAATGTGCCCAGTGGGGACATTTGCCATAACACATTCCCCTCCTCCCATAAATCCTGCTATAGACCCTCCTACCTTGGAGAAGATCTTATTTAAGAGCATTTTTTCATCAACCCCCCCTCCCTAAGACTTGCTTTTGTGAGGGCAGCTCCTCAGGGCTCACCCCAGGCTGTGATGGTTGGATCTGGAGACTCTGCAGTGTGGGCAATGCCAGGATGCAACACACCTGGGTTATTGTAGGTATCAGCTACAGGGTGATCCCTTGGGATGGTTTTGGATTTGGGGTTTGGGGTATTTTGGGGTGAACTTTAAAGTGCATCTAGACAATGTGCAGGAGTTCTAGGAGGTGAAAGTAGTTCCTTTTCTACTACCAGTAGAGCTGGTAGTTCCCATTGTCAATAGATAGGGCATCCTTTTCGGGGCATCAGCTGGTGGCTCCTCCTATTAGCTGTCCACCAGATCAGAGGGTGATTAAGGAGAGAGAAAATCACTGGGGGTGGCAGTGGATTCTTTGCTGTGGTGATCAGTCACATTTGCATGCCAAAAGCAAGGTACATTTAACATCATCAGGCATATTTCATGACAAAAGCAAGGTACATTTAACATCATCAGGCATATTTCATGACAAAAGCAAGGTACATTTAACATCATCAGGCATATTTCATGACAAAAGCAAGGTACATTTAACATCATCAGGTATATTTCATGACAAAAGCAAGGTACATTTAACATCGGGCATATTTCATGACAAAAGCAAGGTACATTTAACATCATCAGGCATATTTCATGACAAAAGCAAGGTACATTTAACATCATCAGGTATATTTCATGACAAAAGCAAGGTACATTTAACATCAGGCATATTCCATGACAAAAGCAAGGTACATTTAACATCATCAGGCATATTCCATGACAAAAGCAAGGTACATTTAACATCATCAGTCACATTTTCATGACAAAAGCAAGGTACATCATTCAACCCTCAACCCTCACAGGCTGTGCTGCAGGGCAGCAGCACACAGCACAGCTTGTTCAGCTGTTTTAAGCGTGGATCACCTATTCCCCGGGCTCATCCATTCCCTTCCACTGGCTGCGTGTGTAGGAAGTTCATCTCGTGAATCCTAGTGTCTTGGTGTCCACACAGGACCTTTTACAATGTATGTTTTAGGCAAACGAGGGGACTCTTAGGGACTCTTTATCAGGGACTGTAGCGATAGGACAAGGGGTGATGGGTTTAAACTGAAACAGGGGAAGTTCAGGTTAGATATAAGGCAGAAGCTCTTCCCTGTGAGGGTGCTGAGGTGCTGGCACAGGGTGCCCAGAGAAGCTGTGGCTGCCCCATCCCTGGCAGTGTTCAAGGCCAGGTTGGACACAGGGGCTTGGGGCAACCTGCTCTAGTGGAAGGTGTCCCTGCCCGTGGCAGGGGGTTGGAACTGGAGGAGCTTTAGGTTCTTTCTGACCCAAACCAGTCTGCGACTCTATGATTCTATGAAACAAATGTGATCGGGCTCGGCAAAAGGTGAGGCAGCAAAATCGATCTGGGCTGCATTATTTAGGAGGTCAGATAAGATGATAAACCAGTCTGATTTGATGTTAAAAACCTGTTGATCATGCTAGGCTATATGCTGAACTGGAAGGCAAGTGAAACAGTTAATATGTAGAACCATTTCCCTGAGGAAACTTTTGTCTGGGTTTGTTCGTGGCTGCCTTTGAATGCTTCATGTGGTGCTGATAGGTTCCACTTTTGATCTCAAATATGTTATGAAATTTGATGAGAAGTTTCTGGAAATTCCCTGCATCTGTTTTTGACTCCTATTCACTGCAGAAACACATTTCAAAGGAAGATGGCATCGTGCCTCCATTCTAGGGGGGCGGAAGCTGAAGTACAGAGAGATGAGGTGATTGTCCCTCAGCAGCCCTGAAGGAAGATGGAACTTGTCTCTTGGGCTCTGTTTTCACCTCACAAAACCCAGGAGATATTGTAGAACACCCAGGAACAGCATCAAAAGCATACTGGGGACAGGACTCTCGCCACATTCTGGAGTGGCTGCAGAAGGAAGGGATGATCTGCAGGTTGTGCTGGGCCCACGGGAGGAATCCAGGGGTCACAGCTCCAACCAGGAGCTCCCTACCAAGGAGGAGTGGAGCCCATACCCACAGCTGTCTGGCTTCCTAGGATCCTTCTCCTGGCCTCCTCCATCACTATCATCCATGTAGCTGGTCTCAGTGATCACATCTCTGCCCTCTGGCAGCATCCCTTGCCCCAGCACCACGAAGCTCTCAGATAGTGCAGGTTTGTCAGCCATGTCCACTTCACTGTATCCTACTCAGACCATTCCTGCCGTTCCCTTTAAATCAAATCTCTTAATTTCTTTGTTTCAAAGCTAGAGCGAGCAGCCGTGGGCTTGCCAGGACACAGCCTTGCAGGGAGCTTGGAGCAGCAGCAAAATCCCACATTTCCTGACCTCGGTTCTCAGCACAAGAGCCTGATCTTGATTCTTTTCTTTAAATGACATCACGATTAAGAACTGTTGCTGTCCTGAGCCCAATTGTGTCATCTTGAAAGAACCAACATGTACTAATTTTAGCAAATGCATTTTTTACATTACACTCAATGAAGTCAGACATGGAAAAGTTGAAGCTACTTTCACTCAGCTTTACTCTAGGATTTTTACAGTCACTGATAGGACTGAAGACATCATCTGCTACACTTCAGTACAGAAATATAGGAGAGAGGTGTAATAATGTGTAACAGAACTGACACACCAGATTCCCATCTCGATATATTCATAAGGTCCTGATATCACATACTGCCCAGAAGGGCCAGGAGGTAGCCAAGCATTAAAAAGCAAATGTTGAAGTTAACTTTCTAAGTAGCTTTAAACGTTCTCCCTGTGCATTTACATGATTATAATGATGTTAATTAATGAGGATCTCAGACTATTTTCCCATAGGATTGCCACATGCAAGTGCACCAAAAGGAAGAGATGGGATCTTTTTCTCTACCTGGTCAGATGATAATATCTATTATTTATTCCCACAGCTCAGACCAGGCACACAGGAGACATGGCAAAAATTCCTGGCCTGATACTGTGAAAAACTTGTAAATCTCTACTTTGTCAAATACTTTTGACAGAAAATCAATCATGGGCAAATCCTTCCTTTCACTAAACGTAAAATTATGTGCTGTCCTTTTTCCTTTCAAAACAACATTTCAGGAGCTTGAACAAAGATCATAATTTAAAATGAATTAAAGCCCCCTCCAAACCCAAAAGCACATTGTTTAAAGTCAAATTGCATGTTCATGTCAAGCTAAAATGTTCATCAAATCACCCCAGAATTACTCTTCCTATCTCTTCATTTTTCAGTATGTCCAGTGCAGCAAAAAAATCAATTCCTTGTACAGCTCTATTCTAAGCACATCATTAATAATAATAATTAAGTACAAGCATTTTCCCCACTGTGCTTCGCATATTAAAACTGAACCACTTCACAAGCAGTTTATCTTCATGTCAGCCCTGTGAACTAAGGCAAGGCGTTATCCTGGTTTACAGGTGGGGATCTTAAACACTGCAGTTGGCATGAAAACATCTGTGCTCATTTGCAGAGGCTGGCAAGTGGGTTTTTTTCTGTGATATTAACTTTACAGCATTTCACGTGCTTTCCAAAAAGTTTGGGCTCTTGGAGTTTTCTTTGGGTACGATTTGGAGGCTGCAGTGGCCAAACTAAGAGAATTTCTCTAACTTACATTTGTCAGTGAGGCAGCCTTAGCTAAAAGAGCAGTAGTGTTCCTCTCCTAGAGCAATTGTTGCTACAGATAGATCTGTCTAGTGATTGAGAGGGAGTTGGAAGGAAATTCTTCTTTCTTTCAGGGAATACTGAGACAGGGACCCTCCATTTGACTCCAAAAACCTGCAGAAGGGCAGCTGCTTTTTATTGAGGATAATTTCGTGTAGGCTGGCTGGAAGGGTATTTAACCATCCTACTGCTCCTTATGCTTCAGGGCTCTTCCATTGCAGGGTTTTGTGGAGTATGAAGCAATCCAGTTGAGAAACAACAACTGTCCCACTGCTTCTTGTTTCTCAGGGGGCTGATGTGCACCCACTATTCCCTGAAAGAAAGAAGAATTTCCTTCCAACTTCCTCTTCTATCCCTAGCTTGAGCTCTGCTAAGGAATTACATTGGATGCAAACAGCAGAGGTAGGTAAGATGCTTTAGGTATTCAGTTGCCTTCTCCATGCTGCCTGGGACCAGGTAGTAGCAGGAATGATTGCGATGAATGTTATCATGCACAAAAGCAATGCCAAAACACCCAGCCACCCAGCGGGAAAACAGATGGGGAGCTAGACAAACACATACAAGTGTTTGTAACTCCCTGTGGCCAGCAACAAGCATTCGATGGCAGGGAAATAAAGAACTGGTTGGAGGCTTGAATGAGACTTTGAATGAGATCTTGCTGGGCTGCCCGAATCCTGGGGCTTGCTATGCCCTAATCACATGCAGCTGCGCTGCAAAGCCCTGCTCGAGAAAATCAGGGAGGGAGCGAACAGCATCGTGTTCACAGAGGTTTAAAATGCTTCTTAACCCTCTGTGGTGGAATGCAGGCTGAGGGGAAGGTATATTTCCCTCATGTGCCAGTCATTTGTAGGGCTGTGTCCCACTGCTACGCTCAGAGAAAGAGGAGAGCAAATGTACCCAGGAAATGTTCATTAAATGTGTGCTCTGAGATCACTTACGTGTGAATTAACAGAGGAAGTGGGTTGAGCAGGATCATGCCAGAGGTGAGACATGGGATAGTGTCTATTCTAAGCACAAAGAACAGTTTTCTCTAGCCCAGATACCCTAGACCCAAATGAAATCTAACTGGCATTACAAATGCTTTCCAAAAGTAAAGACCTGTGGTTGGTTTAGCACCTGCAAAAGAAACAGTACAACTTCTCCCTTTGTGTAATATCACCTGCTTTGGGCACTTGAAAGCCTGATATTTAAAATATTTGGTGGCCAAAAGTCACAGATTTCTGGAAGCTTCTGCAAATACAACAGAGAGACCCTGTGTGCAGTTTTAGGTGTCGGAATGCTTTTAACTATGCGATGCCCACATAAACAACGTGATGATCACAACATAGGCGTTGGCAAGGATTAAACTAGGCTGGACACAAAGCTAATCGTTTGCCCCAGCAGTTGTCACCAACTTGCTGTGTCCTTGAGAGGGAGAAAAATGTAGTTTGTGGTTGTGCTTTCATTGCTATTCTGCTCCCAGTTTGGCCATTCTTAACCAGGTAAAGTCCACACTTATTTTAACTGAGATGGGTATTGCAGGATCAGGCCAGGGAACTGGTTTTTGTATCTTGTGGAGCTCTGCAGATGTGTTGACAGAGCTGCATTCCTTGCAATGCTCCATTATTGGCTGCCTGTGCAAATGAGCTCTGCCTTTTCCCTGTCAGTCCCCACAAGTTTGCTGCTAATTAGGCTGAGCATCATTCTGACTTCTATAAAGCTTGTAGGGGGTTGATTAGGAAGAGCCCAAAGAACAAAGAAAGGCAGCGGGGACATTTCAAAGCAAGGCAGGAGGAGAAGAGATGACAGTCTCCCCGTCAGCTTGGGGCTTGCCCTGGAATTTCTGCACCTCTGGGAATTGAGCTGATAGCTGCATTTGAACCCTCATCTGCTGGGTGTAAAGAGGTAACTGAGCTCCAAGCCAGATGGTAGGATAATAAGGAGGCATCCTGGGATCCCCGGGTGGGTTGTGCACAGCCGTTTGGGTTCCGTTTGGTGCACAGACTTCTCTGAACCTCTTTGACCTGAAAAGCAGCTGGATTTGGGCTTTCTGAGGAGCCTTCTGGCACGTAGTCTGTCCACGCTGGGGGACTTCCACCTCCTGGCAAAGCTGTGGGTGTGCAGTGGTCCAGAGCAGAGGGAGCTCAGGGAGGAGGAGGCCATGTGTGTTTTATTATAAATTATTTAAAGCAAAGCCATCAGTAATGATTCCGAAAGCAAGAGGCAGAGGAAGGATATTTTTGCATGGAGAAAAAGAGTGGAATTAGACTCAGAGCTGCCATTCAGACAAAGTTCTTTCTTGGAAGAGAGACTTTATATCACCAAATGCTTTTTATTTATTCATTTATTTATAAATGTATTTATTGTGAGAAAATGTTTTTAACTTCAGAGATTTTGTCCTTTGGAGCTGAGGTATCTTTTGACTGTGAAGGTTTTGAGCTGGGTCACTTATCCATCAAGTCTTCTGTCTTTTTGTGTTTCATTAGAGTTGTACCAATTATAGGAAAATAATCAGCAAGAAAAGTGCCTTTTACTTGAAACAATTTTTTTTTTTTTTTTTGCTACTGTTAACACACCATTAAAAAAAAAAAAAAAAGGAGGGGAAAAAAGGAAAAGAATTTAAGTCCCAAATTGAAAATGAATTATTTTCCCCCAACTCCTTTGATGTCAAGTCACTGTTACTAATGCCCTCCTGCCTCCTGCAGCTCCAGCCTAAATTTGGGACAAGCTGAACTGCAAGCGTTCCCTAATGAACCGGCCCAGAGGAGGAATGCTTAGGTGATAATCATGTCTGCATTCAGACGGCTCCCGCTAAACCCAACCTCTCCCCCAGCCCCTCCTTGAAGTGAAAGACTTTTGGCTGAAGAATGCGGTAGGGTTGTCCTCTGCTACTCCCACTCCTCCTGCACCCCTTTCCCCAGCGCAAGGCCCTCCCCCTGTCCAATTTGGTTGAGGCTGTACCTTTTCTTCTCTCCTTCAAGAGTGAGGGTTTTAGTCCCTTCTTTTCTGCCCAGATCTCCACTAAACAAAGGAGCTCTGGGCACATCACCAGTTCCAGGACGTAAAGGTATTTAAACAGTTTCAGACTAAATCCAGAGCTGCATAGCTAAGAGCTGATTTCTTTCTCTTTATCTGCCTAATTGTTTGTCTGCCTAATTGTGTGTTACTGTGTTTTGCACATGATTTTTTTTTTAATGGATTGATTTAATTTGCACACTCAAAAGCATGGGTTGGAAACTTCTGTCCTGTTTCCCTCCAAACTTGCAACTCAGTTTAAACTCTGATGTAGTGATTGATTCTCTCTTTGCTTTGTCAGTGTATTTCTTACAAGGGGCGTTTGATGGAATTTCTCAGAGCTGAAAATAATTTTTGAGCCTTTTTTTTTTTTTTTTTTAAGCTCTCTTTTGATGGTGTAAATGACTTTTCCATACTCTCTTAGTAAGCCTTGTGTGAACGCTCTCGGAGTACGTGCCTGTGTATCGATCATTTGTCATGCTTCTCATTTCTCCGGGAGGAAATGGATGCATCTGGACTTTCTGCAGTTTGAATTTCTGCACAAAGGCTGGGAATCTCCTGAAGTGCAGAACTTTATGCTTCTTTTTATGACCTCCTTTTTCCATCTGTTCTCTACTTCGGGAGCAGAGGAAACTCTCCCTTTTGTCTCGCTGGAGATATTCCTATCCCAGCCTTCAGCAGACAGGCATGTGTAGCGAAGCAGCAGAGCTCTTAGGGCTGCAGGAAGGGCAGTTTCTTTGTCTCTGCCTTTGCTCCCAGCCCTGCCTTTTCCCTTCCCACTCTTTCTCATTCACTGCATTTGAAATATTAGACCTTGAAAAACGCCTGCCCTCGAGAGCAGTGAGATTCCCTGCGGGGGTCTGGGAGCGATGAGGGTTTAGTTCTAAAATCTTTATTATATTTAGTTTATTTATTTTTTTTTTTTTTTTTTTTTTTTTGCTTCAGACACATTTTCTGCCTTTTCTGGGCTGATTTTTTTTCTTTTGCCTGCTTTGGGGCCGGGCTGGAACGGGAAAGTGCTGCAGTGGGAAAGCAAGGGGGACAGTTAGGGGAGGCTCGGGGGCCCTGTCCGTCCCCGCTGGAGCGGGCTCGGAGCCTCCACAGGAGCAGCAGATGATTTTCCACTCTGGGGTGGACTGGGGAGACCCGTGAGGATTCCTCCCTGAAGGAACAAACTGTTGGGGTCTCGAGGTGAGAGATGCTTTCTGCTGGTGAGGAGGAAGGATGGAAGGAAGGGTTCCCCAGCCCCATTTACACAGGCAGAGCTGGGAGGTTTGGGGAAGAGGGGGGAGAAGGGGGTTCAGTGTGTGGGGTCCATTCCTCTGTCATCCATTTTACAGAGCCTTTTTAACCAGCTTTCTTACAGCCTCTCTGGTCTCCCACCCTGAGCCTGGCCATACAGCCCCTCAGCCTGAAGCCATCACCTTGTCACAGGGAGTGTGACAACTCGGGGGGGGTCTGCGTTGTGCCAGGGGCTGTACCCCTTCCCAGGGCTGTTTCCCTCTGCCCCTCAGAGCCCCTCAGACCCATGGCAGCTGTAAGGACTGAACTAAAGCTGCGCCAGAGACCACTGTGCGCTCCTTGTCCCCACGGGCCCCCTGCCATGTCACTGCCCTCAGGGGAGCGGGGCTTGAGCCTTTCGTCTGGGGAAGGGGCCTTGTTCTGCTCAGGGCAGAGGGGCTCTGGGGGCTGAGGACCTGCCCTGGAGTGATTCAGGGCCAGGCTCTGGGTCTGGCCCCTGCCCAACTATGGGCATCTCGATCATGCTATGCTTGCCCCAATGTGTGTCCACAGCCAGAGGTGTGGGGAGTCTCCTTCCTGCCTCTATTGGTCTACTCCATCCCCTCCACAGAGGTTTGAACCCTGTAGCATCCTCCTCCTCATGGCCTCTTGTGCCTGTCCTAGCTCAGCAGCTCTACATCCCTCCAGCATGCCCAACCTTCCTCTTCCTCATCTGTCCCTTCATCCTCCATGGAGATCCAGCTTAGCTTAATGCACTATGTCTTCATGTTCCAGCCACAGCTCATGGTCTTCCATCCCACTGCAGCCCATGATGAGCCTTTCACTTTCCTGGTGTACATATCCCTCTCATGGGTTTACAAGCAGATCACTCCTCTCAGCCAGCCAGAACTATCAGGTATCTGGGAGGTTGTTTTCCAGCAACTGATCTCCATGCCATGGCCTGTCTGGAGTTCGATGCAGTAAAACAGAGCTCTGGGACCTGGGAAGGTGGTCCACGAATAGGATCTGCTCTTTCTTGAAGCTCTCTTGCTTCATAGCATCTCCTGTTGCTCCTCTGAACCAAGGCACTATGCGGAGGTCAGTATCATAACCCACCACCATGGGCAGGCCCAGGACAGATGTGCTTTCGTCACTCTTCATTTCTCCATCAGAAAGGCAGGAAAAGAGATGCAAGGGCAGAACCATGAGTCTTGGAGATCTTCTCTTGATTTCCTCTTTGGGAAAGAAAGGTTTAGTAATGCCGCGGTAGGGAATGAATGTGAGCATGTTGGCTGCATGTACAAGGAGCCAAACTTGATGGGGACTGTATGATCCCACTGTGTTAACTCTGGGGAGGGGCTGCCTGGGGTGATTAATCATTTTAAGACTATGAAGGCCCTTAAGAGCATTCGTGTCTTTCTCTTTCCTCTGTTTTTGCTTCTAGAAAGGGAACGGCAGGACGGCACCTTGGCACTTGGGGGCTGCTGCCGAAACCCATCCTCCACCAAGGCAGCAGGGACCCTCCAGCTGGAACAAGCTTTCGGGGCAGCCAGGGGAATCGAGGAATCTGTGCCATCATGGGGGTATTATGGCTGGCCAGGTTCATGCTGGGATGTACAGCAGTTATGTATGTGGAACAAGCCCAGGGTCAATATGAAGGGGACTTGCAGACAGACAGATTTGCAGGCTACGAGGAAAGACAGCCAGCAAACAGAGTGAGAAGAAGAGGCCAAGACACTTTACGAGGGTAAGTTTAATGTTCTTTTCTATTTTACAAAGCAGAATTTGGAGGCATGTACAGAACTGTCTTTCCTTGAGCTCAGGAAGGAGTCTGCTTTGCAGGCCTATGGTAGGAGGAAAGCTCACGCCACAGGGGACAACCAAGCTGACTCCCACATGAGCAGAGCTGGGTGCTGAGCTCTGCTGCTTTGTTGAAGGGATCACAGCACTTCAGGGCTCAACTGAGGTTATGGCTATGAAGAGAAACCTGCCTGTTTGTGGGAGGGATGCTGTGCATTCAGCTGGAGTGATGGCTGTGGCTGGGCTTTCCAGCATTGCTGGTGGGGATTCTGTCAACCCAGGTTTTGACCCTGGAGTTCCCTTCAGCTCTCTGCTTCCAGTCAATCCTCTGAGCTGTAGTGAGAGGTTATTACCTCTGATAGCTGCTTTTTCATGGTTGTTGCTAACGGGAAGGTCTCACACTCAGTCCCTTGTTGTGCAGCATAGTTGTGGCTTGTGGTCTCATCTATAGACAAATTGGTGTGAGAGCTGGACCCATGAGCGTTTTCCACCTGAGGAGGGAGACAGGGCTCAACTAGAAAATCCTGAGCCTTGTGCTGGAGCTTAGCAGTGTTTGCATGCTCTCAAGATGGTTCCTGGCCCCAGCACTGATTCTGGGTTATTTTAAGTCTGTCTGGCTGTAGTTCTTGGAAAGTGTTCCTGTGTCAGTGGGCAGAATCGGAGCAGAACGTGATACACGCGCGAAGCCTGGGCCGTGCCAGAGTCCTCCGGCACTTGCTGGGGAATTGCTTCTTGAATGGGCTGGAGTGCTGAGCTTTCAGCCCAGACAGTCAAATGTGCTGTGTTTGGGCTGGAGCTGGAACACAGAGTCTGGCCGTCGAGCTGCCGGGGCAGGGCTGGCGGCATCTGCTCTTGGAATCCAAACGTGCGTGTCCACTCCCTCCTGCTGCAGTGGATTCGGGAGCGATGGACAGCGGGTGTCCTGGGGGTTTGGTCCTCTCAAAACTAGCTACCCAAAGCTCCCTCGCAGGGTAGGAACACCCTGTGTCTCCCCCAGTATGACCTGCAAGTGCTTGCATTGTTCTCTTCTCTCGGAGTCCATCAGATAAAACCTCCCAAATCTTTATGGCTAACTGGGATGAGGCTATTTCTTGAAAAGGATGGGATGGCAGGCTACCAGATCCAGAGATTCTTGTTCAGCCTGGGTGCCTGGGGCTGTATGTGATTGATTGCTGTGCTCATAGTGGGGTTAGAAAGCATTGGACGGAGTTGTGTGCATGGGTAATGCTGTCTCACACAGCCCTGTGAAGAGAAAAGAAGGGCAGAGCAAGGACATGAGTTTTTCCATTCCCTATGGGCCCAGAAGGGAGGTCACTGGTTGTCCAGTGGTCTTACGGCACTCGGTGTCTTAGCTGACCAAATCCTGTTTTCAGAAAATGATTTACAGCTTAAATTCTTTTGACTTTTGGTGAATCTAAAAGGTCCAAATCCCAAGTGCATTTTAAAAATGAAGCCCAGTTTTCCAAGTTAGAAATTGCTCCTGAAAACCCTTCTGTACTTTAAAGCCTCAGACATGGAGCAGCGTGTAAGTAAAGCAATACCAAATTATTGGCTGTGTAAGTTCCTAGTGGCCACACAGTAAGTTTGAGGCAGGATCAGAGCTGGGCCTGAAGTGTCTGCCTCCCAGTGCCCTGCAGAGAGCTGAGGACCACACTGCTGCCTCCTTCATGTTCTCTTCTACTTTCCTCATGCCCTCTGAAGCAATTGCTGCAGGAAAAGAAACAAAAACCCCACTGGGATAAGTGCAAGGTCTGTTTGAGGAAGTCTGTGCAACTCTAATGTGAGGCAACTGAAGGATCATTGTTTCTTGGCCCTTAGGAGAGCAGTCTTGTTTCAAGGGAGGCAATTGTGGTGGGCAACACAGTGGAAGCTGACAAAAGTCAGCGTGGCTGGAGCTTCTGCCCCAGGGGCTTCCCATGCTCTGTGTCAAGTGACCCTGGCAGTCTCCTAGGTTTTGTGTCCAAATCTCTGCATCAGGATTTCCAGCCCTTCAGCAATCTCTCTCCAAAATCTCTCTTTTACAAGCAGACAACACCACTTGAGATGAGAACTCTATTGAAGAGTGATGTTTTAAATAATGTTCTACTTGGCATAGAAAGAAGCTACAGATGTCACCAGCTGCGATGCTGTAGATGGGTCTGGCAGCCAGTGAAACCCCGTCTCCTGCAGAGCCACAGACCCAGATTCCCCAAACAGCACCAGTCCCTTGTCCTTGTGCTTTGGCTTGAAACAATTCTGGAGAGTTGCAGCTTTGGATCAGCATCTCCCCTGGCCTGAGTTTTGCTGCCTTAAGGTATCAGGATTCTTTGCTGCTGTGAAATTGAACAGAGTTTGATACACTTTGGTGGAAATCAGAGAAGTCATCATTTAAGGTTTGCTTCATTCACAGACTAGCAGTGCAGTAGCAAAAGAAATGAATGGACAGTGAGTTTTCTTGGTGCAGCTTTGAATGTAAAGGAAGGTTAGGGTTGCCTTTGGAAATTTGGTGTTATTTTACAGTGTAGGCACGCAGGTGGCTTATGTGATTTGTGGAATCATCTATTCTAATGCTACACCTCTGAACACCCAACACGTTTATCTGTGGTGTCTATTTTAATAGTTTGACATCATGCCATGTATTTGCTTTGGCATTTGCTTTCAAAGACCCGCAGGTTTCTTCTGTTAGAGACTAATTTCAATCCAACGTTTATCTGGAATAGCTTCAGTTCTGAGACTTTCTTTAGTTCTGAAGGTTGCATGGAAGGAATTTAAGTAGAACTGGAATTAAACTATAGCAAAGCTTAGCTGCATCACATGGGCCTGAAGTGGCAGGTTCCCTGGTGAGCCCTGGGCCACCATCCTGAACATTCTGGTTTCTGTGAGGATGTTCAGAAGTTTGTGTATCGGTTCTGAATGGAATGAAATGGATAACCAGATTTTGAGGATTTGCTGGTTAGATCTATTAATGAAGCAGCTCAGAGTCCTTTCTTCTGCTCCCTCTTCTCCTTTGTGGAAACCTTCTGCCTGGGGCTTCTGGAGCCCTGCCCTGTTCCTTCAAATAACTTGTTCTCCCAACACAAATTAATAAGGGTTTTCCTTTCATATGCTGTGCTTGAGACCTTCTGTCCTGCCAGGTTTCAAAGCCTTTTACAATGTTAACATGCCATTCTCAGGTCATGGTCCATGGCAGAAACATTTTTGCTCCCAAAAGAACTATGGCAGCTACTTTAAAGGACTCACAGGGCAGTTGCCTATCTTGACAAGCTCTAACATTTATTCACCTGTGTGCCTCCTTTTTTCTTGGGTGGGTGAAACCATAGATTCCCTCCACCTCTAAATTGTGTTAGATCACAATTAGGGCAAGAAAATAGAATCTCGCCAGAACTGCACAGAGAAATGTGACCCAGATGTCTTTATAGGGAGACTTTTGCCAACTCTAGAAGAAGCAAATACTCAAACACATTTGGTGCCCCTTCCTTCACTTTCTCTTAAATATCTTCTACACTTCCTCTGGTTCCTCAGGGAAGTCTTGAGTGAGGCCAGGCAGCACAGGGTATCTGTTCTCTGTTGATGGCAAGTTACTCTGTGTAAAATCTTAATCAATCAGTAATAGAAGTACAGAGAATCATTGAATATCATAAAGCTTGTAGGGAGAAACTGCTCTCTAGCAACTCTGTGACCAACACAAGGTTTCCTTGCTAATGTCTGGAGTGAACTGGGAAGCTGTAGATGCCTTATTGGTAAATGAGGCTTCAGCAATGCAGGAGGAAAGATTGTATAGGTTTCTGCTGGAAACATTTCTTTGGAGCTCTGTTCCCATCCCAGTCTCCTTTACTAAAGGGAGAAGTATGAAATAAATGCAAAACAAACAAGTCTGTTATTCACCAATGCTTTTACAAATAACAATTAATAACGTGGAGCAATAAATCACAGCCAAAGCCATGATTTAATCTGTCCTTAAACTCATTAAAGTAGAGGCAATTTAAAATGACCGTCTCCTGAAAGGACTAGCACTGACAAATCCATTTATGAGGCAGGATTTGAATGGGATTATTAGTTTAATGAACTATTGAACAGTTTCCAAGAGCAAGAATGTGTTTAACAAAGGGGAAAGAAAAGATGATTAGTCTGCAGCCAGCTGAGCTGTTTGCTGGCAGAATGATTTCCTGTAAGTTCATGGCTGCGTGTTCTTTCAAGTAAGAAGAAAGGCTCAGCTACAGCCTGACTTTAAACACAACTAATTATGTCAGGCCCATTAATTATGAAATGGCCACTGCAATTGAGAAGATGGATGAAGAGAGGCTGCTGGGGGAGGGCATTGGTTGTACCTCTTCTGTTGCTCTGACTTAGACAGAGATGTCTAAATTAATTGTGGGGAACGGAATATGAGGAGTTTCTAAGCTGCTCTCCTGTAGGTTTTTGACACTTCCTTGTTTTCCAACTTGACATGGGGGAATGGAGAGCAAAGGCAGGTTGCAACTGCACAACAGCACTAAAGAGGAGTTGCTAAGAGGTAAATGAGCTCTTCATCCACCACCCTAAGCTTGGGAGTGTAGATCAGTGGAGAGGGAGAGCCACAGGCTTATTCTGGGCCACATGGCACCAGTTTAAACGGGAGCTTATGCTGGGATGCTCATGGAATCATAGAATGGTTTGGGTTGGAAAGGACCTTAAAGCTCATGCAGCTCCAACCCCCTGCCACAGGCAAGGACACCTTCCACTAGAGCAGGTTGCTCCAAGCCCCTGTGTCCAACCTGGCCTTGAACACTGCCAGGGATGGGGCATGATATTCAATGTCAAGGGAAGTTGGACATAGAGATGAGCTTCACCACTTTAGTAGTTTACTCCAAGAAGTGTCCAGGGAGCAGATGATTCCCAGCAGTGTTTTACTCCAACTCCATCCCTGACATTGCAGTTCCACAAGCATCTTAGTGCACGAATTATGAAAGGGTTTTTTTTTTGGTCCAGCAGCAGTTGTAATTTTCTTCACTCTTGCTTTAGGTTTATTGGAAACATGTGCCTTTAAAAAGAGCTGATGCCCAAAACACAACCAGCAGTGTCAGATGTTTCATGATTCAGGCCCTGATTTTGCCTCTGCCAAGTTTAAGTGTAGTGTTTTAGTTGACTTCGTTGAAAGGAAAAAGCCCTAAGTGGGAGTCAGCAGATCTTTTCTGCAGTGTTACATCTCTGCTACTACTGTAAATCTAGTGAGAGGTATTGATTGTCACACAGTTGAAGTCCTTTAAATGTGAAAATTCAGCTTTCATTCCTTAGAAAAAAGTTGATTTCTTGACCTCAAACGTGTAGGAAACTTGCTTGAAAATGAAATCCTGTTTAGAGCAAGAACCAAGGTGCTACTAAGAGGCAGTAGAAGCTAAAATATCCCATTGCTTAACTTAATCCTATGGTTTAGGCAACCAGACACTCTCATAGTGATTGTGTGGGTTGTTTGTGAAAAAGAGCCAGTAACTATGGTGATTTAAATGCTTAAAAAAGCAAATCTGTGGGGCATATCACTAACTACAACTGAAACAAGAACCGTGTGTAGCCAAAGAGTAACAACATCACTCCAGTACTTAGGAAAATTATCTGAAATGGACCATGCTGCTTGTGGTTGCCCACATGTCATTGCAGTTGGATTAGGTGATCACTGTAGGGCCCTTCCAACAGAAATACTCTCTTCTATTCCATTCTAAATACTGGTTTTCTTACAAGACAGTGAAACAAATGTTCATGCATGCTCTGAAGACTCCATCTGCAAGGAGAGAGCTTTAGGGCATCTCCAATTAGAAATGATGAGGAAGAACATGGCAGGGAAGAGCATGGTCAAACTGTAGCAAATCCTTCTTGCCTTCCCCCATCACATTCCTGCCCTGGGCAGGATGTGGATCTCTGTGCTCCAAGGCTTGCTAAAGCCAAATTTAGAGTGAGAGTACGTCACTTCAGTAAAGGTGCAACTGGAGCTTCCAGCACTGTGATTCAGTTGTCTCTTGAGCATATTTTGGTTGCTTCCAGGTCCACCCACTCCAGGCATGTAAACCTTTATTCATAAAGCTAGAGCTGAAATACTACAAGCAATAGAAGGAACAAAATGAAGGCAGCAGATGGAAACTGCTGACTGAAGACTCTTGTTCCTAAATTTTCCTTGTGCCTTGATTTACATTGTGAAATGGTTGATCTTGGACTTCTGGCCTAGGCTGGTTTCTCTTGTTCTTGGCAGGAAACATGAAGGCGAGTTTGGCATGGCAAGGGGTTATCTATCTGGTGTAGAATTGAATAGGTTATATGGGTTTTGTTGGATGCTTTAAGAATTGTGCTTGAAGTTTTGATTGATTTCAGAATTTAAGGGGGAGGGGAAAAGATGGGAGAGTTGGTAATGCTGCTTTCCAAAGGGAGGTGTTAACCAGTTCCTGTAAATCTGCTTTCTGCTCTGAATTATGGTAGGAAATTCAACCCTGGCCGCAGAGACGGGAGAAGTACCATCAAACATTAAAAAGGCTCATTTAATGCTGTTTCAATTCAAGACAAAGAGAATTTAATATGTATTAGAACTAGAAATGTAATAACCATCTGGAAAGCATAATTTAATTTCTCCCCATTTTCTAATAATATAGAAATGAAACCAGTAAGCACCCGAGTGACTTTATTTGAAACTATAATTGCTCAGTTAAAAGGTGTGTATTTTGACATCATGCATTGTCCTGGTTAACTAAAGAAAGTGGTAAAGTAGATGTCTATTAGGTGACTCTCTTTAGCTTCAGATCCTCTATTTTCTAGGAAAAAATAACTAAAACATAAAACCTGAGATTAAAATAACTGTTTAAATCAAGATTTCCTTGTCTGTTAACTTAAATAACCAGGAAAAAATAGACTCTGTTCGCTTAAACCAATCTCTCTTGTCTAAAGCCCCTCCTAGGCTCTGGGAGTAGGAGCAGGCAGTGGTGTACTCTTCTACCTCTTCCTAGTTTCCTTAAGGAGAGCCACAGTGGAGGATCAACAGCTGAATTCAGATGCTTGAAGGGCTCAGCTTTCTTTGAGCATCTTATGTCAAGGTCTTCTGAGTCCCAGCTACTCGGTCTGGGCTCAAGCACAGATCAGGGCAGGAGAGATGAGAAGTGCTCAGTAATGCGACCAGGGTTTGCTCAGGAGGGAGCTGTGCACCAGTTCCCATCACCTCTATCCCTGGGGATGGAGGTAGCGGTGCTCCAGGGGCCAGGGAATGTAAAGGGTCTCCAGCAGGAATGTGAGAGACACCGTAAATCTGGGGCTTTGGTGAGATCAGAGAGACAGGTTTGTGTTGCCACAGATGTGTTACTGAGTTGAGTATTGCAGGTACTGCTGAGAGTCTTAAAGTGATCCATAGCTCAGCAAACAACTTCAGGATGTGCTCAATTCTGAATACTTTTGGGTTTGCAATATTACCCAGCAAAATAGCTGCTGGCAGTCTTAAGGTTTGTGGCTTTTACTGGTGGTAACAGGAAGTTGGCATCTCTGCACCTTTAAAATAGAGCTCTTAGAACCAAAACTAATTGAAATCACTGGGACATGAACTCATTCCTGAAAGCTAAACAGATGCTGGGCTGCTTTGCAGAACAAGAGGATGATGTTTCAAGTGGGAGGAATTAAGCACCTCCTTTGCAGGACTGAGTTAATATCCTTACATTAAACAGGGAACAGGATAGGAACAGCTGCCTTCTGCAGTGGAATTACTCTACTTTCTCATTAGCAAATAACTTATTACACTGTGTATATTGCTTGAACACACATAGACCTGGGGGAGTAAGCAGTGAACATGCGCATAGTGCGGTCCTAGACTTGTAAAACTGATAAATCATAAAATCATAGAATGGTTTGGGTTGGAAAGGACCTTAAGATCTTCCAGTTCCAGCCCCCTGCCATGGGCAAAGACACCTCACACTAGACCATGTCTCCCAAGGCTCTGTCCAACCTGGCCTTGAATGCTGCCAGGGATGGAGCATTTACCACTTCTTTGGGCAGCCTCTGCCAGTGACTATGTTCGTGGGTCTATATATATTCATATAGTGTCTATGTTTATAGACATTCATTTTATTTGACTCTTTGCACAGGCAGGTATTTCATGATAAGAGGAGGACTGGGGTGAGGGGACAAGTAATCTAAAAAGAAGCTTCCATGTCTCTTCTCTAAAATAGCTCCTCTGTGGGTAGCAGCCAGCCCTCCTTTTTGCAGCGTCAAACCAGAAATCCTCCCTAGCCTGATGTTAGCTAGGTTTTCACTGAGTTGGTGAATTTATAGCAAAGGGTACCTCTGAAGGACTTGGGGAAATCTAGAGCAGTATTTGGGCTGATGTTTGTTCCTAAAGCTGAACAAGTAGAAGTGTATTGAGAATTGGCTAAGTCTTTTGCTGAATGGTTTGATTTCCCCATAAATATTTCAAAGCTGAAACTTGAGGACAGAAAAAACCCTGCGAATGAGGTAAGGGACAGGGAAGGTGGTGACTAGAAACATGCCAAGGGGTTTCCAGCCATCCCATATAAGTTGTCAGAACTGCTGCACCCAAAACTGGATGTACTTGCACAGTAGAAGAGAGATTTTCACGTTTCTCAAGATACCCAGAGAATACAAAGAGAGGACAAGAAAAATTGAGAAGGCTGGGCAAGCTTCACGGGTTTCTAACATTAGGAGGTCGTGAAGTGGGGGGGAAATAACTCCCCTGGACCTGCTGGCCGTGCTTCTCCTAATCTAGTCTAGGATGTGGTCTGCTGCTGTTGTGAATTTCTCCTCTGATGAATCTGTCCCACTTATTTCGATGACCAGTATCATGGATGAAGTCTCCTATCTCTTGATCATTGGGTTTGTGGTGGAATAGTTGATCTGAAGTGCTTCTCATCCTGAAACCACCAGGTGTTGATCCCATGTGCTGGTGGGAAAGTTGCTGCACGCCCTTTCATACAACACTGGGCTCCAGCCCTGCACAGTTGTACTTTGGCAGGGCAGGAGGGTAGTTTGTACTGAGTGTTTTGCTTGAAACACTTAGAGAGAAAGGAATTTGTGCTTGGTCACTTGCCCGACTTGCATCTGGGGCCTGGTGCAAGTGCAAGCCATGCTTTTCTCAACAGAGTCTTAGCTTACAAAAAAGCAGCATTTTGCATTTCAGTGAGCACCTACTCTGTAACTTTGACTTGTCCTCATCAAGGCAGCAGAGAAGACCTGCAAGAGATGTCAAGTGTTGGCATCTCTGCCCTTACCAAGAAACTTGGACTGGTCCAGAAAACTGTAGCTTAGAGCTGAAGGACCCTCTTAGCTCAGATTCCTTTTCCTATTGAACAGAGAATACCTTGGAAAGCAGTGCTCAGGAGAGAGAGTCACAGCACTGAGGACCTGTTTTCATCCAGCAGGAAGATGTTTTAGGTTGTATCAAGGAGGGAAATATTTGAATGTCTATGATAAACAAGGGAAAGTGTTCCCATGCACTGGCAGCAGATACCCAGACCAAACTTTTCCGGGCAGACACAAAGAAAGCAATGAGCTGGGAGAACATTTGCTGGACCACTGAGCTGAACCAAAGCAGACTAGGGTCACGGCTCAGGGTGTCCTCAGTCACTGGACAAGGGTTTCCACTTGGTGAGAAGGACAGGAAATTGGCCCAAAGTAATGAATTATAGTGGTTGGTTTTTTTCCCCTGAATTAATGTGTTGAATTGACCTGGATGAGGCCAATAAGAAGGAGAACATGAGCAGCTATAGGAGCAATAACTGTGCAGATCACAGCATCTCTGAGAATTACCCCAGCCCTGGCAATCCACCAATTTTCATTCCCTTCTGTCTTCCTTTAATTTAAGGAATGAAAATACCAGTTTTGAAGGCCAGTGACAACTGAGGTACGCTGATTGCTCATGACAGGGGAGACAAACCCTGGGCTGCTGATCCTGCTGTCTGGAAAGCACACACTACAGCAGCCATGGGTTCATTAGCTGTGCATCTTGCTGGGTGGCAGGCCACTGCAGTTATCACACAAAATAGAGCTTTCTGAAGGTTTTGAGAGTTCATCCTAGCTGGATATCCTTTTTCTCGTGGCTGGAGGAGTGGACAAAAACCTGTGTGCATGTGCTGATGTTGAGGATGTAGCTGTGGGTGAGTGGGAAGCTCAGGGTGACTTTGACAGCACTGGTGAGGCTGCATCTCGAATCCTGTGTTCGGTTCTGGGCTCTGTGCTGCAAGAGAGACATTGAGGTGCTGGAGCGGGGCCAGAGAAGGGCACCGGAGCTGGTGCAGGGCCTGGAGCACAAGTGTGATGAGGAACGGCTGAGGGACCTGGGGGGTTTAGTCTGGAGAAGAGAAGGCTCAGGGGGGACCTTATCGCTCTCTGCAACTGCCTGACAGGAGGCTGGAGCCAGGAGGGGGCTGGTCTCTGCTCCCGAGGAACAAGGGATGGGACAAGAGGAAATGGCCTCAAGCTGCACCAGGAGAGGTTTAGATGGAGATTGGGAACAATTCCTTCCCCAAAGGGTGCTCAGGCATTGGAACAGGCTGCCCAGGGCAGTGCTGGAGTCACCGGCCCTGCCAAGTGTTCACAAACAGTGTAGATGAGGCCCTCAGTGCCATGGGTTAGTGGTGGCCTTGGCAGTGCTGGGGAACGGTTGGACTTGATGCTCTTAAGGGTCTTTTCCAACCTGGTTGATTCTATAATTCTGTGACTTAGTTTTTGGCTACCGTCTGTGTCTGCAAAGTGTTCTCAGCCTGGACTTCTCATTCTGTGCTGTCTGCCCTCTCCTACCTTTAACAATGAATTCTTCTGGGGTCACACTGGGCATTTGACAATAACTGGCAGGACTGAGTCCTTTTTGGCTGCTTGCTCAGCCAGTGAGCAACAGCTCAGTGCTCCAGGCTGTCTTTCCCAGGCTGCTAACAGCAACAGCCAGATGCTGCTTGTGTTCTGGCCCCACAGGCGGGCTGGCACCCTGTGCCTGAGGCAGTCCTGTGGTATGGATTGCCTCCCAATCCTTGCTTATGCCTCCAACCCCATTGTGGATGTGGGAGACAGGCTTCCCTTGCTAATAGCCATGTCTTTCCACATCACATGGCCACAACTTTGCTTTGCTCCAGTGGTTATTTTTTTCTCTTGGCATCTCCCCATTCTCAGATGGAACCACTGCCAGCAGGCAGCATTTGGTGCCATCAATTGAAATTCATGCTTACTTTGTCCCTGCTTATCTCTATAATCCTATTGTTTATTTAAAGAGGACAAAGAAGATGCTACGGCCAACACTGCTTTTCCCTCTGTCCTTTCTTAGCATCACCCTTTTAGCTGTATTCACATTTGTGAAAATAGTTCTCTTTAGCAGCTGAGCTCTTCCAGCCTTTTCTTAGGTGGCATAGAAGGTGATAAGGGAAGATCTGCCTCGTCTTGCAGGTCTATTTTTGCACCAGCTGAACCATGGGGCTGCACCAGCAGTGCAGCTCTTATCTCCATGGCTCTAACACCCAAAATAGAAGTCACACGGGCACTAGCACCATCTCAGCAGTACAACTGTGTCTCTCCAGGGCTGTACCGTGTCTGGATAAGACCCCCTTGCTACTCTGGCTAGCAAGGAGGCAAAGCTGAGTACCAGTCGAGTAAAAAAAGCCCTCTTGGTTTTTTATTTAGGCCTGGTATGAAGTTTCTTGCTAGTTATGAAATGTCTGTGGATTTTGATTATCAGCAATAATCAGAAAGTTATGGGCAAGTTTATGGAATTGGAATTGTTTTTCCTCTAGCCTTGACATTCTCATATCCGAGGAGGACTTCACCACAAACTATGGTCGCAGTTTGCTGTTTAACAACTAAATGACATGCCTTTTATCTACACCTTCTTGCTGATGGGAACGTGGGCTTCCAGCTTGTTTTTCCCAGGATTGAGATAACTGCTATTAATTTCCAAAAGCAATTTTGACACAACTTTGCTAAATGTTATATGTCTTTTCTCACAAACCAGTATTCTCCTCACTGAGTTATTGCTTTGGAATCTAATTTCATTCTCCCTCTAGGTCCTTTCTGTGACACCATTAATTTCAACCCATTCAAAATGGATTCTCCCCATGTTTTGTTTTGAAACTCTGCTAATTTTTAGCATATGCTTGTAAAGGTTCAGTTTTGGAGGAACAATTGTGGTCTGGTAGTTTAGCTTACTGTGTAACAGGGTGCCCAGGGCCTCCCCCAGGATCCCTGCACAGAGCTTGGTGAAATCCTTGGCTGCTGGTCTTGTAGGAAAAGATGGTTCTTGCCACCACAGTTAAAAATACCTACCTCAGTATCAGTTTCATTCAACTTCCACTTTTCATCTGTTGTAGTCTATGGGATTGATGTCAGATACATCTTCCTTCAATGACTTTGACAAAAAAGCCTTTTAGTCTTTTGCCTGATGAAATGTCTATATAACTGTATGAAGGTTAACGGTACCTTCCTTGCATGGCTCTTCACATCCACATGTTGAAAGGGGGAACCAGCAAACAGCTTCAGGTGGAAGTTAAACTGCATTATTTGGTGCCTGGCTGAGTTCTCTGGGCTGCCTACACATTGCATGAGGAGTCCTGCATCAAAAAAAGATCATCCATCCGTCCTGCATGCTGGGAACTTGAGGGATGCAACTTGGGCTTTACAGGACGTCCCTCTGCTCAGACAACTTCTCTTCCCAGTTCATGCCAACCACAGACATATGTCTACTTGTAACCAAAGATTTATGCTTGAATACCAGTGGCAGTACTAGTTGTGCTTTATCCAACCTAATACAACCAGGAACTGCAATCCTTATCTGCAGGGAACCTTCATCCATACCACAGAAGCAGCTCTGCATTCAAGGTCTCCTTTTAACCTAAGTGCAGGAAAAGCAGCAGGGACCCAGGCTTTTGGAAAATATAGGTGCTTTTAAAATCCAAATATAGATTCACTCTCTACCTCCAACCATAGCACTGAGTTATTGTAGCAGTGCCCCTGGTTCTGTGTTAGTAGGACTGGTGAAGGAGGCCACACAGCACCGGGCAGAAGCAGGTCAGATGGAGAAAGAGGTGCCACAGTTTCTATACAGGTCACTGTGTGCTCTGGGAACATCAGGACTGGGAAGCAGAGCAGCACAGCAAGTCATCCCACACAGTCTGTGCTGCTCAGGGATCTTCATCTGCCATGAAGAGTAGAAGCTGAGATGGCTTTTACATGGGAACATCATTCATTGCTCAGTAGAGGGTTCCTCAGAGTTTGCTCTCAGTCCAGCTCAGTGTTTTTTGTCATTAATGCAAGCACTGCCCAGTTCCTGTTTCCATGGGAAAGCATTCTACTTCTTCCACGTTGGAAAGATCCTGCAGTGGATCTGCTGCACAGCTGCTGTGTCTGCTGTGCATCTGCAAGCATCTGCACACATCTGCACATGTGCTGCACTTCTGCTGTGCCCTGTCCGTGTGACTGCTGCACGCTGTGTTCATGCTACATGTGCTGTGCATCCCGTGTGTATCTGCTGCATCTCTGCTCTCTTTGCCATGTTTTCTGCACATGTGTTGTATGGATGCTTCCTCCTGGCTCCATGTCTTCTGTGTGTCTTCTGTGTATCTCCTGTGCATCTACTGCAATCATGCTGAAGGTGGAAGACTTGTCTGTGGCTGGGTAACGGATTGAGGCTGTTCTGGGATCCACTACTCTCCACAGCCAATCTGCTGCCCTAAAGCACTACAAGTTCTTGATGAAGTCCAGGCTGGAATTTGGTAGTTGAGCCCCACAGGGTGCTGCTGAGACTGAATGTCGTGCCCAGGGTGCACAGCTGTCCCAGCACCCTCTGCCTTCCTGCTCCTGGCTCCCTGCAGGAGCTTGGGAATGGCATTCAGTGGAAGAAAACCTTCAGAACCTCCCCACCAGTCAGATTTCCGGGCAGAAACAAAGGCAAGTACAGGAAAACAGACTAATGGGACAGCTCCCACAACAGAGACCTCAGGACCTGAGGAAGGACAAGCAAGACAAGTTCTGCAGTAAGCACTTCATGACATGGGAGGGAAGTGGAAACATCCATGGTTCTGCACAGGCAATGGTTGGGATGTTGGTTTTAAGGAATGGAGGGAAGCTGGGACAGTACTTACCTTATGGATATTCCTTGCTGGTGGCAGAATAACAGGGAATTAGAAAGAGATTGTTCCATGGAAAATGAAATGAATTTGCTGATTTAGCTGAGGATCAGGGATGAATCAACCCATTTTCAGAAGTAGAAAAACCCAAACAACCAACCAAAAAAGCCAAATCAACCAATGCTTTTGGAGTTTTAAAAATCAAATGTTGCTCCAGCCTGCCTAATCCATAAATTTGGTCCCATGCACCATGTAGCTCAAGCCATTTCTACAGGTAGCTGTGATATGCAGATAATTGTGGAGGTGTATTTCACAATGAAATGAATTACAGTGAATATGGAATTGGAATCCCAGCAGAGTTGAAGTTGGAAGGGATCTCTGGAGGTCATCTGGTCCTTGCTCAAGCAGGATCACCTAGAGCTGGTGGCCTGGGACCATCTCCAGAAAGCTTTTGAGTATCTCCAAAGATAGAGACTCCAAACCCTCTCTGGGCAACCTGTTGTTCAGTCACTCAGTCACAGATTCCTGCCCTTTTTGCTATGTGACATTGGTTAAACCATCCAACAAACAAATGAAGACAGAGAAAGCCTTGGGCAGTCTGTCTCACGGACAGGTTAGAGTATGCAAAAACATGTTATTTGCAGAGTCACAAAGGAAGAGCAGGACCTTGTCTTCCTTACACATAAAGTGCACTGCTAAGCTATGCTCACGAGGGACAGATGTCCTCCTCCTGTTCAGGTTATCAAGACGTTCACTTGCATGTGGTCTCTAGGGTTGTCTGGTATCTAGGTCTCTCATCCCACATGGAAATGCAGGTCTCCAGCTGTTATAGAAGCATGGAATGGTTTGGGTTGGAAGGGACCTTAAAGCTCATCCAGTTCCAACCTTCTGCCACGGGCAGGGACACCTTCCACTAGACCAGGTTGCTCAAGTCATTGACGAACTGATACGGACTCAGTTTAGACTGATGGTGTCTAACCTTGTGGGTATGGTCCCATGCCGCGGCGTCATGTCAGGGTCGACCTGGCTTTCCTTCAGTTCCTCACTCCTCCATATAGTCCTAAGAGAGTCACTGTAAGCTCAGAGCCCCAAAACATTCTGCACAGGGAGCTCAGAAGTCAGTTATTAACATAATGTATGGTGCTTCCTTTGGTGGGAAGCAAACGTGGCTTGTTCAAGCTCACAGTGAGGGAATGGGGTTTGGCAGAGAAATGTCCCACCAGAAGCTGTTTAACTGCTCTCCCACAGCGATGATACATGCTGAATTTATCCAATGCACTGCACAGAAACAGAGGGGAAAAAAAAAAAGATTGTTTTTAATTTTCAGACCCAATGTCTGTGGCTCGAGGTTCCATTCCTACTGCTGCCCCGGCTGGAAAACGCTGCCTGGAGGGAACCAGTGCATTGTCCGTGAGTATCCATTTTCCTGTTAAGGGCACCAAGGGAGCTAAATGCCATGTGGGAGGGAATGCATATCTCACACTTGAGCAGATGACACAACATTTCATAACCCACTGGTGCAGGAGCACCATTGCTGGGAGTTCTCATCTCTGTGATGAGATTAAACCAGGGTGGTTGCAACTGGTGCTACTTAGTGCCTGGCCTTTTATCTTCTGCCATGTTGCCACTGTGTTCCTTGTTGCTTCACAGTTTGTGTGCCTGCTTTAGAAGATTAGCCTCAAAGGAAAGCTGTTGGTGACTCCTGAGAAAGTCATTTTATTGCTGCTCGTTTAGATGCAATAATTCAGTTGGTTGCTAGAACAACAGCTAGATGCTGATATTGCAAATGTGATGTCATGGGACAGCATCTACAAGCAGGAATCTGCACCTTGGCCGTCCAAAGCAAGTTGCTGATTTAGATAAATCACACCTCTTTTGGAGTGGAGCATTATTGGATGCTCAAGTGCTGATAGACACCTATAAAATCCAACAAGGGGCTGATGTTCTTCATTTCTGTAGGCTAAAGGCATGAGCTATAGGGAGATGAAAGAGCCTGCCCTTAGGAGGATGGGAAATGCAAGTCAGCTCAGGAGTAAATGAATGAGATTCTCACTGGAGACCATAGGGGTGATTTTACCTGCATTCAGTCATGCTTCATACTGAAACACAGTAAACACACAATGTCCTGGAGGTATTAACAATAACCTGGACATACAAAATAGCAGATAGCACTATGGGATGCTCGTATCTCCCAGTATTTTAGCTTTCTGAATAAATCTTCTGCATTAGATCACACTTGGAATTGTATTTAATGTCCTTTTCCAAAACTTTCTGAAAGTAGTTGGCAGTGGGAGGAAAACAACAGGCTCCTCTAGTGGGATCTCCCAACAAATACAGGTCCCATATTTCAGAAGCAATTCCATCTTCAGAGTCAAAAACTCAGTCCCTCTGGGAGAGAAACACCTTGTGCTTCCTAATATAGAGCTATCTGGACAAAAGGTACAAAACTGAGCCCAGAGCTGCAGATACTCTCCTCTCAAATGAAATGGTGTCTGTTGTGTTATGAGTGATCACAAAATGGTTTGGTTTGGAAGGGACCTTAAAGCTCATCCAGTTCCAATCTGGATGTCCCACGGGCAGGGATATCTTCCACTAGAGCAGGTTGCTCAAAGCTCCATCCAGCATGGCCTGTGATGGGGACAGTTGCTGTATCCTGCACATAATGATTAGCCAGTCCCAGAGAATGGCATTTTATGCACTCAAAACAGAAGGGCAATGAAGAAGCCTTGTATCTCAGGAGTTAAATGCATCCAACTTCACCCCAGGTGATGGTAAGACATGAAGTTCTGCGCCCTCTGCTTTCTCCTAAGAGACAGGTAAACTCACATAATCCTCCTCACCATCCTTGGGACACGGGATGCTCTGCCAAGGATACAGGGCGTGAGTTGGATGCTGGCTGCAGCGAAGGGTTAAGGAACTCCCAGCCAAAGAGCTGCTCCGTGGCATGTGGGGTTAGCGACACTCAGGGCTGTCTGCTGACTTTTCTCATAACTAAACCATGCCATCTGGGCTGCAGGTCCTCAGGGGACTCTGGCTTGTAATTGTATTTATAAAACACACAGAGATGAGATACTTTCATGGGGCTCTAATAAAGGTTGTGCTTACACAGGTGGAACAATACTGCCAGCTATGCTCTTGGCTCCCATGGCACAGGAAAGGGAAGAGATTAGCAGGGGTCCCAGGCAAGAAGGGATGGGGATTGATATGAAGGCATCCTGCTGATGCATCTCTGGCTGACTCAGGCTCAGCCCCTCATTCCACAGGAGATGCATATCGGTAACAGTTCCCTCAATGCCAGACCACAGACTGCAAAATGCTTTGTGGAAACACACAAGTTGTAAGGAAAAGAACAACATGGCTTAGTGTGAACATCACTCGTCTCTGCCGAGGAACTTTTTTAGCAGGCAAAAGTAGAGAAATATATCTTCCCTATCCTCTGCTGGATGAAAAAGCAGTGTGGCAGCAGGACCAGCCACTGTCTGTGGTAAAAGGAAGAGGTGTCCAGGATCTCCCTGTGAACAAGTGGGTCCTTCCCACTGCTGGTCTGCCCAGAGTCCTCGAGAGGTGCCCCAGCTTCCTGCCCAGGTTCTTATTCTTACAAGAGATGAATTCACACCCTTTTAGCAGCCAAAGCCGTGTCTGTGAGCAAGTTCACAGACTAGCACTTTGCGCTCATCACTGTGTCCTTCTCTTCCTCCAGCAATTTGCAGGAATTCTTGTGGCGATGGGTTTTGTTCACGGCCAAACATGTGTACATGCTCCAATGGACAGCTTTCTCCCAACTGTGGCTCAGCTGGAGGTAAGAACATTGCTGGTGATTCTCCTCTCTGGAGTAGTTCTGTGCTCTCTTAACAATTTCCCGGTCACAATGAAAGGAAACGTCTGTGCATCTCTGAAATAGTTTGTGTTTTGGCAGCCGGGTTCTAATCTGAATTGTGTGTAGTAGTCAGAAAATCTCATTTCTTGTGGCCCTTTTACTAAGGGTCCTCACTTCCCCTGATACCTGGAGTAAACTGCTTGCAATTTCTGCTACCTTGGTATGAGGAATCCTACAGGATGCAGCTTAGAAACCACAGCAAATAGCGACACTGCTGCCATAGAGTCCATCCATCCCTGGCTGTTCTTTGAAGTGGAATGAAATCTGTCACTGCTCTTGGGAACCAAATAAATATTCTTTTTTTCCCAATGGAAAAATTATTCAGCTTTTCCTGGGCTGGGATTTGGATGTCAGGGAGAATTGCCCAGCGTTTTTAGCGAACTGCAGTGATGCGATGAGGTCCCGCACTGGCAGAGTTGGGAATGCAGAAACTGCCTTGCCCCTTTTTCTGCTTTCTTCTCCCAGCTTGGACCTGAGAAGTTCTGGGAAGAGGACTGGTTTAGGTCTCTGAGTAACTCAGAGCGACAGGCACGTATCCAGAAAGCAATTCCCATATCCCTCTGGTAACCCCTGCATATTCAATACCAGATCCTGTTTGCAACCACTCTGTTACCCTGCAGCACATGGTTCTGCACAGAAAACACTCCTGCTCGAGGCTAAATCCTGAGAGCTAATGATCTTGTGTACTTTCTGGAAGGGAATTATTGCTCCTTTGGGCCCCCTTTTGCATTGTATTGCTGAAAAGACCTGGGAATTATGTAGACACCAGTCTGGGTATGAGTCAATAGTCATGTAACAGAGGTTGATTGCCACAAGTTGCTGCTGGAGATGTTCAAGCTTGGGATCTTCAGACATGAAGACAATTTTCTTGGAGGGTGGTGCAGTGCTGGGAAGGGTAACCAGAGCTGGTTACACCCTCCTTGGGGGGTTTAGACTTAGAGAGACAAAGCCATAGCCAGCCTGATGTGCAAGCCCTTCCACCCAAGCCCCTGTAAGCCAGCACAGAGACCCACCTGGGTCGATGCAGGCTACAGGTCTGCCCAAAAGGGCTTCAACTGTTTGTAAAGTGAGAGCAGTGTGTGGATGGGGGCTGGCCATCTAGATCCCCAAATGTGAGTGACCAAATCCTGGGTGACCATTTGCACCTGACTATACAAGCAGTTCACGCATACATGGTGACACTACTCAAACACACCAGCCAAAGAGTAAAATCAGAGCTGTGGTACAGAATTGTTTTAAGAATGGATTTTGCTAGTGCCCTAT
This sequence comes from Strigops habroptila, assembly GCF_004027225.2. Taxonomy (NCBI): domain Eukaryota; kingdom Metazoa; phylum Chordata; class Aves; order Psittaciformes; family Psittacidae; genus Strigops; species Strigops habroptila. The sequence continues at coordinate 3,509,689 of NC_044296.2, read as the reverse complement.
GTAAAAGGTAGAAATTCAGAAGATTTTAGTGTCTTCTAAGGTCTCAGATGGGTGTTTCTAGAGACAACCCAGAAATTTATTTCCCGTTATTGCCCATCTGTAGACAAGCTATTGTTACTAAAGTGACTTGGAGGCATCTGACTGAAGGCCAGAGCCCCCCCCCAACCCCAGATTCAGGGTGTGACTCAAAGAAGGAAATTCCCAGAAGCTGATTCCAAAGTGCCACGTTGTGCTCCAGCCCTGCAGATGTCCCAGCAAGTGCTCAGCACTAGAACCCATGTGTGTGTGCTGCTCTTGCAGACCTTCCCCATGTCTTTGCTGAGAGGAAGGTGCTGAAGACACACAAGTTTCTGGAGTGAGGGTCCATATGTTAGCAATCACACAGGAATGCAAAGAATGCTGTAAGCAGTATCTACATTTGGGCACAGACCTGGCATTCCCCTGAGCCTGGGCTGGATTTCAGCATGCACTGGAGGTGGGGGTAGGTTCCTCTGCAGGGGCTTCATCAAATCTGGCATTCATTGTGGGGATGTTTGGATCTGTATTTATCATGAATGCTTCAGGGAGGTAAAGCAGACAAATCGTGCATTCCAGAGGCAATAAAAGCCACTCTGCCTCTCTCTGTCATAACAAAAAGCTTGGTTTCCTACTTTGGGGAGTAAAGATATTTTAGGAGTCATTTGCAAGTGACTGTTTAGATAGTAGTAGTCAGTAAGCAGAGAGAAAACCTGCCTGGAAACTCCAGTGCTGATGGTGGCAGAGCAGCTGTAGCCACTGGTCCTTTAAAATCAATTGTAGAACTGATCCAATCTAATCCTGGGAAAAGTTAACCAGGGTGAGCTGTCGTTTTCTTTTTTCCTAGGACTTTGGTCTCTTCTACCCTAGAAAATCCTGACAAAGCAGAACAGGCCTTTAAATTCTTAGTTGGAAGATGTTCTTCTGCATGGGGTTCTAACAGTGCCAGCCTTGGAGACAAGTCAGAAGGTGATGGGACCTCAGGGCTTTGGGGATCATGGCAGAAGAAAGGGACCTGCTTTGTGCAGTAGTCTTTGCTGCTTAGTTGGAAAGTTTCTGGATGAGCATCACAGTTCTTCTTATGTCAGACCCTGAAGTCCCACTAAACCTTTCCCCTTGCTGAGTGCATTGAATATGAGGCTCAGGATGCTGTGTAGGGAAGAGTCGTGACAGACGTACAGCTCTGACAGACAGACAGTTCCTAACTACCTCTGTCTCTGGGCAGCCCTCCCAGATTTGCTCTATGTAATTGTTTTCCCAGGGCTGATTAATTGTAGGGAGCACTGTAGGGGAAGCATGTGCTGGAAACTGCCTTTTCCAGAGAGACTGGTCTCATGTCTGACAATCTGGGCAATGCTTTGAAGCCTCCAGCTTAGTTTCCTTAATCATTAAGCTTTCATCTAAATTTGGCCTGATCTCTGGCCATAGAGCAATAGGAAGAGTAGTAGACATCATGACTAATTCAAACCACACCAGCAATGCATGGATTAAATGTACAGCACATGTGCTGAGCATTCTGAATGCAAAGCTCCGAGTCTTCCCATTCCACTCCTCCTTCCTTTCAGGCTTCCTATGAACAAGGCATCAACCATATATTATCCCTATTGGACACTTGTCCTACTACCTTTTGGACAGACATTTCACTTGCACTGGCCCCAACTCTTCTCTGCTTGGAACAGAGAAGACACAAGCCACAGCTGACCATCTACTCACATGTGCACTCTCCTTCTTCAAGCTGCCAAGTCAGGGCCCCTCCTATCCCTGGCAGGCATGAGGTGGTACATGCTGGAAACCAGTTTTCATGTAACTTGCTATAACCTCAGGCACTTGCAGTTTGAGTTGTCACGTCTTACAAAGGAAGAATGCATTGTTCCAGGTGATTCAGGGAAGATCGAAAGCTCTTTGACCTGTATTTGTAACTCAATGTTTAGCAGTTAAGCCCCATTTTTGGGCTCTTCTAAATACCACATGACTTAAATATTGAATAGTGATGAAACAGTTAAGCCAATACTGGCTTTGTATCTACATCAGTATAAAACTTCCCAGTTTATTTATTGCTATTGTTTTCCTACAGTGCGTTAGTCACATTCAAGTGTGGCATAATCCAGTGTGAAAGCTGAACTCTCACATAGCAAGAAGATTAGATGATACATGCTTTTTCTTTTCAGATTTCTTAAAAAACCCCCTTGTATTAAATGAATTGCACCATAGTAATAGCAATTAGGCTACATAGTAATCATAAAAGGAAGAGAAGTATCTTAAAAGTCGATGCTTTCCCTCCACCAAAGAAATTCTATTCCCCCAAACATCTCATAGGTCTTTTACTATGATGGCGTTTAAAAGATCAGACAGCCCAGAATGTGAAAAGTGTGTTTTTAAAATGGGGCAACAATCCAAAAGGATAATAAAAAGGGTATGAAAATACTTGAAAAATATAGTATCCTGAAAGAAAGAATTGTTTAGAATGGCAGAGTTATGAAAGAAAGGAGGAGGTACCAGGAACTGTGCCCTCACTCACATTCACACGAGCTCTGGTGTCCTGTAGAAAGGGCAAAGCTGCAGATGTTTAACTGGGGTAGATTCCTTAACAAAGCAAAATGATGAGTTTCTGCGGAATGAGGTCTGTTTATATGACTCTAAAAGCTGTTTGCTGTAAGAGGACAATGCTACCTTGCCCTGTATGGGATGAACTTGAAGCACATCCTCTGAATTGCTCCTGGTTTCCCACTGCCCATAGCGCTCATGGGTTTTCCCTTTCTGAACAGTAACAGGTAAAGGAAGAATAAAACATCTTACACCTAGGGAATAAAGAACAGACTCTGGTGTTTACTTTTGCAACTGTACCTCAGTAAAAGTGTAAGCCTTTAACTACACTGTGGGCTCGCATCCTACCATGTGAAGTCAGCAGTCTCTCTGCTTAACTTGAAAGAACTGGCCACTTACCATCACCCTTAGATTCTGCACTGAGACCAGAAAGTTTTGAACATCCATATGTGTGAGGTGTTCACCTCCCATCACAATTTGTTGCATCATTGTGTAATGTTTCCCTGCTCTTCCCCACAGTCCAAACCTGCAACGTGAGGTGCATGAATGGTGGGAGCTGCAATGAGGAGTCCTGCCTCTGCCAGAAAGGCTACACTGGAACGTACTGTGGACAACGTAAGTACCTGCAAGTCCTGCTGGTGAGCTGGAGGGCAAGGGTGGATCCATGCAGCTTCATGACCAGAGAGGTCACCTTGCACACACTGATGTGCTCTTTGGTGGCATCACTATATCCTTCTGTCCATTGGAATCTCAGTCTGCTCTCCTTAGGGGATGTAGTTACAGACATAGACATATTAGATGTAATCTGACTGTACATATATACGTACACATAAATATAGATACAAATATATATGTATATTAGATATAATTTCTCTGTAAATAGTTTTAGATAAACAGCATGTTCTCTGGGAATGGACTTTTTGTGGGAGATCTTCATGTTAGCTCAATGCTTTCAATTAGAAGGACAACAATAAAAAATACAAACCAACCAATACTTTTTGATTATAAATTGCTCCTGCTTGCATTTGGGAGGTTGAATTTTTAGTTCTGTTATTTGACAACACTGACTTTGTATACGGGAACCTCAGTGTAGTAACTGAAAGACATTTTGCAGCACTTTATGGTTTGGTTTTCTGTTTTGTCAAAACACTTCTACCTTTCATAGGGAGAAATTGAATTTCCCCCCTAGTTTCCTATGAAAGATATTTGGCAATTTTAAATCATTATAGAAGTAGCAACCAAACAACTTGGGTGCCATCTTTAGTAAATGTCTAGTAAGCAAGTGTGCACAATAGTTCTGAAAGAATCTCTGAGCAAATGGAGTTTTCCAGGGAAATTTCAAATCCCTGCCTCCGTGTGAGAATTGCTAAGGTTCTCAGTGAAGTCTGTAAGTTAAAGCTGGGCAAACCACCATATTTCCCCTAAACTTCTCCTCAGCTATGACTGATTCATTTTTTGCTGCAGCTTTCCAAACAGTTCAACTCCAGGCAGACACACCATATGGAAAATCTCATTCTGAACAGCTCAAGCTTGGGAAAATTATAAGTAACAGCAACCCTGGGCTTAGAATGGAACGTGCTAGGCAACCTTAATTATGTGCTGCTACCAGCTCCACCTATAATATCCTCAGTAGAGTTTTCATAATGGTTCAGATATTGGCAAGACATCACTGACAGGGTGGGGAACAATGGAGAGTCCCACTGGCAGCATCCCAGAGAGCAGAATTTGGCTTCTTCGGCTCTAAGATGAGTGTAGTCTTTGAAGGCTTGGAAATGCAGCTGTACCTGGCCTCTGCTGCTCAGAGCTTGGCACTAGACCAGGCAGGGCCATGCTGAGGTGCTGTGGACCTCAACTTTCATGAGAGTCTATTCTTCTCTTCTACAATATGCTAATGGTGTTGTTGGGCAACTGACTAGCTCAGAGAGTGAAGTTCTCTGTAGGAACTTCAGGAAGTGTCATAATACTACTCCTCTCATTAGTCATTACAGCTTCTGAGATTTGAATAGGTCAATGGCATCTGTCACAACCAGCAATTGCTCGTGGCACCTGCAGAAGTGTTTCTACATCTTGCTCAATGAGCTTAGCCCCGGCCCAGGACCTAAGCAGCAACCTGCTCCTTAGACTTCAGTCCTAGAAGGTTGACTGCAGTTTCTCAGCTAAGGGTAGCAGGTCTAATTTGAAGTCAGTGAATACTTGTGTGCTGGTCAGACTTGTTCCTCTTTGCTTTGGGTATGTGGGATTAACAAGGTTCCTCTCCTCACATTTCACCTCTGTCATACGTTAAACATTTGCCTTTATGCAGTTTCTCATTTGTATCAGTTCATCTTGACCTTGGCATTTAAGTCACAATGCTGACCTGAATGAACTGACATTCCAATGCGCAGGAAATCCTCTCAAGTGAAATAAGAGTTTATAGCCTTTTTATTAATGGGTTCATTCAGAAACAGGAAGTAATTTTCCAGGGAAGAAAAATATCAGGCTTTTCGCTATATGTTCCCTGCTTGGAGGAGCCTCTTGATGGGTGAACAACACAAAGTAGGTGATATTCCAAGTCCTGCCAGCACCACATGTCTCACACTGGGGTCTCACTAAGACCAAGAATCACTGATTTCTTTTTCCACTTCAAAACAGCTGTCTGTGAAAACGGCTGTCAGAATGGAGGTCGATGCATTGGGCCAAACCGTTGTGCTTGTGTCTATGGATTCACCGGTCCCCAGTGTGAGAGAGGTAAGGAACACGTTTGCATGATACTCTGACTGACAGGGCATAGGATGAGGGGTGGTATATTTAAGGATGTGCATTAAAGATAGTCAATTTTATGTGAATTTCTGCTCAATTCCTCTGCCTGATTGCATAGCCTCTAACGACAACCTCATGCCCAAAGTGCTCCCTGAGATCCCTGGTTATGTGTCTCTGGATCCTCCTCTCCACATGTGGCCCTTGTAGCTAATTCTAAACCCTATGCTAGGTACAAAAAGGGTATTTTTCTCTTGGGCATTTGCCTCTTTCCTGTCTTGGTAACCTGGGAGTGCCTTAGAGATGCCAGGAAGCCTCTTACCACAGCATTCTCATGAAGGGAAGGTGGCACCATCAGTCCTAGAAACTAAGAGAGAAGGGAAAAGAAACATAAGCTCCACCAGCTCCATGTCCCTCTTGTGCTGTTGCCCCAGAGCTGGATCAGGACTGCAGGGGGGGTCTCCCCAGAGCACAGCAGAGGGGCAGGATCCCCTCCCTGACCTGCTGCTCACACTCTGGGGATGCAGCCCAGCACACGGGGGGGTTCTGGGCTCAAGCGCACACTGAAGCCGGGTCATGGGGAGCTTCTCATTGACCAACACCCCCAAGTCCTTCTCCTCAGGGCTGCGTTTCATTCTACCCTTTGCAAAATCGTTTTTATGGTTTAGTGCTATATTTACTTGAAAAACATTGAAAATTATGACCAGAAGTTAACTTTTTCCATGACAGAACCTTATTTTAGTAAAAATGTTTTGAAGGGAACTGTAAGCCAACTCTGGTTTATTATAAACCTCATGCGGTTCGATGCCAGCTGCTCCTCCACTATGAAACAGCTCCACTGAGAAACACAGTTTTTACCAGCTAAGAATATGGCTCTTAGTGACATGTGGCTTTGCTGTAGTTCATCCAGCCAGTGTGTGCTTGAGTAGATCAGGTTTACATTTGGGTGGTGTGGGTATGACTGAGGTTTTGGCTGAGACATGAAATTTCTCCCTTTCCTGTTGGCTTAGATGGACATCTCACAACACTGCTCTGATATGATTTTTGGCAAGGGTCAGAGTGGCAGAGAGCAGAAATGAAACTGAAACACGAAGCCAATGTGCAGACTCCCAGAATTAAGATCAAAGCACCCTGGAAATACTCTGTTTTTCTAGCCTCTCACTTTCTCAAGATTGGGCTAATTCTGTTTAACTTCGTGTCCAAGGATTGGACTGTTCTTGCCTTTAATGTTTTTTTTTCCAAGTTGGGGATTCTTGGCAACATGATTTAGAGAGTGAGATAGGAATAACAGTTGGTTTCTGGTAGCCCAGGCATCAGTCAGCCCTGCTTGAATAGCAGCCAGCAGAAATAGGCAGAGCTCAACATAGCTGTGCAATGTTCCTTGGGTTGCAAAAGTATCTACTGAACCTAATGGTGCAGGTGCCCCATAAAAGGCCTCTGCTGTGGTTTGAGCCTCACATTTATTGGCTGCAGAGAAGGGAAAGCTCTTTAAAAGCCTCCACACACATTTACTGAAGTAACCTTTCATTGTTCCAAGCTCCTTCTTTGTGCTCTCCTGCAAACACAGATATCGGTTGAGCACTGCAGTTATATATTCTTTAAGCCCTCTCCTTGCCTTTTTCTAGCATGCACACACGTGCACATGCAGATAAGCATTGCTTTAGTTATGGAAGGGTATTATGATAACAGCCTTTCTCTTTTCAAGGCTCTGCCTTGCAAGATTCCTTCTCCTGAACCCACGCTCCAGGGCTGTGTCTGCAGAGCTTTCTTTTTGTCTTGCTCCCAGGGGTCTGAAGTATTGAGGTTTGTAAATCGACACAGACATTGGCTGTATTTGGAAAGAAAGCTGGAAATTTCTAAACGAAACTTCTGAATACAGCAATGCCAAGAAGGAGTGAAAAATCCCAACTGTCCTGACTTTGTATGTGTGGTAGTGGAGGGGTTAGGAGAGAGAGTAGAAGAGGCAGGGAAAGAAGGGGTCTGAGCAGAGGCAGACTTTGGAGACATCTTGTAATGTATAAAATTCTTTAAATAAAGAGAGCATTTTTACAAAGCCTTTAGAGATTTGGGTTAGTCCAGACTTGTACTAAGAGACAAAACAAGCTCTCCAGCTGTGTATACACGGGTCTTCCTTGCCAAGACAAACAGCGCGCTTTTGCTTTGCTAAGAGATGTTAAAAGTTACACTTTTCAAAGAGGCTTCTGGCTGGGCAGTTTGGGAGTTTGCAGCCAGGTGAGATGGTTGTGACTGACCTACGAAGAATAATTAGTGTGACAGCGAAGAACTTAACCCTTCCAAGGAGAAAGTTTAGTCCTGCTCCATCTCCAGGCCTGTTAGGATGAAGTCCCTAAGCACCAGACTTACTGGAGACAGGACCACTGTTGACTTTCTGTTGAGTTTCTCCATTTAAAGCAGCCGTGGTATTTGACATGTTTACAAGCATCCTTGGGAGTCTCCAGTAACAGGAGACTCAAGTAGCAGGCTTGGAAGGAACATGGATCATCTATAGCTCCATCTATAGCTCTGAGTCTCGTTCCAAAAGATTTTTCCGAAGAAAGATTAATTCAAAGCAAAGCTTGAAACCCACTGGCTTCATATGTAGGAAGAACCACCATGCTATGGGAGCATCACCACATCATCCATGCATGGCTGGGTATGTGGCTGAGTACTCTCGAAATTCCTTGGTTTCCTGCCTGCATCTCAGTGGGCAGAGAGCTTTTGTGAATCGTAGAATGGTTTGGGTTGGAAGGGACCTTGAAGATCATCTGCTTCTAGTCCAGGACATGGTTGGTTTCTGGGCTGCAAGCGCACACTGCCAGGGCATGGGGAGCTCCTTGTCAACCAATGTAAGGAAAAAAGTGATGCCAGTTACTGTCCAGTGAGGCATCATTCACCTTCCTCCTTCCCACACAGAGTAGCTGCTGTGCTGTTTCTCATGGGGGCACCATTGCTAATGACTGAATGCATCGTGCTGGCATTAGGCAATATGGATCACTTGCACCCAAGGCTCTGTCTACAGAGCACAAAGAAAATGACAGGTAGTTTAAGCTGGAAAGAAAGCAGAGATAACGTGATATGTACAGACATTTCCCTCAGTACTTTGCTGTGAGATGTCTACTGATAGGAGCCAGCTGGGATGGCAGATCAGACCACAGTCAGCCTGTAGAAGAGAGGACGTGTTGTAGGATCCACCTCTCTTACTGAAATGGGGCAGTTGGTTTGAATCACAGCTGGGTAATGTGCAGGCACTGACTTTAGGATGAGAGTATACAGAGGAGTGATCTGTTCTGCCACACACATATGGACTATGGACTTGTCTACAGTGGCAAGCAGTGGAGAACGTGCCAGTCATCTGTGTTGATGAAGAGAAGGGATTCAAACCCCACAAATCAATCCGATTGCAGATTTACTTAGAGTTTTAGTTTTCCTTTATTTTGCTATAACCCTAAAATGAGATAATTTTCCTTTGAAACTGTAATAAACTACATTCCTGAATGCTAAGCAACAGCTTCTGCTGCCATGCACTCAACAAGCTGCATGTTCAACAGTTCAGGGCTCCAGTAAGAGGCTGCTTTGTAATAGAAGCAATCTAACTAACTTCACACTTCATTCAGGAAATACTCCACTTCAGAGGTAAATACCTTAATAGCTGGGTACTCAGAAAATCTTACCATCATTTCCTCTCTCTACTTGACATCTTCAGGGATGAAGAACTAGAGAATATATTGTATAACCCCAGCAGCCTTTGGTAACATGAACTCACATTACATCAGTGTTGGAGGAAAAGCTGCAGTACAGAAAAAATGAATCTGTGGGGAGAGAGGCCACTTCTTTTTTTTTCAATGATTTTACAGAAAAATGAGACATTTTGATGTCATGTCTCTGATCTCACCCTTCTTCAAGTATGAAAAAATGGTTGTAAAAAGTGACAATGTTTGTCTCAGGTGAAGGTGGGGAAGCTCCTCCTGTGTTCCAAGGATGAGGTGGAATTGGGTTTTCTTTCCATCCAAGTGCTGAGGTCTTCACTGTGGATGCCAGCTGCTGCCTCGCATGAAAGGAAGTCTTCTTTTCCTTTGGAAAATCAGATTTTTAGAGTAACTTTCTTGATCTTTGTGGAGATTGTGGTTCCTCTGGTTTGTCTGGTTCACAAGGCTCTTGCTATGTCTGCATGTTCTCTTCCTCTTAATGGTGCAATGTTTCCAGCAGTTTAACCAACAAACTCATGGGGTGATGTTCTTCAGTACAAACGCTGAGCTGAAAGCCAGCTGTGCTTCTGAAGCCTCGCATGGTTGTTCCCAAGTCCCATATCCCATGAGAGCCTTGGAAGGGATTGTGTCCATGTAAAGACGATAGCAAACTTCAAACTGGCATCCAGTATCTGAGTTCTGGATCTTCATTAGCCAGTACAAGCAAACAAAGCCCCATCACTGAATAGAGAGTTTCAAACACGTGAACAAAAGCAAGGATGAGAGCCACAGCAGATCGTAGATGTGCAATATCTGTGAAAAAGGCAGCGAGTCTCTCCTGTTCTTCCACAATCCTCACTGCAGGACTGTTCTCTTTCCAAAACCATACCCAGGGTTGGGTTGGTTTTAAGTGAAAATGCTCCCAAACAGCAGCTTCTCAGCAGCAGAATCCATTTCTTTCAACAATTCACAGCTGTTTTCAAGAGAGCCTCATTTCTGTTATTTCTTTCCAAATGCCTCAAGGACTGTCAGCCACTGAGCAAGGAGGACACAGGCTTTCAAAAACTGCCTCCTTAGACATGACAAAGAGGAAGTCTGGACCTTGATCCCATCCCATGGCAGAGCCTTCGTCGGTCTCCTTGTGGCATGTCTCCAGATGAAGCCACAGCAGCAGTCAGTGAAGAGCAGATCATGTTCTGCATGTCCAGTGCTTCTCCAAAAGCACTGTAAAGCATCAGGACATTGGGATATAAACCACAGTGGGTAAAAGCAGGTCCCAAGCATGAACAAGACATAGTACAAGACATAGTACCTTTTACTTTAAAGCTGTTGCTATCTGCATCCGTTTTCTTCCTGCAGCTCCATCATTCTGCTTATAAAAAGATTTATCTTGATATATTTTAGCATGTGCGTAACACGAGGATCTCCTCTGATGTGCACTCGGGGAGGATTTCTGTAGCTCCATAATATGTCTGTGTCTGTAGATTCACCAAAGTTTCAAAAGGAATTTGATGTTTTTGGGGTGTTTTTTTGGGGAGAGCTTGTGAACCCAGAGCTCCTTATAACTCCTACAGTTCCAGTCCTGGAAGAAATCTCAGTTAACAGTGAGTCAAACTAATGCAAGTCCCCATATTAGCATGTTTTACTATGCTGTATCCATTTCTCAAAGATGCTTACTGTGTAGGACTATAGTTCCTCTCATCCTCATTTCATTTGATATCTGTTAGTCTAATGCCACTCATCCATTGTCCTGAAATATTTAAGCACTAGAAGAATTGCATAAGGACGCTGAGGATTTTTATAGAATCCCAGACTGGTTTGTGTTGGAAGGGACCCTAAAGCTCCTCCAGTTCCAACCCCTGCCACGGGCAGGGACACCTTCCACTAGAGCAGGTTGCTCCAAGCCCCTGTGTCCAACCTGGCCTTGAACACTGCCAGGGATGGGGCAGCCACAGCTTCTCTGGGCTCCCTCTGCCAGCACCTCAGCACCCTCACAGGGAAGAACTTCTTCCTTATATCTAACCTGAACTTCCCCTGTTTCAGTTTGAACCCATCACCCCTTGTCCTATCACTACAGTCCCTGATGAAGGTCCCTCTCCAGCATCCTTGTAGCCCCCTTCAGACACTGGAAGCTGCTCTGAGGTCTCCACGCAGCTTCTCTTCTCCTGGGGCTGAACAGCCCCAATGTTCTCAGCCTGTCTTTATACAGGAGGTGCTCCAGCCCTTGATCATCCTCATGGCCTTCTCTGTACTTGCTCCAACAGCTCCATGTCCTTCTTATGCTGAGGACACCAGAATTGCACACAGTGCTGCAAGCGGGGTCGCAGGAGAGCAGAGTGGAGGGGCAGGATCACCTCCTTTGACCTGCTGCTCATGCTGCTTTTGGTGCAGCAGGATAAGGTTGGCTATATCTGTAAGTGATTAAGAGCAATTTACATAAATCTTGGTTAGGTCTAATTCTGGTAGTCAGTTTTGTTCAAAGGAAAGAGAAATCCACAGTGATCTCTAGTGTTCCCTCCAGCCGTAGCTTTTCTAGTGACAGCCATCCCCTGCCATCTATAAACAGAATACATGATCCAAAACACCATCTTGTAACATACAGATGGATGCTTGTGAGTGGCTAAGCATAAACTGCATTTTAATCCACTCAGATTTCCAGATGGTGGGAATATTGCAGAATACCCTATTATTCTTGCTTGTGAAGCGTCTCCAACCCCCCTCCTGAGATGACTGAAGAATGGCTTTGTCTCAGCTTTTCTGTTTCCTCTTCATAATGATTTTTCCCCCCCCCTCAAAATATTCCGTCTAATTTGGAGGCTTAGGAGAAAGGAAACAGCCACACAGGATGTGTCTGAGCCCCCTGGGTGCATGCAAAAGCCATAGCAGGAAGCAGGCAGCAGTAATGTGGTCCCTTTGCTCACTCCTCTCTAACCCAGGTCACAGACCTGAACTCCAAAATACTGCTCCCAGTGAAGTAGTTGGGAGGGATTTATGGAGTTCAAACCCTCAGCTGGAAACTCCCCCAGAGCCCAGGCACACAAAAGCATACATCATGCTAACAAGAAAGGGACCACAAACAGTTCATGGGAATTCAATGCTCTCTGGGATAACTCAGAAAGGGTTTTAATCTCAGCCTTTGCATTGCAGATGAAGATCCATCAAAAACCTCTCTTCCATACAACCTCTGGCTGTGCCTGAGGTCCGTGTACATTGTAAACTGAGCCCAAATCCAGCTCTTCTGAAGGAAGAGCAACACACAGTCCCAGAGGAATGGAGAGATCCCCAAATCATAGACTGAGATGTGGCTCCTGAGACCAAGCTGGAGTTTGCTTTTCCTTACTGTCCCCATGCGTCCCCTGAGCTTCAAGGCTGTCCCAGGGTGTCGTGAATTCTTACTAATTCCTTGGATTTCAATTCTCTGGGCTAGGAAGAAGGCAGGGACAGCACTGGCTGTGCTGGGTCCTTTCTGCCATGCCCACTCCAAGCCACCTGGGCACTTGCTGAACACTCAGCAAGCCCTTCTTCCTATCAGTTCCAGATTAATCTTGATATTCCTTCAACCAAAACTCTTCTGAAGGAATGCTATTGGCATTTCCCACCCCCCAGATGAGCTTTTTAATAAAAGGATGTGTTTATTAAGAGATTTCTCATCTTTGTAAGAAACCAGGTGTTCAGCTGATCTTTCCTAGTGCTCTGCTAATACAGATGTTAAGACATAAAGCAGAGCATGTAGCTGAGATATGTGGTGGAGCTCCTTCTCCTCAGCCTGCCTCCGAAGGTGAGGCATAAGCTTCCATTTCTCTACACTGTGGTGGAAAAAGCATTTTGAGAACTGTTGTCCAAAGAGCTCTGGCATCTACTGCTCTGACTTGCCTGCCTTTATGTAGAAAGATCTGGCAGAAACTGCACCAGGAGTGGAATTGAACTCTCTACTCAACTGTAAGTTGCCGTTTTCTTCCTGCTGACAGGTTTCCTCATAAAATAATTGTAGTTGTGTGAAACCACATTTCCCTCTGATCTCTGCAGAAAACCAGTCAGAGGCTGCTGGGAGTACTGGTGGATGGAGGCGCATCCTGCACATATAATTTTCCTGCATCTCCATGGGCTTTATGGTCTAATCTTTAATGAGACAATCACTACTTTTCCCAGCCCATGTGGGCAGCACTCTCAAAGCACAGCTTCTTAATACCTTTGTTTGCTGCTTGGTGTTCAGCATGTGGCTCAGGGGCCAGTTTGCTGTGCACAATGGGAAGCAGCCTCTGGGATCAGAATGAATTGCGTCCAGAGGCCTTTGTGGAAAGAGCATTCCCAAGATTTATCTTTAAACATGACAGGAAGGTTTTGACTGGATTTTTCCAAAACTGCTTATCCTGGGTACAAATCTGTTTCAGGTTGAATAGGTAAAATTTGGCAAAGGTACAAGTAATAGCGAAGAGAGGGTCTTTGCAAAGAGGTGCTCAAGTCAACCTTGTCCAAAGACAATCTATTTGCATTGCACTGAGAAACACAGGAACATTTGAGTCAGCTGTAGCTGAGTGAGCTGAGGAGGATGGACCATCATGGCCTGGACCTCCTTGTCTGCAGCTGACACCTCATTGCATGCTCCGGGTTGGGCAGGAAGGTGATTGTCTCATCTTCTCACTCTCCATCACTCTTGGGTGCAGTGACATTCTCACTGTGAGGAGGAGTGTCCATGAACAAGAGTATCCTGATGTTGTGGAACCTGCTGATCCCTGTGGAAGGAAAGTGGCATGAAGAGAAATGCTTCTTTTCACATTTCACCCAAATCTGAAGACTCTGCAAGGTCTGTAAGCAGTGCTCTGCCAGGTGACTGTGAGGAGTGGAGCGGAGCATCACATCACAGAGGCTCAGCTGAGCACATTTGGAGGTAGACCCACGAATGGCTGCAGTTCCTGTGCGCTGACACCAATCCAAGGCTCTGCATCAACCCTGTTTTCTGCAAGCCCATGAAGATGGACAAGGAGGAATGCAGACTGGCAGGAGAAGCATTGCTTGATCCACATCGACTGAAAGCATTCAGCTCATGGTGGCACAGCAGCTCCAGGCCTGTCCAACCAAGCAGGGTCCATGCACCCCATCTGTGGCAGGGACTTGGGATGCTTCCCACTGGATGCAAAGACGAAGCCTGCTAGAGTGTAATGGGATAAGAAGATGCTAAGGAGAGCGCAGGGTTTTCACTTCCATTAATTCAGTCTGAGAAGAATCTAACAACACACTTTTTATGTCTGCCTGATTGTGTCTGAGAGTTCTTCTGTTTCAAGATGCTTTAGCTGTGGACAAGCCTCTTCCAAACAGCACCTTGCTCTGCCTAGCACATGCAGTTCTGCAATACAAAATCTTTGCTGAATGCAGCACTGGACAGATGAAGATGTCTGCAGCTCATGTACAGTAACATTAACACAATCAGGGAAGACCAGTAAAACCAAACACATTGTTTGGAAGTCCTTGCTCAGTTGTGTCCCTGCCATCACCTTTTCCCATCTCATTGTCCCAGAAGAAAAGTAGGCAAACCTACTCAAAAATGCTTTCCACCTGGTAGACACAAATTTCTCCTTCCTTTACTCAGTCCTATAAGGAACACACAATCAGCTGTTTGGGAGGAATCCCCCCAAATCCAGCCACAGCTCGGTCCAGCCTGGCCACCATCTTCATAAACTCTTTCCCCTGCTATCCGGGAGCCTGGCGCACAGCCATGATCTGTGCCAAGGGAGTCTGAGAGGTGCAAGGGTTCCACCTGGGCCAAACGTGTGCGTAATGAAGAGTCTGGAGCTATCAAACCCCTTTGCCACCCCCAGCACCTCCACTCCTGCACAATCTTCTCTGCATTAACTAACCAGGCAGTGATTCAACAGCCCACAGTGTTCGGAGCCCATGGTCTCTTCCAGGCTGGAGGATACAGCGTGCTCCAATGCTCCCAGACATTTTCGCAACTCAAATCCTGTGTTCAGTTCTGGGCTCCTCACTACAAGAGGGACATTGAGGTGCTGGAACGGGGCCAGAGAAGGGCACCGGAGCTGGTGCAGGGCCTGGAGCACAAGTGTGATGAGGAACGGCTGAGGGACCTGGGGGGTTTAGTCTGGAGAAGAGAAGGCTCAGGGGGGACCTGATCGCTCTCTGCAACTGCCTGACAGGAGGCTGGAGCCAGGAGGGGGCTGGTCTCTGCTCCCAAGGAACAAGGGATGGGACAAGAGGAAACGGCCTCAAGCTGCGCCAGGGGAGGTTTAGATGGAGATGAGGAACATTTCCTTCCCCAAAGGGTGCTCAGGCATTGGAACAGGCTGCCCAGGGCAGGGCTGGAGTCACCGTCCCTGCAAGTGTTCACACACCGTGTAGATGGGGCCCTCAGTGCCATGGGTTAGTGGTGGCCTTGGCAGTGCTGGGGAACGGTTGGACTTGATGGTCTTGAAGGTCTTTTCCAACCTGGTTGATTCTGTGATTCTCTAACTGCTGGAACTACCAGCCCCATGTTGCAGCGTGTGTGCTTTGTGCCTTAGATGCTGCTTGCAGTGGAGAGCCGTTGGAGGAAGGCTGTGCATGGAGCTCTATCTCAGGTTTCATCAGGCTAAGACTTTGACAGGAAACTGTAAAAATAGGACAGGAAAACTTAAAAAAGTTCTCCCTTTACTATTTCCTTTGAATATGTTATTTCAGCACTTGGAATGTCTGGCCTTAGAAACCGCCCCTGCCAGCTTTTTCTTTTCTGTAAAAGTCCAAACAGTTAAACATGAGGAATGTGGCTGTGTTTGTATGAGGTAAGGAAATGACTAGGTGGAGAAAGTATTCCATGAGAAAGGAGCCCTTGACGGAGACCCTCGTGCTGTTCTCCCTGCATCCACCACTCCCCCTCCCAGCAAAGCTGTCACGTATGAGGCAGCCTGAGAGGCTGAGCAGATTTTGGAGCTGTGCTGTATGCTGAGACCTAGGATCAGTATTAGGTCGTTGTTATATCAATGTAAAAGCTCTGCAGTCACAGTTAGTGCAACAGAAATAAGCACGGGATTTTGTGTTGGCTCCTCAGTTGGTTGGTTGGCTGGTGGCTTTTGGATGCTGTTCTTTCCCGTACATTCATGGTCTCTCTATGAGCAGGACATGAATTGCTCCATTAAGCTTTTAATTTGGAAGTTACCAGCTCTCCCAGCAGGTCCCGCAGGGCACAGCCAGGCTTCTCCATGGGCTCCCTAGGGAATGGCCCCACCACAAGCAGCCAGTTTGTGTGGGAATGTCTTTGGGTGGAAGTTTGCAGAGGGATCTGCCAGGTTAGTGCCTTGCCTTGGTCGCATCGGCTCTTGCCCGCTCTCAGAGCTGCTTGTCTTGCTCCAGAAGTCCTGAAGGTTACAGACAGAAAGAGCTGCCAGGCTATGCTCCCATGGCCTGGGGCACCAGCCTTCTGCTGATGGAAATAATTCATTAAACCAGAAAAAATAGATATCAGGCTTGATATTCCCTGTCCTTGCTCTCCTGTACTGGGTTGCTGGAGCTTTTAGAAAGCAACGTGGAAGCCTGCCAAAGCCTGGGGCATATGTTGTAGTGACCTCATCCCAGCGAGGTCTGTGGCTCCCTGGGGATTACTTACAGGCAACGTTTGTCCTTACTGCTTGAAGAAAAAGCCTTCAGCAAAGGCATTGTTTATTATGAGAAGGAATCTGATTTTTAGCAAAGAAAAATCTCTCCTTCCTCGCTGCTCTATTTATTTATGTTGTGAAGAAGGAATTCACCCAGCCCATGGCCTGGCTCGAGAGGGGATTCCAGCCAAATGGTGCTGGAGAAAGGGGAGGCTGCAGGATGGGGTTGAGGGTGCAGAGGAGAGCTCTTCAGTCCCTTCACCTCTGGACTCTGCAGATCTGCTTACGCGGCTGCGTCAGGCGTATTCGTGCCTCTAGGACTGTGTTTTAAATAGCATGGGATTGTTCCTGCTTTTCCATCTTTACCCAGGGATCTGAATTCCCACTGCAAGTATTCATATACTTGGTGACACCCTGCTGGGTAGATGGATGTTAGAGAAGTGGAGGAATCCTTTTTCTTGTGAAAGGTTTCCAACAAAATGCTTCTTTTCAAAAGTTCTTGGTCAAAACCTACCGATTTCCACAAAGGGAAAAAGAAGAACCAGTTAAAAGGGAGGGGATGTTAATTTTCAATGCCTCCCCCCTCCAGCAAAGCAGTAATTTGAATTGGATATGAAATAAAGTTGTAAATAGTTCAGGTTCAGGTGCTGTTTCAATTCAGGTGTTACACAACGTTTGAAGAATGCCCTTGTTTAGGGAAGTGTTCAGCTTGAGCTCTCCTTCAAAAGAATCAGCCTGAGTTGCTGGATTTAACATTTCCATGCAAAATAAGGGCACTGAGTTCTGCTGAATGTCCCAGGGAAACAATCCCTACAAAAGATAGCCATTGCTTTCAATTAGCACTGGGCAAACTGAGCGATAGAGAAAGTGCCTTCCAAGTGTTGTCCATAAATGTTTGATAGCCTCAGAGTGGTGATTTTAAAGAGTCTGCAACTGATTATTCTTTTCTAATGACTCCAAGCTGAATTTCTGCTCTAAATTATAGCCATGGCTGGCAAAGAGCAGTGCATCGTTCTTTATTACCTCTTGGAGGAGCTTGGACAGGTTCTGGCAAGGTGAACTTGGGTTAAGTAGGGTAGGCAAAGCCAGGGCAGCACCCCTGGTCCTCACAGCACCCCAAGTGCTGGACATGGGGAAGCTGTGAGGTTTTGTGTACTGGTTTGGCTGAACCAGATGTACTTGAACCCACTTGCTGCACTTTAAGTGGGTTCCAGCCCTTCCAGCAGGACTCCATGCAGCACGTGGGTGAAGGCAGATGTCCTCAGCAACCATGAAGCATTCCTCCACTTACATCCTAGGCACTCATTAGGAGAGTTCAAAATGTCTACAGGGATATTTTCAGGAAGCTGCTTGCGAGTGGAATAGCGTGGCTCACTGTAAGAGCATGTGTAATGGCAGGGATCCCACCCATTAACTCCCCAAGGCTTTGCGGCTTGGAATTGTCAGGGATTCATTAGCTATAGGGGTTCCTAACGATCTCCATGACAACCAGCCAAACATGGGAACTGGGAATGAGGTCTATTCCTGTTACACTTCCTCTTCTGAACACATCTGGGGCCTGCGTTGGCTGCAGGATTGAGTAGATAAGACTCACTATAGCCCCAACATGGCTCTGCAGCATCTGCAGAAGTTGCTAGTCCAGGGGGAGGTGATGCTTCAAAGCCATATGTGGGGGGAGGTTGGGGTTTGAACACAAAGAGCATAGCAAGGAGTCAGATTTCTTGTGGTTAATGCAAACACGTTAATGCTTCAGCTCTGATTCCGTGGTGCCTTTTGCAATGATGTGAGGGCTCTCTCTCCTTGCTGGCTGCTCAGGACAAGTAGGCATGAATAGTAACCTAATCTAACCCGATGGTGATTGATAAGAAATCTACAGACTGAACATGCTGAGCACAGTCTATGTTGAAATTAATAGGACAAGAAAGGAGCAGTGCATGGATGAGGCTGATCAGAGATGCTGGGAGAGAAGCTGCTGTCTCTTCTCTGCTGTTTGTTTGCTGTTTGTTTGCAAATTCCTTCCCCAAAGGGTGCTCAAACATTGGAACAGGCTGCCCAGGGCAGTGCTGGAGTCACCATCCCTGGAAGTGTTCACACAGTGTGTAGACAAGCCCCTCAGTGCCATGGGTTAGTGGTGGCCTTGGCACTGTTGGGGAACGGTTGGACTTGATGGTCTTAAAGGTCTTTTCCAACCTAGTTGATTCTATAATTCTATGATTCTAACTGTATTTGGAGAGGTTAAGTCAGGCAGTGGGCTGACACATTGGTTTTTGCAGCTACAAGTGATTCTAAAGGCCCCAGATATGTGTTAAAAGTCTCCTCCATAGAGGTGAAAAGATTCTGATTCCCAAAATAAAGCCTGATCCAGTATTTCTTACAATCTCTTTAATGAGAACTTTACCTGTAGATGGAAAGATGGAACTCACCCATATCCTACCACTGGGCACTGTTATTCTAAGCTTGAGGAAACAGGAAGAAATCTCAGCTTTCAGTGAGGAAGCCACCTTGCCTCTGGTTCTCTAAGAAATGTACCAGCAAAGACCAAACTTCTAAAGGAGAACTACCTCTGACAGGGTTCCTGGAAGGTGGGATCCCATGCGTTGACTGTAAAAGGGCTTTAGACATCCAAGTGTGCATATTTCCTTAATAAAATATGATTGGTGCCCCATTAAAAATTTAATCATTTGGCCATTAAAATTAGCAACAGATGGGAGGTGGACTGCAGCCAGGCTTTCTGGATTCCAGACTGCAATTTCCTTGGCTTCATTCCCTCCAAAGAAGTAATCTACATATGAAAATCTATTTTTGTCAATTATTTGTTTAAAAGGGGGTGTTCTCCTTGTGCTTTCATTATCAATCTCAAGGAATTCTTGCTGCAGTGCCTCTAGCCTCGGCGACATGCTGTGGGAGGTGCACATTTACCCTTTTCCTCTCTGTACAATTGAGTTTTGGGTTATACATTTATGTGGTCTGAAATTCTAGGAGCCCTCTGTAGGTAGACACCACAATGACATCAGCCACATGTTCTCCATGCTCCTTTTGACTAGGAAAAGGGGAAAGCAAGCTCTTTTTGTTAGGTGTTGTCCTGAGATTAACAAGGCTTCAAAGTAGCTCAGATGATGTTCGTTATTTCACAGTAAGCACATGGGTACTGCCACGTTCAAGCAGAGCTGAGCTGAGTTTGTGCCTCAAAGCTCTGTCAGTGTCCATATGCTAACAGCTGGGGGACAGCATAGCAACAGAGCAACCCTGTATGAACCTCCACTGTAAGACTTCACTGGGCACCAGGCACCTGCAGCTCACAATCCTTGACAATTCACAACATTCTTTGTTAGAAGAATTCCTCTCATGGAGAACCACTTTCCTAGATTTATTTTGAACCGGCACCACTTACCTGCCTGTGACATCTCCTGCTTCTGGCTCTGCAAGTGAGTACCCTGTTCCTCCTCATGATTTTCACTTCCTCCAGGAGCTTCTTAGCAGGTTGGGGGCTGCTAACCAGTGCCCCTTGTTGTCCTTCTGAGCCTTTCCAATTCTGCTGCTTTCTGAACCAGCTTCAAGGTTGAAATTTTGAGCAAGAGCCTTTCAATTTTATATATATATATATAAAAAGACAAAACATCTCAGATTTTGTTGCTTTCTTTCCTAGGAATAAAGTAGAACAAACTAAAGCATAAAACTTGGTGTGGCAGGAGACACTAATGAGGACCATGTGCTTTGGTATCTTATGAAAATTTGGGTCAGACAAAGAAGAGGATTATTTGGTAACTCAGTGCAAACACAGTCCACATTTCTGGTCTGATTTTGAAATCACTTTTATACCAATGTAATTTCAAAATCATTACCCTTTTTCTTGTCAAATCCTTCTTGCTGTTTACACCTCAGTGCCATTCGCACACTCAACTTCTTTTGACACTTCTGTTTTAGTTTTGAAGTATGATTGTGGTTCCAGCTGCTCAAGACATACAAATCAGAGGAGCATTAAGCTGGAAATAAGCAATTATATTCCAAGAGATAGAGGAGGGTTTGTTGTGTGGTTTCCATGTAGCTTATGCTTACCCTGATGCCAGGTGGGACAACTATAACCCAGATGAACCTCACACAGTTTTTACTCAGCATTGCCACAGGACTGAGGAAGGCACATCAGCACTGGCACTGTCAGTCTAAAGCCTGCAGTGGTTTCCAGATGATCTTTTACAGCCCAGGATAAAGCCACTCTGTCATGGTTTCATGCAAGTGTAGGTCCTCCAATGTGGCTGTCATGCAAACATACCCTATGGGAGAAAGTTTTCTGTTTCAAACCATCAATTTTATGTTTTTTCTTGCTTTTTATTCTTTGCATATGTGTATAAGGATTTAAATAGAAGGGAGTTGATTGCAGAGATCATGCGTGGAAAGACTTATAGCTGAGAATTTGCAGGCCAAGAAATGGAGCTTTGTTTTGTTCAGTGGCTATATTATACTAGGACATTTCTGGAAACAACTATTCATCTTTACATGTGGTGCCCATGCTGCCCAGGGGTCATGATTTAGGTATAACCATCCTCCACACAAGTCTTTTGTTGCTTCGCATGTCAAATCCAAATGTTTCACTGCAAAGAAGAGAGCTGTGGGCTAATCTGGGAACTGATGCAGGGATTTGGGTTCACAGTCAATTACTGGGCACTCCAACATCAAAATTCCCTAAGCAACTTAGCAAAGCTCAGCCAGACTATCTGAAATAGCAGCTATTTGACCAACACGTAACATCCTTAGGCAGTTAATGGGGAATTTTCTGGTCTGACAATAACGTGGTTAAAGGTCCTTTTTCCAGCCACAGATCAAACACTTGCATGCAATCATCTATTCCCAGTCGAAGGAAAAACCCGCTTGTTTCAGAATCTTCTTTCCTGATGAATGCCTGCTGTGCTAATATCCCTAATCAAGGGTCATGAGAGCTCAGACAGTGGCAAAGCCACATTCCTTAGTGCAAACAAGCCCTTCAGAATATTCTTGGTTTTAAGGGGTAGGAGGATCCTTGCTGGGAATGGGAAACAGGCTGGTGGATTCTGCAGCATCTGGGTCTTAAAGATCTAGTGCAAATTGCCAGGGGACCTTTAAGAGTTAAACCAAAGAGATTAATCACAGTGACATGTATAACAGCAGGAGGTTGACTTTACAGAGACTGTCAGAGAGTGTAGAAATCTTTTTGTGGGATTTACAGTAGACATCATGGGGAAAGGTTTGGGAATCCTCCCCCAGAATATTTCGTGGGTGAGAACTAGGACTCTTACTCTGCAAGCCAAGTAGAAGTGCTCTGACAGCAAGACGCCTCCATCATCCTCTATGTTTATGGTGTACAGGCCGTCAGGCCCTAAGGCGGTCCATGAGAGATGCTTGTACCACGTCATCTCCATAGGCATCTTTGCCCCTAAGTGAAATGAAGAGTCATTGCTTTGCTGTCGCCAACAGTTGCCTCTTTGCCTGACTTCATACTTTGAGTTCATTCTACAGCCAATACTTAAAAGGAGTGACTCAAGGCGTAGAATAAGTATAGTTCATGGGATGAGCCTGAGGGAGATCAGGAAGAGCTGGCTTGGAGACCCTCTTGATGATGACATGAAACATACAGTAGGAAGAAGGTCACCACCTCCAGTACTGGCCCCAGCACCTGAGTGGCTGTACTGGTAGGAAGGGGAATAGCCGCTCCATGTTGAACAGAAACCTTGTGTTTGTGTCTTGATCTAACCTGTGGATGTTGTTGTTCTCCCTCAGACTATCGTACTGGTCCCTGTTTTAGCCAAGTGAATAACCAGATGTGCCAGGGCCAACTCAGTGGGATCGTCTGCACCAAGACCATGTGTTGTGCCACCATTGGAAGGGCCTGGGGTCACCCATGTGAAATGTGCCCTGCCCAACCGCACCCCTGTCGCCGAGGTTTCATTCCCAACATTCGTACTGGAGCCTGCCAAGGTAAATGCCATGAACATCTAGAGGATTTTCCCTTATCCATCCTGATGGGCACTGACAGGATGAGTGATGAATGCCTGCCAGGAGCCCCAGTACAGAGAACAGTTCTCTGTGTAAGCTCTTCTAAATCCGTCATTGTATGTCACAGAGCATCACCATGGACCTTGGGTGTCTCATGGAGTCATCTAATATTATCACAGCTCAATTAAAGAGTCTGGCCGTGCTGTGGTTCTCAGGTGACATCCTCCATCCCACAAGATGTAGGTAATCAGGCTAGTGTTTCTCCAAGTTTAAAACTAAGTTACAGCCTTCCATATGCCCTCATTTTGTGGTGCTGCTGTTGCTGGAGCTTCTGTCCCAGCACTGGAGCATGATCAACACTTGTACTGGGTGGCTAGTGCTCTGTAAATTGTATTATTGGTTCAAAATGGAAGCTATGACTCCTTCAAGATCACACAGACAATTACAATATACATAAATCACATGCTTAGAGGTTGCATTCAGTGTCTAGGGCAACTAGGCACAAATAGCAGAATGGTCCATGGAGCTCCCATCAGCAGATCCCGTTGGCAGCCTCTCTAAGGGGCTGCAGGGGTTTCCATTCAGAGTTGCGTGAATTCCTTTCTGCATCTGCAACTAATTTCAGCCTTTACCTGCTATGATCAAAAGCCAAAATTACCATCCAAATCCCACATTGGCCAGTTTTATCCTACAGGATAAAAGTGGGAAGGCTGAACGGGAGAACTCTTTTGCTGTCTATTGTAATCTGTGTTTTATAGCCCCAGTATCTTCAGGAAGGCTTGGCCTATTTAGTAGATTTGTCACTCACTGTTACTGCAACCAGAACTGGCGTATAAATCAGATCTGCAGCACACAGGCAGGGTGGTTCTAAGCAGCAAGTACTGAGGCCTTCCTGAGGTGCTTTGGAAAGCACAGTGTCTCTTCACTGATGTGGAGACCATGGCTGCACGATGAGCCTTCCTGGCACAGAGCTGAAGAGCAAAACCTGAGTCCATAGGTTCCCCTCTCTGCCTTGTGGCAGATGTTGCTCTCTGAAGGCTGCAGAAGGACATCCCACCAAACCACTTCTCCTCCCCAAGTACCAGGGGCTACCAGTCTGGAACGAACCGGGAGGGGGTAGACACATGGATGTTTGCTTTAGAAAACATTACTATATTTTTGTCTCCCTCTTCTTTGTGTAGATAAGGCAGCAATGTATTTATGCTGATTTTCTGTCCTTCACCTTATTTCTAATGTGATTTGATGGGCAATTGTGTTACGAAATGTAAATCCATGTACTTTGAGCAAAGCTGCTTCTTCCTCGTAGGGTTCCCACCATGATGGGATTGAAAATTCATGTGTTGCAATGGCTGCACTTTCTAAGATCTTTGCTCTTCTTCCTGTAGATGTGGATGAATGCCAAGCCATTCCTGGCCTCTGCCAAGGTGGAAACTGCATCAACACAGTGGGTTCTTACGAGTGCAAATGCCCTGCAGGTCACAAGCAGAGCGAGACCAACCACAGATGTGAAGGTAGGACTGCAACCTCCTGCACAGCTTCACCAGCCTGCTCAGCACAGGGTTCAGGATACACTCGGGGAGCACAAGGGCAATTAAAAACTGAATCTCTCTGCTCACAGGGCATCTCCTGGGCTGGCAAAGTAGAGATGTAAAAGAGCTCCCACGCCAGCCTTGGTCTTAGCTTCCAATTAGGAGAGAGTATGGCAAGCATGAAGGCATGATAGAAAACGTACTGCAAAATGCATTTCTGATCTGTTTATCTGCTTCCCAGAGTCCAAGACAATGAGGAATAGAGCTTGTCTGATCTTCTCTTAGACTAGGAAGAGGGTTTTTTTCATGTACGTGTTTTCTGAAAGATCTTTTAATGGCAGCACAGACTCATTGAACAGAAGAGACCTCTGGAGGTCTTTAGATCTTGGCTTAGGTCAGGACTGGCTTCAAAGCTCTATCAGGTTGCTCAAACTGATGAACTTCTGAAAACTCAAAGCGTTTTGTTTTTGGGCTCTTGTCCCAGGGTTGCACCACTGTGTTGGTGAGGAATACTTTCCTTGTCCACTTGATATTTATCTTTTTGCAGCTTGCAACTTGTTGTCTCTAGTTCAATAGAGTAACTGGAAGGAAGGCATAGCAGGTGGAATCTGACTAGCTGGGATGGTGATGGAATAAGACAACCAGAAATGAAATCATGTCTCTCAGTGTATTGTGGAAGGTCTGATTCTATGAGATGAGGGTATAGAGCAAGTCAATGCAGTGTTGCTTCACTGACTTAGTGACATTTTTCCAAACTGACATGTTGGACAGGACCTGAACCTTGTCCTTGAGTACAAAGCAGAGACAAACGAAATGCCAGTCAGCATCCTGTGAGCATCAATCCTTTGAGTCAGTGGCCTGGTACTGTCCCACTGGGGAAGCACCGCTCCCTGCCAGGCCAGGGTTATCTGCAGACAGCCTGCATAGTTTTCCTGTCTTTCTAGTTACTTTGTAGGATGCACCTTGCTCATCTCCCATGGTGTTGTAAATAGGATTGACCTTTTCAGCCTCAGCATCTCTCTTGGAAATGATACAGTGCTTCAAAGGCAGAGTTTGTGGTTATAGTTAGAGATACTCTAAAACATTTCTGCCTTAGCAGTGGCTATGGAGCTCCTGTAGCTTGAAGTCAAGCAGTGGGGAAAGTAGTTGACCTCTTTGCAGCATCAGCCTTATGGGCTGCCCCATGGGCAGCCTGGGGACTGCAGTCATCTTTCAAACTCTGGGGAAGTTCCTAACCTGATGGAAGGGAACTTTGCAGAAACTACTCTTTGCCTCATCTTCAGCACAGAAGTTGGAGTTTGAGTATTAATTACCTTCTAAAAACACTTCAGTGGAGGACTCAGATGCTTTGACCAGATGTGCACCTCTGCTCTGAACATGTGGGCAAGCTGATCTGCAGTGTCAGCACCCAGAACCCCATGTCTGGAGGTGGTGCTGCATGAAACAGAAGAGATCAATCTCAACAGCTCAGCAGGGTCGGGTAAGATGGTGCAGAGAGCTCTGCCATTTTCAAGGGAATACTTTCCAGGTTAGCAGAGTGGCTTAGAAATGGCCAAATACGTCATCTTCAGACCAGAGGACTAGTTGCATTTGGGGTGGGAAGATTTAATAATGTTAAGACTAGTTGTGGCAGTTAAGGGAGATTTCTGTCTGGTTCTGGAAGCCCTGGAACTGCTCTTGGACTCAGGATAAGTTGGTCCACTGTTACTTAGTTAAATTCAGGACTCACCTACACAGTGAGACCAGTGTCTTGGTCCATGCCATAAGGCACATGCTTCTGTGTTAAAGTGTGGAGTACAGGCAGGATGAGATGCAGTTGGTATGTTGAACATTCATAGTGCCACCAATCTGAGCCCTCTTCATGAGGGTCTGCCTCCAGTTCCTTAAGGTCCAGTCTCAGCATCTCCTTTATCACTGCTTGGCATGTCTCAGAGGTATGCAGACTTTTGAGGCGTGTGATGGGAAGGACATGCTCTCCCCAAGCATTTCACGGCAGTACCTTGCCATGCAGGCTGCACCTCTCAGAAGTAGGGGAAGAAACATTTGTTGTATATTCCAAACATCTGGCAAATGAAAAGGAAACCAGCATTAAACTTTTCCTGCCTTGGTTGTTAAAGCTCTTTCCCACATACCCTAATGAAACCCTGCTGCCTGCATTTGCCATTTTAGGGATAAAATGTGTTCATTGCACTGGTGTGACTGCAACCCACCTAGCTGGGCTTCAGGAACTCCACTTCCCTGTCATTCCTTGCCCAGGCTCTGTTGTAACCAAGACAAGGGATGATAAATGCACTAGAATCCAGACATTTAACCTGGAATTTGCTTCTCGGTGGCAAAATCACACAGGGAGAGCACTTGAAGCAGTCAGCATCATAGCAACCCACCCCTGTGGCACTGTGGGTTTGACAGTATCCGTTGTCTCCTGGGTTGCCCAAGGAAGTTGTGAATGCTCCATCCCTGGAAGTACTCAAGACCAGGTTGGATGGGGGCGGTTTGGAACTGGATGAGCTTTAAGGTCTCTTCCAACCCAAACCAGTCTGGGATTCTATGGGGTTTTTTCCCAACAGTCAGTTCTCAGGGAAAGGAGCATCACTGCTTCCAGGTGGCTGTTCCCATACCCCCACTTGCCTGTGATCCAGACATTTCCTTGCTAGGATAAGTGTAGTAGTCTCAGTGCATGCCGTGTGACCTGGGTTCAGCCCTTCCAAAAAGCTTTTCCATAGTGAGACACCAGCTACAGAAGTTAATCCTTCAGTGGGGGATGGACGTTCTTTTATGTCGAGCAGACATCTGTGTCTGTGGATCTTCCTTGGCAGGATGCCACGAGACTTTCTCAAGTTAACAGAAGAGTTTCAGTGCTCCAGCATCCAAGGGCTTGGAACTGGTGGAATCCAAAACGTTTTACATGCATCTCAGGTGAAGAACCTGCTCCCTGAATTCAATGATGTCCCATGCAATTTGGCTGGCTGATGGGCAAAGGCTGGACTGCAATAGAACCATGAGCCCAACCTCAAGACACAGAAAGTCACTCTTGCCTTGCTCTGCCTCATCCGTGCTGGCTGGGGACCAGGCAAAGCACATATGAGATCAGTTTAGCTGGAATCTCCTATATAGCAAGATTAAAAACAATCCATTGTCTGAATCTGTCATCCAGATGCGAGGGGCCTCTGCGTGGGTCCCCACTTCCCAGAACGCCTGCAAAAGCAGCATGATGTGGCCATAAACAGCTTCCTTTCACTCTCCTTCCTGGATAGCCATAAAAAGAGACATCTCCAGCATCTCTGGTGTCTGTTCCATCACTTATCTTGCCTCAATTGCTAAGGAGACCACCAAAAGAGGATGCTTTTTACTGACCTAGAGGTCCTTCTCTGGGAATGACATAGGCATGAAGGCTGCTCTAAACTGACAGGGTTGAGGTTGTTTTTGAGGGCTTATTTCTCAGACACAAATCACCAGCATGTCCCCACCAGGCAGTCAGAAGGTGAAGAGGATATTTGGGTTATCCCTGCTTCCCTCTAGGACATACATCCCCTGTGAGTCACTGAATAGCAGAATAGAGAGCCAGCGTCTTGTAAGGGCTTCATCTGATGCTAACACTTTATAAAGACAGGAAGATCTGGACCCTGTCTTGGAGTTTGCTGTGTGCTTTGATATATCAGGAGCACTGTTTGGTACAGTGGATAGACCATTGAATTCCTGCTTTACTGTAATTGTACTGCCAAAGTAGCTGTATCCATCCAAATAACCTCCTCATTGAGCCAAGGGTGTTCATCAAAATAACAACCACAAGCAAAAGAGGATATTTTCTTCATCCAGGTATGCTCCAAGCCTAAAATCTCAAAGCTGCAGGAGTTCCCTTGTTGAGTCTGTCTGCGCTAAATTTATAGCTGGTGAAAGGAAGGATTTCTCAGCTTGCACTGAGACCATCCTACTTTATGAAGAGAAGATGGTTTCCTCTTGTTTTGAGACTCCTTATCCAAGCCTAGCATCCAGGAAGTATTAAAACTAGATTAAATGTCTATGTCAAATTCTTCCCTAGTTCCCAGGAGCTTGTCTTTTCTGCTTAGAAGATTCCTGCTGGGGAGTGAGGTCAGCAGATGGGATTGCATTTGAGCCAAAGGTCAGAGCCCATGTCACTGGCTCTGCTGACAAATGATGTCTCTCTTATTAACACAGCAGCATGTGCCACTAATCTTCTTTGGGCTGTTTATTGGTGGGAAAAGGCAGGAGTAGAGATAATGTTGTTTCTTTCCCATGGTGATACTTATCTCTTAACACAAACGGCACCTGGAATTAAGGCTCCATTTTCAGGCCCTGAATCCCTGAAGAATAAAGATGCTTTTCTTATGCAGGATCTTCTATGCTGATAACAGAGGCCAGCTCAGGCCTGATCTCCCCGGCACGTAAGGGGGCTGCAGCTGGAGGCCCTTGGATGAATTTTGGTCAACCCCAGAAGGCAAATGATGTCCTTTTCCTATCTGCAGCACATGAAAACGTGCGCACGGCATCAAGTTTGGATTTGAACCTAAATATCTTCCACGTTCAGGGTTGCTCCGTTCCAGAGTTATTTCTGCAGCTCATTTCTAATGGATGTGACACTTTCAAATAGTGGCTTATTTTATGCCTTTGTTCATTGTAGTCTGAGGCAGCTCGAGGGATCAAGAGTTCCTGAGTTTGGGGCTGTGCAATGTATAATGAGACATTTCTGGCAGGGAGAGTTGCTGCTCACTTATAGAAAGATGTGAGCAGTCAGTGGGGGTGGACTGAGGGTGGGGAAGGGGAAGGATCTGTCTTCACCACCGCTGGACACAAGGCCAGCTTTGCAAGTGCCAAAGAGCTGCATTTGTGTTGTGTTGGTATGAAAAGATGAGCAAGGAAGGCAGATGTTGCCAGCTTAGGGCTGAATTGACAGATACTCTGCCTGCTTTATGGGGAAACTGGAAAAGAGCAGGATCTTGAGGCTTGCAGGGGAATGGGAAGTGTGTGAGCACTGAGAGAAGGGCACCCTTATATCCAACTGACAGTGCTGCTGGAAGAATGGAATTGAGGGGGACACAAAGCCCTGCTGGCACTAACGGTGCAAAATGAGGAAAGGAAACAACAAAGCTGAAATCAGACACATCTAGACCTTTATCAAGAAATCGTAGGGAAGTGAGGGACTGTTACACAGAGTGCCATTTTTAAGTTAACCTGGAAGTAGCTGTCGAAATGACACTTCAGGGAACATTTCCGTGGCATGGAGATAAGGGGTGGAATCACTCACTAAATAAAGCTTTTTCCTTCCATCTTTCTAGTGGCTCTCTGCCAAGAATTTAACGTCTTTTCTCAATAGCCCTTCCTCTACTGTATACAAAATGCTAAGCCAGCTCTGTTATCAGTGAAGTATGGAATGCCAGCACCTCACCCAGGATGCTTCCCAATACCCCAAAAGGAATGAGTGTCTCACATCCAAAATTGTTCCGGGATGATAAAATGCAAGCTACAAAAAAGTACATGGAGAAACACCAGGCCAGGGAGTGGGAGGCACTGCATGCTTAGTGCAACAAGCTCTGTTCAAATCCAGCCAGGGTAGAGCCTTTTGGACCATCTTTGGCATCTCCAGGAGCCAGATTCTGCTGAGAGAGACCGTATCTTTCAATCACAAATCTCTCCTCTTCTTTACTCGCCCCTTTCTATTTAGCACTGGCAGGGTGACATGGTAGATGCTACTTACGTCGCTACAGGCTACTCTTTTGTCACCACCACACAAAATTCCCAGTTCTCTAATGAAAACAAGGCTCTATATTTTTTACCCCGTTGAATCTCATTCATGGTTCTGAATTGGAGGGAGCTTTCCTGCTTTTCCATGAGCAGGGGGTAGGCTGGCCCCCTCTCCTCACAAATGGAACATGATAGCCATTTTATTAGCAAGTTTTCAGTTTGCTTACAAAATGTCCACAGAAGAGCTCATTGTTTGGATCCATTCAAAGCTCATTTCCATGGATTTGGTGTGGTTTGGAGGGTTCCATTACGCTCGTCTGTGGTTTCTTTGTGCTTTCTGGAAGGGAAGGTCTGAGAGTCCCATGTGCTGCACGAGAGAGGGCTGATGAGGCATGACCTCTGCTATGTGACACATGGATGTTTTCTCCATCAAGCCCTGTTTTCTCAGCAGATGGAAAAGTTGGGGTTTCAACATGTCTGTGGGCACCCGTGTTGGATGGGCTTTGCAGGCTGCAACTCTCTTTCTGAAGCTCTGTAGCCTTTGGCTTCCAGCATTTTCAGCCTTAATGATCAGGCCAACTCCAACCCAGCAACTTGGAGAGCAGATCCAAAATCAACGTTTGCATTGAATCCTGCCATTGTCTGAAGAGCAGAGCACGCAGAATATTGCTTTAATTTTTAACAGAGAGTTGGAAAAGTCCTGAAGTAGCCAGGTTGGAGTTGGAAGAATTCCCTGCCCAGAGCTGGCAGCTGGGTGTTAATGAGAGCTCTACATATCCGTCCCACTGTGTCAAGCTCTCCACAGACTTCAGCTCTGAATGAATCAAAAACTAGGAGACACTTTACAAAAGGCAAATAAAGAAGGCAAAATGTGGCGGGGAAGAACTTAAACAGTAACAAAGCCCAGAGCTCAGTTTCTCAAAGTACAGGATGTGTGAGGAGCCTTGAGAAACTCTGGCTTTTTCTCTCCTTGGGTTGCTAGCACTGCTCTTGTGAGCTGGGATTTTCAAGGGGGAAAAGAATGTTGCAGTTTGATTTAACCTTTTGAATTACCTCTGGTTTTCCTTAAGAATGGAATGCTGTTGCTGCCCCCACTACACTTTTCTTTGGATGACTGATGCTATGTCATGAGTACTGATGTAGTAAGATGCCTGCCTGTCAGCTGGCCTCCAGATCTCTGATACGACAAACTTCAGGAGAGCTCTGCAGGAGTTTTTAAGCTGCTATTTCTAATAGTACAACCAGCTTTTGCTTCATAAAGCTCTTTCCCTTCCAGTGTTCTGCAAACTGTAACCAAACACAGGCCTGTAATTAAATGACAGGGCAGGCTGTAGTGATAAAATCTCTTTCACTGCAGGGGCCCAGGTGGGGGAAGTGTTTTCTGAGGACTTGCATTGCTGCCTTTGGAGGTTTCAAGTTGTGTCTGTCGGTTGGAGGGGCTCTGAGCATCAAAGAGCTAAAGGAGCACTGCAAGGACAGAGGTGATGTCTCTGCTGCTTGCACAACCTGGCTGAAACCTCTGGCTAGCTGAGTTTCAGAGTTCCTCAGAAGCCAAACAGGAACGCTTATATCTTGATATATGAGTGTACAACCTGCCCTATGCACTTGGGCTTAACTTTGGGTGTGCTGAAATCGAGGTTTCACTCAATTCCTCAGGATTCAGAATTGCAGCCAAAGTAAAAAAGAAGATAATTGCGTTGTAAGAGGTTGTACGAGCAAGGAGCAGGGATTGAAGGTGATTACTTTGACCACATGAAGCACCCATGGTGGGTCTCTGTCCATACCATAGGCCTCACTTCAGAAGGCAGCTCGGCCCATCTTACTTGAACACACACATTGCCATTGTCTATTGCTGAGCTGGGCGGGATGAATTTCACTATGTCTCACTTTGCCCTCCTGGAGTATGACCCCTCCTTTTTGTTATCACCCTCTTGTAAGAGCTGGTGCCACACAGAGCTGTGGCATCCAGGAATGAACCTTGTTCAGAGGTAACATCACCTACCTGCTTCTGCTCAGGGTTCCTCCCATGCATCCTCAGGGCTGCACTAGCATCGGTAGCCACTGCATGGCACTGTGAGATTGGAGTCAGACATTTCTTTCCCAAGGCGTTTTCCCAGTTTCTCGCTGGACAGGACACAGCTCAGCACCCCTCTGGGTAACTCACACTCATTTATTACGCAGATTTCATGCCTGTTTCTCAGCTCTGACACTGTAGCTCATACCCATCATCACAGCCAGCTCTTCTGGCTCCCAGCACAGTTTCTTCTGGTCCCCCCCTTGCCCTGATGGGTTGGGTTCAGGTAACTTCCCCAGTATCCCTTCATCACTGAAGTCTGCTGGATAAGCTCTTCCAAAGACATTCTCCATCCCCACTCCCACATGAAAGGTCTTTGCTGTTCCGCCTTTGCCCTGCAGCAGCTCTAACCTCACACATGCTAATGCCATCAGGCTGCACAAGGTGGCTGTGCTGTTCACGTCAGCAAAACCCCCCTTGAAGCAGCAGACTTTGACCAGTTCCTTTTCATTACTTTCCTGCCAGCCCCAGGCAGCATCTGAATTGCATATAAAACCCCCCTTAGCCATTCACAGCAGCACCGTAGATTTAAAATACAATAAATCAAGTTGCTCAGCAGAAATAATTCATTTTGCCAATTGCCAAAAACAGATTTTCTTGTATTTCCTTTTTTTTTTTTTTTGCCACTGTAAAAACAAATATTGCTTCTGTCTTTTTCCACCATCTGGACTACGACCCCCAACCAATGGCTTTGGGTAGGTTAATTAGAGGTTGGATCTAATTCCATCTCAGTTTCTAAATCAGATTTCAGTTGGCAATAGAAAAAATCGACAACCCTGCTCCCAGACAAATCCTTGAGTCAAGTGCCCCACAAGCACGGTTGGAACCTCTACATTTAATTATATTAACATCATATATTAATATTAATATATATTAATTATATTAATTAGTGGAAAATAGATTGCCCTTTTTAAAAGAGCTGATTTACCACTTTGTTCCCATTGATTTTTCAAAGCTTTAGGTCCCAAGTGATAGCTGCACACAGAAGTTACAGTCTGTTTCTCTCTGTATCATCTATATTGGTACTTGTTGAATTTTCTGCTCAAGAATTTTATCAAGGTTGTAATATAAATGGCCTGAAAAGTCTGGAGAATCCTACAGTTCTCAAGCAAACCCTGCAGGTTCTCATCTTTCCACCTCAGTTCTTGAAGTGGATCAAAATCTAACTCTGAGCAAGATTTCATCTACAGAAGCTCTCTCAGGATCCAGAGCCAGGCATCCAGGATCTTGGCAATGGGCACATCTCCATGGTGAGCTTGTGGTGGTGGAGACTTGTTCACTTTCAGCTTGAACATGGAGCCTGCTCTATCTCTGCACTAGACAGATGCTTGTAGAGCACTTTATAAGTTCAGAAGCTACATGCCTAAGGTGACTGCTTTTGAAATTTGGTGCTCTTGTAACCTTTCCATGACTATTACCGCTTGCCTGGGCACCAGGGCTGCCTGGTCCTTCTGTTGTCTGAGTCTGACTGTTGCACCTTCCAAAACCTCATTGCAATGTCCTTATTTTCCATGCTCTAAATGCAGAGAGATGCACCTCACTGGTGTGTTACAGTCACACACACAGCAGTGGGCTGCTGGTGAAGCGGGCTGAGTAGAAGCAGTGTGTGGCAGGACTTGCTAACAGGGATGGTGTTTCTTGGATTGCCATGGATAATTAGGTGGGATGTCTCCAAGGACTCTATGTCTCCAATTTTCCCTGTGAGGAGATAAACAGTTCAAACTGTGGCATGCTCGTGGCACTGTTATGCAAATCACACTAAAATAGGACTGCTGATGGCGGAGCTGAACCCACAGCGTGATATGTCTAGACCTTCCTTCCCAAGTGATAGTACAGAGGCCTTTTCACCTGGGTTTAGATGCCCGAATGCACTTAAAATTGGTCCAAATCCCTCCTGTAAGGAGAAATTCAGCAGATAATGCATGAACCTGGTGCTTTTTATGAACATGATGTTGTCTCCGATGCTGCATCTCTGCATCTGGAGAGGCCTCCAAGTCACACGGAGGGACCTGCTGTCCAGCCAGTCATGCACTACACAGATGTTTCTGCCCTGAAGCTTCCTTTGTGTTCCAAAGAGCTCAATATTTTAGATGAGCCAACCCTACGACCTACACTGTCAGTAGAGATAAGCAGAGGGCTCCATGAAGCCCTCCTACCACTCTCTTGTTTTCCATACCGATCCACTGCTAGGAAGCCACTTATGGTCTCAAGCATCCCATGACAACCCATAACACCAACTACTTTCTGTTGTGATCCCAACTCTGGTCCTGGATCTGCACTCCAAGAAAGGAGATGATTTGCAGGGAGTCATAATCACTGTTGGTTTGTTCTTTTCTAGATGTGGACGAGTGTGGTGCAATCTCTGGTGTGTGCGATGGTGGGGAGTGCACTAACACAGCAGGCAGCTACGTGTGCACATGTCCACGTGGTTTCATGACCAGCCCTGATGGATCACGCTGCATTGGTAAGATGCTAAATAGATATGAGAACCACAGATACAGGGAGAGATCACGCTCTGAACCCCAGAGGGGAGGATTTGCAAATCACTATCTGGTGATATTTTGCAGATCAGAGGGCACATTGTTCCTGCAATAGCTGGAAAATGCTCTTTTCCATGTGCTTTCCCTGCATGTGCCTGTTCTGTTGGTCTGTTCTGGTCACAGGTTTTGATGCTGTTACAGACTAGGGCTTTCTCCCTCTCCATAATTCAGGCTACAGGTGCCCCGGTGCTTAAGGTGTTTGAAAAGGGGTTGCTGAGGACACTAAGGAGGAGGGTTGGGGTGGAAGGTGTCTGGTTGAGGAAGGATCTTTGTGCTCCTACTCACAGAACTGCACCAGCTAGTGGGAGAATCCCACTATCCCTTTTCCCCAGGTGTCAGCCAGGGAGAGACAGCAGTACTCTCCCTACAACTGACCAGCAGGCACAGTGTGTGGTTGTGCAGTGTGTAAATCCCAGGGAAACCTTGCAAAGAGGAGCCCAGTGGTGGGGAACATTCCACAACTGCACATTCATCCACTTGCCTTGCAAAGGTGAAACGGGGAAAGGTTGACTCCAAGTGTTTGCATAACCAATGCAAACAAACAGTGACTTTTAGCATCTCCTCCTCTTTCCTGCTTAGACCACAGGTAATGGCTCGTAAATCCCAACTGCCCCAAGCTAATAATCAACAGGGCTGTGGACTCAATTGCCTTCATCTCACTGACTCAGCCTTTTGGGAGTGAGTTGCTTTGCACTGAGCTGCTGGCCTGGATCCCCTCTGTACCCAGTGGAAAGAGATGCTTCCCAAGAACAGCAAAGGGCACTGCTGGCACCTATTCCTGCACCCATATTCAACCTGCAGGTTTACAAGGCCATCATTAAGCTCTTGCACATTACAGTCCCCGGATGCTGGAAGGCCTTGGTGCAGCTGGTGTGTGCTGCTCCACTGGCTCTGATGTTCCCTTCACCCCTGTTTGGCTCAAGGTGTCTGGCTTTCAAAGCTTCCCAGAACTGGTGTGAGCCCAGACAAGCTTTCCCCTCAGTGACAAGCTGTCCTGCCTCCAGACTACAGAGCCTGGAGTGAATCTTTCATGTTTAACAGATCAAAATGCCTTTCCAAGCCTTGTAAATATTTGATGGTCCATTTCTCTCTGTAACAGACAACAGCTTCTATGATAAATAGATCAGCTCTTTGTTTACTTGCTCTCAACAGGGACACTTAACTTTAGCCAAAATGAATCCCAGGGTTTGTCTCGCTGTTCAGAAAGTTCATTTGCCTTTTGAAGGCAAGGATGCACGGGTTTGTGAAGAGAAACTGTTACAAGATCAATGTTAGCACAATGGCAAATGTCAGGTACAGCTTTCTGTTGAGTCCTGGAAATGAATACAGAAAAAAAAATCCTTTCCAAATTCTTTTCTATCCACAGAAACTGGAGTGAAAATTAATCATGTTCTAGTTGCGGAAAGAAAACTGGTGTCAAGTTTAACATAAGAGTCACCTCGTTTGGGAATCTGATAGATTTTAATGAGAATGAAATGCTTTTCCTCCCTTGGTTGCCAGACCCTGCCATCCGCCTGGAGGGGTGTGACGGCTGCTGGATGAGTCATATGGACATTTCTCCACTTTCCTTGAAACCAAGAGCTTCGAGAAATGAAAACGAAGTAAAATTAGAAAGCCCAGATTTAAAAATAGTCATAGAACCATAGAATCATAGAATAGTTGGGGTTGGAAAGGACCAAAGCTTATTTAGCTGCAGTGGACTATGACTGCAGCTGAACTCAATACATCATGCTCCAGCCGTTTCCCTCAGCTAATACATGCTGCTGCTGTGCTGTCACATTTTGGGACAGACAATGTTTATTCTGGCATAAGACACAGTTACTCTTGGGGTGTCATTGCCCTGGGATCCATATTTTGCAAACCCTGTTTTGTTTCTGTCATTTGAGGGGGTTTTAGTGCTTGGTTTTGGGAGTTTATGGTAGTTTAAGTCCCCGATTGACATCCTCTGAAATAAATCACAGAAATAGTTTGTAAAACTGAAAATGAATAAATAACATGGATGAACAGCATCAGGAGAGAGCTGAAGAGATTGTCACACTGCCACCTCCCAGATGTTTAGACTGGACGTGACCGAAGTGTCTCATATATCATGGGGCACCAGCACTGGCTAGGTGGTGACTTTATGGTGGCAGCCTTCATATATTGCCATCCCTTTCCCCTCCCTATTTAGTAAAGTAAACACCTTTTTATTGCATTTGAACAATCTCCTGTAGTTTCTGCAGCTGAAACAGCAAGACACCGAGCTTGAGTTGAGCTCAACTCTCATTAGGTGCTTTCGGTGTGAAACATGAACAGCAGCAAAGCTGGAGAAAGTCCATCAGAGTCTGAAATGAACATGGAAGTGTTTAAAAAGTGTGTAGATGAGGCCCTCAGTGATATGATTTAGTGGTGGTCTTGGCAGTCCTGGGATAATGGTTGGACTTGATGATCTTAAAGGTCTTTTCCAAACTAGTTGATGCTATGATTCTATGCTATGCTTCAATGTGATTTATTGAATGATTCAACCACTTGTGCTTGACACAAGGAATCCAGTTCCACACATGTTCAGAACAGTTTCATTCAGTCAGGCTTGTCAAAGGCAGGCTCAGGGTCTTGCAGAAGCTCCAGCAGGCTGGGAGTTGGGTTTTCCCTTTTCAGTACAATGTGTTGCTTTTCAAGAACAGCTTAAGAAAACTGCCTTGCAGATGCATTTCCAGACATGCACATGGTGTTCCCCTGTTTGTGGCAAGTCAGCACTCCTGCACATTGCTTTCTTTGCTCTTTTTCCCTGATAGTGCAGCAAATGCTCTGAAAGATTTGGGTCTTCTGTTTTCTTAGGCAACATCAGCAGATGTACTGCCTGAAGTTCTGGGTAGGGCCAGATCTTGCTTATAGTTGCAAAGTCCTGGGCTCAGAGAAGGTTGTGAGGGTGTCACCGAGGAATTCACCTGCCTGGGGACACCTTTTTACCCACCGTGGTTGTTATCTAGGGAAGGAAAGAGCAAGAGGAATAAGGAAATATGAGGAGATATTTCTGAGGGCAAGAAATGATAAAGGGAAGTGGGGTGAGGGTCACAGGCGCAAAACAGGTTGATAAGGAGCTGGGGCCCTGAGCAGAGCTCCCCAGTAGCTCCCAAGGCATTGAGGGATGTGGGAGCTGTGCACAGAGGGATGCTTTGTGCTTTGTACCTTGGTTCTGGTTCTTGGTTCTCTTCACTGAGACAGACACCGCCATCTAATCTTACCCAGACAAGAATGAAATTGGCCAGTTTTCCAAAACAGGGAACACAGGATGGCATCATTGGTCTAGACTGACTGTCCTCACCACAGTACGAGGCTCTTTTTTGCACCCTTCTTCCTTGCAAACCAAGCACCATTGGACATCTTGGGTGGGAGACCTTTGGCTACATGCTGCTGTGTTGCAGCTCCATTCTGAGCTAATAGCCTTCAAGTCCTTTGTAGACAAAGCCAACTGCCTTTTGCAACCGCTGGTTTGGGTTTGGTCACTTGAGCTTCTCAGTTTCTGTACATGACAAGACACAGAGTGCGAGAAATACACACCCTTTAAAGGTCCCTCCTGGGAAGCCGTACCAGGACTTTCCATTCCTCCGTCTGTCCCTGTCCCTATCCCACCACCAAGCAAACAAACCAGGATGAAAACTGCAAAATCCTTTGCAGGTGCACAACCAACCTTAGACACCTTGTGCACAGACGACGTACAGTTCTGGTGTCCCCAACATAAGAAGGACATGGAGCTGTTGGAGCAAGTCCAGAGGAGGCCACGAAGATGATCAGGGGCTGGAGCAGCTCCGTATGAAGACAGGCCAAGAAAATTGGGGCTGTTCAGCCCCAGGAGAAGAGAAGCTGCGTGGAGACCTCAGAGCAGCTTCCAGTGTGTGAAGGGGGATCCTGTCTACAAGAATGCTGGAGAGGGACTCTTCATCAGGGACTACAGCGACAGGACAAGGGGTGATGGGTTCAAACTTAAACAGGAGAGATTTAGGTTAGATATAAGGAAGAATTTCTTTACTGTGAGGGTGCTGAGGCGCTGGCACAGGGTGCCCAGAGAAGCTGTGGCTGCCCCATCCCTGGCAGTGTTCAAGGCCAGGTTGGACACAGGGGCTTGGAGCAACCTGCTCTAGTGGAAGGTGTCCCTGCCCATGGCAGGGGGTTGGAACTGGATGAGCTTTACGGTCCCTTCTAACCCAAACCAGGCTGGGATTCTATGACTACGAAGAGGATGTCCACATTGAAAGGGAAGATAGAGATTAGCTGTGCTGGATTGTCACTCAGAGAGTGCAGCTACTGGTGTGGGAGCTTCTCCTGAGCATCAGGACTCACACACCAGGGCATCAGCCGGATGGGTACAGACTCTGCCAGACCCCAAAGGAAGGTCCCTCTTGGATCACTCCTGTCCCATTATGATAAGCAGGCCAAACTCCATCTCCTGCTCTACCACTCCTAGCTGGACCTTGTAAAGCATCCACAGCCTCTCTGAATCAGAGGCCTCTGGCAGACCTGTGGCTCTATCCCCCACCTCTGTGCACTGTCTAATCTCATGTGGAATTTTACCTTCTTTCTTGCCTGGAGCATTATCTGATTTACAGAGGTTATTGTGCAAACCTGTTCCCTTTACAGCTGCAGGGGAAGGCAGAACAAACCCACCATGGCCTTGCGCTGGTGTGGGTGGTCCTGCAGGAGGTCACAGAGGGACTGCAGGGACCCACTGTTCTTTCCATCCACCCCTCTCTCTGCCCAAAGGCAGCTCCAGATGAGTTTTCAATTAGTTCTGACCTTTATTTCTGAGAGAGATTATTGCAAACTGCAGCAAAGACAGCTGAATTTAATAAACGTGTCCAGATGAATAAGGGCTGGACCGTTCCCTCCATTACACAAACTGCTGTGACCTCCCTGCCTTGTCAAACTTGTCAGCACATGTCTGTCTGTGGGGAAGGAGGCTGCCTTCTCCAAATCCCTC
This sequence comes from Strigops habroptila, assembly GCF_004027225.2. Classification (NCBI taxonomy): domain Eukaryota; kingdom Metazoa; phylum Chordata; class Aves; order Psittaciformes; family Psittacidae; genus Strigops; species Strigops habroptila. Next base: position 3,470,358 of record NC_044296.2, on the reverse strand, counting down.
CTTACCCATTAACTGCCTAGCTGTCACCATGTATCACAGCTTTTGGGACAGCAAGCATCCCACAGAAGAACAGTAGGAGCTGGGTGGGATCTATCCTCTCTAATGCCCAAAGGGTTTATTCCAAACTACCACTCTCAGATCTAGAGGTTCATTTTAGCTCAGCCCTAAGCCCTGATTAGTTAAACTCCCATCAAGGGTTTGAGGTGCAGCTTTTCCAGATGGCCCCACTATCCTGCCCTGGCTTGTTCAGAGAGCAGCTTCTTTCTGGAGTGAGAGGGGGCTGCATGTGATGCTGAGGAACATCAACCTCACAAGGTGCCGTCTTCTACCTTCCGGCATCTGCTGAAACCTGCAAGATGTGGGCATTGCTTTTGCACTCTTGCCACTTGCCAGAGATCAAGGGCTCGGGATGACCCAAACACCCCTGTGGCTTGTCCTGCCCTTCACTACAATTACGAGCTAATCCAGGGTTGCATTCAACCCCCTCACTCAAGTTTCCCTTCTCCTAGTCCATCTTTCTTTCTGCAAGTTTCCTTGGTGGATGAAGTTTCCTAGAAGGGGCTAGTTCATGCTGAACCCATGAAACCCAGGAAAGGATCTGTCTGAGGAAAGACCTGTGGGTTTAGTCCCCCTGGCTTTAAATGAGGTCACTGTCCTCTGGAAGTCGTTGAGCTGTGATGCGAGAAGAAATGTAACCACAGCCCAGAGATCAAACAGCTCCCTGCAATTGATCCCAATGATATTTCGGGGAAGTGTCAGCCTGCTGGCTAACGTCAGGCAAGAGGCACAGATGACAAATCAGATCAGACTTTCCCCCTCATTAATTTACTTGAGAAATAAGGACAGGAGATGAATGAGTGGAACATTCCAGGTTTTCCTAGAGGACTTGGTGCCAGGCGGAGCCTGCAGACGTGTAAAAGACCCTTAGTCTCCTGGGCCTTGTCCAGAAGCCACACACACCAAACACTGGTGCCAGCCTTAGTGTCTGTGGCTTTAGCCAGGCTCATGGACTTTGACACCATCCAGGGCTTGTTCTCCTCCCAGGTCAGTCAAGGCTGTGGGAGCTGACCCATGAAACGGGCATCCACTGGGAATGGAAGTGAGTAGGCTGGAGGGATGTGGAATTAGGAACAGGTCCATTTGTTTAATGAGAGATGCTGGGACCAGTGGGACCTGGCAAGGAATGCTTCCTCATGGGAAGCTTGGGACATTTGCCATTAAATCAGTTGTGGGAATGAGAGTCAGGTCCTTGCCAGGCCTGAGATGTGCAGGACCACACTGGACAGCGGTGGCTGTGGGAAGGTCCTTCCTTAGCACAGCATCAGGGATCGGTAATGCTGGAAGGGTTGTACCTGGATCCCCAGCCTGGCCAAAGTGGTGTAGGAAACTCTGACCACCTCAGTCTGCCAGCTCTGTCCTGCCCCAAGCGAGAACAGGGTAAAGAACTGTTGCAGCCAAGATTTCAGCCTGGAGCAGGAAAGCTGGGAAATGCCCACTCAGCCTGGGAACCCTCAAAATAGCAGCAGGCGGCACTGGGTTGTTTTTATCACAGGGAAGTGTTTTTAGTAGCAGCAGTTAGGGGAAAATATATCATGCTGGGTCCAATGGCCCAAGAGAGGAGAAGATGCTGCCCACCATGTAGCCAAGTTCAGGGCCTGTTCTATTCTGATATTGGCATTGATGGCCAAACTTGCTCACAAACATAACTAAGCAAGATAGATGCTAACATCAGAGGAGGAACCTGAAGAATGGACATCTCAGCCCCAGGATGCAATTTTGTTGAATAATGTAATTTACTCCAGAGCAGTTTATCTGTCCCCACCGAGGGGATAGGTCAGGCTGCCCAGTAGTGTCAGTGTTTGCAGTGGTCTCCTGCAGGCCACCTTCCCTCAGCCTGTTCCCTGTCCCACCTGGAGTGTTGGGTCAGTGGGGGAACCCATCCCTGACATGTTTTGTAAGTGCAGAAATGCTGGTGAGAGGAGAGACAGCCATAAATAACCACATTTCCCTGGGAAGGTGAGGAAGCATGGGGTGAGGTGGGGGATCTCATCTGCTTTCTGCTCGGTGAATTCAGCCAGGATCTGCTGGGTCAGCTTGTGCTTCCTGCAGGGCAAGGAAGGCAGCTCCCAGTGGATAAGCCGATGGAGAGGGATTGCCCACCTACTGCCTGTTTCTGGTTCTTGTTCAGCTTGCTTATAGTGTGCTCCAGATGGAGGTGCTGGAGAACTCATGATCTGGGAGGGTGAGGCAGCATGGGAGGTCAGGCTGGGACATTGGACAGCCAGAAGAGACACCACTGGGAATGGGTGCTCAGGAGCTGACCAGAGTGTGGTGATGGCAGGTTGTGAATGTGTCTCCTTGTCCTCTCCCTCTGCAGACCAGCGGATTGGGACGTGTTTCTCTGCACTGATTGGGGGCCGCTGTGCTGGGGACCTTCCTGGCCAGTACACCAAGATGCAGTGCTGCTGCGACTCCGGGCGCTGCTGGGCCATTGCTCAGACTCCAGAGATGTGCCCTGTCCGGGGCTCTGGTAAGTGCAGCACACAAAGAACCTCTGCCTACTGCTTGGCCAACTCCTGGCTCTGACGCCCTAGTAGTACCCCAGGTTTGATGTGGAGAATCATCACCATACGATTCAGGGAAGGGTCACGGAGGGATGCTGGCTCTCCTGCCTGAGTCTCATCTGAAGTTGAGCCAGATGTGTTCAGCCAAGGCAAGAAGTTATCCCTTTCCTCCTACTCCTTCAGCTCTTACCATAATTGAACCGTGGGGCCAAATGAGGGTGAGCCCAGGCAGCAGGAGGCCTTGAGGAGGCACAGCAATGTAGATGTATCTCTCTGTCTCTCTTCTTTCACCACCAGCTCTGAGCAGGGCAGAGCTTTACAGTGTCTGGCACCTTCTCATGTCCTGTCATTTCCCGCGTGAAGGGAGCCCATGGTGCCATGCGCCCCGAGAAGCTGTTGCCAAACACCCTGGCAAGCTGCGTCTCACCATCTGCTCCGGACTGAAGGGTGTTAAAACTCTTCTCACCCATCTGCCCTGTTGCTATCAGCACCCACCCTCTTTGCTCCCTGCTGGTCCCTCTCCACCCCTCTGTTCTCTGCAGTCTGGCAGAGGCAGGAGGAGGGTTCAGGCACTCTTGGAAAAGCACTAAGGCAGCTGTTTTGTTTCAGATGAGTACCGCAGACTTTGCATCGAAGGACTCCCAGTCGTGCCAGGGTTCCCTGGGAACTTTCCAGCAATTCCTGGATTCGGGCCCAATGGTGTTGGGCCAGGACTCAATGGCCCTGGAGGCATTGGACCAAATGGGGCAAATGGACAAGGCGGGATCCCAGGTCTGCCTGGAATGGGCGCAGGAAGTTCAAGCATTGGTAATTAAACTGATTTTCTTACTGTGCTGACCCAATTTGGCTACTCATCTCAGGACACATGCAGCGTGTCCTCCTGCGTGCTGGCCTCTTCTCTGAGCCCTGCACACAGCCCATGCTCTTAGACAGCGACGGGGTTTATTTTGACACAAGGGGAGTGACGGGACGTGACACTAATTCTGTGCAGGATGCTGAGCCCAGAAGCAGATCAGACAACATCTGCTGGCAGAGCAAGAGCTGAGCCTGGCTCCAGTGCAGAATATCTTTCCAGTTACCAAATAGGAATGAAGCTTTCACGTTACCACCTCCCTCTCTGCCTTCGCCATACAAAACTGGTTTTCCTACCACTTTGGGCACCTCTCTCATGGGCATCTCTGTATAGCTCCATGCTAAGGGCTGAAGCCTGTGAAGATGCACTGGATGTCAATAAATATAGATTCCCACCTTTCTTCCAAGAGGCTGAGCCATCTCGTGCATGTCAGCAGGGCAGGGACATGCCAGGTACTGCAGCACCCTGCAGAGGCTTATGAGGCAGCTGTGTTCGTGTCTGCAGCTCCATGGTTGTTCAGGAGCATCATCGTCACAGGATTTGCACTTAAGGACCCTTGTGCTTCCTGGGCACAGCCAAGGGAGCTGTAATCCTTTACCTGATGCTGTCTCTTGTGCTTTCCAGGAACTGCCACTTTGAATCAGACCATTGACATCTGCAAGCATTTCACTAACCTCTGCCTGAATGGACGCTGCATCCCCACCCCATCCAGCTACCGCTGTGAGTGCAACATGGGGTACAAGCAGGACGTGCGTGGGGAGTGCATCGGTGAGTAGCTACTGCCCCACAGCCCCCATCCCAGTCAGAGACCCACACAAGACGTTGGAGATAGAGGGCTCATGTCAGGTTGCAAAGCAACGTGGCAGAAAGGATGTGTGCCCTGCAAGGGTGACCGCTCCTCTGGAAGCCACAACATTGCCACAGGCAGTGTAGTATCCAGGAATGTGAGAGATTGGTACATGGCATTGTGTGCTGTCCCAAGCTAAGCGACAGCCCTACTTTAAGGCTGTGCAAAGGGGAGGTAAGCCTGAATTCAACCTTGAGCTGACTGACGTAAGTAACTGGCAAGATGAAGAGACTGGACCCTTGTCTGTGCTCATGGCAGAAGGAAGAACCTTCCTCTGAAGTGCCTCTACATAAGAGATGTGACACTGGGTTTGGAGAACTAAGAGCATGTGAGTAGAGGAGAAGATCCAGGAAAAGCCAGTCATGCAGCCTGGATCCAGCTCCCCACATGCATTAGAACCAGTGCCACCAGAAAAGCACATAAAGTGTTTGTAACTGGAGATTCCTTACTGAGAGGTACTTAAGCACCCAATTGCCATCCAGCCAATTTCTTTAGAGAAGTTTGCTGCCAATCAGGAGCCCACATTTGCAACATCACAGAGAGGCTGCTGAGCCTGCTGGACCCTCAGATTATCATCTGCTCCTACTATTCCATGTAGGGTCTGATGGTACTGCAGCAAGGCAACTTAGAACCACCAAAAGACTGTCACTGAGAGCAAAGTCAAAAGAATCTGAGCACAGATGGTTTTACTCTATCCTCCTAGTCAGAGGAAAGGGCTCAGGAAGGAGGAGAAGAATCAAACAGGGTGAATGCCTGGCTGCATGCCTGGTGCCATACTCAAGGTTTTGGCTTCTATGATCATGGGTCTGCCTCTGAGAAGCTGGGTCTGTTGGGAGCTGATGGGATTCACCTCATCAACTGGAGCAAGAACATCTTCGCCAAAAAAGGTGGTCAGATTTGTAAGGAGGCCTTTAGTTTATATGGAGGAAGGAGATGGAGTTTTGAGTAACAGAGCAGAGCCAGGGGCTGCTGTTGCATTAGGAACCAACAGGGAAACACCTGGGAAATGCCTGAAAGGCATTAGAGCATGTTCCTCTAAAAAGGTGGGAGGGTTGATAGCCCATGTGAAGTGCCTCTATGCATGCAGCATGGGTAACAAACAGGAGGAGGTGGCAGCCACCAAGCAGCTGGAAAGCTACACTGAAATGTGGTGGCACTAATCACAGGACTGGAGCACTGCAAATTGATGGCTATAAGCTGTTCAGAAGAGAAGAGACATTGAAACTCATGGAAGGCGATTAGAGACAACCAACGTGGCTTCACCAAGGGCAAATTGTGCCTGACCAATCTAGTGGCCTTTGATGTGACTGCATCAGTGAACAAAGAGAAGAGCTGTGGCTGTCATCTGTGTGGACTTCTGGAAGGTCTTTGATACAGTTCCCCACAACATTCTTACCTCTAAATTGGAGTGATACAGGTTTGGTAGATGGACTGTTGGATGGATAAGGAATTGGCTGGAGGACTGAGTCCAAAGAGTTACAGACAATGGCTCAAAGTCCAAGTGGAAACCAGTGATGAGTGGTGTCCCTCATGGGTCTGTACTGGGACCAATACTCTTTAATGTCTTCATCAATGCCATAGATAGCGGTACTGAGGACACCCTCAGCAAGTTTGCAGATGATACCAAGCCAAGTGTTGCAGTTGGTTCACTTGAGGGAAGGGATTAATCCAGAGGGACCTTGCTGGCTGTGATGTCAGGATGCTGAGAGCTGGGTTTGAAAGGACAGGATCAGCAGCTCAAGGCAGCCTTTGCTGCCTCTCCTTGTAGCTTGCTGTGTATCATGGTGACTCACGGGTTCAGGCTTTTCTTCTTGCAGATGTGGATGAGTGCTCCAGCAGCCCCTGCGTACATGGCGACTGCGTGAACACACCAGGCTCCTACCACTGCAAGTGCCATGAGGGCTTCCAGAGCACCCCCACAAAGCAGGCTTGCATTGGTAAGTGTGTTCTGTTTCTGTTTTGGGGAGGACACAGTGTGCTGCAAGAGTGTCAATGGGTTATCAGAGACCTAGGTACCAAAGGAAAATGATTGTAAAGGGGAAGGAGAGCGAAGAGGCATAGAATCATGGAATGGTTTGGGTTGGAAGGGACCTTAAAACTCATTCAGTTCCAACCCCCTGCCACGGGCAGGGACACCTTCCACTAGAGCAGGTTGCTCCAAGCCCCTGTGTCCAACCTGGCCTTGAACACTGCCAGGAATGGAGCATTCACCACTTCTCTGGGCACCCTGTGCCAGTGCCTCAGCACCCTCACAGTAAAGAAATTCTTCCTTATATCTAATCTAAATCTCTCCTGTTTAAGTTTGAACCCATCACCCCTTGTCCTGTCGCTGTAGTCCCAGCACCAAACAACCTCCCAGCCACATGTGACAGGATTTCAGAACAATTTAGTTGAGCTGCCAGTGATGTCCAGAAATCTGTCTGGGAGAAGTTTCCTCTACTTTTGTCTACCTTAAAACTGGCTAGAGGCAATCAAGGAACTTACAGAGTCCCTTTCAAGAGCGCGATTCTAAAGATGACATTTTATTTTGACCAAAGATAGGATGTGGAGGAGTGTTTGTATGGATGCAGGGATTGTGATTTCTAGCAAAGTTGTTCTAGCAGCAAGATGGCTCTCTAGATGAGGGACTGCTGAACAAGAACCATAGGAAGGTAATGCTCCATGTGAACAAGAAGCAAAAGCAGATTTGCCTGTCAGTGCCTGACCTTTGATGGTTTTTATTCTTCTGAGTGGTTTCTGGTGAAGGGGTTTCCAAAGGACCTCCCCAGTTGCCTGACATTGTGAAATGCTTTCCTAATTTCCACACTAAATTTTTGAAGCTGAATTCTTCTTGTGGTTCTCTTTCTGGCAGCGGAATTCGGTTCATCACTTCTTCTTTACAACACTTGTTACATGTGGGGAAACTGCAAGTTGTAACCCCCTGTCATCTCCCTTCTAGACTAAACAAACTCAGGTTTCTCCATCTCCTCTCACTGATAATGTTTCCAGGCTTCTCATTGTCCTGTTTTTATCTCCTCAACTTCCTCCATTTTGTCTTTATCTTTTGTAATATGTGGTGCCAAAATTGGATGCCATTCTTCAGCTGTGACCTCTCTAGCTGTCAGGACAAGAAACTGTCCCATGTAGCTCACGCACAGCTCCTCTGTTGGTATAGCCCAAAAGGAGGTTTCTTTCTGTGCAGGGCCACCCCATTTCACCTGTGATTCGGACCTTTATCTACCAGGCTGCTCTCAAGCTAACTTATCCACATTAGGAGAAGTCTACAAAGTGTCTAGATCATCCATTGCTGCTGGGACCAGACTGTTGGTTTTCTGTAATTTGCTCAGAAAATAGCTCCTCCTGTTTTCCCCAGCTCTTGAGAAAGGATCAGTAACAACCCTACCTGAGCTGGTCCTTTCTTCTTTCATCTTTACCCAGAGGCATTCAGTGGCCTGTCTCCCAGAGTGGACATCATGCTCCTGACACAGCACCTCCCCTGCTGCCATGCTTCAGTCATGTTTTACCCCAGCTTCTGTCCTGGAATTCGTTCTGCTGGGGCACTGTGACCACCTCTCTGTAGCAGGCCTGAATGCCTGGCTGTTGGTCTGAAGGCTTTTGCTGTTTACTGTGGACTTGAACAGCCCTAGGATGGTTTGAGTTGTAAAGAGAACCCCGGGGCAGGAGATTGACAAAGACATCATGGAGGGTCTGAGATCCCAGAGTTCTGACCTCACAAGTGTCATGCTGCTTCCAGAGTATGCTGAAAGCTTTTTCCACACCTTAGCCATCTCCTGTAGCGTGCTGTGAGTGAGAACACTTGCCTGTTTTTCTCATGGAGCATATTAAGCATATTGAAGGCTGCGTGGTGACCTCAGAGCAGCTTCCAGTGTCTGAAGGGGGCTACAAGGATGCTGGAGAGGGACTCTTCGTCAGGGACTGTAGTGATAGGACAAGGGGTGATGGGTTCAAACTGAAACAGGGGAAGTTCAGGCTAGATATAAGGAGAAGTTCTTCCCTCTGAGGGTGGTTGACAGAGCCTTGGTTGACATGGTCTTGTGTGAGGTGTTCCTGCCTGTGGCAGGGGGTTGGAACTGGATAATCTTAAGGTCCTTTCCAACCCAAACCATTCTATGATTCGATGATCCTAAGCTGAACTGCTTCTCACTCCACCTGCTGCAACTTTCTTGTGTTTATTTCCCTGGCAGATATCGATGAGTGCATCATGAACGGAGTGATGTGTAGGAACGGCCGCTGTGTTAACACTGATGGAAGCTTCCAGTGTATCTGCAATGCTGGCTTTGAAATCACCCCTGATGGAAAGAACTGTGTTGGTAAGCTATCTCCTGATGCACTTGGGACTGATCTGACACTGTGTCCTCCATAGGGGTTGGTGATTACTTTAATCTCTGCTGTATTCCCTTCATCTCTAGGGCAGAGTGCATCTTCAAATGAGAGGACTGAAATAGGAAGGTGTTTTTATAAGGGTGCTAGTGCTCCTGGAGTGCTCCTGTAGGTTTTTGGGGTCCAGGAGTATGAGCAGGGCTGGGTCTGGGAGGAGGACATTCTCCAGCAGCCAGTGTCTGAGTCCTGCTGTGAGCTGCACTGGCTGACCGGGATACTGAGAGCAGCAGGAATGCAGCAGGACAACTCTCACCAGGAGCAACAATGGGAACTCTGGATTGAGGATTAGCACCCACTGCCATAAGAAGCAATTTGACCATGAGATGGGAGACAGAATGTTTTTGGGCACAGGAGAGTCTTGCTGCAGCTCTCAGGCTCAACTCATGATTTCTGTTTGTCCTTTCCAGATCATGATGAATGTGCCACGACCAACATGTGCCTCAATGGGATGTGTATCAATGAGGATGGCAGCTTCAAGTGCATCTGCAAGCCTGGTTTTGTGCTGGCTCCCAACGGGCGGTACTGTGTCGGTGCGTAGGTCCCCAGCCTTGGTCCCTGTCCTCTTCCCAGCCTGCTGCCCACATTCCTGGGGACTTGTGGTGTGTCTGAGGCAAGAGAGAGCTGAGGAAAACCAAGGCTGTTGCCAGGCATCTCCTGCTCTGCCACCAGAAATGGCCCCCTCGCAGCAGAATGGGCACAGGGGGAAATGTTCTTGCACCTCCACTACTTCAGCACAAATTGGAGCTTCAATCCTCTTTCTGAGGGAGGTAAAGCAGGGCTGTGAAGCTTCATATTGCCAATGTGAGCTAGCAGCAGTCATCTCTACAGCTTCCCCAGCCTCTGCAGCACATTCCACTGCAGTTTGTGTGCCACCTCCCAAAGCCAGGAAGGTTAGAATGTGAAGGCAGAGTGGAGAAAGGAGGAGGAGGAGAACATAGCATTTCTTTGATATGCTGCTGTGGCATGGGGTGAATTGTCTGGATCACTGGCCTGTTAACAGAGCGGAGACCAGACCCTGCTACTTGGAGAATGGGCTGGGTCTCAGGAGACTGAAGATCCCTGTTCCTTCCCTTGAACCATCAGAGAGAGTCAGCAGAGCACACAGGGGATGTGATGCTCTAGCTGCACCTCTGGCTCCCTTTTAGTGTCCAAGTCACCCTGCAAAAGAGTGCAAAGCTCCTGCCAGTGTGTCCTTCTGCCTGTGGGTAAGTAGCAGCCAGTTTCTCCTTCCTCTTTCAGACATCGATGAGTGTGAGACACCAGGGATCTGTATGAACGGCTGGTGCATTAACACAGAGGGCTCCTTCCGCTGCGAGTGCCTCGGGGGCCTGGCCATCGGCGTGGATGGACGAGTCTGTGTGGACACCCACATGCGCAGCACGTGTTATGGAGGCATTAAAAAGGGCACATGTGCTCGTCCCTTCCCAGGAGCAGTCACCAAGTCTGAGTGCTGCTGTGCTAACCCAGACCATGGCTTCGGAGAGCCCTGCCAGCCCTGTCCGGCCAAGAACTCTGGTGAGCTCCTCTTCCATCTGAGTTTGCAAAGAGCCCAGGAGGTGCTTAGAGACATCCAAGGTCCCAGAAATGGCCTTGACAGCTTGGCAGGGACATGGGAAAGCCATAGGCAGTGGGAAAGGAATGCCATGCAGTTACAAATTGAGGTTGGATCCACAAATCTGATGCCGACCTCATTGCAGGGCTTCTTACAGTGTTGGACTACTAACTGCGAGTATCAGCTTTAAAATACACATTGTATAAGTATAAACAGACACTGTTTGGAAGCCCATAAGATGACATTCAACCAAGCAATAAATCCAGCATTACCCAGAGTTAATGTCACTATGTGTGAACTGTCTAGAAAAGCTAACAGCTCTGTTGTGCTTTCCACACAGCTGAATTCCAGGCGCTCTGCAGCAGTGGCATTGGAATAACAGCTGATGGCAGAGGTATGTGCATCCCATGTACCAGATTCTAGACAGGAACATCTAACATCACTCTCAGCTCTTTCTTTCAGCTGCTTTTAATGGAGTGTGCATGCGTCTGTGGGAGTGTGTGCCATGGGAGACTTGGCACTGCGGAGGGTGTGCTGGAGAGTTAGTACATCACACCCGTGTATGTAAGAGCTGTTTGTGAGTAAGCACAGCATAGCCTGGGTGGGTGTAAGTGAATGCAAGAACCTATCTCTGTGTCAGTGTCTGTGGGTGGGATGTGAGCTTGGGCACAGGGAGAGGGGAGTGCTGTGTGTCTTTTCTCCTCCCTCCGTGAGTTAATGTTGAGCAAGCGTCCCTGAGGACTGTATATTGAATCAAGGAGTTGATTCCTGGCACCCTGTGGGAGCTACATTTCTGGGGATGCACACACAGAGTTTGGCTTTACTGCCTGCTTTGATGGGAATGAAGAGCACGACCAACTGCATCCTCTTGCTTGTTTCCATTCTCTGCCCTCCAGCTCTGTGGTCACGGGGGAAGAAGGCTCAGGGGGTGATAAGCGTGTGTTGGGATGTGTTGCCAATGGGCTGCTTTGAATTAGACAGCAAGAGGTCAGGCAGGCGGCTGCGCTGCCAGCCCCGGGCAGTGCTTGGATCAGCAGGAAGAGCACAAAGCAGCCAGAGAGCTCCGGTCTTTCAAAACTTTCCAAATGGGATTGAGCCAGAGGCAAAACCCTGGTGGCTTCTTGGGCTTCCTTCCAGGGCACCGTGTCTTGGCCAAAGTCAGTCTCAGGCTAACGATAAGATGCTTTCTAGCAAGAAGCTAACGTCAGACATGCTCTGGTCAGCCCATTGCTGCCCGCAGCCAGGACTAGATGCACTCAGTGCTCTTCAGGGTTGCATTTCCCTGGGGATGTAACTGAAATCCAACTGTGTGGAGACAAAGGCCAGCAGTGTCTGGGAAGCCCTGGCCTGGGCTGCTTGCCATCTGGCACTATGACACTGTGAGGACACTGCTGTACAAACACAAACCTGCCCTGTTCTGTGGGGAGGCTGGTTCTTGCCAGGGTAAAATCTTTTTGCCTGGGCGCCAGAGCAGTTTGTCCATCATGCTCTGCCCTTACCCCAGCTGGACCCAGCATCCTGCTCATAGCATCTTACAAACAGTTCTTCCTCCCAGCCTTTCCATTAGGAGTGATAATTAAATGGTGCGCCCTGAGTACCTGGGATAAAGATACTGTAAGGAGACTCAGGAATGTAACAGAAGGACCTGAGAGCCCTTGATATGGAACTGAATCTGGGTTTATCTTGACCCCTTATCCAGTTCTCTCCTTCAGAGCTCAGAGCCCTAGGCTAGATCAGCTGTGTATCCCCAGTGCCATAGCCCCAGAAGGAGAGGAACAAGGTTTTCAGGACCTACTGGGTCAAAGCAGGAGGGTAGGTAGGACAGGAAGGAAGGATTTCTGCAGAGGGGTGCCCCAGCTGGCTGTTGACACCAAGGAACAATGAAGAATTAGCGGCTGGAAGTTTTCTGTACTTGCATTTGCCAGTGTCCATCTAATTTGACTTCTTTCTCTGTGCAGACATCAATGAATGTGCCCTCAACCCTGACATCTGCCCCAACGGCATGTGTGAGAACCTACGCGGGAGCTACCGCTGCATCTGCAACCTGGGCTACGAGTCAGATCCCACGGGCAAGAACTGTGTGGGTGAGTTCAGGGCAGCTCCAGCTCCCTGTGGCAGGGAACCAGGAGCTCAGGGCTGCTGGGGAGAGGGTGGCACACACTTGGTATGGGGCTGAGGACCAGATGCAGGCCTCTGACTGCACCGGAGCCTGAGGTGATACAGCTGATGCCCTCAAGCTCTGTTCCTATTCAGGGCTGCTTTGTCCACATGGAAGAGCACAAGGTGCTATGTGAGAAACTACATGTATGTGATTTAACATACTTTCCACATGGCATTGCCTTGAGGGTGGTGATGTATTTCTGTGCCTCTCAGGCTGCCAGAGTAGAGTAGAAGAGGGGACGGTGGTGTTGTAGCTCACCAGCCCCATCTCTCTGCCCGCAGATGTTGATGAATGCACTGTCAATCGTCTGCTGTGTGACAATGGACTGTGCCGCAACACACCCGGCAGCTACACCTGCACCTGCCCCAAGGGCTTTGTCTTCAGGACGGAGACAGATACCTGTGAAGGTAACGTGACTCCGAAGGTACCAGAGATAATCTTCACGAGACTAAAGAGCTATGGCTTAAGCTCCTGCCTGAAAGGGAGCTCAAGGTCTAACGTGTCTTTGGTTCCCTTTTGACCACTGTGGTTTGAACTGGAGCAGATCCAGCCTTTGGGTTTGTGTCTTTTTTTTCTCCTAGGGGGAAGTTTCACACTTCATTCAAAAGAGTAGACATCCAAACCCAGAACATCTGGACTTTTCAGTGACTGAAAACCAGAACAATTTCCTCTAGAGCCCCAAAATTTTAGCTAAAACCTGACCAAAATTGCAAGTTTTGGCAATTTGATTGCAAGCTTACACTTTGGAGTGGGGGGGATGATTTCCTGACCACAAACTCCTCAAACATTTGAGAACTGGCACTTTGCATGTAAGTGTCTGTTTAGAGGGAGGAAAAGATTTTCTGTAAAGAAGGTGAAAAATGCCAAATGGCCTGGACTGAGGATCCTCTGAGCAGCTGAAAAACTCTTTTCTTCATGTTCTTTTTCATCTCCTCCCAGTCTCTGGCCCAGAAAATCAGGTCCCATGGCACTCACTGCAGTGACAGACCCTTTCTTTCCACAGATATCAATGAGTGCACCTCTAACCCCTGTGTGAACGGTGTCTGCAGGAACAATGCTGGTTCATTTGCTTGTGAGTGCTCCCCTGGCAGCAAGCTGGACCCCAGTGGCACCATCTGCGTGGGTAAGGATGTGATCTTCTACAGGCAGCTCTGGGACAGTGTCTGGTATCAGTAGTACCCATCATCACCCCTTGCTGTTCGTCTGAAGCAAGTCTTGTATTCCTGGCTTGGGGATGGGGATCCTTTGACCCCTCTCTTTCTCATCTAGTGTTTCCTTGGTTGTTGGTGACAATTAACATCTCATTCATGCATCTAGGGAGCCTGAGAAGCTGCAGTCTCAGGCAGTGCTCTGAGCAGTGTGCAGTGGACATGGAAATCCCCAGCTGTGCTACAGTCATGGGGTCCCAGGGGATCCTCAGGGCATCAGGATGTTGGGTTCTCACTTACCAGATGGGTTTGTAGTGTGCTGACATTAAGGCACATCAGGATGAAGTAGATCCCTTCTCATCAAGATGATAAGGTACCCACTTCCCACTCCTAGATGGTCAGGGACAGCTGGAGGAAAGGACTATTTCTACCAAGAAGAGGAGCAGGCTGGAGCTAGGAGAAGGGCAGGACACAGAACTGGTGCAATAGTTGTATCAGAGAGCACAGAAATGCTGCTCCACAGCACAGCAGTGCTCAGGAGACCAGCAGAGTTCGTGTCCATGTTCTTGACCTCACAGCATGAAGGATAAAGTGACACCAGAGAGCAACAGTCACACTGCAGCTCCAGGATAGTTTCTTCTTAGCTGCTTCTCGTGGCAGCCTGGCTTCCATGAAGCTGGGAACCTCCATCAAGGAGCAGCTCTTCACTCATGTCTTGTCTTTGCCCCTCCAGACAGCATGAAAGGGACGTGCTGGCTGAACATCCAGGATGGACGTTGTGAGGTGAACATCAACGGGGCCACACTGAAATCGGAGTGTTGTGCCACGCTGGGGGCAGCGTGGGGCAGCCCCTGTGAGCGCTGTGAGATTGGTAAGGCTCTGCTGGCACTACCCTCAGGAAGGCAGGAGGAAGCCCATTTCTTTGCTGACATTCCTCTGTTTTCTTGCAGATACTGCCTGTCCTCGGGGATATGCTAGGATGAAGGGGGTCACGTGTGAAGGTAAACTGCTGCAGGACACAGAAAACTAGGGTTTTTTATTGGGAATATGGTCATTCTTTATTGCTGTCCTGCAACTTTGAGTCTGATGGGGGATCTACACTTTCTGGCCCTTTGTTGGACTCTCTCCGTTATGTCCATCTCTGTCTCATACTGTGGAGTCCAGAACTGAACATGGCACTCCAGTTGTGCCCTCACCCATGCTGAGTAGAGAGGAAGAATCATCTCCCTCAACCTGCTGGCAACACTCCTAATGCAGCCCAGGATACCATTGGCCTTTGCAGCAAGGGCACATTGCTGCCTCATGTTCAACTTGGTACCTACCAGGACCCCAGGTCCTTTTCTGCCAAGCTGCTTTCAAGCTGGGTGACCTCCAGCATCTATTAATGTTCCTGGCAACCCATTTCTCCAGCTTGCCAAGATCCCTCTGGTTGGCAGCATGACCTTCTGGTGCATCAGTCACTCCTCCCAGTTTTGTGCCATCAGCAAATTTGCTGAGGATACACTTTACCCCATCATCCAGATAACTAATGAAGGTGTTAAACAGGATCAGACCCAGTACTGGGCCCTGGGGTAGGTACACCACTGAACAGCACTCTCTGGGCCCAGCCATTCAGACAGTTTTCAATCTATCTCACTAACTGCTCAACCAGCCTGTACATCAGCTGCTTGTGTATGAGGACCTTATGGGAAGCAGTGCAAAAGGCCTTACTACAGGTTAGGTGGACCATGTCCACTGCTACTCCCTTGTCTACTGGGTCAGCCACTTCATCATAGAATTGTATCAAGCTCATCAGTCATGACTCCCCCTGGTCCATACATGCTGACTCCTGCTGATGATTGTCTTGTCATTCATGTACCTGGAGATGGGTTTGCAAGTTTAGCTGCTCCATCAGCAATACTCGTGTTTGTGAGTCCTGGAGTTACTCTATCAGTGCTGTGCCAGCCATGGTTGTGAGCAACAGGACCACTTTATGTCTGACAAGGCTTTGGAATGTCCTTGCAGAAGTGTCTGGGCATGGCTGTGGCTGTGCATGGTGCGTGTGGTTTTCATTGCGACAGGATGCCAGTTTTAGTCTGTTGGGCAGCTCTGGGCTCTTTCCATCTCCTCCAGGAGCTACTCAAGGCCACACTGGGCTTGTCCATGTGCCAGTCTCATGCCTGTCTCTTGATTTTGTGCCAACAGATGTGAATGAGTGTGAAGTCTTCCCTGGTGTCTGCCCAAATGGGCGCTGTGTGAACACGGCTGGCTCTTTTCGGTGCGAGTGTCCAGAAGGACTGACCCTTGATGGCACTGCTAGGACATGTGTGGGTAAGGACACCTCATCTCAGCCACATCCTAGCCGCTGTTCAGCCCTATCTACAGTGGTCCAACCATTCCCTACTCACCACGTGCAACAGTCTTGAGAACTGAATGATGGCACATCATACGTGCTAAGGGCTGCCAAACCTAGAGCCTAACCATGGCACGGCTGCCATAGCTTCAAGTCTCCAGGTTCAGCCAGTAATGCAATCATTCTCCTTGGGTGGACTTCAGGGGTAGACATACAGTTAACCTAACTGGTTAATGACATGGCCTAGCAGCACTAAACCAACTCCCGTCTGCTTTCTGGGCACACCATGACAAAACTCTGCCCTTCATATGGGCCATTTGCACTACTAACTACACTGTGGAGGTTCTCTTCTCTGGTCTTGTTGCCAACAACCACAGGCTGGCCATGTCCATACTTTTAAATCTCTCATAGCATCCCAAACAAGGTGGCCTCATCCACATGGCCCTTACCTGGGCATTGTTTGGAGGATGCTCCAGCCAAAGCTGTTCCAGAAGCCTTGCTGACTATGGCACAGGAAATGATACCTCTGGTTTTCCCAGAGGTTGGGTGCTGCAGGCAAGGGCTCAGCTCTGCTCTCTCACCAGATGTGCGTGTGGAACAGTGCTACATGAAATGGGATGAAGACGAGTGCACGGAGCCTCTGCCAGGCAAGTACCGCATCGACATGTGCTGCTGCTCCGTGGGCTCAGCCTGGGGCATCGACTGTGAAGAATGTCCCAAGGTTGGCTCCAGTGAGTACAAGGCCATCTGCCCAAGGGGACCCGGCTTCGCCAACCGAGGAGACGTGCTTTCAGGAAGGCCTTTCTACAAAGGTGAGAAGAAAGAGGAGCTGCTGATCACAGGCTTTGCTCAGCCCATTTCAGCTGCAGCCCAAGGACCCTGCTGCTTGCCTGGGGACTCTGGGTTCATTGCAGACATCCCGTCCCTGAAACATTGCTGTGCTGTCTTCACCCACAGATGTGAATGAATGTAAGGTCTTCTCTGGCCTGTGCACTCATGGGACCTGTCGAAACACCATTGGCAGCTTCAGGTGTCTCTGTGGCAACGGCTTTGCTTTGGATGCTGAGGAAAGGAACTGCACAGGTAAGGGAAGAGCAGCTTCCTCTGGAATACTCTTGCCCATCTTGCAGCCTTGCCCATCTTGTGGAATTCTTAGCATGATGGTGGTACCCAGAGGAGCCACAACATTTAACTAGGGATGTGCTGAGAAGCCAAGGGCAGGACCATGAGCGGAAGGCTCCTTCTGCTCATGGGATGAAAGGTGAATCCTGCACCAGAGAGAAAGTTTAACTGCTGTCTCTCCCTTCAGGAAGAGGACTTCCTTGGTCTGCTGGGCCAGATTTGCCAGTCCTTGTTCATTGAATTTGATGTGCAGTGCAGGCAGCTGTAGTGGTGCTTGTAGTCTGTTCTGCCTCCACTAGCTGCTCTTCATCCCCACAGACATCGATGAGTGCCGCATCTCACCAGACCTGTGTGGCCATGGCACCTGTGTCAACACGCCGGGCAGCTTCGAGTGCGAGTGCTTTGAAGGCTATGAGAGTGGCTTCATGATGATGAAGAACTGCATGGGTAAGGACTTGTCTCCGGGGCAGGGCTGCACCTTACTCTATTGCAACAGGGAAGAAAGTAGCTGGTGCCACAAAGGGCTTTGTGCCAAGCTGCTCTCTGTGTGTCTGGCTCTCTGGCAACCTGTCTGTCTGTTCCTTGGTATTAAGCCAAATCTCTTCATTGCCCTCTGGGGGAGTGGTGGGAGTCCCTGGTGCTCCAGAGAGCTCTGGCAGCTTCTGCTCTCCCCGGGGTAGTGAGTCTTTTGCCTTGCTTTGATTGCAGAGGTGGAGCTGGGCTGAAGGGCAGCACGTGTAGAGAGAGGGATGCTATGTGTGGAGCTGAGGGCACCACAGATGTAATCCTGGGACTGCTGTGCTCTACCTGGGCCAATAGTCCATCAGTGAAGGGCTCCTGCTAGCAGTGCCCCAGGGCTCTGCACCATGTGGAGGCAGTGAAAAGGTTGTAAGACTTGGAGCCAAAACTGGAAGCCTGCCCTCAGAAACCTCTATTCATGGTCCCGAGGCCAGAGCCTGAGCCTAGCACCAGGGCTGGTGGTGCCCCATGAGCCAGGGAAGGAGACTGGCAGCCCAGGCCAGCATCAGGGAGGGCTCTAGGTATAGCGTGAGGCCCAGGGGAGCATCCTGGGCTCTTCCTCTTGTAACATTCGTGGGACATCGTTGGTCCTGCCCTGCCACCTCCTGGCCGCCGTTACCTCAGCTGTGGGAGGTCACAGGGGAGCCCATGGGCCACCAACCAGCTTTTCTCCAGTTCCTTCCCATCCCTTTCCTGCTTGCTATACCCAAAAGGAATTTCCCTGCACCCCCAGTGCAATGTTGCCTTCCTCATTTTACATTAGACTAAGGCCTCATGTTTCCTTTTTCATCTTGTTCGTGTACAATGTTCATTCTTCATTTTGTACTCTTCCTTCACTTGGACCTTCCCTTGCACCAAACCTTGGCCACTAACCTTTCCTCTTGTTTCAGCCACCAGCAGCTGGAGCTTGAGCCTGGCATTGCCACTGAGCTGGGACAGGAACCATGCCTGGTATTTTCATTCCTGCTACGTAGGGAGACGGCAACCTTTATACTGGAGATTGGCTACTGCCCAGTGGAGCTCTGCCAGGCCAGCAGCTTGAACTCATTGGCTGTGAGCTCCAGTTCTCATACACACTTGGCTCTTTCCTTTGGGTGATGTCTCATCTCCTTCTACTTATTTTCAGCCTTGTGTTACCCATCTATTATTTATTCTGCCACTGATTATTTACATATCCACACTCTAAATGTACACCCATCTCCAGACATGATTCATATCATATGTTCAACCCTTACATTAAACCATGTCTTTTCAAACACCATTGCAGAATGTTTCTCAACTTGTAGATGTTTTTGTAGATGTATCCATGCCACCACAGTTATCTTCCTAACTTGGTTCATCTACCTGCCCTAAATGATGTCTCACATACTGCATCAGTCATTTAAATACAGTTACATGTAGCTTGGTCCCTTTCTTAAATAATATATGTTCCTTGCAAGGAGCTGTCAGTTATATCATGATTAGATCACTACTGAGATTAGTAGACCTATTATTTCCAGTCCTCTGTTAGAAGACACATTAAGCTTTGGTCTTTATAGCACTGCTGTCATTGCACATCCCACAGCCATGTGCCATTAAATCGAATGCCTCCACTGGCATGAGAACATGGAGAAATACCTTGCTCAGCAGGAGGTTCACCATTTGATAGCTTGTGTCTCTTCCAGCTTGAATCTTGCTGATTCAACCAGTTTTTCTTGGTCTGCTTTCCACTCAAGCTTTTCTAATGTGAACCTGGTCTCACTTCTGTGTGAGATCTAATCAGCTGCTGCTGTTTCTGCACCTTTCCTTGGGATCCACAGCATTTTCATACTAGCTTCAACCATTAATCAAGCCCCTGTTCAGTTCCCCAAACACATAGCACAGATCAAGTCCTTCATGAGAAGTTCTGGTAGACCATCTGCATTCTTCTACCCCACTCTATTTCCAGTTAGGATCGTAAGGGCTCCCTTTCACCTGCCCATTTAATCATCCTTTATCCTCAGATTGTTCTTTACAGCTCCTCCCATCTGGCCAACGCTTGGTTTTATTCTGTCAGCTTCTCATCTGTTTTCAATTGAATAATTCTTGTTTGTAGCTTAAAAAAATCCCATCAATGACCTCAGTACCTCAGTTTGTCTCCAACAAGTCAGCCAGACTGTTGCTGTCCTCTAATTCCTGGCATACCATGTTCCTCTCCTCGCCTGTCTAGCCAGAAGAGCTTGTCTGACTGACAATCTTAATATTCTGCTCTTTCTGCTTTGGCTTGGACTTTCAAACCACTTCAGTCTGTGGCTTGATTCAATACCATTTATTTCTTTTTTGTATTTGATTCTCTGAGTTCTTTAAAATATATCCCTGCCACTGGCATGGGTTTGTGTCTTTCCATACGATTTGTAGTGTGGGTTCCCACAGCTCACACTGATCCTACTTCTCCTTCTCCTTCTCCATTTTTGAGATATTGAGAATGTCACAGCCCCACTGATGGCCTGCTAAGTTCTTTCAGTAATGAGATTTCTGATATCTTTACACAAGGATGTTGTATTTCATTGTTGGGTTGGGTTGTTTGGGTTTTTTTATAATGCCTGTTCCACCTTATCCTTTTTTCCAGGTGACAGGGGATTGACTCATTTCACCCCAAAGTGTGTTGTGACAACTATGACTTTTCCCATGGTCAAGGATTAACTTCTTTATGCCTGTGTTTGGCAAAAGAACTTAGCTTCAGTCTCATGAGGGAGGAATTCTTGCCAGCCTCTGGCAGGAGACAACCTCAGCACTGAACTTGCATCCTGCAATTCATTAGGAGCAGCCTCCTACAATGGAGAATCAAAGGCTTGGGTCCTGTGGGGCTATTTGATAGAGGCCCATCACCCCCATTGTCAGACATATTCCAGTCTACTTTAGCTGTAGAGAAGCTGAAAATCTCACCAGAGTGTTTTGTTCAAGTAAGGTGAAAGATTCCATTCTTAATCCCAAGGAAAATAAGCGTATGAGAAGAAGACGGGTTCTTCAAATAGATCTGCATCACTCTCCTTATCTGCTGGCACTAGAGGGGTTTGGGAGCATTTGTTTTAGCTTTATGTTCATTTATGTTACACCCAATGGCTTTGTATTCTGAATGCACATGTCTCAGAGTGCAGCTGTGGACAAATGAATCCTCTGAGCAGTTCCAGGGAGGCTTCCCTTCTTTTCCCTCTCCTACCGTCAGTGCAAAACATCTCGAGTCAATTCTAGGGGCAAGCAAGAATGTAAAATCTTTTGAATCTCTTCTGGGACCAAAATAGAGAAGCTCATCCTCAGATTCCTGTTTCCAAAGTTAGAGGATCAGATTCATCCGGCACTTGCCATGTGAAGCATCACAAGTAGCACAAAGAGCTGTACAATATCACAGTAGATCACAAAGAGCTTTCTCCAGGGGCCACAGATCATGAATCAATAACAAGGCTTCCCAGTTTTCATACTTGCAGTTCTTCATCTCCTTCTTCTGTGGAAGAAGGAGATGTTTCTATTTCCAACCATCACCATTCCAGTAGTTTCCTTTGCTTGGGTTTTTTTTTTGGTTCTGGCATTTCTAAACTTCTCTATCACTTTTTTCATTTGTAATGCCAGCAGCCTGGTTCCGTCTTTGCCTGGATCACATCCCTCTCACAGCAGTTACATCTATTTCAGGAATTTCTCCAGTTCCCAGTAAATTTAATCTCTTTGTCCATATGTGATTTTTTTCAGCTGTGCACAGCCTATTTCCTAGCCCTGTGTGTGATGCTGGCACTACTTGAAGGCTGTTACAAGAAGGCCTCTGTCAGTCTTCTATAAAGAAACTAGACATTTTCCAAGGAACTCTCCCTCTGTTGATAGGACTTGTGACAATGTCCTAGGATAGGTCATTTGGATGTGAGCTGGAAACTACCTTTCTAGTCCTTGCTGGATAATCTGCACAAAGCTGATGACTTCTTTCCTCCTGATGTTACACTTTCCATTCTACTGAGATCAAGACAAGAGCTGTGATTTCCCAAATGCATACTTCAACCATCAATCCACCCAAGCCCTGCATTCGCTGCCCTGTTGATTTTGTCATGTGCCTCTGTGGTGATGGGACTGTGGTGCACGGCACCGGCACCAGCCCCACCCCATCATCTGGAAAACCAAGCTGAAGGGGACAGTCCACCACATCTCAGAATCTATGATTCTATGATTTCATGTCGTTCTCTGTAGATATCAACGAGTGTGAGCGGGACCCACTGCTGTGCCGAGGTGGGATCTGCATGAACACAGATGGCAGCTTTGAATGCATCTGCCCCCCTGGACATGAGCTGACGTCTGAAGGGAACACTTGCATAGGTGAGATGATGTTATGACCAGAGTCTGTTCAAGGGTAATGATACAGGGAGACTTGGATCTCATGCTGGGCACATGAATCTGTCCTTTCAGTTTCCTATGTGGGTAGAACATGCTTATCCTGGAGGGACCGAGGTCGCTCCCAGGGTGTCATTGCACTTATGATGTCTGTTTTCTGCCTGCTGTTCACTGAAGACTGATCAGTGGGGCAATAGCATTCAGTCTGGAGAGAGCAGTAGGTGGGGGGTAGCCAGGGAGGGTACCAAATGATGCTCATCGTGAGATCAGCATGGCTGGCTGCTCAAACTGTTCTTCCTACTGCAGATATCAACGAATGCTCCCTCAGTGACAACCTGTGTCGCAACGGACGCTGCGTCAACGTCATTGGTACCTACCAGTGCGCCTGTGATTCGGGTTTCCAGGCCACCCTGGACAGGCAGGGCTGTGTTGGTGAGTGCTTCTCTTTGCCAAATAGTTGTGCCAAGACACCACTATATATCCAGAACCCTCCTGGCCTCATGCCTCTTAAAATGCTTGCTGGGGTGTCTGAGGGTAAGGCAAGGGGGGAACCTCCTGGTTGAGCTACATCCAGGTTGGTCATCAGCTATGAAACCAGTGTGAGCTGCAGGTGGTTGGCATGGAAAGCAAGAGATGCTTTCTTCTGGCTGGGGGAGTTTTGTTTGCTCTTCAGCACCTCTCCCACCTTGTCTCTGTTACTGGCACCATGGTTTAGCAGCTCTGTTGCAAGGCATGTATGGGCCCATGACCCAAGCAGGTGCCTGACCTCTCCCTTCTCCCCCAGACATTGATGAGTGCACCATAAGCAACGGTGGCTGTGACACACACTGCTCCAACTCGGAGGGCAGCTATGAATGCAGCTGCAGTGAAGGCTATGCTCTGATGCCAGACAAAAGATCATGTGCAGGTGAGCAGTCAGCTTGGCTCTTGTAGGTGCTACCCCAGGGACCTCTGCATCCATGGCCAGTCAGCCTTAGTGTTGGCTTCAGGGTGAGGGGTCTCATTTTTAAGTCACTTCCAGAGAGGTGATTTTCCTGGACGGATGTTTTTGCTTTGCACTGCAATGTCCAGCCCCTTGTTAAAGGCTCCAGAGTCCTGTAACTACATGATTGGGAGCAAAGTCCCTCCTGCGACTCCCTCCTGCTCCCACAATATCCTTTCACTGGCTCTAATGTCTTTATTCTGGTCTCCTCTCTCTAGATATTGATGAATGTGAGGATAATCCAGACATCTGTGATGGGGGGCAGTGCACTAACATCCCTGGGGAGTACCGCTGCCTCTGCTTCGATGGCTTCATGGCATCCCTGGATATGAAGACCTGTATTGGTGAGCACAAGGCTGTGGCCAGCGCTGCATCGCAAGGCTGCTGTTGGACAGAGGAAGGGCTACAGAGGGTTACCCCAGAGTTGTGCCGTGGTTCTTGTGGTGTTCTAAGCAAGTCCTTTTTCTCCTGCAGATGTGAATGAATGTGATCTCAACCCTAACATCTGCCTGCACGGCGAATGTGAAAACACGAAGGGCTCCTTCATCTGTCACTGCCAGCTGGGCTACTTTGTCAAGAAGGGAACCACAGGCTGCACAGGTAGGAACACACCAGACCGAGAGGGTGCTGGTGGGAGCCCTCACAAACACCTCTTGCAGCTGCCATGGAGAGAAACCAGCCCTGCACTGCGGGATGCTGGGCACACCTAGGGATGTGGCTGTGTGCTGGGAGCCCCTTCTGGGCAGGCAGAGATTGCCAGGGAGGCAGGCTGCAGGCAGGAACGGGCACTCTCCTGGTTGATAGCCAAGCCAGGGGCCTGCCCTTCCTTTTGTCTTCATCTTCCAGGGGTGAGCAGGGTGAAAGTTGTAGCCTTGAGCTGCTCAAGGTTCAGAATCCCTGGGTTCAGAATCCCAGGAGCTGTTGGTACCCAGACCCATTAGCAGGATTCTACCCCCTCCTATCCAATGGAAGCTGAGCTGTGTCAGCTCTGATGTCCTTCCTTCCTGCAGACATTGATGAGTGTGAGATCGGGGCTCACAACTGTGACATGCACGCCTCCTGCATCAACGTGCCCGGGAGCTTCAAATGCAAGTGTCGTACAGGCTGGCTTGGAGATGGGCTGAAGTGCAATGGTGAGTTCCTCATCCCAGGAGAGGGGCTTCAAGTGTCCAGGTGCTCTATGGACACCTGTGAAGGCTGGACATGTATTTGTGGGATGTGGAGCATGTGGGCATGGTGCTGAGATGAGTGTGGATGACTGTCATTGTCAGGTTGGCAGTGTGTGGTGATGTGCTGGGGCATGGTGTGGACAGACTTGTAGTGGTTTGATAACTGTGAGGGCTAGAGCTGAGTACACAATTCAGTGAGCAGAGGTAGAAATTCAGAACAAGCTCATTTAATCTTTTAAGTTATTGGATTATGAGGCAGTGGAGGAGAACTGAGGAACTGTCCCTGCCCATGGCAGGGGGTTGGAACTAGATGATCTTAAGGTCCCTTCCAACCCAAACCAGTCTATGATTCTATGGATGTGGGAGGTGCGTAGGGATGTGCTGGTGTGTGTATGGTGTGTGTATGAAGGGATGTAAAGGCATGTGTGTGTGTGTATGAAGGGATGTAAAGATATGTGTGTCTGAACTGGGAGGTACTGAGAGTGTGGGTATATGTGTGAAAGTGTCTCACTGCCATACTGTGTGTGTCAGCACTGTCACGGGAGTGTCTCATGGCCATAGGGGCTCACAGAGATGTGTTGGAGCCTCAGGAGTGCTCCAGATGCCTGGAGGCTGTGGTCTCCTGGGCCATTTGTGTGTCCTCTGGGCCCTGCACTACCTGTCCGGGCTTAGAGGGAAGGCCAGAGGCAAAGCACTGACAAGGGTTTTCTCCCTTCCCAGACCTGGATGAGTGTGCAACTGAAGAGCACAAGTGCAACCTGAATGCCAACTGTGTCAACACACCAGGCTCCTACCGCTGTGCCTGCCGAGAAGGCTTCAATGGGGATGGCTTCTCCTGCTCTGGTGAGGCCCAAAGACTCAATGGGCACCCTGGTGGGACATGGAGTCACCCCCTCAGAACCACCAGCCTGGTTCAGCGCCCAGCTGCTTGTGTCTGGGGTTCCCCAAAGCACATGTCCCCCAAAAGCCACTGCAGCCTGCCCTGAACCACAGCCTGCTCAGATACCTGCAGCAGAGATCCACCCTCTCCTCAGCATGTATTTGGGGAGGATCAAGGCGATGAGGAGTATTGCAGCCCCCTCCTCAGCCTCCCAGCAGAGGGGTGGGAAGCAGCTCGTCGGAGTTTCCTGGGCAAGCTGAGGGAAGCTCCCATCTTGGGGTGGACCACGTCAGTCTCGTGCTTGACTCTCTCTAGATGTGGACGAGTGTGCGGACAACGTGAACCTGTGTGAGAATGGCCAGTGCCTCAATGCACCCGGGGGTTACCGCTGCGAGTGCGAGATGGGCTTCAACCCCACAGAAGACAGCAAGGCCTGCCAGGGTGAGTGCCCAGAGTTCTGACTGCTGCTCTAGGAGGTCTAGTGTCCACCTCCTTTCTGGTCTTGGTCTCTCCACTGCACTGTCACCACCTGATCTATTACTAAGCAAGACCAACCATCCCCTGGTGGTGCAAGGCTCCTGAGGTGCCAGCTCTTCCATTACAGTTGATCTCCAGCCTGAAGCAAGGTTGGATGAGGCCAAAGATCCAGTAGGATGTGGACAATCAACAAAACAGGGGTGAAGGGAGGGGGCATACACATGCCTAGTCCTCCTCACCCAGGAGATGGGATCCCATGGCTCTAGAACCTGAGCTGGGTTACCCACAGCTGGGCTGTGGCTGTGCTTTGAGGTGGGATACCAGATCCTGAATCCTCAGCTCTCCCTGTTTTGCAGACATTGATGAATGCACCTTCCAGAACATCTGTGTCTTTGGGACCTGCCAGAACCTGCCCGGGATGTTCCGCTGTGCCTGTGATGAAGGCTATGAACTGGACAGGAGTGGAGGCAACTGCACAGGTATAGGACTTGCACAGGGCTCTTGGATGAGGACCACTGCTCTGTGATGTGCTGGTGTGACCTTGCCCCAGCCATGACACTGGGAGTGGCATTAGCAGCCTAAAGCCATTTAAGCATCCCTGTGGGATGTGGTGATGTGTCTTTGCTCTTGGCAATGCTGGTGGGAGGTGGGCCTTCAGTGGATGGGAGGGAAAGCTGTAGCTCTGCTCCTTTCTTCTGACTCCGGGCAGGGTGGCGCGAGGTAGGACAAAGCAAGATCTGTTTCTAGAAGGGCTTTGCCTACCATCACATGAAGAGCCATAAAAACATTGTGGTCGTGGGGATACACCTTGAACATACAGTACAGAGCTTAGGGCTGTGGTTTCTGTGGTTTCTTCGTCTATTTATTTTTCAGTCTTCATCTTTCCATCCTTGCAGACATCAATGAGTGTGCAGACCCTGTGAACTGCATCAATGGCCTGTGTGTCAACACGCCTGGCAGCTACCTCTGCAACTGTCCACAGGACTTTGAGCTGAACCCCACTGGTGTGGGCTGTGTGGGTGAGTGGAGAGGACACCTTCCATCCAAGACCTTGTCAGTTCTTCTTCTCGGTCCCACGTAGCCGAAACTGGCCACTCTCAGAGGCTGGGATGGCTGACCACTCTCTGCCCTGCCAAATACCTGGCTGTCCATGCTGGGCTTAACCCTGCAGCAGCAGAGGAGAACCTGTTAAGCCTGGCCCACCTTGTGCCACCAGTGTGGGTGCTCTCCTGGTCAAAGTAATGATATTCTTGGGCAACTCTGGAGCATTTCTTCAGTGTTTGTTTCTTGAAAGGCCCTCGATTACTGGGGACATTATTTGGGTCATGTTCTCCAGCCATACTGATGGCAGCCCACCAAGCTATGACCCCTGTATGATAGAGTGTGGCTTTTACCACACAAGCTGGGCACACTTTATTCTTGAAGGGTTCTCAAAGTCACGAGCTGCAAGGACAGTCTGGATGTGGTTTACTACAACAACAGGTAGCTGACAGTGTGGTTATCTGGGACAGGACGAGGGTCTTATCCCTCTCCCTGCTTCTTGAGGCAATAGTGCCATTCTTTCCTCCTGTGCACACAAGTCTTTACTGGAGGGGCTTTGCTCACCCACTGCTGTCTTTGTGCAGATACCCGTGTTGGGAATTGCTTCCTCGACACCCAGGATCGAGGAGATGGGGGGATCTCCTGCAGCGCAGAGATTGGAGTTGGGGTCACCCGGGCATCCTGCTGCTGCTCGCTGGGGCGTGCATGGGGCAACCCTTGTGAGCTTTGTCCTCCAGCCAACACGAGTGAGTTGGGATCATACCTGGGGTGAACTTGGGCATGGGCTGGATGGGCAGCATAGAGCTGAGAAGAGAGATGGGGCCACTTCCCTATGGCTTTTCAGCTCAGGCTGGGGGTCCTGGGTCCAGGATATGCTATCATCATGATGGAGCAAGGGGAGCTGAGGGAGAAGGCAGCAGCCCTGTTGTGTCAGTGTGTGGGAGTGGTGAGGTGTGGGGGGGGATACCAGGCTGATTGTGCCTGGAGAATCCAGGTTGGGATCCCGCTTTTCAGTCCAGTGGGCTGAGGGGGGGCAGTGGGTGTGGAATAACCCCATTCAAGGGCAGGCAGGCAGAGACAGGGTGAATAAGTTGGCTTGGCATGCAGCGGGAGCCAGGCTGCTCCATCTGGACCACTGTCACCCTCCTCATGGCCTATTTCTCCTGGATTTCTCCTGGTTCTCCCTACCCTCCCTATTTCATGGGAGCCCACTAAGCCCAGGATGCCCCTGACTGACTTTTTCTGTAGCTGAATACAAGACCTTGTGCCCTGGAGGAGAAGGTTTCCGGCCCAACCCCATCACTGTCATCCTGGAAGGTAAGCTGACATGGACCGCATGCCCCTCAGCAGGGGCTTGGGTGCTGGGGGAGCCCACCCAGCCTTGTGTGGGCACTCTGTGCTGTGGCGCTGGGCTGGCTGGGTGCACGCTGAGCCCCTGACCACCAATGACAAACAGCAAGTGTGTGCTCTCCTCGGATGTGCTCCCAGACTCCTGGGCACCAGTAGGGGCTGGAGGTGGTGGAATGACCCCACTGTGGATGCTGGGGTGAAGGCACTGCCTGTGCTGCTCTGGCAGGCAATGACCATCTCCTGCCTGCTCTCCCTCCTCAGATATCGACGAGTGCCAGGAGCTGCCAGGCCTCTGCCAGGGTGGCAACTGTGTGAACACCTTTGGCAGCTTCCAGTGCGAGTGCCCCCTTGGCTACTACCTCAATGAGGACACGCGCATCTGTGAAGGTAGCTGCGGCGCGGTGCCTGTGCTTGGCTGTGTGCCTGGCATGTATGGCACACACGTGTGTGTATGCACATGTGCATGTGTGTGCAACAGACCTGTGTGTGTATCTGGGCTGCCCTAGGAGTGATTGGCAGAATCGCTTCCCCTTTCTCTTCCAGACTTCCCATCATCATCACAAACCCTGTCCCTCTATCAGGCCCATCCAAACCTTGCATCAAACCTACTACCAATCCCATGTCAGGCCCTTCTCTCCCTCTGCCCAGTGCTTTGACCTCCAATCTCCTTTCCTTGGCAGATATCGATGAGTGCTCTGCTCACATTGGGATCTGTGGCCCTGGGACCTGCTACAACACCCTTGGCAACTACACCTGCGTGTGCCCCCCTGAGTACATGCAAGTCAACGGAGGAAATAACTGCATGGGTATGGCATGGTCTGAATCTGTGGGCAGGGGTCTGGCAGTGCCCTGCCTGTGTGCAACCCCTGGGTTGTGCTGTGGGCAGCACAGTGTGGGCACCATGCCTGAGCACATGGAGCAGAGGTGGTGGGGCTGGCACAAGACACTGTCTGGGCTGCCTTTGCAGACATGAGGAAGAGCGTGTGCTATCGCAACTACAACGACACGTGTGAGAACGAGCTCTCCTTCAACATGACCAAGAAGATGTGCTGCTGCTCATACAACATTGGCAAGGCCTGGAATAAGCCATGCGAGCCCTGCCCCACGCCGGCCAGCCGTAAGTCACCCTGACACCGCGGCTGCCCCTTGCTTTTCCAGCCATTCTGTGTGCTTTGAGGCACAGACACTAACAAAACAGGAGGAGAAGGGAGAGCATCATGCCTGGCAGGGGGTGCCTGTGGGTGAGTGCTGTGGGGATATGCATTACTCTAGAAGGACAGAGGGCACTGGGCCAGTACCTGTGGAGAGGAGATGATCATAGAATCACAGCATCAACCAGGTTGAAAAAGACCTTTAAGCTCATCAGGTCCAGCCGTTCCCCAGCACTGCCAAGGCCACCACTAGCCCATGGCACTGAGGGCCTCTCTACACGATGTGTGAACACTTGCAGGGACGGTGACTCCAGCACTGCCCTGGGCAGCCTGTTCCAATGCCTGAGCACCCTCTGGGGAAGGAATTGTTCCTCATCTCCATCTAAACCTCCCCTGGCGCAGCTTGAGGCTGTTTCCTCTTGTCCCATCCCTTGTTCCTTGGGAGCAGAGACCAGCCCCACCTCACTACAACTTCCTGTCAGGCAGTTGTAGAGAGAGATAAGCCTTCTCTTCATCATCCAGACTGAACCTGCCCCGGTCCCTCAGCCGTTCCTCATCACACTTGTGCTCCAGGCCCTGCACCAGCTCTGTTGCCATTCTCTGGCCCCGCTCCAGCACCTCAATGTCTCTCTTGTAGTGAGGGGCCCAGAGCTGAACACATGATGTGTGTCACTTGCCTGTCAGACCCCCTCTCTGATCACTCCAGTCATAGTTGGCCCTCATCCGCCTTGTCCCTTGCTGCACCCTCTCTGCCCACCAGGCATGGCCATGACCTTGATGTTCCTCTTCCAGCTGAGTACCAGATCCTGTGTGGGAACCAGGCCCCTGGGTTTATCATTGACATCCACACAGGAAAGCCGATCGGTGAGTAGAGCCCCTGTGTCCCAGGAAGCAGGTCTGCTCTTTGCCCCTCTGCTTTCTTCCTACAGTGACTGTGAGCTTGTTCCGTTCCCCTCTCTTGGTAAATTAAGTCCTGAGCAGAGGAGGGACTAGAGGTGGCAAACATGGGTGCAAGCAGCCGGCCAAGCCTTCAAGTCTATGTCCTAAGTGCCTGAGCTGCTCGGACCTCCCCACATTTGCAATTGTGCCTTGGTTTCTGTCCAACCTGGAGACTCAAGTGTTCACATAGATCCAGAGCCTTGACACTCACACTGCCAGCAGCACCAGCCCTGCCACAGCAGGACACTGCTTAGAGCCAAGGTTTCAGGTCTGTGTTTTGGTAGATGGAAAGCCAGAGGAGCTGTTAAAGTCCTGGGATTTGTGGGCTGTCTACAGATATTTTGCAGTCTTGACAGATGGACTCACTGGTAGCTTGTGAGACAGATTGGGTAATCCTTGCTTCACCTGGCCTTGGCAGTGCCAGCCAGGGGACTGAACAGGAGGGAGATGAGTTCATCTTCTGCTCCCAGGAAGGAAGTACAACAGAGGGTATCAGTGGAGGGCTGCTGGTGGGCTGTGCTGGGCACAGCAACACAGTCAGGGACCCTGGAGCCATTTCAGTATCCCAGTGACCTGCTGGACTTCCCATCTGCAGCCTGGTCCCAGAGCCTGAGCAATGTCAATGTTAGCACAGAGATGTGCTTGGAGAAAACAAGGTGGATGTCTTGGTTAGGATCCCTCCCAACACGTGCTGTGCAGGCTCTGTCAGCAATCCCATAGGCTTGTGTTGCTCTGTTGTGTACCCAGACCTCTGCAGAGCAGCCCTAGCCTGGCATGATCTGCAGGATCCATCAGTGCTCCGAGAGTTGCTGCACTGTTTATCTGGTGGCCCTTTCCTGCTCATTTGCTTTGTAGAATGAAGGAGGGCAGCAGTCTCCCAGCTATGGGGGCTGCTTTCCTCCCTGCAGCCTTCCCGGGATGCTGAGAGATGTTTTCTGTGCGCAGATATTGATGAGTGCAGTGAGATCCCTGCTATCTGCACCAATGGTGTCTGCATCAACCAGATTGGCAGCTTCAGGTGCGAGTGTCCCATTGGGTTCAGCTACAACAACATCCTGCTCATCTGTGAAGGTAACAGGGCAGCCAAGGCAACACTGCCAAGGATGCCCACGAGGGGGGGATCTCAGTGTGGCGCTAGCATCTCCCCACCCTGTGGGACACCAGGGTAAGGGCTGTCAGCAGATATGGCAGAGCCTACATGTTCTCGGCCTTCTTGAAATCTTCATTTTCCATATCAATGGTTGGACAAAATTTGCTGATTTTCATTCATTTTCCTGCCTGGTTTTCCCTTCCTCCATTTCTGGGGGGGTTCTTTGCAAATGTGAGTGTTTCCAAGCTTTTAGAACTAAAATTCCCATTATTTTCTTGCAAAGCAATAGGAAAAGGTTGTAACTTGCCCCTGATTTGCCCAAACCAAGGGTTAACCCTCAGTTGACTCCACTGAGCTACTCCAGCCCTCCCAGGCTGCTGGTGCTGGTGCTTGGCCCTCTGCACAGCCCAGGCTTGCACTGCTCTCCTCCCACAGACATCGATGAGTGCAGCAGTGGGGAGAACCTCTGCCAGCGCAACGCCGACTGCATCAACATCCCGGGCAGTTACAGGTGCGAATGCTCAACCGGATACAAGCTGTCGCCTAGCGGAGCCTGCGTGGGTAAGATGGGAGCTCTTTGCTACCTATTCCATCCAGAGACACGTGTGCGAGGTGCTGACACCCCTGCCTAGGCTCTCCAGGTGGCTTTACAGACCCCCTTGTGTGGACCGGATGAAGGACTTTCCATGTCCAATGGACAGGATGAAGGACGTGCCAGTCCCATGTGTGGGTTCCTGGTCTTTTGTGAAGCCTGTGGACTATGACCTGGCTGCGCTGTGATTATCATAGAGTCATAGAATGGTTTGGGTTGGAAAGGACCTTAAGGGCATCTAGTTCCAACCCCCTGCTATGGGCAGCTATTCTTCACCCTAGACCATGTCACCCAAGGTTCTGTCCAACCTGGCCTTGAACACTGCCAGGGATGGAGCATTCACCACTTCTTTGGGCAGCCTGTCCCAGTGCCTCACCACCCTCACAGTAAAGAACAGCAAAGATTATGGCATACCTTTATTTCTGGAAAAATTCCCAGGGATTGTGGGCTGCTGAGGGATGAAGAAAGGTCTCTGTGAACTGCAGCTTTAGTCTGGCTGCTCAGGCCATTTTCTCCAATTAAATGTATACTTGTTTTTTTAGAGATCGTGGTACATAAATCTTCTTCTCTGTGAAGCCACCTCTTAGGAAACAGAGACCCCTTTCTGCTGTGCTGCTTCTCACAGACACACTGT
The DNA here is from genome assembly GCF_004027225.2 of Strigops habroptila. NCBI lineage: Eukaryota > Metazoa > Chordata > Aves > Psittaciformes > Psittacidae > Strigops > Strigops habroptila. The sequence goes on along the minus strand of NC_044296.2, from coordinate 3,438,246 downwards.
CTACCAGTGTGTCAGTTCTTCCCATCTGGTCCATCCCTTCTGCTCACTAGTGCCCATTTTGCTTTGTTTTAGGTCGCAACGAATGCCAGGAGATCCCCAACGTCTGCAGCCACGGGGACTGTGTGGACACCGAGGGCAGCTACGTCTGCATCTGCCACAATGGCTTCAAGGCCACGGGGGAGCAGACCATGTGCATGGGTCAGTGTGGCTGCCACAGCCCTGCTGGGAATCACGTATCAGGATGGATGTGAGCTCCATCCAGCACCCGCTGGGTAGTGCCAAGGACAGCCAAGGGCCATGGTGTCCTCTAGATCCCAGGCTGCACCTGAAAGGCACAGGGGTGCTGTGCAGCTGCCTGGACCCTGTCTGCACACCCAAAACAGTGGCTCTCAGCTCACTCAGCCCCTGAATCAGCTGTGACCTTCTCTCTGCAGATATTGATGAGTGTGACCGACAGCCCTGTGGAAATGGGACCTGCAAGAACACAGTTGGCTCCTACAACTGCCTCTGCTTCCCTGGCTTCGAGCTAACACACAACAACGACTGCATGGGTGAGCTGCATGAAATCCTGACTGCATGGATTGCCAGCTGGGGTCAGCGTGGCAACGGCTGTGGGGCATGAGGTGTCACACAGCAGCATACAGGGAACAGCTCTGGGTGTCACCTGGCGGTGTCTGTAGGGGTAGTTGTATGTGTCGGAGGTGTAGGGCTGGCTAAGGTGGCACACTGACACTCACATGATGTGCATCTCTCTTCCCATTGTGCTTATCATTTCCCTCCCACAGACATTGACGAGTGTTCATCCCTGGTGGGGCAGGTGTGTCGGAACGGCCAGTGCATCAACAGCATCGGCTCCTTCCAGTGCCTGTGCCAAGAGGGGTATGACCGGACCCCTGACGGGAAGAACTGTGTAGGTGAGTGTCCAGGCAGCAGGCCGGCCCTCCTCTGGGGGTTGAGCTGCATGTTGGTGTGCCTAGCACTGTGCAGTGCTAGGAGACGTGGTCCCCAGGACCGTCCCATCAGAGGCAACTGAGAACTCCAGAACCACTCACAAGGCTTTAAGTCCTCCAGAGCCAAAGCCTGGTCATTTGACTGCCCATGGAAAGCTGGACTGGGCCTCACTGTGCCTGCATCTCCCTTCCAGCAGTGCAGGGAACAGTCAAGACAGTCCCTTTCTATGTGCTGAGACTTGCGGGCAGTGAGGAGAAATGTTGTCCTATCCATGCCCCTGTACCAAGGGATGCACTGGGAACTGCCCTGCAGGCAGGGGCTGTGGGGGCAGACAGGCACATTGCACTCTGGTTTCTTGCGCCCACCGCTCTGCCTCCTGCAGGGCTCAGTACATGCTCCCAGGGTACACGAGGTAGAGCATCCTGGAAAATGTCTTATCTGCTTCCTGTCCATGTTTTGGGAAGAGAAGGGTGCAGCTGCATGTAGGGCAGGAATGTACCCTGTGCCCAGTCCTCTGTGCTGAGCACAGATGCTATCACTGGTGGTTTCCTCTCCTCTGCAGATATCAACGAGTGTGTGAGCCTGCCTGGGACCTGCTCCCCGGGTACCTGCCAGAACCTGGAGGGCTCCTTCCGCTGTATCTGCCCCCCTGGCTACGAGGTGCAGAACGACAACTGCATCGGTAATGTTGGCTCTGTGCCTCCTCCCTTTCCAGCACAGGATGTGGTCATCTGCTTCATAGAATCATAGAATCAACCAGGTTGGAAAAGCCCTTTAAGATCATCAAGTCCAACCTTGACCCCAGGACTGCCAAGTCCACCACTAACCCATGTTACTGAGGGGTGACCTTGGACTATTCCCAGAACAACCTTGTTCTTCCTGAGGGGGCTGGGGCATCACCACCCCCAAAAATCTTCTTGAAAGCAATTGGACACAGAGCAAGGCAAGGCTTGCTCCAATGACAGAGGAGGCTTGATGGTTTAGCTGTGCCCTGGCCTCTTCATTGCCCACATGCCCTGAGGGAGGGTTAAGGGTCAGGGCCGGGGTGATGTCCTGCAGGCATCAGAGCTCCCCAGACATCACAGATTCACAGCTGGTTTCAATGCAGTGATGAAAGGAGTCACTTTTGGCTTCTCTGTATGTCCCCGGTGCTCCCAGATATCAACGAGTGTGAAGAGGAGCCCAACATCTGCCTTTTTGGGACGTGCACCAATACCCCTGGCAGCTTCCAGTGTGTGTGTCCTCCAGGCTTTGTGCTGTCTGACAATGGCCGGCGGTGCTTTGGTGAGTGCAGCTTATCCTGGTGGGAAGGGAGTAAAGTGGTTGTCTGCAATGAGCTGTGCATAACCCATCCTCTCACAGATACTCGCCAGAGCTTCTGCTTCACTCGCTTTGACAACGGGAAGTGCTCTGTCCCCAAGGCCTTCAACACCACCAAGGCTCGCTGTTGCTGCAGCAAGATGCCAGGAGAAGGCTGGGGAGACCCCTGTGAGCTGTGCCCACAGGAAGGGAATGGTAGGTGTGCTGGGACCCAGCTCCATGGGAGAGGTGGCTCTGTGTGTCTCTGACATGTGCAGAGGGTGGGGAAGGTGTGCAAGGGCAAGACAACCAGCAAAGTGGGCTCCTCCATCTGGAGAATACTGCCTTGAAACCTAGGAGCCCTTACTGGACTGTGTCCAGTGCTGGGTTCCTCAAGACAAGAGATAAGGAGCTGCTGGAGAGGGTCCAGCGGAGGCCACAGCGATGCTCAGGGGTCTGGAGCATCCCTCTGATGAGGAGAGATTGCGGGAGCTGGGCCTGGTTAGTCAGAGAAGAGCAGCCTGAGGGGATCTCATCAATGCAGATCAATAGCTCAAAGGCGGGTGCCAGGAGGATGGTGCCAGACTTTTCTCAGTGGTGCCCAGTGACAGGACGAGGAGCAATGGCCAGAAACTAAAGCACAACAAGTTTCACCTCAACATGAGGAAGAACTTCTTTCCATTGAAGGTGTCAGAGCCCTGGCACAGGCTGCCCAGGGGGGTTGTGGAGTCTCCCTCTCTGGAGACATTCAAACCCCACCATGGGCACGTTCCTGTGTGACCTGCTCTGGGTGGCCCTGCCTTGGCAGGGGGTTGGACTGGATGATCTCCAGAGATCCCTTCCAACCCTGGTGGTTCTGGGATTCTGTGACTGCAGTATTCCCCGGGTCTCCAGCAACCGCAGTCAAGCTTACGTGTGCTTTGGGTCTGCTCTCAATTCTCTGCAGGGCTTTAGATAAGGCAAAAGCAACTCTGTGCCTCCAGATCCAAGGCAAGCATAGGTCTTCTCCAGCCGGCCAGGGTTTGTGGCCTCCCATGGGCAGTGAGCTGTCAAGCTCTGTCATGCTCTAGAAGCCTTTAAAGCAGATTTCACTTGTAAAAATACCTCACTTTCTGCTTGCTTTCTTCCAGTTGCTTTCCAGGAGCTGTGTCCATATGGCCATGGAGCCATCCCAGGCCCAGGTGACACCAGAGAAGGTAAGGTCTGATCTAAGGATGGGGAGGTTGCCTAGAAGCAAACACACTGAGGCTGTCTGGAGAGCAAGGCTGAATCTCAGTGGTTGGAGGGACATAGGACTGGGTGCTCTCCCAGGGTCATGGTCTGTGGCTGCTCACTGAAGGTTCAGCCCCCAGCTCTGGAGAGGGAGTATCTGGGATTGCAGGGTCAGTGCTAAGAGGGCAGGGATGTTTCTGGCTACGTGCTCACATGAGGTTTCATTGCCTTGGGTTTGCTTCTAGATGTTAATGAGTGCTCAGAGAACCTGGGTGTCTGCATAAATGGGGCCTGCATTAACACCGATGGGTCCTTCCGCTGCGAGTGCCCCTTCGGGTACAACCTGGACTACACAGGAGTCAACTGTGTGGGTAAGTGCATGGGGACCACCTACTTCCTCTTGCTTCTATCATAGGATTATAGAATGGTTTTGGTTGGAAAGGACCTTAAGATCATCTAGTTGCAACCCCCTTGCCATAGGCAGGGAATCTATCCTCCTTATGTCAGAGGCTATAAGCATGTGCTCGCGTGGAGAGAAGGAACTTGTTTCTCCCCTGCCTCTTTGTGTATTACCCCTATCTTCTGGCCTGGTGGGCTTGTTTGAGTGCTCTGGTTACAAGAAGACACCAGCCTGCACCCTTCATAACTCATCTACCTAACATGGTCCTGGCTTCCTCCAGATACCGATGAGTGCTCCATTGGCAATCCCTGTGGGAATGGCACCTGCACCAACGTGGTGGGAGGCTTCGAGTGTGCCTGTGACGAGGGCTTTGAGCCAGGTCCCATGATGACATGTGAAGGTAATGCTGCTGTGGGGCAATCTTTTCACCCCCATTGCACACTGGGTCACTGCCTGGGTGAGCAGCAGGTCAGCCTCCAATGGACAGTGCAGAAAAGCTGGCTGGGGCTCATCTCCACATGAGTGTGCACATCAGCACTGGTCCCCTTCAACTTCCTCTGAGGCTGGAGCCCAAGAGGAGGTCTGGGGACCTGCCTAAAAGCAGGAGCTGCCTCACCAAGGAGCCATGACCCTGTCAAAGCTGCTGAGACATCAGGTGTCTGTCAGTGCTGAAGACCATGGCAGGAAGCCTTGGTGGAACAAAGTTCTCATGAGATGAATGCACAGGGAAGGGGGAGCCCCACCACTGTTACTGCTCAGCTGACTGCTGAGAGCACAGAGTGGAGCCCTCTCCTCTCTCCTGCCCCCCAGATATCAATGAGTGCTCACTGAACCCCCTGCTCTGTGCCTTCCGCTGCATCAACACGTTTGGCTCCTATGAGTGCACGTGCCCGTCCGGATACGCCCTGCGAGAAGACAGAAGAATGTGCAGAGGTAAAATCCCCTTCTGCACCCATCAGGGGAGCTCTCACACCCTCCCCAGCCCTCTGCACTTAGCTGGTCTCTGGTGCTATGCAGAGGACTCCTGAGCTGGCATCTCTGGGCTTGTGCTTGCCCTCACCTACCTTGGTGTCTGTGCTGTGTGCCAGCCAGCCTGGACCAAGGCAGAAGGGCTATCTGGAGCAGTGCAGATGCAAGGACTCAGTTCCTAGTTGACTCAACAGTGCTGGCAGTTTGAACATGGGCTCACAAGGTTCTTCGTTGCAGATCTGGATGAGTGTGCAGAGGGACTGCACGACTGCGAGTCCCGAGGGATGCTGTGCAAGAACCTCATCGGCACCTTCATGTGCATCTGCCCACCAGGGATGCAGCGCAGGCCCGATGGAGAGGGCTGCACAGGTACCAAGGACCAGGCTGGAAGGGATTTCCATTCTCCAGTGGGGCTGGAGGCCATCCTCTTCTAAGCATTGTCCATGTAGCTTTTTTTTATGTCCTTCTGTCAAAGAGCTGCCCATGTGTCAGAACTTCCTGCATGTCCTACTAGATGCCTACACACACAAAACTTCTTTTCATCTCTGGACCTATGGGTCTATACACTTCCAGCACAACATTATGCCATATGTCCTTTCTGTTGAGTCTTTCCAGGTCTGTGTCAAGCTTCTTTGCACTGAGCAGCTTTTGGAGGGGCCAGCACTGGACAGCCCAGACCTGCATAGTGTTAGGCACAGCAGGAATGCAAAGTGAGCCCAGCTCCACTCCTAGCCCAGCAGCTTGGCCACTTACAGGTGGAGAATGTGCAAAGCAGGGAAGCTGGGTGCTCACCCAAAGCCACACTGCTTTGGGAGATGTCCAGAGCAGGTGGATGTGTTTCTCAGCTGCCTAAGGATGTAGAAGTTGTCCTCAAGGTCTTTGTGAGGGTGTTTCAAACACAGGGACTCATGGAAAGCCGGAATTTGTCCCGTGTCTCACCTCTTTGTGGTTCCTTCCTTCCCAGATGAGAATGAGTGTCGCACCAAGCCTGGGATCTGCCCCAATGGCCGCTGCATCAACACGGTGGGAAGTTACCGCTGTGACTGCAATGAAGGTTTTGAAGTCAGCCCCTCTGGCACAGAGTGTATTGGTAATTACCAAGTCCTGGTGGGGCTTGAGCAGCCTCTCTGTGGTAGCAGATGATGCTTTTCAGGTGTTTCAAGGTTTCTGAGCAGAAAGTTGTTGGGGTTTGCCTTTAGCATTACCCAAACCACACTACCCTCTGTGCTGGGACTGGCACAGGGTGGACCAGCTGCTCGGTTATCCCTGGTGCTGATCCTGACTCAGATCCTGACCTTGTATCCTCACTCTCTCTGCCCAGACACCCGCCAAGGATTCTGCTTCACTGAAGTACTGCAAACCATGTGCCAGATGTCCTCCACCAACCGCAACCTGGTCACCAAATCTGAGTGCTGCTGCAACAGTGGACGCAGCTGGGGCCCCCAGTGTGAGCTCTGCCCCCTTCCTGGAACTGCCCAGTACAAGAAAATGTGTCCTCATGGGCCAGGGTACTCCACTGATGGCAGAGGTGAGCTGAGGCAAAAGCAAAGATGTGGATACAGGCAGACTTCCCCTGGGACAGACCTACACAGTGCCTGGAGCAGAAAAGAAGCCTCTGTGACATTATCTTACATAGAATCATAGAATCAGCCGGGTTGGAAAAGACCTTTGAGATCACCAAGTCCAACCGTTCCCCAGCACTGCCAAGGCCACCACTAACCCATGGCACTGAGGCCTCGGCTACACTGTGTGTGGACACTTGCAGGGACGGTGACTCCAGCACTGCCCTGGGCAGCCTGTTCCAATGCCTGAGCACCCTTTGGAGAAGGAATTGTTCCTCATCTCCATCTAAACCTCCCCTGGAGCAGCTTGAGGCCGTTTCCTCTTGTCCCATCCCTTGTTCCTTGGGAGCAGAGACCAGCCCCCTCCTGGCTCCATCCTCCTGTCAGGCAGTTGCAGAGAGCAATAAGGTCCCCCCGGAGCCTTCTGTTCATCATCCAGACTAAACCCCTCCAGGTCCCTCAGCCATTCCTCATCACACTTGTGCTCCAGGCGCTTCATCTCCCTGCCCATATTGTCTGGCTCCCTGGGAGAGTCTGATCTGCCCTGGCACAGGAGCGTGGGGGCAGCAGCAGCACTGCCACTAACAGGTCCTTCCCTCCTTCCTGCAGACATCGATGAGTGCAAGGTGCTGCCCAACCTCTGCAAGAATGGACAGTGCATCAACAGCATCGGCTCCTTCCGCTGCCACTGCAGGCTGGGCTACACCGCGGACATCACGGGCACTGCCTGTGTGGGTGAGTTGGGAGGAGGAAACCCATGTCTCTGGACAGCCCTTGGCCTTAGCAGTCTTCCACCTCTACTGTCAGCATGCTAACAGAGGGTCCTGAAGCACACACACACACCCTGCCCCAGACCAGCTCTTACTGCCAGGGATGGAGCATTCACCACTTCTTTGGGCACCCTGTGCCAGTGTCTCACCACCCTCACAGTAAAGAACTTCCTTACATCTAACCTGAACTTCCCCTGTTTCAGCTTAAACCCATTACTCCTTGTTCTATCGCTACAGTCCCTGATGAAGAGTCCCTCTCCAGCATCCTTGTAGCCTCCTTCAAGCACTGGAAGCTGCTCAGAGGTCTCCACACAGCTTCTCTGCTCCAGGCTGAACAGCCCCAATGTTCTCAGCCCGTCTTCGTATGTTGTTTAACTCTTCAAAACCAAGGCTCCTTGCCTTCTCCCTCTGACCCATTTATCTGGGGCAGGGAATGCCAGAATCATAGGGACATCTGACCACTTAGTTATGTGGGGCCATGAAACCTGGGATTGCCGTGTGCTCAGGAGCCTGTTGGTAGACGGAATGGTCCAAGGGGTGGCGGGGACAGAGTCCAGCAACACAACCTGTGGATGCTGATGTGTCTTGTCTCTTGAGTCTAGATTTGGATGAGTGTAATCAGTCCCCTAAGCCATGCAACTTCATTTGCAAGAACACAGAAGGCAGCTACCAGTGCTCCTGCCCCCGAGGGTACATTCTGCAAGAAGATGGGAAAATCTGCAAAGGTATTCATCCAGGAGAAGGCAGCAGAGACCCTACCTCATCTCTGGCAGCTGAAGGGGGGGTGGCAAGAGCTGATTAACAGACCAGGCCACAGGACAAAGCTGGATATGGAAAAAGCTGCCATGCTGGACCCTCGTGGACTGATGCATTAGGGTTTCATCCTTCCACAGACACTCTAGACCTGTCTTATCATCATGGGCTGTGCATGTCACTGTCAGGGCTCCTCCTAGTGCTGGCAGCCAGGCTGCGAGGAGGGTGCCCTAAGAATCCAGGAGAACCTGGGATTTGGGGATTACAGGATAAACAGAGACAAATCTCTACATCTTCTAAATGTGCCTGTATATGAGGTGGGGAGAGGCTCCCTGGACTTGTGATTTGCATGCAAGAACTTTGTGTGTGTTGTTCCTGAGGCTGGTACAGGTCAGGTCATGGTCTGCCCAGACCCACTGTGCATCACCATGTACATGCAGGTGTCACAGACTCAGGCCACAAAGCTTTCTCAGTAAGATAGAGACACATGTTCTTGTGCTTGTTGCTTTAGACTTGGATGAATGTTCCACCAAGCAGCACAACTGCCAGTTCCTCTGTGTGAACATTATTGGAGGATTCAACTGCAAATGCCCCCCAGGCTTCACTCAGCACCACTCATCCTGCATTGGTGAGTAGAGGCTTCATGGGTTAGCTTTAAGCACAGGAGAGTCTTTTTAGCCCTTCAGCTCTGGCTCCAAAGCACTGTCCCTCTCCAGTTGACCTTGGGGTTGTGCATCTGACTTGTCTGTTTGCTACTCAGACTTTGCTAAGCTCCATGGTGCAAGGTGGCTGTCTGCAGAGCTGCAGAAAGCCACAGCCTTGGGGATGGACTTACAAGTGGGCACCGGTGTTTTGCAGACAATAACGAGTGCACAGCTCAGCCCTCTCTGTGTGGAGCCAAGGGCCAGTGTCTGAACACGCCAGGCAGCTACAACTGCGAGTGCCAGAAAGGATTCTCCCTGGACAGCTCTGGAGTCAACTGTGAAGGTGGGTCTGTGTCTCTGGGGCTTTGGCAGACACATGTTCCATGTGGAAGAATTCCTTGTTCATTCACACTCTCTAAGGCAGCTCAGTGCAGCAAGAAGGGACTACTCCATACTGTGGGGCACCAAAAATCCACATGGGAAGCCTTGGTGTAAAGGAGAGGTCAGTGTCTGATCTGCTTGGAGGAACGCTGTCTCCTGGACAAGTAGAGGAAGGTCTCAGTGCTGCAGCCATAGCAGCCAAAGCTGGGAAAGGAATGGTCCTGTAGCTCATCAGGGGAGATCTCATGCTGCCCAAAACCCACCATGTGCTATGCTAAAGAAAAGCCTGTGTCCAGCACAGGCAGCCTGAAATAGAGTAGATCTGGTAACAGAATCTAAGTTAACAGAATCTTAAGGCCAGGCCTTAAACCAAAGAACATCCAAGCAGGGGCTGCGAGGGGATGGATGTCATCCATCCATGGGGGCTGCGGGTCTCATTTGATTCCAAGCTGCAGAGACAGAATTAGGCAGAAGAACCCACATAAGCACCCTCGAGTGTGCTGGCTGCCAGGCATGTACCATGTGCACATGGTTCCTGTGCCCCTAGTGCTGCCCAAGAGTTAGGCAGAGTTTGTCTCACCACCATCTGGGTTCCATTGCTGCAGATGTGGACGAGTGTGATGGAAACCACCGGTGCCAGCACGGGTGCCAGAACGTGCTCGGGGGCTACCGTTGCGGCTGTCCACAGGGCTACGTGCAGCACTACCAGTGGAACCAGTGTGTAGGTGAGTGTGGGATGGGGGCTCTTGTGGGATGGAGGGTAGAGAGCACTGAAGCCCCAAGTGCCTCTCCAGCCACCCTTGGCCATCTCTGCTACTGGATTCTGGGTTCATCTCTGCTAACCCAGCACTGATCTTCCAACCCAGAGACAGACCATGCCTGTGCCCAGAGGTGGTGCCTCTGCCCTGCCCTGCACTGCCCCAGGTTCTCTCTGCAGTGGGGAATGTCAGCAAGCTGCTCTGCAGAGTGAGGAGCTCTCAGCGCTCCTGATGCCAGCAGCTCCCTGCATTGCAGGAGGATACAAAAATCAAGGCAGCCCTTCAGGGACCTGCATGAGATGATGTCTCACAGGCAGCCACAACAATGTGGTTCTGGGCAACCTGGTCTAGTTGAAGATGTCCCTGCTCATTGCAGGGGGGTTGGACTAGATGAGCTTTGAAGGTCCCTTCCAACCCAAACCACTGTATGATTCTATTCTGTTCAGAAGGGAGCTCACTGCCAGCTCAGCAAGGCCATGGGCAGATGTCCTTGGCTGTGTGAGGTGGGGGAGCACCAGCACAGGAGCTCCCTTCCAGTGAGTTTCTGACTAATTCTGTCTTTGGGTGCAGATGAAAACGAGTGCTCCAGCCCCACTGCCTGCGGCTCTGCCTCCTGCTACAACACTCTGGGAAGCTTCAAGTGCGTCTGTCCATCTGGCTTTGATTTTGACCAAGCCTTTGGTGGGTGCCAGGATGTGGATGAATGCTCAGCAGGTGGCAGCCCCTGCAGTTACGGCTGCTCCAACACAGATGGAGGTTACCTCTGTGGATGTCCTGGAGGCTACTTCCGAGCAGGACAAGGGTAAGAGAGCAGCCGGAAGGTAGTGCCCTGTAAGGTCTGGGGGGATATTGCAGGCTGCCAAGTGCATTGTACCCCCAGACATGCTTCATCACCACAATTCTGCTCTCTGCCACCAATACAATTTAAAGGAGCCTCAGGAGCCAGGAAGCTCCCATTTCTACATGAGTTCTCAGCTTCTCTAAGCTAAATTGTTCCTCACCCATCACAAGATCCTCATGCTAATGTGCACCTCCTCTCCCATTTCACTAATCCAACGGTTAGGGCAGCTGCCAGCACTGTAGCAGATGCTCTGCAGATCTGTCTAGTCCAGGATACAGATAGATTAAACCTACTGGCCACATCTAAACAAGAGGTGGCCTGATCTCTCTCAGGCATGTCCTGTGTACAAGTCATTCTGTACAAGCCATGTCCTGTACCCAGACGTGATCCTCCATGTGTTTCTGGGTACCACGTGGAGAACCTGTGAGAACAATGCTAAGATTTCCTTCTTAAAGCATGAATCTGAGATGAGTCTCTCTGCTCTTCTACCACCAGACACTGCATTTCTGGCTTGGGTTTTGGGAAAGGTTCCTACCTTCCTGCCCCCCAAGAAGAGGATGAAGACAACCTGCTCTCCCCTGAAACCTGCTATGAGTGCAAGATAAATGGCTACCCCAAGAGGGGTCGGCAGCGACGCAGTGTCAATGGCACTGAGAAACACCAGGTGAGAAATCCATGGCATCCTGGATGGGGTGGAGCAAGGGAAGAGCTGGGTCACTTGAGGGATAACTGCCTGGAGTAAGTCCCATGCACTTGTACCCATTCCTGTGGAGCTGCCTCAGTCCAGGCAGAGATAGCAGCTCACTCTGTACCTGCCCATGCTGGGTGCTTGCGTGTTTGCCAATGCCACTGAGTTCAGAAGTCCTGCAGAAATAAAAGGTCCTTCACAGCACATTAGAGAAGGTCAGGACAAACCACTTGTGTGGTTTGGCCAAAAATATCTGGAGATGCATGCAACCAAGGAATGAAACACGCATTTCCTTGCAAGAGAACAGGGAAGTTCCCATAGGGCGATAGAGGACTGTCAAGCACTTACTGTCTCACTCCAGACTGAACCTGCCACTATAAATAACAGGTTATTCCTTGGTGGGAAGTTCTGGCCTCTGTCTAGGGCTCCCCTGAGAATTTCACAGGCCTGGGCAGGATGGATTGGACTGGGAGGACATTATGGGCCCTTCAGCCCTTGGGAGGAAAATACCTCTGACGTTATTGGTTCTTCCCCTGAAGATGAGGGCTGTGTACTGGATGGTTCAGTCTCAGGGCACAAAGAGGGTACCAAGAAACCCTTGGAGACAAACAAGGACCATAGAAATCATAGTAAATTCTCAGAGCTGCTTTGGGGTGGCCATAGACTCTTTGGAGATTCTTCATCAGGGGCTGTAGAGACAGGACAAGGGGTGATGGGTTTAAGCTGAAACAGGGGAAGTTCAGGGTAGATATAAGGCAGAAGTTCTTCCCTGTGAGGGTGCTGAGGCGCTGGCACAGGGTGCCCAGAGAGGCTGTGGCTGCCCCATCCCTGGCAGTGTTCAAGGCCAGGTTGGACCCAGCCTTGGGTGACATGGTCTAGTGTGAGGTGTCCCTGCTCTTGGCAGGGGGCTTTGAAGTAGATGGTCTTAAGGTCCTTTCCAACCCAAACCATTCTATGATTCTATGAGGCAGAACTCCTCTACCTCAAGTCCTCCTTCACCTGGCCAGGAGCTTTTCTTGGTATCTGTAAGTAACATGCCTGGTTCCTTTCGAAGGATCACACTGTGAACTTGGCCAGCATGGATGTGGATGCTCCTCTGTCCATGATGCTGAACCTCTCTGACCTGGCTCACAAGGAGCACATCCTGGAGCTCCTGCCAGCTGTGGAGCCGCTGGAGAACCGTGTGAGGTACCTGATCTCCCATGGGAATGAGGATGGCTACTTCCGCATCCACCAAAAAGAGGGGCTCAGCTTCCTGCACCTCGGCCGCAAGAAGATCCTGCCGGGCACCTACCTGCTGGAGATCGTGAGCGTGCCCCTGTACCGCAAGAGGGAACTGCAGAAACTAGAGGCCAAGAACCACCTCAACTACTTAGCAGGGGAGCTGGGCCAAGCACTGAGGATGAAGCTTCAGCTCCAGCTCTACTAACACCCATGAGATCCACCCACCCAACCGACAGTCCAGTCCTTCGCCTTGCCATCCACATCTGGAAACAACTGCCTCCTCTCTCACTGCACCCCCTGCCACCATCTCCCCCACTGCACTGTACAACTAATGGGAAATGTCCCTCTGGGCTCAGCACTCACCTTGGCCATGCAGGGATAACTCCGCTTCATGGGGTGCTTGAGTCCAAACCAAGCCACACCACAAACGAGCTCGGGAAACCTGTGCCAAAGGCTCAGGCCTTGGCAGCAGGGACTCCAGTCCTCTGCTCAGCTCTTGCCTGTCTCCTTTAACCAAGATACTGTTAGTCTGAGCTGGCAAGGGTGGTACCACGGGGAAGCTGCCTGTCCTTCACAGTCACAGGCCATGCACCACCCCACAGGCCAGGAAATATGAGGGGGGCCTGGGGGCAGCTTTGGAAGGAGCTATGGCACGGTGTGGTGTTAGTGCATTTCCCAACAGCTCTTGTTCCTCCTTTGCTTGTGCAGAAACCATCCCATCCCTACACTGGCTGTGCTCTGTCTTTCTCTGTCCTCTCCATGTCTTTCTCTGGTCCTTTTGGGCTCCTCTGTCAAACAGAAAAGGCCACCTCTGAGTGAAGGGGCAGTTCACATTGTGAACCTCACATCACGAAGCAGCCAGGCTACAGGACCATGAGCTCCTGAAGGGAAGCCAGGGTTTTCACACTGCAGTATGCACATGGCCACCAAAGATTGGAGCTGGAGGGGCTTTTCCAGAGCTCCAGCAAGTCCAGGGGTTACGGTGTCCTTCTGTAAATACAGAGGAGGAGCTCTGGGGAAAGGCAAATTATTGCATTGTTGAATGTGGTTGGACAAACTAAACGGGCAGGAAAAATGCCATGAGTCTGGTAGAGAGCATCTGGCAGCTTCCCATGCCAGCGGGGATGGAGGGCTTGGCCGGATGTGCGTGGATGCTGCAGGGCACATTTCCTGGCTAGCACTGATGGAGTGTTTGAAAATCCTGGGGAAAGCTTCCCACCAGCAGGAACAAGTTGGGGATGGGGTGGGAATGTGTGTGGGGGTGTCTCTGCAGCCTGGCAGGAAAGAAGAGGCAGGGACAGCCAGAGCTTCACTCCACAAACAGCCCTTGGCTCTGAGCCACCCCATTTGTGTGACATGGTGCTCATGGCCAGATCCCCCCCGGTCAGGAGCACTTCTGGAACCAGGGGCTGCAGGTGCCTCCCCTCTGGTTGTCACGTACATCTTGGACAGGCCAAGGTGGCAACCAAGATGGACAGTCTCTGGTTAATGCAGATAAGTGAAATGCACTAAAAAGAGTCTGGGAAATATGAATTAAGTGAACTGAGGTCTCCTTGCTGCCTCAAGTAGCTTGTCCAGACTGTTCTGTCCTGGCTTTTCTTCCTCCTTCATGAGTGTTCTTCACCCAGCTGGTCTCTGCGATGCCATTCCCTAGTTTTGCATGAACCTCTTTTCAGTTCTGCATCAACCCTGTGCCTCATCACAGGAAAGAAAGGTGCTAATTCACTCTGGTGACACACAAAACTACCTTATCACCAAACCTAAGGTGCTTCCAGCTCTCCGGAGCTGGTATCAAATGGTCAGCGTCAGTGCACTGTAGCCACCCACCCTTCCATGTTTATGGGTAACCACCACACGTGTGGTTGCTGGGGGTTCCGAGGAGGGCACATTCCTGTAGTTTTGGGTTGGTACTTGGGGAGGGGGGGTTGGTTTGTCTCCCGTACGCTGCCACCACGTGGGCTGGGGGCAGTCTATGGATACTGGATTGGGGCTAATGGCAAACTTGAAGAAGCTTTTCCATAGCACAGCTCCGGACTCTGGGTTGTGCAAGAGTCACAGAGCTGTGCCCGGGGGGGGGGGCCTCATGGCTGGGGGTTGGGTTTAGTATTATTTTGGTTTGGTTTTTTTGTTTATTTGGTTTTTTGTTTTGTTTTGTTTTGTTTTGTTTTGTTTTCCAACAGGTGCTTTTTTTTTTTTTTTTAATTTTTATTTTTAAGAAACAAAAACCTATTATTAATAATAATAATAATGAGCAGAGCTGGTTTGTGTGTGTGTGACAAAGCTCAAGGGCCCTTCCTTCCTCTCTGGTGCCGGGTTGGTTTTTGGTTGTTGTGGTTTTTTTTTTTTTATTGTATTGACATTTCTCGCTGGTTGGTTTTATTTTGGGGGGGAAGGGGAAGTGTTGAATCCCAGCCCCTGCTCCCCCTTGTCCCGCACACGGAGGCGGCTCTTTGTGGAATCCCTTTTTGTATCAGAAGCAACAGCAACAATAAAATTATTTTGGGTTAAATGGGGCTGTGTTTTCCTCCTCATCCGGGTGCTCCCAGGAGCCTGGGAATGTGGTAGGACCCGTCCTCCCTCCAGCTCGGATGGAGCCCAAGGTGATTTCTTCTCTGCTCTCCTCAGGGACACAGAATCAGTATTACAGCCTCACTCAGTTCTCCCACCCATCCGTGTCTCAGCACCCAGAGGGGCTTTGGGGTCCCTCCTGAAGCCTGCAGAGCAATAGGCAGAGGAGGGATGGACCCATCAGCAAAGTCTCTTCTGATCCATTCTTCTCTCCCAGCAAGGAGAGTGGAAGGAAAGTGGTAACATATGGATGGGTGTTACCCCATCCCTCAGTGCTGCTGGGCTGAGGAGCAGCTCCAGGCACCAGGACAAGAGTGAAAGGGAGTGGCAAAGAGGAGGCAGAGGAGATGCAGGAGAGTGGGGACAAACCTGCTGCTCCCCCAGCTCCTGCCCTGCTCCCCCTGCCTGCGCTGTGCTCAGGGAAGGTGCTGCCTGTGCTGTGGTCACCTTTGGCTCCTGGCTCATCCCCTTTTGGGGAGCAGCACCCCTCACTGCCTGCTGTGCAGAGGGCAAGGCTTGCGTAGCGTGTGCAGTGAATAGTGTGTGCAGGGATACAAGCACTTGCCCATAGCTTGTTCCCTGTGTCCAGGAGTCAGGGCCCGCCTGGTTTTGTCCAGCTCAAACCCTAGTTCCAGGCTGATGGTCTCATTTTGAGGAAGCTCTTCCCGACCTCCCATTCTGGACACAGCCATGTGCCACAAGAGGGCTGCAGAGCTGCAGCATCCCTGTGACAGGGAGGGAGCTGCTGCCTTCCTGGGCCGGGGGAACAGCGAAGCCATGAAACCAGAGGAAAGCAAGTACCCATGGAGCTCACAGCTGGAAAATGTCCCTCAAACAGCTTCCTGGGCTGGGCAGTAGGTGAGAGGTGTTAGACTTGTGTCACCAGAGGAGATGCTGGGCTTGGTACCCATGTCCTGCTGGTTGCTTCCCTGCAGTGACTTCTTGCCTCTTCCTCCATGCAATCCTGGGGACACTTGAGACCTGGATTGATGTAAAGACACAGCCAGGCACAGCCCATGGGTCCTGCAGCAGACGTGGCAAGGTTGGGACTATCCCTGCCCAGGAACACTGCCCCAGGGGACATGCTGTGGCCAAGGAGCACGTCCCTGAGAGAACACATGCTCAGGTATGGGGCACCCACCGCTGATGCTCCTGCCCCACATATCACCCATCCCCTGAGGAGCAGCTCCAGCTTGTGCTGGGGGATGTGGGGTTTTGGCTCAGACAGAGAGACATGGGTCAGCCCAGCAGTGCCTGGGGAGCAGCCGATACTCCTCTGAGCGCCTGATGGGATGCATCAAAAAGCAGAGGAAGAGCTGTGTGGGGTTAGCACAGTGCAGCTTTATTTCCATGGTGGAGGGAGAGGTTCTCCCCCATGTGCTCACATCCCTTAGTATAAACCTTCTTACCAGCCCACACCATAACCCACCACGGCTTTGGCTAGCCCTGGGCTAGCTGCAGCACCCCGACTCACTAGGCATGGTTCAGCAGAGCGGCAGGAGGACAGCTACTTACACTACTTTCCCCTCAGCTACTTACACACACCTTCTGATACCCAGATACAGGATGGCCAGGGAAGAGTCACCCCCCTCTGCCCCTTTCAGCAACCCCCAGCCATGGGGAGGCCACCCCAATCCCTCTGTAGCAGGGACTGGCCGTAGTGGGATAACAGTCGGAGGCTGCCAGGCTTGGGCTGGCTGAGAAGCATCTCCCAAGTGTTGTATGGGATCATGGATGCCTCCTGGGATCCCAGCAGGGCCCCCCCGGCAGGTCTGCAGGAAGCTGCTTGACTGCACCTTGCTCAGACCATCTTCACCAGTTGGGCATGGACAGGTCACTGCGGTGTAAAGCGGAGCAGGCTGCAGGGCTGGATGCCCAAAGGGGGCTGCACATGGGGGTCTCCATCTCCCCATCACTTATGGACTGGGGGTGGGGGGCACTTGGGGCTGCCACACAGAGAAGAACAAAGCCAGCACTTGGGTCTGGTGCCTATAAACCCCCTGACAGACACAGCTCAGCTACAGGGACACACACACACACGCACTGGACCACGATCAGCACTCCCCGGAGGACACAGACGAGGGTGACATGGGGGGGCAGGAGGAGGTGGGGGTCAAAGCTCTGGCCTGGCACCAGGCAGAGCCACCCAGAGCAGGAGCCCTGTGGGCTGTGGCCAAGGGCAGGTCCCGCCATGCCCTGCCCCATCACCTCCTGCCCCTGTCCCACGGTGGGCAGCAGGGACCATGCAGAGCCACATCTCCCCCTCCAACATATCTCTCCAAGAGTCCTGCAGACTGCAAAGAGAACTGAAAAGTGCTTAGAAAAGAGAGAAACCCCTAGAAAACCCACCCCGGGCGAGAGCCTGACCTCCCCTCCCTGCCCAGAGCATCCTTGCTGGCCCAGGGCAACACCACAGAGGAAGGGGGGGCCGGGGCCGGGGCCAGCCGGGGTGGGAGGCACACAGAGCACCCAGGCTCGCCCCATCCCTGCCCTCTACACCAAGGCGTAGTCAAACTGGCCCCTCTCCAACCCCTCCTTGTGGTCAGTCCAGGAGGAGGCGGGCATGCGGCTGTAGGGGTCCAGCAGGATGCGGAAGCAGCGCACCATCAGCATCACCAAGAAGACCAGAAGGAAGATGACAAAGGCAAAGACGGTTTTCTGCTCAGCATCCATACCCGCAGAGCCGGCTGGGTGCTCAACCAAGGAGGGGGACAGCAGTTCATAATCCATCGTCGATGCATCATTCATGGCAGAGGCGAGGAGCACGTGGGCCGGGCGCATTCGGTGCCCAGGCAGCCGCTTCAGCCACGCACCCGGAGCACAGGTCACTCCATAGCCACTGGCGCTGCTACGCCAAGCTGGGGATTCACTCCTGACCAAGCCAAGAGCTCCTGGAGGAGAAAGCAGAGATGGTGAAGGAGGAGGAACTGGCCACAGGCTACAGCAATGCTGCTAAAGAACCAGGAGCAGGGAAGTTCACACGTGGATCCCTGGTTTTCTAGTAAGCTCAAGAAGCCACTCACAAGGGGATGAAGGCATGGGATGGATGGGCAGTCCAGGGCAGTGGTGCAGAGGTTGCCTCTGGAGAGGGTGCCCACCTACCAAAGCCAGTGCTGCAGGACCCTTTTGGACCAGGTGCCCTGCATCACAGGAACATTGACAATGAAAAGGACCTCAGCTGTGGAGTCAGAGCAGGTTGAGGGCTTTAGCTGGTCTGGTCTTGAAGTTCTCTAAGATGGACACAAGCTTAGAGTTTGCTCACTCCTATTGAGGGGGTTTTGAACCAGGTATAGAAGAAGCTGAGTTCCAGTGGAGGAGGAGGGCACGTACCTCACTGCAGCTGCATGGGGACACTAGCATTGCTATTGCAGCAGGAGGAGGAGAAGGCTGTGTCCGAACAGCCACGTCAGTGAGGGAAGATCTCCAGGGTCCAGCTTTCTTGGGCTAGGGAAGCAAAGCAGAAGGACAAAGAGAGCAGAAGAGGTTAAAAGAACCAACAGTCACTCGGAGTCACAGCAAAACACCACAAGGCACCTCGGAAGTTCTCAGTCAGATAAGCACTGGATGGAGTTCACCCAGGAGAACATCCACACCAACCTCCTCTTGCAGCATCCTGGAGCCTGAGTGCCCTCAGTGCTGTGGAGACCGAGGAAAAAGGAAAAGCCCCACCAGGAGATACCAGGAAACAGCCAAAGCATCCCCCTGCCCTCCCAGGCAGCAATATCCCATCCCTGTCTGGGAGCAGTATCAGTGGAAAAGGCAGAGGCCAGTGCCAAGGCCAAAGTACCCAGATACAGCCCAGAGCAGGTTCAGCCTGGCTCTGACTCACACTGAGGACCTGCTCCCATTCCCTTCCTACAGCTCCTGGACATGGTGACAAACAGTGCTTGCAGGCTTTAACAATCATTTCCTCCAACAGCAGCAAAATAAAAGCCAAGAGCAGCAACAAGGGGAACAAGCTGCTCTCTGGGGTTCAGGGATGAGTCAAATAAGCACGGATACCACATCAGAGAATCGTTTAGGCTGGAAAAGACCTTTAAGCTCATGAAGTCCAACCGTTAACCTGGCACTGCCAAGGCCACCACTAAACCCTAAGTGCGTCATGTCTTCTAAATTCCTACAGGGATGGTGAGTCCACCACTGCCCTGGGCAGCCTGTCCCAACACTTGACAACCCTTCCAGTGAAGAAATGCTTCCTAATAGCCACTGCAAACCCCACCGGGACAACTTGAGGGAGGGCAGGAGGATGGAGATGAGTGAACTGAGCTTGGAGGAGCTTCCCCTTGGGCAGAGAGCACTTGAGTCTTCCCTCCGCAGCCAGTGGTGATGGCTCCACGTGATCCTATCTAGGGGAGGGATACCCACCTATGGAGGAGCATTGATGGGACAGAGCATCCTGCTCCTCTCCACAGAGGTCTCAGGGGAGAGGCACAGCTCTCTACAGCCTCCATCTACTCACAGAGCTCATAGTGCCCTTGGAGCACTCAGGTATCCCTTGGGCTTTGAAAGCATTGTGTTCCTGGGGCACCACTGCCACTTGACTGCAATTCCCTGCGCTCAGGGGAGATTTATGCTCCCCATGGACACATCTGGGTTGAGAAAACCCCCCTTCATGGTTCTCAGTGGTTCTCAGTGCCAGAGACTCACAGGACGGGCTCTGCTGCAATAGAAGCTACTCGAGCACAAATCATGTATCTGGAGGTGCCCAGCTAACTCACATCAAAAGTATAGGGAGGAACAGGCACATTCAGGACAAAATACAAGTTTTTCTGTTAAATGCTGTTCCTGGTATTATATCCTGTAGCATCCAGGATCAAGGATTTCCCTCACATTTGGGATCTGTTGCTTTTTCATTACTGTGTAAAGAGGCAGATCTTCATTTCCTGGAGGAAAGAACCAGCTGATGAGGCAGTTAAACGAAGGCAGCTGTTATTTAAGGAACATTTGATTGAGTTTTATTAAGATTCATGTTCCCTTAGTAACTAAAAAGAATCTATATGAGCAAGGAAATTGCTTAATAGGGACAGAACTCACAAAGGAAGAGGATCACTGTCAACAATTCTGCAACGCCGGGCTGCGATTTTCCTGGGTATGAAACATGTCGCAAATGTTAATTTGGGAATGGCAAATATGGAATGAGATGCAGGATGCAGGATGCCATCTGGGATGGAGGGCTCACCCTTCCCACTGCACACACCTCCAAGCTGAGCAGCTGAGTGGGCACAGAAGGGAGGTGATGGGCTCTTAGCAGGGATGGGGCTGCAAAGCACCATCATGACATAGCCTGGTCCCTGGACTATGCCCAGACACTTCTGCATGCATCAGCTTACTCTGCCCCTTGAGTCCTTGCAGGTTTTTGACCAGGAGTCCAGACCTAGCGATAGGTAGTGGATGGGAAAGCACAAGAGCCTGGAGAAGAGAAGGTTCCGGGGAGAATTTATTGTGGCCTTTCAATACTTCAAGGGGCTTACAAGCAAGATGAGGACCGGGGTAATGGTTTTAAACTAAAAGATGGGAGATCCAGGCTGGGTATAAGGAGTTTTGGCAGTGAGGGTGCTGAGGCGCTGGCACAGGGTGCCCAGAGAAGCTGTGGCTGCCCCATCCCTGGCAGTGTTCAAGGCCAGGTTGGACACAGGGGCTTGGAGCAACCTGCTCTAGTGGAAGGTGTCCCTGCCCGTGGCAGGGGGTTGGAGCTGGGTGAGCTTTAAGGTCCCTTCCAACACAAACCATGCTGGGATTCTAAGAAGTGTCCAAAGCAGAATCAGAGCCTGATTAGGAAAAGCAGCTGGATAAAGTCTCCTGTGTCAGCCAGAAAGCAATTTCTGGATGCTAACATTTTGGGTTTTGCTTACTTCCAATTTACAGTAGAGTAACCTTGCTCAAACAAATCTGTTCCTCCTTCAAACGCTTTACACCCACTAGCAAATAAAAGATGACGCCTGGAGCCTTGGCACAGCCACGCTTTGCTCTGCATTAGTGCACAGTCCATGCTCCATGCACGGTGTGCAGGGGATAGTGAGCAGGGAGCCGAGCTCTGGTTGCAGGATGTGTATTTTCTCAGCAGGGATTCAAAAAGACCCACATGATTTGCACAATAAAGCAGAATTGCACCAGAAAGGGTTGATCTGCTCAAAGAACGGCACTGGAAGATGACGCGAGGCACAGTAGAACAGGGTTTCATTACGAGGTGTCAGGAACGCAGTCCAACAACTAGGGAATTATTCAATTTACACACTCGAAAATAAACCCAGCTTAGTGCTTTTATACCCCAAAATAGACATTTACAATTATATAACAATGAGAAATGCGACTTAAGTCTTAAGAGAAGAAAGTGGAGCCAGTTTTGATGGAGGAGAGCCAGCAGGGGCTAAAATGCTTCAATTCAAATGAAGATTTTATAGAGACCAGAATAAAATGACTGCACACAGAATAAGAACTGGAGTGAATCCATCAGGCCAGTGCTAAAATAACCCTGCTTTGGAAAGGACAACCCTAATCTTGCTCCCCATATCTGAGACATGTAGCAGTAAAAGTCAAAATGCTGCATCCAGCATCCTCGGAATGTGAAATGAAGCTGGTTCTGTGGCCAAAATGAGCAGGGCAGGGGGGGAAGTGTGGCATAAGCACTAACGCAGGGCTCTGGCAAAGGGCTGTGAGCGCATCTGCTGCTCTGTGGGAGCCAGGGACCTCACAGGCCCCGTGTGCTCCCCTTGGTAAATATTCATTGCAGCGCTGCACATGGTGCACAACCGCCTGTTGCCACCAGACAGCAAATGTGATCACCAGGGAGATCCAACAGCAAACGCCCTCGCCGGGGCTGTAGGCAAATAGGATCTGCCAAGCAGGAGGATTTCTAGGACCTAAGCTCCTTAGGGATGGGGAAAGGCTTTACTGTGAATGCAGCAGGGCTGCGGTGACCCCCATCTCCTTCCACTACTGTATTCCAAAGCAAAGGGTCCGTCTGCCTGAGGCGGATCCGCTCGCCACAGGATCCTGCTGGGATGGAGGCAGCTGGATGCCTTCCTGGGAAGTGCACCCTTGTGCTTGGCACTGTCCCATGTTGCTCATGAATTCTTTGCAGGGTTTATGTTGCCTTTTCCAGTAAATGCTGCTGCTGGGTCGAGCGAATGAATCCCACTGGAATACTGCACGGCTGCCAGTGTGAGCACAACCAGGGGCTCTGCCACGGGAAGCTGAACTTCCAAGGGGATGCAGACCCCTGGAGCAAAGAGCTGCACTGTGCCCTCAGAAGTGTTTCTGCCCCATAGTAAAGCACCTTGTGAACCTCCAGGCTGTGTTCTCCTGCTGCTTTATGGGATGCACCCTAGCCCTGTGAACAAACAGGGCTGGGACTATCCACATGTTTTTCTGTCTTCCTTTCCTGCGCATCCCAAAGCCAAGTTGCTGCATTGTCCCTGGGAATCTGCTCCTGTCTTTGCCACCAGCTGCTGATGCAGGACTCATGCAGGGGCCATGTTTTCTGCCCTTCCTCAGCAGACAGCGAGGCCCAGCAGGAACAAAGTTGTTTCCCATTTCAGGAATCCAGTGTGTGCAACCTCTCCTTCCCAGCTTCCCTCTTATTGCTGCCAGGATGGCACCTGAGCTTTAACCCCAGCACCCTGCACTGCCCATCCCTGGCAGGGAGACACCCTCCTGTCCCCGCCAAGGTGGGTTATGTATGTTGTACAGACAGCACTGTGGTCCAGGAGGGATGCTGAGACCCCCCTGCATCAGCCTGGCTGTGTCTGAACCACCTATGGGGTGGGTTGCACAGGCAAACACCGGGCAGATTCCCAGGGACAGGCAGTGCCAGTCACTGACAAGGAACCAGAGCTCCTTGTCTGTTAATGCTTGTTACCTACAGCAGGATTCAGGAGGATCCTTCATGAATCCCTCTCCATCACCTGGCCCTGTGAGGGCTCAGCATGTGGATGGACGATGGGTCCAGGAGATACCCTGCCACAGGACCCATGCTCAAGGAAGATCCCAAGTCTCAGCAGGATCCTCCAGTTGGAGTGATGCAGACAATGAACCCTCATGCTCTAAAGCTCACAGCTTCTCTCTTCAAGCACCTTCCATCACAAGAAACGGCAGGACAGGCTGGAACTTCAGCCCAGACCAACACATCTGTATCCCAAACCTTAATCTAAGAGCTTGGCCAGTCTTCTGCTAAACCAGCCCATGGCTAACGGGAAGGCCACCTTCTCTACCATGACTTCTCCAAACCCACGCAGCCACTGTGGAGGGGCTCTCCCAGAAAGGCAGCTTTTCTGGCAGGATTGCAGCCATGTCCAGCAGTGAGGGGAAGATAAGCAGACCACAGGCATGGAAGGGAGAACCAAGTGGATCAGGCCAGGGCAGGAGCATGAGACACTGAGTGTGAGGGATGTCCCATCCACTTTCTTGCAAGTGAAAGGGGTGACCCTTCAGCCATGGGGAGATGCTAAGGAGAGATGCTTGCCTCCAAATGCCAGGCTCTGTGATCCCTGGTCTCCCTGGAGGGCATGGGAAGCCCAGCCAAGTGCAGGATTCTGCAGCACACCCTCACATGCCTTCTCTCCACTGTTATCCCAGCACACATCGAAAACCCACTGCTGCCAAGCCAAGCCACCCGGGAAGAATATAACCCCCCAGGAAAGGTTGCTCCCACCCATCCCACCCCAAAGCCCAGCCTCCTGCCCTCTCCATCCATCAGAAGCTCTACTGGACCCCAGCATCAGACAAACAACGCCAACCCCATCTCCTGCGCCCACCACCGTGAGGAGTGGGGGGGTCTCTGGCAGCTAAGCACAGAGGGAACTACCCCCCCTGCACTCCCCAGCTCTGCTCCCCATGAGTGCTCCAGAGGGGATGGATGGGGCACAGATGGTACCTGGAATCCCGGCTCCATCACTTGCCATCTCGAAGGAAGGAGCAGCCGCCTCTCTGCCGGAGCGCCCAGGGAAGGCAGCTGCTCCTCACTCACGCTGGAGCGGGTTCCTATGGCGATGCAGAATCAATTAGAATAAAAGGTGGAGCACAGCAATTGGAGACGAGAGAAGTTTCCTGAGCTGCCTGCCTGGGAATGCCAGACCATGGGAGAGCACAGCGCTGGGGGCTGAGCCTGGCCTACAGCTCCTGGATCCCTCTGTTCCCCCTGCAAAAGACCCTTTAATCCCCAGGGCAGTGCTCCTGCATCACTGCTGCTCCAAGACATCCAAAACCTCTGTCTGTCCACAGTGTGCCTGTCCCAGACCCACAGCCCCAGTCTTGGAAGCCTGGGATGCACTGGAGCAAGCACAGCATCTCTGCTGGGCAGGCAGACCCCTGCCACCCAGACCATTGCCTGCTGCACCCAGGACAAGGGGCCATGCATCAAAGAGATGCTGGGGACACAGCTGGCCATTGAGGTATCTCTTCTCCCAAGGAACAAGGGATGGGGCAAGAGAAAATGGCCTCAAGCTGCCCCAGGGCAGGTTTAGATGGAGCTGAGGAACAATCCCTTCCCCAAAGGGTGCTCAGGCATTGGAACAGGCTGCCCAGGGCAGTGCTGGAGTCACCGTCCCTGCAAGTGTTCACACACCGTGTAGATGAGGCCCTCAGTGCCCTGGGTTAGTGGTGGCCTTGGCAGCGCTGGGGAACGGTTGGACTTGATGATCTTAAAGGTCTTTTCCAACCTGGCTGATTCTGTGATTCTATGTTCAAGGTACAGCAGAATCCCAGCGCAGACCCATGAGCACCTTCCACCCCCAGGGTGAAGCAGCACAATCCAGCTTCCTGGGATGCACAGAGCTTGCACAGAGTCACACCCAGCTCACAGGGAAACATGCCCAGGTTCTGGGAGAGCTCCAGGAGCCTGACTACATGCCTGGACCTGGACCAGGAACCCAGCACAGCCCTTGCTGCCTAACCAGCCCTGCACGAGACCCCAGAGGATGAGCATGCGTCTGCTGCTGCTGCCTCCCACCTTGTGCCCTCTCCACCTCCGTGAGCCAGAGCTCTATGAGCAAACTCGAAGGATGCATTTCCACTGGAGAAAGGCAACAGGAGCTTTGGAGCCTCGAGTTGCAATTTGGAGGAAGAACTAGCATCAGATGTTTGGTCACCACGACCAGGACAGACTGATCATAGGGTCATTATCCACACCCAGCTTCAAGGGACATCCTCGAGCGAAAAGATGCAGCAATAACAGGGTCCAGGCCCCTGCCAGGAGGAGCTCAGCAAGGGAAAAATGACCTGCAAATAAATATACTTGGTCACACCACCAAGACTCTTGGCACAGCCTGGCTGGCTGAGCTCCTCCAAGGGCCCCAGCAAGAAGGATTTGGCCATTCCCAGCCACTCCAGGAACGTTTTCAAGTCAAGCCCTGGGAACAGGAAGCCCCTTTGAGCACAGTTTTACCCCTGAGCCATTACTGCTTTGGCCACATATGGCTCATGGGTCCTGCTGAACAGTGTATCATTGCACATGCAAATCCCTATGAAAGAAAGAAGAGAGCTCAGGTCCTGGTGTACAGGAGTCCCAAGGAGATAGAGGTGGGAAGAGTTCATGTGAGGCAAACCAGGGGGGACACCCACTGGTACCTGCTCTGGAGAAAAACAGTCACCTCTCCTCATCCAGGTGCTCAGGAGGGGACAAAAGAGACTCCAACTGGTTGTTGGAGGCACCTACAAGTGTGGATTAGATGTCAAGGTTGCATGTAGCTGCTGGGAGCTGATGTGGTCCTTCCCCATGTTGCTTCCCCTTTACAATTTTGGCAATTACCCAGTGCAAAAATCCATCCTGCAACAATTCATCACCAAACCACCATAAAAGCAAACTTCTCTATGTATGTGCAATGGTCTCAGAGGAGCATCACGGTGATTCCCAGCCCCTTCACCACAGTGCAGCATGTCCCCTTCCTACAACGAGGTGATTCACTGCAAATATCTGGAAATAACCATGCAATTTCCTGCCCCATCCATCTTAGCTGCTAATTGAAATGGGTTTTCTGAAAGATGCCTACAGAGACCAGTCTCACACTCCATCAGTGTGAGATGAGACACACTCACTGCCAGAGGAAAAGGGGAGACAAGTCCCATTAGTGGCCTCCCTGCAAAATTAATATTGCTTTGCTAGTTCTCTGGCAGGAGTGTGTGAATGAACAGTTCCTAAAGGGCTTCCTCACACGCACTCATGGAACAGACCTTTCGTGCTTTGTGGTTGCACTGTCTGTGGAGCCATGTCCCCTGGAGCCACAGGACCTGCTGGTGCCCAGGATCCTCAGAGCTCCCCTGCTGATGGGTACCCACTGGCAGAGCATCCTTCATGAAATCCACCCAACCTCATTTCAGCCCAGTATAGCCCAGTCCCTTCCAGCCCATCCTAGGCCAATCCAGTCTAGTTAAGCCCCAGTCTAGTTAAGCCCCATCTAACCCTCCCTTTGGCTCCAGAGCCATGATTTTCATGTGCCTCATGCCCCATGTTTAGCCAAGTCAGCTTGCCATGTCCTCAACATAGAATCATAGAATAGTTTGGGTTGGAAAGGACCTTTCAAAGCTCATATAGAACAACCCCCCGGCAAAGAGCAGGGACATCAACTAAACCAGGTTGCCCAGAATCACATCCAGCCTGGCCTTGAATGTCTCCAGGGATGGTGCATCAGAGCTCCTGGCCAGGATGAGTCCTCCAAGCTGGTCTCATACCAGCACAGTGCCAGTCTCAGAATAGCAGCCGACCCCTGAGATGATGGCATCAGCGTTCATCATTTCCAGCTGTTGCTATGGGCTTCCCATGGTGGCTCATTTGCCCACCGCATCTCTCTCAGAGTGACTGGGTCTTTCCCCATCACCCTTTTCCCCAGGCTGGTGGGCTGTGAGGACAAGGGCATGTAAACCAACCCCTCCCCATGTCCACTGGCAGTTTGCTTTCTGTGAAGAAGTCTGCTCCAGGCTTTGCTACCATTTCTAAGCCCAGTCTGTTCAGAGGGGTCCTCAATTTGTCCTCCAGCCTTTCGCCTGTCTCAGAAGCCAGCTGGGTGCAATGCACAGAGATGCTCTGGAGATCCAGGCTGCAACCAACACCTTGCACCAGCTCAGGAAGGACCATGCCCCCAGAGCATCCTCTGGTCCAGCTGCTCCTGTGTCAGACTGTGACAGCAGCTCTGCTCCACCGTGGAGACTGTGGCTGCATTTCAATGAGCTCCTGCTGATCTTATCCTCTTTAAACTGATGAGGGTTGTTTGTGCAAACACAATTACTTCAGCTGAGAGCTCTCCAGGAGTTGAGCCATGTTGTGGGTCAGACAGGATTTCCCTTGCTGGGATTGTCTCCAGCAGAGCAGGCTGCATCTGTGACACCGACTGGGCACTTTGCACTGAGGAAGAGCCAAGAGGAGCAGGAAGAGTGCTGAGCATGCGGGTGTGCAGCCTACACCATCCCAACAGCACAGGGAATAGAGTATGGGTGAGCAGCAGCAGGGCTGGGGATGGTGTAGATCCTCACTATTGCAACCTGGCTTGCTGTGGAGCACAAGCCCACACCAGGCATGGGAGTCACTCCTTGCTGCAACAACGGCAGTGACTTTTACTGTTCTGCATGGTGGCATCTTGCGGAGAGCAAGCAGGTCTCCTCTGATCCAGCAGTTTCCAGCACTGCAGGCAAAGAGCCCATGGGAGCAAGGCTTCAATAGACCTTGTGCAGGACCCTCCAGCTCTGGGGTTTGTGTGGGGAGAGCAGATTTCTCCTTCATGAAACCAGCAGCAGGATAAGCATAAAATACCTTTAGTAGCTAAATGTGGATTTGCCAAGACCACTGATTCTGGGCAAATTACCTTTGCACCCCTTTATAGTCAAGCCATGACTTGTACACAGGATCATCGAATTCTGGAATGAGTTGAGTTGGAAGGGACCTTAAAGCTCATTTAGTTCCAACCCCCTGCCACGGGCAGGGACACCTTCCACTAGAGCAGCTTGCTCCAAGCCCCTCTGTCCAACCTGGCCTTGAACACTGCCAGGGATGGGGCAGCCACAGCTTCTCTGGGCACCCTGTGCCAGCGCCTCAGCACCCTCACAGGGAAGAACTTCTGCCTTATATCTAACCTGAATCTCCCCTGTTTAATGTTGAACCCACCACCTCTTGTCCTATCGCTACAGTCCCTGATGCAGAGTCCATCTCCAGCTGGTACACAGGATACCAGACCCTACAGGACACAGAACAAGACCTGTAGTGTATGCAGGAACATCTCTGCTCTGCTTCCCAAGACATCTGCAGGCAGTTGGATGGGTGTATGTGTAAGCTGATTGCATGGAGGTAAAGATTCCAGCATAGGGGTAAAGATTCCAGCTGTATCCCTGCTTGAGCTGGCACCTCCACTCCAGACAGGGATGAAACATGTAAAAAAATCACCATTACAAAATTTTGCAACAAAATAATGCAACCTCTCAATGAACAAGGATGTGGAAGCAGTGCGATGGGCACTCTGCATTGTGAACTGCAGCACAGAGCCAACGGAGTGTCTGCTGTCACCTGCACACCAGAAAGGGCTGCATTGCTGCAACCAGCCTGGGAAACCAAGGGTGGACAACGCCACTGTATCTACAGCCTAAGGAATGCATCATCCTGGAAGCTGCTGCCTCGGGGCTCCTCTGCCTGGTGCCAGAGGAGGTGGAAAAAGCCCCATGAAGAGAAGAGCAACACAGGAGCATTCAGAGTCCACATGTGGGCTGTGGCCCACCAAGCTCTGAGTGACACAAAGCTTCCCCTGCTCCTGGGCAGACTCTTCACACCATCTCTGTGTCTCCCAGAGCCCTCAAGTGCAGGCACCCAATCAGCCCACACACACGAACATGTGTCCCAGGCTTTGAGAGCACAAAGTCCACTTTTCCCTTGGTTTTATTTGCTATCCTGCACTGATCCTCGTCCTTCCCAGCCCCGTACCCAATTCCTCTGTCCCTGAGCAGATAAAGAGGAGCCCTGTCTGTGCTGGAAGTCCAACTCCAACTCGTATAATAGCTTTGTCTTGAACTTCCTCCCAATCTCCTGGAGTCTTTGTTCAAAAGTACATGTCTGGTGGGAGCTTCCCACCCTGCCCTAACTTCTTGGAAAGGTGTTAGAGTTGGAGGATATCCTTTTGCTGAAGATTTTACCTCTTACAACAAAAAAAAGCTGGATGAGCCTTGGTGAAATGCGGGATATAAGTTCCCTGAGGCATGTGGAAGACTCTGGCAATCAGAACTACCAACTCTGAGTGCACTTCAGAGCATGGATTTAATACTGCACCACAGTCACCATCCTAGCAAAGCACCAGGAGGGCTGGTCCAGGCTTTGGATTAACTAATTGCACCATGAAGATGACAGCAAGAGAGTTTGCTCTGCCTGGACTTAAAGGACTTGATAATTAAATGAGGTTCAGCCTTTGCATTATCTCAGCCAAGCACTTTTGAAAGGAAAAAGCAGTGTTTCTCTAATCAAAAATCTATTCACCTATGAAATGCAATACATTTCAGAAAGGGATCTAAGCACTTCTTTTTTTAGTGCTGACAAAGTGATATTGTAAAATACTGCACTGGTTACACTGGGTAAAACCCCGTGGCATAGAATGACTGGTTTTGTCTTTGAGGACAGTGACTGCAAACGCAGACTTGGATGTTCCAGTTCAAAGACAAACTAGTTGCCTATGGCTCAGTGAAAGCCATTCTTTATTCATGCAGGTTTCACCCAGTAAAGATTTTAATGTAGCTGCCAATGGCAATCAACAAAAATTCTCTTCTGACTTATGGTGAGACTGGATTGCAGCAACTGCTGCTGCTGCTTCCGAAGGGCTGGACAGCCTCGGAAAGCTTCTTGGCCTGAAGGCAATGTGATGAGATGCTGCAGACTGCCAAGGAGGGAGGAGATGAGGATGGGGCCAGGTCAGATGCACTGATTCCCTTTCTTCATCCCCCATGAGTTGCAGGGCTGGTGGCACACTCCCACCCCCTTTCCTGGCAAGTCCTGACCTAATCCTTCCTTCTGAGGGCTTCCAAGGGCTGAGGCCACCCCAGTGACACATTGTCACTTGGGTGACAATGAGGGAAGAGTGTCCTTTCCCGGGCTCACCCAGAGCACCCGGGAGCTGCTGACTCCTCTGTAATGGCAGCTGATCAAGCAGAGAATTGCACCTCATTACTCTTCCTGTGAGCTAAGTTCAGTTTGCAAAGCTATTATGGATAACATGAATGATGCTTTATAGTTGACCTGTTCTTTGATATCTCTCAGTATTGCAACCTCCTCCTGTGTAGCCTCCTGGCCCAGTAGCTACCAAGAGCTTCCCTTAACCATTATGGGGAGGGGAGGAGAGGAACCATGGTCCTTCAGATACTTCAGCACCTGCAGAGTTCATGACAGTGTCATCTCCAAGTCCTCTGCAGCTTGGGACTGCCACAGTCACCGTCAGCCCTGGAGAGGACCAGAGAAGTTCAGAGGAAGGTGTCCCTGCCTGTGGCAGGGGGTTGGAACTGGAGGAGCTTTAAGGTCCCTTCCAACCCAAGCCAGTCTGTGATCCTATGGTTCTATGAAAGGGCACTTGGGTAGAAAGGTTCCTAGGCCATATCTGGTGGGTGAACAAGCAAGTGCAGAGGTGGCAAGACCAGCTGCCATGGGCCCCAAACCTGCACATTCCATGTTTGCATCAGGTAAGACAGAAGCACCTCAGAGGTCATTCCTCCTTGCTCCCAGAGGTTGCTGCTATCACATCTTCTACCTAAGAGACACTCTTAAGAAAATCCAGGATGGATATGTCACCAGTTGCTCTGGCTTTGATGGCTGGCATTGGTCAACAGACTGTTGATAATGGACTACTGAGATCTCCTGCTTAATCAACTAACTTTGTCCAGCTCAGTCCATATAATTCTCCAGAAGATAAACTGCTTCACTGCCAGTGACCAAGAGGAAGAGGCTCATGGGGCTGACCCAAGGCTGGGATGTAAATTTGGAGCCATCACCAAAGACCAGGCTTCAAGCAAATGTGTGCTGTCTTTTGAAGCAGACCCTCCTTTGGGAAAAAGATCCCTTGGACTCAGCATAGCCAAAGCGCCCCCAGAAGGCGTCCAGAGAAGTGACTCCATCCTCCTCACCGGGCAGCAATCATAGAATGGTTTGGATTGGAAAGGATTTTAAGACTACCTAGTTCCAACCCCCCTGCCATGAGCAGGGACACCTCACACTGGAGCAGGTTGCTCCAAGCCCCTGTGTCCAACCTGGCCTTGAACACTGCCAGGGATGGGGCAGCCACAGCTTCTCTGGAAAAAGTCTGTGCCAGCGCCTCAGCACCCTCACAGGGAACAACTTCTGCCTTAGATCTATCCTGAACTACTCCTGTTTCAGTTTGAACCCATCACCCCTTGTCCTATCACTACAGTCCCTGATGAAGGTCCCTCTCCAGCATCCTTGTAGCCCCCTTCAGACACTGGAAGCTGCTCTGAGGTCTCCACGCAGCTTCTCTTCTCCAGGCTGAACAGACCCAGAATACCAAGGAGCTAGCCAGGTCAGTGGCAGCTGCTGGATTAAGTCCCCAAATCCACAGCTAAGGAATGCTGTTCATGTCATAAGGTCAAGCCACTTGAAAGCTGGGATTTGCCAGGCGGAAGGTTTCCTCAGCCACTCCAATTAGGCCCCTTCTGTAACAGCATTATGATACAGCAATCAATGACAAAATCACTCACTACTTCTTTCCATGCCTGGGCAGCTGTTCAATGTCTCTGTTTATTTTCCTTTTTCAGTGTTTGGCCTTCCTGTTCCACATGCTGCATCCAACCCTGCCTGGAATGCAAAACCCCTTCACAATTGCTATGGTGGAGCCAAGCTCCAGGAATGCTGAAGATTCACCCCTCCAGTAACAGAGGGTTGGGAAGAATTTGTCACTGGTTTCAATCTCATCTCACCAAATGAGTGAACTGATGTTTTCTTCCCATAGACAAATGTGGGCCAATGAAGAGGAATTAGCTGCTGTGTTTTGGTTTGTGTTCTGTTCTAAATGACACAGGTTTTTATTTGCAACAAGAAGGAAACTCGAGTTTCCTCTGCTTTCATTTGAGCGAAGATTTTCCTTTAAGAACCCACCGTGCCCTGTGGTAGAACCACAGCAAGCTCTTGTAAACAGACAGAGCTGGGCACGGTGACAAGCAATCAATATATGATTTTACAACAGCAGCCACTAGGCAGCCCTGGCTCTACAAGAGACAGGAAAATGAGGGGAGACCTGGACTTTTTACCCCAAACCCAGAGCACATGACCACTGAGGAAGACAATACTGCTGGAGTTGTCACGTTGCAGAATGGATCTGGTAAAAGTCATTGAAACAGCAGCTCTGCCCTACCTGAGATGGGAGGTTGTTTTCATCCCCTTTTCTCTCATTGAATGGTCAGGAACCTTCTCATTTCCAGCTCCATTTTGTCCCAACTGGGTCCAGACATGGATGCTGAGACCTGCTGGTCACCAGGGACCTTCCCTACCTGTGTGGCACATGCTGAGTCCTCCCTGGGGCAGAGAAGGAACACGCCTGCTTCACTCTAATTAGTGTGAAGCATTAAATAAGATGTCCCCTTCTTGACTTCAGCATGTGCTAGTGAAATAGCTCTATCAAAGCTGCCTTGTCAGGGGACAAGAAGTATCTTTCTGCTGGGATTACACAGCCATGAAATTATCCCTTGCCTTTGACAAGATCAATTAATTACTTCAAAGTCATTTGCAGCAATAAATTAACTTCTCTGCCTTCCTCCCTGTTAAGCTGGAATGTAGCTGCTGAGTAAATAGCGGTATCTGGGCAGGCTCACAGTGCTTGAGACCCCCAGAGCCAGGCTCTGAAATGGATGTAGGCTGAATGTTGCTCCTTGGAGGTCTCTGCTGGATTTCCTTAACTCACTGCCAGGCCATGCTGCAGGTCTGCCTGTGCACCTCTCAACAGAACTCTAAGGTCTCCCCGTCCCTCATTGTCACAACCATGGATGCACAAATAGAATGGTTTGGATTGGAAGAGACCTTAAAGCTCATCCAGTTCCAATCCCCTGGCACGGGCAGGGACACCTTCCACTAGAGCAGGTTGCTCCAAGCCCCTGTGTCCAACCTGGCCTTGAACACTGCCAGGGATGGGGCAGCCACAGCTTCTCTGGGCACCCTGTGCCAGCACCTCAGCACCCTCACAGGGAAGAACTTCTGCCTTAGATCTAACCTGAACTACCCCTGTTTCAGTTTAAACCATCACCCCTTGTCCTATCGCTACAGTCCCTGATGAAGAGTCCCTCTCCAGCACCCTTGTAGCCCCCTTCAGACACTGGAAGCTGCTCTGAGGTCTCCACACAGCTTCTCTCCTCCAGGCTGAACAGCCCCAATGTTCTCAGCCTGTCTTCATATGGGAGGTGCTCCAGCCCCTGATCATCTTCATGGCCTCCTCTGGACTTGCTCCAACAGCTCCACATGCTCTCCACCACCACCTTGAACAGGCATCTTCAAGCTGCAGAAGAGTTCATGCCTTGCAGCCGAATTTATTCCTGCAGATGGGGTTTACCTATCGTCTCAGGCACTGGCTCCAATGCTCAGCCCCAGTGAAAGCAGTACAGAGACGTGCCCCAGACTGTCCCCATATCTCCCCGCACTGCTCCCAGAGGTGCAGGGGTGGCCTCATGTGATGGGCAAGGGTCCCTGGTTGGGGAGTCTTCCTTTGGCTGGGATGTGAGTAGTGGGTAGAAGCTGGAAAGCGTCCAGAGGAGGCTGAGAAAGAGGTCCTGGAGCAAGAGCTTCCAGGGGCCAGGAAATGCAGATAAACATAAGGAAAAAACCCAGACCCTGAGTCCCACGGAGAAGAATCCAGAGGTCTCTTCAGAAAGCCACTGTCAAGGTTTAACCCCAGCTTCTAGGAAGAAAAGTAACTCTATCCCAGCAGAAACCAGGACACCCATTAGCAAGGGGAAATAGGAGCTGAAGCGAGACCAACAGAGGGCAAATGCACTCATAGCTGCAGACAAACAGCCTCCAAAACAAATTCCTACAGCTTTCAGTCAAAACCAGCCATTTTCTGCTTGAGCCAGTGGTAGATAGACCTGCTGCTCCCCAGCCCCATGCCCAATGGCATGCTGAAGCATTACCTGGGTGCCTCCTGCCCCTCAGGCCTTCCTTGAGTCTTGGCTGTGCATCGGGACAAAGAGCACTGGAGAACACAGCATAGCAACATCAATAGGGTACGGGCACTTGGTTCCACCAGCCACATCAGGACAGCCCTGGTGACTGTCTCTGTCAGACATGCACTGGAAGCAACTGAGCCATAAAAACCCTGCAGCTTTCTGGTTGCTTTTTATTTGCCGTGAGTCCACACAAGCAGATTTCCAGCGTAAGACCCTTGACCCATCCTCCTCCACTTGGGAAGACCCATCTGCCTGGCTTTGATTCTGCCAAACCCAGGCCCACACAATGGTGAAGGGAGAAGCATCCAAAAAGCAAGGTGGTTTTCAACAGATATTCAAATGATGTGTCAGCCCAGGTGACATGGAGGCTCTGGGACACAAATTCTGTTGACACCTTTACTGAGACACATTAATCTGGTCCTTCACACTGAGAGCCTAATGATAAAGAGGAGCATTCTTTGAGCAGGCTCTTTCTGAAAGAATGTGTCACCATCAATAATTTGCTGGGAGATTTATTTCTGCCAGGCTTAAAACTGCACACAAAATAATGTGATTTGTTCAAACTCTTTAACATGCTGCTCTCTCCTTGATTTAAAGTCTGTTGAACTGTCTTTATTTTCTTAGCACATTATTAATTCAGATTCTGGCTCTGACGTGAAGGAACTGAGATGCCTCTAGAGTCTGTTATTTGGGAATGAAAGGAGGAAAGGGCAGATGGAAGGGCTTAGGCAGCAAAAAAAACAGCTCAGTGTAACTTCAGGCTGAGAATAAGCAAATGTTATCGGCGTCTTGCACACCACTTATGTTCTTTTTCATGCCTACAGCTCTGACCACATCAAGATAACCCATCTCCAGAGTTCCCCAGGCGTCTTTCATCAGGACTACATAAACATGTTTCACTCTCCTCAGCTCTCTGATTTACAAGCCCTGCTCCAAGGCCAGGGCAACAACTCTGAGACTTCACTGAAATGAACTGCTGGTGCATTGGACAACGGGCGTCTCCATCCTTTTGGGATAGATCAGACACCTGATGCACAGGTCCATGCACAATTCAATGAACCTTTCCTTCACAGCAGCACCTATGAGGCCCATGGTGAGGCAGCTTATGCTTTTCACTAGGCTTTTTGCCACAAACTGTGGCAATACCTCACCAAAACTGCCAGCTCCAGCATCTGCTGAACCCAGAGGAGCAGGCATGAGAACCTGGGGAAGTGTTCCCCCCAGGGTGGGAGTGGGTGTTATCTCCTGCAAGGACCCATGGATAAGCATGAAAATACCCCATAAGTGATGAGGAACAGGTCTTCCATCATTTTTGTACAAAACCAGCTTATTTCCACCATGTGCTGGCTGAGAACAGCAGGTAAATTGCCTACAGGGACCTTCCTGTGTTCAACTTCCACATCCCTGAGCAGGGCTGTGTAAAACAGCTTCAGCAATTCCTTGGCTGAAAAAAGCTCCCAATGAACATCTGCTCTGAAGAGCAACAGCCCTTCACCATCTCATTAGCAAGCTCCCCAGGAACAGGAGCAACCTCTGCAGATGCTAAGCTGTTGTTTGCTGTGCCCTGACCAGGAAAAAGAGATCTTAGGCCAAGGGGGACCAGAGGGTCGCTCAGGCCCAGGGGGCAGGAGCTCCAGCCCTGGATGTGTGCCTTCAGCCTCATTAAACTCAGTGGTGAAACCAAGATGCACAGTCACTGCTTCTGTAGGTCGAGACCCCGACTGCTGAGCTGGCTCCTTGGGGCTGTGCTGGCAATCTGGAAGAGTGTGAGCTCCGCAAGCTAATTGCTCATCTTCAGCACTTGTGCTCCCCTGTCTTCTTCTGTCTGTGTCCTGATACAGCCAGAGACCTCAGCATCTTCCTTCAGGCATAGCAGAGACACTGCCACCACCCTGCAGACCTCACGACCTCTCCTAATGTTATGGGGAAAATTGCCAGGGTATTTATTGCCAGTGGGGAGCACGTGGGCATTCTCCATGCTACAAGCCACACGCTTTTGGGTCTCTGACCTGCCCATGCTCATGTCTCTCATCATCTTGTCTATTGACGTAGGGCTCATCCACTCCAGTGCTCTGAACTATTTATCCTCAAACACTCAACATCCATGCACGAATAAAAAGCGCAGCCACATCAGTGAGGACACAAAACCACCCCCAGTGGGGATCAACCCATGCATGGTGCCTATTGCACCCTCCTGATGCTTCACCACTGCAATTTCTCTCCCAGCTCATTTACCTCTAAGGCTCCTGCAGCATCCCAACTCCAAGAGCAAGCCGGTGGCCAGTGCAGGTTGCCATGGTACCCACAATGTTCCTTAACTGCATTGACATTAACCACAAGGTTTTTCTAATCACGCTGCTCTAGCTCGGTGGTCCTCAATGCCTGGCACAGCTCCCAGGCAGAGTTAAGGTGCTCAAATCCAACCGCTGTCTCTATCTGGTTTGCTCTGCCTTAACAGTGAGCAGAGCTCGGTGTGGGATCACTGCCACCTCCCTCGCTAGGTGTTTTTTTCCTCTTAAAATCACTGATTCATCTTCTCAGTCTTAATTGCATCATAACCCAGTTTTGTCTGGAAATCTATTCCCAGAGCAGGAGGGTGCCTAATATAAAGGCACTGGAGGGGCTGCACCTGAACCCAGAGGTGCAGCCACCATTACAGTGAGGGTCAGTTGTCTATCAAAGCATCACAGTGCAAAAGGGCCTTGATCTGTAAAGCAACATGCTCAAGGAGCTAAGAAACACCACCAGAATTCTCCAGTTCTCCCAACAGTGATGGTTCTGCTCCTGTGGGGTTCCTCTGCATCACCCATGGGAAAACTCAGGTTTCAACAGATCCACCCACCCTCTGCTTATGATGCCCTGTGCACTCCAGGAACCATAGAGCTCTGGCTCTATGGGCTATGGTTCCTTCTCCCAGAGACCAGCAATACCCATGGGAGGAGAGTCAGAGTTTGGACTTCAGTGAAAAGCTGTTTGAGCCTTATTTTGGTTCAGATTACCTAGAAATCACCTCAGTGCACGTGGACCGGCTGGGGCACGGCAGGCACAGATGTCCTGGCTTTGCTGGGTGTCAGAGCAAAGAGCTCGTGTGTTCACCTTAACTGCTCTGGGAACCTGAGCTGAAGCCAGGGCACAGGAACAGGGTTGCCAATTCAGAGAGAGAGACAGGCATTGGGCCAGTGGGAACAGCTTGGTTAAGCTGAGCATCAGTCTGAGACCTAACACGTTTTAATCAGCAGGACTAGGTAACCTATGTTGTGTTTCCCTTGGAAAAACAGTGCTTAAAGTCAGGAATATTTAGTTGGGAATGTTAATAGCTATGTTGAGCCAGGATATGGGATTACAGGCTATTGATTACTCTCCTCCTTTTTCTGGAGAACAGCAAATATAGTTCCTGGGCTGAAGAAAGAACAATACACAATGTTGTAAATAGGTACACAAGCAACTACAGACTCTATATAGTCCAGCTACAGCAGCACTCAAGGTTCAAAGTAAGCTGGGAACAAAGCAAAGACATATATGCGAGATAAAATGCCACAGCATTAACAGCATGACCATGCCAGGCAAGCTGACGGGTCTTTTTAATAAGATCCCTGTTTATAGAAAGAAATCCCAATTACTGTCATCTCCCAGGATTTCAGCAAAGCACTCGGTGTGGTGAGAAATCTGTACTTAGGCTGGGGGTGATGGTGAAGGAAATAGGATGAGCTGTCAGCCACAGAGGAAGATGCGAGGGGGGTTGCTGAGAAGAAGGGAGTGCACAGAGCTGTTTCTAATGGAGATCTCACAGCCTGTTCCTGAAGACTGACTGCATTTAGGTTCTGTAACTGGCCAGACACAACAGAGTAAGGAAAAAAAAAATGGAATATGGAAGTTTGAGGCATCACTGAGCTCATGGCAGACTTGGAAGTCACTGGCAAGACCATAGGGTCATAGAACCATAGAATGGTTGGGGTTGGAAAGGACCTTAAGATCATCTAGTTCTAAGCCCCCTGCCATGGGCAGGGACACCTCACACTAGACCATGTCACCCAAGACTCCATCCAACCTGGCCTTGAAGACTGCCAGGGATGGGGCATTCACAAGGAGCCTAAGCCATGAAGAGAAGGGAATATGAAGGAACAGGGTAATGAGGTAAGTAGTAAGGGTAAAGCTTTACGAGCTCTCATCTGGAAGTGTGTGCAGGTCCAAAACATGGTCTCAAACAGGGCTGGATGCAGGGCAAGCTGTGCGGCTCATCAGTGGGATGTGAAGTTCTATGATAAGAGACCAGAAGAGCTCAGCCTAGTGAAAAAACAGCAGAGAGGTAATGGCTGCTGTCCAAAAAAAACCCACTAGTGAATAAAGAGTAGAGAGGGTGAAGTGCTGTTAAATATAAAGGCCAAGAGTATCTCAAGCACACTGTCCTAGGCCAGCAGGAAAATGTTTTGGCTGGGTTCAGGTACTACGCCTCACCCTGAGAACACCCTGACCTGGGCACAGGAAACCTCATCTACTCACCAGAAGATTCTCTGGTGTGGCGGTGGTGGTAGCATACAGCTGCTCGTCTGGGCGCTGCTGGGTCTCTCTAGGTACCTCCCAAGGCTTCGGGTGCCTCAGAGATGGAGATGGTGGCTGCTACCCAGAACATCCTGAATTAAGCCACTTAAAACCACAGCAGGTTTGGATGTTCCTCCATTGAGATGCTTCCCCATTATCCACTTTCAATGTCTGAGAGCAGTCTGCACTTCAAACCCTTACCAGCAAAGCTAAGGCACTCTAGAGCATAAAACAGATGCTAACAACTTGGCTGACAATACTGCAACAGTGGAACTGGAGATAGAGATGGTCACAGAGGGAAAAGAAACAACCCTAGTTTTGTTCTAGGGCTGGGTATACAAAGCACCTGCAAAAATCTCCTTGGCAAGAAGAAGCTGCAAGAAGACCCTGAGGGTCTACTAGTACCGCAGCAGCATTGCATTGAAGGATGGCTGCATGTCTACTGGGACCGTACAGCTGCATGCACAAGCACAGGGTTGGTGTGTAAGGCCATCATGGGGACACAGGAGTTATCACCAAACCATGACCAAGCCTGCACTGGGACAATCCTCAGTGTTCCAGGTCTCCTCCCTACCTTAGCAGCAGGTGGAGGAGGGCAGTGAGCATCCCACTCTCTGGTCTGTTGGGCGAGTTTCCCCTGTGCACGCTCCATATGCGCAGCAGAGTGGCTTGGAGAAGAGCCAGCGTGCAGAAAATGAGGAGCAGATGTAATCTCAGCAGAACAGGAACCAGGGGACACAATTAGAATGAGTGTCTCAATAATTAAAACACCCTTACGAGCATCTCTGCCACTACACTGCAGGTGAGGAACTGGTGCAGCGTCCACTCCTCCGGACCCAGGCTTGCCATAAGGAGAGCCAAAATGCACTTCCCAAGCCCCCAGGAGCTCTCTGGAGGGATGCCTATCTCAGGTCTTTCCTGCCAACCACAAAACACAGGGTTGAAGTATAGGAGTCAGTCTTTCAGACTACAACCCCAAACATCCTGCAGCAGTGACAGCTTTAGGAGAGGAAGAGATGGATCCATCTCAAGGGAGCACCCTGAACATAACAGGAATACATGGTCAAGGCAATATGAGGAGATCACAACACCAATAAGAACATGTTCCTGCTCTCTGAGCAGGTGGAACCAGACCCGGAGAGCTTATGGGTGATAGATCAAAAGGCAGGAACAGAACTAGTGTGTAGAGCTTGGCAAGACAAAAGGAATCCCACTGAAAGAGGAAGCAAATGCAAAGCCAGAGCTCTCCAAAAGCCCAGAATTACCAGTACTTGCCAGTTCTCACCATTTCCTCATACCTCTTGTGATGCCAGCAGTCTCCTGCCAGGCCTCTGGTGTCACAGGAAGATGTATTGGGTTTAGGTTTTTGGGTTTTGTTTTTAAACCAGCACCAGCTGTCAAACTCCAGCTAAAAATATGAATCAAATCTTAACTAGACCACAAACAAGCACTCAACAGATTGTTTTCCTTAGATGCTTATTTCCAAGTGAATGCCAGGAAGCTGAAGTGCTTCACCTGCCCTGAGGTGATTCCTCTTCAGAGTAGATATTTAAGAACTGCTTTATTCTTTGAAAACTGCCTGTGCTGTTGGTAACTGGATAATATCCTTAAAACCTGCACCTGTACTTATCCTGAGCTTATTTAGCTTCAGCTTGCAGCCACTGGGCTTAGGTACACCTTTGCTGGGTAGAACAAGGTGGTTCTCCAACCAGACATTAGTACCCTGTGATGAAGATACCTCTGCTAAGCCAAGCTGTCAATGTAAAGCCTCCCTTTCTCATCTTCACTCATCAGTCACTTTCTTCACCGACTCTTCTCCAGCTTATTAATATCCTTCTGATCAGCCCTGGTGAGTAATGACACTATTGCTCCAGACTGCAATTCTCCAGCCAAAGATCTCATTTGAGTGTTAGTCACAGCCACACGCTGGAAGCCCAGATCCCATTCAGCATTCATCCAGCTTCCCCAAACCTCTTTCATTTCAACAGCACACACACTGTTGGCTGGGTGAGACAGTGAAGGAGAGACCCACCTCTATCATCAGCTGCCACCTCAGTTACATATAGACACCTCCCCCTGTGTCTTTACAACCCCCACATAGTTTTTTAGAGATCACATTTTGGTTTTCTTCCAGGCCATTGATCACCAAGGAGAAGCAGCTCTGCAGAACCAAGCTTCCACCCATGGTCGTTACCTCTCAGACCTATTTCTCAGCCTCTATTAATATACTGCACAAGTGTCCAGCCCAGAGTAATAACCCATCCTCTGCTTTAGTGCCCTTCCAGAAGAGCATCGGCCCAGCCCCATGAAGTCCATCAGTTCTCTTTCGAGTCAGTTCATGTTCAGGGGTGCCCCCAAAGTCCTCCAGCTAATCCAGCTGTGAAAAAGCCTGACCAACCCTCACTGCATCCAACACAGGTTCTTACAGCAGCCAGGCAGCACCATATGGGATACCTGTGGTATGATGCCATCACCAAATGGGTTAAATCTCACATTTAGCTAAAATGCAGACAGGAAGGGTTCCTCTTTGACAGTGTCCCATTGTGCCCTGGAAAACAAACCGAGGCTGAATGTGGGATGGCAGGTAGGTGAAAATCTACATGGATTGTTGGACTCAAAGGTCAATGTTTAGGTGGAACAGGCATTTGATTACCAGTGATGTTTTTCACAGGGCAATACTGATCCAGATGCAATCTCAAAACCTCAGAAAGCTGGAAGAAAGAACTAACAGAAACCTCAGCACATACAAAGTGACATGGTTTAGTGGTGGACTTGCAGTCCTGGGGTAAAGGTTTGGACTCGATGTTCTTGAAGGTCTTTTCCAACCTGGTTGATTTGTGATGCTATGGAAGTCTTGCCATGGAGGCAGAATAATGCTCTCCACCAGGACCTAACAGCCAGAAAGCAGATTTGTAGCAGAGGAGATGAAGATCCTGGTGGACACGTTGGCCAGAAGTCAGCATTCATGTCCTCAAGGGTATACAGCTAACTGCTGTATCATCTAGGGAAGGCATTAGCTGAACCCATCAACCAAAACACAGGTGAGGAGCAGAGCTCCACTGGAGAGTGAAATGAGGGAGCAGTAGAAAGGGCAGAGGGTGCCAGAGCTAAGGGACTCACTTCCAAGAACTTGGACAACCAGTTAAAGCCTCCAGCAATGCCACCACCCTGCAGCAATTGGTCAGGAGCAATTCTCCTGTCTCTCCTCAAAGTCCCAGTCACTTCTTTGCTGCTCAGAGTCCAGGAGGGTGGAAAGCAAACCGCCTTTTGCAAGAGCTTCTTGCACTCAGCAGCTAAAAGACAGGAATCATCCCACATTTCTGATTATCACTTCAGAGAAGGAAATGACCCAGGCTAATGGAAACTGGCAGACTGTTATTAGTGATGATTTGATTCCTTCAGTAAACTGAAGCCTTGGCCAGCTCAGAGCCCCGTCCAAACTCCTCTTTGGACTACAGATACCCATATTCTCTGAATGTGATAGAAGGTGTAAGGGTGGGACAAGAGCACATCTGGGGACAGGGCTGAGGTCCTCAGAGATCCCAGTGAAATCAGCCTGATGGGAGGTAAACATCTCCACATGGAGATTCCCGGAATGAAGCATTCCCATTGTTAACAGGAACAAAACTGGTCCCTACTCCAGCACTGAACATTGTAATAAAGCAGAACCCCATCATCTGAACTAACATTTGAAACTGAAGGTTTTCATTCAGAACAGCATTTTTTTTCCTCTCAAAGTTAACATTTTCCCATGGAAAATATTGACCAAAACATCAGAATGCTGATGAAAAGATTGTCAGGAAATTTTCATCCATAGGGAACTAAGGAAATGCAAGCCCTCATCCAGCACTGCCACTAATTGACCGTGTCCTGGAGGACCCACTTGAGGTCAGGATTGGGTCCACCAGATGTGGGGAAGATGCTCTATAGGTAGGCACCCACGAGCAGGTCAGACACAGCAGCCCAGGTTAGGAAGGGATGAACGTTCCCTTTTCACCTCAAAGTTAGCAGAGGCCACCTGTACCGGCACACACGTGCATGGAAGACCTTAGAAAGGGGATGCAGAGGCTTTGCCTTACAGGGACCCAGCCTTGCTTTGGCATTGCGAATGCGGCCTGTCCTGCTCCCATATCAAAAGCTATGAGTAAATCACTGGAAGAAGCTGGGTAATGAACTGACATTGAGTAAGTATTCCTGATTGGGAGTGTGTGACTCATTACAAATGTTTAATGATGAGTTCATCGGAGCAAGACCTCAGCACATCCCTCAAGCTCCCTTCAGAAGAGCTGAAAACCAGTCACTATTTCGTGGGGATCGCATACAAATATCGATACAGTCCCTTACCCAAATACCCAAATGCACCCACAAGAGCACCTGCACACTCAAAACCCCTCTGATACCGCCCCCCCCACCCTCCCAGCACACGCTGTGTACACCACACATACACACAGCCTCCATATGCATGCAGACATGCAACACGTATGCAGTACATACCCCACCTCCACATACGTCCACAAACATCCTCCCCTTCCCACCCGCCCCCAGTGAGTACATACACTCTTCAGTATTCTTACACAGCCCAGACCAACGCACCACTGATCTGCACCCAAATCCCTCATCTGATCCAGCAGATCTGCTTGGTTTTTTCCTTCCTGAGAGCCTTCCATAAGACTGGGCGTTCCAGTCATAGAATCACAGAGTGGTTTAGGTTTGAAGGGACCTTAAAGCTCATCCAGTTCCAACCCCCTGCCCTGGGCAGGGACACCTTCCACTAGAGCAGGTTGCTCCAAGCCCCTGTGTCCAACCTGGCCTTGAACACTGCCAGGGATGGGGCAGCCACAGCTTCTCTGGGCACCCTGTGCCAGCGCCTCAGCACCCTCACAGGGAAGAGCTTCTGCCTCAGAGCTCATCTCAATCTCCCCTCTGGCAGGTTAAAGCCATTCCCCTTGTCCTGTCCCTACAGGCCCTTGTCCAAAGCCCCTCTCCAGCTTTCTTGTAGCCCCTTTAGGCACCGGGAGCTGCTCTAAGTTCTCCCCTCAAGGAGCCTTCTCTTCTCCAGGCTGAACCAGCCCAGCTCTCTCAGCCTGTCTCCAGAGCAGAGCTGCTCCAGCCCTCGCAGCATGTTTGTGGCCCTCCTCAGTCCCTGCATCTTAGATCTAATTCACCCTCCTCCTAACGCCTCTGCACAATTCAGAACATCCCAGCACATCTCATTGCCTCCTCCAGGGCCTTTCCCAACAAGCTCAGCTCTGAAGGATTAGAAAATGCCTTTTTAGCCTATTTGTCACTCCCAACCTGAAAACAACATTTTGGATGCTCAAGCCTGTTCTCTGTCTCTAGGATCTTCAATACCAGTACTGTGTGTTACACAGCATCCAAGGCTATGTGCAGCGAGAGAGCTTTTAAGTGTGGGTGCAGCAGGGGCTGGTGTCCAGGGGGCATTCAGCAGGGAAATGAAGGAACAAGATGGGCAACAAAGCTGGGCATGTTCCACAGGCAGCCTGTGCCTTTTAATCTGCATTTTTCCTCATGTTTTGAATAGCCATTAAAAACAGATGTGCCATAGGCCTTCCATCAGCACAAATGCTTGATAAGCTTACAAGATAACTGCAGAAAAAAAGAGCATGAGTGTTTATGCCCTGTGCAAACAATACACATAAATGCTGACTAATTCTTGTAAGATGGGGAGTAACTGTACTACTGCTAATTAGCAATTAAATTACTTGGTAATTTCTTGGATTTAAATAGTAATAGAACTTTAAACAATGCAAAGCGAATCAAGGCTTTAGCATTTAATTACCAGGCTCTCACATTAATTATTTAGCAAGTGGGCAAATAAGCTACTGCAAAGAAATCCGTTGCTGCAATTAAGTGATTTTAAGTTATTTCTTTGGCTTGCTGTCCTGCCTACCATCATTCATGTGCATCAACATGCAGACTGGTGTCTGGCTATGGTGTCCCTGTCCATGGCAGGGGGTTGGAACTGGATAAGCTTTAAGGTACCTTCCAAGCCAAACTGTTCTGTGGTTTCTGTAGATGATGGAGCTGAATTCTCCAGAAGAACAATCCAGGCTGGCTGTAAACATGCAAGAGTTGG
This sequence comes from Strigops habroptila, assembly GCF_004027225.2. Classification (NCBI taxonomy): domain Eukaryota; kingdom Metazoa; phylum Chordata; class Aves; order Psittaciformes; family Psittacidae; genus Strigops; species Strigops habroptila. Next base: position 3,393,474 of record NC_044296.2, on the reverse strand, counting down.
GTTGCCCACCCCAGGCTGCCCAGCTCCCTTGGCATGCTGCAGCACAACAGGTCTGCACATGTAGAGCTGGCACCAACAAGCTACCCTAGAGCAATCTTGAGGAGGGTTTTAAACAAGGAACTGATGAAAGCATGAGCATCTCCAAAACCCACCTGCCCCCAGCACCGAAATGAGTCCAAGGACGCTGAGAACTGTCAGGAGCTTTGTTAAAATTCAGCTGAAGTGGATTGTCCCAGAACTCCATTGCCCATCTGCATCTCACTCATCTCTAACCTAAATCTCATTACCTTCAGATTAAACTGATCACTTCTCATCTTGTCCCAGTAGACGCAAAAAACAATTGATCACTTTATAACAGCTTTATGGCTTGGGAAGAGTTTGCTCCCTTTCTTTGCTAATCAAATCCAGCTTGTTCTGTCAGCTCTCTTGGTCCTTCTTAACTCTCTCAAGTCCTGCTACTTCTTCCAGCTGGGTGGGAGTGATGTTTGGAACACACAGGGCTCTGCAGAAGGATGTATCTCAGGCAGGGAACCAGGCCACCCAGGAAAAACTTTGCCAAGGTTCCCTGCTCCCACACTTCTACATTGCTTCCCAGTTTCTAAGCATATTTCTCAGGTCTGGTGGAATATGGGAAAACCCAAGAAGAAAACAATTGCAAGAGGAGCATCCCATGCCATCCCATCCCATCCCATCCCATCCCGAGCCTGCTTGCTAAGGATTGCTGACTCTACTTTGCCTGGGACACAGTCAGACAGGGCTGGATTGCACCACACTGTGCAGAAGGGACGAGTCCTTCTGAGGTCAGTCAGAGGGGACGGGTTGGAGCCTGGCACAGCCTGCTCTTGGGCTGAAATTGGATCATTTCTCGACAGGCCTCCTGCTCAGATAGTGGCATCACCACCAAACCCCAGCACTTGCCAGGCAGCACATTCAACTGCTGCTCCAGCTTCAGTGGAAAAAAGAATCACAGAATCATAGAAATAGGTAACATTAAGAGAGGCAGCATTAAATCAATGCATTGCCCCACTCAGGTGGTACCCTTCAGCCCTTTGCATCAAAAATATTTCCAAATCAGCAACCATCTCCTTGAGGACTTGAATTATTCATACCATTTTGGCAAGAGAGTTCAAACTTTGCCCAAAGCTGTTCCATTTCTCCATTCCAGCAATCGCAACCTGTGAAACCAACCTATTTTGCTGTTCTGGGCTTCCTGTCTGCTGGCAGGCAAGAGCATGGAGGAGAAGGAAGTAGGAGGAATTGCACAGGATGCTTTTCCTAGCAAGGACTGTGCCTTCTTGCCCCGTAGCTCAGCTTGAGGTTAATAGCAAAAACAAGAACAAGCTCCTGGAGAGTTTTTGTCACTCTTTTGCTCAGTGACAAGGAACCCAAGGACTGGAAGGGACCCAGGAGCCAGCCAGCCTGGCATGGTGCAATCAAATCCTTCCAGAAATGGATCATGCTTTGTCAAACCCAGCTCAGCCTCTGTTCACCAAGGTCTGCTCCAAACCCTGTTGTTTGGATGGGCTGGTTTCCAGCTAGAAGGTGTTCATAGCAAGGTTGTGATGCTTGTTCTTCTGCCAGCACCAGCCTGTGCCTGCCATGACCAGTTTTACTCCATGCCCATCGAAGATGGTGGTCAGATCCTTTCTTGGGCCTCAATTCACTAAACAAAATCTCTTCTGTCCTAGGACTGCCTTTCCTCAGTCCTAGTTTCTCACTCTGTCTCCTACCTCCACTGTCCCACATTACTCTGCTTTTTCTTCTAACACCCACAGCTTCATAGAGCCTGCACAAGGCAGTGCTGGGTCCAAAAGCCAAGCCTCCAGAAGCCAGGCCAGGGTCCCAGCCCTGGGTTGCTGCTCACTTGCTGTGAGCAGGCACCAGGAGGAAGAAGGAACATGCCCTCATAAGGGCTGTTCAACATCTGTGCTTGTGTTAAGGCGCACAGTGGCTCAGCTCCACCACATCATAGCTGAGAAGTCTACATCATCCATCCATGGTTTGGCCACTATTAGCATCTCTATAGTATCTGAAACATCTCCCATCTGACAACTGAAGAGCAGACACCAGAATCCAGCCACCCAAGACCATTTCACATCCTGCCCATGCTATGCTTAGGTGAGCCCACCATTACTCTTGGCTGTGGTGGGGATATGAACATCCACAGCTCAGGATACACATGGCTGCAGCCTACTCTACACTGCTGGCATCTTCAGACGGCCAAGCCACAGTGCTGGGGAACTTGCCCGTAACCTGGATCCTGTATCTAGATCCTGGACTGCATTAGAAAGGGTATAGCCAGGAGTTAAAGGAAGGCAACTGCTGAACAGAGGGCAACACTCATGAAAGCACATATAGGCACAGTGTCCCATCAAACTGAAAAGGGCTCCCAGTATTCAATTCAAAAGCTCCTGCTCTCCAAATGAGAAGACCAGCCCTGCTGGCTCACAGACCTGCCCAGACTTCTTCACTGGAGAGGACTATCCCATCCATTTGAGCAGACAGTAATGGCTTCAACCCAGCTCCAAGTGGCTCCTGCCAAACTCAAAAGGTAGCGAGAAGAAACCAGCAGCCAGGAAGGTTGGACCACAGCAAACTGCATAGCCAGAGCCCACAAATAGGCTCTTGATGAAAGAGCCTATTGAGAGCTTCCTCTGCGAAGGGACCAGCAAGTGTTTTCCAGCACAGCATCCCCACACAATAATAAATCCAAAGGGAGAATGAAGTTTTCAAAAGCCAACATGAGCAAATTGTTCTCATTAAGGAATGTCAGAGGTGAAAAGAGCAATCACCCTGCTTCTGGCAACTGAACGCTCTGGGATTTATCCCTTCCACCCATTCAGCTCAGAGGCAAATGGAAGCAGGAGAGGGAGGGAGAAAAGTGAAGGCAAAGCCCTGCTGGAATTGATCTGCCTCTTCCACAAAGCATCCTGAGTGTTAGCATCCTGCAGGGTTAGTGTAGGGCTGCCCAGGGAAACTGCAATCCCCTGCAAGAGTTTAAACCTGGAGAACATCCCTCCAATCTTTGCAGGCAGGAACATGACATTGCAGGACCAAGCAAAGACCCGAGGGGCTGAAGCAACCAACAATAGCAATCCCAGGACAGAGCTTCTCTGCAGCTCCTGTCAGCTGAGATGAGCTGATAAAGATGCAGATCGATTCCAGGTCTCCAGCTTGTGTAAATCGATGCTGTTCTCCTGACTGGAGCGGATTGCTACTAACTCAAGTAATGTTATCTACCATCAGCAGCAAGAGACACAAGGCTGCAGGAAGCCAGGGTATCCCATTTCTGCTTCCCTTAGGGAAGGTGCTAATCAAATCTCACTTCTGCCACAGTTCCCAGCATCTGAAGCACTCCCTTAGCCCGACCCGTACTTCAACAAACAGCAAACTAGATGCAGACAAACATGCAGACAAAGAACAGGGATCTACTGTGTGGATCAAAGTGGCTGCCCTGAGGTTGCTGAGCCTCCTGAGTCTAACCAGACCCAGAGCCTGCTCCAGGGATAGGCTGGGGGTTAGACATCACTAATATACAGCAGGAGAAACCAGCTGCAAGATGTGCAACATCAGGGCAACCATGAACCTGCTACCGACACAGCACTGCCCTGGATCACAGCGAGGGCTCAAGCAGATCCCTCTGACCCACTGTCATCTCCTTACCCCAGCTGTAGCCAAAGCTGCCCACACCTTCCCCAGTGTGACACCATGGCCAAGGACGCATCCATGGTGGAATGGTGGGATAAGTGACACAAACAGGACAGCCAGGCTAAACATTCCTGCCTGGCCTGATGGCTTTTTAGTGTTAATGGAGGCCCAGGACTTTGCTTTTGTAAACCATTGACTATAAACAGCTCAGATATTCATCCAGCACAGGGCAAGGCTCTCTAATCCCTACAGTGAGCTTATTCAGCAGTACAAAAGATAGCCCTGATGTTTGATGCTGCCTGCTACATTCATCTGCAGATATTTTGGTGCTAATGAACCCCGGGGATCTTCTAGACGCATCAAAAGATCACCTTCAGACCTGGAAAGGTTTGCTAGTTCTGCATCCCACTGCAGCTCTCACAGCTGGACGCTGCAGCTCTGGACTTCAGCATATAAAATCAGGGAGAAAGAAGCCTACCCTGCCCTCCTCTCAGGGGTAGCAACACTGACTTGGGGAACCAGAGCAGCAACATTACCACTGCAGCTCAGCACAGGGATGGCTGACGCCCTCTCTCACCTGGGTCACAAGTCAGGGACCCCCATGTAAGGCTGCCCACCAGACCCCCAGCAGATACAGGCTGTCCACATCAGGAGCCCAGGCTCACCAGTATGGTGTGGGGCACCCTGCCATGGAGCCAACGTGTTCAGAGCAACCAAAGGCACTTGGATCCTGTGGCATGGTTCCTTCTGTGTGGGGTTTGTCACCTGAAGCCCTTTCCCAAAGCTCAGCACTCGCTGTCGGAGAGCTTTGCTGAGGGTCATGATGCTTTTTATCCTGAGTCCTGGGACTGCTGCCCTTTCCCACTTGGGAAGGGAAATTCAGGATCAGTCCCATATTCTGGAAGAGTCAAACCTGTATCTCTGAGCCTGGGAAGCAGAGCACAAGGTGCGGTGGGAGGGAATAGCATCTCCAAAAGTAGAGCGACAGGCAACAAAGACACTCTAACCCACTGCTGAAAACACTTCCCCCTTCCCACATCCACTGTGCCAGCCTCATGCTGTGTGTGCAGAGCAGGAACAGGCAGGGACAAGCAGGAGAGACAGAACTGCCTGTCTGCAACTACAAAACATCAGGAGAAGGACCATGCTCCATGGAGACCTGTGTCCCATCCTTTGGGCTGCAGCTAGGTCAGCTGCCACTGAGCTAAGCTCCGGCAAGGTGCCAGATATCTAAACTCACAGGACAGTGCTGATCTTGTCTGTATTCCCCTTGCTAACTGCACAAGGCCCCTTGTGCCAGGACACTATGTGCCATCACGATGCCAAGCACTTGTCATCACTTGATTTGCTTCCCTGCCACATAACAACCGAGAAAATCATCCCCATGCTCATTCCTGGAAGCATGTTGGCACACTGGGAAGGGTGGCTGGTCCGAGTCCTGCTGACTCCTCCAAGACTGCTCTTACTGGAAAAGAGAATCACAACCCAAAGACACGTGGTGTCTACCCAAACCCTGGCACATCCAGGGGAGGACAAGAACTCCTCTGGCTGATGGGGACGATGTTCTCTCCCTTGCCATCAGCTGAGTTCTGCTCTCTGGGAAGCTTTACTGACCCACCTATGCTCCCCCTCAGCTCCCCACTGTCATTTATGTCAACCCCATCAAGCAAAGACAGGCTAGTAGATAGGTCTACTGGTGTAACTGGACCCATGATAGCAGGTCTCAGTCACCATCCACCTCCCCAGTGGGTTTATTGGAGTTAATACTTCCCCCCCAACCCTTGTTTGCAGCCCATGTGCTGCATGCCAAGGTGGTACCCTGCTCCTTCCCTGCCACCTCTGTGCCCAGATTCATGCAAAGTGTCCCTGTGGACCTCTGTCAATGGGCAATGCTTAGCCAGCTGGTGGGAGAAGAAGGTGTGGGACAAGTGGTCCGTATCCAGCATGTGGATCAGCATCACCAGATTCCAATGGAGGACAAACCAGGAGGCTGCTCCAGGCAGAGAACAAGGATGAGGAAGGGGGATGAGAGAGGGAGAGTACTATAAAGCCAAGACCTTGAAACAGGCAAGGAAAAATTGGCCTGCATTGCTCACCCTTCCAGGCCTTAATCTCTTCGTTAGCACACATGCCCAATACAATTAAAGACAAACTTCCAAATCTGCAATGCAGACCATCTGCACCAACAAAGGGCCCAGTGAACTCATCTCTGCATTAACCCGTATCTCCCAAGCCAAGGAGCATTTCCTATATCATCCAGTTCTATGGGGCTGCCTCCAAGTCCAGCTGCACCCCACGCTCAGGGTCTGGGCTCTGTGGAGGAGCCCCAAGTACTGAGGAGGGATGGGGACAGGCTGGTCCAGCCAGAGGAGATCTCTGGGGCAAGTGGGGCTGGAGCTGGTTACGTAGAACCACCAGGAACAATGTCACAGGCAAAGAATGGTGAAGGTGTGACCAGTGATGGTTTTCTTGTCACCTAATCTCTGCACTCCTGCCTGTAGGTCTCCCCATTCTAGATCTAAATCTAGACAAAGGCTCTAGACAAGCTCCATCTGGCCTCAAAAACCTGCAACCCTGCAAGATCCAGAACAACTTGCTGGCAGGTTTATCCCCACCTGAAGCCCTTATATCTTGCCTCAGTATCTTCCTACAGTCCCCATCAGAAGGTGGGAGATGGATCCATGGTCCCTGTTGTCCAAGCATCACATGTTCAGCAGGCCTATCTCCTGGTACCTTAAGCAACTCCAACGACTCCATCACCTCCACACTTCATAGAAAACACCAACAGCCTTTGGCCCTGGCAGACCCATGCAAGGTCCCCATCCCTCCCTGGTACCCACCAGCTCAATGGGCAGAGCTATCTCAGACCCAGAATGGTGCTGGGCACTCACAGCCCCAGGCAGTGCTGAGATCACAGGTTTGCAGCAGGAAGAGTGGTTCTGTGCTCACCTCATTGTATGTACGAGCAGGATCACGAACCAGACCTGCAAGGTACAAACCAGGCTGCAGGAAAGGGAGAGGTGCAGTGAGACAGGCAAACCCTCTCCTCCAAGGGAGAGCACTGTGGGCTTCACAGTGATTTTTAACCTTAACTCCACAAGCGCTGTCGGAGCTGGCATCTAACCAACATCTCACATCCCACAAGCAGAGCCTTCATCCCACATCCCCCAAAGCTGGGCCATCCGGGAGCTCAATGCCACAGGGAAAATTTGGACAATGAGGGAATGCAAAGCCACTTCTGCACACCCTGCAGAGGAAGTGTGTGACCACACGTGCATATGCTGCCACAAAGACATATGTACATATGTATGGGCACGCACATCTGTGTGGGCACACACATCTGTATGGGTATGCACATCTCCCTGTGTGCCCCTGCTCAGGTGTGCACTGAAGAGCATCAAATAGCTCTGCTTCTCCCCAAAGGCTGAGTGTTTATCCATTTACTGCTGCTGTTCTTGGGCCTATCACTTTCTGGTCTATTATTGCCTTAGATTTACTTCTTTTACTTAATACATAGAAGAATTGATATGCTGGGAGCATCAGCGCCTCGAGCTGCTTTCAAAGCCACCTTGCCAGAGGCTTGTGCAGGCTGCAGCACAGGTTTGGTTTGATGTTGCTGTTGGGGTAGGAGGGCTGTGTGATGGGGACAGGCAGTCATTGCCATCAAAAGCAGCACTGCCCACCCATGACACGTGAGCAGGGATGATGCCTGGTTTGGAGGTAGTAGGGTAGCACGGAGATGAGGACTGTGAGGGATAGAACTTATGGGGAGAAACGCCTCCAGTGTCCTTGCTTGGAGAAACAGCCTGTGAGATAGCTGCTCTTTGCAGGGGCCCCGGAAGCTTGGAGGTGAAGTAGAGACACTTAGCCTGAGCTAACAAACCAAAGCTGCTATCACTGCACATCTTGGGAGGGGATAAATAGGTAAATAAATAAATGAATCAAGGAAACAGGTCCCACAGGATCTACAGAAGAGGGAAATAAGGCTGCTCAAGATATATTATGGCATCAAGCCCCGTGTCTTCATGGGTCCCCAGAGAGAGGTGCTCGCTTCTGTGGCTTCAATCCCTGCATCTACTCCCATCCCTCCTGCCTTTCCAGGGAAGCAGCAGCATATGCTGAAGGGAAAGGACACACCTGGGGAAGAAATACAGTTTCCCATGAGACATCAAAAAGCACAGCATAGAAAAAAGGAGTTGCCTGGAGGAAAGCCTGGCCATGCAAAGTCATGCCAAGGGATGCCTCCCCATGCCGTGCAGTGTGGCAGCTCCCACAGGGAGCTCCAAGCACACTGCTGAGCCCAGACTATCTGGGAAGCTGAGGCATGGAATGTAGGAGAACCTTTGTTCTCAGAGGTACAAGAAGTCACTTGGGTGCCCCTCAACTCCAGCAGCACAAGCAACCAGAGCAATTGCAAGGACAGGCTGGGACAACACTCATCCCTTCATGGCAATTGCAGGAATGTAAGGCAGTAGGAGAGGGCTGCCTTAGCCCATGCATCTCCACACACAGCAACCAGCCTGCTGCTTCCAACAGCTCCCAGGAGGAGAGCTGATGCTTTAGTATTCACATGGGCTCCTGGTACTAAGGATATCATTACAACTATCGTTACAAAAGGGAAGTTTCCCTGACTAGGTGAGAAAAGTGTGATCCCAAGCAGGCAACAGACCCTGCTTGGGTCGCTTCTGTAGGCAAAAGGACTATTTAAGCCCATGCCAGGATTTTGGGATGCAAATCCAAGATGTTTTATCCCCGGTACTGGCTATATTTTAACCCCCATCTCTCTCAGTACCCACACCCCCTGTCGTCCCATAGGGTCTCTCTGCCCATCCTGGCTGGTTCAGCAGCCAGGAGCATCTTTCCTCCATCAACCCACCCAGCTCCCCTGAAGCCAGTAGAGCTCTACCAACTGGCATGGACAACCCAGGGGTGACAGGGGAGCTTGTCTATTCCCCAGGAGGTGTGCACAGTTCACAAGCCCATGTCTGGGGTACCTGGTCCAGCTGGCCAAGAGCTACTGCTGACAGGGTTCAGCCAAGACACATGAAATGAGGCTCATGGTGAGATCCAGGTGCTGTGATAACACTATCCCAACAGTCTAGCCCTATCACAGAGCAAGGGGCAGGGCTAGATCCCACTCTACAGATCAGGAGTTCAGAGTCTGGCTCTGGAAGGGGCTGCTGACCATCATCCCCTGCAATCCTTCCTGGGAACTCCACACCAGCCTGAAACCAGCTTGTTCCTCCCCAAGCACTGCTCTGACTGGAGGCTGCTCCTGAATCTCACCGAAGAGCCTGAAGATGAGATCAGCACAGCCCACACCTAGGATGAGTGTGACAGGAGCGTTGGCATCTCCAGCATCTCCATACTGGAGGCCAGATGGGGAGATCCAGTTGTTCATGCCCTTCTCCCTTGCAAAACTGGCATTAAGGTGTGCAGACACCAGCCCCTGAATGTGTGGGCACCATCTCCAAGTCTCCTGCAGGCAGGACAGACTCCCACCACCACAGACTCCTGGTCCCACACAGCTGCTCTGTTCCCCCAAAGCCATCAAGCCACAGCTCCAACCCTGAGGCGTGCTGTGGAGAGAAACAACAGCTCGGAATCCATTCCCATGGCCAGCATCATCCCTTTACCCCTCAACCACTGCCCCAGTGCCCACTGACCAGTGATGCTTTAGGACAGCACCCTGAGCAGATAGGGATGAGCAGGCAGAGAAGAGGTAAGTCACAACCTGGACCTCATCCCACCTCCTGGACACTGCAGAGCCAAAGAGTGGGACACCAGTAAGGTGTCCATGTTCAGGAGTGGGGCTAACCAACCCCAGGTCCTTGCTCTCAAAGCCCACACTGCTTCAGGGAAGGGCAGGAGAACATGTGCTGCCCCAAATCTGGAGCCCCACCAGCACTTTAACACCTTCTGTTCCAAAGTGACCTCGATACCTCTGCGCCTGTCCCCACTGCAGCATCACCACACTAGTCCCTTCCAACCCAACCCATTGTAGGTTTCTATCAGGCAGGTTGCTCCAGTCCATGGCATTTGTTAAGAGGGGTCTGAAGATGACCATCAGCTCACAGAGGACATGCTGTGCCACGAATCCCTTCCCAATAACCTTGGGCCACATCAGCTGTGAGCAGCATGGCCCCATGGCTCCCTGAGCTGAAGGGAGTCCCCATCCTGCTGGCACTACATCCATTGCTGTGTCAAGCACACACACTGCCTCGTCACTTTGCACATTCAGAGCCCCTGCAGCATTGAACAGAAGGGTTAATGCAGGCTTGGACATGGCCAAGTTCCTTGAAAAGCCCATCACACCCAAAGGTGACTCCTCATCCCCCCAGCTCTGAGGCCCCAGACCTGATGCAGTTTAACCCACAGATCCCACCCAGAGGTGCAGAAAAGCAAGAGAAGCTGCAGCAAACTCATTGCACTCACGTCACTGCACCTTCTGTTGAACAGCAAGGCCGGGCAGACAGATCAATGAGAGCACTAGTACACTGCCAAGCCAGATCCAACAGCATCCCATGCCCAAAGCACCTCCCTTCTCCCAGAGACCCTGCATGTGACTTGTGACACCCCTGGAATGTGGGAGGAGAAGCGAGCTTGCTTTTGGTCTGCAGCCTACTAACACAGCTCAGAGACATTTAGTGCTCCAGAGCCCAACCAGGGCTCAAAGAGAAGCTCAGTAAATGATGTTCTGCCTAATTTGGAGCTCCCAGGAGTTGTTTGTTCCTTTCCACGGACTCAAGTGATCGCTCTCTTGTGAGCGCAATGATCCCTGCTCAAACCCCTTCTGCTCCTAAACACTTCCATTAACTGGGTAATTCAAGCAGCAGCTAAGTGTGCTTCCAAATACAGTGTTTTAGAGTACAAAAACCATCCCCAAAGGAGGTTCTTCTTCAATGTCTGGGATGTAGAGATCCAGTAGGCACTAAGCCCCGCCAGGATAGGGAGAGAATGGCAAAGAAGGGCTTGAGAGGCCATTAATATCCACAACGTCTGTATTACTGGATCCTGGCCCATGCTCCAGAGCTGCACCTCAATATGTCCCAGCTTCAACACAGCATCCTGCTTCCCCACACAACAGAAACCTTCTGCCTATGCTGAAGGGCAGATGTGGAGTGGCCTGACAAGCTCGCCCCTTAGGATGCTCAAGTGATTTTCTAGCCAGACCTTGGAGAGGGCAGGTCTGAAACTAGCATCATCACAGGTATAACTGATGGGAGCGTCCTGAGTTCAGCTGTGACAGTGATTTTTCTCCGTCCTAGTAGCTGGTGTGTTGTGTTTGGCTTCAGCCTGAGAACAATGCTGATAACACACCGATGGTTTAGCTGTGGCTCAGTAGCACTTACCCTGATCAAGGACTGTTCTGTCTCATGCTCTGCCAGTGAGGAGGGGCATGGGAAGCCAGGAGGAAGCAGAGACAGGACACTGAACCAGAACTAGCCAAAGGGGTATTCCATCCCACAGCACGTCATGCCCAGTATAGAAACTGGGGGAGTCAACCAGAAGGGCTAGATTGCTGCTCGGGTTGGACTGGGTATCGGTTGGCGGGTGCTGAGCAACTGTATTGTGACATCAGTACAGGGTGTGAGTTGCCCACATCCAGGTCTCCAAGATGACCCTGCAGCACTTCTGTGAACTAGCGCAGATCTGAACTGCCCAACCAGAATCGCTGGGGAAATGCCCTTCCATCAAGGCCAGCTCCTGGCCCACAAAGGGGTTTTGGGTTGGGGTTGCTCTTGGCTAATGAGAGCCAATAACAGCAACCAGCCAGGGGCCCCCAGAGCTTCCCCACCAGCTTCAGCCTCAGACAAGTGCACTCTTGACCATAGGGATGCTGTGAGCACCACGCTGGGTGGCAAAGGCTGCAGCAGGAATGGCCGCTGCCCCTTCCTGATTCAATAGAAGGCGAATTGCCACAAGCTCAGCTCCACAGCCCTGCTGGCAGGACTCTTGCTGCAGCGAGCCCAGAGGGATGGAGATGTGCAGGGAAGGGCTGGCAGTGATCCCCTGGGGTACGTAAGGAACATGGGGTGCTGCTGGTCTGTGCCTGGCTGCAGGATGCTGTAGAGAGAAGGGGAGGCAAGAGCCCTGATTTACATTCATAGGGCATCAGCAAATTCACGGGGCAGGGACATGCTCCAGTTTTAGCTGGAACTAAACAAGAACTGGCCTGATGGCAACAAGCAGGGACTGATAAAGGTATGCCTGAACCTGGGCTAAGTGCTCTGCTTCAAAGCCAGTTAAATGGCAATCAGCTAAGGAGGGAAGACACCATTCAGCAGCTCCAGGAGCCACATCAGAGCCTGGAAGGGGCCAGCTGACAGGGCAGGACAGAGTTTATGCTGGCTTTGCTGGCACATGCAGAGCCCAAGGAGTGGATCTACTTGTCTCAATAGTGCAACCAAAAGGACATCAGGACAATGCTGGGCAGCAGGTCAGAGGCTGTTCTCAGAAGGGTCCACAGGCTTGAGAGCCACAAGCAGAAAACTGCTGAGAGCAGAGCCAGCACTGGGGACTTTGAGGATGCTGACCCATGAAGGCTTGGCCACTTCAGACCCACATAGAATCACAGAATCAACCAGGTTGGAAAAGACCTTTAAGATCATCAAGTCCAACCATTCCCCAGCACTGCCAAGGCCACCACTAACCCATGGCACTGAGGGCCCCATCTACACGGTGTGTGAACACTTGCAGGGACGGTGACTCCAGCACTGCCCTGGGCAGCCTGTTCCAATGCCTGAGCACCCTCTGGGGAAGGAATTGTTCCTCATCTCCATCTAAACCTCCCCTGGTGCAGCTTGAGGCCGTTTCCTCTTGTCCCATCCCTTGGTCCTTGGGAGCAGAGACCAGCCCCCTCCTGGCTCCAGCCTCCTGTCAGGCAGTTGCAGAGAGCGAGAAGGTCCCCCCTGAGCCTTCTCTTCTCCAGACTAAACCCCCCAGGTCCCTCAGCCGTTCCTCATCACACTTGTGCTCCAGGCCCTGCACCAGCTCCGGTGCCCTTCTCTGGCCCCACTCCAGCACCTCAATGTCTCTCTTGCAGTGAGGGACCCAGAACTGACACAGGATTCGAGGTGCAGCCTCACCAGTGCCCAGCACAGAGGGACAATCACTGCCCTGGTCCTGCTGCCACACTGGTGCTGATACAGGCCAGGATGCTGTTGGCTTCTTGGCTACCTGGGTACACACTGGCTGTCCACACTAGTGGCCATTTTTGGGTCACTACAGCTCTGCCCTGGCAGGCAGCAGCTCCTCCTTCCACAAGTGCTTCTGCCACAGACCTTGCAGCAGCCACCCCTCACTCTGCTCTAGGTCCTTTCTCTCCGTCGCCTGGCCTCATGCCCTGGAGCAGCCACCCCCTGCCACCCTCCACCCATCTGGCAGCCTCTTCATTTATCTTTATGCCTTTAATCCTTCAGTTAAATGGCGCAGCTCTGCACTCAAAGCTGGAAAGAAACAGCCTAATGGCCATTAAGTTCCCCTCCAGAATATTACATTTAGATCCATCAATTTTACTTTGTAGAGAATATTTGCAGTAAAATCCGAGCAAGCTCCCAGGCACCCGACAGCCCAACAGGGGTTTCTTCCTGGGAACAGCTATTCAGAAAACCCATCGGCTCAGAATTTACTTGGCAATAGGAGGTAGCTCAGAGCCATGAGCCAGAGGATGCCACCCGCTTCTGTCACCCACGTCAGCACCCCTGGAGAAAGCACAGACCTGATAAAACAGGTCTGCAGCTACAACCCAGTATCCTCCCATTGCGGGCCAGTGCTCCAGTCCTGTCCTCACCGAGGGAGCACTGGTCACTGGTGTGCAGCCCACTCCATCCCCGCTGAGGACTGGGAGTGCTGCCCCGGCCACGCTGCAGACAGTGCAGTGGAGCCAGCAATTACTAGGGACAAAAGAGCAGATTCTCTGGCAGAAGCATAGTGAGAAGCAGCAGGACTTGTCTCCATGGCCCAACCTGTGCCATCTGCAACAGGTGAGCAGCACATTGACGACAGAACCAGCCTATGGAGCAGCTTGGCAGCACACAGCACGGTTGTGCATCCCCGAAGCAGGGCCAAACCTTTGCCAGGGGGATCTGCAGGTTGGGCATTTCACCCGTGCAATGTGCTTACAGCCTGCAGAGGTGATGCCAGGTCTCTCCCTTCCCAGCGCTATGGGGAGCATTCTGAGCACTCATCCCACAACGGATCCCCAGGGCTTCCCTGGAGCTCAGGGAAGAGCGTAGCCTCACCCAAAGCTTTGCACATGCACTGCCTGCAAGGAGCAGGCTGGGGCTGCGCTGCTGAAGGCAAGACCAGAAGAATCACAAGACAGAACCTCCTCCCACCCAGTCCACCAGGACACCCTTCTCATGCAACAGCCCTACCAGAAACCACCCACAGCAAAACCAGAGGGTGCTTCCAACTCTGCCACATCCCAGCTGCAAACCCAAGGACCAGCACACTCCTAATGACACTAACAGCAAGGACCACATTCCTTAGGTTTTATCTTGCAGGGGCCTTGCCTGCCTAGCCCCAAACTGGGCTTTACTGGGGCAATAGGCTTCTGCTGAGTGGGGTGGTTCCATCCAGCTCAAGATCCGTGCCCCAAGCTGACAGGTATAAAACTGGGCAAAGTGGTTGGAGGCCTCGAGCACCGTGTTACCTCATCACAGCCCAAACTTGGGGTGATGAGGCGCTTGCTATGCCTCGAGACAAGGGAGAGTTTTCCAGCAGATGGTGCATCCCCATGTACTGCAAACAGGTCTGCCCTGCCCGCCTAAGGGTTTTCTTCCTCTGGTTTGAGGGAAAACGGTAACAGCTGGGAGAAAACAGCACATCTCTGGGAATGGCAGGAAGGTGAGGATGGGAGGAAAGCGCTGGGGAGCCCCCAGTCATTGTCAAACCTCCACTTGCCACTACAAACAGCTCTTAGCCTCATGTTTAACATGAGGCTCTGCACCAAAAACTGCCTCCAGCATGCCCAGTCTTCCCAGGGCTGGGGAGAGCTGAATTCCCTCTGCCATGGGCAGGGCTCACCGACACTCCCAGCATCACACGGGCAGTTCCCGCAGCTTCAACTCTTCCCAAGGGGGCTGAGATTTAAATGACACCAGTTCCTCCGTGGGGCTGCTTTGGCTGGTTCCTTTGCCCCAGTCTCTGTGCAGTTCTCCCCTGAACCCACACAGCCCCACAGCTCCGGAAGGGAGAAATCAGCTCGATTTAAGTCAAAAGTTTCTCAGATCCGTGCTGGCTCTCCAGACCTGGGCATCCTCCAGGCCCCTCAATCCGAGAGGTCCTTCATAGACCCCCCATCGCTTCCTGCTGTAAGAACTCCAAAATCAGCGCGTTTGCAGCAGCTGCAGAAATTCCCTGTTTCCGACTTCTTCTTCCCCACAATGCCCCACCCGATTTTCCCATCTAGGAGCGGTATTGCTTCCCGAATCCCCTCTTCCAGGCTGTAACAGACCCTCGGGAGCACAAACACACCCCCCGCACACCCCATCTTCCCAGGGCCCGTGGGAGCCCCACACACACCGGGAAGGGGTGGAGGGGGACACAAGCCGATACCCGGAGCATCCCCCCCAACCCCGGTTCCCCCCCGCTCACCTGCGCTCCGCGCCCGCCCCGCGGCTCCCCGAGCCCATCCGGACCGGACCGGACCGGCCCCGTTCCCGGCCGCTTCCCGGAGCGGAACCGCCGCCGGCGCTTGCGGGGCCGGGGTTTGAATTCATCCGACCCGCCGTGATTGGGCTGCGGGAGGAGGGGGGGGGGACAGGGGTGGGGCCCGGGATTGGGAGCGGGGGGGCTGGAGGGATGCGGGGGGGGGGAGCGGGGGGATGCAGCGGCTGGGAGGAGGATGGGGGGGGGGGAGGGCGAGAGGGGGAGGTGGGAATGAGGAGGGGGGGTGGGGGTTGCGGGGGGGTGGATAACGTGGGGATGGATGAAGATGGGGAGGATGCAGTGCCGGGGGGTGGGCCACTGGGGATGCAGGGGAGGGGTGGGGGGGTGTTGGAGATGTTGAGGATGCAGCGGCATGTGGTACCCTGGGCATGCGGGGGGATGTTGGGGGCTGCAGGGAATGTGGTACCATGGGGGTGCAGGGGAGAGGTAGGGGGATATTGGGGCTGCAGGGGCTTGTGGGGGGCTGCAGGGGAATGTGGTACCATGGGGATGTAGGGGAGAGGTGGGGGCATGTTGGGGCTGCAGAGGATGTGGTACCCTGGGGCTGTCAGGGGGTGTGGGGGGCTACAAGGGGATGTGGTACCCTGGGGATGCAGAGAGTGTGGGGAACACAAGGGGAAGTGCTATCATGCGGGGAGGGGGCTGTGTGTGTGGAATGTGGATGCAGGGGAATGTGATGCTACAGGGTCCCTGGGGAGGCCACCCTGGTGGCTGGGGGGCTGCAGTGGGTGTGGACTGGCGTGGACTGTGGGAGGACCTTGGGGATGCAGTGGGGGGGACACTGCAGGGAGGAGTAGTGCCATGGGGCTGCTGTGGAAATGCAGGGAGGTTAAGGCAGGGCTGAGGTAGCTGCAGGGACATGTTGTACCCTGGGGGGTGATCAGGGGGATGGCAGTATGGAGAGTGACTGTGGGGGTGCAGGGGATGGGTGTGAGGCCTTGGAGTGCCAGGGGTGCAGCACTGGGGATGCACAGGAGCAGGGATGCAGGGCAGGTGGGTTGCTGTGGGGACACGGGAGGTGTGGGGCTTGTGGAGGAGGGAGCAGGGTGGGGAGGGGGTTGTGGGTCTGCTTTGAGGGTGCAGGGGGAGCACAAAGAGTGGTGCCACTGGGAGGATAGTGGCCCTGAGGGAGGGTGCCTTGAGGAGGGGTGGCTGTGCAAGGTGGATTGTCCCAGTCGTTGTGGGACCAAAGGGGTGATGATGCCGTCAGAGGTCGGAGCAGGAGGTTATGGGCAGCAGAGGGGCAAGGGAGGAGCTGCAGCCAAGGGATGTTGGGGAAGGGACCACAGCCTTGAAGTAGACTGCAGGAGCGATCCAGGATTCTTCAGTCAGGATAAGATCCCTGTCAAATGCGTTGCTGTTACAGCATTGCTGCTGTTTGTGCTCAGCATCAGCTCACAGCTGGGAGCACACTTTGCTGCCAAAGATTAGCAGAGCTTCCCTGTCCTGCTGGGGCATCTCCAGGGGACTTGAAGAGCCAGCACAGGGTGATAGCAGGGATAGGAGCAGTGATGGAGCTGCAGGTCCTCCCCAGTGAGGTGCTACCAGCTCACCCTCAGACCATCCCTGCAGCCAAGCACAGTTGCTGCTGCTGCACCACAGCCGCTCCCTGCCTGGATCCTCTCTCCTGCTCTCCTGAGCAATGCACCAGAGCTGGCTTCCTGCACACTGAGAGTGCTTCCTGAGTATGACCATGTCCTCTTTCCTCTGTTTCAGCCTAAAGAGGCTTCAAGCTCTCCAGCTTCCTGTGTTCATGTCCTGTCCCAGCACCTTCTCAGGCAGGATCGTGTCATCTGGACTCTTGTCCTCTGCAATGGTACAGAATACATGTACAGAGCAATAAAGGTGTTAGAGGAGCTTTCAAAGCCATGGCTACTGCTGGTGGGTAGGACGGGTCAGCACAGCTCCTGCTGGTGCTCAGTCCATGCTTGTGGGCCTGTCCCCCACACACATATACTCTAACATTCCTATAGCGAGACCCAGCCCAGTGCTCAGCAGTGCTGGACCCACCACTGACAGCAGTGGATGATGCTCCCTCCCTACAACTCCTTTCCTGTGGGATGCTGGCTCTGGGGACCAACAGGGTTACCCTGTGGCACTGGGTGCTGGCAGCCTGAGCTGTGCCCAGGCAAGGTCACTGCACTGGCCTGTGCCTGGCTCTTTGTGACATGGTAGCACAGACACCTTCCTGCAAAGCCCTTTTACTCTAACTAAGCTCTTTGCTCCTGCAGAGCAGCCCCGGCACTGGCTGTGTGCTGGGCCCGTGGGGTGTTACCCTGGTCCGGCCAACGGGAACTGTAGGATATACCCAGATGAACTGGACAAGGAGGGGTGTGAAACCCTCCCAGACCAGCGCCTAGAAGAAGCCACAACTGCATTGGCAGGGGACTGTCACAGGGGAGCCACTTTCTCCCTGCTCCTCCCCAGTACAGCAGCAGCTCCCAGCGAGCTGTGGGCTCACGCTGCCAGATGCACCACAGCTCCCCGGAGCTGGTCCCTCCTGAAGGATGCTCTGGGCACTCAGCAGAGAGGGTACACTTGGTTTTGGGAGGACAGACGGGCGGTATCTTCTCCTGCCTGGGTGCAGAGGATGTGGATGCAGCTCCTGGATCTGCTTTGGAAATAGGTGATCCCAGAGCAAGGCAGCTGCATCTGTGCCACAGAGGGTAAGAACATCCTGTGATGCTGCAAAGGAGTTACCACACCTGATCTGGAGGCTGGGGCTGGCACTAAAGCCAAGGCAGGAGTGACCATCATATGTTCAGAGCAAATCATACCCTGCTCCCCTCCTCTAGTTACTCCTGCATCTCCCAGGCATTGCAGGGGCTGCACAGCCTTCAGGTGAAGGTGCAGGGGTCATAGAATCATAGAATCCCAGCCTGGTTTGTGTTGGAAGGGACCTTAAAGCTCAACCAGTTCCAACCCCCTGCCACGGGCAGGGACACCTTCCACTAGAGCAGGTTGCTCCGAGCCCCTGTGTCCAACCTGGCCTTGAACACTGCCAGGGATGGGGCAGCCACAGCTTCTCTGGGCACTCTGTGCCAGCGCCTCAGCACCCTCACAGGGAAGAGCTTCTGCCTCAGAGCTCATCTCAGTCTCCCCTCTGGCAGGTTAAAGCCATTCCCCTTGTCCTGTCCCTACATCCCTTGCCCAAAGCCCCTCTCCAGCTTTTCCCCTTTTCCATCCTGCCCTGAGGCTGTCTCCTGGCTTCCCAGAAGAGAAGCTGCTGGGCTGTGTCAAAGCAATGCCGGGGGCAGGTTCGCTATAGGCTTCTCATTAAATGGGAAGAGGTGGCTGTTGGTGAGCCAGAGACCTTTGCCTCTGTGGGGTGTTCAGACCAAAGTTAAGCTTTAATTTGTATTTGCTTCAAACGTTGAGTCCCTGCTCAGGGAGCAGCCCGAGTCATCACACACCCGAGGAGGCTGACAGCATCTGAGAGGGGAAAAAAAACCCAAACCCAACCGTGGCAAAGTGTTGCTGTGTATCTATGGTTACAGCACATCATGTCAGAGGATGTAAAGACGTTACCGGGGAAATCAGACGTGATGGTGTCAATAGAGACTGCGGGAGCTCATCTCCATCAGGGCAGGTGCTCCATGCAGACCCACACAGCAACCGATGGGGATGAAACCCAAATGCCAACCAAATTTGGAGAAGCAACCAACCCACACACAGGGATGAGGTGGGCCTGGCAGGGAAACGCGTTCCACCCGCTTGGCACATGTTCCCAGGCAGCTTTCAGTGTATGCTGAGGAGCTGCTCCTGCCTGGGCAGTCAGTGCATGGTTACAGACCTCACTGCAATTAGAGCTTGTCAGGATGCTAGAATTCAGCCTCGCATCCTTTCCAAGAGCTAACATTCCTGGGAGAAAGGATTCTTCCAAAATCACAGGGTATTTTCAGTGTATTTTAAGAAAATGGTTTCGTTAAGTTTCTGCTGCATTTGTATTTTAAAAATGTGGTATTTTGGGGATGTTTTTCTCTTTCAAAATAACATGTAAATGCCATCAAATAGTTCCAGTTACCAATTAATAGTGTTGCAGCAGCAGAGTGAAAATGAAGGAAAGCTGTTGTATAAAACACCTCAGTTGAAAGCATACCAGGGAAATACAAGATTTAGATCAAGGACAAAAGAAAACTAATGTATTCAGCTTTTAATCTGCAGTCATTTGTCTATTAAGAGTTGTTCTGCAAACAAGCAGTACAAATATTCCATGGAAGTGGGATGGCTTTTAAAGGGAAACACAAGATGTACTGGATCTCTATGGGATTTCCAAGTCCCTTCCAGCCCCTGTCTCTGCTCCCAGGATATTCTTGAGAGTTTTCCCAAAGGTGTCTGAAAGCTTTTTGTGTCTTGTTGCTGACAGATCCCGGCTGCAGCATGTTTGGCTACATGCTTGAGCTTGGGCAAGGATGTTTTTCATTTTGGGCATCTGTCTCTAGACACTTTAACGTGGATGTGACGTTTGGAAGCACTGAGCTCTTTCCCTCTGGAAAGCAAATTGCTGATGGCATCTGCAGCTGCTGCCCAGATCATAATGCAGAGCTGACAAGTGGAGGGTGGCTATTCTTTTAGTAATGTTCCATGTCTTTGTGGTGAGCCCGCACTTTAAGAGCTGGCACATTTCACACGTGCACCTTCAAACCCCCCTCGAGCACTAGGACGCACCTCCCTGTGCTCACGGAGCTTATCCATGTGTAAATGGATACTGTGAGGGTACTGCGCCGCTGGAACACGTTGCCCAAAGGAGTGGTGAATGCTCCATCCCTGGCAGTGTTCAAGGCCAGGTTGGGCAGAGCCTTGGAGCAACTTGCTCTAGTATGAGGCATCCCTGCCCGTGGCAGGGGGTTGGAACTGGATGATCATAAGGTCCTTTCCAACCCAAACCATTCTATGATTTTATGATTCTATGATAAATGAGACCCTGTCCCACCTCAAGGTGTTCCCCCATGCTAATGCTTCACTTCAGAAAGAATCCTTCAAAGTGGTTTTCTCTCTCCATGCTTGGGGAAAAGTGGGTTTAAAGCATTTGCCTGAAAGAAGCTCTTAATGTATTTATGTATTGAAGGTGGGAGTATAGCCTCAGTCTGAAGGATTCCCACATTTCTTGGTAACTCATTCCTTCAAGAAACTTGGCTAAACCCACTGCTGGTCTCTTCAGTAGCACCCAGGGAGAACTTGCAGCACTTTGGGCTGATCTAATAAAGGAGAAGAATCATTCTGGAGTCATTCACTGCCAAAATGAACCCATCTCAGAGGCTTTGGCAGATGTGCATCTTGAGAGCCAGCACAGAACGCTTCTGTTCCATAGACCTGTACCTGGGCCAGGCAGGTACTTTCCTGAGGTGAAATACACCTCACGCAAAAACTTCCAACTCTAATGAACTGTTCTAAAATGAGGTTGAGGCATTGTTCTTGGCATAGCACTTACCTTGGAGCTGTAATTTGAAAGTGAACATTTTGTATGCTAAAGTCTGAAAAGAAACAAGCTTGTGCCAGAAAGTCCAAAGAGGACAATTGCATCTGGCAGCACGGGCTGCATCCCTAATCTGTGCCATTTGGTGGAGGAACAGACAATCAAGTGAACCAGAAGAGTCACTGGGGACACGTTCAAGAACTATCCCGGGCATCACATTTGATCAAAATCAAGCACAAAACTTGGAAATGGCTGAACAAAATCTTCCGTGAGAAGCATTTGGCCTGCAAACACACGTTCTCAGCTCAAATGCAACAGGAACAGCAGGGCAAAGCCCTCAGTGCCTGGAGATAACAGCAGGAGAAGGTCTAGGATGGCAACCCATCCCATTTCTCCTCAGGGTGTCAAGACCACCCCTACATCTTGATGGTGGAAATGCTAGAAGGGACAAGCAGATCATCTAGTCAGACCTCCTACATGATGTGGGCCAGGTACCTACTTCTAGAATCATAGAATGGTTTGGGTTGGAAAGGACCTTAAGATCATCCTTGTCCAACCCCCTGCCATGGGGAGGGACACCTCACACTAGACCATGTTGCCCAAGACTTGCCTCATGACTGGCCAAGATGTCTGCTGCCAAAAGCCATCTAATCCAGGCCTGAAGACCTCTTTAGTGGAGATACCACCACTTCGTAAGGACTTTGTCCATGAATTTAATGGGAGCATTTGTAGACCCAGCTGGCACAATGCCCTCAGTTTGATCCAGCACTACCCGAGGGCAGCCAGGCCACCACAGGTTGCAGTAGCTCTTGGTCTGCAGGGACAGTGCTTGTGGAGGAGCAGGCAACAGTTACATGTCCACAAGCCCCCCTTGGCATGCTGTGCTCCACAGAGTGACCTTAGCTTTTCAAGAAGCAGACACTTCCCCACTCATTGGCAAAAAGCAGCTGCTGGCCAGAGCAGCATTGAGCCCTCTGGCCCCATCTCTGATCTCCAAAGCCCCCAAATAACCTGGGTAGAGGAGAGGTCCATGTCCCAGCCACTGTGGACAATGGCTCCACTCATAAAAGATCAAGCCACTGCGTCCTCCTCACCCAGCGGCCATGGCAATGGAGAATGGCCAGAAACCTTCCCAAGGCTCTCCAGGAAGGCAGTGGACAGGGGATGGCAAAAACCTGGGTGGGCAGCACCTGGCACCAGCTCCTCAGGCAACCTGACCTAGTTGAAGATCTCCCTGCTCATTGCAGGGGGTTGGACTAGATGAGCTTTGAAGGTGCCTTTCAACCCAAACCATTCAATGATTCTATAACAGCTCTTACAAAAAGAGGGTATGTGGGGAGCTGTCAGGAGCTCATGTCCTCTATGGCCAACCCACCTCAAGTCACACCAAGACCCCAAGAGTGGGTGTGTTCTTGCACCATGGAGAGGCAAGGTGAAGGAAGGAGGACCACGTCCTCATCCCTGCACCATACACAGGGGTCCAAGGCCAGACGGGACCCATGTGGGACCCCACTCTGGAGGTAGGTTCTGCTTCAGCTGTGCTGGTGTGGGATGGACCTGCCTCCTCCTGAGGTCCCCAGGGAGGGATACAAATTGCTTTTCCCCTAGCTGAGTATTGATTGTGGTCAGGCCTGTGGCTCAGGGCTTGCTAATGAATTGTAATTGGGAAGAAGTTCCACTTGGACACGGTTTATTTCAGTTATGTCAGGATTTGCCATGCATTAAGCTGGAGGCTCATTCAATTAGCCAGGCAGACACTTCTCTGTGCAGCCTTGAGCCCCCTGGTTGCCCCATATACCCCTTGCTCTCAACCCCTTCCCCAGGGATTTTGCCCTCCCAAAGCTGCCCCCTCTTTGCACTAAGGGCGAACACATGGTGGGACACCAGGCTGGGGCTCATCTGACCTGCCAGAACCTTCTTCTGTTCCTGGCTCATCACAGAGGATCCATCTCGCCCTGCTTTACCTCACGTCTGCTGGCAGCCGCAGTGCCCTCTGGCCTCCAGACAGTCTCCAGGTCCAGACAGGACCTGAATTTATAACACTGTGAAAGGCAAAGGGAACACAGACAAAATCTCTCCCTACCCAGCTGCTGCCTCCCTGCATTGGCCTGCCCCACTCCTGCTTCCAGGCAGGTTTCCAGGCTAGCCTCTGCTTGCCCCAGGAGGTTCATCCATCCCTGCTTCTGCTCCCTTCTCCATTTCTTCATCCCACTTTCTGCCACGTTTCCCTGGTTTTCCTCCAGGATGGTGTGAGTAAGAAGTCAAACACCTCTTCCTTAAGCAGATGTTGTATGTGATGCAATGATGTATAGAACGGGGATACAGGGAACCTGGGAGGATGCTGTTGGAGCAAGTCCAGAGGAGGCCATTAGGATGATCAGGGGCTGGAGCACCTCCCGTATGGAGACAGGCTGAGAACATTGGGGCTGTTCAGCCTGGAGAAGAGAAGCTGCGTGGAGACCTCAGAGCAGCTTCCAGTGTCTGAAGGGGGCTACAGGGATGCTGGAGAGGGACTCTTCATCAGGGACTGTAGCAACAAGACAAGGGGCAATGGGTTTAAACTTCAACAGAGGAAGTTCAGGTTAGATATAAGGAAGAAGTTTTTCCCTGTGAGGGTGGTGAGATGCTGGCACAGGGTGCCCAGAGGAGTGGTGAATGCTCCATTCCTGGCAGTGCTCAAGGCCAGGTTGGGCCGAGCCTTGGAGCAACCTGCTCTAGTGTGAGGCATCCCTGCCCATGGCAGGGGGTTGGAAGAGGATGATCTTAAGGTCCTCTCCAACCCAAACCAGTTTGTGATTCTATGCTCCCCTGCTGTGGAGTGACCCAGGGCAAGCCCATGGGGAAGAATAAAAAGAGCGGGTGAGCACGAACCAAGTTTAGGCTGGAAGAACCTTCCCATTAAGAAAGAGGCACCTGAGCCTGAAGACTGATGCTGACCTAAAAGCTAAAAAGGCAGGACACAGTTAGCACAGTGCAAGGGAGCAGCATAAAGCTGTGCCTCACCTATGCATATCTCTGCACCTTCCTGGCCTAGAGTCTGTGCTGGGACATGTCTCTCTTGTACCATCCCTGTACCACAAATTGGGCTGTTGAGAGATGTGTTGGTCTTCAAAAGACCAGATGGAGAGATCTGTCTCTCTGTTGCCTTCCTCAAGACTCTATTCCGGTGCACGTGCATTCACCTTACTTCTAAGCGCCTGCATAGTCTTGACATTAACCACAGGTTCAAGAGACCATCATTCATCTTCAGAAACAGGCAGTGCCTGAAACCAGCACAAGTACATGGAGATGCCACCTGAACCTCTGCTGCAAGTCAAGGTCTCCAAGAATGCAGCTGCTGAGTAGAAAAGAGTCAAAGGAGGATTCTGTCTCTGGGTGGAAGTGAGTTCAGCAAAATGAGCACCACCAAGGGTCACGAGATACATTTTCTCTCAAGGTCTGCTAATGAATGAATGTCAAAATGAATCAATTCCCTAAATTGGGGCATGAGATATGCTTAGTAGAAGATGAGGTGATGAACACCAAGCCAGTTGCTCCTCGTTATTTGCTGTAGGAAGTGAGAACACCATGCTCCTAGAAAGAAAGGGAAAAAATCTACAGTGCTCATAATGGACATGAGATTAGAGAAAAAGACTTGATTTCAGATGACTTGTGGAACCTCGCCCCCAAGGCAACACTGTAATGCAGAGCAAGAGACCTCCCACCATGGGGAATAAAGAGGGAAATTACAGATTTAAGCAGAGAAAGAACCATGCTGCCATGTAAAGCTGAGCCAGACAAGTCTGGGGAGACAGTACAAGGTACTGAATCAGAACTACAAAAGCAGGGCTGGGAGGAGAAATCAAAATGAGGCTATGAAGGCAAATGGAATAACACTGCAGGAATTAAAGAGTGCATGAAGTGGGGAAGCACTTGGATGTAAGTAGTGCCTTCTCTCTTTACCAGCCCAGGTAGATTTCCAGTGAGCATCTATAGAGCATCTATATTCTGCTGATCCTGTGAACAGATGGTACATATAAAGAAATAAATCAGAAGAGGGTTTAATATTCCTGTAAAACATGCAGAGAGGTGTGGCAGCAGCAGGACCTCACAAGATTTAGTGGTTGGAATTGGTAGAGAGATGTCTGTGTTCAGGGACAATCATAGTGAATCAAAATGGAATCATTCTTACAAAATCAGACCAATTCTTCTCATTAGGTTCGGTGCTTGAGTTAATGGCCTGTCTGATGTTAGGCTATGAAAGCTAGGGAGAAAATACAGTCACATGGAACTCTTCCAACTAAGCCTTAACTAATATCCTGGGTCCTGTGCATAGATGAATTAGATGGGAAGATGAAATAAAACCTTGGTTTTGGGAAAGCAAAAGCTGTTCCAAGGCTGGTCTACTTGAAAGAGGCAATACAGAAAAAGGGAAATCATGACAAAGTGTAGAAGCAACAGTGCTCATGTGCATGTGCTGATCCCTGCCAGAGGGCTGGCAGAGAGTTCTTTATGGAAAAAAACCGCAAATTACCTACTGATGGTGGGAAGGGATCCCCCATGGGCTGCATCCTCGGAGGGTCCCAGGTCCAGGTTCCCTCTGTGACCAAGGCTAGCTGGGATGTGCGAGGCGAGGCTGCTCTGCAGCAGCTGGGGAGGGAGGTTGGGAGCACAGCATCATCCATCACTGACACGTCTTTACTGCCTGAGAGGCCTCATTAGCATGGAAACAAGCTGCTCCCAAGCACAGCTGGGGCTTCCCTCTGCAGCAGGTCACAACCCTCATTTACTTGTAACTACAGCAGAAAGCCGAGATGCTGGAAGCCCCCAAAACCTTCAGCAGAGTGCGAGTGCCCGCGTGCACAGGGCTCTCAAGGAGCATCATCAGCTCCAAAGACTCAGCTCTGGCCTGGAGAGCAGGTTACTGCCAGAGCAGCTCATGGCAGGGCACAGCTAAGGGAAAGGAAACCTGCGTGGTCTTTCCATGGGCAGATGCTCCAGGTTGGAGACTCTCCTTGCTCTGTGTTGTCATCATAGAATCACAGAATGGGTTGGAAAGGACCTTAAGACCATCCTCTTCCAACCCCCTGCCATGGGCAGGGATGCCTCACACTAGACTACGTCCTCTCCTAAGGCTATGTCCAACCTGGTCTTGAACACTGCCAGGGATGGGGCAGCCACAGCTTCTCTGGGCACCCTGTGCCAGCGCCTCAGCACCCTCACAGGGAAGAACTTCTGCCTTACATCTAACCTGAACTTCTCCTGTTTCAGTTTAAACCAATCACCCCTTGTCCTATCACTACAGTCCCTGATGAAGGTCCCTCTCCAGCATCCTTGTAGCCTCCTTCAGACACTGGAAGCTGCTCTGAGGTCTCCACGCAGCTTCTCTTCTCCAGGCTGAACAGCCCCAATGTTCTCAGCCTGTCTCCATACGGGAGGTGCTCCAGCCCCTGATCATCCTCGTGGCCTCCTCTGGACTTGCTCCAACAGCTCCATGTCCTTCTTATGCTGAGGACACCAGAACTGCACCGGTGCTGCAAGTGGGGTCTCACAGGGGCAGAAGAAACAGCTTGCTCACAGGAACATGCCATGACGGAGGAGCAGCAGTTCCAGTGCTGACATTTCTTAGCTCTACATCTCACCTAAGGTTTGTGCAGCAAACTCAGGGAGCAGATCTCAAACCTTTACCCCACCTTTTGGAACATCAGGAGAAGAGCTATTCACCAAATCCAGCGTCCTGCAATGAAGGCTTCATGCTTGATGCTACAGAGGGAGAAGTTCTGCCCTGATTTTAACCTGCTTCAGCAAGCTGTGAATGGAATCTCTGTGAAGCTGTTGCCAAACTAGTGTTGCCCATTTCCCCCAGGCTGTAGAGTGAGGCACCAGCCACCAGATCTACTGTCCTGCTGGAGCTATTCCCCTTCACACAGCTAAATCAGTCCTTGCTGTGTAAACAGGAGCACAGGCAAGTGCCAGATTTACCAGGTGACAGAGCTTATTTCCATGTCCCATGAGTATTTACCTACCCAAATAAAGTGAAACTGCTCCAGCAGGAGATGCTGCCCAGAGAAGGAAGGAAATAACAGTGTCATAAAAAGGCTGGGGATGGTTTTCTTGGGATTTATGGAGGTGAGAGCGATGCACATGGTGCTGCCCCTGGAGGTCTGCCACATCTTCCCCCAGGTCCTAGCACCTCCTGGAGAGGGATGGGACACAGGGGAGGGGTTTGGCAGGAGGACGAGCTGCCTTGGATGGCTTTTCCCAGGGAGCAGCCTAGGAGAGCAGCATCACTTGCAGGTGAGAAGAGTGGGAGGCAATCCAAGGAAGGATTCAGGTGAGGACCTGGGAGGTTGGACACTTCCACAGCCAGCCCAGCCCACATCAACCCCTGATGCCATTTACCCACCCTACGCATGGTACTTGACTCCATTACCAGAAAATAGAGGCTACCCCACTGATGGAGTCAAGGGGGAAGCAGGAAAGTCCCTGACACTCCTGCTATCAGCAGGCCAAGAGCTCCATGTCTCGAGCCACACTGCAGAACAGCAGAGCCAGAGAGAGATTCCCTTTTATTTATAAAGCAGGCCATGTTATTAATACCACATAATGACTGTATTGCTGTATCCAGCACTGTAAATACACACACACATCCCAGAGCCAGGCACATTCCCTGCTGCAAATTGCCCACAATTTGCAATCGACTGTGTCTATAATCATGGGGACTGTGATTTGTGCTTCCAGCACTGGGAGCCTGGCAGGAGGATGAGTGGCTCTGCTAATTGGAGTTTGGTGCAGGAGGGAATTGTCCTCAAGGCCAAGACTTCCCCTTCAAGTGACAAGAGACCTGATCTGTCACTGGGCAGCCCCATTCTGGCCCCAAGTGGTTCTGCCTCAAACTTCTCTGTGCACGTTGCATTTGTCTCCCACTCACTGGTGCACACCCCAGGCTCCCTCTGCCCATTAACAGATCATTGTCATTGCTTGACGCTGGTCCCCATTGACCTCCTGCTGCTAGAACACAACACATTTAGAAGACACCCTGTTCACAAAAGCATGCTGCAGGAACCCACCATGTCCTGGCCATGCTCCATGATGTCTGGTTGTGGTAGACCAATGCTAGGGGTGAAAGCCAAGCTCAGGGTCATCAAACACTGGTCAACACCCCATAAGAAATGGAGAGGCTCACCTCAGTCGCCCCCCCAACCCCAGCATGGCTCTGACAAGCAGCACTGAGGAGGAAAAGTGCTCCGGAGTCACTCCTTTGGCTCTTTCGGCAGAGGCACATCCCGGGGAGCTACAGGAAAACTGCTTCTTTGAAGATTTGTCTTTTTCTCTTACGCTTGGTTTCCAGGTTGCAGTTTGCTGGGCTGATGTGGCAGCATGGCCAGAGCAAAGCCACACATCCCTGCAAGAGACCTGCAGAAGGCGCCAGAGATTTCCCCTCTGCAGGCTGCTGGGGCTCAAAGAGAGGAGATGTCAGCACTGCAGCTTCAAACCATTCTGAAGACAGGAAAGAGGTGAGAGCAAAGCACTGGCATCATGGCCAGCAGCAGCAGGCTCAGGAGCATCCACCCTTCAGAGCTCCCATGGGTCCCCAGGATGTACCAGCTTCAAAGCCAGTGTCCTCCACAATGGCTTTGGTCTCTCCTTCCTTTCTAAGTAGCATCCAAACATCTACAACATAGAACCACAGAGTGGTTTGTGTTGGAAAGGATCTTAAAGCTCATCCAGTCCCAACCCCCTGCTACGGGCAGGGACACCTTCCACTTGCGTTGGCTTGGAGGTTGCTCCAAGCCCCTGTGTCCAACCTGGCCTTGAACACTGCCAGGGATGGGGCAGCCACAGCTTCTCTGGGCACCCTGTGCCAGCACCTCAGCACCCTCACAGGGAAGAGCTTCTGCCTTAGATCTAACCTGAATCTCCCCTGTTTAAGTTTGAACCCATCACCTCTTGTCCTATCACTACAGTCCCTGATGAAGGTCCCTCTCCAGCATCCCTGTAGCCCCCTTCAGACACTGGAAGCTGCTCTGAGGTCTCCACGCAGCTTGTCCAGGCTGAACAGCCCCAACTTTCTCAACCTGCCTTCATACAGGAGACGCTCCAGCCCCTGATCATCCTTGTGGCCTCCTCTGGACTTGCTCCAATAGCTCCATGTCCTTCTTATACTGAGGACACACAGTGGTGCAAGTGAACTGGCAGTCATTGGTGCTCCCCAACTCATTCAAGGTGGTAGCAACTGCTCACAGCAGTGAGCGTGTGTGTCACATCGGCCACCTCCTGCCTGTCACACAGCTCCAGCTGTGTTTCATTCCTCCCTGTCTCTCATTCTGCCCTCTGGTCTCACACTGACATCCCACCACCTCCTCAGGCATCTCCCACGGGCAGGGGTGACAGCCACATTGAGCTCCTGAGCTCCTTCTCAGGCAGAATAGCATTTCCCAGGGACAGAACTTCAGGCACAGCAGGCATGAAAGGCTCAGCTTGATCCAATCACTCTCCCAGGCCTGGCGTCTGCTTGATCTCACAAAACAGAACTAGATTTCTCCTCAGAAAAAAATCAATAAGCAAAGTGTCAGTGAGGATGCTGAATAATGCCACCCCCCAGCTCCGTGCACTGGTCCCCGTGCTCCTCGACTCAGCTCCATCCCTGCCAGAGCAGTTTGTGCTATTCCTGTTGAATGTCAATGGGAATTTAATAACTTAAATGGGAATTTAATAGCTAAATTTAAGATGTAGTCTATTCAAAACGGGTTCTCTGGATGGGCTGGTTCAACTGGAGGTGCCAAACTGCCCATTGCTGTCGCTATTGTCTCTATAGCTTCTTTAATATTGTTTTTAATATCCTGAATTTTCATTTTCTTCTCCTCAGCATTAAATCCATTCACGTGCAAGATCCTCATCTGCTTGACTATTGCGCTTTTACTGGATTCACCAGCACCTTCAGTGGTGAACCTTGGGACAACTCTTAAGTTGTGCATTTCCCACCTGACCCTATGCAGTCCCATCCTCCTGCCATGTATAGTGCAGCTGCAGGCTTAGCATGAGAATAAAGGCAGAAAGGCAGCCCATGGGCTACTCCAAATGGAAGAGGGATGGGAAGGATGAGGTTTAAAAGCCAGAGCCTGGAAACAAAGAGTAGATTTACCCAAATGCCCAAGGGTATCTACAAAGAACGTGAGCTGGATTTCCTGATCTTCCCTCAACTAGTACTGAAAGGATACAAGGAGCAAGGGCTTCACCTCTTGCCAGACAGCAAGACTCCACCAGCAAGGCCTTCATTGAAAGTGGAGGAGCCACATTGAATGGTTTGTGTTGGAAGGGACCTTAAAGCTCATCCAGTTCCAACCCCCTGCCATGGGCAGGGACACCTTCCACTAGACCAGGTCACCCAAGGCCCTGCAAAGAGCTCAGCTGTGGGTACCCACAGGAGGAACCATGAACTCACTGGACACCTGAGGTCAGCTAGAGCAGGACAGGGATGCTCCTCCTGGGATGGTAGACCTGGCACACTGCTCCATCTGATCATCACCAAAAACTGCTGCTGCCACACTTGGGCCAAGGCTGCTCTTCACTTGCAGATCCATAGGTTCCTGCAGCAAACCCATGGGGTCAGGGATGCTGGGGGTGTGGAAGGTGCCAGAGCTGCTGGTGGGGCCGGGGCTATGGGGAAGGGCAGCTCCTGGCGCAGGTTGGCTGAGCCTGGCAAAGAGACAGGAGCCACGGCCGGGGGTCACCTCTGCTCCTGCCCCCAGAGCATCCCCCAGCTGCAGGTTGGGGTCGGTCTCCACCTCACAGGGAGAAGGTTTTAGGGGGCACGAACATCTGCAGGAGCTGGGGAATGCACCACAGGAGCTGCTGCAGTGGCAGTGCCATGGTCCCTGCTGGCTGGTGCCTGCTCAGGACTGTTTGGTGTCTCCCAGGACAGAATGTTGGGGCTCCCCATGTTCTGGCCACCCCAACAGCCTCCTTGGAGCCAGCACAGATGGGTCCCTGGAGGACTCATGGACACAGCCCCACGCTGAAGGCAGCATTGAGACCCTGGGAAAAGGGCAGACCTTGGGGATGGACACTCACAACAAGATGGGCTGCAAGGCCTCATCCTGAACAGCTCCAGCCTCCCTGCACAGCAACAGAACCCCACAGCACCTCGAGAATGATGAGGGAGGGACCTGCAGCCTAGGCATAGACCCTCCCGCCCTTCTCCAGCTGCCCCTTGGGCAGCCCCAAGACCAGGAAGGGGCAAAGAAAGAAGAAACAAAAATCACTGCGCCAGCCAGAAAGTGCTTGGAAAATTCCTCCCTCTTTATTGCCCATTTCCCATGGGAGCTCCACAACCTGGGGCCAGGACAGCGCCTTCGGGAAGCGGCCTCACCTCTCCAGTCTGCTTGAGAGGAGGAGGAAAACGAAAGAACAGAAAAAGCCCAAAACCCAAATGTGAAGGAGCCTCAGCGCCGGAGGACGAGCTCTCCCTTCCCAAAGCTGCTCCAGAAGCCCTTGGTGCCATCGGAGCTGTAGGGAAGGCGAAGCACCACATCCCGCAGGCCGAGGCGGTCGGTCATCATCCCCGGGGCTGGTGGGGCAGTGCCAGGAGGGGGTTTGCCATCAGGAGAGGGGCCACTGTGCCAGGGGGTCCAGCCGCAGCAGTGCTTGGGGCTGCAGCAGGGGCCAGAGCAGCTCCCGGTGTCCAAGCCGAGTGGAGGGAAGACTTTGCTGCTGAGGAGCGACCCAGTGATGGTGTTGCCGAAGTTGCTGAGCTTTAAGTTCCCACCAGATGAGGTGGGTGCTGACGGGTCTTTGTTCTGGAGGAGGGATGGTGACACCCAGGCACCATCTGACCCTGGAGAGCTGCAGAGCCCAGAGTCCCCAAGGCTGTGGGGGAACATCGAAGCTGCCGCCTGCACCCTCCATCCCATCTGGTCCAGCTCCGTCGCCTTCCTCTCAGCCCCAGCTTTCTTCTTGGAGCCCCTCGTCCAGAGCCGGACCACTTTGATGCACTCCCCACCCAGGCAGCTCTTGCTGCTGAGGTCCTCAAAGGCCCTGCAGGCGCTCTCCAGGCTCTCGTACTCCACCATCGCGCAGCACTTGCTCAGCAGCTCTGGGAAGCGGGACGTGTATTTCCGCACATCCGAGGGCAGTTTGCGGCCTGGACGCAGGATGCGGATGGAGGCGATGGCTCCAAAGGGGCTGAACATCCTTGTGATGGTCTCAAGGAAGTTCTTCTGGAGCAGCGGTGGCACATCCTGCTGCTGGGGCTGCAGCTCCCAGGCCAGCAGCAGTTTGCTGGGGGGGACGGTCAGGAGGGACTCGGGGATGGGGACCCTCCTCCTCACTTTGGTCCCCTCTTTATTGACCTCCAGCAGCCTGGAGAACTGCAGAGCGTAGAGTGTGAGCCGCCAGTCACGCGTCAGGTATCTCACCTATGGGAGAGAGGGGGACACCGCAGCCCCGTGAGTCTATATCCCCCCAAACCCACCATCCAGGCAGGCTTCAAGCCCATCATCTTGAAGTCACGGCAAGACAATATCCCCCTTCCATGTGAGCATCTTTAGGCCTTCAAGAGAAGGTCTCCAATGACCCCTGGACATTCTTCCCCACACATCACAACACCAGCGCTTCCTTGCAGTGTTTTCATTAAGGGATGGTCTTTCCCAAAGCAGCCCAGAGGAACCATGGGCAGAAGAGGTGAATTCAGCCCCAGGGGTGGTTTGAGGACTATTTGCCAATTCCCCAGCTGGAGAACTGCTGCAGCACGTCAAAGGCAAAGAGCAGAGCCTGGCCCTGCACCACCAGCACTTACCCAGGACACATACAGCCTGAGCAGAGCCTGAACCTCCCCAGACACCCCACCAGAGACAGCGAGAGCACACCCGGACCTCCTTCACATGAATCCACTTCCCACCACAGCCGGATGGCACCATGGGCTGCCTACCTTCTTGAAGGACGTCAGGAGTTTGATGCTGACAAAGCCCATCTTGTTCTTCTGGACATGTTTCAGGAGGAAAGCGTCCTTGGCCAGGTTCTCGTCAGAGAGGTAGAACTCCACCTGGGACACGATCCTCCTGATCAGCTGTGGGTCAGGGATGGAGTAGTTGCAGTCCAACAGATTGGCCCCCAAAGCATCACTCATGTTGCAAAAAGTCCTGGCAGAGGATACAGACATGAGCTGGTGGCCTTTGGGATATACAACACTGACCAGTCACGGCCACAATGGTACAGAGACCAGAGAGACCCAGAGCCATCAGCTTTGCCCTGGCTATAGGGGAGCAATGCCAGCCTGCACCCTGTGAGCACCAGTGCTAGATAGTGAACCTAAGCCCATTCCAGACAAAGGACACATTCCCTTGGGGATAAACATAAGACAAGACCAGGGCTCAGCCCCCCCACACATCCCAGCAGCCACATACCCACTGAAGCTCTCAAAGAAGTCCTCCTGGCTGAGGAGATCGAGTGAGCAGCTCCGTGGTGGAAGGAGATGCTGTGTTGGGATGGAATTTCTTTGTCCTGCCATTGGAGTGCTGCAGCTGGGCTGGGAACAGGGTCCTAAGGCCACTCCAGAGCTACACGATGAGATCATCCTGCATCTGGGACGTTACACAGGAGAAAAGGAGTGCCGGGACACTTCCCAACCACAGCCAGCGCCAGGGCAGAGCCCCCAGCCCAGGGATGGGGGAGCAGAGGCAGCTTGTGGCTGTGCCCTTACCTGCTTGGCAGCACTGGGAAGGGTAGAAAGTCCTGGCACTACATCCTAAAGACCTGCAGGCAGAGACCCCAAACCCTCCCCACCTCAGAACAAAGGCTCCTGAAAGGGAAAAGAAAGGAAAGGGAAAAGAAAGGAAAAGAAAGGAAGAAAAAGCCCTTAGAGCACCCAGGCTGCTGGTTTATAAGAGCAGCCACCCCGAGGCAGCCCCAGTGATCAGTTATGGACCCACCAGGCTCCAGGTGAAACCTCTCTGCAGGTTAAGCAGCCCCAGCTGAGCCCTGGGGCAGCCCCTGTGTGCACTGCTGAGCCAGGCCAGGCAGGCAGAGCAGCACAGAGGCACCAGTAGCAGTACTGGTACCAGTACCAGCACCCTGTGGTACCCACGGGGGCAGTGAACTGCTGCCATGAGGCATCTCTCTCTGTGCCTCAGTTTCTCTTTCTTCTGTGGGGACAGTAACAGTCATGTGGAGGTGGAGGGAGGTTCATTCAGTCCAGGGCATTGTTTCAGTTCTTGGCGCTGCCTGAGTGACAGCAAAGTCCTTTTTGCTGCAGAAATACCCCCAATCCCAGTGGAGGGAGCAGGAGAACCCCAGGAATTGGGTGAAGCCCAGGGCAGAGCATGGGTGCCCTGGGAGGGGGTGATGCTGTGCGGCAGGACAGCCCATACATAGCTTCAGTTGAAGATTCTTCTAGTAGAAGATGTCCCTGCTCATTGCAGGGGGGTTGGACTAGATGGGCTTTGAAGGTCCCTCCCAACCCAAACTGCTGTATGATTCCATGATTCAGCACGAGATGGGGAAGGTCTGGGTTGAAACTCATCCCTTTGCTTGAGACCACGCTGGGAGCAGCAGGAGGGCACCACAGCAGGGGGCTGGGGCAGGCGGGGGGGGCTCATCACACATCCACCCTGAGCTCTGGAGACACCCTGACTGTCGGGTGCATCCCCAGCAGCATCCCTGGCAGCATCCCTCCCTCCCTCCCTTCCTCCCTCCCACAGGCAGGCTGGTCCCCTGCCCCAACGCCTTGCCCCAGCCATGCAGGGATGGTGCTGCTGCACCCCCCGGCTGTGCCGCACTGTCCTGCTTGAAGCTCATCCTTCCAGGACAAGTCCCAGGGACTGGCAATGCCAAACTGCCTCTGGGGTGTTGCATGCCCCTGGTTGCCCTGGGGCTGGGACACTTGGTGTCACCGTCCCACCCTCGGCACCACCTCAAACTTCCCTGTCGTGTTCTGGCTTTCTCTGCTGGCTGGGAGCTGTGTGGTGGTGAGCGCAAGAGACAGTCCTGGGATGCAGGAGGTGGCACAGGAACTGGGAACAGCCATGGTCCATGGAGGGCGGTGACACCGGGTGGCAACGAGGACACTCCTCAATGGAATACGTGGTGGGAAGCAGATCAACCGCCAGCGAGGACACCACAGGGCAAGACGGAGGCAGCTGGAGCTGGGGGGGGTGTGTGTGTTTTGAGCTGTGCTTTGCTCTCCCCTTGCAGCTGGGTGTGTTCAGGGTGAGGGGATGCTGCTCAGCTCCCCAGGGAGCCGCAGGGGGAATCACTATCCCTGGAAGTGTTCCCAAATAGATGAGGCCCTCAGTGCCATGGGTTAGTGGTGGCCTTGGCAGTGCTGGGGAACGGTTGGACTTGACCTTAAAGGTCTTTTCCAACACAATTGATTCTGTATTTCCCTTGTTCCCGCCCTGAGGCTCAGTGTCTGAAGGGAGAGGCTCAGGCCGGTCCAGCCATCCCTGCAAGAGCGGGTGTAATCCTGAGGGAGAGCAAAGCAAGCAAGGATGCAGGGGAGAGGGGCTGAGTCTAAACCTTCCCCTTCTGGAGGGGTCCAAACAGGAATGATGTCACTTGTCACATCCCTCTCACTTCTCCCATCCTCCACAATTAGTCTGGAGCATAATTGGAAAATGCTTCGCATGGCCCCGTGCTTAGCAGCAGCCTCATCTTTCAGCCTCTTCTCCCCACTGTGAACTCTGGTGCAATGAGATTATTACCCCTACAAAGCAGCTGCTGTTTCATGGTGAATCTTCCTGCCTGCAGCCACCAGGTCCCTGGCCAGAACTGCTTTGATTAGACCACACTGGGGCATCTCCTGCGTCTCCCCTCAATGCTGCAATGCTGCATCATCTCTCTGACGCCTCCTTTCAATGACTAAAGAAGAAATGGCACCACAACATTTATTGTACAGGCCTGAGCATTTGATATATGTTTATTGCTATTCAGGTTTAGCTGGGAATTTTGTGCAGATGGGGTTTAGGTGGTTATCCAGACTCCTTGCACAGTGCTGCAGAGTTCCAGAGCATCTCTTTTGCCCGTCCATGGGAAGCAGAAGGTGGCTGAGGTCGGTCGGTAGCGGCTGCAAAGAGCCAATGCACCCACTGAAGTTCAGTCCACACTGGGTGGGAGCAGGGGAGTTTGAGACCTGGTTGCTCAGTTGGTTTTTTAGACCATCTTATCTCATCAGCAGGATCTGAAGTGCAGGCTCTGACCCAGGGAGTTTTCATTGTGGTTATTTACAGACAAATCCAGCTTCCTCACTTGCCTCCTGCTACTTTGATATGAGACATTTACAGACAAACATCACCCTGACAGACAACAGCACGGGACAGTCAGAGGGAAAGATGTGCCACTAAACACACGTTCTTTTTACTTTCCATTAGCGCTAGTTTTTCAAGTGTCACAGCTACCTTAGTACCATTTGGAGTGAGTAAATAATATATTTGGATAGAATATACTCTGATATGCAAATGTACACGAGACCCCTGGAAAAGCTCACATCAAATACTGCATCATTAGAAATAATAATAATAATAAAAGCTATTTATGACACAGCCTTTATTCACAGACAGATTTGCCCCGGGGTTTTGTTTTTGCTGTTTGACTTGATGACAGATTCCACCCCCTTCCTCTGCCCTGTGTAGTCCACATCAGCCCAGACCTCACAGGGCATGGAAAGGGAGAATAAAACCCTGCTGGGGCAGAAGCTCCCCCAGCTCAGCCCCACGGGAGCCACCACCGTGATGCTGCAGGAGTGATACAGCACAGGGGAACGCTGGTGGAGTGTTGAGCACACCCGGGGCTGTGACAACCCCTCACTGCTCCATGGGATGGGCTGTTTCACCAGTCTGAGCTGTGCCAGCTCACCCAGCACAGGGGGAAATGGGCCTGCCAGCCCAACCTAAGGCACTGCAGTCACACACCCTCACCCCATGCTCCACACGCAGCCCTACAGGCTGCTGCACCCACCTTCAACGCATTAGCAGGACATCAGTGAGAGTTTGACAAAGCCCAGGACGTGGGACCAGTTCCCCTCCGCCTGGGTACCCTGGGGAGGATGGGGATTGCCCATGGGCATCAGAGCACAGGGGACACACTTTGCAACCAGCTGCTGCTTCCTCAGTCCTTTGGTATCTTGAGTTGGCCTGATAGTGGCCCAGGAGCATTTGCAGATCAGCAATGAAACGCTGAGCTGGGGGGACACAGGAGCAGCTGGGAATCCTGTCCCAGAGCATGTACATGTCAGTCCCAGAGCACACACGTGCACCACTCCGCCGGGACCAGATGGATGTGCAGTCTGGAGCCCTCTCCCCAGGTGGGTACAAGAGGGATGTACTGTCCTGCACTCCCTGGTACAAATGATTTGGCAAAGTCAGAGCCAGGACAACTTGTCTTGAAAGGCTGGAGGAGAAGGGTCAGGTAATTTTCTTTCTTCTTGGGCACTGATTGGTTCAAGTTTGTATCACAGTGAAGTCTCACAAGTGGGGAAGCAACCCAAACCACCTTCCCTGAAAGACGAAGCCTCATTTGCCCGCCTGGCTCAGGCTGGAGAGGACAGGCTCTCCCAGCCAGGCACATCGGATCCACTGCTGACCACGGGGCTTCCATCGCTCGGTAGCAGACTTTGGACCATCGCCCTCCAGCCAACAGTGATGCTGGAGGAAAGCAGGCAGCCAAACCAGCTCCGTCGTGGGCTCACCCTGGAGCCCTCCTCAAACACAAGTAAACATAAAGAGAAACTAAGAGGCACTAATTACGCAGATACAGGAGACTCAGGCTTGCGAGCATCAAACCTGGCTCTGGATGTCTTCCCCCAGCTGGAGAAAAGCCACGTCCCCGTTTCAGATCTCCTGCAGTGAGTAGCCAGGGTCGCTGCGTTCCCGTTTCACCAGTGGCTCCCCCATGCTCTGGGAGTCTGTGTCCACCTCGTTGCCCAGGTCACTAATGTCATCTGCAAAGGACAGGTCTCAGCATGAGAGTGGCAGTCAGAAGGGAAGAGGTTCTTTTTCCCAAGGGAGCAGGGTGGAAGAGCCAGCAAGAGCTTTCCCCTCCCAAAGCGATTCAACCCCAACCCAGCAGGACTTCCCCCGAGGGAGAGGAGGTACCTTTGTCCAGCAGCGTTGGGGACAGGGATGTGAGGTCACCAAACTGAAAGAAAAAGGAGTTACAAGGTAAGTGAGGCTTGTTGGAGACCCAAAGCACCAGACCTGCAAGTTGCCACCTATTTCCAAGCAATTCTAACAAGCAGCTTGAGCGCTCAGGAGAAGCCACAACCCATCAGCAATGGTAAAGAACAGAGAAATCAATTACATGTTTTGGGGAAAAGTCTGTAGCTGCCATTTAAACCTCTGGGCAAACACCCCCCACAACAATCCAGGGTAGGATTGAGCTCCGGAATGAAGGGACAAATTGTTCCATCTCCCAAGTCACATCCAAGTGCTGCCACAGGCCAAAGGATGGCGCCTTTTCTCCAGCCCTCCGCATCTGTTGGGCAACTGCTCACCCATGCCATGCCAGCTCGTCACCTCTCCTGGGGCTCTACCATCACTTCACCTTTGTACAACTCCCTGTGAAGCCTTTGCATTCATGTCAGGAGAGTGTTTTGGCTTGCAAGGCCACTGTGCCAAGTGTAACTAGGGAGCTGGGGATATGCTTGGTTCTGAAGATGTGTTGTCTCCCCCTGAAACACGA
Organism: Strigops habroptila; assembly: GCF_004027225.2. Taxonomy (NCBI): domain Eukaryota; kingdom Metazoa; phylum Chordata; class Aves; order Psittaciformes; family Psittacidae; genus Strigops; species Strigops habroptila. Next base: position 3,355,082 of record NC_044296.2, on the reverse strand, counting down.
AACTGCTATAACAATAATGCTGAAAAGTCCTGCAAAGTCGGGCAGCAGAAGGAACCGAGAAGCACAGGAGTTCTAAAGCGAGCAATGGAAATGGAAGGACATGAGATTCACCCTCTTTTGGTGGGAAGACTCAGCCCCCTCCTGGAGAACAGAAATAGTGCAAGAGTTTAATGAAGGAAAGGCAAAACGTGCAGGATGAAAGCTTCCCACAGCTAGCTTTTCCTAGAAGCCACTCTCTGCCTTTCAGGTTCCTTTTTAATATCAATAACGAGAGAGGTTTTGTTGGGAACAGTGGGAACTCGCAGCGCTGCTGACTTGGTGCAACAGCATGGCTCTAATAGGAGGGGAAGTGGAAGCAAAAGGCACAAAGCTGATCTTTGTGGCTCACATTAGCTCCATGAAAGGAAGAAACCAGCATGAGCTTCAAGGAGCAAATGAGATCAGTTTTAATCTAATGATAGTTTCTATATTGCTGTCACAGACTGATCAGAGGCTTTTACATCTGTGCATTTCCAGTATCTGAAGGGGGCTACAAGGATGCTGGAGAGGGACTCTTCATCAGGGACTGTAGCGACAGGACGAGGGGTAATGGGTTCAAACTGAAACAGGGGAAGTTCAGGTTAGATATAAGGAAGAAGTTGTTCCCTGTGAGGGTGCTGAGGCGCTGGCACAGACTTTTTCCAGAGAAGCTGTGGCTGCCCCATCCCTGGCAGTGTTCAAGGCCAGGTTGGACACCGGGGCTTGGAGCAACCTGCTCTAGTGGAAGGTGTCCCTGCCCGTGGCAGGGGTTGGAGCTGGATGAGCTTTAAGATCCTTTCCAACCCAAACCATTCTGTGATTCCATGATTCTATGATTTCGGAGTGAGAAATGGGCTATGGCTTCAGCTGGGCAGGACAGCAGTTACTGTCTGATTTGTTAAAGAAAATAAACCAACCCCCCCAAACAACACAAACAACCCATCATTGCTTTTTCAAGTCAAAAATGGAGTGAGTGGCACAAGGAACTCTGGAGCTTGCCGAGGCCTGAGGAAGTTCAGTGAAGGTACCACTGGAAGTTGCAGGGAAAGTAACTTTTGGACCTTTCTTTGCTTGGTTTAGTTTTTGTGTTTGCTCTGGCAGGAAGCCCAAAGTCAGGGTTAGTACCCACAGGCTATGGAGAGAAGTGGGGAGATTCTTTTCCTCCCGCCTCCAGGCCTCCAAAACTCAGCTGATGCTCAACTGCCCCAAACCCCGCCTCCAAGCTCAGGTATTAGCCAGCCAGGATGAAAGATGCTCAAGGAGCTGGAGCTTTGTGCCAGGCACTCAAAACAAGTCAGTAAATCATTCAGCAAAGCTGTTTATAAGAACATGTTGAGAGGACAGTGTGGTTTGTGAACCAACCGCATCTCTTTGAGCGCTGGTAAATTTGGGTCTGTTTCTAGGGAATAAACAATTCTCACCTCTCCCATGACGGCAATTGGCATCTCCCCTGTTGCCTGGGCAACACGATGCTCAACCAGATAAAACATGTATTCATCATAGAGCAGGCGAATGAGGTGGAAGGAGCCAAAGCTGGCAGCACTGCGCAGGGTGAGGTCACGGATCACCATGGAGCTGGAAAACAGCCAGGAAACAAAATATTTGGGTTGTGTTTTACACTTGCATCACAGCTGATGTGAGTTCTTGACCCTGACACAGTGCTCTGTTTCTATCTCTAGCCCAAGAATATCAAAGCACCTTATAAGAAATGAGTTGATGGAGCATCCTAGCCCCATCCTGAAAGGATACAGGAGACACAACTGTACCCTTCCGTACCAGGGCAGAGCAACAGTTAGCCAGAGTTGCATGGGAGTAAAGAACTTGCCCTTGGCTTTCCAACGAGTTATTGATATGCCCTAAGCCCCATGCAGAAATATCTCCGAAATGAGAAAGAAAATGTACCTATAGAAAGACCATTTCAACAGGAACTGCCTGGCTGCCTTGGGGAAGCTGGGACTGCCCTCATGGTGCTTCAGGACTTGAGTAACAACATTATCCAGCCAACTTGCCCACTGGTCCAGGGAACTCTGCTGCTGCAGAGTGAGCTTGAAATCCTGCTCCAGCTTCTGTACCATGCCTTCCTTGCACTGGCACACCCATGAGGCTTGCTCCTGCTCAGAAAGAAGAGTTGAGTTACTCATGCCAAGCCTGAATGGTTGTTGCATCCCATCTCAGGAATTCAACTTCATTTCTTAGTAGACAAGAACCATGCATGAGCTCTGAATCCTATCTCCTCCAATTCATCCAGACTACGGCACAATATTATTGTTAGAACTATATTATTGTTGGTACCACTACTTCTTACAGAAGTTCCTTAATGCCTGCTCCACTCTTCGCAGTGAGATGGCAAACTTACCTGGAAAAGTAACACTAAACCATGAAATTGTTCATTTAATTGCTTTTTAGTATTGGAAATAAGGTGCTGGCTACCAGCAGACAACCTCCTTAGGGAGCCCCAGTTGTAGACAATACAATGTAGGGAAAGGCACCACAAATTACCTGCACATTGGCGAAGTCAACCCGGTTGAGGTCACTGAGCATCTGGTTTATCTGGGAGGTGTTCTGCAGCACAGCCCGGGCAGCCTGGGCCAAGTGGTTCAGGGACGTGTATCTCCGCAGCGTCTGCGCAAAGGCACTGACCACCCCGACCTGCAACACAGCCACAGGGCTCTGTGAGGAGCAGCCCATGGAGCTGGGACACGTGTTTAGCTCAAGCACACAGCACACAGCAGCTGGGGTACCCTGCATAGCCCTACCCCTGCTCCTGTCCAAAGCACACATCAGCTCCTGCAGATCAGCTCTTTGGCAGCATCCTGCAAACCAGCCTCTGTGTTTCTTTTCTTTAAGCTAACAGGTTTTCACACTCTGCCTCCAGCAGAGACCAGCAAGGTGAGAACAGGCTGCAAGAATACATGGCTTTAGGAGAGGGGGAGTAGGAGCCTTGGGTTCAGTCTCTGCAATGCCATTCAGTCCATGAGGTGTCCTGTGGTTTTTAGCAGGACAAACCTCATTCCAGTGCAGAGATTTTCTTCCACAGAGCCTTTACCTGTGATCTTAGGATATAGGAATGGTTCAATGGACAGAGCATCATCACCTGCTGGTGCAAAGGAATTTCCCTACCGGTCATAGAATGGTTTGGGTTGGAAGGGACCTTAAAGCTCATCCAGTTCCAACCCCCTGCCATGGGCAGGGACACCTTCCACTAGACTAGGTTGCTCCAAGCCCCTGTGTCCAACCTGGCCTTGAACACTGCCAGGGATGGGGCATAATTCTTTTGGCTCATAATTATCCATTACACTGTGTTAGTCTGGAGTACACGTGGCCAAACCCAAGCATTGATTTCCATTCACTGGAAAACTGTGACACACAGATACTCAGCTCATATCTCTGACCTGTAACATGTTCCTTCTGCTTACCTTGGTCTGGACAATCTCGGGGGGAAATTCACTCATTGCATTCATCAGCCACCCTTCCAAACTCTTGGCAAAATTACGGATCGCCTGGGTGAGTGTGCCTGCAAAGAAGTCTGCACAGTTAGAAAGGATGCTCTGTACCATCTTTGGACACCACTTTCTAGCTTAGGACTGCTGTGGAAAGCACAGCCTCTAATCTGGTTAGCTGCGATCTCCATTAGCATCAAGGAAATCAGCTGAGTCCTGAGATACACCCAAAGTTTTCTTATTGTCTAATGTTGTTACTCAAACTTTACTTCTTATTCTTAGTCTTTTTCTTATTTTCTTATTCTTTCTTATTCTTTTCTCATTCACAGTCCTTCTGAGCATTCTGCAGATGTTAAAATCTGCTCTTTATAGACACCCATAGCCCCAGCACGTAGACTGGCAACAGCAGCTCAGAGGGATGTGGCTTTCCAATACTTCTCAGCCCATCACTGATCTCCCAAATGGAAGTTGACCCCAAATTCCCAAGAGGTGCAGCAGCTGACAGAATTGTCCTACCTAAATAAAGATACTATCTCAAAGGAAGCACTTCACAAGGATTAGCTCTTGTGCATTGAGGCTATGCTTTTACCTTGACTCCTAGCCAAACTCAGGAGATGGGATATGCCATAAACCAAGTTTTAAAAGGCATGGGAATTTCCAGGGGCCACAAAGTACCATCAACGCAGAGCAATGCTGCAGGAGGAATATTGCTTTGCCATAATATTTTAGCTTGTATTCAAAACAAAACCCTCTAAATCTGCTTTTATAATGGAAATCTTTGTGGCAAGTGGTAGCCAGCCTGAGAGAGTCAGGGATGGCCGTTTGTCAGACACAACATCCCATGACCACGCTGCAGGATACTCACTGGGCACTGGTCTGAGCACGTCTGGGATGAGAATCTCCACCAGGGCCTGGTACAAGATGTGATCACAGCTTCTCATCCACTTGAGGATGGGTTCGTATTTGCACAGGTTGATCAGCTTCTCTTTTGGGAGGGTTGCTTCATGTTCCTCGCTGCAAGAGGAGGAGGAGGGAGGCAGTGTTAGCAGCAGGTTGCATTCAGTGTGTTCACTCTTTCTCTTGATTTTTAACCCATTTTCAGCAGAAAAAAAGCAAAAGCCATTCATGTTTCGTTCAAAAGGAAATCTCTGATTGTTTGTACAAGTTGTCTGACTCTGCAAGCACCTCTCTGTCCATGGGCTCTGAGCACAGTTTTCCCACACCTCCTGGTGCTTGCCCTGCCTGCCTTCGCTTCTGTCTTTATCCTCCATTGCCTTTCACACACTCATATCTCTGTGTACATGGGAATTGTACCTCAGTACAGACATTTGAGCAAGCAAAGGCTTAGCTGGCTCCTCCCTACAGACGCAGCTATTTCAACCATAGAATCACAGAATCACAGAATGATTTGGGTTGGAAGGCACCTTAAAACTCATCCAGTTCCAACCCCCTGCCATCGGCAGGGACACCTTCCAGTAGAGGAGGTTGCTCCAAGTTTCATCCAGCCTGGCCTTGAACACTGCCAGGGATGGAGCATTCACAGCTTCCTTGGGTAGCCTCCAGTGCCTCACCACCCTCACAGGGAAGAACTTCTGCCTTAGATCTAACCTGAACTTCCCCTGTTCCAGTTTAAATCCATCACCCCTTGTCCTATCACTCCAGTCCCTGATGAAGGTCCCTCTCCAGCATCCTTGTAGCCCCCTTCAGACAGTGGAAGCTGCTCTGAGGTCTCCACGCAGCTTCTCTTCCCCATTTCTAAAACCTTGACACCTCTCTTCTCCCCTCTGCTCTAAACCTCCTCAGCTGTAGCAGTGGCAACAAAAAGCTTGCAGCAAATGTTGTTTGAGCAGCTCAGCCAGTACTGACAGGTACCACAAATGGTTTCACAGTGTTTAACACCTTCAAATGCTGAATGTTTTCAGAGGGAAAAAGATTTGGTGTTTGATGAGAACAGTGTGTATTGTCTCTAGCTGAATGAGGTCAGCCAAGGTTACATTATTTTCACTTTATAGACGTATGGAAACCTTTTCTGCATGGTTAATGCATAAGATACTTGGTTAAACAGCAAGCAGAGAAAACTGAAGCCTTAATGCACTGCCAGCACATCTAAGCAGAGCTGCTCAGATGCTATGTTGGGAATTGGGAATTTGGAAGGGACTTTCCCCATGTGTTACATTAAAAACATTAAAGCCAAGCCTTGGACATACTATAAAGGTTCTTGAAGCCTCCGCCTGAGCAGTTTTAAATGAACTCCACAAGCATACTGCTAGAACAGCCACATGGAGGAACTGGCCATCAAGTACCTGAACTTTCTGTTAAGTGAAGTGGAACCATAATCTTCGTTTTATTGTGCGTTCAGTTTGTATGTATATGAAGCAGGGGGAGGGAGTGATTTACCTATAACCGTGGTAAGGACAGGTACTAGAGCACATAGCCTTAGCAAGACAGGCTGGTTTAGACAGAACCCTGCAGAAATGCTGCCTCCAGCATCCAAGTGAGCCTATCTGTACCTAGTACAGCTCTCTGGGTGCTGCAGTGTGCCTTGGAGATACAGCCTGAAGTAAAAGAGATTTGGAAACAATCAAACACAGCTACAGTGATTCTTTGCAGGAATATATCCACTGGGTAACATCTACTGAGGATAATTCTACAGATTATTATGGGGTATTTGCTGATTATTCAAACTTTAAGGCACATCAAGATCTGGATACCCAGCCAACGAAGAGAGTCAGTCTCAATGTCACTAAAACCTCAGAGCCTGAAATGTCACTCCAGATGGATACCTAATGGCACAGAATCCTTACTGTCTGCTCTTATGACCATTTAGATTCTCATTCATCTCTGCATTTTGGATGAGCACTTATTACAGGAGGTTTAAGGCACAGAGATGTACATAATCAGAGCAGATGCTTCCTCAGAAGGTCTGAACTTTGTGTGGTTGTTATGCCAAGAAACACTCCTGACAACCTTTGTAATGATTCTGCTGGGAAGCAAATACTTTTGAGTCCTCCCAAGCACTCAAAATGCCTAATGAAGCTGAAAATACTCCAGGCACTTTTAAAAGGATAAATACCACCCCAAAAATGGAGCATTCTGAATGAATGGAAGCATGTACCTGGACGGCAGAGCAGTAGAGCCATCACTAGATGGTGTTTTAGGACTCCAGAAGGATTGCCACAGTTTCTCAATATAATGAAACTGAAGATTCATGACAACATCCAAAGTCACCTAACAACAACAAAGAACAGAAGTCATTAGCTGCTCTGCCAGCATCTTGTCACATGGTGTGAGCATAAATTTCATGTGCTGCCATTTAGATTAAATAATTTACAAGAAGAATAACAGGAAATGCATTGGTTCAGCAATCAACAGAGCATAAAACCTGTCACACAATGAAAAAATAACATAAAGCACAATATTTAAGTTGTATTACCTAGCAAATCAAGCATTCCCTATCATATTCTAGCTTTTCCTAAGAGCAGGATATGAGATGAGCACATGAATTATGTCCCACCTCGATTAATAAATCCATTTAAAACATTCCAAATAATCACCTCGCAGTGTCGCCTGTAGAGAAGCTGCAGAGTTTTCACATCATTCATGGTCACCCCTTCTTGTAAGAGGATGCTGCCTAGATCAGGGGCTGGGAACTCGGGAAAGACATGGGTTACATCTAGGGAAAAGATTGGGAAAGATGGTGAGAGTTAGGAGCACTCAGTTACATGGGACTACAGGTGAGCACAAGGTGCTGCTGTTGCAGGTGATGATCTTTCACGTTTCAGTTGGGATGAAACAGGAGAAATAAGACTGATAATCCAGTATTCTCCCTGATTCATGTTGGTATAGTGGGCAAAAAGAGAACAAGCACAGCCCATTTATTCAGTGTAGAAAGGGAAATGTTTTCTTTCTCTCCGTAATAAAAGAAAGAATACATTGTCTTCTCTACCACGCTTCCCATTAGATTTTCTCCCAAGCCTGAAAAACGCCTCTCTGATATTTTGAAAGTACAATGGAACACAGCAGATGGATCAGGAGAAATTGTATTTCACAGCTGGCTGGGATTTGCTGTCTCTGCTGGAGGTGATGGAGACACGTAGATACAGGACCAGCAAAGCCAGAGACTTTGTCTCACAAGAAGGTCCACATGGATCATCTGCCCTCAGATAGGTTATTGCAGCCTTTGCAATGAAGAGAGTCGCTCTTCTCCCTGCAGCTGCCTGTCTTAGCCAGGCTCTTCAGGACCTCCACTCCTTCCATCCAATTTGGATAAATCCAGACAGATTAAGAACATACTAAGAGGGAATCAACAGATCTGACAGCAGAAGGAAAAAGCTTTCCTGTGGGTATAGGAGTTAGCAAACAAATGTAGCAAGTGTGACATTAAAAGAGCTTATTAGGATATGTACTATGTATAAATACCTACCTATGTTACATATATCTATGATAAATAACACTGTAGATTTATTACAACATCAAACAAATGCAGAACAGCAAGGGCTTGCTGGACAAGACCTTCCTTCCTCTTAAAGCTATAAGCCCAGATGTCAGATATCTAACCCATTAAAGCAGTCTCCTCACCTATGAATTGCTGGTGATGTTGACTTTGAGCGGCAACCGACTGCTCTGGCGTAGTGTGTGAGTTACTGTTGGAGCCACTCTCTGACATTCCATCCATCTTCTGAGCTGGTCTATACCTAAACGTAGAGTGTGGCTTGGGATTTACACAGGCATGAGCAAACATACACATGTTATTTGCAACACAGGCATGAAGACTTCTGCCTTCATCGTATAATACATGAGGTTGCATTCAAGCAGAGGGGGGAAATGAGAACCTCCTTTTGAAAAGCACTCCCCAAGATGGAATTAAAGGGGCTAAGAAGTTTGCTCAAGGTGACACCAAAAGAAAAGGAGAAGCAGTCACAAAACTAACCACAGTACTATTTAACTTGCGCTTTTGCACCAAAGAACCCCACAACCAAACAAAACCCAAAATCCACCCAAACACAACAGAAGCCTCCAAGTCCCTTACACTGATTTGGGACAAATAACTCCAAAGTTGAGGTCCTAAAACAGTTTGGTCAGAGGCACACCATGAAAAGAGGCATATATGGTGGCATCCTCCGTAGCAGGGGGCTGAATCAAGCTGCTGGCAAACAGAATAGGCAGATAATAGAATCATGGAATGGTTTGGGTGGGAAGGGACCTTTAAAGGCCACCTAGCCCAGACCTCCTGCAATGGACAGGGACATCTTCCACTACATCACCTTTGCTCAGAGCCCCATCCAACCTGGCCTTGAATGTTTCCAGGGATGGAGCATCTCCCAGGATTGTTGTTGGACCCTTCCACTACCCAGTGCAGCCAGTGCCTTGCAGCCGCCTCTTCCACAGCTCAGCTCTGGCACTTCAGCAACACTTGGGTTTGAACTGTCCCAACATGCTCCCTCTGCTGCCAGGCAAAGCCAAACACCAAGATGTGGTCTGCTGTGTCCTTTGGGAAAGGACCCTTGCCCTTGGGAGCGTCAGGGGCACAGCTAGTGAGCTCCAAGCTGCTGGAGCACCTACCTTTGCTTCTGGTGGACGGGCTGCTGCCTCATTGCCATGTACTGTGTATCCTCCTGCAAACGATTCAGCGGAGACTCCGGCTTTAGGCGGATCCCATAATAATGATATTTGGAGTTTCCCCTGGAAGTGTTGAAATTGCTCAGTGTAAGCGAGTTAATGGAAGGGACATCACAGCGCTGCTATTTACTCTTAGGCTTGCTTTGACAATACACCCTGCTTCTTATAGCACACTTAGCATTGCTGCCAAGCACTATGAGAATTCCTGGACTGAGGAACTAATGAATGCCATCATCCCTTATAAAATCTAAAACCACGAGTCACAGAGTTCAGTGACATCCACACGTAAAACCCAGCAAGGTTTGTTGCAAGTAACCCATGGTAACTGGAGAAGAAGAGACAAGTGTTACAATACAAAGTGTTATTAAACAGAATGACAGGAAGACCTCAGGGGATGCTGCTATTTGATTAGGATTTAAGGATTTGTTTTTTTCCATAAAAGCAAACTTCCATCTTTATCAAGGCTTGGATAAAACAAGCCTCACTGAACAGCCAACTACGATAAGAAAAATGTCTCTCTGTTGCCAGCACTTTCACAGCAACAGCAAGAGGCTTCGATGTGGCTTTGTTCCTGGAGTTGCTCATTTTGGGAGGTTTTGTGAAAACTGAAAGCTTTTTGCAAGCAAAAGAGGCTGTAATTCTTTTCCCTTGGCTGGCCAGTGAAGCTGCTGCCGTGCATCTCGGGAGAACATCTTTCCATCACATCAGACAGATGTGTCAGCTAAAGTTTTTCCACTAAACTGGAATTTTTCAATCCCCAAGCATCTGCCTTTGGGAGGGAAAAGGACAATTATGCAGCCATGGATACATGACGACAGTGTGTCCAAGCTGGCTTTAGCCAATCTGTCCCTAACAACAGTTAAGCTGAGAAGGGGAGCAGAGGAAGGTCTCCAGAGCCCTATATTGGGGATGCTTCAAATTCATTTGCTGTGTCACCATGACAGGGTCTGGAGGCACCTTAAATCCACTGATGCTTCCCACTGGAAAATTAGATAGAGAAATCTAAGAGAGGAATATTTGTCAAAGAATTAACCCTTTCTTCCTTGTCGATTTGTTTGGTCTTTGGCACTGTACCAAAGGGGTTTGCACACACTGAGCGCTCAGGTATGAAGCACACTTTGGCCACATCTTAAGTGATTTTAAGTGCCTGCAAATTAAATAACTGCTGCATTTATAATTTCAATTAATGACTAAGCAAATAATGGTGGGCAGCTATTTCTATATTTACTGAGGTTTACTCTATCCTTCCCAGCCTGCACATTTCCAGCTTTAAGTGGGGTTTTGCCTGTTTTTTTCCTTTAATCCTTGATGAGATTAAAGATTTTCTCTCCCCCAAAGAAATTATTTCAGAGCTCTTGCACTTGAACCAATCTAAAGAAATCCAAACTCTTCCTATGACTGTTGCCTCCACATTCCAGCTGTGGAATGCCCTGGACACATCTGGTTTTGTTCTTCTTTAGAAGCCCAAATATCTAAGCTTGAATTTGGTTATAAAATCTTGCACAATCAGTGCAATCAGTATTTCTCTAGTGTATTAGCTACTTGTTTAAATTCAAAGCTGGGATAAATGCACACTCAGCTCTGCAAGCCATGCAGGTTCTTTGCATGCTCCCTTGTAGGACACATGTAATTCAGAGCAAGTATAGTTTCTTATATTATGCTTTTGTTGTAACATCCTATGGATTTTTGATGTTTTAAAAGAAAAAAATCCGCCACAAGTCCAGCTTTGGGTATTCAAGAAATAATGCATTTCCATCTGTACAGCTTGTCTGCATCCAGAGATGGACCCAAAGGGAGAAACCGTTGCACAGCACCAGAATTTGGGGCTCTGCAGCTGACTGTCATGGGTTAAACCCAGCCAGTAACTCAGCACCACGCAGCCCCTCACTCACCCTCCCCGTTCCCCTTCCCCAGGCAGGATGGGGAGGAGAATGGAAAGAATGTAAACCCCATGGGTTGAGATAAGAACAGTTTAATAACTAAAGCAAAATATACTATTACTACTACTACTAACAATGATAAGGGGAATAACAGGGGGACAGAATATAAAACAAAAAGGGGAAAGGAAAAACAAACAATAAACACAGGTGATGCCCAATACAGCTGCTCAGCACCCGCTGAGTGATACTCAGCCCAACCCCAGCAGCGATCTGGGCCTTCCTGGTGACTCCCCCCAGTTTGTATACTGGGCATGACGTGCTGTGGGATGGAATACCCTTTTGGCTAGTTCGGGTTCAGTGTACTGTCTCTGCTCCCTCCCGGCTTCCCGTGCCCCTTCTCACTGGCAGAGCATGAGACTGAAAAGTCCTTGATCAGGGTAAGTGCTACTGAGCCACAGCTAAACCATCGGTGTGTTACCAGCATTGTTCTGAGGCTAAAGTCAAATCACAGTACTGCACCAGCTACCAGGAAGAAAATTAACTCTATCCCAGCTGAGTTACTTCATCTTTTTGAGACAGTAATGGAATAAGAAGGCAGCTTAGGTTCAAATAAAATATTCTTTCAACTCCTTAGGATAGGGGCTTAGACCAAATTCCACTGTGTGGCTGGACAAGGCACTGTCACCAGAGACCTGGAGTGTGTCTGCAATTCGCTGTATTGTCAAGCCTCTCACACTGCTGATTCCTGGTGAGAAAGAAGCTTTGCCTCACAACACATGGAAATCGCCTCCACACCTCACAACAGCAACTTTTTTCCCTACAAGATCATGGTTGGTTGTTTCTGTAGATCTCAGAAGAAAGACCTGTGCCTGCTAAATGATGCTTGGTAGGTCCTCAATATGCATGACAGATGTTGTGGGAGGGTTGGGTTTTGTATTTAAATGTAGATTTGTACCTGGTTCCCAGGCGACGAGTCCTCAGCCCCATGAACACTGAGCGGATCAGCTTCCCGAAGGAAGCAGCATTCACTGGATCCAGCTTGTGCTCCTGGCAGTGCCGCAGGTAATGGTTGTAGAGGGAGCTCCTGGGAAGGCTGACGCCTTCCGCTGTCTCGTAGTTGTCCAACAACCACTGGAGCTTTATGTGTGGAAAACATAAAGAAAGAACACATGAAAGTCTAAAGAGAGCTGGAACGGGCCTCGTCAAACAGCGTCAATGCCTAAATGTCAGGACAGCCCATCTGCCCTTTCAAGAGAACTTCATGCTGGGTGGTTCATTTCTGTAAGTTCATTTGTATAACTTATGCCAGTTAAAAGGACCCCCAGCCCAAAGCTCATCACCCAAAGAAGCTTTGCAAGAGCATCACAACCCAGTCCACCTGCCAGCAAAGCGTCCACCTTGGCTTCAGATGAATTCCTGCAGAGCCAAAATCAAGCTGTAAAAACTCATGTTTTCCAGGAGTAAAGATGTTAAGATACTGCCTAAGAGGAATAAATTTTAGGAGAATCAAATATGCTGCAAAGTCTTCATTAATGTGAAGATTGGCATGTCTGCAAGTGTTCCCTTGCCAGTAACATTAACAGTTACCAAAGCAACCTTCAAAATCTGAGGGGGTCCATCTATTTTTCAGAATTTACTGTCTGAACTTCTCTTGACATTTCTGTTGATGGAAGTTTGCAATGAATCTGAATCCAGCCTTCCACCCCTGCCTGCACAGGAGGCGCAGCTCACCAGACACAGCTACATTCCCACGTCAGTGGCAAAACAGACTCGGGTTGTGGATGCCAAAATATCAGTCACATCATTTCCTCACAACAAACAGTTTAAGCACATGTTGTAATTGAGAACAAACTGAATCTAGAAATCAACAGGATTTAACCATGCACAGGGATGTACAAGTTGGCTTGTACTTAAGTCCTCTCCACTCCTACTCCAGTATCTGGCTCTTTTCTACCATTTTCTCTTGGTGAAACTCTGGGGTACCAATTCATAACTCGACTCGTGTTTTATATCCATAGCCCTGTGAAAATACCACCAGAAATGTGAGGCACACCTCTGACACCTCACTCCACTGAGTTATTTTCAATTTATGTATCTCATATCCAACATTGCTCTCACAAAAAGCCTTTTCAGCACTTACAAATGTATGTTCTGTGGTTATCATGCACGTACCCAAATCTAAACTTCTGCTACAGAAAATGAGCTGAATCCAAAACTGTACAGTTATAAAGATTTCATCCATTACTTGGGTTTGATCCAAAGCAACTACAAGTTCAAAAGACTGGCTCCATCAGTTTTGGTGGCCTATGGAGCGGACCAGGGGCCGCCACAGCTGTAAGAAGAAAAACCTCTTGGCCATTTCCTTTCTGTCCTTTCAGAGAGCTACTTGTCACCTTCCTACCTTCCTTCACTTACTCATCACCTAAGTCGCTCTTTGGTGTGTTATTCCACAGACAAAGATCTTTCTGACCTCCAAACCCTACAGTCCTAAGGGGTGGTGTTTGCTAATGACCTGTGTCCCAAGAGACATCACTGGGAGGCCCCCAAAAGCTGTTCTCTAGCCCTGAGCCTCCCCCATCCACTAAGCCAGCACTAACAAAAGTGGACTCGGGTGTTTGTGACATGAAAGTTCAGCAGGAGTTCAGTTTTAAGTGGTCCAAATCTGTGCCAACTTCAGCCCATTCCCTGTATTTAAAAGATTCATGATTAAGAAGGTTCTTTTCTCTTTTTTTTTAACCATTTATGGAGCTGTTGGAGCAAGTCCGGAGGAGGTCACCAGGATGGTCATGGGCTGGAGCACCTCCTCAGGGGCTGAGAACATTGGGGCTGTTCAGCCGGGAGAAGAGAAGCTGCGTGGAGACCTCAGAGCAGCTTCCAGTGTCTGAAGGGGGCTACAAGGATGCTGGAGAGGGACTCTTCATCAGAGACTGTAGCGATAGGACAAGGGGTGATGGGTTTAAACTGGAACAGGGGAAGTTCAGGTTAGATATAAGGCAGAAGTTCTTCCCTGTGAGGGTGGTGAGGCACTGAAGGATACCCAAGAAAGCTGTGAATGCTCCATCCCTGGCAGTGATCAAGGCCAGGCTGGACACAGGGGCTTGGAGCAACCTGGTCTAATGGAAGATGTCCCTGCCCGTGGCAGGGAGTTGGAACTGGATGATCGTAAGGTCCTTTCCAACTCAAACCATTCTGTGATTCCATGATTTATCCTATGGAACACACTGAATGTGGATCACATATCTATCTTCTAACCCTCTACTAATTCCAAGCCTTAAAAAAAGTCAGAAAAGTTGCATGTTACGATGGGAAATTCAGACACAGGTAAAACCCTCTCATTTAAATTTGATCCTGGACACTTTTAGTCTAATCCCAGATATTTCTAGATTATTCTCTTCATCTTGCAGCTTTCCTTTGCTGCAAGTGTCTCTTTATATTCCTTTAAACATTACAGTTTCACTATATGAACTCCCACTATTGAATTAGAAATCTCTTATGAAACGCACAGAAAAGCTTAAAAAAGAAATCTGTCAGAATATAAATAATTCACAAAAACATGATTTTTGCTCTTCCTGCATTAGCAATAACAGAGCAGGCACTTAAAATGAGAACATTAAAGATTCTTTTCCATTTGTATCCCTTCTTCTTGGATTCCGCTCAATTGTGACAATGACAAGATTTCTACACTTTCATTGCTGTGCATACTATGAGCAGGTTCCAATAAAATCACTATGCAGCCGTGTGCTGCTGTGTTTGTTCCAGGCACTACAGGGGAACATTTCCAGTTCATTTTTGCTCTAACTTTATTTCTATTGACTGTTTGGTTTGATTTAAAAACAAAATTAACCTCTTTTTAGCAAACAACTTGTCTTTCTTTGATTCAAGGATGGCTCCTAAGGATGGAAGAAGTGGTACATGGGGCTATCTGAGAAAACAAAACCCTTTTTTTTCCGAACGTCCAGGTTTGGACAGGTTTTCTTATGGGCATTTCTATGAAAAAGAAACCAATGAAGACACACATTTGTGGTTCATATTTAAGGTGTTTTTATCTGAGATTAAAAGGAGCAGGTTCTGAGGTCCTGGCTCAGTCCAGCTCCTTAGGAGGGAGCCTTGAAGTGTTTAAGGCTGGGTTAGATGGGGCTTGGAGCAACCTGCTCCAGTGGAAGGTGTCCCTGCCCGTGGCAGGGGTTGGAACTGGATGAGCTTTAAGGTCCCTTCAACCCAAACCAGTCTGGGATTTTATGCTTCTCTGACCCTGGGCCACCACGTGCTACAGAGCACCCTGAGCTTAGTGACGGGGAGAAGTGGTTTCCCACCAATCTTCTGCACTTAAGGTTCCATCAAACCCTATATATTTTCTTGAAAAGTCTCTTTCCTAGACCAGGTGCCTGTCAGCTCTGCTCCCTTCCATAGTTAAGCCCTGAGCCACCCATTTACATGAGCACAAGCTCCCAGCATCACCTGCCATTCTCCACGCAGGAGATTCGCCATTCATTAGGCCATTATATTCCTCCTCCAGCCAAGGGACAATTATTCCCTTTAACAGTTTTCTGAGTTGGAACTAGATGATCTTAAGGTCCTTTCCAACCCTAACTATTCTATGATTCTATGATTCTATGATTCTCCTTTTCCACTTAAACACCATTTGGGGGTAAGAAAGATCTTGTCCTCAGGCGAAAAACTCCATCAGCACTACTTAAGAGCCATTCGGAAGTCCAGTGGTTTGATGGGGGTTTATTTTGGTGTTTTGGGGTTTTTTCTTTTATAGGAAATGGTGAAAAAATACCTTTTCCCCCTCCTCCTATGAGTGCTATGGCTATGGAGGAGCTGCGGGGCCTCAGGCAGGTGATAGCATCCAACAGCTTCCTTCTGTGCTGAGCTTTAGGCACTTGAGTACAAGAATTACACTCATTTTTCTCACATTTCTTTGCATCATCTCCAAGTTCATAATTGGCAAAGAAATAATCCTCTGACCCAGCGACTCTGGAGCCCACTTGTGAGCAGAGCCCTTTCCGCAACACTAATAGATCGACATGATTTCATTAGAACCATCATGTGTCACTGGGGTATTAACATTAGCTTAGGCTTCCAAATTTGGTATTTCAAGTGCACTTAAATAACCTCTCCGAGAGTTTTTGAAGCTAAATTAAGCCATCAAATGTGGCTCTATTTCACAATCACTTTGGTTAAACAGCATTATGTAAAAAGAAAATTCCTCTTGACTGAGATACCTTTCGTTTTCCTTCTTGAGCTTGAAACAAAGATTCCTGGCACGAAACATCTGCTGACAGCAACAAAACAAACCAGGATCCTACCAATGTACACATTTGCAAACTGTGAAATTTAAAACGAGGGACAGAACACTACAAGGATGGGGCCTACAAGGATGCTGGGGAGGGACCCTTCATCAGAGACTGTAGCGATAGGACAAGGGGTGATGGGTTTAAACTTCAACAGGGGAAGTTCAGGTTAGATATAAGGCAGAAGTTCTTCCCTGTGAGGGTTGTGAGGCACTGGAGGCTACCCAAGGAAGTTGTGAATGTTCCATCCCTGGCAGTGTTCAAGGCCAGGTTGGACAGAGCCTCTGAGCAACCTGCTCTCGTGTGAGGCATCCCTGCCTACGGCAGAGGGTTGGAACTGGATGATCGTAAGGTCCTTTCCAACCCAAACCATTCTGTGATTCTAGGAACACTGAATGAAAAACTCTGCAATATTAAGACTAAGACCAATTCAGTCACAACTAACAATGCAGTTAGCATCATCTCACAACTTCCTCAGTTAGCAGCTTTTGTCAAGCTCGTATTTTGCTTTCAGCTTTGGCAAACCACTTTCTGGTTGTCATGTATGATCCTGACAATATCGTGTGTTGGCCACACAAGTGTTTGGGATAGGTAATGCCCTGCCTGGGTTTTGTCTTGGTTTTTTTTAGCATAAAGAGATGGAAATTGAACCACTCCAGAGAGCAGAAACCCCCGAGACACAGCACGTGCCAGGGAACACGTGCAAAGAGCTGCAGGCTCATCGGGCCACCCCATACACTGCAGTTGGGAGTTCGATGCCCCATCCCTGGCAGTGTTCAAGGCCAGGTTGGACACAGGGGCTTGGAGCAACCTGCTCTAGTGGAAGGTGTCCCTGCCCGCAGCAGGGGGGTTGATGGCCTTTAAAGGTCCCTTCCCACCCAAACCATTTGAGGATGACTCCATGATTCCAGTTCAGCCTCCAACTCAAAACAGGGCTCACTTCCAAGGGAGGTCACATCCCTCAGTCTAGTCAAATGGCTCATTCGGTCGAGTCCTGAGAACCTCCCCAGGCAGAGGCTGTGCAACCTCCCTGGACACCAGCACTGACCTTCCTCCAGCTCTGGAAAGAGATTGCCTGATCCAGTTCTACAATGTGCTGCATTTCCTACTGGCACCGCTCATACCATCACCTCTTTGTTATTCCCACATATCCTCAGACATCACTCCATGATCCAGGAAGGCAGAGCAAGACACTGGAGGTTCACAGGGCAGCAAGGGCCCCACAGGTTTCCTTGGCTCAGGCTCTGTGCCTTGGCAGAGGGAATTGCCTACCCCAGCCCTGGAGCTGCCCAGGTCAGTACGCTGCTTGTGCCTGGACCAACATCTTCAGCAGGGAGGAGCAGAGAGCTGGTGTGTACACACATGCTCAGGAAGCAGTTTATTTGCTTTGGAATTTGCAAAAGACCTTAAACCTTCTGCCAAACTATGAACCGTGACCTGAGAAGACACACATTAGGTTCTTTAATTCTACCCTGCAAGACAAGGGTGGGGAAGATCTGATCAGAGGCTGAATCAGGCCCCAACACCATCCTGTACAGCCAGTGGTCAGATGAAATCTCTTTTCTAGCTTCACTTTCTTTCCTCTGTCCTTTTCCTGCTCCTTTTCAAACCTCCTTCAATAGCACACCATGACCCACTGTGTCCTGCTCTGCACTGGGATGAACAAGAAAAACTCTGCAGAGCAGCATTATCCTTAGCCAAATCTGCTGAGAGGAGCCCTGGCTTTGTAGCTCAACATCAGCTTAAGAGAATCAGACCATTAAGTTTAATGTTCCTTCTATTTTCTCAGGGTGAAAAGGGCAAGGATTTTTTTATTTTGCAGGACCTAAGAATGACAACAGCTACAGCCCCAAATGCAAAGAAACAAGAAATCTGTTAGAATAAAGAAGTATCATCACTTTGTACACTCTGATTTCTCAGCGCAGAACATGCTTGAGCCTAATCCAAAACACAATGAAGTCAAGGCAAGCCCAATGACTTCAACAGGACTTGAATTAGACCCTTCAAATCTCACACAAGCATGTGCTCACTGTTAAGCATTACTGCATGGGAGCCATAAACCATGATGCAGAAGGGCCAGTAGAATAGTGGGAACTTCACACAAAGCAGGGAAATTGTTGGCATAGTGAGAAGAGAGAGGTCTAGCAAATGGATTTAGCATAGCATTGTAACAGTAATGGTCTTCCTGAGGCACAGAAAGAGGCAATAAAGGCATTCACAGGAGTAGGCTTTTGGTAGGAGCTATCTAAGGGATATCTGTCCTGATCCCCACTGAGTTATTGCTGTAGAATTACAAGTTATTTTTCCAGCCATCTTTCAATTCCAGTGAAAAAAAAAGAACTTCCTCAAATGTGTTTATTTAATTGCCAGCAATTTCCATTGCCAGGCAGATGAAATCAACAAACACAGGGTAGAGGCAGTTACCAGAATCCAGAGCATCTCACTAACAAACACGAACATCACAGCACTTTGGGCAGGTTCTTGGGAATGGGCTGCTTTGGGCAGCGCAGCTGAATCACAGGCTGCTTTGAGTGGCTCGTGCTGTTGAATATACCAAAGGGCTACAAATAATGCTCCTACCAAAGCAGGGAAAAGGTTGTAAATTCTGATTGTAACTTACATGGCTGTTGAGCAAACTGCTTTTGTGTGATGTAATCCCTTCATTTTTTTGTAGGTTTTCAATCGCCATTTCAAGCTAAAGAAAATGTGCACAGGGAAAAAAAAAACACAGGGAAAAAAAGAAAAAGAAAGGAAATCAAATAGTTAGCAACAGCCAGGATTATTATTTCTTTATTAATATTTGAATGATTAATGCTTTATATCAACAGGCTTGTGAAAAAGAGGCAAACAGATGAGGCACAGTCTTTATGGGATGAAGTTGCAGAGACATTCCTGTATGGCATGCAACCAGCAACACAGCAAGGACCCCTATGAGGGTGAAGGAGTAGACCAGAGGGGTCTGATCTTCCACTATTGCCCATTTATAAAAGAGCAGCAGTTTTCCTTCTCCTTTCCCCTTCGTGCCTATACCAAAACCTCACCAGACAGATAATGCTGCAGCAGGTCAAAGGGGATGTGCTATGGAGAAGGTGCATTTTACCCAGCCCTTCCAAGGCAAACTGGAAGCAATGACTTCAGTTATCATTACTTCTTAATATTCTGACAAAAAACTAATGGCAACTAATTAGGCCAGGGGCACAAGCTGTGTCAACACACAGAACGGGATGTATTAAAGCTCTTTGCTGCAGAAGAGAACTGCAATGGGACTCTGAAGGAAGAAGAAAGGTTTCAGTTAAGTGAGCTTCTTCCCATGAAGACTGCCTGGTGCATCCTGATGCTACCTGTGCTCATGTCCATTACCTCAGAGCTTCACCAAGCAGAGCCCTGGTGGGGCACTCTGGCCCCTGAAGAGTCCCTGAGTCTCCTTGTTCCCTTTGCCTGCCTTCTGTTCTACACTCAGCCCAGCCTTGGCTGCTGCCTTGGGACCAGCGCCTGTCCTGGACCCTTCTTGTCTTCTCCTTCCTGCTGGTGGGGCTCCTTTGGCAATCTCTGGCAATCTCTAGCCGATGGCTGCTGGTCCCAGAGCTCTAGTGCTGCTGAGCACAAGGTTTTTGCAGGTGAGGAAGGAAAGCAAAAACTCCAGACCAGTAATAAAACCCCCACAAGACGGGACTGTCTGCTCCTGCCAGTAAATGTTCTCAAACCCTTGTTGTCTGTGACCTGTTAGTGCAGGCAGGACAAGGCAACACATCAGCCAGTAAAGCTTGCAGTCAGCAGCTATCTCTAGCATCTGTCCTCTTTTAACATGCATTCTTCTGTAGGCACATGCACAAAGCATCTCCACAATGAGCTGTCAATGGCCTCCTTCACGTAGTAGCCAGGTCCTGCACTCCCTTTGCACTAACTAATAGCACAGTGAAGGTAAAGGTTGAGATAAACCCCACCATTTACAAACCCAAGCTCTGTCAGAAAGGTGGGAGAACAGAACAAACCACATCTAACTTCTGAAGAACAACCAAACATTCAAACAAAACCCCATTCAACAACCAAAGACATAGTCTGTGCCATAACCATCTCTGAACATGATGCTCTGTCCAAGCACCTCCAGCACAGGTTCTTTGGTTTCCATCCAAAAGAGCCACCATTGTAGCAGTTCTCAAGTAGTTCTCACTGAATTTAAACACAAGTCAGCCTAAGACTATGTGTAAGTTGGTTTTTGAGAAAGCTGTCCATCACACCACGGTGTACCATGAGGAACCAGGGACTGATTGCTGATGCAGCCTTCAGGAAATGAGTCAGTGTTAGAGGGAAACACCATTTCCTTCCTCTGTTCACAGTGTGGTGCCAGTTGAGCAACACCTCTTACGCAAGCACAGCAATGCTGCCTGTCCTTTTGGCATTTCAGTAAGTGTCCCATACAAATGGACACCTTGCATCTGCAAGAAGCAATATCACAGGGGAAAGACTAAAAGCTCTTAAACAGCCCTGCACGAAGGTGAGGAGCTTCGAGGACCCACTTATGGGAGGTCTGAAGGATGGTAAAGCCTAATTTAAATGAAGATTAATAGTGCTCTGTTGGCAAGGCCTGAATGGGACTGCTTCATGTGCTGTTTCAGCCCACTGGATGGAGCAGGGCATCATTACTCCAGCAGATATGGAAGCCCTCTCGCTTCCCCATTCCTTGCAGCTGCCTCTCACACAGCAGCCCTCACATTGCTGCCCTCTTTGACATCCATCCCCTTTGCACTACACCCCACAGGCCACTGCAAACACTACAGCTTCCTTGGCTACAGCTGCAGGAGCCAAGTACATTTGCTTTCTCTCCACAAAGCTCTTAATCCTGCCCAAAGTACGTGTTTCCAGGACTGCAGCCTCTCCATCCTCTTTAACACCAGCCTTTCCTATCCTCTGTTTAAGCAAGACATGTTCCTGCCCATTGATTTGATGTAATCATTGCTCTCCTTAAGCCTTCCACTATCTCTTCCCCCATTAGGATGTGAAATTCAAATCAGTGATCATGGCTCTGCTCTATTCCCCTCCGACTCAGGTCTGTGCTGAAAGAACTGAAAGCCTCACACAGACACATCCCCATATTGGCTTCCATGCGCTATTTTACCCTCTTGAGCCCCTTCACAAGACCCAAAGCCATTCTGTGTTACAATTCCTTCAGAAGTCCATTCTCGCCTGCAGCAGAGTGGATTTATTTCAGATGCATTTTCATAAAGGTCACTTCCTGAATGCTTGTTTTTTTGCTGAACAGCTTTATCTGGTGTGAGAGCTCCAAACTACATCTATTCATGGGACATTTCTACTGATTCATTCTACTTGGGCTTTTTACATTGCGCCCATCACCATGGAAATGAAAAATGAATAAAAAAGACAAAACCCCAAACCCAAAAACCCCCAAACCCACAAGTGGTGGTGTGCAGCTCTGCAAGATGCAGCCCCACGCGGCTGACAAGATCAGCAGCTACTTCCTTTCAACTCACTTGAGCAGTAAATCCAGTGCTAGTTTTCAACTCTGACCAGTTAAAATACACACAGACACAATTCCCACACAAGAAATGATGCCCAGCTAATCCAGAGCTGTCATTTTCTCTTCCACCCAAAGCAAAGGACTTTACCCCTACTTCTCCCTAAGGCAGAGCACACACACTCCAGGATCAAAGACAACCTTTCAAGGCACAAAGATTCAAACCCCATGAAGTGTATATTCTTAAACTCAGTGGGAGGAGGAAGCACAACCACATTTTCAGGAGTGCTCAGTAGCAAACAGCTCCTGCTTTTCTCCCTGGGTGGTGCTGTTCACATGTTCAAACCTGGCCACACACACGGAATTACACCTCCATTTGTGATTCTGTTTGCATACACGTGTAGAAACACACAGAACTCGGGAAGGGAACGTGAGCAGTGGCCCAGGAATTAGCTCCGGCCCTTCGTGGCAGATGCCCAGATAAAAGCCCTGGTAGGTTCTAGCTGCAGAAAGGCTGGTTTGGGTTACTAGTTGCATCCCCCTGAGTCCCACACAGCTGTACAGCTGTGCTTCCAGCATCCTGGCACCTCGACTGACATGATTAAAGCAAATGAGAGCTTTAAGACATTTCTGTTTGATCAGGATTATCTCTAAAATACATTTTCTTCAACATGGCATGGACAGAATACACAATGGTGTAGGAGATACATATAAAGACTTTTTGATCACTGTGCATTTGGCATGATCAGCTTGACATCCCTTTCATGCTAGTTATCCACTGTGTTAATAATGGATTTTTCAGGTCTCTTCATAATTAAAAACATCTATTTCTTTATTTTGGGTAAGCCAAGCCCCACGTTTGGATGTTATCAGAAAATGTTAATATAGACAATTCTTGTGAATTGGAAAGCCAAAACATTTTGCTTGGAGGGGGAGAGGGAGGAAACACAGAACCCCCAAGAATTTATTCTTACCTCCATGCTGCATCATTTCAGTGATGCACTGAAAGTTTGCCAAGCCTCTGCCCACCACCAAGAGAGACATTGCAAACTCTCCTTGAAAAAGATCTGTAGTACACCAGTGTCTATTCTCCCCCTTGCATTTGCATGGCATGTTATACAGGCATATACACAGTGCTAACTAACAAGTGGAAGTTTTATTTTCTGAAGGCTTTTCACTTCCCTTGGAATAAATCCTGGCCCCTGAGCTGCAATATCTGCAGGGCTACATACCGTTGCTGGAGAGGAGCGTGAAGTATGTGACAGAGAATGTCTAGTGTTTTCCATCCCCCCATGAATGAGATAGGCTCCCGAGCCGGAGAGGATCTGACTTCCCCCAATGTCCATGGTGATGCCCACCATGTTGTGAGAGGGAATGGCTGTAGGAGAGGAGGATGCCGCTGTAGTCACCTGAGCTCCACCTCCCTGCGGTTCGAAGTAGGATGCTGCGCTGCTGGGGGCGTAAATCTGAGCTTCCGTGTTGTAGGAGTAGGCAGCTCGTCTGTCAAAGGAACAATAGGGTCAGGAGGTGGAGAGGAGCTCCAAGATCTAGTCTCATGGACAACAGTTTCTGAAATCAGGAACACCTTTGGAAAAAGGTTGGATTTGTTCCATTGAATTTGAAACCTGTGCTGTAGGCATCAGTCCTGACAATGGTGATCAGTCCTCTGACTGCCCTGGAGCAAAGGCCCATGGCCACAGTGAGAGCAGAGCCCAGGAGCAGCTCTGCAGCCACTTGAGGTAATTTCAGTGAGGAAGGCTGAGAGCATCCCTGAGGGCAGCAGGAGGAAGAGGGAACCTTACAACCCCCTCTTCTTTCCCTAGCAGTTCTGCTCTGGTTCCTAAAGCCGCTCCATATCACCACACAATGGGCTGGGCAGAGGAGAATACCTGACACTTTAAGGTGGTATGATTCCCTGGAGAATAGTCCCTCCATGAGAACTTCTCTTCCAAGGCTGGAGTCTGGCTGAAACTACCCCTGTAACATGGCATGAGAAACAACTGTTCCTCCTCTTCGTCCTTTTAAAGTGCCAGCAGTGCCAGGGTGGAAAGAGCCTGGGAGGACTAAAGGGCTCAACCCAGCTGTGAGGGGAACAGGGCTCTGCTACTGCTAACAAGGGACTCTTACATGGTTCCATTGGTATAAACAACTTCTCCTCCTTCCACATACTGGACCTGGGATGGATATACGTGCTGCACGGCTTGCACCTGAAACAAGCATCAGAAACTTGAGTTAGGGATTGCTTGGGAACAGCGGGAGAAATTGCATATTACAGCCTTAAACAACTTTCAACCTTGAAATTTGTCAACCTTATGTTGACATTTAGGTTTTCTTTTTAAAAGAGAAGGAAAACCAAACCAAACCACCACTCCCCCCCCACCTCCTGCTTAGGAATCCCAAAGGACATATTTATTTTTAAAGGTCAAATTAAAATGAATAAATAAGTCCTTGCTCCATGAGCAGTGGAAACAATGGAGCTGGGTTTCCTCTGCACACATGTCTCAGGGCTGGTTCTCCGCTGACTAATAAGGGTGAGATCATGCTGCAGCCTTTCCTTCAGAGAGGAGGGTGCAGTGTCCATCTGCGAGGGACACAGTTGTCCTCAGTCAAGTTGGGGGTTTTCTTTGCTGAAACTGAGCAACCAAAGAAAGACTTGCTAGAGGGAAAAGCCAAGAGAGTCAGGCTTACTGTCCACATGAAGCAGCACCACATGTGCCTGGTTTCTTAGGAAACAAGGACTGCAAAAGGCAAAGTTCAAATAAATAAGAACACTTGCATGGCTCTCTGTCACCTCACCTTTCTATGAAGCCACACGCAGTCAGTACATTTATTTGTGGCATTAAAAAAGAATTCCAAACACTCTGCCTCTAAAAAAGTCTTTACAGAGGAGGACTGCTTTTAAATGGCAATGAAAAGCATCCATCAAATCTTCAGATATATGAAAGACAACTGGGACACTGAAGGTTCTTTCTAAACTTTAAATATCTTGAGAGGTTCTTTTGCCCTCAGTCTAAGAAAGGAAGAGAGATGGTGAAAGCTGTTCTCACAGTGATCTCCAGGGCTCTCTAATCAAAAGCATGGATTTTCCTAAGCAGCTATCTGGCACTGTTTCAGATATCGTGTGGGATGTGGGGTCCTGGGAACACAGGGGGCCCTGCGTGGTGTCTTGCCCCAGAGGTATTACCTGTTGTGCAGCCTGCTGAACTCTGGGAACAGAGATTTGCTGCATCTGCGCTCCTTTGGGAGCAGAGCCTGTGGCTTGGACCAAAACCCTCTGAAAGAAGAAGATACAGTAACAGACACTTACTCTCAGTGCGTAACACAGGTGAGTTAGGTATTCTCTTTCAAACTCTCATGGAAAGCTTGCCTCTTACTCCAGTAGCACTAGTACCCCTTACTTAGCATCCCTGCAGTTCCCATCCTTCCAATGCAATCTGCACCAGACACCCACCTTAACCCAGTACCCCAAACTTGGGAAAAGATGGATCAACATTTTCTGACATGGATCATCTTGAAGTCTTCACACAAGGAAATAACAACTAACAGCTCAACATGAGGTTCAGTCGCAGCTAAACGAGAACCACTCCTCACACATTTGCATTTTCCTCCTGTGGCTGCAAAGTTTCTTCTCTTAGGGCTGCTATTCCAAACCACCCTCTGCCTCCTGCAACAAGAAATCCCACTCTCCAAGTGCCACAGCCCTTACAGTTTCTACCAGCACCAAAGCTACCATGAAGCATCTCCCTTCAGTGCCACCAAGGGCACAAAACTGAGTTGCCTCCCCTTGTGGTGGTCACTGTCTTCTACCTTTTCACTGTCATTTCCATCGTCCCCCTGCTCTTTGTGCTGGCATTCAGTTTGAGGTTGGACACACACCTCGTAGAGTGCTCAGCACCTTGCAGATCCAACAAAACAAGCATGGGGATGTGGTGGATGGAAAGAAACGATTCAGTGAGGCCCAAAGCCAAGTATCAGTATGGTCTTTTAAACCAATGAGGACCTTCTCCAAGGAGATAGTCATCCTCTGTGGGTTGAGGCTTTAAAAATACCCAACAGATTGGGCCAACAGAACAAAAAGCTGCCAAAGAATCCCACATGAATCCTAGAAGAGACCTTGACAATTACTGGCTACCTTATACACATAAGCTTCTGATTTTTAGCCCTCTGGCTGGAATTATTCATCCCCAACCTGTAAGATGAGGCCGTCCTGTTCGTACAGCCTTTGCTCACACTGAAAGGTAGACCAGTGATCAACATCACCAAAGGCTTCAGCATCACACCAGTCATGCTGCCAGCAGTTCATCCCTAGGGTTTTCTTTGTCCTGCTGGTGAGAAGGGAAGGCTCTGGATGCTTCTCCTCTTCAGTAATTTTCCGTGATCCTCTGGGTCTTCCTTAATCCATGGAGTTCCACTCCATACTCCGTGTCATGATGACAGCACCGGCACAGGCTGGATGGCTAATTTCATAATCCAAAGCCAATGGGGTTTCTAAACTTCTTTAACATGTTGCCACAGTCAAATTCGCACAAATGACTGACGATCCCTAAAATACTTGACACTATTGCTCAGTGGTATCCACATCATTCCAACACGAACAAGAAACGTTGCCCAGAGAAATCCAAGATGGGAAGTTTGAGAGCTGACAGCGAGCTGGGCAGCGACGTGAATGTCCACGTCTGCTGGGGAGATGCTCCTACCAATTCACAACTTCTAATTGTTCCTTTTCATCAGCATCCAATGGCAGCTACTTCTGTTCACTTGGGAGTTGGAAAGGGTGTAGCTAAGTTACACCCACCCATCCTCTTATCCTTCCAGCTTCCTGCGACAAAAACTTCTTTTGATAGTTCCCCAGAAGGCACAAAAAGGAACCAGTTTTACTTAACCCTTCCCATTTTCAACTAGGCAGTTTCATTCATCAGTGGAAGCTATCATTTCTCTCCCATCAAGAGACCTCCCAAGTGCATCACACTCATGTATCAGTCATGAACATCCCCCCCCCACAACTGAAAATGTCAGGATCCACCTACCAAAGGAAGAGACCAGCATGTGGCTTCTCCACCCTCTCCCTGCCTTAGCACTTCCCTCACCTCTTCTCTGTTGAGTGTAGTACCTCATTTGCAGAGATGCCTTTAAGGACTGTTTCGTTTTCTCCTGCTTTTATTGACACATCAAATAATGACCACAGGATCTTACACTGAAGCAAACACCAGACTGCATGAAGTAGCTTCCTCAGGTAGTCAAGTTAAGATCTAAATCCCATGTTTTATAGCTTGCCCATTTGTAGGGCTAACACAGGAAATATCTGTGGCCTTTATCACAGTCCAGCAATAGGTTCTCCCCACTACCTCAAGGAGCTGAGTAACAATCCTAAAATCCCAGGTTTGGGATTTTGGTTTGGGTTGGAAGGGACCTTAAAGCTCGTCCAGTTCCAACGCCCTGCCACATAAGGGAAACCTTCCACTAGACCAGGTTGCTCCAAGCCCTGTCCAACCTGGCCTCTCCCCTATATAAATCCCCTGGATTAAAATACATCTGCCAGTAAAACCAGTCTCTTCTGCATGGAAACCCCATTCCCAGCTGTGCAAACGTTACCTGCTGAGATGATGGCACCAGCTGCACCACCGGAGCTTGGGCTGATGCTGAGGTGTGAAGTGCCACAGAAGCTGCTGAGTCTGATCCACCCTCTGAACTCTGCATGCTCACTGCTGGGGAGAGAGGAGGGGAGGTCAGGCAGGGAAAGCAGAGCTACACCCCAGGAACCCGCGGCCGAACAGCACAAAGTCCCACTGGAAGATCCAAGGGAAGTGCTAGGAAGGAAGGTAGCTACCTTCCTACACAGAGGACTCTTTTTAGTCTTGGAGCTAATTTTAATAGAGGATTATATTAAGAAAAAAGAAAGTTGCACAATTGTTCCACAGAAAGGAGAGGGAAGGAACAGAAAATGCATTTCTAAATATAACCAAAAAGTAGCGCTGGAAAATTAGTGTGTCACAGTGAGGACAGCTCCAGATCTGGAAGATTAAAAGCATACTTCTAAAATAATTTTTTCTCCTTATCATCTTTAACTACTGCAAAAACAAAAGTGAACAAATATATGCCTGGAGCTTAGCTAATGCTGTCAGGAAAGTGGGGTGGTCAGTATGCATTTATAGCCACAACCAATAATCAAACATGAAGAGCAGAAGAACAGTGATTCACCATCTTTTTAACACCCCCAAATCACCCCCACAAAGAAACACCTCCCCACTCCCACCCATGTCCTTGCCCCAGAACCCCACCAGCCTCACCCAGATCCCCAAACACTGACACACCATCATCCTCCAGTCCTGCTCCTACGCTGCAACCCTACAGAGGTGATGCCCTCAGCATCTTCATGCTACCCGGGTCCCCCCATCCCGGCCAGCACTGCTCAGGCACCTTTGGAAGCATCCCAAGGGCAACATGGGAACATCCTGGGGATAGAGAGATGGCACGAGGGCAGGGTTCTTTACCCCTTGGGACTCCTCGCTCCCACATGGCACTGCCCCGGCTCCCTGTGTCCATCGCCACCCGAGGGACACCAAGCTTGCTGCAATGGTGCTTCCCAAGAGCAGACAGTGTCATTTGGGGGGTTTTGATGTAATATGAAGGGGGGGGACCTTTTATTTCTCAATTTCTTGTGAAAGTTCCTGTTAAAAAAACTATTTTAGGAGCTTTTCTGCCACCACTTCAAAACCAAACGCTTCAGAAACATCCCGATTTGGAGCAGTGTCATCTCTCCTCTCCCAGCCTCGCTGCTGAGCGTAACACAGCCTCCAAATAACAGCAGGAAATCTTTTCCATTTTGTTTCCTTTCTATATCCAATATTTAAACTTCTTCCTCAACTTTGTGCATGTTAAGAGGCAAAAGGGAAAATGAGAAACAGAGGGACACTGGCCTATCATCTGATAGCTCCTTGTGGTAAAAAGCAATGCAACGGGGAGGTGAAGGGCTCTGGTTCACAGCTTTCGAGGGTTTTGCAAGTGGCAGCATCTAGCATGGAGAGGTTATAGAAGAAAGCTGGGTAAGTTGCCCAATATATTTTAATGGTCTGTTTGAGAATGGTTCTGGTGGGGTCAGATCTTGGCATTTCAAGTCTACAGAAAGATCTCCTTTCAAGTGTAGTTCTAATCAGAAAAGGACACTCAGAAGAGATGCTATCTCCAAATTACCACCTATTCATCCCTGCTGGTGAATTTCATCTTCTGGTTTCCCTCAGTGACCCAAAGAGTGGAAGCTGAACTGTCGGCTGCCAAAATAAATCATCAATGTGTTTCTCAGTTTTGTTACAAAACACAGGCTCTGCTACTGATGACAACCAAGCCAGACACAGAGACTGATGAAATCTGGTTCTTCCAGACAAGGTAGACAGACACAGAAGTACTGGAGCCACCAAGGCACATGTACAAGACTTCTTATGATTTTGTTTATCAGTGCAACATCCTGGAGAAAGAATAATTCATTTCCATTAAAGCCATCCTGTGCTTCCTGAGGACTGGAGAGACACACACGTGTGTGCCATCTGCTAATGTTAATTTGCAGTGATGAAAAGCTGACAACGTAAACAGAACTCCTATGCTCTGAGAAACCATCGCAAGGTGCTCCAGAGCTTTGCTGATGTCCTGGGAGCACAGCTACAGAGTGAGCAGGCTCCAGAGGATGGGTAAGCATCATCTTTCCAGAAGAGGAAATGCGGCATCCAAAGTCTTGCTCTTCCCTCTTCTTGGGAAGTGTGTGTGTGGAGCAAGGAACATCCTTGTAGCTCCTTTATGGACATCAGCTGCTGGAGCTCGGCTGTCTGCTTGTGCAGCTCTTTGGCAGTTCTGCCACATCCCTAAAGCAAATGCCCATGAAAGGCCTCGCTTCTCTGCTTCCATCTCATTTATCACCTCCCACAGGGGAGGAAGTTTTACAGTGTTTCTGATCATCCTCTCCTAACAGAGACGCAGATGAATCATAGAAGATGCTGCGAGGGCTGGAGCAGCTCTGCTCTGGAGCCAGGCTGAGAGAGCTGGGCTGGTTCAGCCTGGAGAAGAGAAGGCTCCTTAAGGAGAGACCTTAGAGCAGCTCCAGTGCCTAAAGGGGCTACAAGAAAGCTAGAGAGGGGCTTTGGACAAGGGCCTACAGGGACAGGCCAAGGGGAATGGCTTTAACCTGCCAGAGGGGAGATTGAGATGAGCTCTGAGGCAGAAGCTCTTCCCTGTGAGGGTGCTGAGGCGCTGGCACAGGGTGCCCAGAGAAGCTGTGGCTGCCCCATCCCTGGCAGTGTTCAAGGCCAGGTTGGACACAGGGGCTTGGAGCAACCTGCTCTAGTGGAAGGTGTCCCTGCCCGTGGCAGGGGGTTGGAGCTGGATGAGCTTTAAGGTCTCTTCAACCCAAACCATTCTATGATTCCATGACTTGGCTCAAAAGCAAGCCCTCCTGTTTCCCAAAGATTGAAGATTTGCTGCCTTGCTCTTAGATGTGGTCTAAGAAAGAGAGGTTCATCCCAGCCACGCTTGCTTCCACTCCTGGCTGGGGAAGGACGCTGTAGCTCTCTCACAGCAGGAGTGACCAACAGAAGCTATTAGAAGGTGTCTCGTGGCGTTTGGCAGCGGGTCAAAGCCTGGCAGCTTGGCAGCCCTCGGCACTGGGGAGCTGGCACAAACTGAGAAGCTTATTAGTAGTCAGCAGTGCTGCTGGTGGGTCACAGAGAGGATCAGCATCCCCATCCAGGGCTCCTTGCTGGGTTAAGAAGAGCAATAAGACAAGTCAGTTGTTATGCCAGGGAAAAGAGCAGATGGGACCTGACCATGCATCAGGAATGAAATTGCTGTGAAAAGTGCCTTGCTGAAGACATCAGCGATTCAGGTAGAGACAAGTTTAAAACTCTGGTTGCTCAATGGGGCTGGTGATGCCAGGGGCAGCACCAATACTGTGGAAGGCATTGCAGAAATCTGGATTCCAGGTTGCATCATCCCTGAATGAATCAGGCAGATAACAAAGCTGCTGTTTACACACGGCTATTTGGGTATGCAAGCAAACAGGAAAGAAAATACAGAAAACAACTAAGAATTTCTGGGTGCTATTTCTGGTTCTGCCACCAACTTGCTCCATGACCTTGAACGGATGCTTCCCCTTCCCTGGGCTTCAAGTTTCCCACTCCTAAAAAAGCCACGATACTCCCCCAGGTAAGGGATTTGTTGAGCACTGGCCTCAAAGTCTGAATGTATTTGAGAAAGACAAGTAGTACTATCACTAGCCTTGAGGGTTGATAAAAACTCCAGTTCTCACCGTTTCATTCATAAGCCGCGTTGCCTTCGTGTAGATGGCCTTGCCTTTGTTAATCTCTCCTGCCTAAACCAGCTGCCAAATGCTGGGGAAACAGAGATAAGAGAGGCGAAATATTTCCATGTTCAAATTTGCAGCCGGAGTGGGAAGAAAAGGAGCGGACAGCAGGAGAACATCCCACAGCTCCCGAGCGCCGAGAAGGGAAAGCAGCAGCATCCTCTGCACCGGTTCCCAAGGTCCCCAAAAGAGCTCAGGAAAGGAAGGAGCTGGAAGGGTGCTGGGGCTGTGCTGCCAGCCAGGAGATGAGGAGGAACTGCAAATGTTTTTCCACAGAATGGTTTCATATAAACTATCAGCTCGTGAGCACTCAAACAAAACCATTTCAGAGCTAAATGCCAACACCCCAAACGTCCAGTACCTGCTGCTGAGCAGAGCCAGAGCACGAGCCTGCCCCAGGGAGGTATTTGGTTTATTTTCCTTTGGTGCTCCGGTCCTTGCTCCGTGGGACATGTAAGGACCAGCAGCATCCCAGGCGGCCCTGAGTCTTCAAATAAAAGAGGATTTAAGTCCTTGACTTCCTCAGGCCCAGGGTTGCTTCTGTTGGAACTGCAGCCCAACTCCTCGGTGTTTTTATACTCGAAGATGTCACCATTTGAAGTGAATATAATCCTCCCCTGCCTCATTTTTATATTTGAAGAGCAGCCTTACAGAAAGCAGGGGTGGGACTGGCACAGTCTTGGCTCTCGTGGGGTATTTAGGTCTTGTATTTATATATCTTTCTTTTTCGAAGGCAAAAGTGTAAAACATGAGCTACCTTACACCAGCAACCAGTGTTTGCTTCATCCAGAATGATCATACAATCATCCTAGTGCTGCTTTCAAACCACTAACACTGTTTCAGTGAATCACTTGCTTAGTTGAAGACAAAATGTATCATGAAGTATTGTATTTAATTTGCTTTTCAAAGCTTACTTGGTCATCCTTTGGTCTTATTTCAACTCTTAAAATTCCTTTATTATAACCTTTTTCTCCTGGCAGAACTGTTAAAATCATAGAATCACAGAATGCTTTGGGTTGAAAAAAAGCCAGTGCCTCACCACCCTCACAGGGAAGAACTTCTTCCTCATATCTAACCTGAACTTCCCCTGTTTCAGTTTAAACCCATCACCCCTTGTCCTATCACTACAGTCCCTGATGAAGAGTCCCTCTCCATCACCCTTGTAGCCCCCTTCAAGGGGCTGCTATGTAATACTGGGACATAAATGAGGGAAAGGAAAATATCTTTGATGAGTTTCTTTTTCTTTTTAAGAACTATCAATTATTCTACGTCTGGGACAAAGTTTCTCTTCTATTTAAGCTTCTCAGTAAACTGGGTGGGTGTTATCACCTTTCCCGGGAATGGAACTCCACTGCCCCTCCATTTGCTGTTTGTAAATGGGCTCAACAACTTTTCCTCAATGGGAATTTAAGTGTGGGGCATCAAAATCTGCCAGGAAAATGCCTGCCTTGAAGTACAGGACTTGATGGGAAATCAGATTTGAAGGATGTACATCATGGTTTTCATCTCAAATTAAGCTATAAAAAGGTGGAAAAAGTGTCTTTTTCCAGGTGAACTTGCTCTAATTACACTTGCTTTTTATTTCTGAGGGTTTTCTTCAAACAGGAAGCACATGCCAAGTGCATTAGCTCTCCAGCTAAAAGGAGGTATCCTGAACTTTTAATCATCACCTACACACGTTGTCAGCCACATCCCATAGAACGAATCCAAGATAAATCTGTCACAGGGACAGAGAGAAGCTTCGTTCCATCCAGATACAGAACTAAAAAGGG
Source organism: Strigops habroptila (assembly GCF_004027225.2). Classification (NCBI taxonomy): domain Eukaryota; kingdom Metazoa; phylum Chordata; class Aves; order Psittaciformes; family Psittacidae; genus Strigops; species Strigops habroptila. The sequence continues at coordinate 3,322,237 of NC_044296.2, read as the reverse complement.
TGGATGCACCAGGACTGCAGGAAACCTCAAGAGCTGGATGTGATTGCTAAGGGCGTTTTAGAGGAAACTTTACCTTGAATCAATGCAGGAGGTAACCTTTGGACATCTTTAATATTAGCAGGAGCTAATGACATGTAGGAGACCCAACACCGGGGTGCTCAGCTGTGCACAGTTTGAGCTCCACAGTTTCTTCCTGTCAAATGGCTCTTGGGCTGAGCAGGGGGTGAAACAACCAGGGAATCACATACGGTCCCATTTCCATCTGCAAGTTCAGAATACAGCCATTCCTTTTGTATAGAAATCTCCTGATATCTGGTATTTTACTGAAAATACTGGGGATGTTATAGTTTAATTTCAACCCCCCCTAATAGTTATTTCTCATCCAGAATACTCCTGGGATGAAAATTCAAACCCAGGGGTTTGCTTGCTTTCTTTTTGTTTGGTTTTGTGCATTTTTTGCATACTTCAAAAGAAGGGCTTACATTTAAAAAGAGTTCTTTGGTTTCTGGCACTTTTATTCAGGTTTAGTTGGCGTGGAGCTTGCATAAATAGGAAAACCAGAACAGGACTAACTGAATTCAGAAGAAATAAAAATGCTATTTGAGCATCACGTTCTTATATGGGCTCTAAAAGAGGAATGAGGCTTTTTACATTTCATAGATTCACTTCTGAGAACCCTCAGTGCTCTCAAAAGTGACTGAAAATAATCAAAGGAATGCAGGGAATAGCAGATTTTTACTTTCTTTTCCAGCAGATGCACACTATCCATCAGTATATCCACCACCCTCTATGCCCCATTTCTTTTACTAAAGAAAAACTTCACTATTTTCCAGTTCATTCAACATTTTTGGCTTAGTCTCTATTTAGTAATTTGCCCTGAAAAGGGATTAGCTGTGTTTTAACCAGGGCATAGAAAGGAAGTGTTTAATACCTTGGAAGAGGAAATGCAACCTGGTCTAGTGGAAGGTGTCCCTGCCTGTGGCAGGGGGTTGGAACTGAATGAGCTTTAAGGTCTCTTTGACCCAAAGCATTCCATGATTCTATGATTCTATGAAATCTTTTTATTGGATGTGAATGAAAATGAGACCAAGTGAATTACACCACCTCAGAGCAGAACTGAGGCAAACACTTGTATCAGCCCCAGCTTGCCTCCTGCCTCCACACACATCCTTCATCCCCGCTGCGTGTGTCTCCAAAGCCTGACATCTAGAATAAACACCAGGTGTTCCCCTGAAATTCCAAATCAGGAAAATATTAATGATTTTTTTTTAACATTGCCCCAACCCCTCGAAAGCTGGAGGAGCATGCGAGCAGGCACTTGCAGCTTGGCAGCTCATGGAAAAACATGATTCCAGCTCATCCATCCACGAAACCAAGAGAAACTCTTCCCTTTTGGATGGCTGAACCAAAGAGAACCTGCTCTACCAGCACCCCTGTTTAGGAATTCCCTCTTCCTTCCGACCATAATGGGGATGCCCTGTTAGCGACGGGTGCAACTCAAAGCATCTGGAAGTCTGGTTGTTGAGCACCTCAACTCAATCCTTGTCCAGAATGTTGTACAACTGGCACAGTCACAATACCAGCTGGACTTAGGAGAGCTGCATATTTCCTGGGTTTAAAGCGGCTCTAAAAGCCCTGGAAGAAGAACCTGCTGTTCTGGCTTTTAGAGGGAGCCAGGAAATGCTGGAGCAGGTTAAGACAGGACAGATCTTGGCTCATCAAAACCTTGACCTCCATCCAAACCCCTCATTGCATACCGAGGACAGCCCAGAATGCCTGCAGCAACACCGAGGATGGTGCTGGGCATCCCCACCAGCAGACACAAGCACTCATGTACCACCTGCATCCCAAGGGCTGGAGCAGCTTTCACCTTTCACAACCAGCCCCTCCTAAACCAGCACCCCCTTTCCTGCAGAGGACAGAGAAGAGGTTTGGGCCAGCTCTGGGCTCTGGGCAGGGTGAAGGTGCCCTCGTGCCCATCGCAGCTGAAAGCGAGCTCTGCCAGGTGAGCAGGGGCTGGCACTTGAGCCTCTGCATCTCAAGGGTGTCCTGAACCTCATGTCACAACCTTTAGCCTTTTAGTAAGTGGCAGGAAGTGGAGGAGATGGAAGGGGGAAGCAAACATGACAAAGAACCTGATAAGAAGCTGATTCTGGAGAGGCTGCTTATTATATTGCTGTGAAATGTTATAAACAGAGAAGGCACCAGACCCTTCCACTGATGAGGTTAAATGAATTTAAACCAGAAGCAAACGTTGCTTGTCCAAGAGTTCTAGTTCCCTGGAAACACAGATAAACCCAAAGCACACATCTCAAGGGCAGCAGGCAGTGTAGAGCTGCTTTGGGGCTTGGTTGGTTGGTTGGTTTCTCGTTTTTTCTTTTTTCAGCAACCTGGTCCTCATGGAAAAATACAAGTTTGGAAACGGCTTTTATTAGCAAGTTAATAATATACCAAAATACAAATATACACTCAGTCTTTAATTAGATTTTATGGACTCAAATCAAGCAATATATATACACACACGGACACACGTAACTGTTGTGTAACAGCAGTTCACTAATCTTTGCTGTGTCTTTAAAAGTAACTTTCAGAGAGGCAGAAGAGAGGGAGGAATGTGTCCGTGCTGGCTGTGTAATGTGGAGTTTCCTTAAGAGCCAGCTGAGACTGAAGAGCAGAAGCTGTGATGGTTTAATGTTGCTGGCAGCAGCCTGTGGACAAATCCCACGTGCACGGATCTCAGACCCGAACACGGGCAATGTAATGCTGTGAACCTCCCTCCCACACAAAAACCTGTCCTGTTTTCCTTCTGGGTTAATAAGAGGAATACTCTATAAGTGTCAAAGCCAGGACTGGGTTCCTTCAGATCTGAATGCATCCCTTCTGGTGCTCAGAAATGCAGGGGCCAGCCTGCAGCCTATTCACTGCTGGGTGCGTTTCACCCTCAAGCTCCCAATAGACTTACCTGGGAGTCCCAGCTGTTTGTCCTAAAGAAAAGGTCCAACAAGTGCTTGAAACTCATAGAATCCCAGCCTGGTTTGGGTTGAAAGGACCTTGAAGCTCACCCAGTTCCAACCCTCTGCCACGGGCAGGGACACCTTCCACTAGAGCAGGTTGCTCCAAGCCCCATCTAACCTGGCCTTGAACACTGCCAGGGGTGGAAGACTTGCTTCCTTCCTCTTAACTAGCTGAATTTTGACTTCAGAAAAGGTTTGCTACAATGATGGCAAATAATGTCACTCAAGAAACAACATCTTGATATCTGATGAGCAGTAAGGAAGCTTCTGGAAGAAGGAATTACAGGAATTACAAGTCACACACCACACTGTACTCCATGTCCAGGCCCTTCAGATACCAGCTCCAGCATAAGCCTTGGTGCTATCTGGCAAAACCAAGCACAACTTCTGGGCTCAAATTAATCATTTTCCCACATTTTTAACGGGTGCACTGCAGGGTTTTCCCAAGCTGTGATTCACCGGGGGAAATACAGCACATCAAGCGAAAACCTGGCACAAAAGCATTACAAAGCTTTCTGTGTAGGCCAAATCTTAGTCAACCAGACCAGAATATCTGGTTATTTGAGCCCTGTGGTCTGTAGCTCTGCTTCTGTGTGCTCTCAGGATGATCCCAGGTACTTGGGTACAGCTAATTCCCCCCACACACATGCACTGAGCTGGGCTCGTTTTGGGACAAGGAACTGCAAACCTTGGTACTCGACTGTGGTTTTGCAAGACCAGCTTTTATAGCTTGTCCTATGGCAGAAAACTATGGAATATGTCACTTTAAGTGTGAAGTAGATTTGCTGCAGGATTTCATTTAGATGTGGCTGTTTCCATCATGCCTCTCCAGTGACCAGCAAATACAGAAGCAACTGCTGCCAACAGAGCCCAGTATGTCGTTATTTATTTATACAGCACCATTCACAAGCATTGTGGGGCTTAACAAAGTTAAGCAGAACAAGCCACAAACATCATCTGTGGCCATTCAGAGAAGAGACAACTTTGTCTCAGATTTTACAGCCTCAGCTGAGTCAGTGCTCTGGAGGCTCCATCATGGCACAGACCGAAACGTGGCTCTAGGGGATGAGCAAGTGGTCATGAGCATTGTTGTTGCTGTGGGTATGTACTAGGGAGTTTGAGAAGCCCGAAAGGAGACTTGGAGCAAGGAGAGAAAGAAGAAGTGGTCACTGTTCCCCTCTGAAAGGCAGGTAGTGCCTGGGCAGGCACGAGGAGGAGGAGGAAGAGGAGGAGGAAGAAGAGGGCTTCTTTGCTTTCTCCTGACACTAAGGGCAAGTTTCTTTGCCTCTCTCAAACATCTGCATGAGCTCTGACCCCACCAAGGTGCTCTTGGCTTACTCCTGGGAGCATTGCCCTGACCAATGTGTTACTCGGGAAGAACCACCACAGAGGTCTGGGCTCTGCTCCTGTACTGCCCAGAAAAGAGAGTCTTACCCTTCCTGTGACGGTGCCAAAACATCCTCATGGGGACATGCAGACTCTTCTCACAAGAGTTTGGGATTTCCTTGTTGATGATTCTACTCCTACATGCGCAGTACAATGGCCCCGAGTTCAAAATCCACTTGTCCAAATGTGCTCATCAGTCACAGGTTGGCATGGGGGGACCAAAACTAAACTCATGGTTGTTCTTCGACTGTTCCACCACAGTATTCAGTGAATGTTTCAGCAAGTCATGGCACAGGAGCAATTGCTTCCCAGACCAGTGCAGTGGTAAGAGTGCACAGAGAAGAGGTGCAAGGAGCTGGGTATTTCCCTGTAGAAACTGAGGGTTCATACAGCTCTTGATGACTGGTACGGCAGACTCTGGCACTAACACCACCCCAGACAGAAGACACAAACTATCTAGAGACACACAATTCTTCCTGGAAAGGCAAAGAAATGAGAAGGCTGCTTCAGATGCCCTAGAAACGCAGTTTGGGAATATGTATTTGAATATTCTGCTCTTGGAGAAAAGCCCTGCTGTATTTTTGGTGAGGAAAGTAATAGGACAGACCGTATTCTAGATGAATGGGAGAAGAGAAGAGCTTGCAACAACTGCTCTGATAGCTCCCACTCTCCTAAAGAAAGAGAATTGACTGTTCTGTTACTGAACTAGAAGTGAATTATGCCTTTTATCCAGGCAATAAATTCCTGTGGGCAGTGGGTTTGGCTTGGAGACATGAGGAGGAGGGGGGTGGCTCCTTCTGACCAGCGTCTCAGCCCATTGCCCCTTCTGTCCTCAGCCTGGCCAGGGAGGGGTTCAGATGTCACCCACAAACCACTCGATATTCTCCATCCACTGAGTGGGCAAGGCAAAGCCGCAGTTTAACAGCTCATCCTCCAGTGCTGTGCTCATTGTGCTCGCAGTCTGTGAAACCGAGAGGGAAGATTTAAGCCCTTTTGAATCCTAAACTCACGGAGGGGGAAGTTGACTTGAATCCTAAGCCTGACACTACTTTGAGGGGTTCCAGGGACGGACACCCCCCCCCCCCCAGCCCCTCGGAAGCGCGGCGCAGGCGGAGGAAGCCGCCGATGCAGGGGGAGGATGCGCGGCCAGCGCTGTTTGGGGAGCAACAGCGGTTGCCAGGGGCGACGCGGTCCCCTCCCGTGTCCAGGGCGCGTTGCTCGGCAACGCGGGGAGCGCTTCCCAAACCAAACATCCCCATCCCCGCCCGCCCTCCCCGCCGCGAGCGCTCACTAAATATGTCAGCGGGTATTTTCAGCAGCCCGGGAGGACTGACAAATAATTTCTTTGCTATAGTAACTGCGAGGGGGGGACGAGGGACGGGGATGGGACCGCGGGCTCCGGGGCTTTGTTTGGGCTTTATTTTATTTAATTGTTATTTCAGAATAAACGGATTACCAGGCTGGGCAGTTCAATCTGCTCTAAAGCAGATGCCCAGGAAAGGAACCGTCTTTAGTTTGTTTGGTTTTACAAACATTATTAAGGAGTTAACCTCTTTTGGTTGTAACTGGTCATTATGCAAGCACACACACACACCCCACCACCCCCCCATGCTGTGTCTGCAGTTTGCTGCCCAGGGAAAGCACCAGCAGTAGCTCTCTGCAAACACGAGTCCCTGAGCAAGTCCTCTTGCAACTTTATTCCCCCACCACCACCACCTATGTGCAGATTCCTAGAGGTTTCCCAACAGATTGAGATGAGCTCTCAGGCAGAAGTTCTTCCCTGTGAGGGTGCTGAGGCGCTGGCACAGGGTGCCCAGAGAAGCTGTGGCTGCCCCATCCCTGGCAGTGTTCAAGGCCAGGTTGGACACAGGGGCTTGGAGCAACCTGCTCTAGTGGAAGGTGTCCCTGCCCGTGGCAGGGGGTTGGGGCTGGATGAGCTTTAAGATCTCTTCCAACACAAACCAGGCTGGGATTCAATTTAGATCCCTTTAAAGTAGGATTTAGCTTACATAAAACAGGTTTGCTTTCCTTAGTGGTATGTGTGAGCTGGGGGAAGGTAGGCTGCGAAATGAGCTGTTGGGAGAGGGGGGGTGTGGTTTGTGAGTGTCCTCTGATTTGATGAAGAGGAGAAACTCACCAGAAAGATGCTTTCTTCTAATTCCACGAACGTAGGAAACTAATTTAAATTCTCTACTTTGCATTTTTTACGTTAAAATTTGAGGCAATTAATCATAATCAAAAACCTACAAACAGTCAGAGAATGTTAAGGGAGAAGTTGCTCTCGGTAGAAATCAAGCCTAGAGACAGGCTTTTGCTGGGGTAGTGGAAACAGATCATTGTCCTGAGCTCAGTGGTATGATCTGAAACAGAAAAGTTCTGCTGTGTTTGCTAATCATCATTAAGGCCACAAGCTGCTGTCACAGGTTCCCCAATTCAATAGGAGCAGAATTTAGGCAGAATTTATTCCTCCAACTTTTAAATCCAAGCTTAGGCACCAGCATCCCATCAGTTCACTTACACAGTGATTACTGACAGAGCTTTCACCGAGGTTGCTGATTTCCAGATGTGGATGTGCTTTTAGCACTGCCTTTGCCACAGTTTTGGGTGTTTCTCTGCTAATGGCACAGGCCCCCAGGGCACAGCACAAATTGCAGCGAGGTATTTGCTTCTCTGAGGCACATGTCACGGAAAGCAGGCATCACTCGCCCACTGGATAAAAAATAAGAAGTCATAGCACTGGGTACATTCAACAGAGAGCAGATACTCCTGCAAGACAGCCAAGACTGGGGCACATCTTGGCAACTTAAAAGTGACAACTGAGAATTAAGAACTGGCATAACTTGAAGAATCTCCCCCGCAAAGGGATAAACCCCACACCACGTGCAGTTGGTTGAGGTGATCCAGTAGCATTTGCATTCACTGCAGAGAAAATTAAACTCAAAACAAGCTCCTTTACTTAATGGTTCCTTTGCCCATCCTGCCTGTTGCCTTATGGCAGACTCCAGCACTGAAGTCTTGAAGCTGTGTGGAATACGGTTGCCCAGAGAAGCTGTGGCTGCCCCATCCCTGGCAGTGTTCAAGGCCAGGTTGGACACAGGGGCTTGGAGCAACCTGCTCTAGTGGAAGGTGTCCCTGCCCGTGGCAGGGGGTTGGAACTGGATGAGCTTTAAGGTCCCTTCCAACACAAACCAGGCTGGGATTCTATGAAAGCAGCCCCAACTCAAGCTTGTTCCTTCCACCAAAATTACTAAAGTGATCTCTTTGCTGGCATTGACCCAAAACCTATCAACTCATTTCAGTGTGTAAAGGAGTTTGGCTGCCCTAATTCTTATACCTTATTAAGATGGGCACATTAAGTCCAAGAGTCTTCCTATCCCGTTTCTTTCTGCTAAGTGCCATCATTCCTGCTTTAATATGCTAAAAAGTTACCGCTGAGATAAGGCAAACACATTGAAATGGAGAGCTGACACCTCTCCTCTGGAGTGTGGATGCTGGCGGGGGTTTAGCGTTTCAGCTGCTGGAGTCCTGTTGCTCCCACTGAGCTATGCCTGACAAGAAAAAGGGTTTCCAGCTTTCCAACCTTTATTAAGATAGTAAAAAGAAGAACCCAATTTCAAAAAGTCACTATTTAAACAGCCTTCTTTCATTTTATCTCCTAGTGGGTTTTAATCCAACCTTATCCTTTTGGGATTTTCTGGTCCCATGAGGGGGAGCATTTATTCACCATCATACAGCAACTCCCTCCTCCCCTCTTTTTTTGTTTCCCAAAGTATCTTTCTGCCTTTGCTTTCCAGAAAATTAAATGTACATCCACTTCTTGCAAGCATGAGAGCAATGGTAGAAGCGTCAAGTGTGACTGCAGGAGCTATTTCCAGGCTACACAGCATCTACTGCATGTGCTGAGCAGCACACTGAAGAGGCCGTGAAATGCTAATGCTCTCCAGACTGTGAGATGCAGTCCTAAAGAGAAGGAAAAAGTCTCTCTGAAAGGTTTTTTTGCCCATTCCAGCTCCAGAAATCATACAAAACTTTTAACACCTCCCTTTGGCTCAAGCTTTCCAAGTTACACTTGAAAAAGCGAAAAGGAAAACCAGATGGGGGTGAGGGAGCGGATGGAGATGATCCGGCAGAGCTAAAATATCCATTAGTTGTAAATTCCACCATCTCCTCCCCCTCCCAAAAAAAAAACCCAACCCGGACTGCATGGGTCAGATTCCACCCACAAACCCAGAAAGCAGCTCCAGCCACATTCAGACAGCCCTTTTTATTCCCTTGCTTGTCTAAGTGGCTGCTAGGCAACCCCAGCAGCATTGCTGCTCATATGCATTAAGTATTAACTATTATTTCATTCCTTCCCCCCTCTCTACAAAAAGGCAGCAACCTCAATTCACGGCACACAATTCTTCTCCCAAAAGCAAATGCTGGTTAAACTAAGCTGGAAAACAGAGTTAAAGACGGGTAAGGGTTTAATAGACCCTGTGTAGTTAGAGGATGCTCTTGATGCAGGCGTTATGAGATGTAGAGGATTTCCAGCACCCAGCATTAGCCACCTACCCCCAAATGCTCTTGTTAGGGGCTGAAGAGCTCGTTTTTGGTGTACCAGGAGATGCAGCTACTCTGAGGCAAATTCTGGAGGTAACTGCCTCTGTGCTGTCTATGCAGGGAGCCTAAGATCCTGCTTTAAGTTTGGAGCCCAGAGGGTAACAGTGCAAACATCGCCACTGCTCCTGCTGCATCCAGCCCCTCAACAGTGAGAGCCATCCCTTCAGAGGTGGTGACTCCTGTGATAATAACCCCTGCTTTTGCTGTAAAGCAGGGGAGATGAGCAGCAGAAAGGATGCTGAGGCCATTGCCCTGCCCAAGGACAAGCACTAAGGTAGAATTTGTGACACTACACAGTGTGTGAGGCTTCCTACTCCCCTCCCTCAGGTGAGCCAGGTCTCTAAGTAGCATCCCCATCATTGCCAAAGGCAACTCTTCCAGCAGTTTCAGTAGATATTTTGCCTGAAGAAACAAAAATCAAATCTGGGACAGGACAGAAGGAAGCAGCAGCTGTCAGTGTGTAGAAATGGCTGGGATACTTCTGCTCAGCAAAGAAATTCATTTGTGGTTTAACCAAGACACATATTCAGTTCCCCTTAATAGCCTGGTCTCACCGAAGTCTGGTGACATTTTTGTATCCCAAGTAATTACCAGAACAACCCTTCACAATAGAGGAGGAAGGTGCTGCTAAGGACAATAAGGCCTCAGGACAAGGAATTTTTCACCTGTAGGAAGACTCCAGAGCAGGAGAAGAAGGTGGCAGCCCTGGGAGGAAAGGCTGGTGACAGGCAGAGCCCAGACTCTTCCAGCCCAGTGACATTCATGAGTAATTACAAACCTCGAGATCCATTCTAATGTTAATTTGCTGGCTAGCTGTTGTGGAGCAGTGTAATTAGATGTTGTGTAGCTAAGATGCAGACTGGAAGGAATGCTAAGAATCCCTCCACTTGCAAACTGAGCAACACTGGGAAGAGCAGGAGCTGAAGCAAAGAAGAGCATCCACACACCTCTGGAGCCTGGGAAGGAGCTCAGGTATGAAGCAGGTCCTGGTGTCAGAACCCCCTCTTCAGATGCCCCACTGCAACCCAAACATGAGCTGCCAAGCAGTGGCAGCTCAGCCCAGATGCCACTAGCAAGGAGTGAGAAGGCTGGGCTTTGCTTTACATCTTCACACGCTCCTCCTTTACACGTGCCTCAGGTCAGGGATGAGAAGTATCACACCTCACTGCCATATTCAAGCAAAGAAATCAGTGTTTGCCTCAAGTGAGAGCATCCTCTAGACTTTTGCCCTGAGAAGCTGTGGCTGCCCCATCCCTGGCAGTGTTCAAGGCCAGGTTGGACACAGGGGCTTGGAGCAACCTGCTCTAGTGGAAGGTGTCCCTGCCCATGGCAGGGGGTTGGAACTGGATGAGCTTTAAGGTCCCTTCCATCCCAAACCATTCCAGGGTTCTATGAGTTATGTCACCATCTTAATTCAAGTTTTCAGGCTAAATGCTGTCTCTAATACAGGCCAGCCAGAAAACATTTGTTTTTCATGTTATGTTTCCTGGGTTGGGGCTACACTGGTGAGCAACAATAGCGGGCTACAGCTGAGGATGACAAATGTTTTCAAATTGAAACAAATCTCTCTACACACAACGACTCTACCCATTTCACAATTAAGAGAAGCAATAATTGTAGGTTTTGGTTTGGGTTTTTTTTTTTGGTTTTTCTTAACGCTAATGTCACAGCACATGTGGAACCAGAATCAGGCATCATTTCATTTCTGAAACACGGCTATTAAAAGCACTGCCAGATTTGATATTAGTTTTCCTCCACAAAACAAATTGATTAAATGCAAACTAAATCGGAGTCCCTAAAGCTTTGTAATAGCAAACTTCATGCAGCAGCTTTGTAATTCGCAGGTGGAAATCCAGAAGAGCATTCATTTGCAGCCTAACTCAAGTACCAGTTACTCTGAAAAATAGTATTTTAAGCTATCAACACTATCTAAATTATTCAAAGATGGAAAAAACAAATGCATCTCCTTTAGAAAGGAAAGCCACCAGTGCTAAGAACAGCACAGCTATTCTCCTAAGGCCAAATAATCAGCAAAGCAAATACTAGTAGAAAGATGCAGCACCATTAGCAAAGAGAAAAGTTTTCTAGGAATAGTCCAGTCAAAAAGTGTGTTGTAATGAAGCTCACTTTAGATGATACAACATTTACACCACAGTGAAACAGGCAGAGTGAGAAGCAATACCCTGTGCATCACCATGTTCTTCTGGGTGAAGGCAGGACCAGGGGGAATGGCTTTAACCTGCCAGAGGGGAGATTGAGATGAGCTCTGAGGCAGAAGCTCTTCCCTGTGAGGGTGCTGAGGCGCTGGCAGAGGGTGCCCAGAGAAGCTGTGGCTGCCCCATCCCTGGCAGTGTTCAAGGCCAGGTTGGACACAGGGGCTTGGAGCAACCTGCTCTAGTGGAAGGTGTCCCTGCCCATGGCAGGCGGTTGGAACTGGATGAGCTGTAAGGTCCATTCAACTAAAACCATTCCATGATTCCATGATTCTATGATTGCACAGGAGAATGGATCAACCTGACAAAGCCAGACACCACGGGGCTCCGTGGCTGGGACATCTGCTTTTTTCCACGGATATTTTACATGGCAAGAGCCTGTTGTGCTTATTTGGTCAGGCTGAGTTTAAATGGTGAGAGCACCCCAGACAGGGTGAAGGGTGTCTCCGGTGCCATTCCATCACCAAACTGGCCCACGCTGCGCTCTTGTGTTCATCTCACCATGACCTGCACATTCCAGCTCCTCCTTACCAACAGTTGCACGAACTGTAATTCTTAAAGCATATGCATGCAATGGTGGTGATGGCGGAGGAATTGGGGCTCTTCTGCCAGGCTCCTGGAGGAAGGTGGAACTCTCTTGGCCACCCTGATGGTTGCAAATTCACACATAGAGCCTAAACAGAGCAAAGATTAGTTGCTACTGTTCTAAGCACGAAAGTTGTTATTGTTCTAAGCAAGGTCAGCCTCCCTTGCAGTGACACCACAGCTAACTTAAAGGACTCTTGTATCAAAGCTACAAAAAACAGGAACAGATATTTTCTCTCTGGAACAACTAAGGAGGTGTGAGGATGCTGTTGGAGCTGTAGCTCCATGAGTGCCTCCAGCAGCACCACTGAACCCTGCGGCCTTAAACATCTTCCAGAGCCACCTGAAGCATCGACCTGGTCTGATCTTTGCAAAAAGCACAGTGCTGGAAACACTGAATTGCTCTGAGCCATCAGCAGCAACTTTTCCTCCTTGTTCTGCTGCAAAAAGCAATGAAGCTTTGTCATTATGTGAAGCAGAGGGAGATCAGTGTGAGATATTTAAGAGCCGAGACCCTGCTCCTCTGTGTGGGCTGTGAAGCTTTCAATAGGTTTTTTCCATAAGAGAGATTGCACGAGTGGCTGATTAAACCACCTCAGCCTGATTCTCCCGTCTGAGCTGTGCAGCTTCAAAAGCAGCAGAGGAACCAGTCAGCATCCATACCTTCCACTGCTGCTGAGCATTCACTTTATTTTTGTTCTCTTTAAACGATGAACTGTTTAGCTCTCGACCCACGACTGCTCTCTCCTCATTTTCCTTTCATTGACTGAATTGCATAAACCTGTCTTTAAAAGGCAAACCAGAAGATACAAGCTACTGCTAAACTCACCATTCCACAGGGTCAACCCCCTGTTTGCAGCATTCTTCCCCACATAGACAGAGAAGCAAAATAAAGAGACATTTATGAAGGGGAAAGGACAGGTAGAGGAGCATTAATTACAGATGGGTTCCGGCACTGTCAAATGAAACATCCGTTTATTCTGTTACTTGAAGTATTGGGACTGAGGTTTCTACCACATCCATACTCGACCCTTTTCTACTCCCCGACTCCTACCCACTCCTGGGCTCTGATTTGAAGGTATTTATGAGCCAAACGTGCTTCAAACAACTTGAAGCATCTTAGAAAAAGCTTCCAGTACCTCTGAAGAGCCTCATTCAGCAGGTAGCCAGCAGAAACCATTGCTCTGCCAGTTTTCAAAGCAGAATGATTTGTTCTCTTAAAAACCACTTAAACCTTTTCAGTGGCTCCTTTAGTTACTGAGAAGAGGTTTGAGTGAGGAATCGAGGGAAGAGTTTCTTCAGTGCAGCCAGATGGAATTCCAAAACCCAGAGTTCAGTCAGGGAGTTAAGGGGAAGATGTCAAAACATGCTTTCCATTAACGTAATAGCAGCAAACACAACTGCTTTAAAATGCTATATACAAACAATTCCAGTGCTGCTAACAGAACCTTTGCCAATACGAGTGATTTTATAACCATAGTAAGTTCAAACCAACAGCAACAGAGTTGTAAGTCAGCAATATGGTATTTTATTCTTAAATATTTGCTTGTGATGCTACTTGACATCAGACTTCAGTGAAAATAAGCTTTAGCAAATGAGATGTTAAATGGTCCCATCTGCCTGTTTCAAAGGCAAAAAAGTGGATTTTGTTACTCCTGAATTTCCAGTTGAGTCTTCCAAAACAGAAGGGTCAGTTTCTGTTCTTATTTAGCATGTTGTAAATCAAAAGCAAATAGGTTTAGTTCAGTGGTACAGGTCAGAGGAGTACATACAATCAAGCCATTAACAGCAGCTTTCAAAAATCAAGTATGACATTCATTTTCTTACTGGAGAAGTTCTTTCTGTGGCTGAAGGGGAAAAAGAAAACATCATCTTCTCTGCATCTGCACTTAGGTTGCTCAGAGAAAAAGCGCTCCAGTAGCAATAATGCACATTGTTCAACTGAGCATTCACATCAGGTTGTTTTTCCTCCCATCTTCACTACATGCCAAAAGTCAGCTCATCCTGAACACGGAGATGAAGCTACAGAGGGACCTTGCAAAGATCCAAGTCAAGACATGGACTCAAAGGAGTACCACAAGCAGTTTATATTGAGTTCACAAGAGACACTGGCTTCTCTAGGAAAGAGGCAGGTCCAGCAATGGTGCCAGAAGCCACTGGCAAAAAGAAAAAGAATAGAACTCAGGAAGACTGTGTTTACATCCTTGACCTCCAGTTCTGCAAGTGTGTGCTCCTGTGTGTCCACAGGAGAATGGTGTTTGTGCTTCTGCAGTGGGAAAACACCCACTGACGTTATAAACCCAGCACATGGCATCAGGACAAAGATTTTACCTTCCAAACAGCTTTTCAACACACTCTTGTCTCAAAGGAATAACACAATCAACCTGCTATACCGAGCTGAGGAAGGTTTAAAGAGGCCACAGGTCCAACTTCCAGTTCCCTGCTAGCCTAGAATGGCCGCAAGCCAGCAGTGCAGAATTCATCCAGAGCCAATTTGCTTTTCTCCAGCAGAAATAACTGTATAATGTTCTGTAATTCAATCCTGATATATGAAGATAGCATTTAGAAATCAGGAGATGCATTCAAAATGTTCACTGTGGAACATTTTGTTGTCCAACATCACAATGTAAATTCATCCAAATAGCAGCCAAAACGAAAGCTATCAAAAAAATTCCTTAATGATAGACTAATAAGAGACACATCACCAAAGTATTGGAAATTCTTTGGGGAACATGAATAAGAATTGCAATGTATGAGCTATTACTTTAGTTATTTGGTGGCATTTAAGAAAAAGCTTGAGTTTTAAGGACATGAGGTTAGCATACAGCTGGAAAAATTCAATCCAAGCCATAAATTGTCTCTGGAAATGTGCAAAGAGAGGGAGTGTCACTGAAACTAGCCTGTGTTTCTCATCGGGGACTGCAAACAGAGCAAGACGAACAGCAGAGTTCAGCTCAGCTACAGTTCATCTTCCCAAATAGTTTTGTTCTAGAATTCACTTGTAGAGAGCACTCTACGTGTGTGTTCATTTGGACTGTAAAACAGCCTGAAGAATGACCCCACTTCAGCAAGAAAACCCCCAATCACTTTACTCCCCCAAGGAATTTCTCTAATGAAGTCATTTCTGCAGGGGTTGGTTGCTTGCTTGGTTGCTGTCTTTCAAGTTTTCAGGACCAAAACGTAGCTCTGAGCACGGTCTCCACATCTTCCCCCTGCCAGACTGCAGCCCTTCTGCAGAAGGGAGGGTAAAATCTCAGTGTCCAGAGGGGAACAGGCAAGTGCCTCTGCACAAGGCGGTGTGAGAAGGCACGAAGCAGAGCAAGAATGACACCAGCCACAACAATACATGTGTGACTTGGATCAGTAAAGCAGCCATTGAGGATTTCAAAGCACTTTATATACATGAATGTTTACAAGCCTCCCCAGCTCAACTTTCTGGCTCCTGGAAAAAAGGCAGGGGTTGAATTTTTCCTTAATGGAAAATGGAAGCGAAAGCACTGAGCAAATAATGCCAGCGAGGACTGGGCCTGGAGGCAAGGAGGTGCACTGGAAGTGTGGAATAATCATCCTTCAGTGTGGTGTGCTCTTGGAACTACACTTCATCATGATGTATATATATGTATATATGTACGCATACACACATCTGTGTATATACAGATACAGCCCCAGGGCCTGCATAAACATACAGACCTTATTGTGACAAACACACCCTCAGATGTTTTGATATTAAACTTTCTCCTTTCAGTCCCCCTCAAGGAAGTGATGATTAATGCTTTTTACAAACGAGATATGAAACCAGAGCTTGCAGGGTACCTGTGGAGCTACAGACAAAGCACATTTCCCTACAGGACAGCAGTAGGGGACTTAATTCCTGAGAATTATAATATGGTGAATCATGGTTTTGAGTGATTGCATCCATGAAAAAGATGAAGAAAAGTAGCTGGTCCACAGTTCATATTTAGGAGAGACTTACACTGCAATCCACTACCTGGCTCAGCTGTAATCTACCATGACAATGGATACCATGGGATAAACAGAAAGGCATTGCCTGGCCTATCCTTGCGTCTCTCTGTCCTCACACCCTGTTAAGAATCAAAAGGCTGATTCCCCAAACCAACCCTAAAAACTAGGTGTTTGTAGTTTGTGTATTGAGCACCAACACAACAGCTCATGCGTCACACATTCCCTCCATGACAGCACAGGGGGCGTTTGCTCTCAGTGGAGGTAATCTCTAAGAGAGTTATCTATCTTAAACTGCCTAATGATCCTCTACCTGGAGCTGGCTCTTCCCTAGTAACCAAAGGCTGTGGCGACGGCGCTTCCCAACAGTACAGGGATGACGCAGCAGCAGCCGATGAGGCATCGCACTGGAATGTCTTGGATGGAGAGTGCAGAGGAGGTTTCTGTGACGGATAAAACCCGCTGCCAACACAAAGTCATTAACCCCCGTCTTTGCTGTAAGACAACCTTTGCTCTGCCTCTGCCCTGAAACCTCTGTGAGTACTCTGGGGCAGAGACCAGCCCCAATGTCCTGCTGTACTTCACCAGGACAACAGGGTGTCAGGGTACATTGGGGCATCCCAGCACTGGAACAGCTCCAGCATTTATGGGGTTTAACTCAAGAATGATTAAGTAATGAACTGACTCAGAATTGCAGTAGCCAGGTAAACCCCTGGGAACACACAGTTTAGTGTCACAGAAATGCTGACTGCACTTTTTAATCTACAAACAAGGTGGGGGGTTTTGATGGGTTTTTTGGTTGGTTTTAACTATTTTTAACTTCTGAGCAGCATCTCGATTGGGAAGAATGAAAATGTAGAAAACAGCAGTAGTAAAAACCAAAAAGCACTTTTGTGCTCCAGTATAATTTGAAACATGAATTATGTGGCTCACAACCCCTCACCTTCCACAGTTGTCTCTAATGGTTGCAGCGTACAAGGCAATGCTCTGAAATGTAAGGCAGTCATTTATTAACAAGGCAAGCAGCAGTTCTACCATCTAAGTGCTTTCCAGATAAGTGCCTCCTATCTGGTGAATATTATCTGATTACAGTGTTGGGATCAATCTTAGGGAAACCACCACCCCAAAGGCTATTCCTAAGGGAAAAGGACACCAGTGGATTTCTAGGCTAAGCCATGAGGAGCATCAACCTTTGCTTTGCAATGCCCCTGACCCTCTACTCTGCTCTCATGAGACCCCACTTGCAGCACTGTGTGCAGTGCTGGTGTCCTCAACATAAGAAGGACATGGAGCTGTTGGAGCAAGTCCAGAGGAGGCCACGAGGATGATCAGGGTCTGAAGCACCTCCCGTATGGAGACAGGCTGAGAACATTGGGGCTGTTCAGCCTGGAGAAGAGAAGCTGCGTGGAGACCTCAGAGCAGCTTCCAGTGTCTGAAGGGGGCTACAAGGATGCTGGAGAGGGACCTTCATCAGGGACTGCAGTGATAGGACAAGGGGTGATGGGTTCAAACTGAAACAGGGGAAGTTCAGGTTAGATATAAGGAAGAAGTTCTTTCCTGTGAGGGTGGTGAGACACTGGCACAGGGTGCCCAGAGAAGCTGTGGCTGCCCCATCCCTGGCAGTGTTCAAGGCCAGGCTGGACGGGGCTTGGGCAACATGGTCTAGTGTGAGGTGTCCCTGCCCGCGGCAGGGGGTTGGAACCAGATGATCTTGAGGTCCTTTCCAACCCAAACCATTCTATGATTCTAAGTCAGAACGCTGCAGGTTTACAGCCTCAGCAGGCAAATGAAATGGAGCTGGTGCCTGAGACACAAAGGGTGAATTTTATATTTATGGTTTGGGGAAGGTAATTAACATAGAAAGTCTGCATTCTGAGTTCAGCTGCGGGGGACTGGTGCCTGCAGACCAGCCCCAGTTTCCTTCAAGGGTTTTAGGCCCTGCGTGGAGGATATTTCACTTCCTGGCGGGCTCAAGTCTGTTGAACAATGGTGCACATCTATCATATTAAGAAGAATAAAAATTTGCTAGGAAGAAGGAAGCTCTGAAGATCAGCCTGATGACCAGCGGACCTACAACTGGCCAAGAAGTTGGTCTTCTCTCAGAACTTGGTTCCTCCCAGCTTACTGCAAGCTTCACCTCATCAGAGGCTATGCACAAATTCTCTTCACTGTCCAAACAAGAACACTCTTTCTGGGTAAGAGAAAACATGAGACTGTGCCTGATGTGGCTGAACCAACTGGAGTTGGTTCTGTGCAGAACCTGTCCTTGCTTCCCATGGGCATCCCCAACCTGCATTGGGATGGGGCATTTGTCCCCTGCACACATCACCTCTTGCTTCCCAAATCCAAATGCAGCCTGGGCTGCAGCAGATGGGGAAGGCTCGGCTGAGCAGTGGTGACCAGGCACGCTCATACACTGGTTGGTAAGGCCAGGCTGCCTTCTCCACCCTTCCTAGCAAAGCCCTGCATTGTCCAGCTGGAGGCACAGTTCTGTCCTTGGACACTGGTGAAACCTTCTCCCACCATGGCCAGGAGGAGACAGGGACAGGAATGCCATCTGCATTCAGAGTTAGTGTCCCTGTGCCTTGGTAACCACAGTCAAGGATATTTAACCAACTGCCCATTACCAGGCAGTGAAGGCCTCTGAACCCCTCCCAGGCACATGAAGCACTCATCCAGCCAACACACCATCAAGCACTGGTTCAGCTCAGGATCAGGTCTTGGAGAAAGCCAAGCAGGGAAAAGAAAAAGGCCTTTTCACACAAGCTGCTTAGAGCTCCACCACACGAGCACCCAGTCCCGCGAGCAACAAACCATGGGAAAAGCTCCGTGCAAAAGCTATCACGGGATGCAGCATGCTCAGGTCAATGAATCTTAGAATCCAACTGGGTTGGAAAATACCTTCAAGACCACCAAGTCCAACCATCCCCCAGCACTGCCAAGGCCACCACTAACCCATGTCACTGGTGGCCTCATCTACACGGTGTGTGAACACTTGCAGGGACGGTGACTCCAGCACTGCCCTGGGCAGCCCGTTCCAATGCCTGAGCACCCTTTAGGGAAGGGATTGTTCCTCCATCTCCATCTAAACCTCCCCTGGAGCAGCTTGACATCTAGGCTGTGCCGCCTGGAAGACAAACACATCCACCATAAAGAACCTTTCCTAATCAAGTGAAGAGAATAACTTCAACCAGCATCGTAGCGAGGCTGTCACTGCTGCATCACAGTGTAGGGCTGCTGGATGACTGTACATGATCATAATAAAAATTAAATGCTCAGTGCCCTGATTTCTCTCATCACTATAGTTGTAGGGAAAAAAAACCAAGTCCTTGTGTCCCAGTGTCTCCCTGATCAGCTACACAGAGCCAGTCTGGGGGTTTTACCTCTCAGCATGAGGTTCCTTTTCCTAAAACCTGCTGAACACCCTCCACCAGAGATTAGAAGAAATAGAATAACTAAGCTAATTCCCCAGACAAGGTGAATGTTTGATCAGCTGTGTGTTAAGCCAGAAATTATCCAGGGTAGTTCCAGGGTTGTCATGGTGGCAGTGGGATCTTAGGCTGATACTAAAGAATAGTCTCACAATGACTGACTGGTGGCAGCTAAGGAAATTGCTTTATTATGCTGAGGTTGTTTGCTTATAATCATTCCATTCGGGCCGTTTCCTTTCTCTCTTCTTCCCCTGATGTTTCTTGTCAGTCTTAACTAGTGACATCTCTAAAAGAAGGAGCATCCTTAATTACAGGCTCAGTTCAGTGGGGCCCTTTGCTCTGCATTAACCTCAAAGAACCTGCAGCCACATAATCACAGAATCCCAGACTGGTTTGGGCTGAAGGGACCTTAAAGCTCATCCAGTCCCAACCCCCTTCCACGGGCAGGGACACCTTCCACTAGAGCAGGTCGCTCCAAGCCCCTGTGTCCAACCTGGCCTTGAACACTGCCAGGGATGGGGCAGCCACAGCTTCTCTGGGCACCCTGTGCCAGCGCCTCAGCACCCTCACAGGGAAGAACTTCTGCCTAACAGTTAATCTAAAATAGGGTAGATTTAGATTAGATAGAAGGAAGAAATTCTTTATTTAATCCCAAACTCCTGAACTGGTGCATCACCACATAGATCCAGTATTGATTTCACCCTAGCACTTCCAAATGAGTTGGGTGCTTATAAAACCCAGCTATGGAGACAAAACCACCTTACTTCAAACACAGATTCACTCAGTGCTCCGCGGACTTCACAAGGATTCACTCCTCCATAACACACCTGCAAAGGAGATGCACACAGGTTTGCAGCACACGTCTGCTGGTGCACACAAGGATGGGTTCAGTTCCCAGTGGGAAAGGCAAAACAAACTCCAAAGCTGCATGGGAGAAGAGTAAATCCAGCCACGAACCTCTTCTCTAGGAGGGATGGGGAAAATAAAGTTTCACATGCAACCACCTTCACCTGTGTGCAGCACCAAGAGCAACTTGGTGGCTAAGGGAGGAGGCAGGTTGCCTGTCCCAAACCCTGGAGCTTGCTGCCACGTACCACAGTACAAGGCAAATCCTTTCCTAAGGAGGACACCTGAGCAGGCGATGGTTTGGAAGCCCTGACCCACGCTGTGAGCTTCTCCCAGCAGAATATGTCAGTTGGCAGAGGCACAGGGAGGAAACACACCCCCTCAGCACTACGTGTGGGACAAAACTCACAGCGCAGATGCAGCGAGTAACAGAGAAGTGCCTGTGTCAGCTCAGCACAGGCTGCCCCGACACACAGGACAACTGCTGGAGAGCAGGTACTCTGATGAACTCTGAGCATGAAGTCGCTCTGCCACAGAAGACAGGGACGTGTCTCAAGCTGCTGGTCTTCATCAGAGCCATACCTTCACCACAGCAGGTACCTGCTGTTGTTTGTCCTTCTGCACGTTCAAACATTCTCCCCATAAAGCCAGAAAGGAACCACCTCAAACAGAAAAAAGCCATTTGTGGAACCAGACGGTCGCAATATGCACCAATGAACTAAATGACCCATCAGCGAGGAGCATCGCTGCACCCAACGCGATTACTACCTCTGTCAGCTTCTTGCTAGAGACATTGAGGATTTCCTTCAGCACAGTAGTGATTGGTGACAAGAAAAGAAAGAATCTGGGGTTTGGTTTTTCCCATTCACTTTCTATCAAAGTCACCACTGGCATGGCACGAGGTGACCTCTGTTTCCTTGAAAGCAGCTGCAACGTTCAGTTGCTAATCTCTTTCAAAGCTTCATCGCTATAACACATTTGTCTGTGTCTCTATGCTGAGACTTTATTAAGCTCAGGAAAATAAATTCTTAACAGAAATCTCATTTAGCAAAAAAGCAACTTATCAATCGCCTTTATGTTACCTTTCAAACGCCTTCATTTGGCATTTCTACAGCTCCTTAACTCCTGCGTAACACCAGATCAACACAACAAAACTGTTCATAAAGTTCTGGTTGGGAAGACTCTGGTTTCTGTTGCAATTTAAAATACTCTTTGTAAATTGAATGCTGGATGTGTACTGCCTAACCCCAGAGTGCTGTAAGCAAGAGGAGCATCATTGGAAGAGGAAGATTTTTGCATTCATTTGACATGAAATCACATGTCTACACATAACTACATATTGCCGGAACAAGCCACCTGAATTAAGGACATTTAAACTTTTCTAGTCCTTCTGGTTTAGCTGGGGGAAATAGAGACATCAGGAAAACACCACCCAAAGCTGGAGGTGGGTTTGGTTTTTTAACTGTCCCCCTAAGTGCAAACAGTTTGTGCACTGAAATAATTTCCCCTGTGCTTTCTATGTTAAAAAAGTGACTGTCTGTAGGTAGGGCCCCAAATGGAAGGATTTCTCTTTGTTTAGTGTATTAAGGGGTATGTAGCTTGTGTTAAAGAAACCTTTTGTTGTCTATCTATGTATTTATAGCATAATTAGTTCATACACTACCTAGACAGAGATAGCCTATAACGTGAGAAAGCCAGCACATTCTTAGACAATAAGGTGGATTTGTGTTTGAACAAAGAAATAAAGAACTGCCAGGCCAAATAAGACAAAACCCCACGTCTCGAAGCGCAGATCACAGACAGAAGCTTTGCATATGCTTCAAACAGCAGAAACATACCCCGGGATCAGGGAGCCGCAGGCACGGGCGCAGGGGGAGGTTGGGTGCTCCTCGCGCAGCACCCACGGCAAGCCCTGGCACCCACAGCAAGCCTTGTGTTCCAGCTGGCGGGTGCCCGGCGGGAACTGCGCTGGCATTTGTTCCGAGGGAGGGAAAGAGGGAAAACTTGGTTTAAATATAACTCGGCAGCCTCCAGCAGCAACTTTGGCTGCAAAGCGGAGCGGGTGAGATCCGCCTGTTGAATCAGCAGAGCCCTCCCCGCGCTGTGACTCCGCAAGATGCTTTTAGCTCTGGAGTGCTAAAACTGAACAAGGAAAATCTGCTGGAATGCGTTAAAGCAGCTCTGTTTACCGGCCGCTATTAAAGTGAAAACATGTTGTGATTAAACATAACAGCTGTCAGTGCTCCGAGGTGTTACAAGCATGAGACTATTTAAAGACAATGACTGGCGCCATCTATTTCACTGCGCTCGAGCAAGGAAAAGCCACAGTTATTAACCACTGACTGAGGCTTTACATTCACGGCAGCCCTGAAGATGTTTTGTGACGAAGAGGGTAACAAGTCCAGAGGTGACTTTTAGCGGCAATGAGTACTCCCAAGTGGAGAATTTACCCAGACAAATACAGGACACACGTCAGTCAATGTCATCGGAGGCTGCTCACAGCTTCAATGATTATGGCCTTAAATTACCAGTTCAGATTTACACATGCAAAAGTCTGGAGAAAGTGGTTTTCTAAGGTACCTTCACATACTTCACATGTGACTCTCACTAGACCACACTCAGCCTCAAGCCTTGAGATGGGCAACCCTGTCCCTCCCTCTCACCTCTGCTTTGGGGGACTCAACAGGACGCATGATGCCAAGTCCCTTGATGAACATGGGCATTTATACATCAAATCTCCAAACTTAAACACCAGACCTCCAAATCTATACACCAAACCTCCAAACTGCTCTCTGAGAGGGCAGATCTGATGCTAAGGGAGGATTTGCGGCACTGGGCTATGGCCCCCAGTGTCTTGCACCCTCTCTGGTTGCTGTAGCACAGCGCTGGGATTTCACGCTTGCGCAGAGCCTTCCGGAGCAAGCGGAGCTGGCAGCTGGGCCCCAGGACAGGGACACGGTGCTATGAGAGGAATTCATGAGATGCAAATGACACAGCAGGGAAATGCAAAGCAGGGACTGTCTGGGGGAGTCCCCTGCGAAGTCTGAGGGACCTGGTCCTCACGTTCCTCTGTGCCAGAGGATGCTCTCACCACCACAAACGCACTGGGATCATTCCTGTTTTGCAGAAAGCCAGCAGGGACAAAGAAATTCCACTTGTCAACCTCTCGCCTGCTTTTGTGTGCGCCTTCACCCTTAAGGCTGAGATCCTGCAGCTACCTGAGAACCCAGATTCTGTTTAAAAAGGCATTTCCAAACCTCACCGTTATGGGAACAGCTTTGAGAACATAGGCTTAAACCTACAAAAAACAGCACGTCGGTGCACACCGATGGTCCTGCAAGTGTGGTTTTCCTCACCTGAATTCAGACATCTAGAACTGAAACAGAAACCTCCATCCTGAACCACGTAACCACGAGAAGGCCTCCCAAAACGCCTTCCACCAGACATGTAACTTGAAAATAAAACCTAAGATAAGGCTGAATGCATCTTAAAGTGACTCAGGCAAACTCACACTGCAAACAGCAGAGGCAGAGAAGGACCCCCAAGCTTTGGGAGATTAAAGTTTGTATTTTGAGACTGATCTTTTTTCTTAGCCAGCAATTTCTCTCTATTCTCAAATGATTTGTACCGAGATTGAGTTGAAAAGTTTGGCCAGAAGCAGGTGAATAAATCCCTGACTAGCAAACGGATCTCAAGCTGAGGATGGTCAGTTTAAGGATATTCCAGGTGCAAAACCCCCCATGAAGTAGATTTAATAAAATTACTATTTACTCCACCTTGCTCTTTAATTAGTAAGTTTTGCTTCTTTCAATAGCAAAACCCAAAATAGAGACTTCAGAGTAATACCTAAGTAAAAAGAATGGAAAGATTTAATCAGACTGCAGGAACTCACACTTGAAATAGGCACATACACAAAATCCTGCTTTAACAGGAGATGAGTCTTGTTTCACAACACACTTTATTCAAAACAAACACGAGAAACCAAGTCAGGAACAGACGGCAGAGGCTTAAGAATAGGTCTTAATGCAATTTTCGCTCGTCTCTAAGACTAACAAGAAAGCAAGCGCTGGGATGTGAGAGCTCTGGCAAACTAGAGGGATGAGCTGGAGCCCCCAGAGGGGCTGGGAGGAGTGCGCGGGGGAAGCGGAGGGAAGGCGAGCGGAGGCAGAGCTGCTGCCGGCCGCGTCCCCTCCCAGCTTGCCCCGGCTCCAGAGCGGAGGCTCGCAGGGAGCCGCGCCTCCGGGCACCCGCCGCGCTTCGCTCAACGCGGCGCTCGGAGTTACGGGAAGGGACGAGCCGGGCAGAAGCCGGTGGCGGCCCCCCCCGGAGGCGGGGTGTGTGTGTGTGGGGTGTGTGTGCGCGCACTCCGGTCCCGGGCAGCGCGCAGAGCCCCGGGCAGCAGCACCGCAGCGGGGGGGGAGTATCGCTGCGCCGCTCCCAACTTTCCGGGGGCAGCGCCCTGAGCCCCGGCGGCACTGAGACCCGGGGAAACGCTCCGAGGCCGGGGTGGGACGGACGGAGTAGGGAGATGCAGTAGGGGAGGGGGCCCCGCGTGTCCCCCCCTCTCCGACCCCCGCGGAAGCCACGAAGCGACTCGCCCCCCCCACACCCCCGTCACCCCGCCGCGGGCCCCCTCCAGCGGGCGGGACCCCTCAGCGGGTGGGACCCCCCCCCAGTGCCGGCGGGGCGCCGCGCCCCCGCTCACCTGCCCTCCCCGCCGGGCGCCGCGGGCTGCGCTGGGCTCCGGCCGCCGGGGCCGCGCGTTGCTCCCGTTGGCAAGTAACAGTCTCCAGGGCTACGGTCACTATGGCGCCTGCCGCCGGGTCTCGAGGCAACTGTTGCTACCCTCTCCCTTCACGTCACCGCCCGGCCCAGCCCAATCCGCGCCGAGGGGCGAGTAGGCGTGGCCGGAGGAGGTGCCGCCTTCCATTGGCTAATGGATTGTCTGTCATGAGAGAGGCGGGCCGAGAAGAGGGTTGGGCCAATGGCGATGGGGAGGAGGGGCGGGGCGGAGAGTTGGCGCGCGCTTTGGCGCTCCGGCGCGGGGCGGGGCGGGCGCGCGGCGGCCCGCGCTGACCGGGGAAAAGTTAGTTTGTCCCCCGCGTTCAGCGTTAAAAAGCTCCCGCTGGATCCCGGGGAACGGCCCGAACGCGGGGGGCCGGGGGGGGCGGGGCGGGGTGATGAGGGCTCTGATGCTCCCCATGACATCAAACCGTTTCCATAGCGACCAGCTGTGACGTCACAGCCATCAAAACGCGGGGACGGATGGAGCTGATGGAGAAGCAGGGGCCGGGGTCCTGCTTTAGGGCGAATGTGGCCAATGGGATGGGGTTCAACAAGGCAAAGTGCTGGGTCCTGCGTTTGGGCCACAACAACCCCACACAATGCTCCAGGCTTGGGGAAGAGCGGCTGGAAACAGCTCATGGGAAAGGAGCTGGGGGTGCTGATTGATGGAGCTGAACATGAGCAGATTGTGCCCAGGCAGCCAAGAAGCCACCAGCATCCTGGCCTGGACCAGAAACAGCATAGCCAGGGCCAGGGCAGTGACTGTCCCCCTGCACTGGGCACTGGCGAGGCTGCACCTCAAATCCTGTGTCAGTTCTGGGCCCCTCACGACAAGAGAGGTATTGAGGTGCTGGAGCGGGGCCAGAGAAGGGAATGGAGCTGGTGCAGGGCCTGGAGCACAAGTGTGATGAGGAACTTGTCCTGGTCTTTTTGCAAAGAACAGCAAAATCCTCTTGTTTTCTGGCATTTAACACAGGCTGAGTTTTATATCTGCCCCTAAGTAAGAGCCCGTGAAGGAAACACTGACACTATTAATGTGATTTTTCTCTTTTTCACCTTGCATTTGCAACTGGTGCAAATTTCAACATATTTGAAAGTTAAGAAGTTTCTGTTGTTCAAATTCCAAGAGTTCTTTCTGCAATCAAAAGGTCTTGATAGTATTATGGTGATGATGAACCACATGGCTTTGTGGTTAAGTTTTGCTCCTAAAGAATTAATTATGAACGGAGGAGAGCTTTAGAAAGCAGGAGGGATGTGTCCTTCCTCCACTCCCACCAACACACATAAACTTTGCTGCTTCGGAGCCGGCCTGAGCCATGCAGATTAAAACCAGTCCTATGTCCAGGGCATTTCTCTGAAGTTGAAGTGACTGATAGATCTGCAGCGGCCAAGACACTTACTTTAACCACGGGAGAGGGAGGTGCTTTGCTCCCACATCCGCTCCAGTTTCATTTAATTCAGCCCTTACTGCATAATGAAAACCAATATGTGCTCTGGGTTGGCCTCAGCTCTTCTCCATGGTTTTTGAAGGCAGGTGCTGCCAAGGAAAGCAGCACTTTTTATAAAGCTTTATGGAATACTTTTGCCTCTGGTGGTTTTGTTGTTTCCCCTGTCTCTGTTTCCTCCTGGCTTCTTGTGCCCCTCCTCACTGGCAGAGCATGAGACTTGAAAGTCCTTGACCGGGGTAAGTGCTACTGAGCAACAACTAAAACATCAGTGTGTTATCAGCGTTGTGCTCAGGCTAAAGTCAAAAACATAGCACTGCACCAGCTACTAAGGAGAAAAATAACTACTGTTACAGCTGAACCCAGGACACCCCCCAGAATCACCATGTGCTTTTCAAGTGCCTTGAAAACTCCCCATCAGCCATTCCAGGATTTCAAGGATCGCCTTATTGACATGCAATAAAAAGCTTTGATGATGTACTTTTCTGTAATGTTTTCTGAAAAGTATGTCCCAGCCTAAGCCAAGGAAGTGTGTGGAATTTGTACCCATGGAGACTCCAATAACACAGCCAGCTCCAATCGCCGCAGGATTATTAGTTTTCTTACCTAACATATTAGGAAAGGAGTAAGTGGGAAGGAGAGGGACGGAGAGAAAGTGCCTGAGTGAGGAATGAGGCAATGCAAATTGGAGAGACTGGTCTTGCTGGTTAGGTAGTACTTGGTCTGTCTGCAGGTTTGGGGTTGGTATATCTGCTTTTGGAAGGTCACTAGGAGAGTTCACTGGAAGCATCCCCAGAGTGTGTGTCTGAGCACCCAAGACATGTCAGGTGAGGTTTTAAGAAGTTGCAAAGTCTCTCAAAGGGCTGTAGAGCCTTAAGTCAAGGATATTTAAAAAGATCGACTTTTAGGTGAGGGTGGCATTGCTTAATAAACAGTAAAATAGGACATAGAGATGGAATGGTTTTTAAAAAGTCATCTAATGCACATAAACATCCACCTTTACTATGGGAAATGGAGACCAGATTAATCTTTTTCTTAGTAGCTCCTTCTAACGTGTTTGAAGGCAGTTCTTATTTCTTCCCTCAATCTCTTGTTTCCTAAATTGAACAACCCTCTGGTTTTACTGTAAGAAAAATCCAGGCCTTTCCCACAGAAGTGCTATGTAAATAGTTATTTTTGATCCTGCAATACTGTGGTCACTTATTCCTGCTTCAGCACCATACTTTGCATTTGCCCATATTGAATTGCATCATGTTTATTTTGAGTCATTACTCAAATTTACTAAGAGCTTAAAGAAATCCTCCAGAAGTGCCTGCAGTCCTGCCCAGTTTAGCTGATCACCTGCAACACGTTGTTGCAGCTCTGTTATCACTTCATATCACATTCTCCACCACACAGCATCTGTATCTCTGCAAAAAACCTGTGTCCAGCTCTCGGGCAACAGCACAAGAAGGATGTGGAGCTCTTGGAGCAAGTCCAGAGGAGGCCACGGAGCTGCTGCGAGGGCTGGAGCAGCTCTGCTCTGGAGCCAGGCTGAGAGAGCTGGGCTGGGGCAGCCTGGAGAAGAGAAGGCTCCTGAAGGGGAGACCTTAGAGCAGCTCCAGTGCCTAAAGGGGCTCCAGGAAACTGGGGGAGGGGCTTTGGACAAGGGCCTGTAGGGACAGGCCAAGGGGAATGGCTTTAACCTGCCAGAGGGGAGATTGAGATGAGCTCTTAGGCAGAAGCTCTTCCCTGTGAGGGTGCTGAGGCACTGGCACAGGGTGCCCAGAGAAGCTGTGGCTGCCCCATCCCTGGCAGTGTTCAAGGCCAGGTTGGACACAGGGGCTTGGAGCAACCTGCTCTAGTGGAAGGTGTCCCTGCCCGTGGCAGGGGGTTGGGACTGGATGAGGTTTAAGGTCCCTTCTTGTACCCTGCCAGCAATACCCTGAAATGCCCAGCACATAAGCTATGATAAAGCCCTACAAACCTTGAAAGTTCACCAGTTCACTCCTTGGAATTTGGGGAGTGATCACAGGGCTGTTACTTCTCATGAGGGACCTGTCTGTCACCTCTTGTGTCAGGCTGATCACTGGAATTAATTTTTCCTTGTTTCCTTGTCTGCATAAGCCAGACCTCGTCCCTCTCAGTGCAGTATCGGGCTGGGCGTGGGGGAAAGAACCTTACTGAAAGCATTCGGTGGTATGGAAAGAGAAAGAACTGAGCCTGCTCAAAGGCATAGGTTTGCTGCAGCTATAACACATACCCACAGGAGGGCACATTCCTCAAAGCAAACTGGAATCCAGCTCAAATCCAACCCTGCTCAAAGGCTCTGTGCAACTTCATTTCACTAAAGCGAGGTTTTGACAAAATCTCATCGTTTGATTGAAGCAAAAGCCCTGTAAAGGTGGTAGGGTCCTTTGAAACCTCATGCTTATCTGTGAAAAATGCTGTTGTTTTGGTTGCTGGTGATGAAACCTTAAATGAAGCTGTTCCCTTGAATTGCTTTACTGAAGAAATGAAAAGATTCCCAGATGATTAAAACCAAACCAAACCAAAACATTGCCTTTGGGGGTTTTCTTGCTTAAAATAATAGTGTGCTTGTATTCAGCTAGTTTTAATGGGGAGAATCCCCATTTTTGTATAGGTACTTTACTACCTAAAAGCTTTGTGTGTCGGGTTCCCCCATCTGTGCTGTATCTGAGTGACCTCAGTGCATTCGGTTGCAAAACATCAGGAGCCTAAACCTGTGGCCCTTTGAGTCTGCTCTACCACAGTATAAACAGCATCACCCCAAGCAAGATTGTCTAAACCAACATAAAGGATTTTCTTTTATCAGTGATAAAATTTAACTTCAGTCATTTTAGATGGGAGATGGGGTAGGTTCTGGTTTTGTAGGCAGGTAGTTGCTCAAGGGAAGCACTTGAGAACAGAGTTAATCTTCATATCACCTACTCCTCAGGAAACATCTTCAGAGGGACTGAAGCAAACTGAAGCAATGGCTTTTCCTGCATGGAGCTGCACATCCCTCAAGCACCACAGTGTATTGACAATGCCGGGTGAGAGCCTGCTCCAACCACAGCCCCAGGAGTGTTGTCTTCTGCATCCTAAACTTCTGAATTTGCTGCTGGTCAGACAACAACCCTCTTCAGTGCTTTTGCCTGGGCTTAAGAGGATAAATCTGTTGAGTGTGCTTGTGCCAAAGCCATGCTGGAATTTCCCAGTGGCACCAGAGCACATCATCCCCTGCACACGTCTTCAGCAGGAAACTGAAATCCAGGCCGTCGCTGCTCAGAGTTACAGGATGCTGTGTGCTGTCCTTCCAGCCTTACCCAGCCTGAAAGCAACCAGGGCTGAAGTGCTGAAGATGGGAGAAAGAAGAAGGGGAGTTCAGCCCTTCCCTTGCCCTTTCCTCCATCTCCCTTGGGTGGCAGGAGGTACCACAACAGTCTCTGGCACAGGCTGCCTGGCTCGATGTTTTGATGATGTGGACTTTGAAAGAGGTTACTCGTCCTGACCTTGTGTCTTCCCCCTAACATCTTTTTAGCACAGCTAGAAACCCAAATGCTCTCTTTTCTTTCAGCAGGATTAAAGGACTAAGCATTTATCTGGCGTGTTATCTGTTTGCTTTGGCTGTAGCTGCTTGGAAATTCTGTAAAAAACGTTGGGTTCAGTCATGGAAAAAACAGTGTTTGTGGGTTTCTGTGTGCCACTCCCTGCAGGGAGCTGGAGCCTCCTCAGCTCACAGAAGCTAGAGGAGGATGTATCCACAACTCGGATGTAATCAAAGATAAACATATCGATATAACTAAATCAATCTGGCTTTTGTCAACACAACTTTTGTACGGAGGCAACATCTGTGTAGTTCAACTCTCTCTCAATCACTGAGTAGCCCTGGCATAAGGTTTTAGTGAAATTTCTGTCCACTGCAGAATATCTTTCCTGGTGCAGTGACTTTAAATGAGTGTTCCCCACTCCGTTGACAGAGATACAGGGAAACTCATGTGCTGGCCAGGTAAGCTGGGGCAGAATTCCTCTGAAAACCAGACTGCGGGAGGACAACCCCTCTCTGTTTGCCCACCTTGTGAATGTTTGCAATGTTTCAGGTCACTTCCATTCTGAACAGGGACAAAATCTGAAGTCTTTCAGAAATTTGGAACCTGAATATTAAACAGAAAGGTTCAACTTGTTCCTATGGAAGTTCAACACGCTCCCGACTGCGAGGATTTTCAAATTCTGTCACTTTTTTACTAGGGTGAGTTTGTGTTTAAAAAACACAGAAAAATATTAAGTAGCCCTGTGGATTATTAACATTTCTGTGTGAATTACAGGTGCACAGGGCTTGTTCCACACCCCAACCACAGTCAACTATCAGCAGCAACCCCTCTGCTTGTGTTGACTCCAGCACACACTAGTATCTGGACTCTGTGTAACCAAGCAATAGCGCATGTTTCTGTGTTACTAACTGCTACTCTGTTTACTAATTCATCCCTTTCCTGGTTATAACACAACTTAAACAGGGAGGACAAACATGGAACAGCCTTGTTCTGCTTTGGTAAACCTGCCTGGTAAACATTGTGACACCACGGCACCAAAGTCCCTTGGCTTGGGAGTGGGGAAGCAAACCCATTGCTCTCACCCTACAGCAGCAGAAGGAAAACCACAATTCCTTTGTTATTTTGGCAATAACTTTCATTATTGCCAGAAATGCAATTGGAGTTTTTCTGAGCTGTTGGAAACAACTCTTCCATATGAAGACAGGCTGAGAAATTTGGGGCTGTTCAGCCTGGAGAAGAGAAGCTGCGTGGAGCCCTCAGAGCAGCTTCCAGAGTCTGAAGGGGGCTACGAGGATGATGGAGAGGGACTCTTCATCAGGGACTGTAGTGATTGATAGGACAAGGGGTGCTAGGTTCAAACTGAAACAGGGGAAGTTCAGGTTACATACAAGGAAGAAGTTCTTCCCTGTGAGGGTGCTGAGGCGCTGGCACAGGGTGCCCAGAGAAGCTGTGGCTGCCCCATCCCTGGCAGTGTTCAAGGCCAGGTTGGACACAGGGGCTTGGAGCAACCTGCTCTAGTGGAAGGTGTCCCTGCCCGTGGCAGGGGGTTGGGACTGGATGATCTTAAGGTCCTTTCCAAGCCAAACCATTCTATGATTCTATGTAACTTATGCATGCATCTTATTTTGGAGCAAATGGCTTTCCATCCAATTCTTTGTCAAAAGTGAAGTTATGTGTGAGCATAAATAGCATTGCAATTTGGTTTTAGCTTTAATGTCCAGAGGATCTAAGCAAGACCTCCAAAAAGAGGTGATACCTAATATCAAACTAAATTATGATATAGACTAGAGATTCTAATTCTCCACTGCCTTTATAAATGTGCCATGCCTCATCCTGTACTTTGCATGTGCATAAAACAACAGGCAGCCTTTACCTGTGCTGTGTTGTTTCAAAACCCACCAGTGTGCAGGTTTTAATGAGTATTAACAAAAAGAAGAAGGTGTTTGGGCCCATGACAGACAGGGCAAATACTTCTTGCTTCAGGTATACTTATGAGAACAAACCTGCAGAAAAGTCCTGTCATTACAGACAGAGGCAGATAAAGGTCAGTTCTCAGCTCGTGTGTTCTGGTGGATATTCTTCAGCTTTGTTGAAGCTATGTTGATCTGTGACAGCTGAGAGCTGGATGTGAATCCAGGACTTCATTTAATGGGGGATTTTAGTCTGCATCTTTCTTGGTGGTGGTGGTGGTAGTGGTGTGTGTGTGCTTTGGGTTTTGCTTTGTTGGGGTTTTTTTTTCCAGAGAGACCTACACCTATTTGCTGTAGACCCTTTCACATGACCACAAAGATGTTGCAAGTCCTTGGTGGGAAAGATAACATGACCTGTTTGAGTTTAGACATTGCTATGCAATAAACAGACTCTTCTGCCTCCCTTCCTTCCTTCCCTGGGACCACGCGTTTAGCAGCATATTTTCTCAGTGCATTTATCCTCCTCTTGTGGAGCTTCACATGGTGATTACTAAAATAGTGTATTGCCCCCACCATGACTCTCCATTATCTTTCAAGTCAATGTCCTGAGGTGCAACTACACTTGCTACCAGTGACTCTGGAATTGGAAAATTGTGAGTGTTATCAGGGGAATGCTAGCCCAAAATAGCTTACAGACCCAGCGCCTGGGCTTGATGGGAAGGGTGATAAAAGTTGTGTAACTGTCTTGTGTTATTTATGTGGGCAGATATGACTTGTGCCATATGGGGAATGATTAAGCTGAAGAAGAAACTTATTTCCACTCTTCCTGTGTCCACAGCTGTATGAAGAGATGATTCGTTGCTTGAGGTAACAAAGAACTTGCCAACGGAATTTTTTTGTTTCACCAGAAAGGGGGGTGATGTTCTGGAGGTCACAGGAAACGTGTGGCCAAGATGAAGACTGCAGCTCATGGCAGCAGCCAGCCTGTGCCTCACCGACAAAATAACCCCTGACAGGAAGAAGTGTGCAGTCTGCACACCAGCATTTCTAACCACACTTGGGTAATTTGACATGCACAAGACTAAAGAACCATGGCCCCAATATGCATTTATCCCAACCCTTGTCACGGCGCCTATCTTTCCGCTCTTATCCTCCGAGGGACACCTCTGTCCTTGATGGCATCTTCCTCCACCTTAGTCTTACGCTGCAGCATGTTGAATACCTGCAATTGTCATGGCAGGATAGAAACATGAAGGCATCAGAATCATTTAGGCTTGAAAAGACCCTTAAGATCATCGAGTCATTGAAGCTGCAACATCCTCGGTGCTGTTGTGTCCTCTGGCAGGAGCTTCTCTCATGGCATGCCCCATCCGTGGCAGTGTTCAAGGCCAGGTTGGACACAGGGGCTTGGACCAACCTGCTCTAGTGGAAGGTGTCCCTGCCTGTGGCAGGGGGTTGGAACTGGATGAGCTTTAAGGTCCTTTCCAACCCAAACCATTTGGTGGCCTTGAACATTGCCAGGGATGGGGCAGCCACAGCTTCTTTGGGCACCCTGTGCCAGCGCCTCAGCACCCTCACAGGGAAGAACTTCTGCCTTATATCTAACCTGAACTTCCCCTGTTTCACTTTAAACCCACCATCCCTTGTCCTATCGCTACAGTCCCTGATGACGGTCCCTCTCCAGCATCCTTGTAGCCCCCTTCAGACATTGGAAGCTGCTCTGAGGGCTCCATGCAGCTTCTCTACTCCAGGCTGAACAGCCTCAATGTTCTCAGCCTGGCTCCACACGGGAGGTGCTCCAGCACCTGATCATCCTCGTGTCCTCCTCTGGACTTGCTCCAACAGCTCCCCATCCTTATGCTGTGGTCAGAAAACACCAACCACGGGGGCGGTTTGTTCGGGGCTGCTTTGTTTGGGGCCGCGCTCCAGCAGCCCCCACACCGCTCCCCCCCCCCCATAGTACAGCGGCCTCGGATCCAATGTACCGCCACGCCAAGGCCAGGACCCCTGGAGCGGTGCCCGGACGCGGCGACCGGAGCCCGACAGCGGCGCAGGGCAACGACCGCGGGTGACCTCCGCCCGAGGGAGCGGAGCAGGGGCGGGGCCTCGCCGCCTTCCGACACCCGCCTCGCCCAATGGCGGGGCCGCGCGGGTCTTTCGAGCGCCGACGGGGCGGGGTTTATGGGGAAGGACCCGCCCACTCTGGGCCGTGGCCACGCCCCCCCAGTCCAGGCGCGCCCTAAAGGGCCCCGCGTGGCTGTCGCGCCGCGTGGTGGTCGCCGCGTGCCTGCCGGCTCCTGAGGTAACGGTGCCCGTCCCGTCCCGTCCCGTCCCGTCCCGTCCCGTCCCGTCCCGTCCCGTCCCGTCCCGTCCCGTCCCGTCTTCCGCTTGCGGCCGGTTTCTGTTCATCATTCCCTCCTGGCACAGGAGCCCCGTCTGCGTCCACGCGAGCCGTGACAGGGCCCGTCCCGCCCTGACCGCTGTGAGGAGGAGGAGGTGGCGGTGCCGCCGGGAGCCTTCGCGGGGGTCGCAGCTCTGTAGGTGTCCCGAGTGGGTGGCTGTGGGGCTGGGGTGGGTGTTGGATCCGGGCCAGGCGTGTCGCGGGGGTCTTCTCTCTGTCGCTGTAAAGCTAACCCTGCTGCAGTGCTGACTTGTTTCTTCACAAGGCACATCCCCTCCTGGGAGAGGCTGTTGCCATTCCTGCCCTGCCATGGGCGGTGAAGGAGCATGGAGGGACTTGACTGTCTAGGGATGCTCTGGCACTGGCGGCTCTGAGCCAAGATGAAGCCTTGGGTGGTGTGGAAGCTGGCAGAAACACGGGTAACGTGTCTCTAAGCACATACTCTAGTGCTTTCTTACTCTGTACAAGGGGGTTTCCCACCCGCAGGCAAGTGCAGATGGTGTAGTAAAGCAAATAGCAGTTTAGGAAATAGGAACTTAAAAAAAGCCTCTTGATGAGTCACGTTGCTGGGGAATTCACCTAAAATCTCTGTGTCCTGGAGAAGCAATCTGCACACAGTGTAAAATGAGTTCTGCAGTGCTCTGCGTGGCTGAGGAACCACATGGTGCTGATGCCTCCAGCGCCAAAGTGGCACCCTGCTCCGGGTGGGCAAGCCCTGGTTTTACGTGACAAAGTGATGCTCTGCAGCGGCTTTGTCCAGTCAACGTTCAGTGTTGCGATGGAGTCAAGGGTCTGTCTGCAGTGGCTTCATTCACTCAAGATCTTTGGCGTGGTATCATCCTT
Organism: Strigops habroptila; assembly: GCF_004027225.2. Lineage (NCBI taxonomy): Eukaryota > Metazoa > Chordata > Aves > Psittaciformes > Psittacidae > Strigops > Strigops habroptila. The sequence goes on along the minus strand of NC_044296.2, from coordinate 3,287,283 downwards.
ACAGAGGTTGGAGTTGCTTTTCCTCGTGTTCTCTTAGCTTCAGCATCAGATCGTTTCCCAGCACAGCCGTATGCCAACCCATGGGCAGTGGTACTGCCGAGGAGAAAACCTTTAGTGCTTCAGAAGTTTTTCGCACTGCTCTTTTAAAAACTGGGGTTTATCTAAAAGAGGAAGAGTGGGTTGCTCAGCTGCTCTCTCCTCACTTAATAAATCTGTGAGGAAAACGAGCAAAAAGGCCAAGTTTCAGTTTTGGTGGAAGTGTGGAAAGGCAGCGAGATAACATAGCAACTCCTAAAGCTGATCTGCACAGTGGAAATTGCATCAGATCAGATGTGGTGTCTTTACCAGTAAAAAGAAACTAAATCATTAACAGGAAGCAAAGTGGGCTGTGCTGGAAAATGTCAAGGTGGCCAATGAACATCTGCAGCAGTCTGAATTTGAACTGACCTTTTGGAAGCTCTGCCTTAATAACCTCTGAACACCCCTTTACTTATAAGCTGGCAATCCTGTCCCATTGACTGTCATGGGTTTGCACGTTTCATTTTGTTTTGCTGGTGAAGCTCCAATGAAATCCTTCACCAATGTCCAGGTCTTCTTGGGCGCAGCATTCCCGCAAAGCAGAGGATGCTTTGTATTGAAATGACTTCAATTGCCATGCAGGATAATTAAAAGGGAGGTTTCTTTCAGCAGGCTTTTGTTTGGGTGTGTCTTCTTCGTGTTCCTGACCATTTGTGTGTTAGCTCCTGTGGAAACAGTGTGGGGCAGGACGGGATCGTTCCTGATCCCATTTGTGATCACATTCATCCCAGTGAGCTACTGCCTGGCTCTGGTGAGCTTGTGTGTGTTTTCCAGTGGCATAGCTGTGTCTGTAACTAAGCCTCAGAGAAGGAAGGGGCTGGCTGCAGTGCTTAGCAGAGCTAGTGAGAGCATATACATTGCCAAATACTTGTTTCTAACCTAAATTTGCATGTACAAAGCCCTGACTTTCCAGTGGCCTGCGTTCACAAGGAACCTTGCACAACCGGGATGCGTTTCAGCTTTGTTTCACAGTGTGAGTGTACCTGGGTGCTCCAGAAGTTCTGCTGCTGCTTATGCAGGGGGGTGCTGCTGCTCTCCAGGTGCTGTGGGCCATGGGGCATTAACATCTAGGTTCTCCCTGAAGATCCCATCCCACTGGATGTGATGGAGACAGTGATGTCCTGCTGTGTCTCCCCAGACTATCAAGTTGTGCTGTACCTGGTGTGCCCACACTTGGGAAGTGAGCCCCCATCAGCAGGAGACCCTCCTGTCAGGGCAATGCCCCATACAGGGTGTCTCGGAGAAGGGCACATGTGCAGCGAGGGCAGAGCACAGTTACATTCTCCAGCGTGAAGTGCTTTTTCCTCTTGGGTGACTGTGGCTGATGCAGAAACCTGCAGCCCAGCAGCTGAAATGCCTCTGTGGGAGGTGAGACTTCTGCCTCTCTTTGCCCAACAGGTTTCTAACCAACCTCCACCGGGCTGTGCTGCAACATAGCTGGTGTGGGGACACTGCCACACTCTCCCTGCAGACTTTCTTGCTGCATTGAAGAGCAGATGGCAAGAGAGATGCTGTAATTAGTGCAGGGAGAAAAGCTTTCTCCAGGGATGCAGGGGAGCCTTAAACTCCTTGTTGCGGGGTGCTGGGAAGAAACGTGGGTGCAGCACTGTGAAAGGGGGTCAGGCTGATGACAGCTTCTACAGTACGTCCCTCCTCGCTGTGTGCCTTGGGCTCTGTTTGAGCAAGAGAGGTTGTGCTGACACCTCCAGCAGGCATGGAGCCGGCTGGTAATCAACATGTTCCTCTAGATGTGGGAGTGATTTCGTCCAGGCTGGGGAGGGAGCTAAACCTGGGTCACAGGTCTCAGGGTTTCCTCTGTAAAGATAACGCCCCTTTTCTCACAGCTGTCTTACTGCAAAAAAACCCAAAAGAATAAACCACTGTGGCGTTCCACCCTAGAATGAGGTGCTGGGTGACGTCTGCCAGTTATCTCAGAGCTTCAGAGGTGGGAGTTTTGGAGATGATATCTCTTTCTCAGCTGCTGGTGACTGAAACTACTTTTTGTGTTGTGAATTGTAGCCCATAACAGAATGTGATGTGAGCAGCAACATGTCCTTTTGTAGATGAGTAAAGGGAAGTGGGGGGGGATCTGCTTTCCTGGGGGGAAGGCAGCTCTGCCTGCTGGGAATTATGCCTGCCCTGGCTTTCGTCACCCATTAGAGGCTGAAGGCTGCAGCCTGGCTGTGTCACATTCGTAAGATAAAAAGGCTTTTTCCTTTTGCTCCTGTCTCTCATCGTTGAGACAAAGATGTTCTTCGCATTGCCCAGTTGAAACTGCATCTGTCTAATGCAGGTACAAAATAGCACGCTAAAATCCACTTTGTACAAAGATCAAGGATAATAAGATTCCTCTCCAATCAATTAGAAATCCCTTGAAACAATTAAAGCTCAGCCTGTCAAGCGCGAGCATCAAAAGCTTTTGATGAATGTAAACCTTAAATAAAATCAACGTTCTAAACCACTTTGTTTAGGTGATTAAAACCCCTCGTGAGAAAGTACTGAAAACGCTGTAAGAGCCGCTGAAAGCAAAGGCTGCAAAGGGGTGGATTGTTATGAGAACAGGTTAAATCTCTGTGCTGTTCTGGGGCTGTGTCTCCTGAGAGGGACCCCAAAGTCCCCTTGTGCCGAGGCTGGCGGGCAGGCACGGAGCCAGAGCTTACTTAAGAGGCAGCGGTGTGGGGTGAGGAGCCGCTTCCAATTGCGAGGCAGGCAGCACATGACATAAGATGCTCCAGACCTGCCTCCTGGGCGCTAGTTTAAAACTAAAGGCTATTGCACATCCTGCTCCTCAGCGCTGGGCTGGAGCTTGAGGGAGGAGAGGCTGAGGCTGCACAAAGGCCATGCGTTGTGAGGCTGGAGCCGGTGCCCTGGGAGGTGGGTTTGGGGGGGGTCTGAGAGCTGGGTGGGAATGTTTGGGGGAAAGGGAGTGTAAAACTTGAGTTGTCAGGCTTGTGGTGCTCTTTCGGTCAAAGGTGGTGGTGTCGCACTCGTGTTGGGATAGGGGGTGGGTGTATCACCTACCACTGGTGGGGGTTTTAAATGAACCAAGTGTGGAGTGTGCTGCGTCCGCTGTTTAGAATCCGCTGTATTCCATGCAAATCCAGCACTCTGGAGTCACGCCTATGTTGAGATTGCCCTGGTCAGACAGCTACATCAATGGCAGCTGATTTTACTGTTGCGTTTGATTGTATTTCAATTTTCAAACCTGTTTTTACAGGGACAATGCTGTGTGAGGCAGATGCACCCGTGGCAGTTGCGGAACCAGTCCCTGTGGCTTGCTCTAATTCGGATCCTCAAGGGAGCTGTGAGGTGTCACTGGATGATGTACTGCTCAACTCATCAGCTAGGTTTGTCTTAGCTCAGATTCTATTTTCTCTGTAGTGACCTGCATGCATAGGAAACAGTTTGTATTTTATCATGTTTGCTTCGACTTAATTCAGATTAGATTTTGGAAGGAGTTTCAAACATTTGTAACTATTCCAAAATCCAGAAGCTGAATCTACGACCTCACTCTCTCAAAAGAAGAGGAACAGAATTAAATTTGCTGTACACAGCTACCATACAGAGGCTGGAGCTTAAAGTAGCGTGGATTTAATATCAACTTAAAGCACAGGAATGGTAGAATATTCTTCACAGTCAGAAAGATCACATCTTCTAAAGGAACCTTGTGGAGTTGTTAGTTAGGGAGTGTAGTTGGGAGGGCACTGATCAAATAGAATACTCAGTGAGTACGTTGTGAAGTGTTGCTGTAACCAGAGGTGTGTCTCAGTGGTAGGGGATAGCCCATGTTTAGTACCTGTGCTGATCTTCATCAAACTCCTATTAGTCTCTCTATAAATCTAAGCAGCCTCTTACTGAAGAGCAGGTTAGTGTGTAAGGGTCTGCACCTCACCACAGTGTCATGGGAAGTAGCTCACAAAAAACCCTCTTTACCTAATTTTCTTCAGGCTGCATTTGGATTACATGTGAAGGGGGAGAAAAAGGTGACTTGATTCAGTGAAGGGAAATAACTGGGGCTTCCTCCCCCCCCCATATGACTGGGTCATTTGCATGCTTTGATCATAAAAGCTGGTGGAGAAATGGTGCAGAACTATTGCAACTGAGGATTGATGTGCCCTGAAAAATGTTCTCGGTGTCAAGGAGGAAATGCGTGGTAGGGAACATCTCGTAATCCCTTTGGGGAAATCAAGAAAAAATATTTACTTCCCTCTGGTTTCTGGCTTGCAGATCGCTTAGGAGAAGCAGTTCCACTTTGGACAGTACATGGAAGTAGCCTTGTCAAATCTTCTCTATGCTTTAAAACCCTATCATAAGGCCCAAAGCAATAACAGTTGATTATCCCCTAGAAATTCAGAGAAAACTTTGACCAAAAGGAAGGGATTTACCCCTTAGACTAAAATTCACACAGTGCCTTGTGCTGACTTGTCTTCTCTTTGGTCTAGCAGAAAGGGAAGATGTGGGGCTCAGTGGGGACCCTGACTGGGGTAGGCTGAGGAGTTTGCATGGAACTGAGGAGCATGACAGGCAGAAATGTCAGGGCTTCTCTTTGCCCCAAAGCTGTCCCTGCGAAGGGCTGGCACTGTTGTGATACCAGGGGCCCCCAGCCCTTCTAGAACACCCGAGTGCTAGAGAGAAACCTTGCACCAAACGTTGCCATGGGGGAGACTAAACACCTAGCACTGACATGAAGGAAGAAGCACCTTCGTGATCGCCTGGAGCGAAGGGCCCCAGGGCTGTTTGGGAAGGCAAGATGGAAACTTTGGTTCTCTGGAATATGCTTGGTTGTTACTGCTGTGCCATGGTCCCTGTGGGGTATTGCCCATGGTAGGGGAACCTGTCTGCCTGTAGGTTGGAGGGTGGGATGTCCTTCTAGGGACTTGAATACCAAATCCCACAGGGTCTGGCTTTCAGTTTTCTGGCTTTCCCCCCAGGCTGAAGTGGGACGTGGACTTGATTATTCCTTACCCTCATCACTCACAGCTGTGAGAGTCTGTGTTGGAAGGGGACAGAGGAAAAACACTGTTCTACAACCGCAGGCAGGGGGCACTTCACCAGATCTTGCAAGGTTGAAAGTAAAAAGGGCAACTTTCAGCGGGCACCTCAGGACAAGTTCCTGGTGAGGAGCGTGACTGGAGTAGAAACAGGCACATCCCCCATCTATTTCTTTACAAACATCTGGTGGGAGCCTGGTGCACCAAGTTTATTGGGAATACCTAAGAACAAGCTTTCCTGTTAAATCAATTTCCTGCTCCTCAGCTGGCTTGGCTTCTGCAGGAAATCTCTGTGGGTTTCCCTGCAGGCTGGGGGATTGCTGCACTGCTCAGGAGAGAGGCTGCTGGGGCCTCCCCTTTGTGAGCTGCATGTATTGCAGACAGGAGATAAGCACCAGATCATGGGCCCCTTCCTGCCTCTCGCCTCCTCACTGCTGGAGACTCTCAGTTTCAGGCACCCAGAGCAGAGCTCTGGTATGAAATCATTGCTGGTTTCTGGCTGATGTGTTTATGGCTTCTTCTGCAGCTTGTCTGAAACAATAGCTACAGTTCAGACAACATACATGTGTTTAAAAGCAGTGCAGGCAGAGCTTGCATGCACTCTGAGAGAGAGCTGTTGTGTTGCTGTAGCCATGCAGGCTAGTAAAATCAGTAAAGTCCCCTGCAGAACATCAGGAACCGCTTTGACGCACACCCAAGGACTAATATAATTCTGTGATGGAGCAAGCACGCCTAAGGCGTTCTTCAGCCAGGGTGCTGAAGCCTCTCCAGGGCTCATTGCTTTTGTCTTGCAGAACTGTTGAGGTCCACAACAGTGAGACAGCTGAAAATACTAAGATGGAGAGATCTCAGGTTAGTTGCAAAGGTAAGTGGAGACAGTTTTCAGTTACTCTGGTGTGCATAAACTTCTTATTGAAATGAGAGGGAAATTTATCAAACCACTGCAATGGAAGAAGAAACTGAAATTGCCAGATGGTCTGTCCACAAGTGTCTTGAACTTGGACTTCAAGGAGTAAAATAGGTAGTGTCACTGCCTAATGCTTATCCACCAGGTAGTAATGTGCTACTTTCAGTCCTCCTTGAAAGGAAAGGAAAGCAAAAGCAGAGTGTATATGACTGTTGTGGGAAGCTGCCACTTTACTGGTTCAAGAGCCTTAGGGCAGGTTAGAGGGGGATGTAAATGGGAAATGTTTAAGAAAACTTTCAAAGTGCTTTAGAGGATTCCTCTATTAGTCCTGATCTAAAGTGCAGGGAACTTTATGGCAAACTTGCCAAGAATAGAAAGTCAAAGGGGTGGGGGAGGGCGTATAACAGCATTTCCTTTCTTATGTTTGATACTTGTATTTATATTTCTGTTACGGCTGCAAGCAGTTGATAAATATAAGATGCTGAACACTTCTCTTTCAAACCAGCCTCTTCACCTACGTCCGGTTTGTGGACAACACAACGAGATGGAGAAGTCAAACTGAGGATAGCTGAGAAGGGCCTAGGCAGCAAGGCACCAAAGACCGTGCATGAACTATTCCAGGAAACTGTGAAGAAATACTCTAATTATTATGCCCTTGCATCCAAAAAGAATGGCAACTGGATAAAACTAACGTATCAGATGTACTATAATGAGTGCTGGAAAGCAGCAAAAAGCTTCCTGAAGGTAAGCTTTTGTTGACTTCTCCTTGTTAATGGTCAATTGGTTTAACTGCTGAAATGCCTGTAGTCAACTTACTGACTCTTGAGTGTAGGAGAGCCTTAAAGTGACAGAGAAAGACCTGAACATCCCATGAACAACTTACTTAGGAATTACCACAGTGGTTTTGCTTGAATTTCTTGCAAGTTGCTTCCACATCCAACTGAAAAAAGTGGGTAAGGAAACAGTGCAAGGGAAGTGTTTGAGGTGGATGGCAAACCTGGACAATACCCTAATGTACATGAGGCATGTACATTTTAATCTTTCTCAGAAAAAACTTGAAGGGATAATTATGAATCAGACTTAAATGTCCAAACTGGCTGAGCCTGTTGCCTGTACTGCTGGGATTTAAGACACTTGGAGGGAGAAACAACATTACGTGTACTAACTGTTATCATTATGAAGTCTTATTTCTTGAAGTTAAGGCCATTCTGTTTTCACTCCTGTGGTGGGATCTTTCAGTCTACGTAGTTCCACTCTGGGATAAAACCAGAGAAGGGCTGAAGGAGTTTTAAAGACCTGGAGTTTAACAGCTGGAATTTCATAGCAAAGTGTCTCTGACTGTCACTGGAGCTTGTTGCTCTTGTCATTATTGACATCTGACGTAGCTAATCTGTACTCTAAAGGACTGAATGTCTCAAAGCTAACCTGTACTAACGGACCGAATGTCTCAATAGATGTTGTCTAACTTACTTAACCTCTTACCTTCTCCTTCCCAGCCCAAAGGGATGATTAACTGCCTGGATTGCAGTTGTTACACCACCATTAGCATCAGTGAGCTCCTCACACTGTGTGCACCCTAAGGAAAATCCTTTCTTTTCCTCTGCCTACTGATAAAGTGGGGCAGTGTTTGATGTGAAACTTAACTGGTTCCATACTCGGTCTTGGGTAGTTCTTCTCTATACAGAATTACTGTATATAATAGCATGAACTTTTTCCTGGATGTGCTCACAGCAGAGATCCATAAATTAAGCATTCTTTGAAGGAAAACCAGGATTGCTGTAATCTCCTCTCTTGTTTGCAGCTGGGACTAGAGCGTTTCCATGGAGTGTGCATCTTGGGATTTAATGCTGCTGAGTGGATTATTGCTGACATTGCAGCTATCTTTGCGGGGTAAGAGTGAGTGTTCTCTTGACATGCATTTTCCTTTAGCATTCAGATAGTAACTTCAGTATTCCTGTGAGGATACTGAGCAGTGAATAGTCCCACAACAAAACCAACTGCTTCTATTTGAAGGTACTGAAGATGGCTTAAAACCTAACTCTCTGTTTACTTCATTATAAGTTAATGAGACAAAAATTAATGTTGCTTTTTTTAGCCAGGTACTTCTCTCAAAAGAAGATCTGAACAAAAGGTTAATCCAGAAGCAGGTTTATTTACACTGTGATTAAAAATATGATGGGAAATGCCAGGGAATCACAGCACTGGACTTTGGTAGCTGCCTTCCACCTGAGACACTTTGGTCCCTTACACCACTCTGACATGCCTCATACCCCAGAACAGAGCCTTTGCTCTTGGGGTTAAGCCCTCTGCTTTTTATCGTTGTTTTATGGAATATTCTTCCTAAGTTTTTTCCTCTCTTAAAAGTTGGAAATGATGTCAGTTTTGCCATCAACTCTGATAATCCTCTAATTGTGTTCTGCTTTTCTGCTTTTTCATATTCTTTCCTTTTCTTTTGTAGTGGATTTGCTGTTGGTATCTACACTACAAACTCTCCTGAGGCCTGTCATTATGTAGCAGAGAACTGTAGTGCTAACGTGGTGATTGTGGAAAACCATAAACAGCTGCAGAAGATCTTAGAAGTAAATACACTTTCTAAATGGCTGGGGGCTACAGCTTCCTATTGACAGATGTGGGAGGGTGGTACCCAAGGGAAATGCTGGATCTGAAAGCAGAGGTGTACTGATGGAGCCTTGTTGGTGTGCTCCCTGTTCAAGCCACATGAATAGTCACTCTCACGAGAGGTTAAACGGTGGTTTCACAGCTTAACGAAGCCTTGAGCTTAAAATATGAGAAGCCAAAAAGAACAACTGAGCATCCCCTGGTTGTCTGGCAACATCCCAGTCAAAATGACTGTCTTTAGTGAGGCTTCCCCATTCTGCTTCTGTAATACAGATGAGATTCTCTTAGCTTTATGTAAAATTGCAAGTAGCAGTAGCATGTTAAGCGGAGGGTTACTTAGGCTTGAAAGGGACAAGCAGGATTTCCTCCTTCTCACGAAATCTCACTTCTTAACACAGATTCAGCATAAACTACCTCACCTGAAAGCTATTGTCCAGTATGGGGAAGCACTAAAAGAGAAGAGACCAAATCTGTACTTTGTAAGTAGTGGGCATTTTGGTGGCTTGCAAATACTGGCTGTGTTGAGCTGATGGCTTGTGAGCAGCCATCGCCTTCCATGGGACTGTCATCAGATGAGCTCTAGTGAAGGATTGCTTGCCTTGCTGGAGCAGTGGGTGTCTGCTGTAGTTCAAACCTCCATAATCCACGTTATGAGGGAGGTTATCAGTGTACTGCCCTCTGCAAGGCAGCCTCAGGGCCCACTGAAGCACTTGGCACACCCAGTTAATATCAGGGTTGCTGCAGCACTAGTGGTGGGTGGAACCATCTCCTTTTCTGCTTCTTGCCATGTCTCTCATGGCAGCCAGAAAACGTTGTGGAGCTGACAGTGCATATTTACAGCCTCTTCCAGATTGTGCCAGAGGTTTGGACGTAGAAAATAGTTTCCTTCTTTTCATGTGTAGCAAAGGGTTTAATTTTGCATGGGAATGATAGCCTACAAAGTGATGGAGCTCTGCTCTTCTGCATACAGTGGAGTGAGTTCATGGAGCTTGGCAGAGATGTTCCAGACTCTCAGCTCCAGGAAATCATCGACTCACAGAAGCCGAACCAGTGCTGTACACTGATCTACACCTCAGGGACCACCGGACAGCCAAAGGGGGTGATGCTCAGTCATGACAATGTAAGTCTCTGTGTATCTGCCCACTCTAAGTACTCGGGTATGTGCTGAGAGAGGGTAGAGATGGGCTGAAAACCATCCCTGGTGTTAAAACTGTGGGATGTTGTAGACTTGTTTTGTGAGCTGTGTTTTGTGAGCTGTGCCTGCTTGGAAGAGCTGCCACTCCACGCTCATGTGGGTTCTTGTTGCAGCTGACCTGGACGGCAATGGCAGCAGGATGCTCCCTGTTGCTGACAGATGCTAAAGCAAAGCAGGAGCTGGTGATCAGCTACCTGCCCCTCAGTCACGTTGCTGCACAGATGACAGATATTTGGTTGCCAATGATATTCGGAGCACAAGTCTTCTTTGCTCAACCAGATGCATTAAAGGTAAAAACATAATTAAATCCTCATCCGCATCCACCTGCTTGTAGCTGGGGTGGGTGCTTTAAAACCAACATAACTTGACTTAAAACCAACATAGCTTGACTTATCTCATGATTCTAAAAGCTGTGCTAACTCTACTTATTTGCATAGTGACCAAGTGCTCCTCTTTAAGGGTCTGTTGTGTTGACAAATGCAGCCACTGACCTTTGCCTTTTGACTCTGTATTCCAAACTGGGATAAGCTGAGCAAGCTCTTCACAACTAGGAGCTTCTTGGTTTCTCACCTGACAGCACTTCTTCACCCCAACAGCTTGGTTAAGCAATGGCTTTGTATTTGCTCTGTCCACATTGCAAAATGCCCCCAGTGTTAAATCTGTCCTGAGAACAAGTCTTCTCTTGGCACTGTGTCAGCGCTGGCACTGAAAGCATTGACTCTTGCTGTCTTCTCAAGACCACTGTGGCTTCTCAATGCTCCTGGGGTTCCTTTTTCTTGGTGGCACTTTAGCTGAAAAGGAGAAATCCCTCAACATTGATGGTAGAGTCCTAAGCTTTGTGTAGTGAAGAGCTGCCTGGAACTCTGTGCTGAAGCACTTCTGAAAGCTGTATTGGATTCTGCTTTGCTCAGGGCAGTTTGGTGGAGACCCTGCGGGAAGTGAGGCCAACTAGTTTTTTGGGAGTTCCTCGTGTCTGGGAAAAAATGGAAGAAAGAATGAAATCCATAGGTGCAAAATCCTCAGCACTCCGAAGAAAAGTGGCCGCGTGGGCCAAGGAAATCGGGTTGCAGACAAACCTGGACCGGATGAATGGGTAATTCTGAACTACAGGAAGGGGTGTTAGGAATACTGGGAAAACTTTACTATCAGGTCAGGGATTATATCCCATGGAACAAGCCAGACTAACTCCATTTGGCTTCTACTGTTTGTGCTTGGACCAGAGGGTGAGCAGTAAGGGCTGGAGGGGGGGAAACAACTTTTTTACTGAGTAAACTAAAATAGGATGAAGATGAAAGGAGGAACTGGGAGAAGTTCTACTTGTGACTGAGATCTTGTAACCATTCTTCTCCTACAGGTATTATGATATCCCAATGAACTTCCGCATAGCCAAGCACTTGGTGTACAAGAAAGTGCAAAAGGCCATTGGGCTGGACCGGTGCACCAGGTGCTACACAGGAGCTGCTCCCATCTCCAGAGAGACACTGGAATTCTTTTTAAGTCTGGACATCCCTGTGCTTGAGCTGTATGGCATGAGTGAGAGCACTGGGCCTCACACCGTCTCTTCACCTCACATGTTCAGGCTTACCAGGTAAAGAAAGGCCTTTCGGTGAGCAGAGCACTGCTGCCCATGAGGAGGAGTTGCTCGAAGGTTTCTCCTACATCTGCCATGTGCATCTCGCCTGATGCAGCTCATCCCCAGAGTCTTGCTGTCAGGAAAAAGTCACCAGAGAGCCAGTTCCTTTGGCTGCATCTTGCAGATAAAGAGGTCTGCCAAGGGCAGCAGTGGTGTTACTTCAATTTAACTTGGCCTGGATCCTCTAGGAACTGAGGAGGAAGCAAGGGATTGATGGAGAGAAGGAAAAATTAGTAACTTGAGCCCGCAGTTCACCTCAGTGTTGAATGAATAAAGGCAGTAAGATTGTGCTGCTGCTCTGAATGGCTCTTTCGGTCCCCAGGGGTTCAGGCTGCCAAGTAAACACCACCATGGTAAAAGTTTGCTGCCAAGGCCACCGACCTTCTCATTCAAAGCTCAGGTGTTTGAGAACAATGCGTGGAAACCACCAGGTGTGTGAGCACCCATCTCTCTGCAATAACAACTTTCTCTGGAGTTCCCCTTATACAAGCAGATGCCTTTTAAGTTCAAAGCTTCTCACTGAAGCACTTGTAATAAAAAGCTGCCTGGCTTTGTTCAAACACTTCAGCTTGAGAGGGGGCTGCTGTGATCTCACTCTGCTGCTCAGCTACTGAACTAAAGCCAAGCCAAGCCCTGGGTTTGTGTTTGTGTTCTCTTTCAGCTGTGGAAGGAGTATTTCAGGCTGCCAGACACGCATCCATAACGCGGATCAATACGGCATTGGAGAGGTCTGCTACTTGGGAAGACACATTTTCATGGGCTACTTGAACATGGAGGACAAAACCAAAGAGGCAATTGATGAAGAAGGCTGGCTGCATTCAGGTGACCTTGGCAAGCTGGATGCACATGGATTCCTCTACATCACTGGCAGAATTAAAGGTAACATCCCCTGATGTGGTTGTCTTGAGGTTACACAGTACCGTGATAAGCTGTGTTCAGCCCCTGCTAGTGGTGTAGTTGTGGCTTGGGCAGAAGTCGGCTGTGTGGAGACCTCAGAGCAGCTTCCAGTATCTGAAGGGGGCTACAAGGATGCTGGAGAGGGACTCTTCATCAGGGACTGTAGCGATAGGACAAGGGGTGATGGGTTCAAACAGAAACAGGGGAAGTTCAGGTTAGATACAAGGAAGAAGTTCTTCCCTGTGAGGGTGCTGAGGCGCTGGCACAGGGTGCCCAGAGAAGCTGTGGCTGCCCCATCCCTGGCAGTGTTCAAGGCCAGGTTGGACACAGGGGCTTGGAGCAACCTGCTCTAGTGGAAGGTGTCCCTGCCCATGGCAGGGGGTTGGAACTGGAGGAGCTTTAAGGTCCCTTCCAACCCAAACCAGTCTGATTCTAAATACTTCTCTTTCAGAAGTTTTTAGTTCGAGCAAACTCCAGTGTGTCCTACCACTGAGCGTGTGCCATAGCATGTGGTGGGAGCAGAGGGGTTTTTTTCACACCTGTAACCAGGGTGTGTTTCCAGAGCGAGGAATAAATCTTCTGATTTCAGAAGCAGCAGTTAACTCTTGTTGTCCTGTTTCATGGTGCTGGACCTGCCCAGGTTCTCGTTGTGTGCCATCAGCTCCCTCCCGTTCCAGCTGGTTTTGCTGGTTGCCTCTGAGAGAAAATAAGAGCTTAGTGGGGTTGTGAAAGTGGTGAGCAGCAACGTGGTTCTTGGGCCACCACTTTGACCCGCCCCCAACAAATCCAATTTCATGCAAGACTTCAGTCATCAAAAAGAGATAATAGTTGTGCAAAGGGGCTGCGTTAGGAAATTAAAGGCAGCTGAGAAGGACAGGCTCTGCTCTGCATCACCCTGCATTGCCTTCGGCAAGTGTTTCACTTCAGTTTCTGAACAGCTTTGGTGCCAACATCCACGCCTCAGGGCTTAAAGGTGACAGTAGCAGGGTGCTGAGCTGCTCATAATCTGCATCCCTATGCCCAAACCACAACCATCTCTGGAGCATTAAAGCAGCTCTTGCAATGCTGTGTGCACACCTCAGCCTCGCCTCTCAGCCTGACTGGAGTCCTCCTGGCTTGCTGCCTTCTCCAGATGGTGGGACACGGGTTCGCTCTTTGATCTGGTAGACACAAAGGAGCAATGAAGTTGTTTCAGATTGGAGGAAGGGGGAAAAGCTTTGAGCATTAGTCAAGATTTGACTGTTTTCCAGAGCTCATCATCACTGCAGGAGGTGAGAACATCCCTCCCGTTCCGATCGAGGATGCTGTGAAAGCTGCTGTGCCCATCATCAGCAATGCAATGTTGGTTGGAGACAAAGCCAAGTTCGTTGCTATGCTTCTAACACTAAAGGTAATGGAAAACAGGATGGGAATCCACCTGTGTCGCTGAATGGGTTTAATTCCAGTGAGGAAGAGGATTGTGCCACATTTTTACAGCCTCCTGGAGAGATGGGAGGCATTGTGGAGTATGACTTGTTACAGCTGAGCTGCAAACAGTCGGCTGGTTCTGTTGTTTAGGACCAGGGTTTCTGTGACAGAAGTAAAAGACCTAAAAGAGAGACTGAGAAAAGAAACCCTGCTGCTTTTCTTACCCCTTTGTAGCATCTCCTGGAGCAGTCTGGGCAGTAACAACCTGTCAGGGATTTCTTTTTAAGACCCTGGCTTTAAACTCCCCAGTGACACAAGTGCACTGACTGTGTTTAGAGACCTGCCAGGACGGTGGTGGTCACTTATGGGCGACAACCTCCTTCCCCTTGCGCAAAAGCCACCACGCCAGGCCCTGGAGGTGGGGGTACTGGGCTTGGCTTAGTTGGGTGCTGCATGTCTTGACTTCCACCGGCCTGTTACGCTGCTGTGGGATGTAGGGAAGCCGAGTGTGGTCCCAAAAAGAGGGATCAGCTTGGGGCAGCACAGGCAGAGTTTGGAAGAGGAGCTCCGTACCCAGCTTGCTCCTGGGGGGCAGGCACAGCTCTGGGCAGGGGGATTCAGCTGCATTTTGCACCAGTGAGTTGTCATTTGAAGCAGTGGTTTGCATCCAGCACAGGAGAAGGGCAATGGCTGATGAATGGGGCAGGCCCCGGGGCTGCAGCAGTGGCTGGTTCAAAGGGAATTGTGTGTGTGTCAGACAAGTTACCTGTGTATTGTTCTGCAGTGCAACGTAAACATAGACACTGGTGAGCCAAGAGACGATCTCGCTCCAGAAGCTATTGAATACTGTCAGAGGCTGGGCAGCAAGGCCACCAAGGTCTCGGAGATCATCCGCAGCAAGGACAAGGCTGTCTACGCTGCTATCCAGAATGGGATTTCAGCAGTCAACGAGAGAGCAACCTCCAACGCCCAGAAAATCCAGAAGTGGACCCTGCTGGAGAAGGACTTCTCTCTCTTCGGTGGAGAGCTTGGTGTGTGGTGGGTGGGCACTGGGGTCACCACATCACCCCCTCTTGGGTCCTGAACGGACCCCTGATCCATAGAGCTGCCTGTGGACTTTCCATGTCATGGTTTGGGGAGGGTGGGATGAATCCTTGCTTCCACCAGCAGGAGGGAGCAGAGCAGTGCTCAGGCGTGGTTCTGTGTTGCCCCTTGAGGCTGGTCCTGCTGCTTCTGTTCCCAGGGGAAGGGAGAGAGATTTTACTGAGCACAGAGGCAGTTGAAGTCAGTGTCTGCGCACGTGTTCTGAGTCTTCCTTTGTTGGAGCAAGTCCAGAGGAAGCCACGGGGATGATCAGGGGCTGGAGCACCTCCCGTATGGAGACAGGCTGAGAACATTGGGGCTGTTCAGCCTGGAGAAGAGAAGCTGCGTGGAGACCTCAGAGCAGCTTCCAGTGCTTGAAGGGGGCTACAAGGGTGCTGGAGAGGGACCTTCATCAGGGACTATAGTGACAGGACAAGGGGAATGGCTTTAACCTGCCAGAGGGGAGATTGAGATGAGCTCTGAGGCAGAAGCTCTTCCCTGTGAGGGTGCTGAGGCGCTGGCACAGGGTGCCCAGAGAAGCTGTGGCTGCCCCATCCCTGGCAGTGTTCAAGGCCAGGTTGGACACAGGGGCTTGGAGCAACCTGCTCTAGTGGAAGGTGTCCCTGCCTGTGGCAGGGGGTTAGAACTGGATGAGCTTTAGGGTCCTTTCCAATCCAAACCATTTTATGATTCCTCAAGGTTTGCGTCCCTCCAGCACCCATTCGTGAGGGTGAGACCCAGGTGAGACCCTCCCTCACCCCCTGTGCTGTGTTTCCTCCAGGCCCAACGATGAAGCTGAAGCGACCAGTGGTGGTGGAGAAGTACAAGGACCAAATCGCTCAGTTCTACGCGGATCTGGACGGGCCGGGCCCGGCAGGGAACAGCCTCCGGCAGTAGGACAAAGGCTGCGGCTGTGGACTGGAAGAGGCTGGGAAGGATTCCCTGGGGTCCCTTGAAATAAAGGAGGCTCAGGCAGCACACAGCCCCCTTCCCACTCGCTTCCCTGTACGTGTCCTGCCCCTACAGCACAGTGGGGTGAGTGTGTTCACACCCTGTGCTTCTCTGGGGCTGGTCTCATGCTTGGACACCCCCAAACACCTCTGCTCCCCCATCCTCGCCCTTCCATTTTTACAAGGGCAAATCCAACCTTTACCTTAAACCCATGTTCTGTTTTCACCAAAGTTTTCTTTTCCTGAGCTGAATGTAAACCCACCAAGAGCTGCAGTTTTCCTTCCCATTTCTCTTTTTGTCCCCCCTCCTTCCCTCTATGTCTGTGCATGTCTAACTGCATGCTGATGGTACCTGAGTTGTTTTCAATCTCTTTACCCACACCATGTCCTCCATCAAGGAGGGTGGATGTTGGGTGACTGCTAGTGAAGGACTGTGTGGAACCTCATGGTTCCTGGCTTTGTCTGTGCAATATTTGGAGTCTGTTTTATCATGAAGCTGTAAGTTGTATTGTTAAAGGAGCAACCCGGGGACTATTTTACACCGGGGACTGCTCACAAGTCTGTGTACAATTATGTGTGAAGTCTGGCTGTGGTCTTATAGTTGTAGAAATGCTGCCTGGAGTGGGCAGAACTCCAGAGGTTTTGTTCTTCCCAAGGTCCTGGCAGAGGCATTTGCACTGAATACAGAGTGTAGGACACATGAGAGCAGCTTCAGAGCTGGGGGAAGCACCCAGTACCGGGAGCTCTCTTCTAAATGGTTCTACAAGGCTCATTGGAGCCTGCCCAGTGCCTGGCAGGACTCCTGCTCCCACCAGGAATGAAGGATCCCTTGGAACATGCCTTATGTCAAATTAGAAACCATTCCTGAACCAAATACTCTCTGATTCCGAGCAATGTTTCCCGTGGGCAAAGGAGGAGCAGCAGGAGCAGGTGGTGGCTTGAAGGGGCTGCAGAGCACTAGGAACAGCTCTGGGGCTGCAGCACTACTTGGACCACAGGGGTACAAGTGTCTGCTCTGGGCGCTGTGACAGGCGGGTGACACGTCTGTAACCGCTGTGAGCTCCTGCAGGGGTGTTTGTTCCCTCTCTCTGAACCCAAAGGGGCTCTGGCATCCAGAGCACCCCCCAATAAACGCTGCTCTGTGTGTGTCCTTAACCCTGCTGCAAAGTCATGCTCAGCCCTGGCTTGGGTCAGGGTCTAAGGGGATGGGGAGCAGCAAAAAGCCTCCGCTGCCAGCCCCTGTGCTGGAGCTCTGCTGGATGCTCTGGGGTGGTGACAAGCTCTGAGGGGGCTTGGGAGCAGTGGAAAACCACTGCAAAGCCCTTGAAAGTACAGGGAACCCCAACCCAAAGCTGTGCCGGCAGCAGGATTTAAGCAACAGACTTAAAAACTCTGATCTGTTAACAAACATCAGAGTCCCCCCCAACACACTGTGCTTAAAGGGAGTTTCCCTTCCTGTGCTGTTCATCTCCAGGGGCTGCCAGAGCCACCAGCTGTGGCACCAGCTCCTGAGTTCCTCATGGAAAACCCCTCCCACTGCCAAGGTGCTTTGGGAAAGCTGCGCTGGGGAGACTGAGATGAGTTCTGAGGCAGCAGCTCTTCCCTGTGAGGGTGCTGAGGCGCTGGCACAGGGTGCCCAGAGAAGCTGTGGCTGCCCCATCCCTGGCAGTGTTCAAGGCCAGGTTGGACACAGGGGCTTGGAGCAACCTGCTCTAGTGGAAGGTGTCCCTGCCCGTGGCAGGGGGTTGGAGCTGGAGGAGCTTTAAGGTCTCTTCCACCCCAAACCAGGCTGGGATTCTATGACTCCATAATTGCTGCCCACAGAGAAGCAACACAACAAACAAAAAACACTGAGAAGTTTTACTTTTCCATCTTACTTTATTTCACTTTTTCTAGAAAATTCCTCCATAGTTCCACAAATTTAACAAAAAGTTTAAAATTCAGGACAAACAATCCTGGACCGTTATTACAAACATGATTTTTTTTTAATCTTGAAGTTAGTCTTGGGCCAGCTGAATTTCTTACAGCCGAGTGAAGAATTCCGTTTCCCAACACAACTTTGACCATCCTCAAGTGACAAGGTATTTAATACCTCGGCTCTAGGCAGAAATACAATTAAAAATCATCTAGAAGGTGAAGTACTTACATTTTTCTTTAGGAGTGCAAACTCGTCTCGGCAGTTTTTGATGGCTATTCACTGCCCCAGCAAACCAGGACCCATCGATCCCGGGCTTTAGAAGTAACACGGAACCAGCGACCCGGCTCTCTGCTGGTGGCAAGCTCCAAAAGGGAAGTTTAAACCTCTCCTGCCATCAAATCCATTCAAGATGGGACAAAAAAACCGCTTCTGGATTGTGGCATCAATCGCTTTGCTGGTCCTGATGCTACCACCGCGCGCGGCAACAGAAGAACTGGTGGCCAAAGCACTGATTGCACTTCCATGGATCCATGGGCACCGCTCGGCCGCTGCAATCCATCACGTCAGTAACCAAAGCCTCAGGGCTCAACACACGCGCAGACCAAGACACCAGGAACATGCCCTGACCCCTCTTCTGCCCTTTCACACCAAGGGAGAGCTGAAGAGCCGCGTCCTGACCTCAGCTCCACCACCTCTCCAACTGCTCTGAAAGCCTTCAGCCCAACCGGCACCAGCTCGTGCCTTCAATAACGAGACGAAGGACACTGGGAAGTAACAGAGTTCATTTTCCTTGGAAAACCATTATGGCTACAAGTCAATTTTGGCTATTTTAGTCTTTTTTTCCTTTTTTTCCTTTTTTTTTTTTTCTATTTTTTTTTCTCTTTTTTTTCCCATTTTAACAACGCTACTACAACATCCTCGAAGACCTGAAGCAATGCTGAGGGCAGCACTGCCACCTCCTTCCTATAGTACAATACTCCATCCATGCTCTCAAGAGTGACACAAGAACAAACACTTTATCCACAAATACCTGTACACGGCATGTTCAGAACAGCGGCCAGCCAGCCTACAGAGAACCTACACAGGGAACTCGCTCAGACCCAACTAGAAGGGGACACAAGATGAGGCCCAAATGTGACCGTTCCTTGTTTGCAGAGTCATCTCCTCCTGTGGTCCCCGACGCTACCACATACCCCAAAAAACAACAACTCTGTAGAACAACTAAGTACTTGCAAGAAACCTTTTAGTAACAAATCAGCATGTGCACACAATGGAAAAGAACTATTGCGGGGGGGAAGGGGGGGCGAAGGGGAGAACAATCCTATTTCAGGTTTTCAAGGAGATTATAAACAGTCTAAAAAAATCCATGTGTAAAATACTTCTTATAAAAACCAAACAAAATTCCTATCAACGCTCATCGGACTTCACGACTAAAGTCGGTTCCAGGACAGGACGATGCCAGAGCAGTGGGGCAGGAGCCCCGGGAGCTTCCAGCCGCGTTCAGGAACACCCTCCCATGCGTGTTCATGGACGGGCTGGGAGCAGCGCGGCCCATCTGCATCTTCACAGGAGAAAGGGCAGGCGGGAGGTGGCACCTCCACACCTTTGTGGGTAACCCCAGAGGCCACCAAGTGCTGCCAGGCGCCACGGGGGCACGTTCCCTGGGCACAGAAAGGAGGGAAAGACCTCGGGAGAGCTCAGGCCGGCTGCCACCGCTGCACCTCGGGGACAGGGCGATGCCGCCGTCCCCTTCCCCGGGGGCAGCGGGCACAGGAGGCCCTGCTGGGTCCACAGCGACCGCCCGGGGCTCGCCTCCTCCACACCACAGAGCCAAGGGAGCCCCGTGAGCGGTTCACACGTACCCACCGCAGCGAACACAGCCCCTGGTGAGCGGGGGACCCTCGTGGGCTGCCTCTGCCGTCCTGCACCGCGGCGCGTCCCACTGCCACCGAGCCAGAACCGCAGCTCCTCCTCCTGCCTTCCCAGCGGCCGCTTGCGCGCAGGGGTTCGCTCCAGGCTTGGCATTGTCCATCAAGAAAGAAAACAGCTGAGATCACTGTCGTGACAGGGTTTGCACCTGGCATGAGCTTGATTCTTTTTTATATATATATATATATATATACACACACACACACACACACACACGAGACACATGAAAGATGGTACAAAGACAAAATTAATGGGAATCGGGTCAACATGACCCAACTCAAACAAGCTTATCATCATATTGCCACTTCAGTTGATTAGTTGCAACATTTCCATGATAAAGAAAGGGGGAACCCAAAACAAGGGACTGGATTTGAGGATGGAGAAGGGACACAGCAGACCCTGGCGTGATGCAGCCCCCCAGCTCCCCCGTGGGGCTGTCACAGAGCTGGGGGGACCCCTCGGAGCAGAGGGATCCTCGGGAACGCCGCGCTCCTCCTCGCACCCACAGCCCACCTCATATTTGGCAACAGCTTAGACACTGATGGGGAAAACTGAGCAATTCTTCAAGAAAATACTGAGTTTTGGGAGCGGGAATGTAATACAGGTTTGATGAAAGCTCCAGGACTTTCCGCACACCCACCTAGACAACACTTGGAGGCCAACACTAGTTTAACTAGAAATATAGGAGAGGTCTGGGATTAGTGTTTACTGTTTCCTGAACAGGCAGCAGGGCGGGAGAGGGAGGAGGAAACAAACCCAACTTCACTCATTTCCTACGTCAGCGTTTTCCAGCTGTGTCCAAAGATAAAATTCTCCCTTGTTTTGGTTTTCCCAAAGTACAGCCACTACTATAGGGGCCACTGTAGGAGATTCCTCTTTGAGAACATAAGAACGAAACCAATCACGTCTTTTGGCAAAGTTATTTAAACACTGACAAGTGAGGAGACGAGAGGTGAGCCCCTTCCGAAGCACTGAATGCTTCCAAGATTGCTGCTGGGCTTCCACACACTAGAAATTGTCCACAAGAGGCATTTTAACAAACAAGTCAAATGTTATTAAGCGCCCTTCCCCTGCCAGAGCCTTTAGAAAACAGAACAGAAAAACACACCGTTAAGATCATAAGACCCAACTAGGCCCTTCTTATACATACAGTACATACATATATATAATATATATATAAAATATACAGCTTACAGTTTTGTAGTCCTATTACAGTTAAAGCAGACTGAAAGGAGTGAGACTTTGTTTAGGAGCTCAGATCAACAAAACAAGACATCTCCAAACCCCAGCGGGAGACAGCAGATTCTAGAGGCCTCTTCAAAGAGCACGAACTGTCTCTGCAGGAAGCTGAAGGTCCTGCCCGTGGAACGATGCCCTGGAGAGATCAGGAGCCACGTTACAGCAGTGCTCTGCACCGAACCGCGCCACAACGAGCTTGCAAGTGATCACAACTGGGATCTGTCCATCTCCTCTGCAGCAGAGCAGCGGGACCCACCTCTGGCGTCAGGCTCTCGGGTTAAGCTTTGTAAAAGCCAATCTTACTTACACAGCATCAACGCTTCCTCGCAGAGCTGGAGGCAACGGGACTCGCTGGAGCTCTCCGCAGGCAGATGGTCCCTAGATTTGGTGAAGAAAACATCATCCACACTTCTTCAGACCTCAGAGACGCCTGAAAACGTGCTCTTCAAACACAGTTGCTTGAAGTAGAACCAAAAAGGTCGTGCCGGGCGGTTAAGTGCAGCACGTCTTCTGCTCTACTCGGGATCTGCGCCCAAGCGTACATAGGAAGCCAGGGAGGACAGACTCAGCAATACGGGTGCTTGTTTGAAGCCTACAAGAAAGTGCAGCTGGCTGTGCATTCATAGAGCATGGCTGTTCTCTAAGGCAGTGCTTCGGGTGAATCAGGAGAATAAGAAGGCCTAGTTCCATGGGTTCGTTTCCTGGTACCAATCAAGGGGATCTCTGGTTTCAAAAGCAGCTGCTTCCAAGGCCAAGCGTCATGTCGCTACCGCTTCCAAGTAGCTCTGCAGCTTGCGGACGGTCGTCTCATCCAAGGAGAAGAGGTCAAAGTCAAAGGTTGTGTTGGTAACGTTAAAATGCCCAGTTTCCTCAATGAGATTTACAATCTGTACAGAAAGGAGACGAGCAAGGATGTAGACAGGGAGCCACGAAGATTACATAGAGCAGATACAGAGCAACCCACCCCGTCCTTCCCTCACCCCTCTAGAACAGCCTCAGAGAGGAGAATGCCTCACAACATGAAGGGAATCCTCTCCCAAAAAAGCAAACCAGCTCCTCCTGCACTAGCTCAGTCCAGGAAGGGACATGGGCACGTTTCTTGCCTTTTAAATCAGGCCAAGAGAGCCCAGCTTTGGAACTGCTACTGGGATGGCAGAGATGCACAAACCACACTTGTGCATCTTCTCCAACAAAACCATTGCATGCACATCTGATTTGGTGGGTTTCTTTCTACGTATCTTTGCTTTCAAAGAGAAGCAGACCCTCTCCTGAAGGAGAGGCAAGTGAAAGGTCAAGCATCGCAGGGGTCCAGCTGAGACCCTTGGACACAAAGGTTAGAGTACAACAGCCTGCCAGAGCTGGCGAATGATCTCTACCTGCTGTAGCACATTGCGCTCTCGTAGTGCCATTAGTCGCCTGTGAAGCTCCACTAATTCATCAGTGTAGGCCTGTAAAGGAGGCACGAACAGAAACAGTGACATATGTGACATGTTTGAGTGACTGCCAAAGTGACTCTTCTAGTGAGGATCAGAGGAACTTGAGGCCCTTTCACACATGCTCCTATTCCCAACTTTTTCCCACATTTTTTACTGCTTCCTCCATCCTTATCAAGTACTGGAGGACTAAAGACTTCACATAAATTCACATAAAGACTTCACAAGCTGACAGAGGGCAGATTTAGATTAGACATTCGGAAGAAGTTGTTCCCTTTGAGGGTGCTGAGGCGCTGGCACAGGGTGCCCAGAGAAGCTGTGGCTGCCCCATCCCTGGCAGTGTTCAAGGCCAGGTTGGACACAGGGGCTTGGAGCAACCTGCTCTAGTGGAAGGTGTCCCTGCCCGTGGCAGGGGTTGGAACTGGAGAAGCTTTAAGGTCCCTTCCAACACAAACCATTCCATGATTCTATGAAATACGGATGGTCTGAAGACCACCCGCAAGACTATTTAATGGCACCATTAACCAAATGCCTATAACCAGCTTTAAGAAGTGGTCAGAACCTTTGAGCTTAGAGGACCTCAATGAGGTGAAGTTCACCCTGGTGAACTTCAGTGCGAGTTCCTCATCAGCAGGTTGCACTAATAAATTACTCATTACCTGAAAATACCTGTATCAGTTCCCAGCAACCTGCTGAGCAACGAGTTGTGTTTGAGTAAGGAAAGACTCCGAGTGTGCTGTACTCATGGGTAGTTTTACATGCTCAGGGGGAACTGCAGGGTTGGTTACAAGCTCAGCATGGTAACTGCTCTCATAGAAGGGTGTTGGAGTTTTCTTATTTCTTTTATTTTAATTTAGGCAGCCAACCAGGCACGTTTCTGCCAGTGCACTATTGCTCCCAGGGGATGGAGTCTTAATCTGTAAAGCTGCCCCAGAGTTGTTCATGTCTGTATCAGCAAAACTGAACTCATTTAAGTAATTGTACCAAGGGAAAAAAGTATAATAATCCCAAACTCGCTTCCCTCCTCCCAAAAATGTGTGAACCATCCCCCTCCCCAGCACATTGACACAGAAAGAAGCACCGAACACCCTCACTGAATGCCATGCTGCTGGGATAGCTACTGTCTTCCATGAAACCTCTGGCAGCTGGACAAGAGGATGGTGTTTCAGGCACTTTCTTCAGTGTGTCTCAAGGGTGTCCCCTGCCACGTGCATTAAGCAGTCTAATAAAAGACAGTATCACCTAAAGACCTTGCCCCACATAAGCCACCCCAGCTGTGGGTAACATCAGGTTCTGTGGCTGGCAGGAGACTGGGGTGCAAGTATCTTTAGGATCCCACTTACACCTCACATTGAGTGATGAACTTGTGCTGTGTTCCCCTGTTCAAAGCATTAACACACACAAGTGAGAGCTACAGTCTGATTCTCTGATTACTGCAAGGACCTCAATGATTAGACCAAGGAAAAGTATTAAGCTCCCATTTGATTGATTTCTTTATGAGAAATACCACAATGGGAGAAGTCTCTAGACAACTTGGGGGTTGGTGATTTGTCTGCCACTCAGCCGTGCTTTGAGAGCACACACACTGCTCTGCTTCCCTCAGAGGCTACCAGGAAGGGAATTGCACTGAACAAACAAGGTTTCAACTAAACCAGCAAAGCAGAGCATCAAACAACCTTTCATTTGTCAGATCAAAGACAGATGAAAACGGACTTTTAATGAACAGGCCTCACCACTGCAGCAGTGGCCAGACCACTGGTTCAGACAAAGGGCAAACTTCCAAAACAATTCTAACATTTTGCATATGGAAACATCCTGCGGGTACATCTATTTAACATACACGACTTCTGCACTGTCACTCTCCAAAGCCTGGCCTTTCAACAGCTGGTTTTCATTATACTCAAGCTTTTAACCTGCCCAGACAGAGCCATGTGAACAGGCTCAGCTGACACAAACTGTTTTCTACACAGAAATGTTAGCAAGCGTCCAACAGTTCTACAATATGCAAATCCTCAAACACACCTTATCGTATGTGCCCTTCTTCAGGATCTTCTCTGGCTTGTTACAAGACTCTGGGCTTTTTCTTCCAGATGCCTAAAGGTAAAAAAAAATCAACATTAGGGACCAAAATTAGTTCTGACAGCACAGTGGGTTAATGGTTTGGACACACAGCACTTAGAGAGAGAAACTGAGTCTGGTGAAGAGTGAATAGGGAAGATTTAGTGCAAGTTAGAACTAACACCACAGACTGAACACAACGCAGGAACTAAGAGTGGTGGGAAGCAGCCCTTTATGGCACCCAGGATGCTGCTGTACCTTATTATTTGCAGGGGGCAGTTTCTGACCAGGAGGTGGCTCTCGACTCGGCAGGCAGGAATCTGCGCTGTTATCACTGTCGCTGTCACTAAGGCTCAGTCTGAAAGACAAGCAGCAGAGAATTAGCATCACCAGGTAGTGGGGAACTAACTCAGCTGTTGGCTAAACTACAGAGTTAAGTGAAATTCTCTTCTTTATTAGATTAGTGAATTGTCTGGGAGAAATGGCCAGCCTGTGATTTCCAAGAATCCCTTTTTTCCCCAGCTGACACCACCTTTGCCATCTTCCATTCCCTGGGCAGGCCCTCCACTGAGCCCATAGGCAAAAAACACATTTACTGTTTCTGGTGTGACCTTTGAGATTACCTATTTATTCTCATTCTTCTTCTGGCCCTACAGATGGATTATAGCAGGTATCCTAAGTTTTGACGAGTCTGACAAACTGTTTGTTATCTATCCCCTAAAGATATCCTCCAAAGTCTCTCCCATTCCTGTTCAGTTGATAACAAGAGTGCAACAATGGATTTGGGGCGGGGGGGCTGGTGAACACAAGCATCACTTGAAACTTGCAGTTGCTGTCTGGGCCAAGCATTTGGTTTCAAATATTCAGCTTGACACTCCAGGTTTTGTCTATGAACAGTGTTTCCTGGGGGGAGAAAGATGAAATTCAACTATTTCCACTGATCAAAGTGGGAAATGGCTGTAAACCAAGTCCTGTAGGAGTCAAGTAATCAACCAACAGCGAAGACCAAGACATCTTCGGTTTGTACCAGCCCTGTGCAGTGAGCAGAGCTCACACGCTGACAGCCTCCACATCACTCCTCTCATCTCTGCAGATCAAAGGTGGCACACACCATCCCGCTCAGCAGAGATCTGAAGATGACAATTAGGTGACTGTTTTAAGGGGCTCAGTCACTAACACCTGCAAGCTCACAGACCCCTTCCCAGGGCCTTCCTCTCTTTGAGCTCCAGTGATCTCTCCTCATCCAATTCTCTTCTCACCCTGCTGTTTTCATCTGTGCCAAGTCCTCCACACATCTGCCCCTTTTCTCCTCCTCTCACACTTTAACACATCACTTTGATTCCTCCCTCCAAATGGCGGGCACACAAAAATACCAAACACGGAGGGGAAAAAAGACAAACAAACATCTTTTTCTTCCTGATTTGTTACCACCTGGAATCCCGGCTGACTGGGTTTGCTTTGACTGCTGCCTCTTCTCCAGAGGAGCTGTCATCATCATCTGACTCCTCTGACTGCAGATCTTCCACCATGGAGCGCAACGGGCCTGGGATCAGAGCAGAGAAAGAAATTCATGAGGACACACAGAGCAGAACTCCATCCGAGCTGATCTCAACTGCAATAGTTGTTATTAAGATACATCAAGATTTTGCAGTAAGATGTCACTGGTATTTCCATTTTGCACAAAGATACTGCTAAGAGACTGTATCCCAGTCTCAAAACTAAAGCAGAGTTGACAAACTTTACTACTGCTGTGAAGCCACCCCAACCTCCCCCAAATGCTCCTGCTCTCTCTGAAATGAGAACAAAAGGACACATTTTTCATGTGCTTGGGGGCTATTTTAAATGTCACTCAAGAGACAGCATTTGCAGCAACACAGCATTTGCTAAGGTTAGAACATTTACTAGTGTATCTCTTGGGATTATCAGTGGAGGGAACTGAAAAAGGAGCTTTGTTATGTATTGGCAAAGTGATGAATGTCACATTTCTCATTTTTAATAAAACATATATGAGATTGGAGGAGAACTATTCTGGTGGCACTATAGATCAAGCAGCAGCCAACACATTTATAAACTGAGGCAGAAGCCAAAGTCAACAGGGAAAGAACCAAATCCAGAGAGGCACCCCACTCATAAATGAACTGCCAAAAGAAGAAAAATCCTTGTTTATGATTACACCAGGACGTTATCGCCTGTTCCGGGTGAAACATCACAGCTTCAACACATGGTTCCACACAAGAAACCATATTAGCCTTATATATATATAGTGCTAAGAAAATGGTTTTCCTTCTCATGAGCTTTTTAAGGTTATGCAAGGAAGATTTTAACGTATTTGATTTCTTGCAACACACCTTGACTGTGGTTCTGAGATGGCTCGAAATCAGAGTCAGAGCTGGAATCGGAGCTGGAGCTGGAGTTGGAAGGGCTGGACTGGACAGACTTAACCCCCCATAGAAGGGAAAAAAAAGAGAAAAAGAATCTTAACCTTTCTAATCCAGGAAAACAGTGCAGGACACAAACCACAGTGAGACAGAAGCATGCAAGCACTCTACGACATCACACATCACCGAATGCAGCCCTTGGAATTACAGAAAACATACAGAACACAAGGTGAATAAAAACAGCAGTTATGGAAACTTTGGCACATTGTAGCTCAGCAGCAGCACCAACAGGCCCCAGCAGATGGGAAAACACACCTTATTTTGCAATGTGAAGGCGACCAGCATACAGCCTAGAACAACTACCACAGCCCTCTTAGAAAGTGTATTTGCTGTAACCCACCAACATGCCCTTTGAACACCTCATACTGATCATGAAACAAAAAGGACACCTATCCTAACTACCTCATTTGGCTCCCAAATGAGTTCCAATGTACCACTATTCCCTCAAAACAGTTGTTTCTACACCAGTTTGAGGGATCCACTGTGCCATTTCCAGCTGAGTGTGAAAACAGAAACCTGCTGAACTCCAGTGGAACCAACTATGCAGACGGTCAGTGCTCAGCACCAATGCCAGGAGCACGCTGTGCAGTGAGAGCGGGTGAAAAGACATCATCAGCTACAGTTAACAGCAGCATCCAAAACAAAGCTTTAGCACTAAGTAAGGCTTTAACATAAGCCCAGATACTGTCCAGCAATCGCTGCTTCAGCTTGATGGGCCACGAGGTGGCAGCGAAGGCTCAGGCAACTATTTCATCCCCAACAGCAGTGCCTATAACAATAACCTTAAGAAGGTTTTGTTGTTACTCAGTAGGATCTGGTTTAAAGCTTCTCAATGTACTGTAAAATTACCCTGCCTTTTTTCCAAGCAATTCCCTCAAAATGCAGCATTTCAATTTCATTGCACCATTCCAGGGAATCCACCTATTATTTCCACTACCAAATCCTGATGCTACAAAAATCACACATTCCTGTCGCGCAATGAACTTTATTACAGAAAGTATTAACACTATAAAAACATAAAGGGGGAGAAAGAGGCACATCAGCAGCTTTGGGCATTAAGTGGAAGTGGCAGCAGGACTTTCATCCCAATACCACCCTTTCCCAATTGTAAAGATTGTGAAGAGTTTCATTTATTCCACTGTGAGAAGGTGGGGAAATGTGTCAAAAAAGGGGTATTACATCAAAGGGGAATTATTCAGTAGCCAAGGAGAATAATTCAACAGTTCCAAAATCTGATCTATCAACACACTGCAGCAGCCCTGTTTGTTTAGAGAAGTTACAACATGAAAGTAGAGCTGTATTTTCAAGGTAAGGGAGAACAGCTCTTATGTCTTACCCACACATTCAATCCGAACACCCTCCACTCCTGATAATCTAGCAGGTATTCCCTTAAAATGACCGAATCCCTAAGAAGCAGAAGTTGGAAGCTGTACAGACCCTCATCTCTCCTTTTGCCATTAACCCTATCAGCTATTCCAGCTGGACACACTCTGCTGCTCAGGCTGCAGTTACTGTCACCAGGCTGCGACAAAAGCACATGCCGACAATGGAAAAAAGCAGCCCGGCCCTCACATCTCAGCCTCTCCCTTTTGTCAGCACCAGCATTTAGGCAGCCAAGCATGAGGCCAGCTCAGGGAACTGGACTTGATGGGGGAAGGAGAGGGGAAAAAAAAAGGACAACTAACTTCCAGCAGGAGCTGAAATGGAAGGAGTAACTCCTCCAGCCCACTGCAAAGTCACACGAGCTCTCGTGCCAGCAGCACAAATGAGAGCAAGACTGTTCCTTTCAACAGCAGCCTGCAAAGATGTCAACTTTGAACGTGGAGCTGCAGCCTCAGAGCATGTTGCACAATATGTTGGCTGCAGCAGCAAAGCTGATTTAAGAGTTTCCGGGCCCTGATCCACCTCCAGCTGCTTATTCGCTTTAGTGATGTAGCTTTACCACACAGATCCTCCACCAGCTGTACGGTGCAGTCACTGGAGCAGCAAACTGCAGCGCTGGGAGCAAAAAGAAACCCCCAGGGTGGAAAAGGAACTCAGTCTTCTTGCTGATGCCAATGCATTATGCAGTTGTACCCTTAAGCTTCAAGTTCCACAGAAACCTAAGCTAATCTGACTGGCAGCTGCCACGTTCCCTCTCCATCACACTGAGTATTCCTACCCTCCTTCTGGGCCAGCACTCAAATACCTCTTGTAAAGCATCCAACAGACACAAGATTCTGGTGCAAGAGAGGACACAGAAGCATAAAAGCTTGGTGGGGGCAGGACAGGACTGCAGGAGCTGCTGTGGACCCACAACCCCAGTTTGTGGTTTCACAGAACAGTCTAAACACCACTATCAGCTTACAGCTGCCTGCAGGTCCCAAGGGGATGGGTGACACCTAAGAAATAATGAAGTATAAGACACTCGGGGCTTGGCAGAGCTCAGCAGAGCACAAACTCACAGTGAGGGCCATGGATCTGGTACAGGAACAATGGGCTTGCTACACACTGACACACTCCAGGTATAAAGGAGAGGAGCTGCTGACTCTCTTTAAGGCACAAGCCAGAGCTTAATCAAGCTGGAAAAAACCTCTTTGCAGAGTAACTTCAATTAACACTTCCCCAATAAACTCTTCTACTGGGAACCCTTTACCAAAAAATCCTTTCTGAAATAAACACATCAATTCTTACTGTATCATGGTGCTGAGTCTGAATTGTCCCCAAAAGATTTATTCTAGTTAAAGAAAATCTTCCTAAAAGTGGTCAGGAGGAAGCAGTTCAAAAATTCCTGTGCCATTATCCTGTGAATCCTATTAGGAGATAGATGGCTGCGTCCCAAATACAAAATACACAAGCAAAAAGTAGTGAGAGTTTGGATTTAAGCTGTGTCTTTCCCCTCCTACTTTTTTCGTTTTTTGCCTTCTTTTGGAAAATGATTTTTAGAAGACAGAGGATGAGGAATGTTCTTAGCTGGAAAAAGGAAAAAATATTTAGACAGCTTTTAAAAATAGTAGCACAATAACATAATTTGGTTTAGGTTTTACAACACACTTAAGTTTAACTTAAGGCGTGTGGTTGGATTCGGAGCTTTAGCCGACAGCACATTTCTTACAGGCCATGTCAAGAAACAGGGGGTTTATTTATATTTTCATATTGTTTTGTCTTTCAGAAACAAAACTGAAATTATTTCCTCCTCTTCTGAATTAAGATCACGTTCAAAACCACGATGTTATCATGAGCAGGCAGAAGCGTATCTATGCCTACTCCACCTCTGTAAACGTCACTGCAAGGGATGAACGAGAGGCCATAACCTTAAACTCTGACTTTTAGATAACTCTGCCTGCAGATAAAGCTAAACAGAGCTGCATATCTGAAACAGGAGGCAAAGCAGGTAGTAGTAATGATTAACACTGAGGAGGTTTTCAGAGAGGAGTTTTGAGGTACAACCCAGCCTCAGCATTTGCCAGTCAGGTTCTCCACCTCGTCTGAGGAGTGTTTTTGAACAGCTTTCTCATGCAGGGATTGAAGCAGTGTGCTTAAAAACTCTGCTAAAGGACAAATCCCTACTCACCTCTGACTTGAAAGAAGTTTCATCCTCTGAATTCGACTCCTCCATTTCCACAGGCTTTTTGATCTCCTTGGCCTCACTTTCAGATTTTACCTTTTCCACTTTGGCATTCATCTTCTCCTTGGTTTGTTTCTTCTCTGGATATGAGGAAGACGAGGTTCTGGGAGATGTCCCTAGGATATTCTTTACCCCTTTGGAGCTACTCTTTTTCTGTTTTTTGGCACTAGGCTTTGGTGACTCGACATTAGAGGGCCTCTTGCTGGAAGACTTTAATTCCGGCTGTGGCCCACCCTTTGGAGAAGTGTTCTCCAGTTTGGTCTCCTTCACGGCCAGTTTTGGTTCCTTGAAAGCAGCTTTTGGAGGCGCCTTCTCCTCCTTAGGCAGTTTGTTCTCAGTCGGTTTTCTGGAGGAGTCCTTCAAAGGCTTGTTTTGTTCTCTTTCAAGGTCTTTGGAGGAGTTTTTGCTTTCAGAGTCTTTTCTTGGCCTCTCTCTGTGCTCCTTGGTTACTTTGTGTGGCTTGGATGCCTTGCTACTTTCCTTGTTTGCATCCTAAAATTCAGCAACAGAAACATGCAAGCCAGGTATGAAATTGAAACTCTGCACAGCACCATAAAACACGCTCTCATAAATCACATGGAAGCATTTGTTCCACATAGACGTCCACCCACAGATGCCCAATGTACTTATCTACCTCCAAGCTAAACATCTAGATTTCTCTAAAGCAGAGATTGACAGCAGGCACTTAAACATCTACACTAGGACAGGATGAAACATGCTTCACAAAAGCCTGTTCCTTCCCATGGTCTATAAAAGGAGATCTATAAACATCTGTAGATGTTTAGTTCAGCTTCAATCTGCAGGGTTAACATCTGAACCCAGCTAAGAGGAAGCTCACTCTAGCCGCGTTTCCCAAAAGTTGTATTTCACGTCACATTTTAGAGAAAAAAAATCAGCAATTAAACAGACATTTTAAGGTTAAATCCCATCCATGGCAAATACAAGTTATGTTCATAGCCCCCAACTCGGTGAACCAACCTCTCTGCAACTGACAAAAATACTTAATGTCCTTGCAACCATAAGAGGGGCAAAGTCTCTGATATCAGCATTTTATCACCTTTAATAAGAGCTTTAAGACACCAACAGGCAGGACCCTGCCCATCCTAAGAGCCAGGTACTCACAAAGGAACAGGAGTACTTCCCTTGTGAATTGTATGTGAACTCGACACACTTGTAGAAGTGGGTCTTGTGGGGAGACACTGGTGTATGAACTGGACATCCTAAGATGCACCTGTGGGGGCAACCTGGAGGAAGAGAATCAGGAGCCTGTTGCCTCTTTAGCTACTGGCAATTTTCACCAGAGCTTGCGGCACAGCCCCTGATTTCTCTTCTGTCTTCTGTATTTTCAACCAAAATTAAATCAGCCACTAACAGTTAAGTCATCTCTATTCCTTTTCATAACATCAACATCAGAAAGCATGACTGAAGTGCCAGAAGTGTTTAGAGCCCTGAAGAAAATTCAGAATTGAATTACACTATAAAATGAATTGCCATTAATATCTGACTGTTCAGGCAGATAAAGTGTATATAATCCACATCAAAACACTGCTGGTGGATTGCTTCTCCTATGTAGAATTATATAAAAATCGCTTCATCATAAGTGGAAAAAAGAAAACTTAAGGTTCTTCTGAAGTCTCAAGAACTAGATACTGCTGGATGCAAACATCAAGTCTTCAAACCACTAGTGTGACCAAGTGCAGCCTGTGTTCTTCACACCACTACCCTAAGCGATCCTAAGGATAGAGGAAGTGCCAAGTCTCTACTCAGCCCTCCTGCCAGGAGATGCAACGACTTAAAGAGTACAGCTTTGCCTGACAAGACAGTGAAAGATCATGTAATTCACCCTGAGCATCACGGCTACAAGTTAGAACAATCAGAGAGGACTTCATTCAACTTCATCTGCTAGAGCAGATCAGGAGGAAGATACGGTTCGAAAATTCCCATTCTTGGACATTTCATTTTCTTTTCAAGTTTTCCCTGGAGACAGGTCCAGCAAATCACACAAAGGCCTCCTAACTGAGGCTAAGTTCCAGACCATTAGCTAGTGACCTACAGAGTACAAGGAAGGTTTCAGAATTAGAAGTAGCCAGAAACAGCTGCTAAACAAGCTCTTAGCAGCCAGTCCTGAAGGACTTCTTCACCTCAGAGGACACAAAAGCACACTTCATTCACCTTTGATCCATGGGATGGTTTGGTCTTCTTGGGATCAGAGAAGGCAGAGAGTGGTATCGTGGGTAACATCGGATAATCAGGACTTGGCCTTGAAACAGTTTCTGCTCCTTCTGGCATCACCATTACCTAGTAATAAAGAGAAGAAAAATGATGTATGAGTGAAGTCGCATGGACTATTAACATGGGATGATGTTAAGTTATTCGCTCAATTAACACACTATTATTCATCTTTTGAATGTTTTTTGCCCTGCTTAAAGGCCATAAAAAGATACTGTCTAGGTAATGCTTGGTTTCAAGGCAACTCCTCAAATACATAACATTAAAATCACAGAAAAAAAGAAAGGCAACCTGCAATATCAAGTATCTTTCCCAAAGGGAATGCCAATATTCTGAGCACAAGCAGGCAATAAAGCTCTGGACAAGAACTGTGTGTTCTGCTGTAAATGCTCTTATCCTGCAAAAGGGTAGCAAGATAAATCTGGAAGGAATGAGTGAGGCTTCACTCATTCAGAAATAAAAAGCAGGCCTTGGGATCTCCCCCTTGACAAGATCTGAGCACCAAGCACCCAGCTCATGAAACTTCCCTTCTTGCCTCCTCTATACTCTGTCAGAATAATCCTGTCAAAAATTCCCACTAGATGAATGGCAGCCAAAGTGATTCACAGATGAAACACCTCAATATGTAAGGAATACAATAACATACTATGAAAACCCTAGGAAGCAAGTGATGTTTTAGCCATCCCACAGCTAAAATAAGCAACTTCCTCTTTGTGCCCAGTACAGAAAAGCATTGGCACACTGAAGAAGAGCTGGGCAGATCAGCTTGCAATACTTGCCACTCCCGATTACTATCAACAAACCTTTCCAGGCCTGAAATATGTTGCTTTTGCTGTTGGGTTTTTTCTTCCCCAGAAGAAAATTCTGCCAGAATTACAACCACCTTTATTAAGGTCGTTGAGCAAAACCTAACCCATTCTACGATTCTGTGATACATGGGGGTGTCTCAGAACACAGTCATGTCATCCTCTGTCTGCTTAAGAACTTCATGCACTTTGTGGCTTGTACTAATTTGCATAGGTCTTGTAGTTATTTACGTACCATCTCTTTAGTCTATCATTGCGTATTACTTTCCTGGAAGCACAGTTCATCCACTGTAGCAACCCGTATCTTATTGTGCATTCAAGACTATAGCTATTTTTTCTCCTTCCACACCTGTTTCCAATCTATATTCAAACAATTTTCCTTAAATCTCTATTTTGTAAGCCACAAGCAGCCAACCTCAGGTTTAGAGGACATTTACTGACCAGCAAGCATTAAGTATTAAACTTTCCTGTGGTAAAAAAATCAAGTGAGGAATAGACTGGAAGCCTCTGCCTTTACTTAAGCTTTTCTATACTGATACAGCTCAGGAAGGTCACAGATAACTGTGTAACCGTCTGATGGACAGTATGCAACAATCACAGATCTCCGTTTCCAGGAGAGATTTTAGTGCTTTGATATTAATGGTCACATTTAAATTGAAGCATGAAGCGCCACCAATCACACCAGCAATGGTTTAGTTCTGCTTCAAGTGCTGCACTCGTACAACCAGGAGCAACGCTGTAGCTTGCTGGGCTGCAGCTATAGAGAAAGTCCAGAGCAAAACAAGATCATTATATGTTTTCATAGAATCATGGAATGGTTTGGGTTGGAAGGGACCTTAAAGCTCATCCAGTTCCGACCCCCTGCCATGGGCAGGGACACCTTCCACTAGAGCAGGTTGCTCCAAGCCCCTGTGTCCAACCTGGCCTTGAACACTGCCAGGGATGGGGCAGCCACAGCTTCTCTGGGCACCCTGTGCCAGCGCCTCAGCACCCTCACAGGGAAGAACTTCTGCCTCAGAGCTCATCTCAATCTCCCTCCTTTCAGTTTAGCAGCACCTCTTCAGATCTCTAGTCCCTTTGGCACTTACCCCTCCAGCCCTAATGAGCTTGCGTCTGAATTCCTTGGTGGGGTTGTTGAAAGTCAGCTTCTCACAGCGAAGGTGGTTCACAGGTGGATTTCCCTCCAAATTTAAGAACAGGTCGTACGTGAAACAAACTTTTTTCGGCTCCTCCTAGAAACAAGACAGACTTTGGGAAAAGGGAAGAAGTCTGGCAAGCACCCTAAGTCAGAGGACTCACAGTCACTCCTGAAAATCCCAAATAAGCCACTAAGTGTTGCACTCAGAATTTTTCACCATGAGATCAGAGGGATAGAAATTAAACTCTTTGTCCCTGAAGTTAACATATTGTTCATCAGAAACTCAGACATGGCTTTTCACTGCAAAAGCAACACATGGACAAGGATACTGACAACAACTGTCTGTTTAAAACCATTCCAGTCTTCTGAAGAAAGCAGATTCACAAGCCATATCCACTCTTCGGTTTTCACTGAAATCCAGGTCCTGTCTCCTTTGGGAAGCAACTGAACTATAAGTATAAATATTAAGAAAAGCATAATCCTTTATTTAGAGAAGGAACAATTTCTGAACTCACAGGAACTCTGTGAGTACCGAAAAAAGATTAAAAGCAACAGTAAAAGGATGACTTGTTTTGTAAAATCCTTTCAATATGCATATTGCAGGGGCTGAACGGGAAGATATCCTGGGCTTTTGAACTTTCCAAGGGCACTTTCACTGGAGTTTGTATGCGTGTTGGGGATCATCTGCGCCTCACTGATTTTGCTCCACCTGCCACAGCAACACTCTGCATTTGCAGTACAGAACGGAAGAAAGCTTTTCCCTTCCCCCCCCCAAATTGCAAATCTTGCGTATTACTGGTGTATGACAAATATTGAGATGGTATTTCCTGGGATTATCTTGTATTCTGCATTTCAAGATGAAAACTCAGTATGTGGCAAACGAGACTCTCCTGTGAACCACGCAGAGCCTTACAGTACGCTCGGTATTTACATGAATGCATCCCACATGCCTCATTCAATGCGCAACATCAAGCAGCTGCACAGCAGTCTTTTCCAGAATTCATATCCAGCAGCTTGATTTCCTGGTGTAGTTGCATTGTTGTGTGGGAACAGGCCCTGCAGGCTCCCAGCCCAGGCCATTAGATTTGCTGAAAATAGGTTGGAGCGTCAAACGGCTTCAGACCACACTGATTCCTGCTGGTTGCTTGGTGGATACTAACGGCCCTAAAGAAGCCATTTCTTGTACAAACTATACCTCTAATAATAAAAAGTGTAGTAACCACACCTGGTTTACATCAAAATCTGTACCCTGAGCTCACCTGGGAGTAGAGGTTTTGGCTCCTCACTCCCCAAACGCAGGCACATACACACCAAAAGTCTCACATTAACCAGCAAGAACACGCTATCAACACAAGCGTCTTCAGACCCTCTTGGAAAAGTCCTGACGAATTCCCACATACTTCAAAGGGTTCAATGTCTACTGAGATGATGGGAAGAAAAAGGAAAATACTTGCCAAATCCACTGCCTGATCATTTTCCCTTCTCTATGACCGTTCTCATTAACTGAATCATTAGCGAGCTCTGCATGTGCGCACTTACGCTGGAGTTCAAACAGCAGCTGCAGAGGGTCCCTCAAAGTCTAATAAACTTAAATGAAGGATGAACAGGAATCCAAATGTGGCCTAAGAACTGTTTCTAAAATGCTTTTCCTAATTTACAACAGAGTAAATTGATCTTGGATATATTAGCAAAAGCAGGCTTTAGTCAGAAGCTGTTATGCCATCACATTATCAGAGCTCTGCTTCGGCATTTCCCTGTTTGCCTGCAGAGCAGCAGAGGGGCAGCAGATTCCTTTCTCTTTTATCTTAAGGATGCCATTTATTATTTTTTTTTAATAGAGATTCAAAAGCAGAGAAGCTCCCAAATATTTATTGTACCTCTGTTGAAGAGTTCCCACTTTTTGTGAAATTAAGACAATTTTTCAATGTGATTTTTCTCCAACTCAGAGATCACAACCGCCCTGGGAACCGAGCCCTGGCCAAGTACCATGATCATTAAAATACCCTTTGTATCGCCTCAGGCCATCAGAAGCCCCCCCCAAGAGAACAGTTAAGATTACAGCACTCCTAAAAGAACCAGTACAAAAGTCTCAAAGCAAAAAGCTGCAAATAAACATTCTTTCCTTTACTGCCTTTACTGCCCAGCTAATGATTACAGCTCAAGACACTCCAAAGCTTAATCCATCCGGTCCTCGCTAAAAGGTTCTTCCCTCCAAACAACCATCAAGGAGGGGGAAGAAAAGGGGGAGAAAGGAGGAAAAGAAAAAAAAAGAAATCCAAGGAAAATCTCTCTCCATTGACCTGGACCTACACATCCTCTAACTTGCAATGGAAAGCCACACTGAATCCACAGCACTGCACTTCAAAGCTTTCCCAAATAACATGTTGGGATCTGCACATCCTGCTGCTTGGAGGTGCAATAGGTCCAGGCAGTGTGTTTCATACTGCAACAGCACTCTACATACTCCTGCTTGAGCAGCAACTATATGCACAAGTCAAGCTTTAGTCTTAGATGATTCCACCTTCTGATACTAAACCCTTGATGCCAACAAGCAAAACTGAAAAGGTAAGAGACCTCCTGTCTGTGGATGTTTTGTTGCTCTCTGAGACCATAAGCTTTTCTAAAGGGCCTCACTTCCAGGAAAGGCTGTAGAAAGGATGGATCACATCCATTCTAACTGGTAGATACTGAAGTTACTTAGATTAAAATTCAGTGGTGACTCTGGACATAAAATGGTTAACTTGGTACAGGACCTCTCAACAAGCCACCTTAAAAGCTCAGTTTGAATGTGCCCCTTAAACCTCCCGGTGCCAGAGAAGTAAACTACAAGCGTGGACCACAAAGCTGGGGCCACGCTTTGATTTGCAGCCGCTGTAAACTTCCCTCCATCCAGTGACTCCCCCCCTCCACCTCCCATCCCCAAAGCTGAGCACATTAAGCTTTATTTTTACTGTTCTCCAGCTTCCTGTCTGCAGCGATGGCCACTGCACTGGTAGGAAGGCTGAAGCTGCTTTCTTTTTGTTCTGAAGTAATGGGTTAAAGTTCTTTTGGCACTTTTCAGAAGAGGAGGAATTTTTCTAAGTCTTTTGTTAAAATTTCCTTGTCCTGTTTTTAAGGCAGGGTGTGCCCTTTGCCACTTGACACAAATCAAAAGCATTTCACTGGTAGCGTGTGCATAAAGCTCATAAATCACTTTTAGAAAGCCATAAACCAAAATTATCTACAAAAATCTAGCACACCAAGGAAGCAGACTCATGGTTATTCAATAACTACAACATCCAGCACTACTTCCCTTTTGCCATAGATCCAGCCTGACAGAGTCATTTATCCGCCTGTAGAAATGAAACCCCCTTTCCAGGCTCGTACAACCCGTTTGACTGGTCCACCACCCACTTCCAGACAGGACAGTTAAAAGTGAAGAGCACAATAGTCATTTTCTGAAGCAAGTAGTCTTATGTTGCACTCTCAGCCCATGAAACACCCTTATCTTTTTTCTGAGATCCTGCAGGGTTATGTACGACATAGAACAGCATTTTGGAACGCTCCCCCCATCTGAAGCTCATGACTTGGGTTGAAAATTAGGCAAATATACTCACTGCTCAAAGACAAGCATTTAGTAACCCACTAGCTCTCACAAATACATGCTATGACACTAGCAAGGCCGGCTGTGAAGATGCGATGTTTGATAACTCTTCCTCACCAGGCACTGGGATCTATTCAGCATATGCAGATGCCTATGGATGTGCCATGCTGAGAAGAGTCTGCTCAGACAGAAAAATGGATAAACTGATAATGTGTGTAAGTTTAGGACACAAAAAGGTAAAAAAGGGATTCCCCACTCATCAGCAGCACAAAGAAAGTGCTGCAGGTTTGGTAAAACAACACAGACCTAAAAAATGTGAGCAACTCATGCTTCCATTGACAAAGTGACACAGTTTACTACTTGCATATATTTCTCAATAAATACAGGTTAAAGTTACTCCCCCTTTCCTCCAACCTGTGCAGACCCCTCCCCTGATAACACAGCAATTGGTTAGGTAAAATCAAATGTCTCATGGAAGAAGAGGCTCTTCAGCCACCTTCCTTAGAGTATTTCATAGCCAACACCCTCCCAAGGGTACAGGTTGGTTCTAACTGACCCCAAGTGTCATCCACCCTGCCCAATGTACAACGCAACTTGATGTCTCCATCAAGTTCCTACTTCAAAACACAGATAATTTTTCCCTTCTCCCATACTTTTCCATGTATTTTCTATATCACACCTATAAATGCTGCAGAAGAGGTAAAACATGCAGGTTATTATTTTGAACCTATCTGGAAAAAGCAAACAGATTTGTCTGCTTTCTTTGCCTATCTCCCTTTTCACTAATAGGAAAAGCCCACGTTCCAGGTATCCATTATGTAAATACTGGAAGCCTTTTATCTCCAGCACTGGAACTGGGAGGTAGTATCTTTAGAGAGACTTAAATACAATCATCTGCCTTGTATCAGAACAGTATTAAAATACACTAGACCTTTTAGCTTCTGTTGGGAGGGGGGACTGATCTAATCTGATTAGGATGCCAAAAAATGTAACAGGGGATGAATACCAAAATCATACCTGTATTGCAGCCTCCAGATTACAACACATGCCACAACAAGAGATGTGTTTGGAGACAACAATGAGGCCATGAAAAAAGCCTCCAGACTGTTGAAATTGAGAAGGGGAGAGGGAAAAAGAAGAGCAGCAGAGAAACAGCAATACATTTATTGTACCCAGTTTGTATTGATTCAAGCACCAGAAGCCACTAACAGCAGCCCTCATTACAGGAACACAAAGGATTTAAACACCAAAATAGCATACTAACATTTTCATTCCAACAATCCCAAATGATCTGTTGTCATTAGTCAGCCGTGCTTTATTGTCCAACCTGCTGAGACTCAGCCATTTCTTCTTCTAGCAGGCTAGGTTCTACCAGGCCACCAAAATCAAATGGACCTGTGCAGGCCACTGTGACCCTGGAGAGCTCAGATATACAAACTGCCCAGGTTCACAGCAATATTCAAAATACATGTTCTGTAATTCAAATTACAACGCTGAGAAAACACCTACTTATTGAGGAACTGAATTACAGCACAGGAAGGACAAGCACATGCCCACAAGGCACAACTGTGTTTGCAGAGGACAAGAACAGGCTCTTGCACCTCCTTTAATACTCTGCTGATGCTTCCCTGCCAGACAGAAAGGCAGCAAAAAGCTTCAGTGGGGCCAGGAGACTCCTACTCCCAACAGGCAAACAACAAGAGAGTACTCCAACACAAAGAGTTAATGGGCAGTGTTATGCAAAGTTGCCTGATGAAGTTCATTAAAACCATTCTTAAGCCACTCTTAGTAAAACTGTTCCTTTGCAGTGAACAGGCCCGTGTTTCTTTAGGCAAAGCAAAGCATACACTGGCTCTGACAACCACTATTTATCATCCTAGTAACAAATTAGAACAGGGAAAGGAAACAGCTAAGAAAGGAGGATTAAAGTGTGGAAAAAAAAACTTCCAGCCAACCATGGCAAAGATCAGCCTCCACAGATTAGTTCACTCCCTCTTTAAATCCTTTCTCTTCTCACCTTTACACAGCTAAAATGCTTTGATAAACAAAGCCCAAAGCCTTTAGGACTCTTGTTTCAAGCGAGAGGACACACATCAACAGAAACGTGCTAGAATGTGGGGAGCATATGGCCAGAAAGACCCCCCAGCTCCTCCTGCCCAGCCACCCACCACACAGCACGTTCTCCCCGACCCCAGAACCAACCCGTGACAGCTACTTGAAAAGAGTTACTCAGGGATGAGTCCCAAATGCTGTAATTGATTCAGGCAAATTCAGAACAATATATGCTCCACGCACAACAGCTGATCCTCACCAGTGTCAACAGGTTTACAAAGATCAGAGTGAACATATGGTCTCAAAGTAGTGAAGACTTTTATTTATCTGGTGCTTTAATGTCACTTTCTTTAATGCAGGAGAAAACAGGCTGTATTCGAAGCCTTTGCCATTCCTCTTCCTCCTCCTTCTGATTCTTTTTCATATCTACAATATCCCAGCCTTTGCTTATCTTTTGTCTTTGTGTTTCTATCTTTGCAGAAGTATTTACCTCTTGCACTTCCTTCAACTGCACTTACTCAAAAGAATTACGGCTCTTAATATTTCAAGATGGCATTAGCACCAGGCAATCGTGGTCAGAGGAGCCAAATTCTTCACATCCTCAGGCAGCTTCTAAGCTTCCAGCAATCCTAAGTACCACACTTGGCTTCCAAATGTGCAGAGAACACAACATTTGCTGACATAAGGATGGAAAAAATACTCTTTTAAGCAGCAAAAGCAAATTTCAAGCAACCTCAGCACAGTTCATGTATTTCAAGCTCATGGTTGAACCTGGGAACGTGTCTGTTCAAATGACGTGCTGGAAGACAGACGCTATCACGTTTTCCCTCAGCCATCTCTTGCCTCAAGTTAATAATAGGAAGTGCACTCAAACTCCTGAATTAGTCAATTTGTCCATCAGCTTAGAAGCAGGAAAGAACTCCATAATGCAGGCATGTCAAAAGGAGAGTAAAGAGGGTGTTTTGAAGATCTGTAGCTTTTAAAACAAGTCTGCAGCTAAACCTGCTGCATTCTATTCATTTTCCATGTTTCTGAAGACCAAAATGCCAAAATCAAACCATCTTCTCCTAAATGAACAGCTACTCTCATTGTTTCCACTAAGAAGAGAGACCACCTATTTCCCTTACTTATAAAAGGCATCCTATCCCTAAGGCTAGAAAGAGCAACTACAGAGTCACGTGTGTACGGGAACAATGAGAAGCGATGACCCCGGTGGGTGGGAAACCAAGTGAGATTCAGAAAAGCTGCTGGTTCCATATTCTGTGAGGAGCACACAAATACAAGGGACTGAGAGAAAGAAAACACGAAGGCAGGTGATGGTCAATGCAAACAAGTACACCTACAACAAAATACAGGAGAGGCAGAAATGAGGGCGAGAGATTTGAGGACCTGTGAAAGACAAAGGCATTGGATTCCTGCAGTGAAAAGGTAAGTGTGAGAGAAGATTGAGTGAAGAAAGGAAGGGAAAATGGAAGGCAAGAGTAGAAATAAAACATAGTTCAGCCACCGCAGCCATCAGAGATTCCCCTTACAAGAAACCAGAGTGGAGAAGATCATAGTTTTTGGTCAGGAATGAAAAGGTAGATTTTGAACCTGAATTAAGCCAACATCCAGTGCAGATGAAGGCTTTCCTGATTTCCATACAAAACCTCAGAAAAGCCACCAGAAGTCAAACTACTTTTAAGCTTTTTGAGTTTTTTGTGCATTTTTCTGCACTCAAGTCATAGCTTTCAGTGTTTGCCAAAAAGCTGCTTCTATCAACAGCTTCCATCCCTTACCCTCTAACTGTCTTCACCTCCTTTTGGCTTATCTCACCCCCCCAAAAGAAAGTTGAGGGCAAAGTGTTCCCAGGTTTAGAAGACAAGTCTTCTTGTGGTTCAGTCTCATTATTTGGTTTATTACTCAGACTTATAAAGTGGGGGTAGAGCTATGTGGTAGGCCAAAAACCAAACTAAAATGTGAGTAATTCACAAAACACCATGGCCAGGAGAATATTCTGTGTTAGACTGAGGCGAGAATGAAACGATAGATGTGTTTGTGGGAGCTACAAGGGAAAAGATTTCAGGAAGTTAAATAGAATTACGCTGTTCTATGTGGTCTGCTGTCAACAAAGCCAGGGGAATGGCTCGTGCTTGGAGGGTTGAGGGGCAGGGGGTGAGGTCATACAGTGTGGTGATGTGGCTTAATGGGTAAATTCTCCGTTTATCTGAGTTCCCTCTTAGGGATAAGAAGCAGAATATTTAATCAAAACCAGAAAGATTCAGTATTCATGTTTAAGAAAACAAATTAACCCAAACTGAATTAATATGAACACAAGTGTCCAAATCCATATTTTCATAACCTTCTTCGAACCATGTAGCGTGTGACCTCTGCGGCAAGACTCAAAGCAAGCAATAAATCCCAAATTTTAACTTGCATATACTTGCTGGCAATGCATCTTAAGATTTCAAATATTCAGTGTTTTCTTTTTGGAAGAGTACTGAATCAGAACAATATTTTTTAACACAGATGTAAATACTTGTTTGTCTTGGACCTATACAAATTTTATACCTGTACAGTTAATTTAATAAGACTGCAAATAAAAAAGACCTGATTTAATATATTGACAGCCAACAGGATTTACAAATGTTTATAAAATCTGTGATTTATGTTTATTTGCATAAAATATTTTCAACTGCTTTAGCATTATCCATGCTAGAGAAGCTTCTTGCATGTGGTACAATGTGTTCAGGATCTCTAGGACCACCAAACTGTCCTGATATTACCTTTCTATACAATTCCATTTCTGCCAAAAGCTTTCTTTTGAAGTCTGGCAGGAGCTTCCAACTCCCAGTTAAATTCTATTTATTAGACTAATAAAAAACACACACATATAAAACAGTCACATAATTTAGAGTTTTTCTGTCAGGCAGTTTCAGGCTCTGGCACAACTCAAAACAATTAGAAGACCAGAAATCAGATTCTACCTTATTTTTGAAGTACACTTCAATGGGCATAATGAAGCCTGCGTAGCCAG
Organism: Strigops habroptila; assembly: GCF_004027225.2. Classification (NCBI taxonomy): domain Eukaryota; kingdom Metazoa; phylum Chordata; class Aves; order Psittaciformes; family Psittacidae; genus Strigops; species Strigops habroptila. Next base: position 3,244,077 of record NC_044296.2, on the reverse strand, counting down.
ACTCCTCCACTTTGTAAGGGGGCTCCTTGCACACTGAAAAGAGAACAGACAAATGTTAACTTTGACTAGAATGCAACTTAGTATGAGTCAAAAAGGAGTTGCAAGATGAGAAATGTGGCTCTGACAACTCAGGACACATTAAAACACTGACCTTTGTGAAAAAAAAAGCCCAACAAAATAAGATGGTGGGCACAGGCTTAGCTAGGAACATGAAAATCTGTTCTTAGCTCCTCCCATGGAAAGGAAACATAAAACACTCCATGCCAGAGCCTGGGCGAGAGTCTTCCCCCCCCTTTTGCAGGGAGATACAATTACATTGCTGTGCTGGTGCACAACAATGCGAACTGCCACTTAAAGCCATCTTGTATTAAAAATAAAAAAGGCAAAGACCCAAAAGGTGGGATTCGGAACACCATGGAAAGGTAAAATGTACTTTATGTCCGTATTTCTTAATCAAAACACTCCACCATGCAAGTGGAATTTTCTTCCCCTTGAAATGCTCTCCTGCAATGCTCAATCTTCATAATTACCTAACGGCCACAGCACAAGCTGCCTCATCGAGAGGCTGCACCAAACCTGAAGGGCAGGTTGGCACTGCTATTTATTCCACACACAAGGAAGCAGGGAGAGGTTAAACAGTTTGCTGCTAAGGTCACGGTGCAGCTTACGGCAGAAACATCCATTACAAAAGTTAATCTCGTCTAAGAAATTAAGCTGCTTCCTGCCTCAGTTCCCCCTGCCCTCCTACTTGTTGTCTCCTCATGCTACCGAACCCTTCTCATCACCTACCACTGCATTTCAGCACAGCGACAGCCCACGTGAAGGGCTCTGGGATCACTTATTAGCATCTATCTGCCAGAAGAAACATGAGACCAACAGAGAGATTCTCCCCCTCAAGAACCAGATGCAGTTGCATATAATTTATGCACCACAATATATGTAAATAAAGTCAATTAAGTAATTAGAGGAATTCAGTGCAAATCTTTTTACTTTCTCTAAAGAATCCCAAGTAATTAATATGATTAGGAAACAGTACCTCAAACCTGAAAAGCACACAAATTATCATCCTTTGATGTAGCTACATTATCCCAGCTCAAAGCACTTCTACCATCACCGAGGTGCTAGGAAGCAGTACTCAAAATTCTACTGTGAAAAAAAGAGCGCATCTAAAAATAATTAATATCTCTAGACTTGCTTTAACTTGAATCTCATGTAAGCAGCGTATAATTTAGGGGGGAAAGCCCCAAAGAACAGCGCCAATATGGCAGCAGGAAACTTCAGACTATCAGCCAAGCAGCCTTTGTTCCTTTGCTGCTCTATTCAAAGGAATTAAAGCTACTACACAAGCAATCTGCTTGCAGCACAAGCCTACCTTCCCCTATAGATTCTGCTCCAAGTAAGAGCAAACCACCTGAAGAAACCCTTCAGGTAGATCTAGAAATAGTGTGCATCCGCCATAGCATTTCTGTACAACCCAGGCACACTCTGGTCAAAAGCAAGCTGGCACTAGCAGCAAGTTTAAGAAACGACAGCTAAGAGATGGGGAAAAAACTTACCTTTAAAGGTAAGTGATATGGCAACTGACTGAGCAAAGACCACGTACTATCCCAACACAGTTGTTTGTAATAAAGTAATTACAGCAGATGACAAGAATTGTGGCACAGCAGATTGTCACTTTTATTCTATAAATTAGCTTTCAGCTCAGGATTGCGTTTGCTGATCATACATCAGTTTTACTACATCAATTTGAAGAAGATACTAACAACATACAGACTAGATTTACATCCTTATGAGCTGAAAACTTCTGAGCTCTTTTCCACTGTGGGCTCTCACAAGCATGAACATAGTACGTAGCCCTAAGACATCCTGCGTGACCAACAGTCTTCCAATGAAATATTTCAAAGAATGCACACTGCAAAGTGATGAGCAAAGAGAAACACTCTGGGGCAGCCAGAATTCCTCCTAACACTACAGATCAACACTGCAGATGGAGTTACACAATCTTAAGCAGATCTCACTCTGTGCTGCTGCTGAAAAGGGCAATTCCTGCTCTTCCACCTCAACCATGTGCTCCTGCTGCCCCGTGCCAAGAATAAGGTTCATGCTGCTGCACAGGCAGAAAGAGCAAAGAATGGATCAGCAGAAAGTTAACACTACAGTTTGTACACTCTCCTCAACCATGCTGACTGCACAGTGCCTGCACACATCCATGACGCTGGAACCTACAGCCAATGGCAAAGAGACCATCACCCCTTTGGCATCATTGATTTCTGCTGGATTTAATGCTACCTGAACAGGCACCTACAATTAGAAACTGCAAGAAGTCAACACACTCCAGCATGATCCTGGGCTGCACCCCCAGAGTGTGAGCAGCAGGTCGAGGGAGGGGATTCTCCCCCTCTGCTGCACTCTCAGGAAACCCCCCCTGCAGTCCTGATCCAGCTCTGGGGCAACAGCACAAGAGGGACGTGGAGCTGCTGGAGCGAGGCCAGAGGAGGCCACGGGGCTGCTGCGAGGGCTGGAGCAGCTCTGCTCTGGAGCCAGGCTGAGAGAGCTGGGCTGGGGCAGCCTGGAGAAGAGAAGGCTCCTGAAGGGGAGGCCTTAGAGCAGCTCCAGTGTCTAAAGGGGCTCCAGGAAACCTGGAGAGGGGCGTTGGACAAGGGCCTGTAGGGACAGGACAAGGGGAATGGCTTTAACCTGCCAGATGGGAGATTGAGATGAGCTCTTAGGCAGAAGTTCTTCCCTGTGAGGGTGCTGAGGCGCTGGCACAGGGTGCCCAGAAAAGCTGTGGCTGCCCCATCCCTGGCAGTGTTCAAGGCCAGGTTGGACACAGGGGCTTGGAGCAACTTGCTCTAGTGGAAGGTGTTCCTGCCCATGGCAGGGGCTTGGAACTGGATGAGCTTTAAGGTCCCTTCCAATCCAAACCACTCTGTGATCCTTTGTTTCTATGTATGTAAGCCCAGTATTTAAGAATCTCTCACCTATCACACTCTTCCAGCTTTTGTTAGCGAATATTAATAAATCAAACACATCTTTCCCATTCTGTAACATGAATTATCTTCCGCTGTCACTAAGTGTCTTGAGAACCTGCATGTAGTAATGCTTAAATAAGAGAAAGCACCTCACCTCCAGCCCTTTCATCTGAAGAAAGGTCCCATTCGTCCTGACCTTCCTCAAACAAAGACAGTAAAGGTTACAGCTGAAACGTACACAGCGTACATTTTGCTCCTCTTTCAGAGGGTATTTTACAGAAAAGTGTCATTCTGAGACAACCCTGACTTGCACAACGCTCTTTCAGACAGAGGGAAGTAACCAAATAACTCATTTTCAGAAACGCACTCACCTCGCTTGGGTTTGGGGAAGCTCTCATGGAGCCGAAAGACCACGCGTTCCACAAAGTGCTGGATGTCGCACTGCTCCGGGCCACGGACAAACACCATCCAGTCATGAGTGAAGCCCTCGGTGGTGGGCTTCTTCCGCAGTTGGGCTCGGTGCCCCAGCTCCAGTTTTACTTGAACCGTGCACTGGTTTAGAACAGAGGTAAGACCATAAGCAAAATGAAACAGTTTACATGTCATATGCATAATGCTGAGCCCCGCCAACATCACCGCCGGGGAGGAATACAAGAGCCTTCACGGAGAGATTAGTCTCATAGTCAAAAGTACAGGGCTGTGAACAGAAAACGTATCATAAAAATAGCTCCTAGCACTATTTCATACCTATTTTCTTCCTAATATTAGCATTGCAAGGAAAACAGCTTTAGAAGAGGGATAGGTTTATCTGCCTCACTTATTGAAATTGTCAGCTAAGTCCTAATTGCAGAATCGTTATTTCTAGAAAGTGTCAGAGACAGAACTTGATGTTCACAGCTTATAGAATTCACAGCACTGACAGAAAATTAATGTTAAACCAGGAAAAATTAGATCATGAATTGGTGGTTTATGATATTCTCTAGAACATGTAATCCATTAGAATAAAACCATGATGCTCCTTCTAGTCTTTTAAATGTATTTTATTAAAGCATTCTCAAAGACCAGGTTACCATGTAGCATGTCTGCACACTACCCAGCACTAAAATGACCTAATTCTGATTTGCGCTCCCAAATCCTCCTCTAATCATTGAATAACAGAGAAAGTGTATTCAATGTCTCACTCAAAGCACAAGAATCACATTAAATGCCTTAAAACCCAGCTTAAATTAACTATGAAGATCCCTGTATTACTGCAGACTGCACAGTCAGAAGAAAGCAAACGGATTAAACACATGTAACAGAGGAAACGCAAACGTGATTCAGACACAAGTTAAAGCAAGCAAATCTTAGGGCAAGATTTGTAGAGACAGGGAGTAACACTGAAGGTATCCGAACACTTATGAATATGTTGTACAAACTAAACCAGCAGCACAGTGATCGCAAACTGAACTCAGCAAAATCCAGCTGCAGCAACTGGAAGCTTATAGAAAAAAAAGGGGCAGTTTTTAGTCCTTCCCCCCCCTTCTTCACCTAAGACTTGAAAATAAGTGTCTTGTTCTTTCCAGCAGTTCTAATTACCACTGAGACAGCATTATTTGTCATTACCTACATTACAGGTGGACACTGAGCCAAGCCAAGGGCATGATGTTAGACAATGCAGAGGGAAAGAGAAAGCTTCCCGAGCTGTACACAAACGTTTCGGATAAGTATAACCCTCATTCTCCCATTGAGGAACTGCAACGAGGAGTATGGCTACAATTAATGCTCCAAAATTCTCTCGCATCTCCAACCTGACACTGGATGGAAACGTGATTTTTCAGAGCATGGTTAATACCTTCTGAAAAAGCGCCTCAATCGCCGTATTCTTTCCTTTGTAAAAAGATCACACAGGAGGTCTACAGGCTACCAGGCATCAAAGCTCGACCTCCCAAATTGCAGTCCAGTTCTAATTTCAACTATAAGCCTTAACACGCTCTTTCAGGCGGTTATATTTATAGCAAAATACCTTCAGCTGCCATCCAACACATCAATTCTAAGTCTCAGGGACAAGCTCACCTAATTAATTGCTTCACTGGTATTACTACCACATTTCTTTAGGTTACCCTTCTCTGCAAGTTCCCTTAGAAGGCCTTTTTTTCCCATTCTGTGCGTTAGGGCTTATCTACACTGGCTCCATCTCGCCTGAATATGAAGGTACAAGGCCGTCTGTTCTCTCATGGTGTATTAAGGAATGAGAAAAGAGGCAAGGTGCGTTTCCCTCCAAGCACGGCAATCTCTCCTCGGGTGGAAGAGCATTATGTGGAGACAGCCTGCCTAAATCCTAAGCTCACGGAGGAGGGGGCTCGCAGGCCTGTTTTATCTGGGATACTTCCCACAGCGTTCACACAAGTGTTCACATAACGGAGCCAGGCTGTTCTGCAGCTTCACGTTATCGATTCCATAATTACCCTTTAAATCCTGCTACCGTTGCCAGTTACTACCCCTCTCCAGAGAGGTGCAAATGACTGTCAGGCTACAAAATCTGCCTTTCTAGCTGAAACGGCTGAGAAATTTTAGCTGAGAAACAGATGGGACTGTGTGGAAAGGAACAGAATTAAAGATAAAAGAGAAGTGTTTAACTGAGAGTGAAAGTTGTACTTGCCACACTCCTCACATATCGGTCCCATTAACCATCGCTATGAATTAAGCCAGAAGTTGAAACACATTTGAAAATAAGATCTCTCAACATAACAAACACCCAAAGCTGCTCCGCTGAAAATGGAGGTTTTCTTTTCCAAGCGTGTCTCTCAACAAAGGGAAATCAGGCTCCTATTCAAACAATTTGTAATAATACAAAGGCGTCTGCTCCTCAACTTCGCAACAAACACTCGGAAGGCTGCGCCGGTTTTTTGTTTGATGTGCTAATTGCCTGAAAGCCGTAACCAGCTCCCCCTCGCCCTGCGGAGGGGCTGATGCCGCGGCCGCCGGGGCTCCCCTCCCGCGCCCCGCTCGCAGGTAACCTGCTCCCGCACACAAAAGGACCGGAGCCCGCCCGCTCGGCATCCCCTCAGGTAAACTTCCAGCCTCCATCCCCGCCCGCTGCGGCACCGCGGCCACCCGCCGGCTACCGGGCGGCTCCCCCCGGGGCGGCGAAGACTTCGCCGGTGGCATTAACCCTTTACACCGCGGAGGAGGGGGGGGGCACCGAGGCCGGCACCACCCCTCCCGCTAAAGAAGCCCGGGCAGGAATTTGCGGGAAATGCTGCTGCCACCCCCCGCCGCGGGCGAGGCTGCAGCGCGGCCGCCCAGGAAGGGGCGAGGGCTGAGCAACCCCCCCTCTAAAAGTGGGTGTGAGGAGGGGGTGTGGGGACGGAAGGGGTGCCTCCCTAGAGCGGGGCGATGCCCCCCAGCACCACCGGGGAATCACCCCCACACTCGGGGGGTTCCCTCCCCGCTGCAGGAGGGGGGGGGACCGGCCCCTCCCCACTCGTGCCCCCCCCCGCCCGGGGGTAGGGGCGGCGCCGAGGGGGGCCTCACGCCCGCAGCGTCGCGGCGGGGCCGCTCCCTCACCTGATTGTCCATGGCTGGGCGCAGCGCCGCGGGCCCCGCTCGCTCGTTCGCTCCCGCCGCGGCGATCCCGCTGGCCGGTCGGCGTGGGGGGTGTCTCTTCCCCCCGGGTCTCTAACCTCCTCTCCGAGCGAGGCCGCTCTCCGTCCCCCCCCACCCCCCTCCCCGCCGCCTCGGCCGCCGCCGCCGCCTCCTCGGTCGCGGCCCCTCACGGCCCCGCCGCCGCCGCTCGCCTCATTGTGTGTCACTCACAGGCAGCAGCCCCGCCACCCCCCCGGCGCCCGCCCCGCGGAACCGGAAACCGACGCCGCCAGAGAGGCACCCGCCCGCCGCCAATAGCCGCGCCGCCTCACGCCTGGAGGCGGGGCTTCCGCCCGGGCGCCGCCGGTACGCCCCGCCTCCGCTTGACGGGCAGGTGCGGCACCCATTGGGCGGCGGGCGGGCTGCCGAAGGGGCGGGGCTAGGGGCGGGGCCCGCGCTGGGTCAAGCGGGGAGTGGGAGGGAGCGCGCCCTCACCGCCTCCCCTGGCCCCCCTCCCCGCGGCGCTGCGGCGTGGCCGGGCCCGCGGCCCCTTCCCGGGTGTCCTCCGCAGCCTGTCCCCGGCCCTCCCCGGGGCTGCACCGCGCGGCCGGCCCCGGGAACGAGTGCATGGGCCTTGTTGTACGATGCGGCCGCGCCATCCCGCCCCTTTTCCCTCACTCGGCCCACGCTTCCCCGCCGCTGGCGGCTGTGAACCTCACCCTGTGTTAATTCCCCACACAAATGAGCTGGGAACAAGGGAAACCGCAGCTCGCAGTACAGCGGGCACGGCGGTCCCGAACGGCAGGGCAGGGCTGGGCAGGGAGCTGGCGGCGCTGCCCGCCGGCTGTTCGCCTTGTTCTCCCGCAGCCCCTCGTCTTCCCTCCCCTTTTCCCTCCGTTTCCCCCCTCAGTTTCCCTCCGTCTCATTTTCCACCTCACTGTCCATTTCCTCCCAATGCTCCAGCTCTTCCCTTCTTTTGACCCCTCGTTTCTCCTCAGTTTCTCTTTAATTTTATCCTGTTCTCCTTCACTCCCCTTTTATTCTCCCTTATTCTTCCTCATTTTTCCCTTCCTCACTTCCTCTTAACTGCCCTCGGTCTCTCTCATTCTATTTCCGTTTCTCTCCTTTTCCCTCAATTTCTCTCTATTTTCCCTTTCGTCTCCCTGCCTGTCTGTTTCAATTGCCCCTCGGCTTCCCCCATCAGCCTCTATCCTTTTCCCCTCAGTCTCTATCCTTCCCTCTTGGTCTCCCTCCTTTCCCCTCCGTTTCTCCCATTTCTCCTCTTTGTCCCTCCGTCTCCCTCAGTTTCTGTCACGTTCCCGCTCTCCCTCCCCGCCCCGCCGCCGCTCTCGGGCCCGGCCCCCGCTGCCCGCCGCCATCCCCGCCGCGGTGGATCGCGGGGTTCGCTGCGGTGGAACAATATCTCGTTCGCTGGGCTGCAGCGGTGGTATTTGCAATGCAAATGGCCCCGGGGATTCCTTCAGTGCAGCGGTGGCCGGCAGCCGAGGGCCAGGCCCGGAGGCCACCGGCCCGGCCAGAACGCAGCTGCCGGCGGAGGCCTCGTTAACACCCGCCCGCCCTTGAGCCGCGGTTCTCGGCACCGCCGGCGGCTCCGAGCGGGGCATTTGCATCTGAAAAGTGGGTTTTGTTTACCCTCGCTTAGAGCTCTACATGACAAGTTACCGCGCCCGAGTTTGCGAGACTTAAATTACTGCGGGACCGTCCTTACAAAGTGCCGTTTTGCGACTGTTTCTGGGCGAATTTTCCTTTAAACAGACGCGAGGCGGAATTTTTTCCCTTCGTGGAACTTTCTTGTTTGAAATAGTTTGTTGATCCCTGTCAGAAAAACGCGTGTGAGCCGCTGCCGCTGTGTGTGCTGCTCACTGATCGCCACAGGCGAGGATTAATCGGTTCCCAAATCATTCTAAAGAGCCAGTTTACCTCATCAACCTGATAGAGGATATTAGTAAAGCAAAATGCTTAATCGCTTCAGTTAACAACAACAACAAAAAAAGAGCCTGATTTTGGATTCTTTTAAGTGCTCCAGTTTTAATTTTCCGTGTTTCTGTCTGATGCAGTCCCAAGAGGCATCTCCTCAGACAGTCTCCTTTCTTCTCCCTTGAGCCAGGGCCTCTTTCTCTGGGAGTTCTCATTGATATCTTTAATTGTGGACATTATTCCCACACACGTGACTCTTAGGTCTAAATCTTTTATTTTCTAACTCCCAATCCTACCTATTCACTCCCACCCTCATCACAGCCCTTGGTGGTTAAATGCTCCCAGGCCTGAATCTTCCTTGGAAATGGTTCTGTCTTTCCCAAGATTTGACTCCACTCTTGCTCCGTTGAAGCTTCTCCTTGTGCAGGAGATGTTGCTCAAACACACAAGACCCGGAATTTCTCCCTTTCCTGAAAATTGACTGAAACATCATTAGAATTTGTGTTTTAATTTAATTAGCAGCAGCAATTTTTCTATGCCTTTATTTTTGCCCAGCCTGGTGCTAACGGTTGTTTTCGTGCTCACCCAGGCTGCCCTTCCACTTCAGCACACCCATATTTACCTCTGCTGGTTCGAACACAAGTTGCTCCTTCAGCTTACAGCTGCTCTGCGGCCTGAGGTGGGATCCGAGCAAGAACTTGGACACTTCCAAGTCAGGGATTGGAAACCCAGAGGCAGGTGCCTTGGCTTCCATGGCACCTCAGATGCACAGTCCAATACGTGGTCACTAAAACTGTGCAGAAGAATCCATTTGGCATAAGGACATCGTTATATTGACGCCTGCTCCAAGCCAGCGCCCCAGGGTTCTGTGCTGGGATGGGTAATGCCAGTAGGGTGATTTAAGATATGCTGGGGTAGCTCTTTACATTCAACTGCAAAAATACTCAAGGAGAGAAATTCCTTGTGGAGCTCCTTTGCCTTTGCTCCACAAGCAATTCCCAGTTCTGAATGGTTTCCAGCCCAATAACTGATCAAGCTTCCCCCTGAAACAAATCGCAGCCAAGAGCAGATACTTGCCCAGCTCTGTGGAGTGTGTTGGGAGGTTCAGGTAGTGCTGGTGGAGCCAGCAGCCACCCAGGCTCCTCCAAAGTTCTGATTTTGCAGGGCCACCTCGAGTTGAGGAGCTGTCAGCTGAGTCCTTCGCACCCCAGGCAGCGTGGGCTGAGCTCCGGCTTCTTTATACCTATTCCAGCAACTTCTGGGCTTTGCAAAGAGCGCCTGCAAATCCAATTAGTGTCTGTCTTTGTGGCACTGTGTGCTGGCAGAGATCCGCTGTGTTGCTGCCATCTACAGTAGGGCCAGTGCCAATGGATAAGAACCAGCTCTTATTTGCATATTCAAATATGCAAATGAAACATGACAGCTCTCCCTAATTTTTGTTTGGGGGGTTTTTTATTTTTTTTTCCAGAGTCTTGCTTCAAAGATCCTTGTCTTGGGCTCAAAGGTATGTGTTTAATCTGGCTTGGCCCACAGTAGGGGACTGTGCCAACGACTGGTTCTGTCCCCTTAGAGATGGGGATGGTGGAAAATAAAGTGGAAAAAACACTTTGCATTGCACTGTCCCTGTCTTGGCCAGGTAAACCCAGAGGTGGGAAGGATTTCTGGGCTGTTTTCCCCAGCACAGGCTGGGAAGGTACAACACATCCACTCTCTTTCCTGCCTGTGCCTGTGCACACTGTGGCGGCCTTACAGGCCAAACCTGGCTGTTTTGGGGAGTACGAGTGAAGGAGCAGCAACACTTGGGTGTCCACAGATGCCTCCTGGGAGAGGACTGCCCGTCAGGCAACATCTCATTCTGCAGCAAAAGTTCTCTCCTGAAGGCTTAGCATCACTTATCGGGCTGGCTATGCATCCACTGTAAGGCCCTGCCATCAGGTTATATGTGAGCTGTAGGTTTGCAGCTGGTCTTTCCTAGCCCTGGAGAAAGACGTTTGTTTTCATTGTTTTTTGGCATTCTTTGATTTTCTTATTACTAGTTCAGTTGTCTCTTCCCTGTTTCCGCTCTTGAACTGAAGACCACAACATCTGTGGTCAGTCTGGGCTTTGAGTGGCTTGGATGCCAGGCAGCCAACAAGCTAGGCTGTCTCCAGGCAGTGCAGATAAATTATTATCTTGTCATAGTCATAGAAACATAGAGTGGTTTGGGTTGGAAAGGACCTTAAAACTCATTCAGCTACAACCCCCTGGCACGGGCAGGGACACCTTCCACTAGAGCAGGTTGCTCCAAGCCCCTGTGTCCAACCTGGCCTTGAACACTGCCAGGGATGGGGCAGCCACAGCTTCTCTGGGCACCCTGTGCCAGCGCCTCAGCACCCTCACAGGGAAGAGCTTCTGCCTCAGAGCTCATCTCAGTCTCCCCTCTGGCAGGTTAAAGCCATTCCCCTTGGCCTGTCCCTACAGGCCCTTGTTCAAAGCCCCTCTCCAGGTTTCCTGGAGCCCCTTTAGGCACTGGAGCTGCTCTAAGGTGTCCCCTTCAGGAGCCTTCTCTTCTCCAGGCTGCCCCAGCCCAGCTCTCTCAGCCTGGCTCCAGAGCAGAGCTGCTCCAGCCCTTGCCATCTCCGTGGCCTCCTCTGGGCTCACTGCAACAGCTCCACATCCTTCTTATGTTGGGGCCTCCAAGAAAATAGTCCTGCAGACTTCAAGATTAACATGCAAACATTGATTTGAGCTGGTTTCTCTGAGAAAACGCATGCCTCCACTCTATGTCCGTGTGCAACATGACAGAGTAGAAGGACCCCCAAGATCTCTCCTGGACGTACATCACTTCACCGCCTTCTCTCACCAGCTGCACAATGATTACTGTGGTCTTCACTGACTCCCACGAAGCACATCCAATGAACAAAATACTCTGTGGTGTTTCCAAATGAACAAACCTGTGGTCAAGACAAAGAACCAGTGATAATTTAGGCGATAAGGGGCAGGGATCTTTCTCCTGTTACTTAACCATGGCTTTGCCAACAACTATGTCATGTCCTTATGTGCAGCCTCAGAAAATGTCCTGAAGTCAAGTGAGGATTCAGTTTCTCTGGTGGCAGTGAGGGGAGCTGGGTGATGCTGTGATTTGGGTGATGCTACAGGGGCCTTCATTGTCTTCAGTTCATGACAGGGGCTCACTGCTGGGCTTGTCCATGTCAGCTGCCAGGGAGACAACGCAGGTAGGGATGGAGAGAGAAGCTGTGAGTGAGGAGTGAGTGTGTTCTGCAGCAATGTTCTGGTGCGGCAAAGCTCCTGGTTTGCTAATCAGGATCCTTGCAGGGAAGCGTGTTCCTTCGAATCAGCTCTTCGTCCTAAAAATATTTATTCTTCTAAAAATTATATCGTTTTGCCCATTCTCTGCCTTCCCCTCCTTCTCCAACCCACCCTCCACACTACAGTATTCGCAGCACATATTTAACACCAGGGTAGTATAGCGAAAGTCCAGATTGTTAATAGCCAAAAACTCTGATTGCCAAAAAAGATACTCCTAGCAACTACTAGCTGCATCTGGGAAAAATTACAGACAGCTCAGAAATTCTTTAGTTCCCTTATTAATGAAGGACTTGGTAGAAAAAAAACCCCACGCTAATACAGTTTAGCTTAACTAAGTTCTTTTGTGCCTGAGGAAAATTGAAATTATAGCGCATTATAGCTACTGAAAAATGCAAAAGGCTTTTAATGTGCAATAACCCTCCAAACCAGAAGGAAGAGGGAAAATTTTCTTAGTAAGTGGGAACACAATGCAAATTTATTTTATTCTTTCTGTGTATTTAGTGCTGGTGAAAAGAGCCAGATGAATAGTCACAAATACGTCATGTCCCTTGCAGATGCAGCATGGGCAGCACAAGCGTCCTCAAACTGCCCTGCCAACGTGCTTCAATTCTGAATGAGGAGGACCAGCTTTTCGGGTGAGAACGAAGGCTGTCTCTATTCAGCCCCCGACCCCTCTGCTTGAGGGTCTTAATGAAGGGGCCTCATTAACACCAAAGGTGAGGTTGCCATTATAATGTAGCTACTGGTCCACTGTAGGCTGAATCGACACCTATCAATTCGTTTCGCCCGGCTATTGAGCAGCCGTCTGATGACGGTACCTTTCTCTTGTACTCTATAGACAGAGGTCAGGGTTGGCCAAGTGATGTAACGGTCTGTGTCGTGCCAAGGGAGGCTGGACCTGCCACGAAGAGCATTGCACAAGCTGGATTTGTCCCACGTTGAATACAAGCTGCTGGCAGAAGTGCAGGCTGGAGAAGATGGGCCCAGGCACCTTATGTGCCCGCTGGAGCAAACACAATCACGGTACAATAGGAGGGAGTGAGATTCACTGCTGAAATTTGTGTCTGCTTTGCATGAGGCTCCTTTTGGTTGATGCCAGAGTCACTGAAAGGTGCTCATCTGCATGCTCAGAGAGAGGCCACCTTCCCCCTGGTGCCTGTCGCCTTAGACAGGATAACTTTAGGCCACTGAAAAATATCAGATGGGGCTAAAAATAGCCTGAAATACAGGACATGACAGGAGATATCAGGAGGGGACTCTGACTAGCACCAAAAATCCTGGTCAGAATTGTTTTCTGAATTGAAGAGTCCAAAAGCAAGTAGAAATATAGGATAAATATACTGTCAGGTATCACACAATCCCAGACTGGTTTGGGTTGGAAGAGACCTTCAAGCTCATCCTGTTCCAACCCCCTGCCAGAGGCAGGGACACCTTCCACTAGAGCAGGTTGCTCCAAGCCCCTGTGTCCAACCTGGCCTTGAACACTGCCAGGGATGGGGCAGCCACAGCTTCTCTGGGCACCCTGTGCCAGCGCCTCAGCACCCTCACAGGGAAGAGCTTCTGCCTCAGAGCTCATCTCAGTCTCCCCTCTGGCAGGTTAAAGCCATTCCCCTTGTCCTGTCCCTACAGGCCCTTGCTGATTTTTGTGGATTCAGGGTCAGCTGCTCTCTGACAGATTTCATCAAAACTAAACTGTTTTGTTGGAATGGTATGAAACGAGCTTTCACCTGTCTACACAGCAACTGGAGGTGGGGTTGCCACATATGTAAATGTATGCAAACCACCTCCGATCTAGGTAGCCCAGGTATGATAGCAGTTCAGATAATACCCCACGTATGGGCTATGCAGACTTGCCTGTGGCTCAGGGAATTTGGCTGGCCCTATCCATGCTGAAATTTATCCCACTGAAACCTAAATCATTATCGCTGCTATCACTCCCTGTGAGACAATAGTGCAACCGATTGCAGCAGAGTCACATCTTAGCATTGTGGAACTTCTCACATGCTTTGGAGCTTGGTTTCGTGGCATAAAGGCCCAGGCTTTATGCCACAAATACAATCAATCTGGACACATTTCATGCAAATTCCAAAAGCGTTGTGTAAACAGTGCAGTTTCAAGAGAGTCAGGTTGGAATATAAAGCGACATACACATGGCAAATACCATTTCAACCAACACAGAGAGAACTGAGAATTGTCTCTGCAGCTAAGCTGTGGAGGCAGAGCTGTAACTGATTCCTTCCCTTTGTTACTTGGGCATCAAAATAAGGCGTGTAATACATACTCATGAGTGAATCCATTACACATACATTGTATATGCCATCAATATTTTAGATAGATGAAGAATACTGGGCTGCATCCCCAGAGCATGAGCAGCAGGTCGAGGGAGGGGATTCTTCCCCTCTCCTGCGCTCTGGGGAGACCCCCCCCTCAGTCCTGATCCAGGTCTGGGGCAACAGCACAAGAGGGACGTGGAGCTGCTGGAGCGAGGCCAGAGGAGGCCCCGGAGCTGCTGCGAGGGCTGGAGCAGCTCTGCTCTGGAGCCAGGCTGAGAGAGCTGGGCTGGGGCAGCCTGGAGAAGAGAAGGCTCCTGAAGGGGAGACCTTAGAGCAGCTCCAGTGCCTAAAGGGGCTCCAGGAAACCTGGAGAGGGGCTTTGGACAAGGGCCTGTAGGGACAGGCCAAGGGGAATGGCTTTAACCTGCCAGAGGGGAGATTGAGATGAGCTCTGAGGCAGAAGCTCTTCCCTGTGAGGGTGCTGAGGCGCTGGCACAGAGTGCCCAGAGAAGCTGTGGCTGCCCCATCCCTGGCAGTGTTCAAGGCCAGGTTGGACACAGGGGCTTGGAGCGACCTGCTCTAGTGGAAGGTGTCCCTGCCCGTGGCAGGGGGTTGGAACTGCATGAGCTTGAAGGTCCCTTCCAACCCAAACCATTCCATGATTCTGTGGTTCTCTGAATACGATAAATTTGGACGCATTTGATGCAAATTTCAAAAGCATTGTGTAAACCTTACAGATGCAGGCCATTTCCTTCCATTGCTCATGTGTTTTTATATGTTGTGAAATCTATTTTAAATATATGCATGAAACGTGCCACAAAACATCTGACACGTGCAAAACATATTACTGTACCGTATGGGCAGTGTATAAGGTCACTCAGGAACAGCTTGAAAACAGCAATCATTTGCATATGGAGATATAGCTGTTTATATGGTGATGCTGTTGTAGGGGAGTAAGGGGTATGTCCCAGGTCCATGTTGGTCACTGGCAACATCATGGAATGGTTTGGGTTGGAAAGGACCTTAAAGCTCATCCAGTTCCAACCCCCTGCCACAGGCAGGGACATGTCACACTAGACCATGTCGCCCAAGCCCCTGTGTCCAACCTGGCCTTGAACACTGCCAGGGATGGAGCACTCACAACTTTCTTGGGCAGCCTGTTCCAGCACCTCACCATTCTCACAGTAAAGAATTTCTTCCTTATATCCAACCTAAATCTCCCCTGTTTAAGTTTGAACTCAACTTGAACTTGAGTTCTAGTGGTTTTTAATCCATCTGTGTGTCTTTCGGTAAGGATGGTAAATGTTATTCAATAGTACACGATTCAATCTTGAAGTAGGATGATTCCTGCTGAATAAATTCAACTTGTTGCCATTTTTGCTCCATTTCACAGATTTGCTTTTGATTTCACTTGGCATTACTCCGGTGGATGTTAATTCCTGGCAGTATTAGGATAGAAAACAGCAAAATCTCACATATATTAATCTTTACATTTCCACATTACAATTCTTCATTGATTACTTTTAAAATTGGTTCCATAAAGCACTTAGGAAAATATTGCAGTTTGCACGTTATTGGCATTACATGGCACTACTTCTGGCTCCAGCCCAGCAAAATATATTCCTAAGTATAAGGAAGTACCATTGATATCAATGGAATTATTCATATTCTTAAAATTAAACATATGCTTAAACATTGTAGTGAACTGGGACAGCTGGGCTCTTATGGAAGGCCTATCACAATAAATGCAGCATCGATTGCAGATTGTGAGTTTTATAACCCAATGCACAATTGAGTGTTGCTTTTGGTGACTGCTTCAGCAGTTGAGCTAAATCTTTGCCTTTTGTGAGATATTTGCAACACTGAAACTAAGTGTGCCATTGCAGAACAACCCGATTCCGTTTTATGTTTAAACATGGTTATAAAATCCCATGTGCTTAAGTGAGCTCGTGACCTGGGACCCGAGTGACTGAATGTTCATAGAAAGTGAATAATAAAAAGTAGAGAGCAGTCCTAATTGGAACCACATTTTGAGCTGTAATGGGAAGGCACAGCAAAATTAATCCTTCCATTTTAGGTATTTTGATAGCAGCCATTACTAGAGAATTGAAGTTATTTCAACCTCTTTGTCAGACAAATGGGAACTGCTTGTTTTTATTCTGAGAACAGCAGTGAGAATGTCCTACTAAGTGGAACCGAATCACGGGGTTTTTTAGAAAAAACTGAAGAGATCATTTGAGCTTTTGATTAAAACCTCTTTTTTTGTCAGCTGGTTTATTTGGCCATCTAATGGCTGTGCTTCTCCTTGCTGAGAAGCGACTTTTACCCACGTCTCCTCTATGATCACTGCTCAAAACCAGCCCCGATTAAGTGTGCAGACACCGTGTGAGCTAATACAGAAAGACGTAGGCAGGGGACCTCAAGACCCTGACTGCTGCAATCACAGTGACAGCATATCCACTGAAGTACAACTTTCAGCTAATCAGGACCTGATACCTTTCATCTGTCCAGATCAAGCACCAATATCTGAAAATCCTGGCATTTGTTTGTGTCCCGATGTCTAATTTAGTCTTTTATGAAGAGTGAATAGAAAGGATGTAGGTAAAACAATGAAAACAAAAAAGAAACCTCTTTCCTAGTGGTTGTGAGGTGGGTGTAACAAAACTGTCAGCCCCTGAGTTGGAAATCCTGTGTCAAGCCTCAAAAGTAGCACTTCAAGTTGAAAGGACAAGACGTTTAGAGATAATAATTCTTGGAGCTTATCTGTTTCCTTCCTGGGTTTCTGAACCCTTTGCTGTTCATGGTTTCAAACTTTTGACTGCAGGCCTGAGAGATTAAAACTGGAACTAAAATCAAAGCTGAATCGATGTTGGTTTAACATGACTCCAGCAGAGGGTTCTTTAAATCAGTCATAAAGATTGCCAGGCTGGCAATAAGATCCCAGGACCTAGCAACATCCATTCCGTGTTTCAAAACTATTATCTTCTTTCTCTTTGAGACAGTTAACGACTAAAGATCTTTTGCAAAAGACATGAGAGACACTCCAGTGAAGCAATTTCTTCTCCTGGCATTGTTAAGAGCAAGGACTGAGTTATTATTAATTACTTTTGCATTATTTATGCAGGCCCATGAATGTGCAATGTCTTTTCCAGATAAATCACTCTGCCTTGAAAAGTTTCCAGCCTGCGAGCCAAACCCTGCAATGTAAATCTGTAACAGCAGGAGGCAACTCGGCACAGCAGAACAGGTAAGTGTTAATCCTTGATGCTGCAGGACTGGTGTGTTATCACCAGCGTTATTTCATTTGTGTTGCAATTGCACCAAATAGACTCAACTGATGCCGTTGTTTCACAACCTCTTTAATCTGGCATCAGTTGAAAGGAGCAGCCTCTATCCTCTTCCTCATTCTCTTGCCTCGTTTTTTGTGGTTTAGGCAGCCACATGGAGCACCAAATCAGGGGAACAATACGGGTTCATCTGGCAAAAATAAGGAAAGGTTTCACTTTGACCAGTCCTAGCTCAGATCCCAGAGCACACGGGTTTGCTGCTCTTCCTGCCCTGCCTGTTCTCCTGTGTTGCTCTGCTGAGTGAGCCAGCCACCAGTTACCCCCAGAGAGGCACCCACAGGCCAAGGGTCCCAGTGCAGAAGGTACTGTCAGAGCTCCTTATGGCTTGGTGGCATCGAGCAGGGGTCAGTGTTGCCTTTCACGCCCTGAGGGCTCCCAGCTTTACCCATCCAGTGCTCTGGTCATCCCTGCAGGGCCCCTCTCAGCTCAAGGCAAAAATGTCCCGACTCATCCCTTTGACAGGACATCCAGGACAGGTTGGGCGCGGCTTGGAGCGACCTGGTCCAGCGGAAGGTGTCCCTACCCATGGAACTAGGTGAAGTTTAAGGGCTCTTCCAACCCAAATCGTTCTATGATTCTATGATTCTATGACAGCCCCACTGGATTTTGGGGGGTGTTTGTCAGCTCTGCGGTGCAGGCTGCGCCCCACGAGCTGGAGCTGTGGCTCTCCGACAGAAAGGACAGAGCATCTCTGAAAGCTCAGGGACCTTTTGGAGGTACAAGCCCCCCTTTGCAGCCCTGGGGACACCCAGACCGCAGTCACATGCTGGTGTCAGGGCTGCTTCCCTTTCTCAGGCTACAGCCCTGCTTGGAGCAGGAGGCCCTGCCTCGGGCACTGCAGTCCTTTTAAAGCTGCTTTGTGGGTTTCTTTTCTTTTCTCTTTCTTTTTTCTTTTCTTTCTTTTCTTTTTTTCTTCTTTCTTTCCTGCCCCCCCCCCCCCCCCCCCCTTCAGGTTCCCAGGGCTGGGGATTCAGCTTCTGGCTTCATCCAGAAATCCCTGAGGGTTTCAGATCCCCACGAGGCCTCTCAATGTCTTGATCTGCTTGAATAGGCATTTTTAACACGGCCCCGGCTGTCATCGGGGCCTGTTACAGTCACTCAACTGCAGCAACATTGTTCTCAAGGCGGCGGCGCCCGGGACACCTCCTTTATTACCATACTGCACAGGGGATTGTGCTGCTGGGCTTTCTCTGCCGAGCATCCCACCAGTTCCATGGCCAGAGGCAGCCAATTAGCCCTCCTTGCCCATGCCTCATCCTCCATCCCTTCGTGGCTCTCTCAGCATCCCCATCCCGCGGGGCTGCTGGCTCCTGTCCATCGCCAGCGGTGCTGTCGGAGGTGAAGGTGACCCCCTTTTCCTGTGCCAGGCTCCCTGGCAACGCAGCCTTTCTTTGCGAGCGGCCTCCTCCACCCCCTGACGGGGAGAGGGGCTGTGAAAGCCCCGCTGCACTTTTGAACTTGCTGCCGGCGCGCTCAGTGGCTGCGCGGGACGGAGCTGAGCGAGGGGCTGAGCCCAGCGGGGACCCGGTGCAATTGCCCAGAAGTTATTAATAGGCTGTAGAAGAATGTGATGGGCTGGGGAAGGGGTGAGGAAGGGGGAGAGCAAGAGGGAGTGAAACAGGGAGGGTCAGTGAAAGGGAGACGGGGTGATGAGGGGAGAGGCAAGAGTGACAGCACGCAGGGCAGACAAAGAGGTGAGGAGATGGGCACCAGCATGGGTGGCAAGGGCAGAAAAGGGCTGGAGCTCTGAGTCCCCGCCTTGTTCTGCACCTTGTGCAGGTGTCTCATCGGTGGCCACGCTGCGGCAGAGGTGTCTGAGCCCTGTGCTGGGGGATGGAGAGGGCAGAGGGTTCAGTCCTTGCACAAGGCATCCCTTTCCCCAAGACGAAATATTGCTCATGGGGTTCATGAGCCAAATTTGCCATCTAGTGGCTCTGGGGACCATTGCAGAGGGACCCACGAAGCAGCAGGGCCACTGCATGGGCACTCTGTGGCATCTTGTTCCTCACAGGTTAAGCCCAGAGTGCTTCTGGTTTTGCTTTACTCATGGAATCATAGAATACCAAGTTGGAAGGGACCTCAAGGATCATCTGGTCCAACCTTGCTTGAAAAAGCACAACTAAAACTAGATGTCCCAGCACCCTGTCCGGCTGATTCTTAACAGAGTCCAGCATTGGGGAATCCACCACTTCCCTGGAGAGATTGTTCCAGTGGCTCATAGTTCTCATGGTGGAAAGCTTTCCTCTTGTGGCCAGTCTCCCCAGGAGTAACTTGTGCCCATCACTCCTCGTCTTTAACCTGTGACTCCTTGTGAAAAGGAAGCCTCCATCTTTTTTGTAGCCACCCTTTAAACATCAAACACGATGAGAAGGTTTCAGCCTTTTTTTCTCCAGCTGAACAGTCCCAGCTCTCTCAGCCTTTCCTCTCATGGCTTCTCAGCCCTTGGATCATCTTTACGACCCTTCTCTGGACCCTCTTCATCCTGTCCACATCTTTTTTTGTATAGTGGGGATCAAAACTGAACACAGTAACTTTACTCACAGGGACCCAAAAAGCCTGTGGACCCTGGAGTGTTCTGGCTGCATTGCAGGGAGCCATTCACAGCCTAGAGGTGTTCTTCAGAGGACACAGCCCCACGACATGGTTCAACTCCTCACTGTCATGCAGCGAGGCCTGGAGAATGGCGCTGCGTGGGTCCGAGAGAGCTTTGCCCTGTTTTGGGGAGGGACTGGCTGATAACAGGCGATGTGGTGCAGTCACGGGAAAGAAAGGGGCTCCGTGCAAGTCCGTGTCCATAGCTTTAATGCACAGCTCTCCTGAGCAAGACCACGTACATCAATAAATAAAATTAATAATAACAATAATAATGAGAGCAGCCCCAACAAACCCAGCTGTCACCAGTTTGGCTTCTGTGTTCTCCGCTCTGCCCTTGTCAGCAAAGGGTGCCACCGCTTGACTAATGCAGAAGACACAGAAGCAGCACCATCTCCCTCCCCTTCTCAGTGGGGATCTGCTGGAGGAGCAGATCTCTGGTTCCCCGGAGCCAGCCTGGGCAGAGTCTTCCAAAGCATCTGTGGGCTCCTATCCTGCTTCATGCCTGGCACCACGAGGCCTCAGCTGCTCCCTGCCCCATCATTAGCCACACTGCCCTTGGCTGAGGAACAGGCACGCAGCTGAGGTGTTCCCCATGCAGACACACGTGTGCATCACTCACCCCATGCCCGAGGGATGCCTGAGGGATGCCACAAGCTCTAGCACTGCTTGTGGGGCTCCTCCAGGATAATGTAAGGCACCACGACAGGCCAAGAGTCACTGGGCCAGTATCCTAGCTTTGGCTTGAACATTGGCATCTCGTAGTTGATGTCGAAGTAGATGACCAGTGGGCAGCAGTACAGGAGGGACATGGCTATCAGAACATGCCTGGCAAGGAAACCAGAAAGATATGTGTTGGATGGTGGTAACTCCATCTGCTCCTCCTGCACCTTGCAGCAGTGTGTGGCTGGCATTGGCACCATGAGGCTAGAGCCAAGGGGTATGGCAGTGGCAGGTAAAAGTCCCAGCCCCATGATGCATGTGGGCTGCAGGGAATGTGGGTCCTGGAAGAGCTCTTTGAGCTGGGGTGGGGGCAGTTGCTTTTGCAAAGGGAATGGGTGATACAGGAGACTTAAGCCCCAAACCAAAGCACCCATCCCACCTTGCCTGTCCTAGCCTGGCAGCGCTGGGTATCTGTCCCAGTCATCCCAGTGCTCTGTGAGGATAAGTCTGAGAACACACACTGTGTGCAGCACTTAGAGCCACACTTGGCCAGGCACTGAAGTGTCTTGCCCAAGCAAATCACTGTCTTTCAGTTTGGCTATTAAAATAACTCCAAGAACACTGCACCTCATGCAGCTTCTAGGGAGCGGATGCAGCCCTTTGAAAGCAAGCTGCTTACCTGGAGGGACTTGCAGAACCATTTCACTTGCAAAGCACCGTTTGACTGGTGCGGAGGAGGAAAGGGATAGCAAGCAGTAATTAGGACCAAATCCTTGGGCTGGTGCCAGGGTGAGGAGCAACATCAGTAGTGACAGAGGAAAGGGGAGACGGTTGAGCAGAGGCATGGCTGCTCTCTGATTATCTCATCCTTGCTGCTGTTTCCCCTTAGCAATGGCCCTTCAGCCCATGAAACGTTTGGCCTGGGGTTCCTGCCTCTGCGCTGGAGCCCTTACCAGAAGCTGTGGAAGTAGGGGAAGTTGATGGCCTGCCAGAGCCCACAGAGCCACCGGTCGCTGAGCCAGCTGCTGATGGCCAGTACCCACCACATGACCATGACCTTGGCCATCCGGTGAACCCTTTTGTCATTGCACCTGGAAGACACAGGGAGGGAGAGGAAGCGGAGTGTCATGGTGGAAGGAAAGAGAGTTTTAAAGAGGACTGGTTCCTGCCTGCACGTGCTAATGTGTCAGGGCAAATCCCAGGGAGTTTGTTCAGGAGAATATTCATCAGACCACACGTAGTATGACTCTGTCGGGAGGGTTTCTGACTTTCTGTGGGTGAAGATGATGGTGGGAGATGCCAAGGCACTCCTATCTTTCTCCCCAGGTCCTGGTGGGTTCTCCCAACCCCGCACTGCTTCAAATGCCCCACAAAGGGGAAAAAGCTGCAGAGGTGGTAACTGGAGAGAAGATACACTTGTCCTATGGACTGTCCCCATTCTGTGTGGTAACAAGACCAGACGGCTTTCTGGTATCCCACTGCCCACAGTCCTGCTTGTGCCTCATCCTGCTCCCGCCCAGCCTGCCCCAATTCTTTGCAGAGCTGATAGCACGACACGTGGCTCTGATGAAGGCTTGGGCTCGACTCACTCTTGTGCACAAAGTCACTGCCACATGTGAGCTTGGCAGGAGATATGATGGACCCGCAGATAACCTCTCCCAGCCTCCTTACTTTTTCAGCTCACGCCGTGTCAGGTACAGCAGGTGGAAGGCGATGCAGTTGAGCACATAGGCATTGAAGGCTGGTTTGATGAAGGACATCAAGGTACTGATCACGGTGGTGATGCCGCTCAACCAGAAGAAATGCTTCCTAAAGAGAGTTGGAGAGTTGGGATTGTCAGTGTCCCCAAGATTCACAGTATGGAAGGATAAGGATAGGAGAGGTCCTGCTTATAGCCTGAGAGAGGAAACGTTCTCCAGCACCTCCAATCTGTTTGCACATGGCTGACCTCAGCCTCTGCAGCAGTCCTGGCAGGAAGGCTGAGTTGTCTGTCTGTAGCTGTGCTTTGCCCAGAATCCCCCAGTTAGTCCATGACAGAGCGGGGAACATGGCCCTGAAGGTAACTTGTGCACTTCCATGGTGATGCCAGAGATGACCATCGAGAGGCCAAGGCACCAGGAGCTTTGCACAGGGAAGGGCAGTGAGGCAGGAGTCCCAGCAGTGCTGGGCAGGGGCCTGAGCTGGAAACATGCAGAATTGGGCTGGCTGAGCAACAATAGGGCTCAGAGGGGCCTTTCACATGCAAATCCCTTCCCAAGTTCCTTCCCTTCTCTCCCAACCATGTCTCCACTGTGAACTCCTGGTGACCTCCTCTTTGGCATGGGAAGAGCAGGCGTGGAGCAGGTCTTTGCAAGCCTGGGTTCCTATCCTGCTGATCTGTGCTCACCCAGTGTCTCCATCCTTCCTGCTGGGCTTCCCTTGCCCATCCAGCCCTCCTGCAAACAACCTGTGACATGTGGGGTGTTAACCTGCACCAGCTTGTCCTATGGGAAACCCCAGCAGCCCTCAGGGAAAGCTCTCTGTGAACGGCAGGATGCTCTAACAGTTGGACAGCACGGGTGATTGAATGGCAGTGCTCAGGAACGTTTAATTTCTTAATTAATGTTTAAATTCTCTGTGCAAACTTTCCTCTGTGGCTTCGCAAAGACAAACAGCTCCAGTCAACAGGAGCTCGGCACAGCCCTTCCCCATGGGAGGGTTTCTTACTCTTCTCCTGTCAGCACAACCACCGCTGAGTGATGGAGGGTCTGATCGCAAAGCAACTGCAGTAGCCTCAATGCTGACCCCTTGCAGGGGAGCTGGCTGTGGGCAGGGGGGGATCTGTGGGTCACAGGCATCAATGTCAATGCCCCATCCCTCGGAGCCTCCAACCCTTCATCCCTCAGAGTCATACCTGCTCTTGATGCACCTGGGGAAGTAAACCTTTGGGTACCAAAAGGCATATGCCACAGCCAGCGTCCAGAGGATGGAGAGCTCATCCAAGAGTTGTCCCACGTAGCTCAGGGTCATGTGAAAGTACGTGGAGAAGATTCCTGCAAGGAGCGAAGGACAGCTTGTGTCAGCAAAGCTCCATCCTTGTGCAAGCCTGTCTGGCCTGGGAAGCTCTTGGGGGCCATTCCTAAAGACACACCTTTCCTGAAGAGCAGGGCATGGACTTTGGTGTTAGTGGAGGCCTGAGTGAGTCAGTGCACACAGCACCACGAGGGTTTACTGGGCTGGAAGCTGTGCACCCACAGGAGGAACCATGAGCTGCAGGGCTTCAAGCACACATGGCTGTTCGGTTTCCCACTCCAGCTCACCCCTGTCCTTTGGCCACTAAGAACCAGGCTCCAGAGGTGTCATAAATGAACAGTCAGGTACTCTGGCAACCTGTCTGGTCTTCTCACAACCTTGGCACCCACCTACACAGAAGAGCAGGCCAGAGACGAAATACAAGGCAAAGGCACGCTGCTGACGGTACTGCCGGTTCAGGTAGAGCAGGACAGGAGAAAGGATGAAGAAGCTTACATTGCTGATCTGAAAAACAAGAGGCACATTCAGCTTATTGCATGATCTTGGGCAAGTCCCATCCCACCCCGTGCCTCCATGTGTGAAGAGGATACTAGTGGAAGGCATTGCGTGGAAGCAGGTATCACTCTTGGCACAGGGAGAGGGCAGAGGCGTTTCTCGAGAAGCCAGGCTGGAACTGGAAGGACAGCTCTTGCTGTGACAGGCATGGCTGCAGACATCTGTGCTCCCCATGTAGGCACCTCTGGAGTGCCCCTTTTGGCTGATGGTTTAGCTTCAGCTGCCCAGTGTCCTCAAGCAAGCTCCCAAAGCTCTTCTGTTTGCAGCCATCTCCCTCTCCTGTCAACCCAGACCTGCCAGAAGTCCCCTGGGTGGCTCCTGACCCTCTCAGCCAGCAGCCTGCAAGGGGCTGGGTGGGTGTGAGGATGCGTTTCCAGTCAGGAAATCCACCGTTCCCTGGGGATGGAGAGCAGCAGGACAAGCAGCACATCATGGGTGAGAACTGGCAGGATTGAGGTGCCGTCCTGTAGTGTCATGTGCGAAGCCACCTGGCCTGGAGGGGGGAGATATTCTGGACACTAGTCATTACATGAAGTCATAAACCTCCCTTAAACATACCTGCAAATGAAGGCAGTGAACTTATTGTGCCCTGGCTTCCAGCTCTGCAAAAGGGTTTTGCTGACAGACGTGGATTTGCCTGAGGAGGAGGGAATGGCGCTGGGCACTGCTGCTGCAGCACATGCTGATGGGCAAAATGTGGGACCTGGGGAGGAGCAGTGAGTGCCTGAGGCCAGGACCTGTCTGCTGGATCAGGCTCTGCAGCTAAGGAGGGAATGAGGTTTGAGGCATCCTCACCCTCGATGGGGTCTTACCCTAACTTTTTTGCCTCAGTGAAGGGATATCACAGGGAAGCAGAGCCTCCCCAGGGAAAACTGTTCTTGCTTATGAAGGGCTGGGTGCATAGTGCTGCTTTTTACCTGTAAGACAGCTCTTTGGAAGAGCAGGGCAGAGCCATCTGCTTGGTAGCAAGCCACCAAGGTGCCTTTTATCTCACCCTGACAAGCCTTTTCCTTCCATCTTCCAGCTAGATGCTGACCCAGACCCTGAGCCTGGAATCTGACATTCCCAGCTGGAGCCTCACCCCTCAGCAGCCCTCACATGCACCAGGTACACTGCAAAATTGATGCTTGGCTTGTGATGTGTGATGGGATCCAAGTTTGTAACAGGGCTGCAAGTTGCAGGGATGTTGTCATATATATGAAACACCCCCTCTCGTATTCCAGAGGGAAACATGCTTAATGTAAGGTCTCTATTCCCTTTAACACCTGGAGATTAATCTTGAATTTCACTAAGGCTTTCATGAAACAAGTTGATGCTCCCATTAACAGCAATTCTCAAGCTAAATCTATTGGTTTTCCGTAAGTTCTTAGAGGCAAATCCAGGCCTATTCCAGTTCCAGCTATGAAAGGAGAAGTGCTGCTCCCACTTGCACACTTGAGGTCAACCCATTCAGAAATGATGGAGAAACCAAACGATGTGTTAAAGTAACAACTGTGCTGCAAACACTTCTTTTCCTGTGAAATGGTTAAAAAGGCTTTCGGAAGACAAGCAGGGATAGCAGGAAGAGAGCAAATGCCTGCAGAAGAGGCAGCAGTGTGCAAGCGCCAGCATGCACATCAGTGTGAGGAAATGCAGGAGTCTGAGGTTGCGTATGGAGAGCTCTGGATCCCTGCTGCAGTGGGCGTTGCAACAGGGACAGTAATTGCATGATAGCAATGTTATCACTTCATTAATTCAGTATGAGATGTGCAAGATCAGATATCAGAGGGGAGGGATAATCAGGGGAATCGTGCCAATAGGGTCAAAAAGATAAAGTGGTTCCTTGCAGAGCAGCCAAACGGAGAGCTTAGGGGAGAGCCACTACAAAACTCCTGCAATGAGTTGCCTACAAGGATGCTGGGGAGGGACTCTTCATCAGGGACTGTAGTGATAGGACAAGGGGTGATGGGTTTAAACTGAAACAGGGGAAGTTCAGGTTAGATATAAGGAAGAAGTTCTTTACTGTGAGCGTGCTGAGACACTGGCACAGGTCGTCCAGAGAAGTGGTAAAAGCTCCATCCCTGGCAGTGTTCAAGGCCAGGTTGGATGGAGTCTTGGGTGACAGGGTTTAGTGTGAGATGTCCCTGCCCATGGCAGGGGGTTGGAACTGGATGATCTTAAGGTCCTTTCCAACCCTAACTATTCTATGATTCTATAAAAACCACATCTGTGGAGGACACAGAGTCTTCATTCCTCATCGGATCCAAGCCCTGATTGAAGTGCTGTCTTATACCTTCCCTCTAGGATGTGGCAAGCTCTGTCTCAAGTGTGGTGAGGAGGGGTTTGCTCCTTGTACTCTCTTTAGGAAGTTTTTGCAGAGTCTCTGCTCACTCTGAGTTCCCCCAGCACAGCTTCTACTTATACCTGGTTGTACTGGCCAGGAGGCACCAGCTCCCTCTGCCCGGGGTACCAGGGAGATAAGAGAGTGGTAATGGAGCCGAGGTGCAATTTGACCTGCAAGAGTCACCCAGCTCTGTGGTTTTCCACTGTGGGAGCTCACAGTGATGTCCCACTTCTTAACAAGTGTGATTTATTGCTCCAGGTCCCTAAGCCAAGCCTGCCTGTACTGGCATTTGCTTCTTTCACTAGCAGAAAAGGGAGGCTGAGATCAGTGACATGCCTCTCATCCTGGTGCGTTAGTAGGATCATTGGAAAGGCCCCAGGGTTTCTGCAGCTCAGCACTTTGCAGCCTAAGATGGAGAGAGAGACCTGCGGAGAACCCGTTTGCATCTCCACCCATGACAGGGCGAGAACAAGCCTCCGATAAGGATTGGGAGAGGAGATGCTGGTTTGCAGGGCTCTGCCTGGCCCTGTGAGCATGGCATCAGTGCAATAGTAGCCAAGGCATGTGCTGGTCCTGACACAAGACAGGCATTTTCTGCAGTGAAAGGAGATTTCTGCAAGACTCATTGCAGTGCATTCATTCACTTACATGCCAGCCAACCAGCTTTAGCTGGCAGAAGAGCCCACAGGGCCAAAGTGAATACCTCAGAAGCTCTGCAGACCTGTATAGCAAGTTCCTAATAGCCAGACGTGTGTAGCAGAAGATGAAGCTGCGTGTCACACTGGTGCTTTGGGGCAGGAAGCAGCAGTTGTGTAGTGTCTGCAGAGTGCCAGGCAAGGAGCTGCCATACTCCTGCATGTGGCTTCCTGGGCAGACTGAGAGCAATGCTGAGGATTTGGGTGTCATTACCAGCATACTGGATCAGTCATTTCAGAAAGAAATGAGGGTAGAAAGACAAGTCCCTGACTGATGACCCTCATGGAGCACAATACAGTTCTCCTACGAACAGCCAGAAGACAATAAATTTCTGGGTCACTGAGTCACTATAGATAGTTAGTGCTTTGTTGCTGAACTGCACCCAGTCATGAGCCACTGTGTATTATTAGGTACTTAAAGATACTGTTTACATTCTTTGCTCATACCCTTGGTGCTTATGTCTAATAAAAAGCATCCAACCCGAGCAGAGCTGAGAGGCTGGCACAGAGCAAATCTCAGCAGCGCATTGCTGCTGCGGGCACAAGGCTGCCCTGCTTGAGCCCTGGGAAGAAGATGTTGCAGAGGATGCTCCGTTAGGAAACCCTGCTGATTTAGTGGTGCAGGAGTCTTGGCTGGGAGCTGGCTGGATTCCCAGCCAGTCTAAATGTCTGGCTAACTGATGCTGGAGTCAATATTGATATAATTATCTCAGGGCAGGCCAGTGAGATAAGGCCCATAAAGCTTGCCACAGGGAGGAAGCAATCTGAATATAGGAAACAAAAGAAGAGAGAAGAGGAAATCTGTGCTGTGAGGATCATATCTGAGATAGAGCCCTGGATCTGCAACATGCTGCCATCAGCAGGGGTAGCTGAGGATCTCAGTCTGGTCCAATTTCTGTCATCCCCCCTTTAGGGCACATCATAAGGATCCTGATCCTGTGAGAGAGCCCAGAGCATGAAGAGAGCTCCCCTGGTGCTGCTGCCAGGGGTGGGAGCCAGACGATGCCAGCCAGCGTGTGATGAAGGAGTGATGCCCACGTAAGTGATGCTCCTGCCTGCTTTTGGTTACAAAGCCTGGCCCTGGGCAGGGTGCAGCTTGCTCAGACAGCAGCAGTTTTTAGGAGGGTTTGCTATTTTGTCTCCTCTTGCACGGGCAGGAGATCATATGCAAGCCTTGATGCAGGTTAGATCTTTGCTGCTTTCTCTAAACAGAAATTGCATCTGAAGACGGAAGCTGCAGAAGTGGTACCCTGTGCCTGCACAGGCACTCTTCTGAGCTCCGTGGACTGGTTAAAGCAGCCTGGCAAGAAGGAGGTAAGCGCAGGGACCAAAACAAGCTCTTTCTCTGCTGGGAAAGAGATGTCCTGTGTTCACATATAGAGAGGAACAAGAGCTAGTTTAATCACTGTAAAAAATCCTGCAGGGTTTGCTCTGTCCCAATGTGTCTGTGTTCGTGGATATCGCACTAGTTTTGTATCTGTATGGAAACACGCATTGGAGAAGTTTTCCTCTCCTGAAGGAAAGCTGTGTCTGAGTCCTACCAAGTGAAAAGTCCTCGAAGGTGGTGTGGTATGGAAACATGGGAGATGGCTGTGTCTAGCAGGGACCTAAGTCCACAATAGGCACCTGGGCAAGATTTTCAGGAATAGCTGCATAATACAGAAACCTGGGCCACAAAACAACCTAGGCAGCTATGAGTTAATGTTTTATGGGAATTAGAGGGCTTTGGGCCCTAAGAAAGATAGTTATGCATCTGGCCACACCAACTGATGTCTAGAAGTTACACAAGTAAGTGTTTTGGCGAGCTCCTGAGGTGCTTCTTGGTGTGTTCAGGATCCTGAGCCGCTTTGTGTAAATCTGGATCCTTATGAAAATGGTGTCTCAGCTCCAAAGACACATTTGGAGGATGCTGCCTATGTACTAAAGCAGGAGGTGAGGCATGTTCATCTCCCTGAATGAGCTCTGATTCAAACCAAAACTTTCAGACTTCCTGCTCTATGTGGGAATCAGCCCCTCTCCAATGCTGCCAGTGACACTCCAAAACACAGCGGCCTTTGACACCTCCAGCTGCATAGGAAATGCTGGTGTGACTATAAAGGCTTTCTCTACCTCCTTGCTAGTTTTTCCTTGCTCTGCAGCTCTGAACAAGGGGATGCAGTGCCAGTAAACAGGCAACAGCACAACACATTCAGTGGGATGCTGGAGGGATGCAGGATTTCGTCTGCACTGGCAGATCTGTGGTTGTTAGCTGTCTCAAAGAGAAGTGACTATATACAGCCCGAGCATCCCTCCTCTGAGAGCCTGGCTGGGCAATTAGAGCTGGAGAGCTGCGGGATGCGGGTAAAGGAATTATTGTTATTATAGGCAATTTATTAAAAGCAGGAAATGCTTTAAAAAAAAGGAGGAAGAGACATTTCTATGAGAACAAGAACTTCTAGTGTTAGACAGTAATTGCTAAAAGTTGTAAACAAGGCCTTTGGAAGGTTGTAAATCCACATGCCTCATAGCCCTGCTAGGCTGTAATTGCACTGAGGTAGAAGGACATGCTTGCAGAGACTGCTTATCCACCGAGTCCTCTGCAGACAGATATGGATGCTTCCAGCCATGCTTAAGCCAGAAAGCTTAATTCAAGGGACTGGCACTGGATGGAGCCTGAATTATAAAGGATCACAGGAGGTGAAACCAGCTCATGCATCAGCTTTCCTTGGTCTTGAGTTCCGGATTCCCAACCTGCCTGACACGGTTCATGCAAGAGCTGTCTCTCGTTTTGCCACTCCTGTACATTTAGCTGGAATATGTGAGCCCTGTGTGGGACTTACCCCAGTTGGCAGGAGAGCTGCAGGACTGGTATAACAGGATCTCACAAATCTGGGCTAAGGAGCGCTGCCAGAGTGTTCTCACTGGGAATTCAGCCCTACACATTGCAGAAGCACCCCTGACCCCAGCTCATTTTGTGAGCAACTGGCTGTTGTAAGCAAGAAAAGTCCCATGATTGACCTGAAGCTCAGAAAACGCTCCTGTTCCAGCACCCTCCAACAACAGGAAGTTCAAAGGAGCGAGCAGAGGAAAGAAAACAAGGTTGTCCCATCCCATCTCCCAAAAGCAGCTCATGGGTGCCCGCGCCCCAGCCTGCCCTTGGCATGTGCCCACACTCACGGTGTTGTAGTACTCAGCAATGACTGTCGAGCGCTCAAAGTTGCTTTCACACCAGTCGACTTCAGAACTCTGGTAGGAGAATATGCTCGGCATCGTTGGGCCACCTTTGCAAAAGGGAGAGGGGCAGGTTAGTTTTGTTAGTTTGAACCCAAAGGGAACGCGGAGGCGCGCGCTGTGCCTGCCTCTTGCACACACGCTCGCGTCGCACCGGCCTGCTCAAGCACAGCATCTTACCCTGCTACAGAAGACTCATCCTCTTCCCAACACCCATCACACTGCAGACAATTTCCTGCTCTGTCCCCACAACGCAGGAGGGACAAACCACTGTAGGAAATGTTCTTGAGCTCTGAGCCTGCGAGTGGTCACCACAGCCCCATCCACGGCACTAACAGCCCTTATCAGGACTTTTTGTGGCCACACGATGCTTCCCCATTTCAGCCCTGTCCTTGTCACTCTGTCTTCTCCCTTCTCTTCACTTTCTCTATGACTCAGATCTTCCTTCCAAGAGGACTTCCCTGTACTTTTGTAGGCTGTGAGCTACCTTTTGGGAGTGGACAACTCTACAGGGTTCATTGCTCATTGGCTCTGTTCTCCTTAGTCGTTTCTCAGCATCTTCCTGAGGGCTGGAGCTCACCTTGTGCAAACTCAGCCCTGGAGCACCGGCACAGACCCTGGGTATTACTGGAGTCCTGGAGGCACAGAGCATTGGAAGTTGTCTCTTCAGTGGCAGTGATTTCATGTGGAATGCGCTCCCATGCAAGCTTCATCCTGGTTTCCCAGTGAATGGCATCGAAGCTTCACACCTCAGGTGGGGTCTCCAATGCCAGGTCCCCCAGCCTGGCCCCTGGTAGTGGCAGAAGCTGAAGCTCCAAGCGGGATTCTATAATAATCTAAACTTTTGCCTGTTTTTCTTCCCCATGCTAAAGACTTTCCTACCCTCAGTGTAAGCATCATTTCTCAGCTTTCTTTTATTAACTTCAAAAAGTAGAAGTTCTGGTCAAGTTTCCTATTTGGCATATTTTGTTTCAGATCCTTGAGACTTTGGAGCTATTTTAGAAGCTGATAGATGCGTTCCGCCTTTTGAAGCACCATCCAAACCCCAGCAGCTGCATATTTGGTACACAAGAGCCACAGAAACTCCCTGGAGCTGAGCAGTTAAGTCCCTGCCTGGACTGTGCTGAACTAACCCATCCGGCTGTGCTTCTCCAGCTCTGCAGAGTGAGCAGGTACCGAGGTGACACGAAGCACTCCAGTAGCACCTCTGAGCTCCCGAGGCTCTGGTGGGAAACAGACCTTTCTGCTCCTTGAAAATCCTTTCGGCTTTGAGTCTAATGCAGGGAAGGGAAGTTTATCTTAAAACCACTCATCAGTTGATATGTTCTTGAGGAGCAGCAGTGAAGTCCCTGTTTGCACCGGTGTCAGCTGAGTCACACCACCAAGTTCAGCGGTTACCGTAGGTGGGCAGTGGTGTGAAGCTACCACAGCTTCCTCTGCTTCTCTTCCCAAGAAGAAGTTCAAAGGGAGAAAACACGGGAGTGTAATACTAATACAAACAAGCTCTTCCGTAACCTCCTGCTCCAACCAGATAAACTGACTTGTGGATAAACCTCCCCTGTTATTTTACAATTGCAAGTTAATGATGCCCTCTCTTTAAACCAGGCTGGCTGGTTCCCCAGAGCAGGGGAGATCACAGATACAGAAAGAAGAAAATAAAATAGATGGCAGGCAGATTGGTTTGAGGTTTGACTCTTCATGATCTTGGGTTTCCACGTGCTCATCCACACCACAGTGACTCTCCTGATCCCTGGTGCTCTGCATTAAGCTTTTACAACAGTGCAAGTGGTTGCGTAGGGGAAAAGAAGAATCAGAGTGAAAACGGTAAATCCCATCTGAGCAGATGTCAGCCAAGAGATGGTGAAGGATGGAGGAGGCACAAGACAGAAGAAGTAAAGGGGAACAGACAAACCCAAAGCAGCGACCAGAGTGCCCAGCGGCTGCTGGCTTGCTGCTTGCCTCTCATCCCAGCCTGGCTTACCTGTGTTCCCTTGGGATGGACCAGCACTGCTTCCACACTGTGAGGCGAAGCGTCGGGAGCTCCAAGGTTTCTAGCAAAGCTGGAGCAGCAACCTGCCCTGCCGCCCTAGCACTGAAGGAGTGCCCACGGTGTGAGCTCACCAGGAGCAGCCGCCAGAAACTACCCTCGCCCCGTCCCTAGGGAAAGCCTTGGGATGAGACAAGAGCCATGCGCACCCTCCAGGCAAACCTGCCAGTCCCCCAAAGGAAACATATTGGCTGGAGGGTTTATATCTGTGCACCCAAATGGGCAGGGGCAGAGAGGGAGGGCAGGGAAGCGTGAGCTGGAAGAGCGGGTAGCAATGCAGCCTGAAATCATCAGTGTGCCCCTAGGCAGGTTCCCGGCGCACGCGCACACACCCCAATCCCAACCCTGTTTTTCCTAGGGGAGGGACTGATCCATACAACCCTTGCAGAACTGGCTAAATCCCAGTAAACCAGTTTTCACCAAAAAACACACAGCAAAATGCTGCTGCCTCCATTTCTCGGGATTCCGACTGGAGCCGCTTTTCAGCTTCGCCCCAACTCCTGTTTTATTATCCAAAAGAATTCTATTCTCACGTCACACCTCTTTTAGTGAGTTTATTTTGTTATGGAGTTCAAGCGTTGCATGAATAGGACACTTTTGGGTGACTGCTTTACAAGCATTTTCCTCCTGAATCCCATTCAGGATGTCAAGAAAATAGGCAGCAATTAAACATTTCCCCCAAATCAACCATTTTTCCTCCATGTAGAGTTGGGAAAAGAAGAAATATGGTGCTTTCTGAAACATAAAAGCTTATTATTTCATCAGTTCTTCCTGTTGAAGCAAGGGAGACAACACATTCAGCATCATCACAAGGCAGGGTCAGACCAAGATCCAAGATGTCCCTGAAGAGCAGGGATCACACAGCAGTGTTTTCTGTGACACCGGATCTGCTCCAGGGACTGGCTCTTTGGGAATTTGAACCATTTATTGTGTTACTTCCCTGAAGAGGAGCGTACCTGGGAGCCCCGAGCTGTGCAACACCTCCCAAAGGTGCCAGGGCTTACAAAAGCCTCCCAAATCCACAAGCTATGTGAAATGAGAGGGTAATGAACCACTGAAGCAGCTCCAGTTACAGCACGGTGGAGCCTCCGTAACACGCAACTAAGTCAAGGCTGGGTGTCTTTCTAGGGCACACAGTGCAGCTTGAAGCAGAAGACCAAAGAGCTGCTCTCACCCTCTGCTATCAACAGTTGAGGAAGTCTGGGGGGAATTTGCTTCTTACTCACTTATAGCTCCTGGATGGACTGTGCGAGTAGGAGATGGAGCTCACATGCTGAAAGAAGCTCTCTGGTTCCCCAGGGAATCTCAGTGAGAAGCAAGTGGTGGCTCGCCTATCCCAGTGCGAAGAGAGGCAGGTGAGGTACAGTGTCAGCCACGGAAGGTGGCAGAGGTGGATTTGAAACTATAAGACACATCCTGGCCCAGACACATGATGCCTGGCCCATATGAACATCCTTGAGAAGAATGAGCTTTTCCACACCAAAACCTGTGGCATCCTTGGCATGAGCAAAGCACCCAAGCAGCACTGAGACATCCTGTGCCACATGATGAATAGAACTGGGAAGGATGTCACAGATCCACATCTTCCCTGATTCATCAATTAGGAGGTCATAAAGAGAGGCTGATTTCCTGGTGAGTCCTCCTTCCCAGCTCCTCCTAATGGTTACATTCTCCTGCCTGTGGTCAGAAGGCCTGGGATGCTCAGGATGCTGACATAGGAGTGGGCTGGGAGATGGGGAAGCGCAGGGAGCGCAGGGGTGAAGCTTTCTGGGTCTCACATGAGACTTACACAGAGAGACACCCCTAATCCTCCCTGTATG
Organism: Strigops habroptila; assembly: GCF_004027225.2. NCBI lineage: Eukaryota > Metazoa > Chordata > Aves > Psittaciformes > Psittacidae > Strigops > Strigops habroptila. The sequence continues at coordinate 3,209,754 of NC_044296.2, read as the reverse complement.
TGAGTCTTCTTTCACCCAAGTTCTCAACTTCTTGCAAAGACTTGCTGCCTCCTCTCTATGTTTCTTCTAATATGTGACATCTCAGCTCTGTTGAATGTGTCTCTTCTTCTCTTTGTGGAGGTCAGTGATGAGTGGTGTTCCTCAGCGGTTGGTTGAGACTGAGATGAGCTCTTAGGCAGAAGTTCTTCCCTGTGAGGGTGCTGAGGCGCTGGCACAGGGTGCCCAGAGAAGCTGTGGCTGCCCCATCCCTGGCAGTGTTCAAGGCCAGGTTGGACACAGGGGCTTGGAGCAACCTGCTCTAGTGGAAGGTGTCCCTGTCCGTGGCAGGGTTGGAACTGGATGAGCTTTAAGGTCCCTCCAACACAAACCAGGCTGGGATTCTATGATTTTGCACCAGGATCTACCATTATACTTCATTGATGAGGTTTGTTCCTCATCCTGTCCCCTGAGCTGTTCCCTTCTCACTCCCTGGAACTGATGCCATCTTGCAAGACCTCACATCCCAGGCAATGACCCAGGCTTTGTGATATGGGACATGCTTTAATCTAGAGGCCTTATCCCAGCCTCTCTGCCTGTGTGCCCTCTCTTGGGCAGGCAGCGGGGTCTGAGGGTGTTGCACTGAGGCTGCTGAGAGAGGGCAGTGGAAGGGGCAGGGGCTGTCACAGGAGCTGAGCCTGCACCTTGGGACCCAACTGCAAGTGTATTATAACCTCTATAAGCTATGGTGAGAAAGCCGTTCTGTTGCTGGTGCCACCAAAACAGGGAAATGGAGACTCTGCTGGGCATATAATCATAGAATCATAGAACAGTTAGGGTTGGAAAGGACCTTAAGATCATATAGTTCCAACCCCCTGCCATGGGTAGGGACACCTCGCACTAAACTATGTCACCCAGTTGCTGAACTTCAGGCTGGTCCTCCCTGCCTCGTCCTGTGGCACCTCGGATGGAGGCTTCCACCTGCACTGCTGATGACACGGGGTATGCTTTTGAGAAGCCCACGTGGAGAAGCTGTGGCTCAGAGGCACGTGTCTATTTATTGCCTTGGCTGGTGCGGGGCTGTGACTGTTGGCAGAGGGGCAGAAACAAAGAGCTGGGGCAGGGAGAGTGAGGTGGGAGCGCTGGCATCCCGCATCCCCACTGCTGTTGGCTCAGCACGCGTGAGTCAGAGCCCTGGGGTGGAAGGAGATGGGATGACTTCGCTCCATTCTCACAGCGAGGCAGTGGGTGAATCGGGAAGGGCACCCAGGGAATTCTGGCTCACCAGTGCCCTGCTGCATTGCTCTGCCTGGGCATAGGAAGGCCCTGGAGCAGCCTGGACAGGGTCCGTTCCGCTGCCAGCTCTTTTGCTTTTGGTACATGACTTTAGCTCCAGGGCTGCAATTTCATTCTTCTACATATAAGAACACAGGCAGGTGACTTGGGAGCCTTGCTAATGCTGAACACTTAGATAATCCCTGTCATTCATGACTCCACAGGGCAGGAATCGTGTCCTCTGCTTGGTTTGGAAGCTGTTTAGCAAATTGCGGTCTGGAAGAAATAATAACAGCAGCAGGAGACGTGCTAAAACTGGATGTGCTTTACACAGCCAAATGAAAGCATTTGTCTCCATTGCTGATGTAAAGCCTACCGGGAGCAATGTACCCGCTCTTCTTCACCTCTGCAGAGCTGTAAATATCTGTATTTCTTCACCAGGTAGGGCAGGAGCTCCAGGCAACCAAAAATCATCAGGAGCAACAGCAAAGACAGATTGCTCCCCACGCGAGGTGTGGCTTTGAAGTCCCAAATGCCTGAAACACCCGCTCTTTACAACATCACAGCCCTGGTACTTGTGCAAGTCAGGCTCTAGAGGAGCAGAGCACAAGCCTTGTCAGGCTCCAGGGGCTCAGGTTTCAGGGTCCAGGAGAAATTCCCCATCAATCCATCATCGTTGAGCAACCATCCAGGCACTCTATTATCTTTACTCCAGGCAGGATGCCATACCAGCTAACCCAACAGTCAGTCTGACCACCCTGGGCTTGTTTTGAAACACAGACAGGTTTAAAACAAATGCTTTAATTGCTAATAGTAACAGCAATAAGAGCAATAATTAAAGGAAGTTCTCCCAGCACTGTCATCTGTCACATGCGCTTCGTGGCATGCTTGTGTATGTGCCACAGAGATTTGATAACTCAGCAGGAGTTACCTGCTGGATGTGCAGGGGCTAAGCAGAGATACAGTCTGGTTTGGGTTGGAAGGGACCTTAAAGCGCATCCAGTTCCAACCCCTGCCACGGGCAGGGACACCTTCCACTAGAGCAGGTTGCTCCAAGCCCCTGTGTCCAACCTGGCCTTGAACACTGCCAGGGATGGGGCAGCCACAGCTTCTCTGGGTGACCCTTTTGTAAATGGAAATAGAAAGTATCTAAGTCAGGAGAGAGAAAAACCACCTTGTTCTTGGCAGTGCTGAACCAGCCCAGCCAGGGATCTCAGACACAGCGAGGGCTGCCTTGAGTCCCAGCAGGTTTCCAGTTTAGCAGACCCAGAGCAGGGAGGCAGCTCTTGCCAAACCAAACCCCTGCATCCAGCAACTTTCCACCCTTTCTCACTTGCAGGACTGTGGACTTTGAAAAGATGTGACAAGGGAAGGAGATAAAGTTCCTTTTCGCTTTGGCTGAGCCTGCAGCTTTGCATCCCGGCTGGCAGAAGCTTGGCTCTGCACACAGGTAGATGGCTTTATCTAACATTGCAATCCTTTCACAGAGTGGCGCAAAGCTTTGGCAGGAGACAGCAATGGTTTGGGCATGTTCTGTGAGAGATTTAACAGCAGAGCCTGCAACAGGCCTTGGGAACCAGAGGTTTCTTCACCAGTATCAGTATTGGTCTGTTGAAAGGGATAGAAGAGAGAAGGCAAGCAGGAAATAATCCTGCCCCATCTTCTGGTGGTCAGTGACTTAACACTTCCTTAGCTGGAGGTCCTGGACCATCATGTTTAACCAGTCTGAACAGACCGATCCTGTCTATGTTTATCTCAAGCTTTTAAAGGTTATTTTTTGAGGTCATATCCTGTGGAAATGACATTCAGTTTAAATAGGTGCTGGGTGAAAAAGTACCTCCTTTTGCCTATCTGCTGCCTGATGGCTGCATTGGGTGCCTTCCATGTGGGTCAATTCTGGAGTGGGAAATCATGTTCCCTGTTCCCATCCTCCAGGCCCCTTCACTGCATCTCCCTGCAACCTCCCCATCCCACCGTGGTCATTCCCAGTGCACATCCTTGTGCCTTGTCTAGTTTCCCATCTCTGTTCAAAGGAGCACATCCCATCCCAGATGCTTTGAAACCTCTGTCTGCCTATAAAAATAAATGGAGACTAATATTTAACACAGTGCCTTGTCTTGAAAACAGAACTGTGGTGTGAGTGCCTCATGGGCAGACAAGAGGGGTTGTTATAACAAGGACACGGTGACACTTAGAAGCACCACTAGAAAAACCTCTTGGAAGAGTTTGTCACCTGCAATAGCAAAGCCTGAGAAAGGTACAGGAATGTCTCTGGCAGCCACGGAGCAGTTCCAGCCGTGCCCCATTCTCTTCGTTCTTGGTTTGGTGCCTGGACTCTGAGACCAGGAGGAAAACCCTCTCCATCCTCCTGCAGCCACCGCCTGGCACAAACCTCCCTCTTACTACGGAAAGCAGATGAGATCCCCTCCTAGCAGAGAGCATCCCTTGTGTTTCAAACTCAACCCCAACAGATACAAGCGATGCTTGTGTCCTCCTGTGAGCTATGTAACAGCCTCTGCCTGTGTGCCCATGCCCAGGCAGTGGTCAGGGTGCAGCTGCCTGCACAATAAAACATGTTCATGTCAAGAACATGCCACTCCTGTAGATCCTGTTCTTGGTGGCCTTAACACAGAGCTGGATGCATCCCTGAAGGTGTCTTGTCCTCTCTGAACACTCCATAGGAAGCTCCTGATGCCCTTTGCTTAAAGACCTTTAAGACCATGAAGTCCAGACGTTAACCTGGCACTGCCAATTCCACCACTAACCCATGTCCCTGAGCACCACATCTACATGTCTTTTAAATGCCTCCAGGGATGGTGACTCCACCACTTCCCTGGGCAGCCAGTTCCAGTGCTTGACAGCCCTTCTTTCTAGAGAAGAAATTGTTCCTAATATCCAGTCTAGACTTCCCCTGGTGCAACCTGATGGGCAACCAATAGGCCAAACGCCGGGGAGAAGCTGATTGGGAACACTCCTTCCATTGAGGATCCATCCCTTCCCACAGTGGCCCTCGCCAGCATAGACATTTTCCTTTATTCATTGGATGATTCCCCGTTTCTTCGCTATGTTGTTCACTTTTTACATTTCCAGCTTTCCCTTTCCCAGAGGGACTAAACCCCATCTCTAAATAATAAAACCAACTAGTCCTGAGAGCTCAAGAGTCTGCGGGCAACTGGGAGATAAATCTGAAGGGCCCAAAATAGCCCCGGGTTGGTGCAATTCACTTGACTTCCTGCTTGCATCAGGACTGAGTTTGGCTCTGAAATAGCTCCGAGGTGTGGAATCGTCCCTGCCTGCCTCTGACCTGACCTGGGACTCCATCCCAGCTCCAAAGGCACGTGTGAGGGGATGATGTGGTGCTGGTGTGTGATGCCATGGTGGGAAGGAGGGAGCTTTCCCAGTGCCAAGCTCTTTCCCAAGCCCACCCCTGCGAGGATTCCTGCCCACACCCTTGCAGGGAGGGCGAGAGCGTTGCACAAGGACTGGTGATGGAGGAGGCTGCTCTGGGAACACAGCCTCCAGGGTAAGCCCTTGCTTATCTCCCCAGCACAGCTCTGTTGTCGAGACTGGGAAACTGGGATGGGAACTGGGAGATGGAGCCATCCCACCTGCAGCGTGCCTCTCCCTGGGGCACCTGTGGGGCTGTTTCCCAAAGAGTGGAGTTTCCCAAATCCTCTTTTCGTGTCCTGAAATCTCCCTGCAGACAGTGAGAGGAGCACAGCAACCCCCTCGTGCTCTGGCATTGCGGAGGTGATGAGGAGGAACTCCAGTTTATCCCAGGATGCTCTTATTGGGATGTTACTCCTGCAAGTAACCGGAATATTAGCACAAACTTTGCAGTCAGGAGCAAGTGCAGTGACTGAGCAGATAACAAACAAATCCTGTATTTTCCTACCTGTTCACAGAAATTCTTCAGACAAGATGAATAGGTGGAGGGGCAGGATTTCTAAGCCTGGAAGCAGGAAGTTTTGCAGCATTGGAGCTGGGACATATCAATGTGTTTAAGCCTAGGCCAGAGAAAGAAAAGATATCAGGGTTCACCCACCAATGGTCACACTGCACACAAGTGTCATGAGCTGGCTGAGACCTGATGCAGTTGAAGGGGGCAGGAAAATGGTGCAGGGACAGACACGATCTTGGTGATACTCCAAAGGAGGAGGTAGGTATTGTTTCAATCATGTGTTTTTGAGATATAAACCCAAAAGAGGTGGCATTTGAGAATCCTACACACTGACTTCATGCCTGTTTGCTTGCGTGTGTTGTCTTTCTGGACTGAAGCATCTGCTCTCGAGGGGGATGAGGGCAGTTTCCTGGGGTTCCCTGGAGGTATCCATCCCAGCAGACACAGCTTTACCTAACACAAACATCAGGGGTGCATCTTGGGGCCTGAGGCACCTGAGGACCATTCCCCATCCCTGGCAGTGTTCAAGGCCAGGTTGGACACAGGGGCTTGGAGCAACCTGCTCTAGTGGAAGGTGTCCCTGCCCATGGCAGGGGGTTGGGACTGGGTGAGATTTAAGGTCCCTTCCAACCCAAACCGGGCTGGGATTCTATATAATCCATCTCATGTGTGTGTCACACGCTGCTGGGAGCTCTTTGGGACAGGTTTCTCTGTGGTCTTTCTGCTTGTTGGCTCCTTTACAGGCAGATCCAAACCCCCGTGGCAGTGCAAAGCAGTACTCGCTGTGATGATAGTTCCTGGCGCTGTTACTGCTTGGTCCAGCTGAGCTGGGAGGCTTTGCAGAGCTGGTGCCAACAGTCATTATCCACCAGGCTCCTTTTTTACCAAGTATTGCAAACAGCCCGGGAGTGCTGGGGCAGCCTGGAGGTGATAACCCCATGGAGGTGATAACACCTCATAAGGGTTAGGTGGGGATAGAGCACACCTGGCCAAGGACAGCCCTGTCTCCCCAAATCACACCCCAGGTACAACCCTGCTGCCTCCTCTGTAGCTGGATCCATTCAGCCCTTGGTTTCCAAGGCACTGATTGCAATGGAAATGATGCTGAGTGCGTTTCCTGGGAGAAGCTGGGCTGAAGGGCACTGGCTTTCGCTGGGGTGGTGGTGGATAAACACCTTCCCCACTACACAGCTCACCTTCCCTATCAGAAAGGTCAAACAGGGATCTGGAAGGTGCCTCCAGATCTGCTTTGAGATAGGGGCTGGGTGGTGTTATCTGGTTATGCTGCATAAAGACTCCACTATCCACAGCTAATTACAGCAGGGCAGAGAGAAGCCATCCTGAGCTGAGGAGCCCCTGCACTGGGATAATGACTCCATTTTCAGAGCGCAAAGGAAGCTGCCTCCTGCCTGGGTGTTTCAAACCAGGCACAGGCTGTTGTGAGGGATGGGATGCAACAGGTAAATTCTAGGGAGAATGGTTGGATTTTCCTTTTCATTCCCTGACTGGCTGATAAAATATTAAGGTGCAAAGCACATGGCTTGCAAGGCTGTTGTGGTGCAGAAGGCTGGAGGGAGAGGCCAATGTCCCCTCTGCACCATTAGGAGAATCATGGATAAAGGAGAAACGCTGGAAATACGAGAGAATTGTGACTTTATCTTACACTGAGGAAATACTGTGTGTGAAGTGGAGTGCCAGTCCCGTGCCTTGCTCTGCTTAGGCACTAATTCAGATACACAGTGCTCAGGACAGTGGAAAACCCAGGGGTGGCTCTGGAAGTGCCTCCATCTCCCTGCCGCTTTTTGGGAGCCCCCAAACAACTGGAACTGATGCTCCAGGCAATTCAGCCACGTTCCTGGATGGAGGCTGGTGGTATCCAATCCCTTTGGGCGCCTCCGTGTTGCCTCTAAATAGGAAAAGCTGCCTGGAGGTGGCGTGTCCCCTGGACGAGGGTCGCAGAGCCGGGGAGGGAGCATCAGCATCACCCCATCACCCCACATCAGCTTCGGGGCTCCAGCCCCGCTCCCCCGCCCCGGTACCCCTGGGCCCGGCGGGGCGATGCTGCCCTCTGGCGGCACCGGCGCAGCGCTGCAGCGAGGTACGAGGTCGGGGGGTGCCGGGGCCGGCACATGGGACCTGCGGGTTTGGTACCCCCGAGATCCACCCGCAGAACCAACTAACGAGAATAACGGGAATTCCTACTACAGGCTCCCGAGGAATGACAGGAGGAGAGGGCTGGGGGGGGGGAGGCATGCGGCCAGGAGAGGGGCTTTGGACAAGGGCCTGTAGGGACAGGACAAGGGGAAAGGCTTTAACCTGCCAGAGGGGAGATTGAGATAGCTCTTAGGCAGAAGTTCTTCCCTGTGAGGGTGGTGGAACACTGGCAAGACAGTGTGGGATTCTAGGATTCTATGGCTAAACTTCCAATAAGACAACTTGCTCCAGAGATCTTCAGGGCAGTTTGGAGATGTCCAGTGAAGGATATGACCAGGTGACTTCACTGAAGATTTACAAGCCCATAAGGCATCTACTGGGAGACCAAAAGATCCAGTGCCCACATGCACCCCAGTAACCACCCCAAAGGACTAAGCAAATAAGGCTAATGCAGTCATGGAATCCCAGACTGATTTGGGTGGAAGAGACTCATCCTGTTCCAACCCCTGCCACGGGCAGGGACACCTTGACTAGAGCAGGTTGCTCCAAGCCCCTGTGTCCAACCTGGCCTTGAACACTGCCAGGGATGGGGCAGCCACAGCTTCTCTGGGCACCCTGTGCCAGCGCCTCAGCACCCTCACAGGGAAGAGCTTCTGTCTCAGAGCTCATCTCAATCTCCCCTCTGGCAGGTTAAAGCCATTCCCCTTGGCCTGTCCCTACAGGCCCTTGTCCAAAGCCCCTCTCCAGGTTTCCTGGAGCCCCTTTAGGCACTGGAGCTGCTCTAAGGTCTCCCCTTCAGGAGCCTTCTCTTCTCCAGGCTGCCCCAGCCCAGCTCTCTCAGCCTGGCTCCAGAGCAGAGCTGCTCCAGCCCTCGCAGCATCTCCGTGGCCTCCTCTGGACTTGCTCCAACAGCTCCACGTCCCTCTGGTGCTGCTGCCCCAGAGCTGTATCAGGACTGCAGGGGGAGTCTGTGTTTTGAGGATGGGGAAGTGTGTTGTGGTGAGAAGGACCTTGTGGTGCAGAGAGCAGTAATGGCCTGTTTATTGTACAGGTTTCACTCTCGGGATGCTCTGGGCTAGGAACGAAGTAGTTAAAGCCAACTAACACACCAGCAGCTCATGTTGTGTTGTATAACAGACAGATAATACGTTATTCCCAGCATCTGTGCTGCAGCTTGCGTGAAAAGCTCCAGACCTGAATTTCAACCCGTGTCAGCATTTACAGTCCAGCCTTCCAGTTGCTGTCACTTGCACAGTAAATTACCGGCTTCGCGTTAATCTGCCCAAACATTGAAACTCTCGGAGCAGTTTAAATGCATCCACCAGACACCGAGTCCCAGGCGCAGCTTTAAAATCAATTCGGTTAAAGCAGAGCAGGGTTTTGTGTTTTAGGACAAACATAAAGCTCAGCTCCCGAGGGAGCTCTGCAGCCCACGGGACGGGAGATAAAGCCACCTCGGGATGGGCGGAGGGGGGGGGGAGCATTGTTTTCTACAAAGAACAGGAAACGAGCCTCAAAGAGTACATGAAAGAGACCTTAAAACAAATGCAGATCAGCAAGGGGGGACATGCAGCCCAGCTCCCAGCTGCTCTGCCCAGGGCAGCCCCATGGAGCTGCTGTTCTGGCCTGTGGGGGAGCTCAGAGAGGGGAGATAGGGGACCCTTGGGGTGCCAGGACCTGATTGTCCCTCCTGAGTAGGTCTTGGTGAAGCCAAAAAGACCTGGGTTCACCCTGCGGAGAAGGGACCTGGGCATGGTTGGGCTTAGTGATCTTGTATAGGGGTCAGTGATCTTGTATTGGGCTCAATGATCTTATGGTTGGGCTCAGTGATCTTATGGTTGGATGCAATGATCTTAAAGGTCTTTTCCAACCTAAATAACGTGATGATTCCATGCCTCCCTTGCTGCTTCACCCCTGGGGATGGGACTAACCCAGCCAGGGCAATAAGAGGATGCTCGGAGCCTTGCAGCTGAGCCCATCCCAACCATGGTCTGCTTTCCAGTTCCTTCAGCGCCACCACCACACACCTCATCCTCCACAGCATCTGCCCACCTCCACACAGCCTCGGTGCTGGGTGTTTCAGAGTTACTCCTTAGGGGCACGCTGAGGAGAAGGGTGACTGGCGTGGTGCCCCATGGACTGATCACCCCATGGCAGAGCACTGGGAGCTCAAACAGAGTTGCTGTCAGAAGAAGGGAGATCACAGACACGCAAAAATGCACCGACACTGAAGGGATTTCCTTATGGAGATGTCCCTTATCTGCTCTTAAAAATGAACCAACTGGGTTTGGCCCCTTTGGAGCTTAAACCCCTCTACTGAATGTCACCGTTTCATTTTGCTGCTCCTAATAAAATCAGGCTCATGTTAGAGCCAACTGGCAAAAATTATCCGCAATGTACCAGAAAGCCATTTCCTCCCATACAAGGCAAGCCAGTGGCCTCCTGCCAAAGGGGACAATGGGGGACTCTGAGGCTGGTCCTGCGAGCCCTCGTGTTCCTGTTTACTTGGAGGCTTGGTCCTTGATCAGAGAGATTTCTCTGGGTATTTTTGAAGCTAATGTTAATGGAGTCATTGGCAGCAGTGCCCACATCCTGCAGGAATCCTCCTCCTGCACGGGGTCTCTGGGAATGGTGGCACCTCTTGGACCTTCCCGAGCCATATGCAGCGAGTCCCACCAGCTCTGTGGCTCTCCTGAAGTGTGGCTCCATGGCACTGCCTGGGCCTGGCATTCCCACAGCCATGCATCCCATGGGCTGCAGGATTCCCAGCTCACTGTGTTTGTACCCGGAGCACAGCCGTGGGCTGTCCATCAGATGAGAGAAGGGAAAAACATCATGGTAACCCCCACCGTGACTGTTATCTCATCCTTCCCGGAGCAGAAAGCCTGACCAACACCCTGGCTTTATCAGCTGCCCCGGCCCCAGCACCGCTGGCAGGCGCAGCCTCAGCAGTGGCCAAAACAGGAGGCTGGGGATGGGAATGGGGATGTGGTGCTGGGAATGGGAACATGGAGCTGGGGATGGGAACATGGTGCTGGGGATGGGGACATGGAGCTGGGGATGGGAACATGGTGCTGGAGATGGGGACATGGAACCGGGGATGGGAACGTGGGGACAGCAATGTGAAGCTGGGGATGGAAACATGGTGCTGGGGATGGGAACGTGGAGCTGGGGATGGGAACATGGGGGTGGCAATGTGGAGCTGGGGATGGGAACATGGGAATGGCAATGTGGAGCTGGGGATGGGAACATGGGAATGGCAATGTGGAGCTGGGGATGGGAACATGGGAATGGCAATGTGGAGATGGGGATGGGAACATGATGCTGGGGATGGGAACATGGTGCTGGGAATGGGAACATGGGGATGGTAATGTGGACATGGTGATGTGAACATGGGAATGGCAATGTGGAGATGGGGATGGGAACATGGTGCTGGGAATGCAAACATGGAGCTGGGGATGGGAACATGGGGATGGGAACATGGCACTGGAGAAGGGACCACGGCTCCTGAGGATGGAAACATGGAGCTTAGGAATGGGAACATAGCATATGGGAATGTGGCACCTGGAGACGGAAACATGACGCTGGGGATAGGAACACGGGGATGGGGATGTGGTGCTGAGGACTACTAGAACGTGGTGCTGGGATGGGAACATGGCACTGGAGGACGGAACATGGCTCCTGAGGATGGAAACACGGCACCTGAGGATAAGAACGTGGTGCCTGGGGACGAGACCGTGGCACCGGGACTGGGAACATGGCACTGGAGAAAGGAACACGGGGGAAGGGAAGGGAAGGGAAGGGAAGGGAAGGGAAGGGAAGGGAAGGGAAGGGAAGGGAAGGGAAGGGAAGGGAAGGGAAGGGAAGGGAAGGGAAGGGAAGGGAAGGGAAAGCTGGGGCCGCTTTCCCGCCCCCCCCCCCCCCCTTGGCTCCGCGCTACCGAGCGCGGCGGGGCGGGGCCGACAGGGGGCGCTGCCGGTGGGGGTGGGCGCTGCGCTTGGGCGCGGCCGGCAGGGGGCGCGGCGCGCGCCGCCTTTGTTGCCGTTGGCGCCTTCCCTCGGCCGAGGCGGCGGCGGCGGCGCGCGCGGGAGCGGGAGCGGGGCGGGGCGGCGGGAGCGGCGCGCGGCGGGCTCGGCTCGGCTCGGCTCGGCTCGGCTCGGCTCGGCTCGAGGATGGAGATGAAGAAGCGGTTGACGCTGGAGCTGCGCAACAAGAAACCGGGCGAGGTACCGCGGCCGTGCGGGGGGGACCGGCCGGCACGTGTTGCTGGAGGGGAAGAAGGGGGTAACGGTAACGGGGAGCGTTACCCGCGGGGGTCCCGCGCGGTGAGCGGGGTGCTGGGGGTGCCGGTTTGGGAGTGCAGAGCGCGGCGGCGGAGAGTCCCCTTCCTCCTCCTCCTCCTCCTCTTCCTCCTCCTCACCCCCCCCCCCCCCCCGGCATGGCGGCGTGCACGTGCGCGGCGGGGCCCGGGCGGCGGCGGCGGCCGGTCCCGTCCCGTCCCGTCGCGGTCGGTCCCGTCTCGTCCCGCCCCCGTAGCAGCGGGTGACCGGTCGGTGCCGGGCAAGGCCGGGTCCCGCCGCCCCGGAGCAGCCGAGCAAGGCCGGTGCGGCCCCGCGCAGCCATGGCGGCTCGGCCATGTTAGCGGCCGCCCGGGCCTGCCCCGGCCCGCCCCGTCGGGGCTCCGCGGGGCCTGCTCGGGCCGGAGCCGGGGCTCTTCGGGCCGCGCTGTCAGCGCGGGGCTGAGCGCGGCCTCCCCGGTGCGGAGCTGGGAGCGAGGAGCGGAGCTGCGCTTCCCCCTCGCTTGGGGAAGGGGTCGGGACAGCGGCGCCTCAGCGCGGGGTCCCGCCCGCTCCCCTCGGCGGGAGGCATCGTTCCGGGCCCGGGCGTTCCGGTTCGCCCTTGGGCCTGCGCTCCCGGGGCTGGCTCGGCCCTTATCTGTGCGAGGCCGGCGCCTTGCAGCGCGATAGCTGGTGGCTGTCACCCGGCGTGGGGACAGCGCGCTGCGGCGTGGGGCGCCTGCAGACGGGCTGTGAGCGGAGGCTTTGGTCGAGATGAAAAGATGGTTTGTGGGTGGCAGAAGGGATTTTCAAGACGAAAATGAACCGAGGAGTCGGAGCGTCCCTCTTAAGGGCGCGGGGCTCCGCGTTTGACACCAGGGACTGGGGCGAGCGGGGTCCGAGCGTGCCCTGGGGCTGGAGCCGGGGCGAGCCAGCGCTGCTGCTGGGTGAGGCTGTCCTGCAGCAGTGCTCTGTGAGCCCGGACACGGCTTGCTCCGGGTTAAAGCTGCTCTTGGCCATGTTAGTTCATAACCTGGTAACGTCCAGCAAAGCAACAGCAGCGGAGGGTTGGCCTCGACCACCTTTATACCCACTGGGCTGGTTGGAGGCTTGTTTGGGGTGCTGGGGGCAAAACGAGCTCAGCTACGGAACTCCTGACCAGTGATGCCGCTTCTAGAGTCTTTAAGCGTTAATTCGTTCGGAGCTTGTGCTGCAAAGATGGCACAGCAGCCCCGAAACTGCTGCCAGTGAGGCAAAGGGATTTTAAAATGACTCCCTAATAGTTGGCTGATGTGAGCAAGAGAGGTAAAATGGGAGTGCTGCGAAGGAGGAATTTGGAGAGCATCACGAGCCTTCGGGCCAAGGCTGATTTTGCATCTTGCTGTGAAGAACGTGTGGGGTAAAAGTGAGTTTTGGAAGTGGCCTGTGAGAGCTGGGGCTTGAGCTTAGGGGGAAAAGGGGGTGCCGGGGGGGTTTACCCTCCTGGTGCTTGGGGGGGAGCAGTTCTGCGCTGGTGTTTCTTGGTCCTGATGCCACAGGAGGGGTGATTTCTGTGCTGAATTACTGCTTCTGTGTGTGTAGCCTATGCTGGGCAAAATAGTAGATGCCATCAGTGGTTCTGCATCATGAGCCTGAGGCTCATCTGCTTAAGAGACCTGCCTGGGCAGATGTGTCACCTCTGCATGGAGACTGTCACAGGGAAAGGAAGCCTCTGGAGGCAGCTTTTCCAGCACCCCATAGGCATGGGGAGAAGTTAAAGGGGACAAAACCAGAAGACCTTGTTGGGTCTCCTGTTAGTGAAGCCTCAAGTGTGACCCTGGAAGCTTTTCAATGCCTTGTACGTGAAACTTTTTGGTACAACCTCATGGTTCAACCCCTTAATGCTTCTTGGTGGAGAAGGCGGACCTTGGTTGGAGCTGTGCAGTGGTGCAGTGGTTGCAAGTTCTTTAGCTTTAAGATCTCTTGTGTCCCCTAATGTGAGTAAGGAGGACCTGCTGCTTTGAGGTGTGGGTCACTCCACCTGATGCCACCGTGGCGGGCTCGAGGTGAGGCTTGGCCGGGTGTGCTCACCCCTGCTGGTGTCTCTGTTGGCAGGTGAAGGAGCTGGTTCTTGATAACTGCCGTTCGGACGATGGGAAGATCGTTGGTCTCTCCTCAGACTTTGAGAACCTGGAGTTCCTCAGCATGATCAACATCAACCTGCTGTCCGTCTCCAACCTCCCCAAACTCAACAAACTACGGAAGGTGAGTCAGCCCTGTGGTCCCATCTCCAGCAGTCCTTGCTCTGACACTTCTGCTGTCCTGTCCCTGAGGTTTTTTCCTGAATTTGCCAGAAAAGAGCCATTTGATTTTGCTTTTTCCTCTGTAGCCTTCAGTCAGAGCAAGTGACAGAGGTGGTTTTTTAGCAACAAAATGCTTTTGAGCTCAGTGTATATTTAGCATCCTTTCTCTCTTGCTTTTGCTGTTGTGCTACTGTCAGAAGCTTCAGTAACATAGAATCATGGAATGATTTGTGTTGAAAGGGACCTTAAAGCTCATCCAGTTCCAACCCCCTGCCACAGGCAGGGACACCTTCCACTAGAGCAGGTTGCTCCAAGCCCCTGTGTCCAACCTGGCCTTGAACACTGCCAGGGATGGGGCAGCCACAGCTTCTCTGGGCACCCTGTTCCCCAAATATCAAATTATTATGTTCAAAATATCATAAATATTAGGGATTTTAGACATGTGCCCCTGTGTCCTGCAGCACGGAGGTGGCTGGGAGTGCTGTGGGCAAGGGGTTTCAAGTGAATACTTGAACTGCAGCTCTATGGTGTGGTCTAAGGAACAGGGTCTGGAACTTAAGTGCTCACTGTAGTCCTGTTCTCAGGACAGTTTTATTCCCCTTGTTGCAAACTGAAGCCCTTTGTGACTATGTGATACTCCCTCCTGGCAGCTGGAGCTGAGTGATAACAGGATTTCTGGTGGCCTTGAAGTTCTAGCAGAGAGAACTCCTAACTTGACACACTTGAACCTAAGCGGCAACAAGATCAAAGACATCAATACCCTGGAGCCCTTGGTGAGTGAAAGGCTGTGCTGGAATCTCAGGGATGATGATGTTTCCTTTGGGGAGTGTGTCTGTGCAGCAGAAGTCCAATGTCTTGGTAACTCCAGCAGCACTTTGTGGTTCTCATGGGAACAGATGAGTGGGACCAATTTGAGGCTGGGCTAATAGTTCATGGCTCCTCTGTCTGGAAAACTAGCAGCCACTTGCTAAAAGAAGCATGAAATGAGAAAGGACTGTTAATGGGCCAGATGCAGTTGGAGGTAGGTGGCATCTGAGGTGTCATGGAGATGAGCTGCTTGGACACCAGCGAGGATGTTTGTCACATCATTCCAAAGGCACTCTTGTGCTGGGCTGGGACCCTCTCACCCTGGGTGCTGTCACAGCACACATTGCAGGGTTCCCATTGCATCTGCACTGCACCAGAGAAGGCTCTTGCCTTGTGATCCTGACTCGGTAGCTGAAAGGTCTGATCTAGGGCATTGCCTCATTAGTTGTTGCCTTTGGTCCCTTCAGAAGAAGCTTGAAAGCATTTTACTCCTCCTTTGCTTGACCTGCTGCACAGTGCGAGGACCAGAGCAGGGGAGCTGCTGTCGCTGTGCTGAAAGGCTCACAGGCACTTTCTGCCTGGTGATTTAGGTTTTACCTCATGATTTGGGCAGGATGAGTCCAGCTCAGTGATTCCTCCTGCTGGGGAGTTGGGCTTGTTGCCCACCCTGTTCAGAAGAGAGTATGATTTGGATGTGGTTTCACAGGGAGCTGTCTCCAAGGTGGGGAAACTAGGACAGAGGAGCTGAAAAGAAGTCTTCTTTGCCTACAGTTAGCAAGAGCAGTGACTTCTCTCCATCTGAGCACATGGTGCAAATTAAGCATGCAAAGGCGCTTCTGTGCTGGATGTGGGTAGCAAACCAGCTGTCCTGTGATGGTTGCCTGATCTTCAAACAGTGTCAACTTGTCAATAATCTAATGAACTGATCTTTTTGCAGAAAAAGTTGCCAAACCTCCACAGTCTGGACCTCTTCAACTGTGAGGTGACGATGCTCATCAACTACCGGGAGAGCGTGTTCACCCTCCTGCCCCAGCTCACCTACCTAGACGGGTATGATGCTGATGACCAGGAAGCCCCTGACTCAGACCCTGAAGCAGATGGGGATGCACTGGAAGATGAGTATGAGAATGGGGAAGGTGAGGATTTTGCTCTTGGTTTTTTTGCTGGGGAAACAACCCCATTTTTAGCAACGTGACCGTTGCTATAAATCATGATTCTAACTTGCCACTAAAGTGGGGGCTGTGTGGGTAACCCCCCTCCCTCCTTTGGCAGGCTGGGGAAGATGTGAGACTTGCTGCAGGCTGACAGGGCTTGTTGCTGGCACTCCTCGTGCGTTCTTGCTGTGATTTCCTGCCCGCTGCTCACGTAGCACTCGGGCTGGAGGTGCGAGTGTTTGGGAACCGTAACACTTACCTCCTTCTCCTTTTGGTAGAAGGTGAGGGTGAGGAAGAGGAGGATGCTGATGAGGAAGATGATTTGGATGAAGAAGTCATCGATGATGAAGAAGATGAAGATGATGATCTGGAAGGTGAAGAGGAGGAGGACGGAGTAGACGATGAGGTGAGGCTTTCTGTCTTTGGTTTGTGTTTGACAGTGTGTTTCTCCCTCAACCTGGTGGCCCATCTGACCAGGCACCTCGGGTGGATCTGGGGGTGCTGCTGCGTGCTCCCTTTTCCCATACACCTTTTGGCTCGTCGTGTACAGAGTGTGCCAGGTCAGACCCGTTTATTGCTCAGCCTGGTACTTCCATGGCTTCCAGGGACAGAGCTGAACAGCCCCTTCGTAGGGATGCAGGAAGCTGTTCAGGAACCGATAGCTTCTCACTGCTCGGCTTGTGCTTGACACCCTGAGGCTCGAGTAGGGCTGGAGCAGAGCAGGAGGAAGATGTTGCTGTGGATTTACACCTTGCTGGTGGGACTGTGATTCTTGCATCAAAGCATCTTGTTTTGACTCCAGGAGGAAGATGAGGAGGAAGATGGTGAGGATGATGAAGAAGATGAAGCTGATGATGGTGAGTTGAATCCTAACAAACTGCAAACACTTAACATTCTCACATCTGCTGGTTTTGTAGAGCTTCCCAGGCTGCAGTGCAGTGCTGTTGTTGCCTGGAGCTCTTCCCTGATAGGAAGTGCAGCCTTTTGGCTATGCGCACCACTAAAGCTGCTGCTTATGCCTCAGCTGGCCATTGGATAGTGGTTATAACCAAAGGGTCATACAGCGGTGATGGGGAAACAGGTTTCAGTGCCTCCTAATACCAACCAAGCTGGGTAAGTGCTAAATATTGAAGAGGCAAATTGACTAGAAAACCAGTTCTGAGTAGCTTGAACTGGTAGTCTTGTGCTGGAGGAGGGCTTCTGTCACAGAAGCTCATGGTGGCATTATGTGTGAGGAAATGCTCTTGGAGACACATGTTCCACTTCTCTCAGCTGTAGGGGAGCATAGACCCTTCTTGACTCGAGTCCAGACTCCTGTGGCTGTAACAATCCATAAACACCTGAATGAAAGCTTGACAGAATATAGTGACTGGTGTGACTTCAGATCACCTTGTATGAGCCTGGTCCGAAGGGACTGAATTCTGCAAAGACGTTTTTGGTCGTTCTCAACAAAAAAAGCCCATTGAAACATGGGGTGCTTGAAGGGCAGTAGAAAACAGTTAATGCTTTGTGCTAGTCCTGGCTTTCCTGGGTGCCGTGAGAAGCTGGGCAGGGTGGATCTCTGCTCCGGAATGGTGCCAGTCTAGTCTGTGCTTGTTCACCAGCAGCTGGAAGCCCCAGTTCAAATGCTGTTCACACAAGACTGAACTGAGCTTCACGCTTGGCCTCTCTTTGCAGACCTGCCACGAGGGGAAAAGAGAAAACGAAATCTAGAGGATGAAGGAGAGGAAGATCCAGAAGACGAAGAGGACGATGAGGATGACTGATCCCAGCAACCCAATCAGTTTTACAGACTCTGACTGTGCTTGTCTTAACCTCCCCGTTGTGTCTATGTGAGACTGTAAATCCCCGTCTCCCGCTCCTCCCCCCTTTGTATGGCTGCAGCGTCCACAATATATTTTTTTAAGATGTAGAATCCTGTAGGCATTCAGGGGAATCTTCCATCCAAGGCTCACTTCTCACAGGTATCCATGACCAAAGGCTTTCTCCGTTCTGTGGTTTGTGCAGCAGTTTGCAAAAACAAACAAAAAAACACACAAAAAAAAAACACAAAAAAAGAAAGAAAACACACACACAAAAAAAAAAAAAAAAAACCCGAAAAAAACCAATTTCCTCCTCCTCGGGTATCTTTTGTGTCTGAAGTCAGCTTTGCCACACTGGACCCAGAGCTCCAGCTCCCACCCTGCCCGACAGCAAAGAAGGCATTTGCTTATCCACATGCCCTCAGACCAGCTTTCTGAAGACGCTTGAGCCACCTCGAGCAGTGGGTGCGAATCTGGTTCATCTAAATGGACTCCAACGCTCCCTGAGGTCTCTCTGATCAGAAATAATGGTGATGTGATCTCTGGAGATGCTTGAAGATACTTTAGTGCTGGGGATGGGGGGGTGCATGGGGTCTCGGGAGAGGGGGGGTGGCTGCTTGCAAGACCTGGTACCTCTGGCAATGCACCTTGCAGTAGCCCTGCACTTGCTTTCCTATTGTTTTTTTAGAAACTGGAATCTTTCTCCTAGTGGCCACCCAATAACTTCCACTTGGATGTCCAAATAAGCCTGATTTCCGTGGCTCTTGAGTGTCTTTGCTGTGACGAGGCCTCTTGTCACCCCGTAGCAGCCTCTGCCTTTAGGAAGAGATAGGAAATAGCAGGTGAAGGGATACTGCTCTTCTGTCAACCTCCATTTCGCACTGTACAGAACACGTTCAACCAGTATCACTGTGATGCACCTAACTCGGCGTTCCCCGGGAGACCGTGTTAGCCTCGATATTCTCAGGGTCCTTCTGCTAGCCAGTACCAGCTCTGGACAGTTGCCTCAGCGCTAGCCTGGTGTACGCATCCTCCTCTTCCTTCTCCTCTTTCTTTCTTAGCATGAAGAGAAGTGCATTGATCAGAACCCAGCTCTCTCCCACTCGTGTTCATGCTCTGACGGTGCCGCAGAGCAACGTGTCCCCCCACTCCACGGTGGCTGGAAGGAGGAAGCGGGGATGAGCCACGTGTAGCTCCGCTACAGAAGGTTCCTCACCCCTTGCCCACCCTTCCTCCGCCTGGAGGTGTTCATCCAGCACATCCACGAGCTTTGCTGGCCCCGTGGCACCCAAGGGATGGTAACTGGGTGCCGCAGAGCTGTGCTGGGGCAGGAGCAGCTGCTGTTCCTCCTGCTCCCCACGGATGCACTGGCACTTTGTGGCATTCCCGGTGGGCAACCTGCAGGCACCCAGAGGGGAGACTCGGCAGCGGTTCCTGCAGAGGAGTGGAGTGTGTTGCAGCACATCCCAGTTCCTGTTGCTTTGTTCTGGTCTTGCTGTTGTCTCGTGTTGTACAGTAGCTGTAACCATTCGGAGAAGAATTAGTCCTGTAAAATGCAAACTGAGTAACTTATAAATGTTAAAGGAATTTTTTTAAGAAAAAAGGAAATTTCAGAGCAGCAGTTACTTCTAATTTTTTTTTTTTTTTCCCTGCATTTTTAGCAGATTGTATGGATTTTATATTAGCTTAGTGACTGTCAGGTTGCGATTGGTCAGACTAGTCCCAGGAATAAGGATCTCCAGCCCCTTTTGTATCTTTTGTTACAAAATTTGGATAAAACTTTTAATAAAGACTTCAGTTTTTAAAAACTCATCGCAACGAGCCTTGTCTTGGCTGCCTCTGCTCTAGGAACACCCCGGCTGCCCCCAGCCGGTGTGCTGGAAGTGCTGGGACAGGTTTTGGGTCTCTTCTGGGAGCAGAGACTCAAAATCATGGAATGGTTTGGGTTGGAAAGGACCTTAAGATCATCCAGTTCCACTGCCATGGGCAGGGACACCTCACACTAGACCATGTCGCCCAAAGCTGGTGCAGGATGTGCTGGAGGGTCCCTCGCTGTGCTGGGGCTGCGAGTCCTGCCCTGCCCCTGTATTGAGTTGTCACTTCATTAGATCAGCACAAGCATCTCATTCAGTGCATGTGCCCCCATCTGGGGGGGCAGCCCCAGGCCCTGTGTGGACCAGAGCTGGGAGGCTCGGGGTGCTCCTGCAGCCCCCCCAGTCCTTCCCCACTCCCCTCCCATCGGGTGAGCCTCCCCCCCCCCCATTTCAAATACAGCCTCTTTGCCCACTCCCCACCCACATGGGGGGCAATGGGGGCTGTGGGGCTGCCCTGCTGCAGCTCCAGCTGTCTGGCCAGCTCTCTCCATCCAGCCTGGGCTCCGTGTCCCCTGGTTCCTCTCCATTGTCCAGGGCTGGTGCTGCCCCTGGGGCTGGGGAAGGTGGCCCCACACTGGGGTGCAGGCAGGAGTGAGCCGGGGGTGCTGCTCACCCCTGTGCAGGGGCCACAGCAGGATGAAGGCACATCCACCCGGCCAGACCCCTCCTGAGCCCCTGTCCTGGGGCAGCGCTGCAGACACCGGGGCTCACTCTGTGCCCCTGTGGTGCACCCCAGGATGGGTGTAGGTGGGAAGGGGAAGCCCCCGCCCTCACAGGACCTGTGTTCTGGGATGAATGTGGCTGGGAAAGGGGCAGCTCCAGGGGCAGGAGCCAGGGATGAGCCTGGGGGAAAACAAAACATCCCCACGGGTTTGTGTCCCTTTCCAGGGCTGGTGGCAGCACAGATGCTGTGGTGCTGAGCAGTGGGGGTGCAGAGCAGTGGGTGCTGAGCAGGGGGTGCAGAGCAGTGGGGGTGCAGAGCAGTGGGTGTTGAGTGGTGGGTGCTGAGCAGTGGGGGTGCAGAGCAGTGGGTGTTGAGTGGTGGGTGCTGAGCAGTGGGGGTGCAGAGCAGTGGGTGCTGAGCAGTGGGGTGCAGGGTGGTGGGTGCTGAGCAGTGGGTGCAGAGCAGTGGGGGTGCCTAGTGGTGGGGTGCAGAGCAGTGGGTGCTGAGCAGTGGGTGCTGAGCTGTGGGGGTGCCTAGTGGTGGGGTGTAGAGCGGTGGGGTGCTGAGCAGCGGGGTGCAGAGCAGTGGGGGTGCTGAGCTGTGGGGGGCTGAGCTGTGGGGGGCTGAGCAGTGGGTACTGGTGCTCCCATCCCTTGCTCACCAGAGGCAGTGCTGGGCCCCGTCCCGCAGCATCCTGCCTGGCTCATCCCTCTCCCCTCTCAGGGCCAGGCTCAGCCCCAGCACAGCACAGCAGGGCCCAGGGAGCCCCAGGCTGAGCACTCGCTGCTCGGCTCCCTTGGGGGGTGCAGGAGGTCGCGCAGCCCCCAGGGATGTGGACCTGGCCGAGCTGTTGGGGTGCAGCAGCCACCCTGTTCCCGTGGCCTCCTCACACCTCTGCCCATGGAGGGGCTGGGATGGGCGCAGAGGCTGGCTGGGTGCTGCAGGAGAGGGCTGAGCTCCTGCCCTGGTTGGGCGCCCAATCTGGGTGCTGGGAGCAGAGGCTCTAACTCTGCTTCTTACATACGCACCCCCCATCTGCCCCTTCTTCAGGTGGGGACATCCTTAAGGGTGCCACCACTCCCCTGTTGTCCCCAGCCACTGCTGGCACTGACAGAGGCGCTCCCGGCCGCTGCTCCTGTACAATTCCTATTTATTATTTCAAGACCTCATTCCAGAGAAGTCCATGAACTCCTGAGCAACCTACCAGGCTCCCCCCAGAGCCCCTGGGGCTGAACAACGAAACCTTGATGGGAGGGAGACACAGGATTCCAGGTGCTTAAGAGTTTCCGAAGACAAAAGGGAGGGTAGAAATGAATAAGCAAACATCCTCCCCTCCGCCACCCCGAGCTGGGGATGCTCCCGGTACCCAGGAAGGGGTTCCTGTCCCACAGTTGGTGGCAGGGGGCTGTGCAGTGCCCCCCTGCTCGGCTGCAGGGAGGGATAGGGAGGTGCAGGAGCAGTCCCATGGGAGCCAGGGGCATCAGAGCTGGGAGTACAGGGAGTTCTCCATCTCCGGCGTCAGCTTGGTGTGGAAGGAGGCGAGACCCACCCCGAAATCTGGAGGGAAAGGGAAGAGAATCATAGAATCAACATGGTTGGAAAAGACCTTTAAGCTCATCCAGTCCAACCGCTCCCCAGCGCTGCCAAGGCCACCACTAACCCGTGTCACTAAGAGCGGTCAGCACTGTGGCCAAACCCCTCATAACCTGGTGCACGGACATGGGGAGGACACATGGACACCCCCCAGGGCATCACTACAGGGTGAAGAACCAGGGGCTGGAGCCCGGTGCCCATCCCAGCATCAGGTCCTCCCCCTTCCAGGACAGAGGCATCGGGCACACATTGTCCATGCAGGGCAGGCTGAGGGATGCTGCTCCTGACCAGCATCCCTCCCTCCCCACCAGTATCCCAGCAGCTGGGGTCCCTCCCGCTGCCCCCATGGGGCCGTACCCATCTCGGTGTCCATGCGGCCGGGCGGCGGGGGGTTCTTGCGGTGGTCCTCGATGTGGAGGGTCATCTCCTCACGCGAGGCGCTGGAGTAGGGGCACTGCATGCAGGTGTAGCGGCCCCGCGTGTGCTCCCACACGATGCGGCTGTTGGAGGAGTGCCCTGCAAGGACGGGCGAGGAGGGAAGCACAGCGCTCGCCCCCCGCGCCATGGGAGCCGTGCGAAGCGCAGCGCTGGGTGCAGGGTGCTCGGTGCCATGGCTCGTGCTGGGTGCCACGGGGCTCGGATCGGCCGGTGCCATGGAGGCAGGAGACCCCTCACTCCGAGCCCTACATCCATGGAGGGTCCCTGCCCAATGAACGCCAAATCTGGGAGCAGGGAGCGAGGCTGTGCCCCCCCGGCCCTGACGTCCCTTTGCCTGTTGCCTCTCCGCAACCCGTGGAGCAAAGGGCAGCAGTTTCCAGCCCAGCCTTGGGACTGGGGAGGACTCGAGCCCAAGCAGCTCCAGCAGCTCCTTCTCTTGCTGCTTCTGCCCTCAGAACCAGGCTGGGTGCTTCCTGGGGGCACACAGCCAGTGACCCCCCTGTCTCCAAGCCTACCTGGGCAGCATTCCCTCTCCATGTGGCTCCTACAATGGAAGGAGCCTGCCCTCCCCCTGTGCTCCCCTCTACTCTCTGGGGAGCATCACGGTGCCCTGTGGGGCTTCTCCCATCCCCTGCAGCCCCCACCACCACCCACCGCCCCCCCGAGTGACAGAAAGCAGCCCCCAACCAGTAGGTGCCAAACTAACCTGGAGTCACTCCTGAGCCAAAGCATGGGAGGAGTGGGCTGACACTCACACCTGCGGAGGGAATCGAGGGGCAAGACAAGCATTAGGGCTTCCCCTCCCTGAGGGGGGACACGTGGGGGGGAAGGCCTGGCCCGGCCCCCCGCCTCGCACCCCCAGCACGCCGGGGAGCAGCGGGGCTGGGAAAATTTGGAGGCTCGATTTTGGTGTTTGCCGGTGCTTTGTCCAATAGAACATCCCTGTGGATGGGATGGAGAGGGCAGCGGAAGTGGGATGGGGCTGGGGGGGTGCAGAGCGGCCCCATGCGGGGCTGGGAGGGGGATCCTCGGCTGGCCGATGGCGGGTTCTCCTCCGGGAGCTGCTGGTGAAGGTGGGAGCAGAAGAAGCTTTGCCCGGACGGCCCCACGCGCTCACCTTGGCTTTTCTTCCAGACGGCGTTGGAGATGGGGGGGCCGTGGCCCGGCACGTAGGGCCGGAGGCGATGCTGCGCCGCGGGTTGGGGCAAGCTGTAGGGCGAAGGGTGCACGTAGGACAGGAACGGCCCCGGCACCGAGGAGGGGGGTGGCCCCGAGAACCGAGTCAAGGACGATGGCCCGAAAAGGCCGGGCTCCAGCAGCGGGAAGGGGTGCGGGGCCGGCGACACCAGCGGCAGCGCCTCCAGCGAGCCGGGCAGCTCGGGGAGGCTGCTGGGCACCGGGGCAGTGTCCGCACCGGGCACGATGGCTTCTTTCTCCAGGGGCCGGATAACGCTCGGGAGTTTGGGAAGCCCCTCGGGTGGCTTGGCCGGGGGGTCCTTCTCCAGGGCAGAGGTAGCGGGCGGGAGGGGCTTGTCGGCTTTGGGGGGTGGCGTGGGGCTGCTGGCACTGTCAGAGCAGACGTGAAGGTGCTTGAAGAGCGAGCGGTGCGTCCGGAAGCGCAGCATGCAGTTCTCACACCTGCAGGGCCAGGAGACAGCGTCAGGAATGGTGTGTCCCCCCACATCACCCCGAGAGCATCAGCGACAGCGTTCCTCTCCACATCACCCTCCCAACCCTAGCCCCAGGGTCTGCAAATGTGGGACTTCATGTGCTTGGGGCTGTTTGGGAGCTGTTGGGTGCCCCCAGATAGGACATGTCATGGCAGGGGTCTGCAGGGAGATGGCAGGTCTCTTCATGAGGGACTGCAGTGATAGGACAAGTGGGAGCAGGTTTAAATTAAACCAGGAAGAGTTCAGGTTAGATATAAGGAAGTTCTTTACTGTGAGGGTGCTGAGGTGCTGGCAGAGGTTGCCCAAAGAAGTGGTAAATGCTCCATCCCTGGCCGTGTTCAAGGCCAGGCTGGACAGAGCCTTGGGTGACATGGTCTAGTGTGAGGTGTCCCTGCCCATGGTAGGGGAGTTTGAACTGGATGATCTTAAGGTCCTTTCCAACCCAAACCATTCCATGATTCTCTGATGGGATGGGGACCAGCAGGACTCACTTGAAGTAGCGGTTCGGCTTGTAGTGCACCTTCATGTGGGCCATGAGGTCCTGCATGCTGGGGAAGGTCTCTGTGCAGCCCAGCGTGGGGCACTGGAAGGTTTTGCCTGAGCAAAGAAATAGGGCAGAGATTCAGCAACAACGCGGCTGCGCTGCCCCAGCCCCACCAGTGGGTCTCCAGCACCTCCTCTGGTGCTGTGCAGCATCTCCTGGAGGTACAGGCTCCACCACCAGCGCTGTCCCAGCTTCAAGCCCCACTTTGCCACCTCCCAGCCAAAGAAAGCGCACCCTGGAGCGATGTGGGATGTCCCAGCCTTACCCTCAAGAGACTGCGTGGGTCTGTAGTGGACTTTGAGGTGGTCCATCAGCTCCTGCATGCTGGGGAAGGCCAGTTTGCAGCCGTAGCTCGAGCACTGGTAGTGCTTCCCTGGAAGGACACAGATGCGTTGGCCTCGTCCCTGCCCCAGCCGCTGCTGTCACCCCGCGGGGCAGGGCTGGGGCTCACCTGGGACAGGCCTGCGCTTCAGCGGCCGCAGCTCCTGCGCTGGGGTCCCCCCGCTCCCCGGCACCGCGCCGCTGGGCACAGCCACCTCGCTGCTACCTGCGGGGAGAGACCGTCAGAGGCCACGCTCAGCCCCAGCCCGGCCACAGGCACCTCCACAGGCTGGGGAGAAACCTCATGAGGTTCAACAAGGGTGAGTGTAGGTCCTGCCCCTGGGGAGGAAGAACCCCAAGCACCAGCACAGGCTGGGGGCTGTATGGAGACAGGCTGAGAACATTGGGGCTGTTCAGCCTGGAGAAAACAAGCTGTGTGGAGACCTCAGAGCAGCTTCCAGTATCTGAAGGGGGCTACGAGGGTGCTGGAGAGGGACCTTCATCAGGGACTGTAGTGATAAGACAAGGGGTGAGGGGTTTAAACTGAAACAGGGGAAGTTCAGGTTAGATATAAAGAAGAAGTTCTTCCCTGTGAGGGTGCTGAGGCGCTGGCACAGGGTGCCCAGAGAAGCTGTAGCTGCCCCATCCCTGGCAGTGTTCAAGGCCAGGTTGGACACAGGGGCTTGGAGCAACCTGCTCTAGTGGAAGGTGTCCCTGCTCGTGGCAGGGGCTTGGAACTGGATGAGCTTTAAGATCCCTTCCAACACAAACCATTCTATGATTCTACTAGAGAGCATCTCAGCTGAGAAGGGCCTGGGGGTGCTGGTGGGTGACAAATTGCCCGTGAGCCGGCAGTTTGTGCCCTTGGGCCAGGAGGCACAAGAGTGTCCTGGGGTGCATCAGGAGGAGTGCGGCAGCAGGTCGAGGGAGGTGATTCCTCCCTCTCTACCGACCCTGGTGAGGCCACATCTGGAGCACTGTGTCCAGTGCTGGGCTCCTCAGGACAGGAGACAAGCAGCTGCTGGAGAGGGTCCAGCAGAGGCCACAGGGATGCTCAGGGGTCTGGAGCATCTCTCTGATGAGGAGAGATTGCGGGAGCTGGGCCTGGTTAGTCAGAGAAGAGCAGACTGAGGGGATCTCATCAATGCAGATCAATAGCTCAGAGGCAGGTGCCAGGAGGATGGTGCCAGACTCTTCTCAGTGGTGCCCAGTGACAGGATGAGGAGCAATGGCCAGAAACTAAAGCACAACAAGTTTCACCTCAACATGAGGAAGAACTTCTTTCCATTGAGGGTGTCAGAGCCCTGGCACAGGCTGCCCAGGGGGGTTGTGGAGTCTCCCTCTCTGGAGACATTCAAACCCCACCATGGACACATTCCTGTGTGACCTGCTCTGGGGGTTGGACTGGATGGTCTCCAGAGGGCCCTTCCAACACTAATGGTTCTGTGATTCCTACCCTTTACAAACAGGGGTGCATGCAATTGGGGGAGGGTCTGGTGGGGTCTGATTTAGAAGGGGCTGGAGCCCTCCAGGGTGGTTGGAGATGGGATGCTCTTTGCTCTGAAAAAGCTGCTGGTATGAAGGCAAAGCCTGCTGGTGTCTCAAACACATTGGGTGGTGCACCATGTACAGCCATGCCCACCCTCAGGGTGCTCCCCAGTCCACCTCTGGGGTGGGATTTGGCCAAAGGGACCTCACAGCAACAGGAGCAAAAGCTTCTCCCCTTCATCCTGCCCCAACCCCTCTCACCAGGCACAAGGGACTCACCTGCCCCCTCTCCAGTGTATTTACCCCGCAGGGAGAAGGTGGGCACAGACTCTTCCTTCTCCGTCTTCATGGCCTGGCCAGTGGTGGGCACAGGGTGATGCACGTGCTGATGGTGTCTTCTCCTGGTGATGCTACACCGAGTGCAAGGGGGAGAGGTTAAAGCGTGGCATGAAGGGCCTCCTCCTTGATGCCCCATGGTACCCTCCTACCGGGGGACCTCCAGGGCAGGAGATCCCAGCTTCTGAGTGGCTTTGCTGTGCCTCTGACAGGGAGGACCCACTGCAAAGGCAGGACTTCCCTGGATACTCCCCCCATCCACCCTATCCATGGTTTCAGAGGGTTTTCCAGCCAAGAGGAGCACCAGGTCCTATTGCATGACCAGGAGCATCGGCAGCAGGGCCCGATGCTGATGGGCATGTGGGAACAGTTCCTTCACACAACCTGCATCAGATGGTCCCCCAGATTAAATTGGCTTCACCAAGCCTCAGAGTCAGGCTCTGACATGCACAAGTCAAACACTAAGTCCTAGTAAAAAGCATCTGAATAGTCCCTCACTTCAGGAGAGTCCTCAATAGTGCCTTAATGTCAAAGTTAATAATAATAACAGCAATAATAAAAAAATTGAACCACAGAACGGTTTGGGTTGGAAGAGTCTTTAAAGCTCATCCAGTTCCAACCCCCTGCCATGGGCAGGGACACCTTCCACTAGAGCAGGTTGCTCCAAGCCCCTGTGTCCAACCTGGCCTTGAACACTGCCAGGGATGGGGCAGCCACAGCTTCTCTGGGCACCCTGTGCCAGCGCCTCAGCACCCTCACAGGGAAGAGCTTCTGCCTCAGAGCTCATCTCAATCTCCCCTCTGGCAGGTTAAAGCCATTCCCCTTGTCCTGTCCCTACAGGCCCATCATAGCAGTGCTGGGGCTGCAGAGTGGCTGCAACTCACACATCTGCATTTGGGTAGAGGGTTAATATTTCCCCAAGAGCTCAATGACTCCCAAACCAAATATCCCTGGGGAATCTCCTTGGGGATCAGCCTTGTGGTACAAGGAGGTGCACCTGCATCTACCCCATCCCTCCTGGCCTTGCTGACCTGCCTGTCAGCATCTATTTCAGAGGCATTTTCCCAGCTTTTCCGCTCCAGCCTGGCTCCCGGTGGGTCGCAGGAGGTGGGTTTTACCCTGGCACAGGCAGCTCAGCAGCTGTTACTGCAGGAACTGCAACCCACCGGCAATAAATCAGAGCATGGAGTGGGGAATCCATGTGGGATTATTTCTCCGGCTGCCCCCAGGCTTGTGGCTTTGTTTGGGGGTTGCATTGGGGTTTTTTGTCTCAGTTTCTGCTGCCACTGCGGGATGCAACCTGGGACTGAGGCTGGAAGGGGGATCAGCCACAGAGCTGTGGGGTTTGGGCCAGGAACAGGCTGGTTGTGTCCCAGGAGGGGAAATTCAGCCCTGGCTGGAGGGGTTGGTTTGCTCCGTCTGCACAAAGCAGCTTGGGCACACAAAATTCACAGCAGCTTTGATGGAGCTTTGTTTTATCAGGAGATAATGCAGGTTTTGGTGGGGAAAAACATCTTGGGAATCTTCCTTTGATGGAGAAAGCATTAAAAGGATCGAGGCAGGGCTACAAGCTCAGCCTTGTGCAGCGTCCGTGCAATGCCATCACATTTTGGTGACTGTCACCAAAACGCCCAACCTTTGGTGCTGCTGGAGCTTTTCACGAGTCCTTGAGGCTGTAGTGAACCTCCACCAGGTTCTCCCTTCCCTGCTGGAAACACTCATCCTGGCTCAGTCCTCAATGCCTGTCCCCAGGACCTGCTGACGGTCTCTGATGGCCTCCAGATGAGGCTGAAGGCAGCAGGACACCGGTGCCCACCGCACCAAGAGCTCAGCTGGAGCACAGGCAGCTTCCTGCTTCCTCGGGAGCATGGCAGCAGGGACCTCCCAGTGCTCCTGGGTCAAACCTTCCGAATTTGCAGCTCCTGCTGAAACCTCCCTCCTCTTCTTCCCGCGTGTCTGCTGCTGCTTGCTGTTCCCCAGTTGCAAGCAGTACCCCAGAGATGTGTTTTGAGCTGATTTTTCCCCTCTGGAAAAGCTGGGAAATGGCCTCTTGGGGACATACTAATGGACAGGTCAGTGAGGGCAGGTGGGATGGATACAGGCGCTCCTTGCTGCAGCCAGCACACGCCTGTACACACTTTGTGGTCCCGCCAATGTCCTGCTGGAGCAAAGCTGTTCAATGCAGGTGTGTTTTTGGCAGTGGACATGACAGCAGCACCGTAGCATCACGATATGATCAGCCCAGGCCCTGGTTTTTGGGGAGCTGGTGGTACCTGTGTCACTTTGCTGTCATTGATCACCTCCCGCGGGACACTGTATAATACTTTTAATTCTCCAGGACCCTCCGTTCTGCCACCCTGACACCATTCTGCCGCTGAGCTGCCACTGTCCCCATCCCTAGTGACCCCACAAAGCCACCGGAGATGTGACTCCCCACATGCCAATGCAAACCCTGCCCTGGAAACCCAAGTCTGGAGCCACAGCATATTTGGTGTTGTATTCACAGGGTTGTCTTGCTCCAGGTTCAGTCTCCCTGAAAACCTGCTGGCACCAAACTCCCTCATCCCAGCCCCTGCGGTGAACAGGGACCCTAGAAAAATCCTTTTGGGAGGCTGACAGCAACAAGGAGCTTTGCAGCTACTGGTAACCCAGTTGCTGATTCAGTTAATAATTAATACAGCTCATCTCCTGCAAACGAACCAGGGAGTTTATACATATCACCAAGCACAGGAGACTTACACACACACCTCCCCCCAGGAGGATAAATGGGACAAATAATCCTATTGGAGCATCTCGTTGTGGTTTCTGGCCTGGGGTTGCAGAAGCTTCCCAAGAGGCAGCTCCTCGGCGCAGGAGATGAGAGACAAAGGCTCTGAACAAGGGGCTCATGTGATTGCTCAGCCGGGGAGCGCGGAGGGAGGACGCACAGGCTGACAGCAGCACGGATGCTGCCGGCGCCGCGCTCCCGCAGCGCTCCGGCCACCGCGCATGGGGTGCAAACCTGCCCTAAATTAAACCCATGTCCTAAATTCTCCTGTTGCCTTCAGACGCTGCAGGGAGCCCTGCAAGAACCGGTGCTGGGGGGAAGATGCTCCAAGGACCCCTGCCCCTGATGCCCACCACAACCTAGGTGCCCTAATCCCAACCTGGGCTGGAGCAAAGCCACTGCTTTGATGTTTTGCCTTCTACTTCGCTCCGAGGGCATGCTCCCTGCTATCCAACTCAGAAAATCTGCCCAGAGAGGCCCACGGAGCCCACCCTGAAACCCCACCACATCTGCTGCTGGTGGCAGCGTGGGCATCCAAGGGGTTCCCTGTGCCATGTCCCCACAGCAGACATGGAGGGAGCTCATCCAAGGCCCTTCAGTGGTTCCTTTGGAAGCATCTTTCAGCCTTTCCTGCAGAACTGCCCTGGGCAGCAGGGGGGTCCCTGCCATCCCCCCGGCTTGCTCCAAGCCACAAGTGACCTGGGCAGCGTGTGAACAAGGAAAAGCCACGCTGACATTTCCCCACATCCCTGCACCATCCTGATGCCCACCTTTATCAGCCTGCTCACAGCCAGCTGATCTACTGGGCTCTTCAGCTAGAAAAATCCCTATTTCCTTTCAGGAGCCATTTGGGGAGGACAGACCTTCCTCCCTGAGCCCAGACAAAGCCGCTCCCGGAGCAGGCAGCCCTGGCCACGGTCAAGTTCACACCATGGCCAAGGCTCAGGAGCCCCTTCACCCCAGCAGCAGATGAGCAGCCGCATCCCCCAGCCCGTGACAGCAACAAAGCAGCTCCAGCGTGTGCAGGAAGATGGAGAGACCGTGGGGAGACCCCAGCGGGTGCAGCCCCGGGATGCTCGAGGTGGTGAAGCGGGTCTCGGTGCTCCCACAGACCCCACATGCCTGCAAAGACCCCGGGGCCAACACCTCCCGTGGCTAGCTGTCCCTGTGCTACTTAGCCCCACAGGTGAGACCCCTTCTTAGCTAGCAGCCCCCCATGGGTGGCACCCCTATGGCTAGTGGTTTCTGCAGCTAGTAGGCCCCTATGGTTATACACCCATGGCTACTCTGTGAGCAGTAACACGGCCATGGCTAGCACCCCCATGGCAAGTCACCCTGTAACCTGGAGCCCCCCGTGCGCAGCAGCCCCACGGCCGGTGCCCCCCCCCCCGCCTCTCCCGGGCAAAACGGGTTTACCCGGAGCCGGCCCCTCTCCGCAGCCCCCAGTGCACGTCCAGCTCGCTGCAGCGCCCGGTGTAACGAGCCCGTTACACCCCCGGTGCCGTACACCCCCCGTTCCTGCACAGCCGCCGGGGCCGGTCCCCCTTCCGGGGCCGTACACCCCCCCGTTCCCGTACCCCCCCCCCCGCCCGGGGCCGGTACCACCCTCCCTCCCCGTTCCGGTGCTCCCTTCCCGGTGCCGGTCCCGCCCCTTCCCGGTGCCGCGGTGCCGCCCGGCGCTGCCCGCCCGCACGTACCGGGGCTGCGGCGGGGCCGGGAGCGCGCATCAGCGGCGGCGCGGCCGCGGGGCCATTTTCTGAGCGGAGCTGTCGCGAGAGCGGGGGGAGGAGGAGGAGGAGGAGGAGGAGGAGGAGGAGGGGGGGGGAGGAAGGAGCGGTGCGGAAGGGGGGGCGGGGGCAGCGGGGGGGCCGCACGGCCCCGCCCCGGGACCCCCGGCTGCCTTTACCGGGTGTTTTCGCAGCGTCCACCCCCCCCCCCCCCCCAGGAGAGCTCCGCACCCAGCACTGCGGGCGGCTGGAGCATCCCGGGGGGCTCGGAGCATCCCAGGTCCTCGGATCATCCTCAGAGCACCCTCAGTCCCTTGGGAAGCCCCAGACCCCTTAGAGCATCCCTCCAAACCTTTTGGAGCTCTCTCAGAGCACCCCGGACCCGTTAAAGCATCCCAGGGCCCTCTGAGCACCCAAGTTCCTTGGAGCACCCTGGACTCCTGGGACCCTCAATCCTATCATGGCCCCTAAGAGCCCCTTGGAGCCTCCCAGGACCCTCAGAGCAACTGGAGCTCCTCAGAGACCTCCAAGCCCCTCGGAGCCTCTCTGAGCACCCGGAGAACTTTGGAGCAGCCGAGTGGGCGCCTGAGCTGAGTGGGAGCATCCCACACATACAGCACCCACAGCCGGGGTGCTGCCCCCCCACCCCCAAGGAAAGGCTGGAGGGTGCAGGAAGGAGCTTCTGTAATGAATGGATTTTCCAAAGCCTTTGTTTTTTTTTTAATCCAAATCAAATAAGAGTCTCTGCTTACCTTTCCCCCCCCCCCCCCCCCCCAAGTTCTGCAGTGAAAGAACTCCTAAAAACCTGGGATTTGCAGGAAAAATCCCCCCAAAGATCACAGGCGCTGTAAAGCCCATAGTGGGGAGGCCCAGCCGTGGGTTGCAGCGTGGGGCCATGGAGGGCTTCACATCCCAGCAGCCTCCTGCCTTGTGCCATCCCCACCCTGGAGGAAACAGGGTCCCCTGGACCCCTCTGCAGTGTCTGGGGCAGGGGGTGTCCCTGCACAGGGGGCTGCGGGATGGAGGAAGAGGAGGGCAGGGAGCGGGCTGTCGTCACTTCCTCCGGCGCAGGGCCCGGCGGGGGGAGCGAGGCACAGGCAGGATGAGCCCTGACATGTCGGTGCCGTTCATCTCTCTCCCTGCTGCAAACTGCCCAGAACAACCCCAGATCGGGCTCAGCCCCCACTCAAGACCCCCCCTCAGCCCCGGCTGTGCCCCTGTCCTGGGGGTCTCCTGAACCCCGGAGCTGGTGCAGCCAAGGAGTCCTCTGAGCACCCTGAACCCCTTGGGAACCCCCTTAGAGCCTTTTGGAGCTCTCTCAGAGCATCCCAGACCCATTAAAGCATCCCAGGGCCCTCTGAGCACCCAAGTTCCTTGGAGCACCCTGGACTCCTGGGACCCCCAATCCTATCATGGCCCCTAAGAGCCCCTTGGAGCCTCCCAGGACCCTCAGAGCAACTGGAGCTCCTCAGAGACCCCAAAGCCCCTCTGAGCCTCTCTGAGCACCCACAACCCTTTGGAGCAGCCCAGTTTCCACCCCACATATTGACCCCGGCCCCCCACAGATGAGACACCCCTCCTCTGCCCTGCAAACCAGGGGGGCCTCGTCAGCCCTCTGACCACCATCAGACAAAGCTGCTACAGCTCCATGGGCTTCAGCTAAGTGGTTCTCACAGCTTTTCCTATGAGAAATCAGGGAATGGCGATGGTGTCCCAGTCCTGCTGCACCCTGTTGTCCTGCTTTGCCCTGGCAGCTCCCGGCCATGCTAAGCGGTCCAGAGTCGTGCTGGGATGTGGAGGTGCCCAAGCCGGGTTCCTGGTGGGGCTGGTTTCTGTATTCGGCATCTTCTGGAGGGTTCAACACATGTTCCATTTGGGGACACGTGGGTGCAGAGCTCTTGTCAGAGGGCCAGAGGGAGCCACGGGCTGGCACCAGGGTGAAATACAAACTCCAGGCTCAGCTTCTGAATATTTACCATAATTATTAACAACAATCCTATTTATACCCTGGAATCACCGGAGCAGCTCCAGTCCCAGGGTACGAACAAGCAGCAAAGAGCCAGTCCTTGCTGCAGGAAGGCCACCATCTAAAAGCAGCTACAGGATTCCGTGGTTGGCACTGGCACATCCTGGCAGCCACAACTCAAGTCCAGTGTCTGTGGAGAACCACCATGGAGCCACCACTGGCCCCTTTGGCAAGGCCTTGGCAGAGGTGGGGTGTGAGGATGGTGACCCTCTCCCTGCCTCCACGCAGCCACTGTATGCGGCTCAGATCTTCTGCACATAGTTTCCAGGGAAAAGCCCTTCCTTGCCGTGCAGCCGGCCCTTCCACCAGCCCGAGATATCTGCAAAGAGGGAAAAAGAAGAGCTGGGTCAGGCGAGGTGCTGCCATAGGGCACAGAGAGGAAAACTCTTGAGACTCCACTTGCAGCACTGTGTGCACTTCTGGTGTCCCCAGCATAAGAAGGACATGGAGCTACAAGGATGCTGGAGAGGGACTCTTCATCAGGGACTGCAGTGATAGGACAAGGGGTGATGCTTTAAACTGAAACAGGGGAAGTTCAGCATAGATATAAGGCAGAAGTTCTTCCCTGTGAGGGTGCTGAGGCGCTGGCACAGGGTGCCCAGAGAAGCTGTGGCTGCCCCATCCCTGGCAGTGTTCAAGGCCAGGTTGGACACAGAGGCTTGGAGCAACCTGCTCTAGTGGAAGGTGTCCCTGCCCGTGGCAGGGGTTGGAGCTGGATGAGCTTTAAGGTCCCTTCAACCCAAACCATTCTATGATTCTATAAGCTGGGCAGGGCAGGGGTTTGGTGGCACCTTCCAGCAGGATGTCGATGATGTCCCCCACGTTGAAGCTGAGCTCGTCCACGTCCTGCCCGACGTACTGGTAGAGCGCCTGGCAGCGCGGCAGGGCCGCCTTGGGCTGTGGCTTGGGACGCCCGGCCGGAGGCGGCCGCTGGCTCAGGCTGCGCCGGCGCTGCATGCTGCGGGGCCGGGAGAAACTGTGTTCACATCGGGAGAGCAGAAGGGCTCCATCCTTCCTTCCCACCCTGCTCCCCTCCAACAACCCAACCTGCTGTTCTGTGCCTGCGGCTCAGCTGGGTCCTCCCAGTGCAGTGACTGGGAGAACTGGAATGTGCATGAGCCTGGTTGATGACAGCAAAACCAGCTTGCCCAGACCTGGCTGGGCTGTTGGTTGGGCAACCAAGGTGCTCAGAGGGGAAAGAACATCTCCTGGGGCTGGCAGCAGTGGGATGGGGCAGGGAGGAGGATGTGCCTACCCGGACCTACCCGGCCACCCCCTGGTCAGGCACATTGAGGAAATCCATGTTGTGCTCTGACGGGGGCCGTGTCTTCGGCTGGTGGCTGGCGTTCCGAGGGGGTAACACTGAAGCCGGTGGCCCCCGTGCCTGCTTCTGGGCTGCCTTGTGAGTGTCCCGCTGAGCCCGGCCATCTCCGCGTGGGAATTGGGGTGCCCCATTCCTGCAGGCTCCTGGGAGAACCCCGCCAGGATGGTGCATTACAGGGGCCCATGCTCAGCCTGCACTCCCCGGGACCGCAGTGCTGGCTGGACCCAGGCTGGCGTCCTCACACCCTGGTACCGCCTGGCACTGCCCTGCTCACCTCTGGGTGCTGGTGGGGCGCTTCGGGAGGGCGCTGGGCACCTGCTGCCACCTCCGCGCTGTGTCGCTCCTTTCCTCGTGGGCTCTGGGGGGACACAAGCCCCCCGTTAGGTGGCAGTGGGCTGCCCCCACCGTTTGTACCCAGCTGCCTTTCTCCCTGTGCTGCCCCGTCACCAGAGCAGAAGCGGGTCCCTCCTGAGTGAACCACAAACCCGCAGGGCTGGGGCACATGATGGCTCATCCCGGTGTTCCCAAGCCTCCAGTAGTGTTGTGGTGCCCTCCCTTTCCCCCCCTCACCCCCTGAACACCCTGGCACTCACTGGCATTCCTGGGGAGCCCATCCCCGATGCTGACCGTAAGGGTTTTGCCTCCAGCTTTGAGGATGGCCACATCGCCCTGTCCTCTGATGAAGGTGATGCTGCGGGTGCCGCCACCTCCCCAGCCCTCCTTCTTCACCCGAAACTGTAGTCTAGGGGACAGAGAGGCCATGAGACCACGGTGACAGCACCCTGTCCTGCTTCGTCGCCTCTCCCAGCCTCTATTCTTACGTGTCCTTGAAGGAGAGGCTCAGCTTGCTGTGGGTGAGCTCCTCGTAGCGTTTGCACAGCAGGCTGATCAGCTCCGTCTTGAAGATGGACTCCAAGAAATTGTCGGCATTGTTCTCATGGAGGATGAAGAAATCATCCTGCCTGGTGCTAGGAGAGCAACCCCGGTGTGGGGTGTCAGTGGGGGGCAAGACTGGTGCCAGCCAGTGCTGGGGGAGATCTGGGTTTGCCCTGAGGACATTTGGAGGGTGATTTGTGCTGGAAACCTTCCTGGGTTCCAAAGTCCCATCTGCAAAGCACTCTGTGGGAGCATCATCCCCATGGCTCCATAGGCAAGGGGCTGGGGCCTGGCCACAGGCACCGGGGCATGGGGAGGATGGTGGAGCTGATGAGTGAAGCCTGACCACATGGTTAGATATAAGGAAGTTATAGGTTAGGTGTAAGAAAGAAGTTCTTCCCTATGAGGGTGGTGAGGCATTAGCACAGGTTGCCCAAAGAAGTGGTGAATGCTCCATCCCTGGCAGTGTTCAAGGCCAGGTTGACCAGGTTGGACCCCTCCTTGGGCAACATGGTTGGGACTGGAAGATTTTAAGGTTCTTTCCAACCCAAACCATTCTATGTTTCTATGATTCTGTGGACGCCCTGTGCAGAGCCCGTGCTAAGGGACGCACCTCAGCGAGACACCGCTCACCGCTTGCAGCTCCACCTTCTTCTTGAGCACCTCCTTGATCTGCCCCTTCTCAGGACCTTTCTTTACCTTCTCCCGCCCGATCAGGTAGAAGTACTTGGGAGTGAGGATGAAGTCCCGCTTGATGGGCTGGGAAAGGGCAGAAGCAGGAGGTGAGAAGATGTCTGCAGGGGGGCACAAATGCCACACACACATCCCACATTGGCCAGCCACCACGAGCCACAACCTGGCCTGTCCCGTGCCCCTGGTGGGTCCATGTACCTTGAATCTCCGGTCGTACTTAGTGATGCAGTCGGCGAAGTCTACCCGCTCCCGCTTGGCCAGGAACTGGCGCAGCTCCGGCCGCTCCTCCATGCCCAGGTAATCGCCCACAAAGTTCCTGTTGATGCTGTTCCTCCTCCGCTCTTTGAAGTTGTAGAGGATGTTGGAGGCTGTGGGGAACCCCGAGGTGATGCTGGTCAGACAGGGCTCAACCCTCAACCCCTGCCTGCCCGCTTGGCCAGTGCCTGCCCTCCCAAACTGGCTGTGGG
Organism: Strigops habroptila; assembly: GCF_004027225.2. Lineage (NCBI taxonomy): Eukaryota > Metazoa > Chordata > Aves > Psittaciformes > Psittacidae > Strigops > Strigops habroptila. Next base: position 3,173,318 of record NC_044296.2, on the reverse strand, counting down.
GGTTGTGGGAGCTGTCACATAGATTATGGCAGCAAGAAATGGGGCTCATTTTATGCCATGGGAGGAATCCAAGCTGCTTGAACTTGACTGGCTTTGAAACCCCTTAACTGCCTTCAAAAAACCTTGTGCTGCATGAGGGAGGGAGGGACCCCACTGCTTTCCGGGTTTTCCCCCTTGATTTGTCACTGCATGCTTGGGAGGGTGGGAAAACTCCCATGATGGGGTCGGGTGATGACCACTGGCCTTTCCCATCCCTCTGCAAACACTGACTCCCAGCTACTCCTCTCGGTCCCTTTGCAGGCAACGAACTGCAGAGTGAGATAGCGCAGGGTCTGGTTTCTGTCCTATGACCCTTCCCAGGGCTGGAAATAGGAGCAAGAAATCTGTGCCTGCCTTTAAGATGTAGAAAAAGCCCCCGGGCATCTCATGGGCTAGTCTCTCCTCACTCTCCCTCCTCAATAATGCCACAATTGGGAGCTGGGTTTCCACTCTCCTGCCGCTCTGGCAGCTCTCCCCATCTAAGGGCACCCTAAAAGTGCCCTAAAATGGGTTCCAGGGTGCTGGTGTCCCCATCTTTGCCCGATCTTACCCTCCTCTCGCATCTGCTCATACTTCCGGATGGCAATGTGCCGGCGCCAGGCATTCTGGATCACCCTGGCAAAGCCGTCGAATTTCCTCTCCCGCATCTCTTCGAGGAGGAAGAGCTGGGAGAGCCATGGGGTGCTGAGCACGGCCAGCAGGGCCATGATGAGCCCCAGCAGCATCACTTCCCCTGCACATCAACACCCCAAACCCTCTCCAGCGTTGCCCAGAGCGATGCTAAGCTCCATGCAGCGTTCCCCGGGTATGTAGGGGTGTGGGGTCACCTACCGATTCGGGGTTCTTGACAAACACCTTGCTCCGACCCATCTGGTACTGGTCCGGGTCCATGTTGACGGAGCGCAGCAAGTGCTGCACCCCTTGCCGCTCCTCCCCACGCCAGGACGGCCACGTCTCGGGGGTCAGGATGGCGTAGCTGCGGGGAGAAGGGATGTGGGTCACGGCTGGGCTGTGGGGATGTGGGGGGGACACGCCACCCCCATGCTGGTGGGCACTCACCGCTGCAGGAATTTCTGGAAGAGGCGGCGGTAGGCGAACCCTGCCCGGCGCACCCGGATGTTCTCCTTCAGCCCCAGGTACTCGACTTGGTGCTTCACCCTGCGGAGCCAGGAGGGACAGGCTTGGAGCAGGATGGCAGGGATGGTGACGGGACCTGCTTGTGCCCTTGGGCCACTGCTTTGCACCGGGACACCCATGACTGTGCATGTGTGAGAGCTTCTTGGGGCTTGGATGGAGCCTCTCTGTGTTGCATGTGGAGGGGTCTGTGTGTCCCCACATGCTCCTCAGCACCCACCTTGTGTTCCCCTGGGTCTGTGGACAGCACAGAGGGACCATCCCGGGGGTGTAGATTTTGGAGGAAACCTAGTCCTGGCCACATCTCCATGGCTGGGTCCCTTTCCCTGGGCTCTGTGAGCTTCCTGATACACCATGAGGGGCCTCTGTTACCTGCTTTCCTCCCAGTCCCGGGGTTTCTTGGTCTCGTTGGGCTTGATGCAGCGGATGTAGTGTGGTGTGCACTTCATGAGCGTGTTCACCAGGTCATTAGCCTGTTTCTGTTGCAAGGATTGATCTCTGTACCATTAAAGGCATTGGTGGGAGTCCATCACCCTGCTGCTGCCCCAGAAGCAGCTACTGCCCTGCAGCCTCTGCGACATACCTTGATTTTGGAGCCCGCCGTGGTCGGTCGCCCCTTTTTGTCAGAGTCAAGCTTTTCTGGGAAAAGCATCCGGATGAAACCACTGCAAGGCAGGAGGTGACAGTCCCCGGCTGAGAGCCGCCAGGCTCCCCAAGCTCAGCATGGGCCCAGCATGGGCTGAGCTGGAACCAGCTCCAGCTCAGCACCCTGGCTGAGCCCATCCCCGCTGGGTGCCCCTTGACTGGGTAGGACGGGTGCCAGTGGGTGAGCATCCTTCTGCCCAGCCCTGCAGCCCCTCGTGCTGCTGCACTCCACAGGGAGCTTCAACTAGATGGGGGGAGGTTGGAATTAGATGATCTTAAGGTCCTTTCCAACGCAAAGCAGTCTGTGATTCTATGATTCTATGAGTGCTGCTGGTACCCACAGAGCAATGCAGGATGCCGAGCACCCCAAAGCTTTGGTTCCAGCAAAGCTTTATGGTCTGGATGTTGAGGATGCTGCCCTCTGCCCCAGCCTTTTTGGGGTGTCCCCCAGGATCACAGCACTGCCAGGACTCACTATTCACTGCTCTGCATGAGCTCAATCAAGTCCGTGAAGAGCACGTCCCGGTTGCGCTCGCAGAAGCTGTTCACGTCGTAGGAGACCTGGGAACAGGAGGGGAGCTCAGCCCCGTGCCAGGGCTGTGGGGTGTGGATGTGGGGTGTGAGGTGTGGGGGCTGTACCTTGCCAGCATAGTGGTGGATGATGAAGCCTGAGCTCCAGCTGTTGAAGTGCTCGTGGGTGCCCACAGCCGCCTGCAGCTTCTGCAGCAGGGTCTGGTCCGCACCCTCGCCGGTGGCGTGCATGGTGGCACAGACGTCGTCCAGGACACTCATGATCCCAGGAGGGTTCTGGAGAGGGAGAGTGAAGCCATGGGTGTCCAAAGGCTGCAGGCAGGGCCCAGTCCTGCATCTAGCTGTGCTCAAGTGCCCCGCAATGTTTAATGCTGCTTCACGCTGAACCGCAGCTTAGGTTAAGGATGCAGAGCTGCTGTTCTCTAAAGGATGCTCCTGGCAGGACCAGCTTCTGCCACCCGTCCTCAGCACCCAGCCCATCCGGCAGCACATTCCCTGGTGCCTCAGCTCCCTGAGAAAGCCTCCTTGGGAGGAGGAGACCCCACTCACCAGCTTGTTCTCTATCAGGTCACACACCACCTTGTTGTTGAAGTACTGGATCTGGGTCCACTTGATCCCCTCCTGCACATACTCCTCCTGGGAAGCACAGGGAGAGCCAAGTGGCTCATGACCCATGGGATAGGCTGCAGTCCCCTGCTCCGGCCATGGTGCCAGGACTGGCCAGTGGTGGGGGTGCAGAAATTGGGGTGCTAATGCAGCCCCGCAGCACCCCCAGCCCAGCCCCCCCGTACCTGCTCTGCCTTCAGGGTCAGCTCTATGAAGATCTGCTGCAGTTTCTCGTTCACAAAGTTAATGCAGAATTGCTCAAAGCCATTTTTCTGCAAAAGGGCAAAAGATGAAAGAGGAGATGGGGCTGAGTTGGCTTTTGCTCCTCTCACCATGCTGGGGGGACCTCAAACAGCAGAGCCTTTGGGTGCTGCTCCAGGGACTCTTCCTGCAGCCATTGACTGCTACCAGCCTCCTGCTCCAGCTGCTCTCCTTGCTGCAGAACCAGGGAAGGACATTCCCCAACTGGGCTCCTACAGCAAAGCAACACATACCTGGAATATTTCGAAGCCATAGATGTCCAGCACCCCGATGCTGTACTCCTCATACGGCTTCTGCATAGCCCGGTTGATAGACTGCAGGGAGAGATGGGATGAGCCACCTTCACTGGGGCTGGTCACACACAGGAGTGGGTGCTGAGCATCGCCATCATGCCCATCCTGTTGGTACCACGCACCTCCACGAGGAAGTCAAAGACACGTGCGTAGAGCCCCTTGGCCAGGGCGTCCCGGGTATAAGCCGCCTGCTCCACATTGAGGGTGACAGTGATGGACTCGGAGCGGCCGCCCCACTTGCTGTCCATTTTCCTGCTGGTGACCTTCTCGTTGAGGCGGTCCTGGTCGATCCCCAGCAGGTAGGCAGGGAAGGCCAGGGCTGGGCAGGGTGAGGAGGGGAGTCAGGGCTGCCTGTTCCTCGTATACCCCTGGCATGCTGCCTGCAGCCACTGCTGTACCCCTCGGCCCCATCCGAATGCAAAGGACACCAGCGGTGCAGCTACCAAGGATGTGGGTCGTGGTCCTCCCCCTGCTAAATCACAGCAAGCAACTCCTGGCATCCTTCTCCTTATTAATTAAGCTCTGGTGTGCCATTTGCTCACTGCCTCAGTTTCCCCATGTCTGATGCTGATGTTGCCTCTCTTCTCTGCCAGGGTATTTATGCTATGAAGAGTTTGCAATTCTTTGCCAAGGGCCTCTGCGAGCATCCCCATTGCCCTCTGGAGCAGTTGGCTACTCACAGTCAGCGTTTTCCACCCGAGCATAGTTGCCTTCCTCCTGAAAGCTGATGTTTCCCAGGTGGAGGATCCCGGCCACGATCTGCAGCACCAGCTGCTGGTCTTCGCCCCGGATGCCGATAACCTGCATGGCGTTCTGGGGATGTGGGGACCCCATCAGCCCCTGCCCAGCTGCAGCCGCCTTTGGGGTCTCCCCATCCTGGCCACTCACCATGGTCTCATGGAAGTCACCGCGATCATCTGTGCCCTCCACCTGGTACGTGTCCGACTGGTTCAGGTAGTAGTAATAATCTGGGCTCATGATGCCCAGGTTCTGCCGCTGCTCTTGGGATGCCCCTTCGACGAGCTGGGTGAGAAATGGGAATTGCAGTTACGCAGCCTCTGGCTCCGCAGCAGCCCGGCCAGATCCGTGCCCCCCATACCTGGTAGTAGATGTGGAAATTCCTCTCGCACTCATTCTGGCTCACCACCCGGGACTTCTCCAGCAGAAAGTTGGAGATCTTCCCCCCGTCGGGCTCTCCGCCCCGGCTGAACTGGATCTCAAAGTACTTCCCCTGCCCAGCACAGCTCCCACTCAGAGCCATGGCCAATCCCCTGGCTCCGGCTTCTCTCCCCCTTCTCCCAGAGCATTGCTGGGATGAATCCTGGCTGTGGTGCTGGCCCTCTGTACCTGTCCTAGTGACTTACAAAGCGGCTGGAGTTGTTGTTCCGGACGGTTTTGGCATTTCCAAAGGCTTCCAGCAGTGGGTTGGACTGCAGGATGATCTCCTTCACATGCTGTGGGGCAGAGGTGGGAGAGGGCTGAGCCAGGGCTGCTCCATGTGCCACCATCAGATGGTGGGGAGCAGTTGGGAGGTGAAGGGATGCAGGACACTGTGGCTTGGGCAGACGTACCTGCACTTTCTTACCACCCCCGGACACTTTGGAGATGTAGCCCATGATGTATTTCGCTGCCACTGTCTTCCCGGCCCCACTTTCTCCACTGTGTCAATGGCAAAGCAGAGGAGACATGAATCAGCTCATCCTGGGGTGCCCAGGGTAGGATGCTGGAGCAGGGCTGGGAGTGATGATGGGTAGCAGGGGCTGTGTCCTTCCTCCTGCCACATACTCTGAGCGTGTGGCAGTGCCATTGCTGGGGATGGGGCTGCCTGGGTGCTCTGGGCTATAAGCAGGGCCGGAGCAAGGCTGGGTGAGGAGCTGCTCCTGGAGAAGATGTCAGATTTCTTATTGCTGGATTTTGGAGGGGAGGAGGGAGACTTGGAAGCCTCAAGGGGAAGTTGCTTGCCTTGCCCCACATCCTGATATTGCCCTTGCAACATTCAGCCGGAAAGGAGCATTGCACAAGGCTTGGTCCCTGACTGGGACAACTCAGTCACAGCCCTGGCTGGTGTTCATGGCCCAGGATCATAGAATGCCAGACTGGTTTGGGTTGGAAGGGACCTTAAAGCTCCTCCAGCTCCAACCCCCTGCCACGGGCAGGGACACCTTCCACTAGAGCAGGTTGCTCCAAGCCCCTGTGTCCAACCTGGCCTTGAACACTGCCAGGGATGGGGCAGCCACAGCTTCTCTGGGCACCCTGTGCCAGCGCCTCAGCGCCCTCACAGGGAAGAGCTTCTGCCTCAGAGCTCATCTCAATCTCCCCTCTGGCAGGTTAAAGCCATTCCCCTTGGCCTGTCCCTACAGGCCCTTGTCCAAAGCCCCTCTCCAGGTTTCCTGGAGCCCCTTTAGGCACTGGAGCTGCTCTAAGGTCTCCCCTTCAGGAGCCTTCTCTTCTCCAGGCTGCCCCAGCCCAGCTCTCTCAGCCTGGCTCCAGAGCAGAGCTGCTCCAGACCTTGCAGTATCTCTGTGGCCCTTCTCTGGACACTGGGGTCCCCCCAGGCACCTCCATGCACTGGGTTCGCCAGGCATCAGCGTCAGCTGCCTCTTGCTGCTGCCCAACTGCTGTGTTTAGCTGGGATGCCCCCAGCATGGTGGGAGAAGTGGTGGTGGGGACATCACCAGCGCCAGGACAGTGGCAGAGGGTCCCTGGTTGTGCCTCACATATCCCCTACCTGATGATGACACACTGGTTCTCCCCATCGATCAGCATGTTGCGGTACATGTTATCGGTCAGGGCGTAGATATGGGGGGGATTTTCATACTGAGCCTAAAAGGGGAGCAAGGACAGCAGCAAAGAGCCATCAGCTCCTCTCCCTGAGCCCCCTCAGCTCTGCTCATGCACTGCACAGGGCAGTGGCACACAGCAGGGATGGGGAATTACTCTCTTGCCCCCAAAGGGGACACTTATGGGACCAAATTAAACCCAGTGAACCCCTGGTCACCCCCCCATGGCACGGAGCCGCCTCACCGCGCCCTGGTACAGCTCCACCTCCCGCTCTGTGAAGTACGGCATCTGCTTGAAGGGGTTGACGGAGATGAGCACCGGCCCGATGTAGGTCTGGGTGGCAGGTTAAGGTCTCTACGTCCTTTCCTATGACCCCCCTTCCTGCCCTAGAGGTAGCGGCAGTGAAAGCAATGGCAGGAAGGTGCTTGTGGGGTTCCTCATCTTGGAAGATGCACCAGGAATACTACACGGGGGTTTTCAGCTCGGGTGCAGGCAGAGCTGCTGCCATGACTTGATGTTCTCCTGGCCACAGGGCGCTGGGTGTCCCCTGCAGTGTGATGGGCACAGGGTGCAACAGGAGCATCCCCTCAGCTCCATGGTCTCTGGCTGAGGATCAGCTCCATAAGTGGCAGTTCCAGCATCCTGCAGCATCCCAGAGTTCCCCCTCTGCTCGTGCTCTCTCTGTGGCTTTTGCAGCAGGAAGCTGTCTCCATTTTCCAACCAGGGAAACTGAGGCACGGAGAGGAAAGGAGCTGATGGCTCCTGCCTTTCCCTGGCCTGCAGCTTCCCCCAGTCACTGGGGTGTGGGCAGGGGCATAGAAAAACTGAGAATCATTCCTGGAAATGATGCAGCAGCAGGATGGGGAGGCTGAGGTCAGGGATGCCAGCGGGGTTACCCGAAGCCCTTGATGTCCTGTTTTCATCCCATCTGACAGCAGGGCAGGGAAGAGCAGCCAAAAGGCAGGAAGAGGTGGGAAATGCAGAAGCACCTCCATTGAGTCAGGACTAGACGGGGCCCTGCACGCAGCAGCACAGAGAAAAAGGAAGAAAGAGGCTGCGTTGGCCCCAAAGCCAACCCTGAAGCACAGTGAAAGCCCCAGTGCTGCTGACGGGGCTGCGTCACCGCGGGATGGGACAGCATCACCTTGTAAGGACAGGGCCACATCTCTAGGGAAACCACAGCCACTCGCAGCGGTGTGGGCTCAGTCCCACCGTGTCCTGCGCCTTGTGGCAGGATCTTGTCCTCTTCCCCATCAGAGCAGGGGCTGCAGCCCCAAGCAGCATGGGGTGAGCAAGGCAAAGGCTCAGCGCCTCAGCTCCCAGCATAGGGTTGGACCAGATGACCTCTTCCAACCCAAACATGAGCCTATGGTTCTAACACCTCCCTGTCTGCACCATGGACCCAAGACCTTCATGCATGGTGCTCAGCACTGTCAACTCCGTGATGGGACTCAGGGACTGCAAAAGGCTCTGGACTGGGGGATGGCGCAGTGGGGGCAACACTGTGCAAGGTGGGAGCTTGATGGTGTTGTCCCAAGTGGCCTGGCACTGGTGGAGAGTGAGGGCTGGCACCTGCACCCTGTGTCTGCAGGGACGGTCCCGACCCATCCAGGGTTTGTGGTAGGTGCAGAGCAGCTGGGATGTGCTGTTGGCATCAGCAGGGTTGGGTGACAGCAACAGGAGTGATGGCCACAACTGCCCTTGGCAGAGGCAGGAAGGTCTCCGGTGTGCAGGAGCAGTGGGATACAGCAGATGAGGGTCTTTGCTCAGTGCTCTTTGCTTAGGGCTTTGTGGCCACAAAGGAAGGACCAAAGTGCATCCCAGGGCACGGCAGGATGGGGATCATGGTTGTTGCAGTGTCTCTGCCAAGTGCAACTCAGCTTGGGAATGGTGGCATTCCCCCAGCTGGTCCCAATCTTGTCCCAGCACAGTGGGGGATAGGATACATTGGGGTAGTCCCAGTTTAGCCCATGCCCTGGCAAAGCCTTGGAGCACAGCCCTGCTGCTCCCTGTCCCGCTGCCTCAGGAAGGATACGAAGATGTAATCATCCATAAAACGCTTCTTGAGGTTCTCCACGATGGCCTCCTCCGAGATCTTGGAGAGCAGCACCATGTCGTCCACACCGCTCTGCTTCACGTTGTGGCTCTGCCAGTGGAAGCGCTCCTTGCTGCCCTGCGGGGAGAGGGTCACAGCGACTGCACCAGGGCCAGCACTGCTGGGACTGGGGCTCCAGGCCCGGATCCAGCCCCAGCTCCCCTGAGGGGCTCCAAAACAGGCACCTTTGGGTGGTGCAAAAGGGTGTTTTGGCCACGCTGGGAATTTGCAAAGCTCCAAATCTCAGCACTGCTGCATCTGGGCTTGCCCCATCCCTCTGCCTCACCCTGGGGAGAAGCAGCCAGGGTACTGCCAGCCTGAGGTGTTTGTAACATCACCCTGCTCGTAATGGGGGTAACAAAGGACTAACAAGCAACTGCTGATGGGTTAACGGGGCAGTAGAAATAACCCAGAGGAAGGCCAAAAATTGCAGCCGGTGTCCCCACCACTGCACATCCTCTGCACCCCTGTGTCCTCTTTGCACCAGGGCAGAGGAGCGACTGTGTCCCCACCACCCTCTGCTCCCTGCCCAGGGAGATGCTGCCCCCCAAGTTCCCCAGCTCTGTCCTTGGGGGCCGTGGGACAGCAGCAAAAACTGTGAGCTGTGATTTGAGCCCTTGTGGGGCTGAGCACAGCCCCGGGCTGGGACGGGAGGGGAAGATTTCACCATGCAAAGAGAAACCGACTGAAGGGCCCCTTGTCCTGCACGCTGCAGAGGAACCTGCTGAACATGGCTGCAGTGCCTGGGAGGGGACACCCCATCTGGGCCTGCCCATGGCCCCTGCGGTTCCGCTTTCACCCCAGTGCTCCTGGCACCGATTTCACTTCTCCTCCCCACCGTCACCCCCAGCCTCTTGCTCTTTCCATTTCCCTTTTCTTCTCTTCCCCTTTTGGTTCATTTTCCTGCTCAAGGTTTCAGGCCTCCAGACCCCGATGCTTTTGCACCCTCTGGCCAGCCCCGGCTTGTTGCAGCCCCTGCACCCACCCTCAGATGCACCATCGCAATGGAACCACCATGGGAGCACTGGGGAGCTCTGCAGCATCATGCTGCTTCCCCTCGGTACCTCCCCGCTGCACTGCTGGGTTTTGCAACCCAAAATACCATGCACCCCAAAAACCCCAAGTGCAGCTCGAGCCCCATAGCTGGCAGAGCGGCTTTTGGCTTCGTTGTCCCACCACCTTCCCTTGGGATGCATGGACCTGGGTCAGCTCAGGGGGCCTGAAACCATTTGGGGAGCAGCTTCTCTTCCTCCTGTTTGTTGCTTATAGGCCTTTTTCTTGCTTTTCCCTCCTCTTCCACCCTCCATGCTAATAAGCCCTTAGAAAAGCCACCCAGGAAAGCGCAAGCGGGCTCAGCACCCACTCCACGTCACTGTGCTGTCCCCTAGGAGCTGCCCAGCTTCACCCAACCTGCCCAAAACCTTGTGCTTCAGGAGGAGAAGAGCAGGTCAGGAGGAGCCCATGGGGAGCCCCACACCTCAGTTCCCCATCCCCTGTCTCCGTGACCCTGAGCCGTCTGGCACAGGCACCCCATGGGGCTTTCACAGCTGGTTATGGCACCAAATTCAGGCAAATTTGAGTATTTCCTGTATTGCAAGTTGGTGCTTTTGAGGTGGCACTCAAGAGTTTCTCCTTCTACAGTCAAATGGCTGCTCGGAGCTGCCCGCAGCCTTCGCGACACCTCCTCTTCCTCCCAGCACAGATTAGGTGCTTTCCTGGCTCTGCTGGGGCGCCTGATGCAGCCCCACTGCAGGGAAAACACTGGATCACTGTAAACGAAGGCTTTGTCCCCGATGTCTGCAAGGCCAGGGGTGTTTATGCCCTGTGTCTGGGAGCACAAGGTCACCCTGGCTCTCATTGGCAGGTCTGGAGAGGCTGTACAGGGGGTTTTGTGCTGTCAGGGCTCACCCTGCTCCTGTTGTGGGGAGGATGTAGAGGAATGATGCTCCCTCAAAACCATGCTCATCACTCCAAGCCCAAACTCAGCACCCAGCGAACCCTCGCGGGATGGGGGCAGCATCCCTGCGGGGAGCAGGGGCACCATCTAGATTTGCTTTCAGAGTTTTGGGGCAGCGGTTCCTTGGTCCCTTCCTCTGTTCCAGGCTAAAGCGAGGGATGAGCTTTAGCTCATCCTGTCGAGCCCTGTCAAGCAGGGGCTCGACAGCCACCGCTGCAGGGGTCGCCAGGGCAGGGGACTGATGGGTCCAAACACCTCCATAAGGCCATTTCACCCTCAATCCAAGCAGGGAGCAGCTTTGAGCAGCCCTTCATCTGTGCTTTCAGGTACAGTTTGCAGCCACATTGCACAAGGGACTTTGCTTTGCCATTAGTCCCATGCATGACGAGTACATGATCCCCATCAGGATCCCCAGCCAAGGATGGGGACTGTCACCATCGCAGCCACCACCAGTGCCCGGGTCTGCGGATGCACCCAGGGTGCAGGACAGGGCGGGGAGCAGCCCTGCAGCAGCAATTGCAAAACGTCATCTGTTTTTCTTCAAAGCTGAGGTCTGAGCCATCAAAAACACCCCGCAAGCCCCAGGTGGGGAGCGGATGCATCCCAAGGTGGCACCTTTGGTCTTGAGATAGTGCAAGCCCAGATACAGCCAACACCTTAAAACCACCGGAAGCCTTGAGGAGAGAAGCGCGGGGTGTTGCATCGGTGTCACAACCCCCAGCACCCAGAGACATGCAGGGTTTGGGGATGGGGCTGGCCCTGGAGCTGGGCCCTCTCAGGGGATGGGGCTGTGGCTGTGCAGCCCTTCACCAAGCTGCAAAACACCTTCAGGTCCTGGGTGGTGGTAGGGGGTGAGCAGTGTTTGCACCTTGTCATAGACAGCGTCTGAGCAGCCTCTCAGAGGTGACAACCACAGCTGTGAGTGGAGGAAAGCTCTGTCTGAGCATGGCCACGTCCCCTTCGTGGCCGGGCAGAAATCTTTGGGGTCCTGGGGGGACCAGAGCTATGGGCTGAAGGACATGGCTGTGGCCACACTGTGCAGACCCTTACTCCACATCTGAGCATCGCCCTGATTTTGAAGGCTTTCATAGAATCACAGAATCCCTTTGGAAGGGACCTCAGAGATCGTCTGGTCATCTAGCGTGACCTAGACTAGATGTCCCAGCACCCTGTCCTTTCATCTTCCTCTTCTGCCTCCAGATCACCTTCCAGCTCTGCCCGCTGCCCTTTCAGCAGCCCGATGTCCTACCCATAGCCCTTGTTCCCTGCATGTGCCAGGGTGCAAGGTCACTGGTACCCAGAGGGTCCTTCCTGGCTCAAGCTGGCTGCCCCCATCACCCCCGCGCACTCTGCCTGCACCATGCTCTGCCCACACCCCGCACCATGAGCGCTGAAACCAGAAGCATTGGAGGGAAGTTGGGCCAAGAGGAACACAAAGGTTCTCCTGTGGGTACCACACTGGGACAGCAAAATCAAACCTACTTTGCGTCTGCCCAACCTCGCTGCCTCGTGTCCTCCATCCTGCTTGGACCCAGGGGCACCAAACCTGCACTCAGCACCCAGCACCATCCCTGGCTGCTGCCCAGCACCGTGCCCTGTGCCAGAGCCTCACCCAGCCCCTGCTCCATGTCCCCAAGCCTGGGCAGCACCATCCCCTCTCCAGCAGGGACTCTGGAAAAGCAGCAAAGGACCGGGATGGGAGCAGGAGGGATGGGCAGCCCTGAGGTGGCAGGAAGGGAGGGTGACATCCCCAAGGGTGCCCGAGGAAGACAGCGTGGGGGATGCCCAGTGAGGGCTTGCACTCACCATGGTGTCCCTGCGTCGTGCCCCCGGGGCCGGGGTGCTGGGGAATCCTGTCACCGGGGGCCCATGGCCACCCCCATGCACTTTGCTTTTGTGTTTCTGCAGCAGCTACAAGCTGCAACTCATTTGATTTTCCTTTTCCTCCTCCCACTTCCTCATTTGATGCTGCTTTGCAGGGGGGTGGGGAGGATGAGGGTGGCTCTGTGCTGTGGGGGGGCCCTGGGTGCTGGGGGGTCACCAGCCTGGGGAAGGGGGTGGTGCTGCAGAAGGTCCTGCAGGGATGCTCAGAGCCTCCAAAAACTCTGCCCCCCCTCATTAGGGCCATGAAGATGCTGCGAGGGCTGGAGCAGCTCTGCTCTGGAGCCAGGCTGAGAGAGCTGGGCTGGGGCAGCCTGGAGAAGAGAAGGCTCTGAAGGGGAGACCTTAAAGCAGCTCCAGTGCCTAAAGGGGCTACAAGAAAGGTGGGAGAGACTTTCTAGCTGGGCCTGTTGCGACAGGACGAGGGGTGATGGTTTTAAACTAAAAGGGGATTCAGGATGTGAAGAAGAAATTGTTTATAATGAGGGTGGTAAAACACTGGCACAGGTTTCCCAGAGAGGTGGTGGATGCACCATCCCTGGAGACATTCCAGGCCAGGCTGGATGTGGTTCTGGGCAACCTGCTTTAGTGGAAGGTGTCCCTGCTCATTGCAGGGGGTTGAACTGGATGAGCCTTCAAAGTCCCTTCCAGCCCAAACCATTCCACGACTCTATGACAACTGCCACCCCCTTCTGAGGTGGCAGTTTGATGTGTCCCCCCTCCAGGGGCAGCCAGTCAGTGCTGGCGGATGCTTGGCTTGAAGGTGGTTTTAGGACCAAGATGCTTTTAGTTGCTGCTGGGTTTTTTTTACGTCTTTTGAATAAAAAAGGCCACATTGGAGGAAATGTTTTGGTTACAAATGGGCTGAAATAATTTCAGAAAGACCATGGCTAGAGCAGCACAGGGGTGTCCCCAGTGTGACAGCAGAGCTCCTGCAAACCCTGCGCGCACACGGACCTGGCTTCTGAGGGAAAAACCTCACCGAGGAAGCAGTTATTAAAGATCTGCATATGAGTACTAGAAAAACATGGAGTAAACAAGCCTTTGATTTCCTTTCCTGTCTAATAGCAAAGGATAGATTTTCACAGGAAACCAACTGCCAAAGTGAATCCTAGAATCCCAGACTGGGTTGGAAGCGGCCTTAAAGCTCATCCAGTTCCAACCCCCTGCCACGGGCAGGGACACCTTCCACTAGAGCAGGTTGCTCCAAGCCCCTGTGTCCAACCTGGCCTTGAACACTGCCAGGGATGGGGCAGCCACAGCTTCTCTGGGCACCCTGTGCCAGCACCTCAGCACCCTCACAGGGAAGAGCTTCTGCCTCAGAGCTCATCTCAATCTCCCCTCTGGCAGGTTAAAGCCATTCCCCCTTGTCCTATTGTTACAGACCCTGTTAAATTCTGTTCTCTGGTTCTCCAGAGCCATGAGACATGGCACAAACCTTTGGAAGCCAGCCCAAGGGATTCAGGGAAGCATCAGTGGTGTTTCAGACATGTAGTTCTTCAAACAACCCACCCCTAGAATCCCAAACCAGCATTAGCAATATGGGTATTGTGCACCTCAGGAGTGAACAGCCAACCCATGAGAGCTCTGCCAAGTAGAAGCCTGTTCCTATGTGCCACACAGCAGCTCTGGGCCAATCTCCACCTCTCCGACCTGCTCTGGTCATTTGGGATGCAGGGAAAACCCTCTCTTGATGCCCAAAGCCCTCCATCAGCGCGATCATAAGGAGCATCGTGATGTGGGGCTGCCCAGAGCACAGGCTCACCATTTGAGAAACAAGACTGGGACCAGAAGCTGCGCCCGGGATCGTAGCTACTCCTTTATTATAAATCATGCCGTTACGTCGCTCCTCCTCAGAGTTAGTATGTTAAACATTTTTCATTATATATATATCTATATAAAAAGGTGAAAACACCCCCTCCCCTCACCAACATGTCAGAACGGAGCATGGCACCAGGAAGGAAGACAAAGGAAGGCCCACTCGACAGCCGAACAGGGTTTGCTGAGCACCAGAGAAGCTGCGATGGGCTGACGAGTGGGTGAAGATACAGATGGTAGAGTAACACAGGGGGACTGGCCGGGTGGAGAGGTTTGCCGTGGGGAAGAAGGGTTGTCCACCTCCCCACACCGTAGGGATGACCCCCCAGGGGAACAGAACATGGCTTTGGACAAGACTTCCCCTCTTTGTGATGCAGAAAGGCCTGAAAATAGTAACAATAATGATAACAAAAAGCATATGCTTTGTCGATTTGAAACTGAAGTGTCCTCCACAGGCTGTGGTGGCCCATGGAGAAGACATGTGTTGGCCCAGATTTGGCCAGGAGATGACCTGGAGGAATTCCAAGCCTGCTCTTTTGCCATCACTGGAGGTCTCCTGGGGGCAGAGGAGCGGGTGGCACTGGGACCAGCACCCCAAGGCCACAGCAGTGTGTGGCGAGGCTGCCTTTGGAGGCAAAGCACCTTTTGGAGGCAAAGCACCTTTGGAAGTAAAGCACCTCTGGAGGCAAAGCAGCCATGGAGGCTGTGGCGTTCACTGGGGACAGACTGACAGGCAGACTGGTCCTGAGTCACAGCTCAGCAATGGGGACACTGTGACCAAGACAGTTCTTGTCCTGCATCCTCCTTTGCTCTGCTTCCTGCAGCCCAGCATGTCCTTGATGCCATTAAGTGACTGCAACCCCAAGCACGCCTTGGCCCTCACCTCAGCTCAGGCTTTGAGGTGTTTCTGCAATAAAAAATGGTCATAATAGTGACAAGGGCTTTAAGGGAAACCATGGGGACACCCCAATCCAGGTAGGTTGTTATGAGAGTTTGAATAACCCCCTCTCCCAGTTAAACTGGTGTCACCACTCTGCTCACTGAGTGACCTGCTCTCTGTCCCCTGCTGCATGTCCCAAGGTGACAGGATGCAAACTAAGGAAACCAAAGTGCTCCAACCCCACTCCCCACCACAGCTCATCTTCATCCATCGCCCAGAAGCCACAAGCCACGCTTGTCACCTGTGGCATCCCAAACCTCCTCCTTGTCTCCCCTGGGATTCCCGAGGGACAGGCAGCAGCCTCTCTGGGGATGCTCCACTGCAGACCACATGCCCTGCGATGCCCTCGGGACATGGGCACGGAAGAGGACGAGGCAGGAGCGGGGTGAGTGGTGCCTTTTGGGTGGCTGCAGGACCTGGGTCTGCTACTAATAAATAACAAGTCAGAATTTCAAGTAACGTCCTCGCTGCTGCGCTGGACCCAGCTTCTCCCACCGCCCATCGGCTGGCTCCTGTCGCACTGGTGGCTGGCAGTGGTTTAACTGGGAACCTGCCATTGGGAAGCTCAGGGGCGAAGGGTGCGTGTCTTTTGGGGACGGGTTTGGGTGACGCCGGCTCCCACTGGAAGCACGACCAGTGTCTGTGTTGGACCCAGGGGAGGTTCCCGGGGCGGAGAGGAAGGGCACGGCTTGGTGGCCCTCCGGCAGAGCTTTTGCCTTCCAGTTTTCCCACGGGGGTCACGCTGTGTCCCTAGTGCCCCTGGCATGTTTTACAGCACATCTGTCGGAAGTAGGTCCGGCTGCAGAACTTGAACTTCAGGACGAGCGGGCAGTAGGCCACCTTGTTCACATCCTTGCACTCTGGATGGGTGACAGGGGGAAAAAGAGTTACAATTACCCTGAGGGTGAGAAATCCCCAGGGGAGACATACACCCAGTGCTAAGCAAGATTTTGCACCCCAAAGCCCAGTTCCTGGGGGCTTTTTGCCAGGATGGAGCAAGCTGCCATGCTGAAGAAGCTACTGAGAACCCCACTACTGAAAGCTTCTCCTTGCCAAGGTGCAGCTACTCCGTTTAGCAGGGTCACAGCAGGCCAGTTTGGCGTGGGACCAGAAGGGACAGCGTCAGGTCTCCCCTTGAGAGCCTTACTCCACAGCACAGCACCTAGAGCCCAACGTGGGCTGTGTGGACTCCGATGTCCTTGTACCACGTAGCCCCCGGGGCCAGCCCCGGCTCCCCATCTCCCTCACCTTCAGGGTTGTCTGTAGGTCCCGATTCACACTTGGTCTCGCACTGCTGCATGCCGGGAGGCTGCAGGGTCTCCACGCAGTCGCTGGACGGCTGCCCAGTATGAGCCAGGCACTGGACGGATCTTCTTTGCTGGCCAAGGCCACACTGTGCAGAGCACTGCCAGGAAACAGCACAGCACGGAGCTGCAGCAGCCACCACGGCTCTACTAACCCGGGGGGAGAGGGCACAGCCAGGTCTTAGAGGTGCAAAGGGTGCTGGATGCAGCCGTCCCTTCCCTCACCGGCACAGCTGAGCAGTGGCCCCACGCCCCGAAAAGCTTGGTTCAAACCTCCAGGACTCAGTGAGGGTCAAACCATTTGGCCCTAAATCACCTGCACCCCGATGTCACCCTGAGGCTCGAGGGGTGTTAGAGGAAGAGGGGACTGCCAGTGTCAATGGGCTGGGCTGTAGCAGCAGCCCCACCTCTGCAGCCCATCACTCCCAATGCACTGCTCCCCATCCCCACTGCCCTGCTGCCCCCCAGATACCTGTGGGGTCCCTTCAATGATTTCTGTGGGTCCCTGCCAGGCCTGGGAGACTCCTGGGGAGACTCCTGATGGGTGGCACTTGGGCCACCATCACCGTGGCCTTCCTGAGCTAAGGAGGGGCAAAGAACACCACCACGGAGTCCTGCTGGCCCCCAGACAGTTGTGGTGGCCACATCAGGTGCTGCTGGCAGGTAAAAGCCTCATGGGCACTAGGATTTGAATGGCTGGGAAGGCAGAGTCTTCTCCTTCAATAACCCCATGGAAGGATTGTCCCTACCTCTCCCCACTCGCCAGTGACCCAGCGCGGAGGTGGGCAGCGCCGCAGGTTGCACCTCATGCTGGTCGGGGGCTTGGAGCCTTCGTGGCACTGGGATGGGGGCAGAGTTGCGCTGTGGTCACCACTCTTGCAGAGGACAATGCGGTGGCGGAAACCTGGCCCACAGCTTGGGGTGCACTGCAAAGAGAGGACACACGGGGTCAGGATCACAGAACCATAGAATCCCAGCCTGGTTTGGGTTGGAAGGGACCTTAAAGCTCATCCTGTTCCAACCCCCTGCCACGGGCAGGGACACCTTCCACTAGAGCAGGTTGCTCCAAGCCCCTGTGTCCAACCTGGCCTTGAACACTGCCAGGGATGGGGCAGCCACAGCTTCTCTGGGCACCCTGTGCCAGCGCCTCAGCACCCTCACGGGGAAGAACTTCTGCCTCAGATCTCATTTGAATCTCCCTTCTGTCAGGTGAAAGCCATTCCCCTTGTCCTGTCCCTACAGGCCCTTGTCCAAAGCCCCTCTCCAGGTTTCCTGGAGCCCCTTTAGGCACTGGAGCTGCTCTAAGGTCTCCCCTTCAGGAGCCTTCTCTTCTCCAGGCTGCCCCAGCCCAGCTCTCTCAGCCTGTCTCCAGAGCAGAGCCGCTCCAGCCCTCGCAGCATCTCTGTGGCCTCCTCTGGACTTGCTCCAACAGGACATACAGCAAAGAGCAAAGAGAGGCAGCACTGGCCTTCTCTCCCAGTGCTCCCACCTTGCCTCTCTCCTGATCTTCAAGACAATTTCCCACATTACACTTTCCATGGCCAGTAGCTGTCACCAATGCTTTGGCCTAGTGATTGACACTGTCTTCCAAAGGATCAGTAGCACCATGGAGGTGAGGGCTGACACTATGTGCTCACCTCAGACCAGTCCAGGGCAACCCACTCTGGAGGGCACGTCTGGTTATTGCAAGGCTCAAGCATCTTTGGCCGTGGATGGGTGCAAGAGGCATCATCCAAGGTCTTCTCCTCAGTGGCAGAGATCTTACGCTTGCAGAAGACGCTGCGTGTGCGGACGCCTTCGTTGCAACTTCGGCTGCATTCAGACCAGTTCCCAATCACCCAGCTGGGGACAGGTACAACAGAGGATCTTGTGAGTGGCACACTGGCCCATGCTTGTCCCCATACTCCTGTACACAGCCCTATTCCTACTCCAGCCTCCCAGGCAGCTCTGGTTGAACCACAGTTCCTCACATCTCCCTTTCCCCTTCAAGAAAGGTGCAAGAACCAGCCAAGTTGGGGCGGGGACAATTTCTGAAGGACTGCACAGAGTATCTGCTCTGCACCAAAGGAGCAGATGGGGAGGGCTCCTTTCTGCAAGTAGCTCAGCAGCACAGGGAGGAGGTCACCTACAGAGACCATCCTCAGCCATCAAGCCATGTGCTCAGTGCATCTTTCACCCAGCAAGGCACGGTGTAGCCTCGTGCCTGGTGTAGCCTCGTGCACAGCGCACTGAGATGGACACAGGTTTCTGCTCCTTGTATCTCCACTGCTCCTTCCCTGCAGTGATGCACTTGGGCTGTGCAAGTTGTGCACTGTATTGTGCTCGTGATGGGCCACAGAGGGGAAAACTGCCTGTCCCCTTCCCAGCAGAGCTGCTCCAGCCAGGTAGTGTCACCCCTGGGTACTGTGGCAGGAGACTCTGACTTGAGGATGGCAGCGAGGGGGGAATTTCCTCCACACTGGCTTTTCCACCCAGGATCCCTCCAAGCCATGGTACTCACGCTGGGGGGCACGGTTCCATATTGCATGGCCGCTGCCGCTCAGGCATTTTGGCTTCAGGGCTACAGAAATGGTTGGATACAGTTGAGCCATCGGAAAGTTTCCTGCACACCACAGATTGGATTTGGCTGCCTGTCAAGACAAAGAGGTAAGGGGGAAAGAGAGGAAGGTCCTAAGGCCAGAGCTGAGCCAGACTGCAGGTACAAACCGCAGCGCTCTGCTCCCACATGGGCAATGTGACAGGGCAGCCACTTGTCACTGCACCTTGCCAAGCCTGAGCCTATTTCTCTTCATAACCGAGGCCTCCTGTGCCTATACATCTCCACAAAATAGGGATGGGGTGAGGGCTCAGCAGCCAGGGCAGGACTTGGTACAGTTTGTAGAGGATGGAGCATCAAAGTGTTCCTGAGGTCTCTCCTCCTCAAACAAACCTGTTCTACCTGTGATCTTGTGACACTTCCTGGGCAGCACTGGGGGGAACAGCTGGAAAAAGAGGTGGCAACATTTTGTGGATGCCCAGCACACAAGAGCAGGTCAGGGCCCTTAGCTTTAAACAAGGAACATTATCAAGCCTTGCTTTTGAAACTGCCTCTCTTTTACCGAATACCAGCTCAGTCAGTCACAGCCAGGTTCTCCACAGCCACAAGACGTGGTGCAAACCTTTGTGTCAGCCCCCACAGAAACCAGCCCAACGTATCCAGGGAAGCATCAGTGGTGTTTCAATTCACAGACATGTAGATCTGAAGGCCAGAGGGGCTGTTGCAATCAGCTAGCCTGTCCTGCATCGCACAGGTAAATGAATTTCAAGTATATCATGCCACCTTCCACCACCTCTACCACCTACACCTGCCAAAGAACAGCAGCCAGTTGTTTGCCCACAAGATCATAACTGATAGCAGCTTGCATGTGGCTGTGTGCAGGGTGGGAATATATAGAGACCTGAGAGCTCCTGTAGAGCAAAGCAGATGCTAAAGACCGTGTGCTGCCTCATATGGCCCAGACACAGTGCCCTGGAGTTACAGGAGTGCAGACACATGTCCCCCCCCAAGCCGGCACAGGGTCAAACCTCACCCCCAGCACACAGCACTGAGCATTTTGTCCACGGGGCGTAGTGCCAGGAATACTGGTTGGAGGCATCCCTGCCGATGGGTGCGTTGAACTTGTACCGGATCCCCTGCAGCTCTGTCCGTACGAGGACCTGCGGAGAAAGGCACCATTGGTCACTGATTGTGACCATCCTGATGGTGTCCCACAACCTCAGCACCCTCTCTAAAATCCAGGGCAGCTGAAATTTCCCCTCCTTCCCTTTCCAGTCCTTTTCAGCATTGACACAGCAGTCACCAGGGATGACAGTGGTGCAGCCATGAAGGTGACCTGAACAGAGAACCAGCTCCCATGCGCTTAAAGATTGAATCGTTCCAAAGCCTGACAGGTTAGGGAGGGAGACCTGAGAATTTAGCCCAATTTACTCCTGATTTCTGTGTCCCTTTACTCCAAACAGCAAGGACATGGGTTGATTAGCTCCAATCCCATGTAGTCATAGCAAGGTCTCTTTAGCCCAGACCAGGTGGGGGTGTGAGGGAACCACGTTACCAACCATGACAAAAAGGGTGACGTTGGTGGGTCCCAAGGCCTCCAGCGACTCAGGCTCCTCTGGGGATCTCCTGTAGTGGAATGTTGTGCCTGCGATGTCAAAGCGCCGCGGCGGGTCGATGGAGAGCTTCCCATTGATGTAATAGTCACCGCTCTCCCCTCTCAGTGCTGCGAGGACAAGAGGAACAAGGGTTGGCAGAAGGGCTGAACCCACCCAGCTTCAGCTGGGGCACTCATCTGCCAGGCCCAGAGCACTACTACAGCGGAGGGTGAATATCATCAGCCTCATTTTACACGGAGGGAATAGCTGAGGCAAATAACGGAGGTGCCTGGATCAGGGGCGCTCAGAAAGTCACTTGCAGAAGTGGGACTAATGTACCCATCACCTTGTCTCAGCCGGTCCACCACCTCTCTGTGGAAGGGTGATGCTGCGGGGAGCTCAGCCAGCTGCCCCGGGGTGCTGATGGGGACATATGGCCACCCATCATGAAGCCAGGCTCCAATCTCCCTGTGCAAACAGGGCCTGGGCTGCTGGTGCTGCTGGAGGAGGATGGTCCCCAGGAGCCTTGATGTGGTTGCTCAAGCCAGTCGCTAGAGGGGGATCGGCTCGTTCCTGCTCCCCGCTCGCGTTCCCACGCTCTCCCTGTCACCAACACCCGCTGTTGTCCACACCAGCTCTGTGTCACTCCTGCCCTGCCTGCTGGCAACGACCTCATTGCCATGACGCTCTGGCGGGGGGGAAGGATGCTTCGTGTGGTGAGGCTGGAAGATGCTCCCATGGGGTGCAGGGTCAGATCCCAGAATGGGAGGGACTGATTGCAGTGATACGAGCTTGGGCTGTGCCTCCAGTGCATCCAAATCCAGTCTGGATGGATGTATGGAGTCCTCAGTACGCGTGGACTGGGCAGGGAGGGATGTGGGCATCTCCAAACACAGCAAAGGGAGCTGGCCTGGAGGGATGATGCCAGGAGAGCCCCTCTGTGACCTCCCACAGCCAGGCAGGCTCCTGCTCCTGAAGAGCTGCTGCGGAGGCACCCGGCAGCAAGCCAGCAGTGAGCACCCTGCCCATCCCTCCGTGAACACTGTCCATCGCCTGGAGGACACAAAGAGAAGGCACGGGGAAAGAAAGAAGCCCGTTGTAAAAACGAGCCAGAGTCTGGCTGGAAAATTAAGCCCAAGGAAAATGTGAGCAGGTCTATTTTTAATCCCCAGCCCAACATGCTGGCGGAGGGGGGATGCCAGGGAGCCACAGACAGCGCCAGGAACACGGGGTGTGGGGTTTGCTCAGGGTTACGCTGCTGGACAGTGAGTGCAGGATAGAGGCACAGCCACAAGACAGGGGCTGCAAGGGCCTGGGACATGCTGGGACATGCTGCCCTGCCAGCAGGTCCTGCTGCCTTCCTCTGCCCCAAACCCCAGAATGGGACCCCCAATCCCATCCTCTAATGCAGTGGGAGTTTTTCCTTGCTGGGCCTTTCCCACCCCTTATTAGAACACTGGGAAATGGCAGGACCAAGGAGTGTCTGGCTGGGATTTCATCATCCCCCAGCCCCAGCTCACCTAGGTAGTTGATGGAGAGGTTCAGCTCCCGGATGTCGATGTGGACAGAGCCCTTGGGAATCTGGATCACCTCCTCGTAACCTGTGAGACAACCCGGGGCCAGTGAGCAGTGATGCTCAGCCTCCGAGCCCGGCGTCAACCCTGCCCTGGGTGGGATGGGAGTGTGAAGCCCCCCTGTGACCCATGGGTTAAACATTAAACATGGTGCTGGCAGTGCAGAGGGGCTTGTTCAGCCACCTACTGCCATTGAAAAGAAAAAGCATCATGGCCCACCAAGACAGTGGTTTTCTTGCTTTGCAGTGCAGGCTCTTGTGATGGGACTGGCCGTGCCGGGGAAGTGCTGTGGTGCTGGGATCTCCATGGGCATCTCCACAGCCTGCCTTGAGGGCAGCGTGAGCTGGGGAGGAGGGAAGGAACTTGGTGCTCTGTGTTAGGAACTTGGGTGCCAGCAGTGTTTGGGGCATGGCTTGGTTGGTGGTTTGCTCCCTGCTTGCAGCCTGGTCCTATCCTTTGGGGTGTTTCTCTGGGACATGTCCCTGCCTGTCCTGCACGTCCCCAGGAGCTGGTGAAGTTGAAGAGGGACTCAAGGGTGGGTGACACCGGCTGCACTGGCCAGGCCGCTTGCTCCCTACCTCCCTCTGGCAGGGACTGGTTGAAGACACCCTCAATGGTCTCACAGGAGCTGCCGTCTCCACCACACACACGACACTTGTCCTCCTTTGAGTCAGAGCCCAGGACACGGTCGCAGCCCACATGCTGGAGGAAGGAGCAGCAGGGAATTAGCCATTCTGATGAGGGCAGCCTTGTCCTCCCCAGAGCTGGCCTGCAGCATCCCAGGGAGCCCATCCCTGGGCTCCACCTCAATCCCCTCTGTTGCACTGTATGCCAGACAGTGCTCAGCAGCATCTCCTCTGCTCAACCCCATCTTTCTGTCTCCGCTTTCCAGGGACAGCCCTGGGGGGTCTCTCTCCAAGGCTGGGGTGGAGGGACAAGCAGGAATCCTGTGGCTGTGGGATAAGGCAGAGGTGAGGGTGCCTGTGTTGAGCTGGTGGAGCTGCAGCAGCCCAAGGAGAGCCGTGCCCGGGCAGCACCAGCATTGCAGTAGTGAGCCCATGTGATGCCTCCAGCTCTGCCCTGCTGCCACAGCACGTGGGTTAGCATGTGTGCCACCAGCACGGCTGTGGCTACCTCTGGCGCAATCCCCCTTTAGTTCCACAGTATATTCAGCCCCGTAGAGGCAGAAAGATCCCAGAGACTCAGGAAGGGAGACAGACAGAGCCAGAGAGGGAGCCTGTCTGCCTGCCTGCTGACCAACATTCACCACTCCCACAGTGCTTTCCTATAATTAAACTTTTATAGCCTTCCAGATCCCATTTCAAGGGAAATAGCAAGTGCCTGGGGCTACATGGGCTGTAAATGCAGGGACTCATCACTAATACAGGCCAATGTGACACCCAGTGCATGGAAAGGGGGTGGGCACAAGAGCAGTGGTGGACGTGCTCCTGCTCCCATGGGTGATCTGGGTGCTTGGGCAAAGGGATGCCCACGCCTGTGCAGGCAGGGGGAGGGCAGCACTCTCCTGCCTGAGGGTCTGCTCTTGCCTCCCCATCCCGAGTGTGTCCCAGCACCTTGCACTCCCCGTTGACACAGATGTCGTTGGAGTCCTGCCGGCACGGTGTCCCATCCACCACGGCCGCCGCTCGCTCTGTGTAGAAGTTGAAACCCTCGGCCAGGCAGTTGAGAGAACAGGCTTTAACACCCCCTGGGAAAGAAGCAGAGGTTCAAATGATGCCCCTAAGGAGAGAGAGGAAAGATGTGGAGAGCCAGACCTGGATAAGGGCTCCGGGTGCCCAGGAGGATGGCCCTGCTGAGTGGAGGGACCCACAGAGGGACCCAGGAACCGTCCTTCTTGATCAGCACCAAGTCAAGACCCTTGAACCGCACACAGACACATGGTGAGACACTGATCCTTCTGTACAGGCTGGGAAACACAGGATGTATGTGAAAGGGAAGGAAACAAACTGACTTGGTTTTATCTGGTGTTGGCCACTCCTGGGTCTCCTGGCACTTTACAAGGGCTGTCGACACCCTCGTGCCCATTTCACAGACAGGGAAACTGAAGCAGCAGCTCTTCAGCAACTTGCCCAAGGTTCTTCAGTTACTAGACCAGAGCAACCACTTCTTTCTGCTTAAGGCTGGTGCTTCACTGAGTCACCCACAGCAACAGTGATGACAGCAGCATGAGGACAAAGAAGAAAGATGCTTGAGTTCTAGCTAAAATACCTGCTTCCCAACAGACCTTGCCAAAGTACCATATAAGGAACAAAGGTTGGATAGCTGGATATTGGCTTATGGTGCCTGGGAGCAGGACGTGGAACTGGTTATGGAAGGAGACACCTGAGCAGAGCAGTTTCCTGCCTCCTGTCATTGGGTTTCATCGAATGCTGGTGCAGATCGTGGCATTTGCTGCCTTTCCTGAGCATCCCAACGAGACCCAAGAGCCTGCATGACCCTGACAGAGAATCGCATGCCTGAGCCACGGCAGCTCACTCCTGCAGGCACCAGCAACAGTCGTGAGCTGTGTGCCAGAGCTGGGAAGCACCTGGGTTGGGAGCAACAGAAATCTGCAAAACTTGCAACTCGGCAGAGCGCATCAAATGGGCAGATGGAGGGAGGGGTGGCCCTGATGTGCCTGGGAGCACCGAAAGAAGAAAGAGCAAAGCAGGCATGGGGAAGAACAGGAGACACGAGAGGGGAATTTAGCAGCTTGGAGGCATGCTGTCGAACTGGGTGCCTGGGCAAGCCCCTGAAGAAGGTGCTTGATATCAACCCTCCTTCTGGAGAGCCACCCCCTTCTGCAGCACACTGGGCTCTCCAGGGCCACCGAGGGGGACAGTGCGGGCATGACCCTGAGAACAGCCACCTACCCACAGCCCCAACTACGTCCACCCAGACCTCTGGTGCACCATATCACCAGAAAGGTAAGAAACAACGAGTCACAGGGGACCTGTGGTGGCTGCAGGACCTCTCAGCTTGGAAAGCCCGTGCCACCGAGCCCCAGAGACCAAGACACACCGCACGCATGCAACTGTCCCACCAGCCTGTGCTGGCCCTTCCTGAGAGGAATCTGTGGTTTAGCCAGTGCTTGCTGCCTCAGGAGCATCCTTCCTGCCTGTGGCCTTGCTCCTGGCGGAGCAGTGGTGTGCTCTGTTGGTGTGTGGGACCCTTCGTCTCCACCAACATGCAGCTCCAAGGCCGTGCTCTCTCCTTCCATCACTGCAGTGAAGGGCAGGCCGTGCAATGAAGCAGAGCTGAGAAACAGCCAGAAACCTGGGCTTTCATCTCAGGGCTCTCCGATGGCCTTGCTAAGCTACTCAAGTGCTCTCCCTATTCTCTTCCTTGTCTCCAGCTACAAGGAAAAGTGAGACCAACCTCAAATGCCTTGCTGCAGTTCCCTGGTGGGCAGCTAACCACAGCCACAGCCTATTTCTGCTTCTCTCCCAGCCCTACTTCCATTAGAGAAGGGAAGGGAAAAGAAGGAAAGGGAAAGGGACAGCAGTAGAGTAGCATAACGTAGACTAATTTTCAGTTGGCTACACAGTGCCTCAGAGGCTGGTTTGTTTCTCCTGCCTGCCCTGTCCCATAGAGGAATTAAAGCACATAATGATTTATGATGAGCAATCATCTCCTGTTTGCTGCAAGCCCCTGCTTCTTCCCAGCCCTCTCCCAGCCCCATGAGCTGCTCCACTCTCCCTTGGCTCTTGCAGCTGCCAAGAGCAAAATGAATAACTAATTGAATAGAGCAAACTAAACAAACAATTCAAGCTGCATTCCACAAGGTATCTGCTGACTGGTGAGCTCCGACAGGCTGAGCTCAGCGCTTCTTGCTAGGGCTGTGGCCACTATAAATCACCACCAGGAAAACACGACCTACCAGCCCCATGTGAAACCCAACCTCGACTTAGAATCACAGAATCAGCCAGGTTGGAAAAGACCTTCAAGCTCATCCAGTCCAACCATTCCCCAGCACTGCCAAGGCCACCACTAACCCATGTCACTGAGGCCTCGACTACACGGGGTGTGAACACTTGCAGGGCCGGTGACTCCAGCCCTGCCCTGGGCAGCCTGTTCCAATGCCTGAGCACCCTCTGGGGAAGGAATTGTTCCTCAGCTCCATCTAAACCTGCCCTGGTGCAGCTTGAGGCCGTTTCCTCTTGTCCCATCCCTTGCTCCTTTGGAACAGAGACCAACCCCACCTCACTACAACCTCCTTTCAGGTAGCTGTAGACTTGCCAGTGACCTGGCAGCTAGTGTCAGATGTTCAGTGGGTGGCTCCTTCCCTTCCCAAATTCCTTGCAGGATCAGTGTCCTCCCCCATCCAAGCCAGTGGGGTACTCCTTGTCTTCAGGCTGGGGGTGCTCCATGCCCAGGACAGTTCTCTTGACCAATGCAGGGCCAGCATCTGATGGGCAAATGACACAAGCACCGCTGCACCTTTCTGCAAGAGGGGCTCAAGGGTGCAGTGCTGAAGGCAGCGGCTGAGCTGAGCAGGGTGAGAGGCTCAGCAGAGGGGTCAGGGTGGTGAACAGCTCCCAAAGCACAGACATGTGCCCAAAAGCAACCTGAAGAGCAGATATGCCACCAGCTGGAGGGCAGAATGCAACAGGGATGGATTCTGGGGAGCTGCTTGTGCCAGTGGGGCAGGAGGGACTGACACCTGCCACCCCAGAGCTCTCTGGGCACCACTGGAAGAGCCCAGGATGGAGTGAGGGAGATGATGGCCAGCCCTCATTGCCTCCACAATGCTGGATAGGGATGCCTGCTAGCACAGGGGCAGTAGAGGGAAAACATGGGTCCTGAGAGCAAAACTCCTGCAGAAAAGAGAAGTCAAGAGCAGGCTGTTTCCCGGAGGCCTGATCTACAACATCAAGAGGGTGGAAGTAGAAGGGATGCTCCCCTCCTCCCCGACAGATGTACCTTGACACCAAGCATCACAAAACCCTGCAGGCAAGTGAAGATGCAAGTACTTGTGCTGCAGAAGTCATAGTCATAGAGTCCCAGACTGGTCTGGGTTGGAAGGGACCTTAAAGCTCATCCAGTTCCAACCCCCTGCCACGGGCAGGGACACCTTCCACTAGAGCAGGTTGCTCCAAGCCCCTGTGTCCAACCTGGCCTTGAACACTGCCAGGGATGGGGCAGCCACAGCTTCTCTGGGCACCCTGTGCCAGCACCTCAAGTACCCTCATCATACAGTGTTTCTTCCTTACACCCACTCTAAACCTACCCTTTTTGCTTTTAGCACTGTCACCCCTTGCCCTGTTGCTACAGGTCTTGGTAAAAAGTCTCTCTCCATCTTTCTCATAAGCCCCCTTTATGTATTGAATGTCTGCAACCGGGTCTCCCCAACCCTGACCGCGTGCCCAGACTTGGGCAAAGAAGTTCATAGGTGGAAGGGAACAGTGATGACACTTTCCCACCTCCACAGTCCCAACTGATCTGAGTCCAGCGTGGACAGCCCATGCCACGAAGAGCTGACCCTGCTAATCCTGGCTGGTGGGTGCTGGATTCCTCCAGAGCTGGGAGATGGGCATTCTCCTGGCCAGCTCCTGAGGAGCTGCAGCCTCCAGCGCCTCTCTACTTGTGCGAACGTGCCTCAGTTTCCCTACCTGGGCCACTGCACAGGAGGACACTGAATAACTACAACATCACTGCTAAACAACACAGCTCCTCATGACCAATACCCACAGCCAACCTGGAGAGCTGAGACAGAGAGCTCCCAAATCCCTTCAAGACACAATTGTACCAATGCTCACAGCCTCCTGGGAAGGGGACAGGTTTCATCATCTTATTTCATGGAAGAGGAAGCTGAAGCAGAGAGGGAGGAAGGTGCTTTTTTTGAAAGCCAAAGCAAAAATCCATGTCGGAGCCAGCTTACAATTCAAGGGCCAATGCTCAACTGGCCAACTGTCCCCTAGACTCAAACCACTGGGCCACGTGTGGGGAAGAGAGAGGTCTGAGCAAGAGCAGATCCAGCCTGGGGGCTGTCTTCCATTGGGCTCTTTGTTTGACTTACTGCTTTGCAGTTTTATTACATTTCTATTGATCCATCCCCTGCAGCCTCAGCACATCTGCTCCAGCTGCAGGAGCCCTGCTGGGAGCTGTGTTTATTTACACAGCTGAGAAGGATTTCCCCAGTCAAGTTCATTAACTTCATGAAGGAGACACACTGTTCTTTCTCATTATGAAGAGATTTCTGCCACAAAGGCCTCCTCCTGCCTTCTCTCCTAGCTAGATGCTTCTGCAGGACACAGGAGGGCTGACCTTGGGAAGAGGGAGTTCTGTGCTCTTTGGAGGATCCACCAGTTCCCATCCCTTTTGCCTGTGCAGGAGCTGGAAGCTTTACCTGCCTGCACTGCCCTGTCTTCTCCCCATCAGGTACTAGCCACTAACAACTCCCTTCTTGTCTGTCTTCCTCTGCTCCCTCAGCACTTAAGGAAACAGACTTGAAGATATTAGGAAAAATATCTTCCCCAAAGGGTGCTCAGGCATTGGAACAGGCTGCTCAGGGCAGTGGTGGAGTCACTGTCCCTGCAAGTGTTCACACACCGTGTAGCCAAGGCCCTCAGTGACATGGGTTAGTGGTGGCCTTGGCAGTGCTGGGAAACAGTTGTTGATTTGATGATCTTTTCCAACCCTGTTGATCCTCTGATTCTATAAAAGCAGCTGAACAGCTCTGGTGCTGCTGGAATTGTTTCTGGCAGGGAATTGTACAAGGGGTAAGTGACCTAGGACATGCGGCACAACAAGACAGTCGTGGGCCAGCGCCAGGGCCAGCCACGTGGAGGGATGCTCACAGATCCATAGTTGTGTGAGAGGGAGGCAGCACAACCAGGAACACAAAGCGGGCATCCTGGGCTGGCAGAGATGGTGACTAACTGCCCACCCGAGCACTTGGACCACGAGACCTGTCCCTGCAGAGGGTGGAGGAGAGCAAAGCCCCACACAGCCCCGCTCCAGCGCTGCTCAGCGCGGCACTCACCTCCGCGGTACGTCTTCCAGGTGTAGTACTTCCCTCGGAAGGGGACGTTGTCGAACTCGGCACACTGGAGCTCTCGGAAGTCCTGGGAGCCCGGTGGGCAGTCCTGCAGCCACACAGCCAGCCGTCAGTGCCCTGTGTGAGCAGCCTGCCTCGGCTGCTAGGAGGGCAGGAGCTGCGGCTAACGCCAGCCCTATGAGGAGGTGGACACCAGCCCTGACAACTGGACACTGCTACAGTACGGCAGGAGCATCCTTCCTGCAAAGCTAGACACTGTATGAAGACTAATGGCACAAACCTTTTGCCCAACTGGTCTGTCTGCAGATGCAACACTTGCTCTTGCGAGCAGTCACAGCACCACAATAGTCAGGGTTGGAAAGGACCTTAAGCTCGTTTAGTTCCAACCCCCCTGCTGTG
The DNA here is from genome assembly GCF_004027225.2 of Strigops habroptila. Taxonomy (NCBI): domain Eukaryota; kingdom Metazoa; phylum Chordata; class Aves; order Psittaciformes; family Psittacidae; genus Strigops; species Strigops habroptila. The sequence continues at coordinate 3,143,929 of NC_044296.2, read as the reverse complement.
GGCAGGGACACCTCACCCTAGACCATGTCACCCAAGGCTCCTTTCAAAGCTAGGTGCAAAACCCAGGATAAGCAGTGTGGAGCCATCTATTTTCTTCACCACCAGCCTGTGGATGTCAAAGCTACTGTTTCCCAGGTTCAAAGCTTCACTGATCTTCTCTGCAGCAGTTATTTCCTTGCTCCCTTTGAGGTTTAATCCTCAGCTCTGGGAGCAGGGTGCTACGCTGCATTTTGTGAGCTGCTCCCACCTGACCAGGCCTGCACTGCGAGAGGCAATCACTGTCATGTCAGTGCTGGAAGCCTCTGATCTCCTTTGCCTCGTTATCTTTTTGAGCCCCTTCTTGATGTCGAAGCCCTGGAGGTACATCCCGCCCAGCCTCCCTCTGAGCCTGGCGAAGGCGTGCATGGTCCTGCTTGGATTTCCCCACTGCGGGATTGCTGCCGGCACTGTGTGGCTCACCCCCACCAGCTGCCTCCTCCCATGGGTTCCGTAACACCCTGTATCCATGCGGAGAGGGCTCATCTCTGCCTCCTTGCTGCCTTTCCCACCAGCCAAGCCCCGCTGCTCCTTAACCCGAGCCTGGCAGTACTCACATCAGTGTTGCAGGACCGGTACCGCTTCCGCTCTCCCAGGCAGTACTTTCCTCCAATCGTGGGCCTGACAAACCAGGAATGAGATGGAAGCTTAGGGAATGGAGCCGGGTTTGCGGCCGGCAGCTGCCCAAGTTTACAGGAGCACCCTGGCTTTTCCCAACCCTGCTTCTCTGCAAGGACAGATCCTGCCTGGAGGGGCTATTGCCAAAGTGCAGGTGCTGAGTAGACCTCACAGGCTCAGCTGCGAACGCACAGTGGGGTTGTACAACCCTGTGGCTGCAGACCCAACACCAAAGCAAGAGCAATGAGCTGCTGGGACAGCAGGAACCTGGTTGCTGCCTTCCCCACTGACCCCAACAGCGATGCTGTACGTGGCCACACACATGCACACCTACCGTGGGCTGTCACAGTGGCGAATGGATGATGATACACCTCCACCACATGTCCTGCTGCACTCTCCCCAGGATGACCAGGCTCCCCAGGCACCATCCACGCCCTCTGGCCGGGTGCCGAAAGGCACACACTCCCTCTTGTAGCACCACTGTAGGAAGACAGAGCTTTAACCCGACTGAGCACACAGTCATCTCCTCCCAGAGCCTCCATCAGATACAGCAGCCAGTTCAGGGCTGGGATCTGGGTTGAACCCATGAAATCTGAACTCAGAGCTGTGCTGGTCTTGGAGCCAAGTGCTCCCCTGCAGAGCACATTTGTCTCTCCACAGGCATCCTCTCCTCCGAGTCACACTGTCACCATTTGCACGTTGCGTACTCGGGGTTCACAGGGATGCTGGGACCAGTGACCCCACTCCCAACCTCCTGTGCACCATCCTGTGGGGCAGGCAGCAATGGGAAAGAGGGTTACATCCCCAGTTCTGCTCTGAAAGGGTCCCAGGCACTAGGGTGACCCAGGTTGTTAACAGAGACATATAAGAGCACACACCTCACTGCCTGTAATAGTATGTGGCGGCAAGTCTCATGGGACTTGGACTGGAGCTGCTGCTGCTGGGCAGCAGGGCCTGGATCCCTAAGGAGCATGGACATCTCCTCCACCAGCTGCACCCTCCTAGGATGGAGTGAGTTTTGTATGTGTACTGGGAGCTCAAGCTGTGGTTAGTGCATTAAAATGTCCTGATCTGCAAAGGGTCCAGGTTAAAATCAAGTTTTGATTGTAATAAAAACACAGTTGTGTCACTGTTCTGCCGAGGATCCTTAAAGAATCCGCCTGTCCCCATCCTATTGGGTGACATGCTCAGAGAAACTTGCCTATGAACTATTTCCCTTGGAGCTGGAAAGCGTCCTGCACCCCCTGGAGTTACCAGTGATGCAAGGAGCGGGACAGTGCCAGCCCTGCTGCCGTTCTCCGGGCACTGTGCCGGACACCACGCCTCGGGGACTGAGATAATCCCAGGAAGGAAGGAACCGCTGTGTGCTCCTTCCAGGGGCTGATAACCCAGCCTGGAGCTGCTGGCTTGGCCTCTCCTGGCTCCTTCTGAGCACAATCAGTAGGGAAAAAGGAACCATGGTCTCCCAGGACACTCATAGAGCCACCTCCTTGCACACCAGCACCTTTCCAAAGGCGTGATCCCATGCTCTGCAGGCACAACCGGCTGTTGCTCCAGACTGGAGGTACTGAGGCTGCTGCTTCTGGTTGACCAGCCCGTGCAAAACCCCCCATGCACTCAGGGCTCTTGAGAGCACCACTGGTGGGCTCTGCCCTTGCACCCTGCCTGCTAGGAGCAGACCCTGGCTCACTGTCCTGCACCAAGTGTGGATATAGCTATGAGACCAGATAGGAGCTGGGGGCAGGTGGGGAGGGAAGACGTGTAATGAAAGGCATCCTCACAGGAGGCACTGGCCATAACCTGTGTAACAAGTGCTTGACTACTGGAAATTAAAAGAGAGAAAAGAAAACCAAAAGAGACAGGGAAGGAGCCAGCAAGACACTGAGAAACTACCACCAGATCCAGGCCTAAAGTCACCTACTGTGGGTTCTTGGGGTAGGGAGAGGTGAAGCCGTAACAACCACAGGGGATTTGGGAAGAGGAAACAACCAGGAGTCTGGGATGAGGGCACAGCCACCACCCAACAGAACCTGGCTCAGCGTTTCCCCCACACTGATGCCCCAGTTGGATGGCAGAGCACAGAAACTCACCCAATCTCTCTGTTAATCTTGCACACCTTAAACAGCTTCTACAACCTGATCCTTGCCTCTGCTCTCCCCAGCTAGACAGGGAGAAGGTATGAGGGCTCACCCGGCCACCAGCCAGGAGCTCCAGCTTGTGCAGAAACTTAATACAAAGGTGCATTTCCCTTCACCCAAAGATATCAAACCACTTTTGAAGCATGAATTACAACAAAGGGATAAAAAGAAGCACAGGGGGTTCAAACTGAGTCAGTATCTTCAATGGGAAGAGCTCCCACGAGTCCTGGGGGCTAAGACTGCTTGTCACTTCACTTAGGACTTTAGAATAACTCTGGTAAAAGAAAGAAACCAGCGAGTGGAGGAAAAAGAGATATTTAAAAGTGGGAAAAGCTGGTACAAAAAGATGACTAGTGGAAAAAAATTGCCATTGTATATAGTGAATCTCCAGCAGCAGGGATGTGCAGCCCCAGAGCAGGGATGTTCAGCAGGGATGTGCAGCCCCAGGAGCTATCTACTCCTTTTTGAACTAATTCCCAGCAGAACTAAGACAACTTTGCAAAGAATAATGCTTCTGTCAAAGCCATCTTCTTTCCTGCACATCAGCTTCTGCATAATTTGAAATTATTCTTCAATTTCTTGGGAATTTTCTTTCCTCTAGCGGAAAAACACACGTCCATTTTATGGAGAATGTCCCTGCCCTGATTCTCCATTGTCCCAATTATTGTTCAGTTTGCAAAGGCACTTTGTTTTAACAGTGCTGCACACTCACTTTATACTGGTGCAAATGGGTGTAGGAGGTGCAAGGGATGGAAGTGATATGAACAGTCAATTCAAAATTCACTTTCAGAGTATGTGGTCATGAAAAATCCTACCTTCCTCTCTCAGCTGAGCCTGACAAATGAAGTTCCTCTGAAAGCATGTTACAAACCCACTGTCCCTGCTGGGCAAACTGGGGCAAAAATCACTTTTCTCAGGAGACCTCAGAGCAGACCTGAGAACAAGGACCTGCTGGTGAGGGCCCAGTGGAGGCCACAGGGGTCTGGAGCATCTCTCTGATGAGGAGAGATTGCGGGAGCTGGGCCTGGTTAGTCAGAGAAGAGCAGACTGAGGGGATCTCATCAATGCAGATCAATAGCTCAAAGGCAGGTGCCAGGAGGATGGTGCCAGACTCTTCTCAATGGTGCCCAGTGACAGGACGAGGAGCAATAGCCAGAAACTAAACCACAACAAGTTTCACCTCAACATGAGGAAGAACTTCTTTCCATTGAAGGTGACAGAGCCCTGGCACAGGCTGCCCAGGGGGGTTGTGGAGTTTCCCTCTCTGGAGACATTCAAACCCCACCATGGGCACGTTCCTGCATGGCCTGCCTTGGCAGGGGTTGGACTGGATGATCTCCAAAGGTCCCTTCCAACCCTGATGGTTCTGGGATTCTGTGAACAAGATGTTCATCTGAAGCACATGGCATTGCTTGGGGTCACTGTATTGTGCCTCCAGGAGCTTGCTGGAGCAGGGACTTCACATTCTGCATTTCCAATAAATGGATGATCTGTACTTCAGGGTGATTATGGATCCCTGGGCTCCTTGGCACATCCCAGCCTCCCTCCATGCCGGTGGGGATGGTGGGGTGGCTCCAGGCTCTGGGCTGCAGGGGAGGATAGGCTGGTGGGTGCTCTTAAATCAACTCTGTGCTCACCAATGTAAAAAATAATCCCAGTTATCACTTGAAGAGTGATTCAGCCACTCACTGTCAACTTGCTACGGTGCCCCGGGCTTCCTTACCCCCTTTTCAATGGTGTTGGTTTGGCATATGGTCCCCTCAGCAGCAGGGATGCTGTTGGTTATGCAGCGGTTGCTTTTGCTCAGACACCATAACTCACTGCAGACTTCCTGGAAAGAGAGAGAATTTGGGGGAGAAAGGGGGAGGGACGAAGAAAAAGACAAAGAAACAAAGCTGAGATTAGGATTCACTGGAGCTGGGGGCTGTGGGGCTGGGGCAGCAGCACGCCGGTGCTGGGCTGGGACACAGGGACAGGAGCATTTCCAGCATGGTGGGAGGAAAATAAGATCAAATCTTGTGAGGTGTTGCCAGCTGCAGTCACCCCAAGGCCACTGACAGCTCATCCCCTTCTCTGGACTAAGCCTGGGCTGGGAGACCTCCAATCTCTTGGGATTTGGAGGTTCCACAGCACTCGGGGGCCAGAGCTGGCACCACAGACAGCCCACACAGACAAACCTGGACTTTGTGCCACAGAGGACACATCTCCATGGACATCCCGATGAGGCCTGAGCTAATCCTGCTGTGCTCCACCTGACCCCTCTCCCCAGGGCTTAGGGATGTTCTCTTTTGTGGCACTGTGCAGTGGATGCTGAGCACAAGGACCCATTCCTACCACCTGCCATGAGCATCCCTATGCCACGTGGATCCAGACCTGCCACACGGATCTGGACCTGCCTCTGTGAGAAGCTGGGACTCCCCGGGAGCATCAGCATGGTACATCTGCTACCTCCTGCTACAGGAATGTACCACAGGTCACCGTGTGACTACCTTGAGTACTGACAATCTCCAGCCAGCTGAATAGTCCTAAAGGGAAGAGTCCCCTGGAAGATTCAGAGCTGTCTTTAGAATAATCAAAATAATGCCAGATCCTGAGCAAGCCCTTAAGTAGCTCCAGAAGTGGGCACTTCTCTCTGTCTCTGCTTGGTGCAGCCAGGTCCACTGAGTGATGCTAGGCTGAGGACTCTACACCTCTTTCCAGGAGGTTTCTTGAGCCGCAGATCCTGAGCTTCAGCCCCTCCTGGCCTCTCAGAGCACCAGCAAACAAAAAGCTTCCCTTGGCTGTTTCCACTGTTTCCAGAACCTACCCAGAAGTTAGGTCCGTGACAGAGACTCTGCCAAGTTGTCACAGCTGCTAAAGCAGAAAGCCCAGGCCCTGTGAACCTGCTCTGCCACTGAAGCAACCAGGCTGGACTTCAACACATGCAAGCACTTCAACACACTGCTGCACTTGGTCTCCTGAGCTGTGCCCCATCCCTGGCATTGTTCAAGGCCAAGTTGGACACAGGGGCTTGGAGCAACCTGCTCTAGTGGAAGGTGTCCCTGCCCGTGGCAGGGGGTTGGAACTGGATGAGCTTTAAGGTCCCTTCCAACCCAAACCAGTCTGGGATTCTACGAGTCTATGAAACTGCAAGGCAACACCTAAAACTCAGTGCTGAGTTTCCTACCAGGTCACCATCCTGCTCCTATTCCTATTGAAATAAGCCTATAGAAAACTTGCTGCTTTTCAGAGGGCAGCTTGCTGTGACTTGGGTTATACCCAAAAGCATTAAACAGCTTCACACTGTCAATAAAGGAAACTGTCTCAAGATGTGAGAGCAGAGCCCCAACAGCCACGGCTGCTGCTCATGTGCTCCCAGCAGACACTGGTGCCACTGTCAGTGCACACCAATGCCACAGCACGGGATGAAGGACACGTCGTGCTCTTGTGCCAGCACAGCCACTGCCTGGCTCCCTGCCTGCCCTTAAGGCAGTGTGACCAACAAGACAGCTCCCAAGCTCTTCATCATGCCACCAGGCTTGGTTCACCCTTCCAGCACAGCATTCTTCCACCCATCAATGGCTGTGTTCTAAACAGTAACTGATTCCCTGCAGGATGAACTGACTCAATGGTTGGGAATCCTCTGTGCCGGTATCAAGAGGGGTGAAGCTGGGGATTTCTCTGTGTCCCTCCTGTTCCTGGGGTTGTAGAGTGCCACAGGGTGAGCTGGCAAAGGGAAACACTGTGGAGTCTGTGCCGAGCATCACAGCAAAGGGATTTTGGTTCCTAAGTCCTTTGCCAAGGCCCAGCTGCAGCTGGCTTTAACTAGTGAAATGAGAAAGTGTCTCCCATCTTCAAAAGGTGTCTACCACTCCATAGTGCTCTTGCAAACCAGCGTGACTATTGGGACGTAGGAGTTCCTGTATAGGCTCTTTTCTCCATGTCACCAACGGAAAGGACTTCCCAGCTTCAATCAGTGACATCTGTTTGCTCTGTCCTCACCATATCTATTAATCATCTGCTCTGTACTGGCATGGAGGAAAGGATGCTGCTGTGTTTGTGCCATGTCCCTGGAGTTTGTTTATACGGGGCACAGGATGGGTGGACTTGCCTTGCATTTACCCAGATTTATCTGCATGCCCTTGAGCCCTTACACCCTTTGGGTTTCTCCCAGACAAGCACGAAGGGTCATCACAAGGACATCTTGTGCTTTTGTGGTCCTTGTATATATACAGGAAGCTTCTGCCCGAGTTAAACATTAGCTGGGAAACAGGCATGTAAACGCAGAAAGTTTCCATTCCACAGCCTCTGGCCCAGCTGAGGAGGGACACGGGCTGCAGGCAGGAGCACCTGACATCAGCTATCACGACCACGTTACTCAGACCCAGTTTTCTGCTGCTGCTCTAGACATCCCCATGTCCAGTGGGCTCCGGGCCCCTTGGCCAAGCTGAAAGACAGCACTGGACCAGGGAGAGCCAAACTTTGCCCTTTGTTGACCAAGATGAGCTGGTGAGACCACCAGTGGTTCAGTGTTTAACCACGCTAAACAGATGAACACCCAAGGGTGTTCACATCTGGTCAATTCAATGGCAGCACTGGGCTTGCATCTACATGGTTGCAAGAGAAACTAAACCCTGGTCTGATATGTTTCCTCCTTCACAGCTTTCCAGGGCCTAGACTGGGGTGGGTACACATACATGCGTGTCCATCAGACAAACACAGCTGCCCGTGCATCTCCCCTAACCGCTATGCTCAGCTAGTTGGCAATGCCCAGTACATTAAGATCAGCAAAATGTCAGGCTGAGATCCAGGAAGACTCTTTTCTCCTGAAACAACCCTTCCTTTCAGTGGTTTCTTGGATTCAGAGATCAGGGAATGGCAGGACGGCAGGGCTGGCTTAGGTGGGCAGCTCAGTCATATCTACAGCACATCGACCCACCTCACCTAGAAGAAAGATGTTTCTCCTCCTAAGTTTGCGTGAGCAGCAGAATGACTTCTAGTGAGGATTATGAAAAACATGCCTGTGTACAAAGCCCTGCTGAGAGGGGAGGCTGGATGAAGGGACTGCAGCCTGGCTTCCAGCTGCAACCCCTGGGGACCAGCAGCAGCCAAGGTATCAGGCAAAGGCAAGAGGCCTCTTCCCATGGGACTAATCTGACTGAAACTGAGCTGGGGTCAACCCTTGTGGGTGGGAAACAACCTCCTCTGGCCTCTCACAGGGAAGCAAGGCAAAAAGCTCACAGGGAACATGCCAGTGCCCTTCGTTTGAAGCAGGACAGCAAAGCGATGTGGCCAGCAGAGGAATGGCCCACAGGGCCCTTTGCCCTTGTACCCCTGTCCTCCACCCCCTGGGAACCGATAGTAAAGCAGGAAGGCTCTCTACCCCGTATTTACACTGGCGAGATTTAACTCCGTACTGGAAACGGCACTGCTCGTCTGCATCGTAGGCCTGTCCTGGAGCCACTGTTGGGTAGATAAAGTCTTGCTTGGGAGGAGCGTTGTTCAGGCATAATCCCATCCCGGAGCTGGAAACAAGAGATGAGAATCAGAGCTCAGAAAGTCTTGTAGGAGAGCATCGGGGTGGAGGATGCTCTCCTACACTCCCTGCTCCGCATGGGGCTGCTTGGTGGGGATAACTGGGCAAAACCATGGCTGAGAAAGTGCTCTGAAGTCTCTGTTGTTCCCTCAGGGCTGGGAAGCACATGCTGGTTCCTAAGTAACTCTGGATGTTTTAATCTGAGGGTTTTATAGGCTCTCATCAGCTCCTGGCTGTCCCAACATGTGCCCAGGACCCTCATGTGGCAGCAGGTATGCAGAGGGGCTGCCCTCCCACCCCACGGCTGCAGAGCCCCAGCTGAGAGCAGCCAGAGGTGCCGAGTTCAGACAGCCCCTGCTCTCCAAGCCTGTCCTTCTGCATGCCAGAGCTTTGTAGGAGCATCCAAGTTTTGCAGACACACGCCTTTCCCTCCTCCTTCCCTGCTGCTCTCTGAGCTCTCCCTAAATCAAGGCCCCTGTCACCACTCCCCCGCTCCCGGGGTCTTGCACTCCCCATCCCAGCAGAGGCTCCTGGGGCCGTGCTCAGGCAGGGGTGGCCAGCACAAACTGTGGAGAGGGCTGACATGAACATGAAACTCCACCAGCCCTGCCAAGGCCTCAGGGTCACCTGAGGACAAGGCAGCTTTCCCAGTGCTGTCCATGTAACGTGCCTCGCTGCGGTGCACGTCCAGGGGTCAAGAGCTAAGGGGACAGGTTTTGCTGCTGCCAAACATGATCTGCCAGATGTTTGGTGATGAGCCATGTGGTTGGGGACAAGCTTTGTGGGACCACGGGGTAGGTGGCAGGCCCTCGGGGCTGTTACAACAGCAGCATTGCTGGTAGAGGGCTGGTATTCATTCCCTGGGGACTTCCCTCCACAGTGACCCCACATACTTGCTTCTTTCAATCATGACCGAATCCTTCTATTAGGTAGTGCCCATGTCCTACCAAAAACCTCACCAGAATTAATCCTGACTGCTCGTTTGGTGATAGAAACTTGAACTGCCTGAACCCTGGATGAGAAGTGCTTTCAGGTTGCACAGAACATGACTCAGGCAAGGTGGTAACAGCAGAACTTTGGGACAGAGGAGCCTAAATCCCTTCTTGTGAATCCTAAAGGTGCTTTGGATAACAAAACCAAAACCTTTCTCCTAAGTTGCTCAATCACCTGAAAACTCCTCCTCAGTGGCTGCCTACACTATGCAGACCCAGTCCTGTCTCCAGATCCTCCTTCCCCACCACTCCGACCCTCCTCTGCGATTCCTGGATGAACTTCCAAAACATCCCAATGCCTCCAGAAGCTATTGATTTATTTGTGAAGTGTCTGGAAGTGGGGAACCTAAATAAAGGTCTCACAGCCGCAAGGTAAATGGGGTTGGTATCTTCAGCAGGCAAGCAAAGCATGGGAAAGTCTCTAAAGGAAAGAAGGAAACCCCATGCCCCTTGGGATAGGATGAGGTGCTGGGAGACAAGACAGAAGGTGCATGGGTTGTGCCCTGGGGGCTTTTCTTTGGCTTTACCCACTCCTCACAAGTGACTGTGAGAGGCTGGAGGTGTGTACGGGCTACGAGGAAGAAGGAAGGGCAAGGTGAGATGGATTCCTTACTCCAGGAAGCTGGTGATGTAATCCCTGCTGCACGTGGACCATACAAATGGGTTTGTCTTCATGGTGATGTGAGCAGCCATGAGCTTGGCTGTTTCTTGCCCACGGGAGCCACAGCTGTTGCCGACCCCATCATGATTCATGCCAAACCTGAAAGCATCACCAAGGCAATAGAGAGATGATCAGCTGCATTTTCAATACATCTGGATTATCCATAGGAAGGATTTTTCAGCTCCTGTTGGCAGGAACAAACCAACAGGGGCCCTTCCCTGTGACTCCCAGGGATTCCTATAGCACAGCACTCACGTGTGGCCAATCTCATGGGCAATGGTGAAAGCTGTGGCCAGGCCAATGTCCTCATTGATGCTGCAGCTTCGCTCTCGTTCACACATCCCACCAACTGGGGCCAAGCCTGGGGAAGTCAGATAAAGCTGTCACATAGGGCCAGCACAAAGCACCTGGAGGGGACATGGGTGCTATCTCAGAACTAAATAATGTGCTTCATACTCACTAACACTGAGCATAGCCTACTGCTAAAAATAAGTTTCTTCCCACTGGCTGCACTAGGCTTTGGGATGGACCCATGGCTCTTATGGGCTGTGGGCACATGGTCACTCAGCACTGTCACCTGAGTTAGCAATGGCAGGTGTGGAAATAAAAAGAATGGGTCAAAATCCTGTGAATTTCATATCGAAACCCCAGGCCGTGTGCAGGGAGCAGTCCTTGTCACAACACTGGCACTACTGTGAGATCAGCTGCACCAGCACTTGGGCATCCGAACACAGCCAGGGCAGCCTGGACAACTGAGTAAGTCAGGATTCAACCTGACCAACTCTGCTTGGTTCTGGCTGACACCCACCAGGTGTCATTCCCATGACCAGGAATCCAGCCTGACTCCATCTGGAGGGCTGGATCATGCAGAAATCCCTCTTGCATCATGGCAGCAGATTCTCCCAACCCTCTGCCCATACATTGTTCCACCACAGGCTGTGCCTGCTGCACCAGGCCAGGGGAGGAACAGGGTCTGGAATGACTTGAGCCATCACGGCACCTCCAGCCTCAACCTCCCTCCCAGGCACCTCGTCTGCAGCCACATCAGGTCAGAGATCCACCAACTTCTCCTTTTTCACTGCAGTGATTCAGAGCAGCAATCCCTCCCTGACTGCTTAGTCTAGACGAGAGCAAGACAAATTAGGAGGTCCAGCCAGAGAGAGCTGCAGGCTCTGTCTGTGTCTCGCAGTTTAAATAAAGAACTCCCTTTATAGTCATCACAAAAAAGTCTGATTTCTCTCTGCTAAGCCACAAATACTCCACTAGGCTATGGACCAGCCCTAGATGCAAGAGGTTCTTAATCATCAGGCTGGACCTGACCCAGGGCTATAATGGAGAAGCACTCCGGAGCCCATCCATCCTCTGGGTTGCTGCTTTTGGTGTTTACAGAAGCAAGGAGGCTGCAGTGGAGAGGGCTGGAAACCACTGGCCTGTTCCTGGCTCTGCTGCTGGTGCTCGTGGTAGCGTTGGGCAAGCGCTTCCCTCAGCCTGCTCAGTAGGAAAGGGGGATGGCCCAGCCTGCCCTCACCATGCTCCCAAAGATGTGTGTGCTGGTGGGAAGTGCTTCCAAAGGGGCAGCAAAATCCTACCTACCCAGCGTGCCGCACGGCTTGTTCTTGTAGATGCAAATGTCATATCTGCAAAGAAGAGAAAGCAGCGATAAGAACACTTACAATTCCAGTGGCTCCAGGGTAAGTATCTCCATTTTAGTGATGTGTTCATCTCCAAAACACTTCAAAACAGCACATGGCTCATGCAACACTTCTGGAATAGAAAGTACCGACTGGAATGGGTAAGATGCCTCTGATCTGTATCAGCCAACACTCATTTTCCCCAGGCTGAGACTCACTGTGGATGCCCAATGACAACTCCAGTCCCTGCACTCTGGGGCAGTGCTGAGCAGGGGCAGAGGCTGGGTTTTGATGGGACGTGGTAGATAAGCAGGGACAATTCTATCCCAGCCATGAAGCTCTTTGGGTTTGGAGGGGTGGTCCAGCTCTGCTCACCAGCACCACTGCACCCCTGGGAGCTGCCAATTCTCTCATGGGAGGCATCAGGCTCAGGGCTCTGCCCCAGCAGAATAGGGTGGAAAAGGACAGGTCCAGCCTCCTGCCTGTGACCTGAGGTCCCTGGCAGCAAATTGTGTCCATCAAATATGTCATTCTGATTCTTTTGTTAAAAAATAAAGAGAACATTTCAGTTGGAAAAGGTGTCGCACTTCCAAACTCACCGTGGCTTCACTCAAAGTCATTTTTTATATTTTTTTTTTTCAGTTTAGCTCTTTACCAAGAATTTTCCAAACAAATTCAATATGGTTTGATTCAAGGTGATTCTTCCCTCTGTTCCTGGCCTCAACTCCCAACCATTGCATCAAGGAATCACTTGTTTGTACATCGTTAGCCACATACAAGGAAAAGCTAAGACAAGGACAGCAAAGTAAAATCTCCTCCAAATCCTTCACAATAGGATGCAGCAGCAGCTGCAAAAGAGACAAGCTTGGTCCAAAGAGTGACTATTATCATTTAACTGCAGAGATGAACCTTCCTCTGCTCAAATACCCTCTCCAGAAAGTGAGACTCCCCAGATATTTGGGTCTTTGCAAAATCCAGGCTGAAAGGGGCAAGGCTAATACTGAAATCCACGTAGGGTGGGTAGATGGAGGGACCAGTGGATGCCCCAGAGCTGGTTGGGGTGTTGCTCCTTACTCTTGACATGCATTTAAACCAGAGTGTGAGTTGGGCTCAGAGCATGAAGGATGCTGAGCAGGGTGTGGATTTGGGGGACACTTGTGTGGTGAGCAGGACCATGCAGCATCCCCAGTGGCCCCACGGGGATGAGAGCGGGGAGGAAGCAAGCTGATGGCACACAATGGGTTAAGCATAACGTGTTCCTGGTGATGGCTCCTGTCCCTTTGGCCCCTGGTGCTCTCTGGAAGTGTCCAAACCTCTCACCCCAAACAGGAAACCAAGTGAGTGAAAACCATTTGTTGCTTTGTTTTAAGCAAATGCTGTGAAAGTCTTTGGAGGCTCTGGTTTGACACGTCCCTGCAAGAGAAAAACCCCACAGCTCAGCAAGATGTTATCAGGAGACAGGGAATTTATTAGAGATAGGCCAGATGCGCTGGTGCTATCCAAGCCTGGTGTGGCCAGTGAGTTGCTTTGGGTTAGCTCAGATGTGCTGAGAGGCAGAAGAACTTGGAGCTGGTGTTTGTCCCCAACACGTGTGGTGGGAGGGGAGGAAAAGCAGATGCTGCAACCCCAGGAGGGTGAAAAGCTGGGGCTGAGGGGCCTTTTGCTCACTCCTCCCCTAGTGCTTGCAGGCTCACAACTCATGAGCTCCCCAGGAGGGATGCACCAGGATGTGCATGGCTCAGGCCACAACCGGGAACTGGAGCAGGAGCACAGTGCCAATGAAACCGGCTCCCGCTTGGAGGCTCCCGTCTCCACCACTTTCATTTCATGACTTTCCTCCACTCCACAAGAGGGAGGGAGAAAAAAAAGCACAAACAAATCTTGGGTTTGCCTTTGGCTTCTCCCCACGCTGCTGCCCCTCTGCTTGAGCAGGGTTTATGCAGGCACTAGAGAGCTGGTGTCCTGGATGCAGCTGGCAGCACCAGAGAGCTGCCCTTCATCCCCTCTGTCCTTCCAGCTCTCCCTTTGCCATCCTCTGTCCTCGCAGCCACCCCTCTGTTCCTTCCACTGCCCCTGTTGTCCTCTCTGCATCTTCTGCTTTCGTGAGACCTCAACACAAGAGAGACATGGAGCTGTTGGAGTGAGTCCAGAGGAGGCCATGGAGATGCTGTGACGGCTGGAGCAGCTCTGCTCCGGAGCCAGGCTGAGAGAGCTGGGCTGGGGCAGCCTGGAGAAGAGAAGGCTCCTTAAGGGGAGACCTTAGAGCAGCTCCAGTGCCTAAAGGGGCTACAGGAAACCTGGAGAGGGGCTTTGGACAAGGGCCTGTAGGGACAGGACAAGGGGAATGGCTTTAACCCGACAGAGGGGAGACTGAGATGAGATCTTGGGCAGAAGTTCTTCCCTGTGAGGGTGGCGAGGCCCTGGTACAGGTTGCCCAGAGAAGGTGTCCCTGCCTGTGGGAAGGGGTAGGAACTGGATGATCTTTAAGGTCCCTTCCAACCCAAACCATTCTGTGATTCTATGATTCTTTCCTTCCATCCATCTGTATGTCCTTCCAGCCATTCCTCCTGTACCCTCTGCTGCTCCAGGCTCAAGCACCCATTGATTCTGACAGGGGTTATGTGTCCTGCATGTGAAGGTTCAGACCCCTTCACCCAGCTCTGAAGGTCTAATTCAGCTGCCGACCTGGACTGTTGTTACAGAAGCACAGAGACACAGGCAGGGCAGGACTGCTCTTGACCTCAGGGAGTTGAGATGAAGTCACTACTTCAAGTGTGTCTATCAGCTACCAAGGAGAGAGTTCAGCCCTATATATAGGCACCTAAAATGAGGTGAGCCAAACCCCACACTGGCTGGAGGCCCTCTGTCACTGCCATGATGCTCCGATCCAACTGGTATCCTCTTTTCCATCTTTCACAGCAGAGCAGATGGGCCTTTCTATTTCAGTAGGAAGCCTGATGCTCCATGACTCCGGGGTGGTTCCCACACATGCTCAACACCGTTGTACACATGATGCCATTCACTGTTGGTACACACATCCCCATGGCTGCAAACTAAGCTCCTTGAGAGCACAACAAAGACTGAGAGAAGACACTGGAGGATGATAATGATCTGAACTGCAATAATCTGCATTGTTGGAAAGGAACTGGGCAGGCTGAGGGACAGCCGTGGCAAAGCAGCTTATGGGGGAGTGCATGGGAAGGAAGCTTTGGATGAACCACTTGGACAGGGATAAAGGACAGTTGCACAGAGGACACCCTCGTTGAGGACAGCACTGCCAGGGCCAGGCTTAGCCTTACCTGGTGATCAGCACTGCGGTGTCATGGTTGGCTATGCCATTCTCGGGGATAGCATTCCCATTGCCATTCCTGTTCACAATGGATTTCTGCCACTTGCAGAAGCTGTCCAAGGATTTCCCAGCATGGTGGTTAATCTCCAGTGTGGGCTAGAATGGAAGCAATATGACAGTGTGTTCCCAGGAAAGCTCTGATGCAAAAGCCTGTGATGCCTATTCCCATGCCAGCAGAGCACTGACACCCATTCAGATGCCCCCACCTTCTCATGGAGGCCATGGGAAAGCAAGACTTTGCGAGGACTACAGCTACTCAAACCTCCTTAAAACCACCTTGGCATAGAAACAGTGCTCAGAGTCCCAGAGGTGCTCTTAGCCCATGGCCTGGACCCAGTCCCCAGCTGCCATTGAGAAGATTGAGAGGCCAGGTTGGACAGGGCCTTGAGCAACCTGCTCTAGTGGAAGGTGTCCCTGCCCGTGGCAGGGGGTTGGAACTGGATGAGCTTTAAGGTCCTTTCCAACCCAAACCATTCTGTGACTCTATGTGGTGCACCCAGCAGACTGCACTGGGGGGACTTCCAGGGGTGACACCCAGGGGAACACACAGACCCACAAAGGAAGTGCAGACGCATGACAGAAGTGGCTCAACAAACCCCACCTTACCTGATCCTCGGTGAGGAGAATCAGCCGGGTCACCAGGATATTGACAATATTGCCCAGACTCGAGTCCTGGAAAAGTTTGGCAACCTGACCTCCAAGAAACAAGAAAAGACGAGTCTTAAAAATGAGCTCCCTGGTGAGCTGGCATGGAGAGAGACAGGGCTGCTTCATCAGCATGGGCTGCAGGGTCTGAACACAAGTGTTTTAGAAAGCAGAAATAGGTATGGGACTCCATGTTACCACTTGGACTGCAGAGCCTGCTAAACCACGTTCAGACCTTGGTGTTTCCTTCTGGGGAGATCCAAGTAGTGAAGCCAACATCCCACAGCAGCTTCTCCTGGCCTGGAGCTCAGGTGGGGAAGCCCCATGGTGCTGGCATTACTCAGCCACAGGAGGAAGCTTTGGTGACTACCCACGGGCAGGGGATGACACAGCACCTCTCAGAAATCTGCCGCCACACGATGGGTGTTTCACAGCAGATGAAACAGTTACAAACAGCATTGTTTTAAAATCTGGCATCTGCTTTAGAAATGCAAACAGGGCCAACCATGAAAAGAGATCCTGCAGAGGACAGGACAAAGAACCAGCACAGAGGGGCTTTCAGCAGTTTGACGGATAACTTCCAAACCTATCTCACCTCACAGGAGGATTCAGCATGGCCAATTCATGCTGTTTATGCGTCCAGCCTGGTATCGTGCCGCCAGCAGTGACCCAGATCTGATGCTGCAGAGGAAGCTCCTCTGCAGTAACCCAGAGACACAGGCAGCGTGCTATGGAAGAACGAGGGTATTTCTCCCTACCCCTCACACTGCTCAGCCCCCAAGCGTGAGAGCTCACTGTCCTTATGCTTTCCCATGTGTTTCTCAGCTTGGCTGGCCCTATTTGCAATGCTAATTTGAGATGAGAGATGCAGTTCAAAGAAGGGGCTTTGTTCTCCCAGTCCAGATCTGTAGCATGGTCAGACAGGCCAGAGTTTACCTCTGCTACAGTGCTCCCCTATACAACAGAGAGTCCCTGCAGACTCCAGAGAATCACTTTTTGACCCA
This sequence comes from Strigops habroptila, assembly GCF_004027225.2. NCBI lineage: Eukaryota > Metazoa > Chordata > Aves > Psittaciformes > Psittacidae > Strigops > Strigops habroptila. The sequence continues at coordinate 3,127,340 of NC_044296.2, read as the reverse complement.
AACATCTTGCTCTGGAGGTGGGCAGAAGCCATTGCCATGCTGAAACAGATCTGATTCCCCCTGTGCATTCCCATCCCACTTGTCTTCCTGCAGGAAAAGCACATGGCACCCTCTGCCAAACTCAGACATTCAGGGTGAGGAACAGGGTGACACAAACAGGATTTGTTCCTGCTTGCTCTCCGCTGCTGGGTGTGCGAGCCCCTGTAGGGTCCCCTCCAAGGTTCATGATGTGGTTATAACACTTACAATATTCATGATGGCCAGGATGTACTGCTCGATGTCCCGCCGCCCGTGGTACCCCACCATCATTTTGTCAGCCACCACCAGGGTCTCCACGTAGCGCTCTGTGCTGACAGATCTCTTCAGGGGCAGTTGGCCACGCTGGCTGTGGTTGCCCGACGGCTTCAGCGGGGAGGGCTTCAACGTCCGCAGCCACCAGTGCCTCCCTTTCCAGGGCTTCTCATCTGAAAAGGGAAGGAGATGTTTCTGTTGCCCTCCAGCAGCAATTCAGCAGCACGCAGAGGTGAGCGGCGCACAGTATGAGCTTAGTTTCAGGGAAGGAAAGGCCATTACAAGGCTCTTTATAAACCATGTGTGAACCCAGCAAATGCTCCCACTGCCATCAGCTGGATCTGCTGATCTCTTCCTACTGCAGCCCAGGGCTGTGCTCCTGCCCTCCTGCCTGCCCTGGTTGCTCTCCTGCCTGTCTCCTGCCTGCATCCTACCTGCCCTCCTGCCTGTATCCTGCCAGTATCTTCCCTGCATCCTACCTGCCCTCCTGCCCAGGCGCTGCATGCAGAGATGTGCACCCATCCTGCTGCAGCAGCCCCATGCACTACAGTGCACACTGCAAGGCCCTGCCCTCTCCTCTGTCGCAGGCAAGAGTGGTGTGGGTTTAGAAACTACACAGACATAATCTGCAAATAAAGCCATTGCAGATCATTTCCTCTTTCCTTTTCCTGCCAGGGCCTGAATTTAAAACTTGGCTCTTCCTCCACAGAAATGGCTGCAGCCTCCAAAGCAGCAGCAGCAGGTTTGTAGGACTTTGCTCCAGGCTTCAAGTGCTGCTGACGTGACCCTAGGGATGTCTCCAGCAGGGCCATAAGCTCCAAACTCATGGCCTGGAGACTGCTACAGGGTAGGAGAGCTGACTGGGAGATAACAACCACTCTCCTGCCCTGTCAGGAGAGCTGGCTGAATCCCCTTCCTCTGCTCTGATGCTGGATCATCAATCATCCAGCAGTTCTGGGAAGATGGGCAGATCACAGGCAGCCCCACAACCTACCAGCTCCAGCCCCTGCGGCTGCTGAGAGGGAGCTCACAGGGATGCTCAGGGGCCAGCTATGCAGGGCAGGTCAGGACAGATCCAGCCTGTGGGGCGATAGGACGGGGCAGCTTTGCTGGGGCCAGTTGCATTGTGGTTGTTCTGAACTATATTTGGCCCGTGGCTCTCACTGCAAGGTCTTTGCTTTCCAAGAAGCAATTAGGAACAGGCTAACTTTTGTCTGGAAGCTGTGGAATGTGGCAAAGAGTCAGCAGAAGGGGAGTCTGTTGGTACTTTGTCCACTGTGACTTTGGGAGCTGGGACAGGAGGAGATGAGCCAGGGAAGCACAGGTTGTCCTCAGAGATGCTGGCAGGTCTGCGGACATTCAGAGCCTGCTCAGAGCAGGCTGGCAGCACCCTGGTGCCTCCACACATTCCATCCCTTCCAGCAGTGACTCCTCATTTGATGATGAGTGCATCACCTAGGTGATGAGTTCACCCAGTGCACTGCTGGGGCACTGGATGAACATCCTGAGGTGACACACAAACCTGCCAGGTGCAACTGGGAACAGCTTTGCTTCTGCATCCACAAGCTCTAATCCATAACATGTGAGCTGGCCCCTCTGCAGGGATGGCATCTCCACTCATCCTTACTGAGCCAGGGGAAGCCTCTGTAAACTGAGGGAGCAGCATCCTGTGTGCATGCAACATTTTGGGTAGATGGAGAAAAGCTGCACATTCATAAGGGCTAGCAATTTCAGCCAAGCTCTGGGACACTGCTAGCAAGGATGAGAAGGACACAGGCACTGGGGAGAGGCAAGGGCAGACCTGGGTGAGTCCTTTAGGAAGTCATAGGCCTGTAAGCATAGAAGTGGAGTAAATGTGCAACTGCCATTCTCTATAAATGTCTCCCAGAGCCCACTGTGACTAACCAGCTCCCACATCCCACCCTACAAGGCATCTTTCCACCTGGTCTCTAACAACAGCAGATGTTACCTCAATGCGGACACAATCTTCAGAGACAAAAACCCAAAGACAAGTCTCTGCTGAGCATGTGGAAGCTAAGATTTCCCAATACCTTGTCAATTGGCCAAATCTGGAAGGATTTTTCTTAAGAACAATAAAAGGCAGTTTTTTCTCTTCTATTCCATGCTCTATTTACAAATTTAAAAGCCCTGCTGTGAAGAAGAGAGTACAAGAGCTTACCAAAGACCAGGCCACCAGAAATGCTTAACATGAGTAAAAGCAAATACAGAAAACTTTCTTGAATCCAGGAGATAAATTTGGTTCTTTGCCAAAGTATGGACCTTCAAAGCCTGGTCTACCAGGACTTCCCAAGCCTGCACTGGGATGGATTGAGGATGTGTTGGTGGGTACCTAGCACGCCACAGGCTGCATCCATGTGTGGGTACTGGAGAGACGACCGCTTGTACACGACGTGGGGGCTGCCCTTGCCCTCACTCGCTGTGCTGACATTGGCTCCTGGGCTCAGCGGCTCAATGAAATACTCCTCCTCATCTGCGACGATCACCCCATGCTGCAGAAGGAAAGAGACAAAAGGCAATAAAAGAGGTAGAGAGAGAACCGGCTGACATATTGCTGGCTTCTTGGAAGGAGCTTTCTGTTGATTAACCACTGAGTTTCTGAGGACTGACAAATACTTTGGAGAATGTGATGGAATCCTTCATTTACGCATGAACATTGAACTACGTGCACCTACAGACCAGAGGAAACGGAGCCAGATGGTCGTGGATGCCTTGGGACATCTTTGTTCACTGAAGTCCTCTGGAAATCACAGTCTTTCCTTGCAAAATTATGAATGAGTTGTTTCCTATTCCACCCACTCAGTCTAATTGAGAGATGCCTGTGGGATCCTAAATACCTTCACATAACAGTACAACTCAGCAGTGGGATCTCCCCCTCCTATGCTGTTCAACCTCACCAAAGAGCCTTTGGAAGCAGCCCAGGACCATTACCACCAGCTGGGAAACTCAGGCACAGAGCTGCAGAGAAGCGTAGATGCTCAGAGGCTGTTGAGAAACACACTGAATCTATAAAATCTGAAGTCTGTTTAGCAGTGAGGCGACCAGCAGGAGCCACAATCTTTCTCTGCAGCCTGAAACCTGGTTTGTGCCCTGTAGGCACTGCCCATTTCACACCTCTGACTGGCCACCTCAGGCAGATGATCTTGTTTCTGCTCTCTCATTTGTTTCTTGTTCTCCCTGATTTTACTATTTGACTGAATGAATCTCAGCTGCGAGCCCAGACTTTGCTCTCTGCAAGTGGACCCACAGTGATGACTGGGCAGGAGCAGACCCCAGTGAGATGAGCACCCAAACTCACCAGGTGCCTGCAGAATCTCTCCTCTGAAGCTGGTCCCATCCTTGTGGCAAGTTTTCCTTCTACCCAAAAAGTCTGAGCAACCTAAAAAGTTTCTGGCAGCCCAACAGGGTACAAGTAGAAGCTCCATTGCTGTAAGAACTCTTGGCACTGAATCTCACCTAAGTCCAAGAAATGTGGGTGTGCTACAAGCTGAACTTCACCAACCAGCAACCGAGGCACAGAAACATACCCGACATTGCTCAAGCAGGACAAGAAGTATCCCAAAAGTCAAAGACCCACGTTCCCCGTGCACAAGCATAGCTCTAGGTGCAGCAACACCCATGTCCTGCCATCAGCTCTGCACCAGTGGTGTCCTTTAGATGTCACAGCACTTTTCCAGCTCCCCTCTACGCAAGGACAGGAGGCCTGTCTGCCAGGACAGGGAGTGGGGAAGCAGGTCTCTGTAAAACATCTTGACATCCTTGCATTGAAGACGCCACCTGCGTAACAGCATCATTGCTGGGTGCTCATGCGGAAGAGCCCCTCCAGGGTGGATGCTGCCACCGCCATAGGTCTCTCCTCCTGTCCCTCCCTGCCATGAAAGCTGAATCGGGGCAGTGTGTGCACAGCGAAGTCCCCATCTCCAGAGTGCCGGGGGATTTCCTCCTGCACCGGGCTCTGTTGCTCTTGGCTGGGCTCCACCTCCTCCAGCACAAGCAAGGTACTGTGAGGTTAGCCTGGCAAGGGCTGCGGCGGAAAGCCGAGTGTCGGCCGGCGAAGCCAGCTGGCTGCCGGCTTTGTGGGATGGGGAGAAGGAGGTCACCACCGCCTTGGGGCAGAGCAGCGGGAGGGGAGAGAACGTCCTACTCCAAACCCATGTCCTGCTAGAAAAGGGCCGCTTGCACTTAAACCTGGAGCCTCTGCAGAGCACAAGAGTCAGGAGGCTCCAGTGCTGGCCTGGCATCCTCCAGCAATGAAGCTTGGCCATCACAGGAGTCTGAAAACTGCCCCATCACTGACCCCAAAGACCAAGCTCTGAGGTCCAGGCGCTGGACATGACACAAGCCTGTTGCAAGGGGGCGGCGAGAAGCCCTTAGAGAGATCGCTGTGGTTTGTGGGGGAGCTAAACTGGATATCCTGTCTATGATTCACACAGGTCATCTGCAGAGCAAGGATGGTTTGTGCTATTAGCTTATAACCACAGTTAAAAACATGGCCACATACTGCAATTCAGCTCTTCTATGTCCTCATACACACACAAGCAGCTCAACATTAGCCTTAGCAGCGGGGCCATCTGGCTTGCTCCGAGCTTTAATGTTCATGCTGACCTTCAGGAGGGCTTTTCAGATGAAAGCACAATTTCAGCTCGGACACACAGGGTTGAAAACCAGGCCTTTGAATTGTCCTTTGATGAGCTCTGACATAAGAGGTAAGAAGGTGTCATTTCTCTCCTAAAGTTATTTTTTCCTTCTTGTGATTTTTTTGATGGTAGGACACAGGTACTTGGGATCTTGCATAGCCAGTGGGATGAAATGTGGCTTTGCTTAAGACAAGGATTTCAGCTCCTGACCAGGCTGAGACAAAGCTGCCCGGTCCTCACTAGCACATGGCCCTGCTGGCAGCTCACAGCTCTGTGTATTTTGGAAAATGGACCACTTAGCCCTTTGCTTCTGATAACTTAAACATGGGTGACTTTCTCCCTGCTCAGCCTAAAGCGCAGCATGGTGCATCCTCCATGGGAGATAGAACCCCAACCTGGTTTGGGTTGGAAGGGACCTTAAAGCTCATCCAGTTCCAACCGCCTGCCACAGGCAGGGACACCTTCCACTAGAGCAGGTTGCCCAAGGCCCATCCAATCTGACCTTGAACACTGCCAGGGATGGAGATGCATGGGGTGAGCCACGATGCCTGCCTGCCCTCAGGCCATGCTGATGGTGCATGTGGTAGGGAAGAAAAGTGGGTGTTTGAAAACAAAGTGATTTACAGTGTTTCACCTTGCAGACAGAATTATAGACGTGGGAGTTTGAGGACAGGAGGATGGCTTGGGGCTTGTTACCCATTTTCACATCTTTGTGCTGGATGCTTCTGTGGATGCGATCACCCCTTTCCCTCCTCCTCATGCACAGCTCACCCCATAATCAGCACCTGGTCCTTGCTTATGGCCATGCAGGAACACAACACAACCCCCTTTGCATCATCCATGAGTCAGGTCTGCACAAACGTTCGTCGCCGTGTGCAGTCACCCCTTAGCACGTGTCAGCATGAACCTGAACCTTGAGACCTCAGCAACTGGAAACCCTCTTCTGTCCCCACCTGTCCCCTCCAAAGTGGACTGATGCCTGCCTGGAGGGGAGCGTGCTGTGGCTGAGGGATGGCATGAGTGGATCAGCAGTTACTCATCAACCAGAGCCCTGCAACAGGTCTTCTCCCATGGCAAGTACAGCCCCCACTCTGTCAGCTAAAAGATGCCAGGCTCCTCCTGTCTAAATTCCTGACCCTGTCCTCCTCACTAACCCCAAAGACCTCCTCCCCTCTCCTTGCTGATGGCTCTCGAGGGCAGAAGGAAGAGTTCAGGCAAAGGAGAGGTTGTTGGATGACCCTCCATCCCGCTTTGTGCCTGGCTGCATTTTCTTCAGACAGCCCTGGTACCTCTCCAGAGCTAAACACAGCCTGTGGACTGAATTATCCCAGCACGAGTGCTGCTGGGCCATTGCTTGCCCTGGACTTGCTGCTTTCTGAAGTGGAAAGGCAGGCTAATGCCAGACACCTTCTGAGCCAGCAGCATCCAGCTCACCCTTCAGTGCTGTTGTGAACACCGCTAAAAAGTCTGGGACTTCAGAGTTCCCATATCTGAACAAAGGGCTAAGCAGGGAACCAAGAGTTTATGCAGCTCTGACTTTTGGCTGTGAGATAGAAACATTAGACTCTATGATATAATGAGTCAGATTCTCATTTCTGTTAATAACCCACAGCACTGTTCTGGCACTGTAATTTAGCAATAAATCAAATGTGAATTCATTCCCATTTGGAAGCTCTTCCACACTGCCAGAATACTGCTATGAGGTGGGGCTGTAGCATAAATATGAATCTGGCCTACAGAGTCTTTTTCTACATGTTACCCCTCCAAGGGAGCCATCATCCTTGGGATTCACCAAAAGGGTATGTTTGCTCCATCCCTCCATCTGGCAGGTCATGAAATGTGCTTTGGGAGCCAGAAATATCAGAAAAATCACAGAAAAATAAGAAAGGAAGCCCTTAGTGTATTCCCAGTGCTGGAAGAGCTCATACCTGGAGTATTTCTGAGAGGCATTTGTCTGGCCTATTCTTAAAGATCTCCCATGACGTAGGAGCCACATACTCTCTAAGCAACGTATTCCAGAGCTCAGCTGTCCCTACCACTAATGTCTACCGTTAAGTTTTCTTGATGATATTTAAGACCATGATGTCTAGTCCTAGCTGTTATGACATGCAAAATCAATCACTGCCACCCTCTTTGCAGCATCCTTGCTGGTTTTGAGGAATGCCATCTTGTCCCTTCTTGATGTTTTCTCTTTCATACTGAAAAAAAAGAGTATTTCAGATTTCCCCCCAGAAGTCCCATTCTTAGCTCCTGAAATCCGGACAGAAGTGACTGGGAACCCCAGGAATGTATCTGCAATTGTAAGGATCTGAATGCATTTTGACAATCCCAGCTGTGCTGTGAAATTCCTGCCCTCCTGCACTTTGTCCTCAATAGCACACGCAAAATATATCTTTCTCTGCTGCTGTTGGAAGTGGAGGGGAGAGTTCTGAGAGAGCCAGAATAATGGTCTAGAGCCTGCATTATCCCATTCCAATTAAAATCAATGGAAAAATGCCCATATTTTGGCTGGTCAAAATACAGACTCACCAGTCCATTGCAGTTGCTGATGGCGACCTTTGAGTTCAGGTACTGATCCTGTAAGTGTCCCGCGTAGTGGCAGTCTTCATGGAAATCATGTTGCCAGTCCACACCATCTCGCTTCCAGTATTCCACAGTGAAATGCTCAGCCAGCAGGTTGGAGTGCAGGGTCAGGTTGAGGAGGAACTGGGTTCGATGGGCAGAGACTTTGTAGAAAACCTGCTGCTCAGATGGCTCATAGGCCAAGGAACCCAGACTGCGCCGAGGACGTTGCTTCAACTGGCTTCTCACGTCAAAGGTGAGGAAGTCCCCGTTTTGGTCCACTTGGATGGGGAACGCAATTTCATAGTGATCCAGGCTGGAGAGGAACTCCTCTGGGGAAGGAAAGCAAACACAGGAGGAATGACAATCTGCGAAGGGGGGCAGAGTAAAACACACAGTGGCTTCAGCGCAACCGAACCGCAGGCAGCACAAAGCAGGGGGACAGAGTCCTGGCACAGAGGGTCATAGAATCATAGAATCACAGAGTTGTTTGTGTTGGAAGGGACCTTAAAGCTCATCCAGTTCCAACCCCCTGCCACGGGCAGGGACACCTTCCACTAGAGCAGGTTGCTCCAAGCCCCTGTGTCCAACCTGGCCTTGAACACTGCCAGGGATGGGGCAGCCACAGCTTCTCTGGGCACCCTGTGCCAGCGCCTCAGCACCCTCACAGCGAAGAACTTCTTCCTTATGCTCTGTCCAGACTGCAGTATCCTTGGGGTATTCCTAAAGGCCTTCAGCCTACATAGCCCTGGCCTATCAATAGGCCTTGAGCCTATGGAGCATTATTTTCTTCCTCTGCAGGTGATGGAGAGAAATGGACTGGTCCAAGCGGCCATTAAGTCCAAATCCTTGCTCTGGTCCTGGACTATACCTCATCTTTCCATCTCCACTGGGCAGAGGGACTCAAGGTTGTGCAGAGTCACAGGAGGAGGGTTATTTTAACCTGGATCCTTTCAGTAACAATGCCATCAATAAGGTCTCTTCAAAACAACCTAGAACAGGCCTTGGGGCGAAAATATCTCGGGAGAAGACAGTCTTACTAAGGAATGGTGGTGTTCTTCAGAACATCTACAGTTGCCACGTGGACCTGCTAACTCTGCTTTGATAACCTGCATAACAGCACCATACCAGCCTCCCCAATCATGGCTTCATTAGGGCATTAGGACTGGGCACCCTCCCAAGAGGAACAAAGACAATGTCCTTGCAATGCCAACCTTGCAACCAAAGTAAGAAAGAGGGTAACCAGAATTCCCCAGCTGTGCTGAAAAGGCAGCGAGAAAAGAAGTCAGACATCCTGACTCTCCAGCCAGGTCTCTATCTATGACACCATCCTCCCTTCCCAGCTCACCAGGATGGTGTTCTTTATTGTATCAGCCTGGCTTAGCACCTTCTCTTGGGGCACTTGAGTTTTTGAGCCTGTCTCGTACCACTTACTTAGGAAATGTGCTCTGACAAGGTCCCTGTTGAAAACGTCTGCCTGCGCTCACAGGCTAAAGCAACATTTTTGGCTGTCAAAGAAATTGGCACTAGACAGAAATTTCTCATTTTCCAAGCAAAATGTCACAGGGACTGCCAGATTGGAGCTGAGCGGAGGTCTAGATGTCTCTGACAGCCTTCAGTACCACGGGCTTCAGCAGAAGATGTATAAAATCACGCACTGGATAGGCTAGCTCCTTCCATCACAGTGTGTTGTCTGAACCCCTCATCACTGGAGATTTGCTCACGGAGCAGGAGGGGATTTGTCCTCTTTTCACTCTGGAAGATTCTTACTGTGCTTTCTGCATCCTATTTGTAGTTGTTTTCTAAGTAAAGAGGAGAGGTCAGCCTGCTCCACGGTGGCTGCATTTCGCCTGGCTCCACACAGCACCCATCTTCAAAGCCTTCCCAGCCATCATAAATTTGGACTCCAAATTACACTCTTACCACATGGCAGCACTGGAAAGTTTCCTTTTCCCCTAGTGTGTTTTCCAGTGTGGGAGCCCGACAGAGCGGTTTCCTTGGCCACTGGTAATGGGACAGTCCTTCCCACCAGCTGGGTTTTAGGGGTTAGCTCCCATCCTTCCAAACCATAAGCACTTCTGGCACCTTTCCCTTGCCTCGACAAGCCAGAAATAATTATTAGTCTTTTAACTTCCTGTGCTCCAGCTTCTCCTGCATCTCAGCGCCTTGCGTGTGATGCAGCCGGGCAAACAAGAGTGACTCTGCATCTAAGCAATGACCTCAGGCTTGGAAAAATTTGCTGTCGGAAGCGTCTTGTTTGTCTTTTTCCCTCTCTGCAGTCTTGCAAAATAGTGAATCGGAAGGAGGTTTGTGTACGCAGTGGCTACAAAGGGCTTGGGACAGGGCTGCAGCCCCTGCTCCTGACCTGTGAGGTACATCCAGGAGATTAAAGATGTCCAGAGCCTGTAGGATGAGGTTGGGTGTGAGAACCTGCTTTTGCTGTAGTATCACTGTGCATCCTCTTGGGGGTGGAAACTGAGGCACAGGGAGAAAGATCAAAAAGCAGTTCCCTGCATCACATTAATGTTTTAGGAAGTGACACTTTAGAGCGAAGATGCCACAAACAGAAAAAATAATGAAGAGAGACTTTCAACAGAAGGAAGAAGCCAGCATCCTCATCCAGTGTAACGGCCGGCTCCTTCCTCTCCTCTAAACATGTGAAAGATTAGATCAGGCACTAAGATATTAGGTTCTTTTACTCCCTAACCCCATGTACCCCAGCCAACATCACAGATGTTCCCTAATTCCTTCATTTGCTCATCCCTACCTTGGTTATGCTGCCTGTGTTACAGGAGCTCCCAACAGCAAGAGCAGCACTGTTTGGCCCTTCCTTCCATTCAGAAAAGCCACCATGTGCCCTGTGACCCCTCAGCCACTTCATGCTGTATTAATAGATCTTGGCCTGAAATGCACAGTACTGCACCCACTGTATCAGGAAGGTCTGCACTGGTGATAAGCAGCCTGGTGTTTCCAGAGAGCTGTCAAACTGCTGTGGAGGAGATGCTATAAAAAGCTTTTCTCCAGGAAAACCTGCCCATGGCTGTGTGGGACTGAGGACACTTGGAGCATAAACCTCCCAGGAGAGGGCAAGGGAGAAAGCTGGGAAGCAGGATGGAATGGGGTGTGGGGAGAAGTACCTTGCTGTCCAGTTCTGGTGGAAAGGGAGCACACATCTATAGGGGCAGGGCTGGCAGAGGAAGGGAAAGGGCACAGGGGACACAGACGGGCAAGCTGAACAAAAAGAAGAGAGGGAAGGTGAAAGTTGGAGGAGGAAGGATTTTGTTTTCTCCTTGTATTCTCACTACTGCCTCTCATTACTGAGCTGCTTAAAGGACGAAAAGGAAGCAGATGTTTGCTCTGGTCTTCTCACCAGAGCAAAGAGGAGCCCCAGCTGCAGCCCAGACAATTCCTAAGGGATGGCTGTGGAAAACACTATGGGATTGCATGGCTTCAGGCTGCCCTGGCATCATAGCAATCTCACTACATCCTCCAAGGGTCCATTGGTTTACATGTGAGTTAAGGAGGTGGACTCACATGTAAAAAAATGAGGGAGATCAGCCTTGCGCTGATGTTCTATAAAATGGGGAATGTCTCATCTGTCAGTCACTAAACTAAGGTACTAGCAGAAAACTTCCTTTTGATTAAAGCCCGTTCAGCAGCATGTTCCGCTGCTGTTCCCTGCACTGTGAAATCCTGCAGCCTGAATGCACACGTTACATCTGAATCCCATTACATCTCTGCTGGCTTGAAGAGGCCTTCAACACTGGGCTGCTATTTCCCACCAAGATAATTACAGCTTATGACTCTGATACCTTAATCTTTTTCCTGCATAAAACAAATACACTGATCTGGAGTCGTGTACATGGGGCATGTGAAACCTGTTCCATTGCTAACTAGAGCAATTCAATTGGTCAAAATCAGTGGCTTGTTGAAAACACCAGCCTTTACTCTCCATGCCTCCAACTGCTAAGAGGAGATAACAGTGGTTCACCCTCTTGAAAGGGTGTTGTGAGGATTATGTACTTACTATCTCAGCAGCGTGGTGAAGAGAAGTGTTGAGTAACATCAACAGCCTGACGCCAAACGTTCCGGATGCAGGGAGCCTAAAAATGTGCTCTGACAGCAAGAGGGGCCCATGGGGCAGCATGACCCTTGGGATTGGACAGGGACTGGGGAGCGGAACGGCTGCAATCCCTAGCTTGATGCTCCCACAGCACCACGCTCCCAGCAACATCATGGGCTGAGACTCATCCCTCAGACTGGCTCAAGGGAAGCATCTGGGAGAGCACAAACACATGAACTGTAAATGTGATGAGACCTGGGGTTTAGACCAAGGTGTATTAGCAAACAGCGCGGGGACTCATGAGTGAGTGAGGATCTGAGCTGCTGTGAGTCAGGATGGAGGCGACCTGGCAGTGATGTCCTGGTCAGAGCATCGCTGTGCGGCGAACGCAGGGCAGATGGAGGGAGGTGTGAACCGACGGGTGCGGGAGGCCCAGAACAGCCACCCCAGGCACTGCCAGAGGCTTTGGCAAAAAGGACCAGAAACAGGGTTTGTTTCAGATTCAAGGAAATCTGCCTGTATAACCTTGCACATTGCGCAGTGCCGGCACAGCATGCAGCTCCGTGTCTGAATGCCTCTTGTTTCACACAGCATGAGCTGGGCAGCGTCCCACCTTTAGCAACGAGACGCTGCTCAGACCCACGACAGTATGTGGCTTTCAGTTGCCTTTGTTCCTCTTTCCAGTTCCGCTTCACAAGACAACCCACAGCCATAGCAACTATAGCCTGGTGGCGTTGCACTGCTCAAGAGCCCTGTACACCACTGACCTTGGCCCTGCTGCAATTAGTCTGGGCACACGTGGTATGTCACAACTATGGCTGTGTAAGCACACTGCTGAGGTTTTAACACCTTGCACAGATAAATGTCTAACTTCAGAGCTCTTTCTTCTTACCTCTGGTGCCTGATGGCAGTGTTCATATTGCCTCTGAAGAGAAAGTCATGAAAGCAAATTAGTATTAAGCAATTTAGCCAGCTTGTGTTACCTGCCCATGCTGTATTTGTACTGCAGGCTGGGTGCAAGGCTGTTCTCACTTTCCAGTCCTTTCCTAACCTGGAATAAAATCATGTACAAAGGCACAAATCTATGAACAAGAGGCCCACATTCTGCTTTCCTTGCAATCACTTGCATGTGGGTCTCTGTATTTCAACACAAGACCATCAGAAACACAGTCATATAGGACAGGTACAAAGTGCTTACGCCTGAGAAGGTTTGAGCATTTAGTAATGGTAGCACCTACAGAAATGTGTGTACAAACTAAACCTCCTCCAACAGCACACATCTGACCAGACTCAGCTGGGCAGAGTATCTGTAATGCTCCAGCAGCCACCTCCATCCCTGCACGCATGGAGGACTCGCAGATGCTGCACACACACAACCCTCCTCGGAACAAAGCCTCTATTCATCTGAGGATGCGCCGCTCCACCCGAGTGGAAGAGGAGCTTCCTCTATTGCTACCACATCTCCTTCACTAAGCCTGTTCGTGGCTCTCATCTTGCACAGACCTTATTGCTCTGAATTCAGCAAAAAGCCAAGGAGCACGACATTGGAGAGCAAAACACATCCCTTCCTTGGAGGTCAAGGGAAAACACCTGCAAATTCAGCAGCAGGAGCTCTGCTGTAGTGCAGGGAGCATAGCAGAGCTAGGGGTGTCTCCACCTCCTCCTCAGCACATTACCCTAATACCTCCCCAGGGCCAGCATTAGGGTTCCTGCCAGCAGAGGTGCGTGGCTCCAGCTCCCATTCCCACGCAATTCCTACCTTGTGACTGGAACGCGTAACCGGGAAAGTTGCACAGAGCCGCAGTGAAGATGACAGTCCATGTGAGAAGCCTCCAAGCTATTGCCATGGTTAGCGATGCTTGTCTCAGTGCAGGGAGTATTGTGCCAGCTGAAAGGGCGCTGTCCCAACATGTCTCTCCCTCGGCCACCGCTTATGTAGAGACAGGAGTCCTCGGTCCCTCCGCAGGCATCCTCGGCCGCTCCGTGCTCTCCCAAAGCAGCGAAGCCAACGGTGTCTTTGCCGTGTGCTGTGCGGGGTCAGCATGGGCTAGTCTGAACCCCAGGTTCTCGGTGGCATTGCCCCTGTGAAGGAGAGAGTGGGAATGAGTGAACAGGAGAGACGGGCAGGGGGCAACAAAGGATGGAGGAGAATGACACAAAGAAGAAAATGGTGTGCAGAGGGAATGAGGAAAGCCTTAGATCTTAGAGAAGGGAAGAGTGAGATGGAAAGAAAGAAAAAGGGGAGAGAAAGAGAGAAGTGAATGCAACTACAATTAACCACACCAGTTCACAGCACTGGAATGCCACGTTATCCTGCTACAGTGACACTCCACACCCGGGTGCTTTCCTGGAGAGAATCCTGCACCCAGCACAGCCCCTGCACTGCTCTGACAGTGGCGCTAAAGGGCTGGTATACACCTTATACCGGAGGCAAACATCACAGAATAGATGGGAACCCTTTGTCGACACCCCCGAGGAGGTGCAAACCAAAGAGTGATGTGGTCTCAGTTACCTGATCTCTTAAAGGAGAGCATGAAACAAAAGCATTAGTAGGGTGGTAGTGAGCAGCAATCTAGAAATCCTCTCTACTCCAGTTTCCCTAGCTTCAAAATACACTTTAATGACTGTCGCTGCCCTGAAAGAAGAGCACTTGCTCTCAGAGTGCATTGGCTAAACCTAAAAAAGTGATTGAAAACAAAGGGCCCATTCAGTGAACTCACCCTTACCCTCAGCCCTATCCACAAATGGATCGTGAGATTCCAATTGTATTTGTTATTTAAAATGATTTGCTAATTGCTTCAGTGAAAGATTTTTGGCTTGCAGATAATTTCCACCCAGTCTGAGGCAATGACACAAAACTCACATAGTGCTGGAGAGTTGCATAAAGCCTGTGGGTTTTGTTTCTATCCAGCGATTCGATGACGTCTGCAACGAATATGGCACATACCTAAACACCACCCAGAGAATCCCAAATATCTGAGCGGTGATGCTCTGCTCCAGAGCAGCCCAGCAGCAAAATGCAAATGTTCCTGCAAAGGCAACAGATAAATACATACTGAAGCCTGACATCAGACCAGAGACGCAGCTACAACTCACAGATGGTGCCGGAACACGGTGGGGAACAGCAGGAGAGAAGCTCCTGAGCTGCTGGGAAGATGAGGCTCGGCTGGAGACAGGAGGATGGTGCTCTTTGCAAAGGTGTCAATAGCTATAGCTTGTGTGTGGCCCTCATCCCAGTAGGGAAACGCTTGGAATAATGCTGTTAACCCTTGCTTCGCTCTGCTCTTGTGTATTTTAAATAGCAAAGACTACTGGCTAGAACACAGGGCAGGAGAGCCTGGTTCCTCCTTGGGTCACCTGGTGTCTTATGGGGAGTCTGCAATTTACTTCGACTTCTGTTTTTCCATCTATGCAGTTAATGTTATTTGTGCTGTGGGGGCTCGGAATAACACCCATCCCAGGCCGGAGGCTACATAGGTGAGGCAAAAGAAGAATCACAGAATCATAGAATCATGGAATTGTTTATGTTGGAAGGGACCTTAAAACTCATCCAGTTCCAACCCCCTGCCATGGGCAGGGACACCTTCCACTAGAGCAGGTTGCTCCAATTCCCTGTGTCCAACCTGGCCTTCAACACTGCCAGGGATGGGGCAGCCACAGCTTCTCTGGGCACCCTGTGCCAGCGCCTCAGCACCCTCACAGGGAAGAACTTCTGCCCAAGAGCTCATCTCAATCTCCCCTCTGTCAGGTTAAAGCCATTCCCCTTGTCCTGTCCCTTCAAGCCCTTGTCCAAAGTCCTTTTGTAAAATATGAAAATGCTGAGAGGACCAACCAAGCACCCTTAAATCACAATTTGGAGATCCATATTTTAAATGTCAAGATTTTTAACTGCTTATTTACAATTAAAAATGGCCAAAGACCATCAGTGAGGCCTGGGGCTGGTCTCCCCCGTCCCTTCTCGTGCCGCTTGCCAGGTTGGTTTCTGCAAAGCCCAGACACAACACCCATGACAGTGACTTCAAAGACTGTGCACACGATCAGCAACTGTGAGAATAAACTGCCTGATGGGTTAAAAACTCTCTATAGCTCATCTTGGGCTGCTCCACTCACCCACAACAGGTAAAGGAAAGCAGGCAGTGGAGGCAAGAGGGATGGGCAGGAATTCTTCTGCCTTCCTCCATCACGACTCAAGGATGCTGCGATTAGCACTGTGGGTCCATGAGCCATGTCCACCTGGTGACGGCATGCTCTGGAGCATCACCCACCGGCTGCAGCATAGAGAGGGCAGAGCCAGGGCCATGGCAATGCACGGCCAAGTGCTGGGAATGCTGCAGGCTGCTCTGTGCCTGCTTCCTGCTGGGCTGTGGGAAGTGAACTGGAAAAGGGAGAAGGTGAAACGAAAGCCGGGCATCCTGCAGCCCTCTCCTAAGTCAGCATTTTTCAGCATCTATTAAAGCTTGAGATTCCAGCTTTTAAACCCTGTCACGGCTCCAAAGTCTGCGGACAGAAAGCTGCTCAGCTGAAGTGTATTTTCTCCTGGGCTTCACACTACTAATTTCTCTTGTTTTCCAGCTGTTGAACCTGCTTCCTCTAGGCTGTCGTTATTTCCTGTCCTTTCTCTGCCTCTCCACGACCCTGAGCCGCAGCAGCCGTGAGCGGTGCCCCCGTGTCCCCTCTGCCCTTCCCCTTCAGTCCTGGCTCCTCAGCATCCCCCAGAACAGGGGCCAGGAGGGAGCTGCAGGCGCCAAGACCCCGCAGCCCCCAGCTTGGGGGAAGGAGCAGCACAAGTCAGGAATTACAGCTGCAAAATTCCCATAAGCCAGGCTGGGGGAAGGGCCCAGCTTCGATTCCTCCAGGAAAACATGGCCCCTTCCAGCAGCGCTTCACTTCCGAGACCCCAACGAGCTTGTGTCTTGCAAAAGAAGGACCCGGTGCTCTCCTCCTTGCCATGGCGGAGTGCGGCTCCACGGCTGCTTCAATACATAGGAACTTTTCCACCACCTCATTTGTCAGACTTTGCTTTCGGAGCAGCAGCGACCGGACAAGCCTGAGGAGCCCCGGTCCACATCAGGACCAGTGGAACACCAGTGGGGATGGAGGGGCTGCGGGGAGGTCCAGGCCATGGGGTGACCTCTCCGGTCTCGTGCCTCCCTCGCTTGGGCCGCTTCCGATTTGCTCCTTCCCGAGGAATTCGTTGTCCTTGGCAGGCGCCCCGCAAGCGGCTGACGCTCCCGCTCCCCGCGCCAAGGTGGCTTTCGCCGCGTGAACCCGTGGGCCGGGAAGAGGCGGCGGGATGAGGGGAATGGGGCCGGTGCCACTGGAGCCGATGGTGGCTTTGAGGTCACCTCTTCCCACACCAAGAAAAACATGGGAAAAAGGGGGAGAGGGGTGTATGGGGTTGGGGTTTAAAATTCAAGCTGCAATAGAGCAAAAAGAGAAGAGAAAAAAGAAAAACAGATGACAACTGTTACTAATTTCAACATCGGGGCTGCAGACAGAATTCCCTGAAAGCCCGGCTTTTTGGCCGGGGAGGCAGCTTTATGGGAAGGTAATAGGAAGCAGATGGGCTCTGCTCGGGGCCAAGAGGAAGGTTCAAGGTGCCTCCTAGTGCAGAGAAAAGGAATTTAACTGCTTTTAAAGATGCAGGGCCCGGCAGCTTCCAGGTTTCTCATCCAACTTTTGCAAATTATGAGCTCAGGTGTCCTTTTCCCTTCTTTGAGAGAGAGAAATAAATACAAACACAGATTTCTGCTTCCAGCTTTCCCCGGTGGGAGGAAATACTTGCAGCACCCCCCCTGCAGCCCCCGGCCCTTCCACCGACATCTTCCCGACATGCAGCGCCTGTGAGCAGTGAAAGCAGCACGAGCTGTGAGAGCAGTGAGAGCAGAGCAAGTGAGAGCAGTAATAGCAGGGCAGGGAGAGCAGTGAGAGCAGAGCACTGACAGCAGTGTGAGCAGAGCAGAGCAGAGCAGAGAGAGCAGAGCAGGGCATCCCATGACTGCACTGCTTCACTCTCAACAGCATTTCTGGTCTGTGCTACTGGCAAACAGCATTAATGAATGAATGAAAGTCACCAGCCCTCATGGTTACTTCTTTCCTCTGTAAAAGGGGCCATGGCACTTCATAACCATGTTGGGGTTATCGTCATGCCATGTCCCACACCTTCGCCAGCGTTGGTACCAGCTCCCTCCTGACCCTGCCAACGGGCTGAGCAGCATTTCAGACCCTGCAGGAGGGCAGCTATGTGGCCATTGTACACACAGCAATGTGACGGGATTTCTGCTCTTCATCCACTCCAACGTGAAACTGCCCTATCAGTTCTGAAGTTATCACTGGGGGAAGAGCTGCAAACACACAGCTCGCTCCATGGACATCATGTTCTTTGCTAAATAGGGTGGGCACTGCAGGGTGCTGGGATGCGTGGCTCATCTCAAGTGCTAGAGAGGCACTTGGCAGCAGCATCACCAGATTCCTCAGGCTTGCTCATCACCCTCACGGAACCCCTGCTCTGCACAGCATGCTCTTACCTACCGCCTGTTCTCATAGCTGCCCACCACAGCCATACTGCAGACCTCACAGTGCCATTAGCTCATAGATGCTGAGCCTAAAGTCACGTTTTCTGAGAGAACAGCCCCCTTCTCACCTGCTGCTGTAAAGGGGATACAGGAAACCTGGAGAGGAGCTTTGGACAAGGGTCTGTAGGGACAGGACAAGGGGAATGGCTTTAACCCGACAGAGGGGAGATTCAAATGAGATCTGAGGCAGAAGCTCTTCCCTGTGAGGGTGCTGAGGCGCTGGCACAGGGTGCCCAGAGAAGCTGTGGCTGCCCCATCCCTGGCAGTGTTCAAGGCCAGGTTGGACACAGGGGCTTGGAGCAACCTGCTCTAGTGGAAGGTGTCCCTGCCCGTGGCAGGGGGTTGGGACTGGATGAGCTTTAAGGTCCCTTCCAACACAAGCGTTCTGTGATTCTGTGACATGCTGGCCTCCTTCCCTTGAAACTTCTCCCAAATCACTTCTCACCATTTCTACATCCCTCCTTCTCACCACCTCGACTCTGTGCACCCTGGGGAAGGGCAACAGGCAGGTCTCTCCCTGCAGGTGCTGCATTCCCAGTGCAGCCTAGGGGTGCTGGCCCACTGCGTTCCCCTGCAGTGATGGGCTGGGGTGACGGGTGTTCCATTCCTGCGCAGTCACCACCCTGGCTGCTGGCAGGTTCCTGCATGTTCCTGAGGACAGAGTAAACAGTGCTGCTCCCCCCGCCACGCTGCACCTCCTGCTTCCCAAGACCTTTCAGCAAGAGCCTGTCCTGATATTCCTAACAAAGTATTTTGCTGGACTGCTAAGCTGAAAACATGCTGAGTTGCAGATGGCAGAAGTCTCTTTGCAGCCATCCTGCCAGCATGACAGGACTTCCACTGGGAAGTCATTTCTCAGCTCTAGAGTAGCATTAAGGGTTAAACCCTGACAAATCAGCATTAACTCACCAGCAGCTCGCTGCGAGGAGCATTGGTTGCAGCATGCAAAAAATGGGTTAAAGTCACAGGTCTGCAGAACTGAAAACAAGAGCTTGAACCGAGTCTGCTTTGCTGCTCCAAGCCTGGCCTCTCTGGGGGCACAGCAAGCAAAGAATTAGAAACACGTAGTTATCACTGTTCACCAGAAAACAGCAGCCTCCAGCCATGGGATGGTTCCTGCCTACACTGCTCTACAGCAACCCTTTAGGATCCTCTCGCCATCCCTCTGGTTGCTCCTGTTATCAAGCCCATGCTGGAGTACAGACAAGGGCTTTTGCCTTTTCCTTTCTCATGCGTTGCGAGGGGACCTATAACACTCGCTGCAGCTCCTCTCTTGTAAGAGCTGTTTCATCTCACCTCAAGTGCAGTTCTTTACAGACACCCATTCCAGCGACTCCAGGGTCAAACTTAGAGTTTGCCTGGAGGACAGATGCAGCTTTTGCACTGTTAAAATAAGACCCAACCCTAACCAAAGGCAACGTGGGAAATCCAGACTGATGCTGCCAGTCTGAACCCTAGAGGCGAGGGATCTGGTCCTGGGTCTCCATCCCCCTGCCAGCACCCTGGTGCCCGGGGGTGAGCAGGGAACACCCTCGCTGCCTTTGGACCCCTGGCTCCGTGTTCCAGGCTCGCTGCAGCACTCCACATGGGCCCTGCTGGGCTGCAGCCGGGCACACCCTCCATCCCTTTGTACAAGCAAAGCTTCCCAGGGGTTTGGGCTCACTCCAGTACTGTGTGGGAGTAGCTTTTCTTTTTAAAACACGAGAATTGTTTTACAGTCAAGTCTATTCAGTGCAATCTTAGTGAGGAAAGGACTGAATTACCCCCTTGCTCCTCCCCAAAATCCAGTGGGATCTTTCATTTCACCAGCGAAAGGGGCAAAAGCAACAAAGGGAGGGCATGCGAATGGAGAGCTGGGAGCACTGACCTCTGACTGCTTTGCTTTCTGGAAATCCTATCTCTCCGTTACATAAGGATCTGGCCCTATCTGGAAAGCTGGGGTCACTGCATTTCTCCAAGTGTGGTAAAATGCTTGGAGGTCCTCAACAGGAAAGCCTGAGAGAAGTGCCAGCTCATCTTATCATAAGGGAGGGATGTTCTGCACAGGGCAGTGCAAGCCCCAGGGCTGAGCCCAAATCTAGCTGCTGGACCAGCCAGCTTCAGCCAGATGGAAGGTGGCTACTGAGAACCCAATGTTCCCAGCCTCGGACTTCTTTTACTTTAAGGAGATGACTCCACCAAGCAGGTCCACTTTCAGACAGGACTTATGCAATAGTTTGGAGCCACTCCACGTGACCCAGACTTGCTGGCCCCCTGCCACCATGCTCCTTGCTGGCTCCAGCCACGCACAAACGAGCAGAGTTAAAAAGACAACTGAGCAGTCATTAACAGAAAGCGCATCTCGCCTACCATACAGTGCCCCGCCAACCACACGCATGCACCGTACATGGAACTGTGCACATGTCACCCACACGCATGCAGATCACAGCTGCAGCTGTTTGTGTGTGGCTGTGCACGTGATACACGCTATCTGTATGAGGATACATGCTATTTGTGTGAGGATACAGGTTATCTGTACGAGGATACACACTACCTGTAGCACACCTATGTTCGCTACCCACAAGCCCTCTGAATGCCACCACACACCACTGATACCTGTGGATATGCCATGCACAAAGGCTGGTTTTATATCTGGAATATATATTCCATGTCTGCGTGACTGCCTTCTGGTTTCATAAAACCACCCCTTCTCTCTGCCGGGTTCAGTGTAGCCAGGAGAGAATCCAGATCTCCTGAGCCTTTGCACAAGCAACTCCCTCCCTGTGCTCCCACTGCTGCCCCTGCACCAGCATGGAGCAAGCCCCACTGCTCTGCTGTGCTCTGGATGCCAGGAAACTGCCCCAGGCTCTGGGAAAGGCCAGGAGCACCCACATCTCACACCTCGGAGCAGGCGGGAAGCAGGCGCAGCCATCTGAATCCCGGGGGAGCTGGCTCCAGCACCAGCCCTCCAGCAGTCTTTGTGCTTACACAACACAGCAACACAAGGCGCCCAGCCCTGGGGCTGCATAAAGACAAACACCCTCCTGTGCCAGCACTGAGCTCCACTCACCTGCAGAACCACCACCAGCATTCTCCAGGAGGGATCTGGTCTGATAAAGAGATGTGGTTTTTGTTCCAGTTCAGGCAGTGGCACATTTTACGCAGTTAACAGCTTACAAAGACCTGTCATAGCTCACACACCAAGCATGGCACCCTAAATTTGACTCCTTCCTCAACCTGGCCTCAGGGCAGGGCCATACCCCATACATCTGTAGTGCTGTACCTGTGCTGGGACCTGCCGACAAAGATGTGTCTGATCATCAGACTGGAAGTGCTATGCTGGAGAGCAGAGCCCCACCAAAGCCCCCCTCATCGGCTGCCACACCACCTGCATCCATGGTACAGCACAGTGTCTTATGCTGAAGCTGGAGAGGTAAGAAAGCCCAACTGATCCTCACAGGAAGAGCATCTGAGGTGACTCCTGTTACCCAGAAGGGCTCTGAGAAGCACCATGAGGCCTGCAGTGAGCACAGAGATCAGCAGCTCCTTCTAGCACCACCACAGCACAGCATCCCCAAGCACAGCAGTGTCTAATGCTGCACTCAGCAACAGCACAGACCTGCAAAGGGGATGGGATCTGCAGCATTGCCTGTCTCCAGCGCCCATTGCTGATTTGGTCCTGCCAGGCTGAATCAAAGTATAACTGAGGATGGAAGGGACTCAAGGGGACCTCTGGTCCCACCCCACTCTCAGAACAGCATTAACTTTGACATGAGATCAGGTTTGGATCCCAAACCCCAGACAATTCAGGGGCTCACACACAGAAGTGGCTTGAAAGAAACACAGTGAGCTGTGAGCGGGACCCTACAGCAGCAAAGTCAGTTTGGACCACGCTGTCCTTCCAGGAAATCAGAAACATGTCTTTTCAGAGAAGTGGCTGCATCATGGTGACACAGAGAAAGGGAGAGGAACCCTGGCTGGCCAGAGGGCTGGCTCATCCTGATCTGCTCTGCCTGCTTGGCTGCCTGCTTGGCTGTGTGCTTCCAGCACCTCGGGACCAGGACTCCCCTCTGCAGAGGTGCAGGAGGCACCCAGCCTCCCAGGGCACTGAGAGCATGAAAACACAAACCCAGCCTTAGCTTCTGTCGCCATCCCCACAGCCTCACCTCCCTTCAGCATCTCCCTGCAAGCAGGTGAGTGCTCCTGGCTCTTTTTCACAACAGGGCAAAACCAAGGCAAGCAGAGAAGTGATTTGGTGACAGCCAAGCAGGAAGCCTGTGCAAGAGCATGGGGCCCCTCCCATGCAACCACCCTGGGGCACCCATCATGCAAGGCAGTGTGAGCACCCACAGACCCCAACACATTTTACCCCAGAGGAAAGTGCCAGGCGAGCTCTGCAGCGGGATGAAGTCTTGCAGATGCCATCAGGCTGTGGGCTCCCTCCTGCCCTCACAGATCTGCAGATCATCCACGCTCCGGCTCCCTTAAGTGAGCTCCGAGAGATCTGCTGTGCGGAGCGTTTATGGGCCCTTTTCCCCTCCCTGCAGGTTCTCTGTTCAAGGAAACATATGGCCCAGCTGGTTTGGATTTGTTGGGGTATGGCAGGGTGAAACAGCACGTGTGGCTTCCCAATAAGGAAGCTGCAGCCTAAAGGCCACCGAGTACATTTCTTTGTGCCCGGCCATGGAGGAGCTGCCTTCATCCATGGCCAGGGAATGAGGAGCCGCTAACCCCGACAGGACTGAACTCATCTTTTGCACTCTGGTTTTGACCGAAGCCACTTTGGGGTAAAGTCTTGGTCCTGTTAAGGTCAGTGGCACAAATCCACAGCAGGAGTCCGGGATTTCACCCGGAAGTTCAGCTCAGCTGGAACCAACATTTATGAATGTTGGAATTCAGAAGGATTTGCAGAACTGCACAGGAATAGATTCAGTTTAACGCATTTTCCCTTTAAAAATTAAGCTACGATGGAAGAGTAGGAAACGATAGCAATAACAGTGGGTTGGGATGAAAACCAGATACGTAAAGACGCTGAACAGTCAGACATGGCATACCCCAAGCATTCTTTTCCCAGCCTGGGAGAATGCAGAAGGTAGACAGTAGCAGCAATGGAGCAACCGGGTGGAGACCCTGCACTCAACACGTGCCTCTGACATTACTCCACTGAAGTCAGATGGAGCTAAAATATTTTGGCAGAGTTTCCGAGTGGTGAATCTCCCAATTCTTGAATTGGTTGCAGACTTAGTTGAAGGCACTTGCAGTAACCAAGATGGGAAAATTTGCTTTCATGGTGTCCCTTTAAAACCTCCTTCTGTGTTGAAAAATGAGTCTGTGTCCAGGCTGGTGGTTTTCCATGTTTCGCACTCCCCAATCACTGCATGAGATCCGACCTGCTTGCAGATTCCCAGGAAATGTTTGTAACCACTCGCCCTGCAAACATTTCCTATGGTGGTGGGGTCAAGCGAAGACCTTTTTGACTTGCATGTCTTTAGCACATCTGAGCTGACCTCATCCAAATCACTAGTGAATTGCTTCTGAAACTTTGACAAATTTGGTCCAAATTCTGTTTGTTTTAAGTTCATTTGTGTTAACTTGAGATCTAGGCAGGACAGGACGTGACAAACACATCCTGCGGTGTTTCTGGCTTAGAATGAACTAATTGCTGGAAACTTGGCAAGAAAAGTGGTTTTTGGAGTTGGGGGTTTCAGATAAGCTTTAGATAAGTGCTTGAACAGAATCATCCCCTAGGTGGGCCTGATGCAACCTGTGCTGAAAAGCCCTCCGTGGAGCTGCTCCTCTGGGCAGCTGAGCCCATGCTGTCTCTGGACCAGGGCTTCATGTGATGATAAGCACACTTACTCCTCCCCGTAACAGTCTCTGGGTGGCCTTGAGCCATCAGTGATAATAGAGCCTCTCACGGTACAGGTTTGCATGTTGGTGTTCAAAAGGCCTCTCGCAGGAGGAGCACGCACTGTTTATGTTGAGCAGGCAATACCTTCCCTTAGGGCTCCACTTCATACCCCATCAACTGCTCGCTCAGTCGCAGCTTATCGGGGTCTTCCTCTGCCAAATGAAACAGTTCAGCCCCTGAGTCTTATCTGGGAAAAGCATGATTTACAGGAGATGACAGGACCTTTCCCATTCCACCCAACAGGCAGCTGCTTCGGGAATGCAACTGGAGACGCACCAATGAGCGCTGGAGGGTTTATGGATCTAAGGAGGAGAAGGGAAGGAGAGGGAGCTGCCGTGGGGTGAAGCAGGAACAACGGGAAGCTGAGGATGGAGCAACTGGAGCACTCGGCGTGTTCCATATATGGAGAAACTCTGTGACACTGGAACAACCTCCCAAGAACTGGAGGAAGCCTCACTGACGAAGGCATTTCAGGCTAGTCCAGGCAAGGCTCTGGCAAGCAAAGCAGAGGGATCACCCCTGCCCTGGCTGGGGAATTACCTGGGCACCTGACAGAGCGTTTCCCCTTCTACCATCCATAGCACAGGGGGGACCAGAAATAAACAAAGACTTCAAATATCTTCCTGCTCTCAGCCATCATGCACTAGATTGCACGCTGTCACCACGTGAGCTCTGCTAACAGCAACATTAACGACCACAATAAGAAACAGATCTCTGGTGTGGCTATCTCCAGCCAATATGGGTCTTGGCATGCACTGAAACAAGAAAACAACCTCCTCCCCCCCCACCCCGAGGTTACATCCCTGCATATGCTTGACCAGATATGTCCCCAGGTACCTGCCCCGGAGTGCGGCTCTGACCAGCGTGGCCCAACGCTTCCCCCTTGGTTGATTTTTCCCCTCTGGAAGCTATTTGCCAAGGTTATATTATAAACTCCTTTCTATTTATAGCACAGCTCCTTCAGCTCTAATGAGATAATCTTCTGGCATTTCACCATCACTAATATTTACTTTGATGTTTAAAATAACATGTTCTGAGGGATTGATCTTTTGAAAAAAAGAAAGAAACCCTTTAAAACATAATCAAAGCAAAGAAATACATGAGTAGTGCAACAGGGCCAAATGCCTGGTGATGCCCACAAAGTAAATGACATTGCAACTTTTTCAGGGCAGACAGTTTATAATCCTCTGACCACATTGTACAGGAGGGGAAGAGGCATTGGCAGCTCCTGAAGATGGAGAGAGACAGCAAAAGAGGGAGCGCAGGATGTGTTTATTCTCGGGAATGAAGACAGCAAGGAACGTCTAATTCTGCCACAGGGATTATAGCTTTTGCTTTCTGTAATTGAGAGCTTTGCCCACGGCAGCTCTGGAATAGAGAATTGTATTTTAGAGCAGCAAACATGATCGGATGGCTTAACGCAATAAAGAAAGCGGAGTGGTGTGGGGACAGGGGGAGGCGAGGGAGCCGCGAGTGCAGATGCCTGACTCCTGCTGCCTGCAGACACTTTGAAACACAACCCTGCATTTTTATGGAAACTCTGAATGTTGGAGAAGGGTGAACATGGTTTTCATTCTCATAAATGTTTTTCCAGCGTGCAATGCTCTTCGGGCTCATTCCTTCTCCAGGGAGACGGTTCTGATTTCAAAGAACATTCGCGTTCCCTCCACCCCAGACCACCCCACTCCAACCTCAAAGAGGCTTCTCTGGAAAGAATTATTTTAAAGTGTGTTTTACCTTTTCTAGTGTTTTCCCTTCTTTCTTCTTTTTCCCCTTTTAATTCTTTGAGCTTTTTTCTTCTTCTTCTTCTTCTTCTTTTTCCCAGCAGCAGCCAAAAGCTTCTCTCTCCCCCTCAGTCCTGCGCGTGTCAGAAAGTTTCCAGGCTGAGGGTTTATGTCGCCTTC
The DNA here is from genome assembly GCF_004027225.2 of Strigops habroptila. Lineage (NCBI taxonomy): Eukaryota > Metazoa > Chordata > Aves > Psittaciformes > Psittacidae > Strigops > Strigops habroptila. Next base: position 3,101,400 of record NC_044296.2, on the reverse strand, counting down.
CTCAATAACCTTCTTCTGTCAGACCCAGGCAGCGCTGGAGCTAAAGCCTTTGCTAAGAAGTCTCCTTTCAGGAAGTGAGCAGTAATAAGAGAGCAGCTCGGAGGCAGCATGGAGAGGGGCTGCTCATATTAAAAAAAAAAAAAAAAAAAGGAAAAAAACTTTGCTCAGGAATTTTGCCAGGATTATCCAAAAAAAAAAAAAAAAGGAAAAAAAAATTCCCCAAAGCTAGAGGGCTGTAAAAGTCCCGCCCTGGCTGCTGACATCAGTGCAGAAGGCAGGTCTTGCCTGCAACAGTATAAAACTAATCGGCTTAGTCTTTCTCCAAAGGAGCAGGCAGTGATCTTCCCCAGCTCACAGGCCAATCCAACACCCCAGTATGAAAGTGATAAGGCAAAGAGGTCACTTTGACGGTGGCACACAGCACACAAAGCACATAAAGCAAGCCAGGATTTGGGTGTTCCCCCCCTCCAACAACTCCCATCCTTCATTTTAACCTTAGCTTTCAAACTGCTTTTAAAACACCAGTGCCTGTCTGGTGAAATGGCCTTACCAAAGGCCTCTGTGCTCTCTAGTGGTGTTATGTATTGGCTTTAAGTTTAAAAAAGCCCTCAGGAACTTGCTCATGTTTTAAGAAGTCCCTTCCCTCCCCAGTTACATCATTTTTGCCCTGCTGGCTCTGGTGCTGCCGTAATTTCTCGTGTTCTGCTGCCACCATGGAGTGTCCCACAGAGGACAATACATTTCTAAAGTAAAGAATAACCATTGCAAATACACTAAAATGCTGCTTGTTTCAAAACAAAGCCCTCTCAGGACACATAAAACAATAAGCAACCATAAAGGGCAAGAGCTCATTTCCTTCTTCCCTTTAAAGCCGTCTTTTGAGATTAGAAAGCTGAATATGTAGGCCTTGCTAAAGAGAGAATTACCTGGAAATTCAGCAAATATTATAAAACCAGGCCCTTTCACATTGCCAAGCACTGCTCAACTTTTCCCTGGATACAGAGAGGAGCCTTGGGGAAGGACACAGGGAAAGGATGGCAGGACCAGGCAGTGGTCCTCCAGCCTGAGCCCATCTCTGGGGACAGAAGGACCCCAAAACCACATTCGAGGAACCTTTTAAAAGATCTGAATGAAGACTAAGGAAGTGAAAAGTTCCTGGGGGAAGAGGTAAGCTAAGTCTTAGACCAAGTTCCTTGACCATGAGACCCCCCTGCCCAGGAGCAGATGGCAAGGAGGGGCTCTGTGAGGCGGGTAGGGGGTTTGCAGCCCTGTGGTGCGGGTGCCACGTCTGCAGGACTAGCAGCTCCTCCAGATTCTGTGTCCTGCCCTGGCCCTTCTAGGTCAGTACATTGCCAAATCCACAAGATCCAACTCTTGGGCAGGCCTGAGCAGCCAGGGCTCTTGGTAATGGTCTTGGATGCCACCCAGGCTGACCCAGCACTGGTCTGTAACCATCTGACCATTAGACGGGAATGGAGAAAGAAAAAGCCACAAAGGCTTTTTGTCCCAGCCCGACATCCTCCCCCGATGCTGGCCATGGCATGCCTAAGAAAAGTGATTAAGAATAAAGCATGAAGCTGTGGTGCTTTTTGCGGTATATCCTCCTACATCGACCGCTATCAAGAGACTAAGTGCAGGGCTGAACCTAAGCCAGAAGCTGTATCTTTGCATTTAACAGCCATAATTCTTTTTCTTCTATAAATTTGTGTAAACCCTTATTGAAGCCCTTTGAACTCTGCTCCTTGGATGGAGCAGCAGTGTGACCTGAGCAGGAGATGCCCAGGAGGGACCTCCTGAGCCTCTGCTGGTCTCAAAGTATTTGGTATTGACTGGTAGATGTGCTTGTCATAATAGCCCTGAGAAAACAAGGGAAAACATCCTTTGCTCCCAGAAGGAGATGTCAACGGTGAGAGTTCACAGCCCCCATCCGCTGGCGCATCCCAACACATGCATGAGGGCCGCTATTCCTTACAGGCGTTCAGACTGGAAAGGCCTGGCTCTCCATTTGAAAACTGAGTTCAAAGGGGCTGGAATTGCTGGGCTGGATTTTTGGCCGATTCCCTGGCTGGGTGGAAAGAGCGTTTTCCTTCCTCCCCCAGCCCTGCTGGCCATTGTCTGAGCCCCCAAAGCACATACATACAAGAGCAGCTAAACAAAGTATTTGGGGGTTAACTGAATGGTGCTGCTTCTGGCCAGGGAAAAACTAATTGCTCAAAGCATGGCCCAGAGCCATACCGGGGGCTTCTGTCTGCTGATGCTTGTCTCCAAACACACTCAAGACATAATGAAGAGGGACTGAGGTGCAGGTGTCCATCTTCCCTGCTCAGAAGCGAGCAGTTCATTGCTATCTGTCCCTCTCCCTTTCCAGACAAACGTGCTTTTCCCTGATGTGCATAGTCTCCACTCCCTCCCGGATGGTAAATATGTTAGAGACTCCTGACATACTAGGGTACACAATCTGTGTGCCTGGGGCCAACCCTGCAGCCCTGTACCCCAAACCAGTCCTGGTCTGAGGACCCTCTTATACTTGTACCAGGCTAGCTCAAAAACTAGCTCTTACTCCAGTCTCAACCTGTCTCTGAAGGGGTGATGGAGCCACCTCAGAGCTGTGCACACCTTCCCAAACCTGCACAAGAGCCTCGAAAATGAGGAGAGGTAAAGAGATAGGATACTCATAGAAAAGAGGCAGAGGGTATTGGACTCTGCCTGAAAAAAGGGTTTCAACAGGCAACCAATGGTCACTACAATTCATCGCCAGCATCAAACAGTGCCAACCAGTTGCTTCCTCTTTCTAGGATGAAGAGATGACGAGACACTTGAAATCTTGTCCCTGTGGCTACCCTGCATCCTCACTCACCCCTGGGATGGGGGGAGCCCTGTGCTCAGCACAGCACCAGCACCCAGTTCCTGCTGCTCAGCAGCCTGGTGACACTGCACCCTCCTGTGGCTACACGTGGCAGAGGCTGCATGCTCGGGTCCTGCGAGGTCCAGGATCAGCATCATGCTGGTACAAACCTTGCAGGGATGATGCACTGAGCCCTGAGGAAGCACAAAGAGCAACGATTCCAGGCAGACTTTGTTCTGTAGCTTCTCAGTGGTGCTGGGCAATGATCAAAAACATCCGGCGTGCCCAGCTGCAGTACCAGCTTGCACAACACTAAGGCCAGTGCTCATTTTAGGGCTTGAAAGGCTGCAAACTCTGTCCCGGGTGCCATTAAAACACATAACGAATGATGCTGAGGCCTGATGGGGTAATTTTGTATAACCATTTTGTGCATAAAATAAAAAATTCTCTCTTTTGCTATGTCTAAACTGCAGGGCCTGGGCAATGTTCCCAGCTCTGGCTCTACATCACAGCCTGGCCCCAAGTCTGTGTTGGGACTAGCTACTTGGCCACAGACTAACCCTTTTTATGGTTGTACAGTACCTAACACAACAACGCTCCATTCAGTCTTTCAGCTACTGCTGTAACAAACAAACCACTTTGCTTTGTTTGTAGCCCAAACACTGCAGGTTGAGAACCTGCAAGTGAAACCAGCTGTAACCAAAAGAGTTTGGTTTGCCACTAGTTCAGAGACATGCAAACTAATTGCCCACCAGTAAAACTCAGCTTCAGTCCGAGGTGTTAGGTAAAATTGGGTTGGCATCTCTGAAACTTGTAACTCCAGATTGAAGGAGGCACCACTAGCTTTGAAAGCACAGCCATCAAAAAGCCTTTAGCAAGATCATCATTCATCACCTTGTGGGGATTTTGGGAGAAGGACGCGTATGAGCCTTGCTGAGGGGTCAGGACTGAGCTCTCTGCTAGCACTGCAAGGGGTGTGTGTTGGGGTGCTGCATTTTCATCGTTGTAAACTGCCTAAGTGACTCACCCCTTCTATCTCAGGATCTCACCTTGTCCTTGGAAAAATCTTTAATATGGATTTCTGAGTAAACCTTGTGTACAGCCCCATGTCCAGGTGTAAACAAAGGGCTCCTCAAGGGGGATTTGGCAATGAAATCAGTTGAGTAATGCTGATTTGCATTTTGCATTTTGCATATCTAATCTTATTACCACATGGTTTTATTCCAACCAGTCTTGAACATGAGCATGCTCAACCTGCCAAGAACAAGACCTTTGTCCCAGCTTCTTCTACAGTAGAGTCTTCTGCCTGCAACAACGAGACTCTTTGGGATTCTTCATTCACCTCACTGGGGCACCTCTTTGCATTCAGCAGACAGAAGTCACAGTGCTGTAGTCCTTCTCCCCATTCATCAAGAGCTGGCCCTGAACACCGACCCTCTACCCATCTCTTCCAAGTCAATGAGGTGGCAGTGAGCTGTTTACCATGGCTGGTGATGAAAAACAGAAGCTTCTCCCTTCTGGAAAGGGAGACATGCCCCTGAGGAGCAGCTGAAAATCCTGCCAAAAATAAGCACCACTTGGTGGGACTGGTTTTGGATGGTTCCTAGCCCAGCTGGTAGTGTTATGGCCATTTTAGCAAAACAAAGAACTAAGCAGAAGGCAGGGCAGGAAACACAGGCTAGGAGAGGCTTCTTGAGTTGCTGAGCCAAGCTCTTGACCATCACAAACCACAACTCCAAAGGAGTCCTGCTCAGAGGACCTTTCTCAGTAGCCTCTGGACGTGGAAAATCCAAAGATATTAAACTCTTCTTGCCACCTTGTGACTTCCAAGGGACGCACCCTGGCATGGCAGAGATGCTCATGCAAAAAGGCTCCTTTTCCCATGGACATTTGTTCAATGGGCAAGAAGAGAGCTTTGCTGTCCATGCAATGCCTTCCCCACCACATCTGTTTAAATAAATAACAGCTCTTCACCACCTTTCTCAGATTTGTTTTCTTCCATAGAAGACCCATGCCCTGGCACTGAAAAGCTCTCAGAGCTCTTTCACCCTTCCGAGCTACACAGCTTTTATTTTCTCTTCTTTCCTTTCCTGTGCAGCAAGGAAATAGGTCACATTTCAAAGAAACCAGCAAACAGAGGTTAGCAAATGCTAGGCAGCGCACTGGATGCTGTGGCCCATTGCCCTCTCATCTTCCAAAAGTGACGTATTTCTCACTCACCAAAGAAAACTTTCCCTCTTTTTAACTTTCTTTCTTCAAAATCGCCGTCGCCAAGCCCTGACAAGACATCCCACCATCTGCAAGCCAGGTAAGACGCACTTGTTTTGCTGTTGGTATCTGTAATAGCTGTTACGCGCCATGGCTGCTGTTTCCTTGTCTTGTACTTTTCTGCACACCCCGGAGCTCTGGGAGTTTGGCGGCAGGAGGGGAGACCCTGTGAAATGTTGGTGTTAATAGGCCCAGATTAATTCACCATGCGACTGCTCTGCCTTTTCTACTGATTACTCCATTGGTTCAGAAAACACCTGGTGTAAGGTTAGGGGGCATTGTATTCTTTTTGAAGTTGGGGGTGGACTTAGATAGGTCAGAAGATGCTGAAATGATGGCCTGTAGTCCAATATTCAAGACAGCCATTCTCTTTTTACCTCTGGACATAACATCAAAACTTGTCTCCTATGGAAGTTTCTCTTTAAACTGCCTGCAAGCCTTAGTGCAGTGTGGGAAGATTTAGGATACCTGGCACCTGCTGAATAATGCTCCAAATACTTGAGAAGGACTTCAGGGATTTCCTACTGACAATACACCAGCAAATATACACAAAACCAGAGGCCTCTGGCAAACTCACATTTACTTCCTTCTATTTCTTTGTCATCTCGTCTGTTTTGCTCTGCACTTGTCTGTGAAAACAGGCACAGTTCCAAGTCCCATCAATTCAAGCCCAGACCGTGGTGTTACAAAATAAACTAGAACAAAGGAAAGTTGACATTAAACCTCAGAAGACATTTCCTAACCGGCAGATCTATTAGACTGTGGAATAAATGCCGCAGGGACGCAAGGGAAACCCATCACATGGGCAGAACTGGAGAGGGGACTGGCGAAGGGATGAACAAACTTATCTACACGGTTTTGCTTTCTGATATATTTATGATGTCTATATTTTCAACCTTTCATCATCCTTTTACCTCTGGAGAAGAGAAGGGGTCCAAGTCTCTGAAAAGCTTGCTGAAGCTCCTGGGAACAGGATCTCCTAAAGAAACATGGATGATGCCACAGCAGTGTTTAGAATCCACACAGGCACACATGAGTGTGTTTAATGACTTTAAAAGTTAATTCCCATGAAGACATTAACCAGAAAGAGGGTTTCCTCAGAACTCTCAGACAGGAAGGATTATGCCACAGTCTCTGTAGAGCCCTGTAAGGCAACTGGCTTCACAAAAAGCAGAAAACCTTAGAGGCACCAGGCTCTGTACATGATCTAAGCTCACTCAACCAGCTACATAAAACTTGGCTTGAGCAGCCCAAGTCTGAAAGGTCCAATGTGGTCAGAAAGGACAACAGATGTGTCAGTTAAGCCAAGCTTTGACTCACTCAAACTCCGAGCAGGTGAGATCAGCAGCACAAAAGCTGAGATGCCAGTGGCAAAGGATGCCACTGAGACGATTGTTCTTTCATTTCTAACCATTGTGTTGGTCTGAGTTGAGTAACATGACTGGGAACAGAAAGATGCACGGAGCAGTTGTTACCAAGGGGCAATGAGAAAATTAATCTAGAGCGTCAGAAACACCCACAAGTACAGATAGCTGTTATCAAATAACTTAAAGCCCCCCAAATTTTGTTTATCACTTGATTTCCCAGGGATGTCTGCTAACTCATATGGCAGCATCAGGTGGGTTATATCAAACAGACTAGGTCGGGAATTAAAAGTATAATACTTGCATAGTCCTTTCCTCACCGGTGCAGGAATATGCATTTTAAACACAGTTTTCGTCGCTGAATGATGAATGGAAAGGTCCTGCTGAGTATGGAATTAAATGGGCAGAGCAGAGATCAGAGCCAGGCTGGAGAGAGCCCAGAACAGACTCCAGGGGCCAAGGAGAACATGGGGCAGCTTTCTACAAACTCCATACAGAGCCAGCAAACAAAGCTGTAGTCACTGTAAGGGAGGCAGAATGGCTAAAGCACGAACTAAGGTCTTAGATAACTCTGCTTCCCTAAATTCTATTCAAATAATTGTAACAAAAAGCCTTTGCCATTATTATTTAAAATAAACAAAAAGCCCTGTGCAGATCTAGCCCATTATTTCTCTATGCCCCAGTTATATACTAGGAAAATAGAGATAGCAAACCACCTGTTAGTGGAACATTTCAACACTCAGAACAGATCTTTTCACATAGGAAATGACTGATGGTGAACACAAACTTCCACTACCACTTGCAAGTCACACGCTTTGCCCAAACACATGCTGGTCACATGCAAGCACATACTTATCCTTCAGAGCTAATAAGCTTTTGCAAGAAGAGCAGAGCTGGTCAAGTCCAAGTCTTTAGCTTGCCCTGCCTCCAGTTGTATTCATTTTCCTCTTCAGGAATCTCCTATGACCATCCTGTAATCCTGCACAGTCTGAAGTTTAATCCTCTTAACATACACCAGCAAATATAGCCTCACTCTGCTTTGAAATAGTGTTCAAAGAAATCCTGAACAACTGCAATGAGGCAAAGTTTGTGCTTCCACGTTGACAAAGATCTACCAAGACTGTCCCTAACCATCAGGCCAATATTTTACACATGCAGTTTTGGAAGCTCAGCTGGATGTTGCAGAATTCCCCTCCTTGTTACAGATTAGATTTCAAGCTCAGATTCATCTTTTGTCTTTTTAAACTCCAAACAGAACAACTGATGCTCAATAAACCTTGCTGTCAAGCTGCAGATGTTAGGCTCTAGGCTGAATTTCTACTTTATTTGCCTAGTTTATAATCTTAAAGCTCCAGATCTGCCAGTGCAGTGCCCAGGCTCCAGTCAATCCCAGTGTAGCTCAACCACTGCTCTGGCCTTTTCTACAGACCTGAGAAAATACTCCCTGGTATGTTAAACATGCCCTTGGCATACAAGAACCATCTCCCACCTCCCTGTGTCTACTTTAGTGAGTAGCAAGTGCCAAAGAGCAAACATGGAGATCTTAAATTCATCACCTAATGGACTATTTTCAGAAGCCCCTGGTGAAGCGTGACCTCAAACTGCTTCTGCCTGCTGGAAGGAGCAGTGTTGCTGATTGCCATCGTCTCCCATTTCTTACCAGGGCAACTTAGCCAAAGACATTGTTTCCTAACTCATAGAAGACTGAAGCCTCTTAAGCCAGTAACAGCCTTTGGCTTCCAACAGGATTGGGGTGCCTGATTTTCTGCTACTGCTGCTCGGTGCCTGCCTCTGCACTATGCTCAGAGCTACCTGAGCCGGCTTCAGGACTGGAAACATCTGGCTGTGGTCACCCAGTGCAATGCCAGTGCAGGATCTTTGTGGGCAATAGGTGTTAAAGGCAGACACAGCTACTAAACTTTTGTCCATTGGCCAGTCCCTGCATGAGCTGAGCACCCAGAATCTTCTGCACATGCATCAGAACATAAGGACCCTTTGCATCAACCCTGTACTTGGACACTATTCCTGAGCATGCAAAAAGCCTCACAGGACTGAAGCTATCACCAACTGCATAGCTAATCTGGACTGAAAGGGATGGCAGGAGGGTTTGTACACTTCTCTCACCTGACGCAGAATTACTTTAGCAGGGACAGAGGATAGGTTGGGCCAGTGAAGAATAGATTATTCAGTTTTTCCCTTTCCCATCTGCTATCCCGCTCCTACCTGCCTCTTCTCCATCTCATTAGAAAACTCCCAGCATGTGGCTCTGGAACAGATCACACTGGGATCTATAAAGTTGTTGAGATCTGCAGGTGGAAAGTTTGCAAGATTTTGTTTTATTTTATTTTTTACGTGAAAATCATGACCCTTTTTCCATCAGATGTTTGTGCAGATCCTAAAGATTACTTGTGAAATCATACATGTATGGTTTGCCCCTCATTTCTTATCTGAGGAGATCATAATCTTTCATGCCCAGAGCTAAGAAAGCAGAGGTAGGAGAACCCAACATAAACATTATATGACAACTACAGCTTTATTTTATTAAGTTAATACAGCTCTAGGGACGAGTGTGAGACTACGCACATTTCTACAAACCAGTTGAAGTAGCACCTCCCAACATCTTACATCTGATGTTCAAGGTCCCGTAGCCATTGTCATACAAACCCAGGCTGGTTTGAGTTGGAAAGGACCTTAAAGCTCCTCCAGTTCCAACCCCCTGCCACGGGCAGGGACACCTTCCACTAGAGCAGGTTGCTCCAAGCCCCTGTGTCCAACCTGGCCTTGAACACTGCCAGGGATGGGGCAGCCACAGCTTCTCTGGGCACCCTGTGCCAGTGCCTCAGCACCCTCACAGGGAAGAGCTTCTGCCTTATATCTAACCTAAATCTCCCCTGTTTAAGTTTAAACCCAGGACAGAGGAGTACCAGAGAGGGTCCTGCCAGACTCAAACTGTGCAGATGGGTACTCGGCACAGACTCCAGTGCTGTGGCTGAGCTGGGAAAGAAGCCAGCAAACACTGCCCTGAGGAACATGATTTTGATACAGGAGCCAACAATAGTCTAGAGAAAAGCCCTACAGCCATAGCAAAATGTGGCAATAGCTGCCAGAGGCACGGGCAGAGTTTTCAGTGGTGCCTGCATCTCTCCGAAATCCTGTTCCAAGGGCAGGGTTAAACAGCACCGGGCACTCCTGGCAATTCAGCTGGGCCCACACAAGGCAAGACATGCCCTGCACAGCTTCCCTGGGACCTGGAAGGATTTCCACTCTCTGCTAAGAGAGCTAAAGAAAAGCCTATTTGCAACTAATTGTTGCTGCTGAGGCACACCCACTATGAAATGAGCTGTGAGAGCAACTACAATTGTGTGAGCAGTGCCCCAACAACTGCCAGGTTCTACAGCAGTGCCCCAACAACCGCCAAAGAACATCCAGCCTGCCCCTCCATGGCTGGATGCAGTCCCACAGCCTAGAGGGCTCTGAAGCACAAACCCCCTCTCCTTGAACCACAATGTTCTCCTTGGAGAATCTGTTCTGGTGGGTTATTGGCATCTCACATGTCCAGCTGACAAGGGGAGGCTGCAGGAGGGTGAAGCAGAAGCTGAGTGACCAGAAAGTTCTCTGTAAGACAGCATGAACCCTCTGCTGCTTCTTCTAGTGTCTTGTGCCCAAGGGGGAAAAGAGGATGGGTGGTTGCGACAGGGTGGTTGGGTACAAGGTTAGTTCAAGTTGGTTTTACTTGGTAGAATAGCTAAGGGAGATGGTGCATTTTGCCCATGTAAGAATAGACTGAGAACAGGTAGAAATTGGTTAATACAACCTCCCATTGATAGCATAGAAAGGACAAAAGCCAAGAATTTACCAGGCTGTGGACAATGAGCTGTTTTTTCACCTTAGTCACCATGTAGCTGATCACTGAGCCACATTATAGAAATGTGCTGGAGAATATTTACTGCATGTAACCCTAGTTCACAAGCAAGTAGAGGACTCCATTCTCATTTCAGACACCGGTGTTCAACAAAAGACCACCAAAAATGTCAACAGCAGATGCAAAATGCTTCTGCATTCAATGGTTTTTGGTTTTCCACGGAACATTGACCAAACTGGAAATTACATTGGACAGAGAAAGAAATTGAAAGTATTATTTTCCCTAACGGAATTGCAGAAATTAGATATGGGAAAGTCCTATTAGCTCATCCCAGTTTCTTCCTGCTAGAGAGGATTGTTCCCTACTGTACATTTTCTGATCTAATGTTAAGTGACCAGCAATGGGACTTCCACTATTTCTCTTGTTCCATATCCTGATAAATCTTGTTAGGAAATGTTTCTTGATAACCAGACTTACTTTCCACTGATTAATATCTTCTCCTTTACCCCATATCATCTTATCGGCGCATCCAAACCAGCTTTTCCTCTCTGGAAGAGGATCATGCTCTTTAGATACTTCTACCTTGCTCTCAAATTTCCCCCCATCACTCTTGGTCAACAGCTAATGCATGTGCTCCATTTGTAAGAGCTGTACTATTAATCAGTCCAGTCAGGCCCTTCATTGCTCTCTCCTGAACTTGTGATGTTTCCAACATTTCTACTAACAATTCACCTACTGAAATAAGTAATCTCAATAGCACCAAAGTGCTGGGATTATGTTGGCCACTGGTGCTGAACCACACGGGTGGCATTTATTTCTTACTTTTTAAACTGCAGGAACTATTTTGGTCTGTTCCACGTCAACAAAACTCATCTTTGCATGTCTGAGAGTGCACCCAGTGCTCTGTCAGCCTCTTCCCTGCCCGGCAGCAGCTTTCCGCCACTCTACTTACAGTAAAAGTCTGTTCCTAAAAGCCAGTGCTACAGCTGCAGCAGCGGTGGCGAACACCAGACGCCCAACACATTCATTTGGTCATGTTTGGATCTGCTGCTAGCCCCCTTCGCCTGGACTTCCCAAGTGAGATTGAGAAACCCTGTGACTCACGACCATTAGAGCCCATGGCGCTTACTGCAAGCATAGAGAAGTTGCTTTGGTGTCTCAGCCAACTTCTGAGTTGGATCTTTATACTCTGCCTGCCTAAATCCCCTCTAGCAGTGCTGGAGAAGGTTGTCTCCCTGTTACGGGCAGCACAAAAGCTGCCATGTCCCATATCGGGCATGGATACACTGGAAGATGAGGATGAACCATCTCTCATGTCTGCTTCAGAGATGTTCAGAGAGCCACTGCAGTGGTGCTGGCTCCATAGGGGTGAGCTATAACTCACAGCTCATGAGCAAAGATGACCAACATATGGCACTGACATGAGTATGATCTAGCTCAGCACTGGCTTGAATGGCAACTGCCTGCTTCACTGTCCCCATCCTCCTCCTCTCCAAGAGGGAATTGAAAAGCTCTGGGGACAGCTTCAGAGAACTATAAACCACAATAAACTTATGAAGTGCCACATTTGCATAGAGATATTGTCCAGAGTGAGAATACCTTGAAAATACATCTTGTATAGTAGACAGAAGAGAAGCCAGGTAGTTTTGGACAGACCAATCAATGTCTGACAATATCTACCATGTGAAACAGCCCAATGACCAAAGCAGAGGAGAGCCTATGCTGTGTAGGGAGATGTTTTACTAATGGAGACACAGAAACCGTTTCCAGCCAGGACTAAATTAAGGCAGAATGATGAAAGGCCTGAAATCAGACCAGCAGCTCAGGTCTAGCCTCCACCTCAGATGCAATGTATTTACACTGAATCAGGTTTTAATTCATATGAAGCCTTCAAAAGGAACTCTGAAGGCTGGCCGGCAGGTGGGTGAGCCCTGCAGTGTTACATCCAGACAGCCTGTACCCCCCTCAGTAGACCTGATAACCCAGCACCCTACCAAGTGTAGTACAAAAAGTCAGCATCCCATTAGGAAGGCATCACAGCCCGCTGGCCAGAAAGCCCTGTGCACCAGGAGCAAAGAAGTTTTTGGAGCTCTACACCTGACCTGATTGCAACTGCACAGACAACGGTCATCATCTCCTCAATTTGCTTCTATCTCTTCCTCCTCCCTGTCTTTCCTTCTTCCTGGGCTTTCCAGGACACAGCCTGTGCATTCCTATGCAATGCAGATGGTGGTTGTGATCTTCCAGGGATCACAGGTACTGCAAAACATAAATGCTGCTAAATTTTAAGCTCAGCTATTACATTATGGTTAAGCGGTGAAGCATAAACGCAGATGTTTATGTAACAAAAGCACTGTCATTTGGTGGTTGGAAATAGAGTTGTCAGCCACTTCATCACCCGAAGCAAGGAGGGGGGCAGAGGTGAGAAGGACACATTGTTCAGCACCCAACCTGCTCAGCAGGTTTCAGCCCTTCCAAGGAAAGGACCCACTCAGCACCATCAGAAGGACCCAAACCAGTGCAGGACACCAAGCTTATGTCCAGTAAGATGCATCACAGCCAGCACTCTCACTTTGGCTCAGAGCTCTCTGTGTCACCTTTACTGTGCCAGGCTCAGCATCTATTCCTCACGTGAATATCTCATTTAATCTTTGCACAGCTTGCCACCCCCACATGCTCTGTACTGGCAGGAGTCAATGGTTAGGCCCATAACAGTGTGTGCTAAGTTGTTTATGTCAGCAAAAGCCCTTCACAAGGTCATGCAGGGAGACCAAGTAGGAGCAAGCAGAAAAGCAGAGCCCTTCTCCTCTGAGTTATTCATAAGTTCCTGCAGATTTCTGCCACTGGCTCCATGAAACCATCTGCTAGCCCCAAACCTCAGAGGATCCTGCTTGAGTACTGACCCTTCGCTCTGGTTAGTTGTCAACACCAGCTCCACCTTGGTGGCAAGGACAAGCTCTGTGCTCAACTCATCCCCAAGACAAACATCTTGACATAATTTCTTTAGATGCCATGACCCACAGCTGAGTTATCAGATCCCAGGAGCACTTGGATACAAGGCAGGAAACTGCATGTACTGTGTTTAACGATGTACCTTAGACCCTAATTAAAAGCTGTTCAGGATCAATGGGTCTGAAGCGAGAAGCGTTTTCAGTGGCTCCACAAAGGATCAGCAGGGTGTTTTCACAGCCTTCCAAACTAAATCCACATGCAACAGATGAGCACAAGCTGCCTTAGGACCACACAGTGACTTTGCTTTACCCTCTAACGTAGCAGTGTGCTCATGGGCCCCAGCACCCACCTATTCCAGAGCTGCCCTTAGAGGGAAGCTGCTCACCTAGGGCACTTGGCTTGTGAGAAGATACTCCAAACCAGAAGCAAGGGCAGCTCCAAGGGCACCAAAACAGATTTATATTCCTGCACTAACCCAGCCACTGAAGCCTAAAGCAAAGCCCTGCTCTGTGCAGGTTGCAGGGGTCTGGGTACTTGTGCCAGGCTACATCACTGGTTGTTCCTGAAACATTAATGTCAGCTTGAGTTTAAACAAAGAACCACAATAAGTTAATTTTTTTGTGCTTCTAATTACAGCGTTTTAGGAAAAATATTGTTCTTTACATTCTGATTTACCAGGATCTGACAGACTCCTACCTAGAATCATAGAATCAACATGGTTGGAAAGACCTTTAAGATCATCAAGTCGCACTGCCAAGACCACCAATAACCCACGACACTGAGGGCCTCGTCCACATGGTTTGTGAACACTTCCAGGATAAACACTTGCTCAGGGATCTTTTAATGGAAGATAAGCACTAGATAAAGAACCAATACCCTTTTCTTTAAGGGAAGGGCCAAGTATTTAGCCGAAACTCCTACAGTTGGTGGCAGAACTTGAGTCGGCTCTGTGGCCAGTGATCACCCAGTGCAAAGCAGACTAGGAGCAGCCACTTGCATTGCTCTGTGCTGCAATCCTTGGGTGCTGAGGAGCACACAGAGATCCGTGTGCTTGATTCATCTTTCCATCCATACTCCCCAAGGACAGTACAACCAGACAACAAGGTTTTAGTAAGAGACAGATGCATTCTGCTAGCAAGAGCATGTGATACACCACAGGCATGACCACATGTAAACAGCAAACAAGTTTGTGCATATAACAATTTACCCATGTTAATCTGAAGGTAGTAACACACCATCTGCATGATCCAGAGACCCACTGGACCACCCTAGTGCAATACTCTCACTGTGCTTTGCCTCAGGGGGCTGCGCTCTGCCTCTTTGACTTCCTTGATATGGCACTGCAGCAATACCTGCCCCAGTCTCCTGTGGGGAGGCACTGAGCCCTGCCTCGTGCTACCCCTGAGGCAGCAGCAGTGCAGGCTCACGAGCATCAATGAGAAACCCAAAGGAAGCCAGGTAACCCCAGAACACGGCTTTCTGGGAACCATGCAATACCGGCCGTTAAAACAACAGCTTGAACAAAAAAGGGAGCTAGTTCTACCCACCAGCCCCCATGCAGGTGGCCTTCCCCCTCCCCAGCCCCCTCCTTGTCTCCTGCTCTCAAAGCTGGAGGAGCAAATTGCTTCCGCTCATTAGCATTTGACAAATAACCACAGAAGGAAAACAAGTCCCCAGCAGGATATGAATGAGCTCAGGCCTTTATTGCCATCTGACTGAACCAAACAAGCATGTCATCAATTTTCCATGCTCTATTGCACCATTTCTCCCTTTTGGGGTAGGATGAGCACCCTTGTCTGCTCAGGCAGGGTTCAGAGTGGCCAAGCTGAAACAAAGCAGCATGATCTGAGAGCTGCAAGATGGGAGCAGAGGTGGCACATGGCATCTTCTGAGCCTCTGAGCACAGGTACGAGTGTCAGGCTGGCTCTGCAGGAAGGGCTCATGTATTGACCCCTCAAACCGAAAGCAAGAACACTGGCTCGTGGGAATAAGTGTTTTAACAGAGCTGAGGGGACCTGAGGCATTCTGCCTAGGTCACATCCTGAGTGGAAGGAGGCACAGAAAACCAGTCACCCATTACCCCTGCCACTGGGTCAGCACTGGCTGCTTCTAGCATAGATATACTACAGCTAAGATCAGAAGCATTTGAGCAGAACCATTCCCTCTATTTATTTTTGATCACCAGTAATACTGGGACAGGGTGGCACAAGGTCTCTGGCCAAGGATTCAGAAAGGGAAAGAGGGGTACTGATCTCCACACCACCAGCATTTCTCAAAGCCTGTGTCTGGTGCAGTCCTGTCACTGTTAGGAGGCTTCACACCAAGCGCATCACAGGAGCACCAGGTTCCTCTGTGGGCCTTGCGAGTGTTGCTGTGGAATGTTAACATTTTTCCACCCAAAAAGGCCTGTGGACTGTCACTGGGGCCAAGTGGTTCCTGTGTTCCACTTCAAAGAGGGAGGAGGTATAGGAAGCATTTCTGTACCTGGTGTGGGATCCACAGGCAGTGGAGGGGCAGTTTGGACTTACCTGCTTGCTTCAGGGGCAGCAAGAGCAGACAAGGTCCTTAGTGGAAATGAGACAGGTTTTTCTGTGGAGTAAACACAACCATTTCAGGTAGGACTGAGTCAGTGATACTCACCCAGATGCTTATCTTCCCATGCAAGCAGAAGGCACACTGTTTATGAGTACAAACATAAATGGTCTCGCACTTTCATAAACTCCCACTCACATGTAGTTCAAGTGTTAATAGATGCTTGAGTAGCTGAGGTTTTAATGAACAGTCAGCAGGGAGGGTAGGAAAGCAGCTACAGCCAGGAATGTAAGTGCTCATGAGGAAATCTAGGGAAGAGCTGCCATGGAGTGCATAAATAAAATTAAACATTCATCAAGAACAATTAGAAGAATGTAGCTAGGCCAATCCAAAGTTCAGTTTTTCTGGTTTTTCTTTGAACTAAGAAGCATTTCAAGTTGAATCAAAGTGATTTCAAGCCTTTTATTACATAAAAATTCAAAAACACCCCATGTGCCCAAGCTCCAGGAATCAGCTCTTAGGCTCATCTTCTTGCACAGTGCCAGCTACTCCTGGGAAGAATGACTTGGAAAGGGAATTTGTACACTGCAGACATTTTTCAGCCCTTCACATCTTCAACCAGGCTCTCCATCGTAAATCTAGTTCTCAGATCAAATCGGGAACAACAAAAGGAATCCAGGGGAAGGGATGGGAGACAGCAGCTCCTCTGTAGCCCTGGGGAAGCCAGGTCCCCGTACATGCCCAGCACCTCTGCAGGTACAGCAGCTCTTCCCTCCGTACCTGCTGCTTGAGACCCACTGTGCTTTCTGCCACCCCTCTCTGCACCTCCCACCCTGCTCCCACCTCTAAATCCTGCCTCCAGCCTCTGCTCGGCAGGCTCAGCCCTGCTCCTCCAGCCGGCTGCCCCTCCATGGGGGCCAGCAGAGCTCCTGGAGAGCTTAGGGAAGAGGAGACTTGAGATAATCTTGGGTTCAAACCTTTACTCAGTGCTCTGCTAAAGCGCTGGAAAGAAGGGGCTGTAAACAGCACCATAAGAAAGCACATTTATTCGTGCATTAACTGCAGATGGGTCTAGGCAAGGCACCACAAAAAGCAGCTTTCCTGCCCATGAGGTGTTCAAAGAGGCCAGTTCACACCAGGAGGAGACAAAGAGGTAGCACAGGCCACTTGGGAGCTCAGGACAGAGCTGATGTGCAAAAATGACCCCCCGCCCCATCAGACAGGCTGACCTCGCCTCTCAGCCATGCCATAGGCACGGTTCCCGCGACACATCGCACTCTCAGCTACCTCTCCTCCCTCCCCAGTTAAACACCTTTGATAAGCTGTTAAAGAGACCCCTCCCTCCCCACATTGCGAACACAAACCTCAGCAGCAGCTCCTACCAACACCTCCTGGGCGCCCTTGAACCCTCTCCAGGCTGGTTCCCCATTGCATGACTCCCATCCTCCCAGATCTCCCCTGGGCAGGTCCCTCCTCTACCCCAGGCTGACCCAACCACCTTAAAGAGACAGCCCAGCCAGCCAGGGCTGTGTTATACAAGGGATTATTGCTGGCAGGACAATGATACAGAAAATATGGTCCTAACAGGATGCTGAAGCATGCCAGTGCCTCCTCCGGTTTCACCAGTGCACCCTGCTGCTCGCAGGGACTGTCCCTGTATTCACACCAAATGGTTCTGCTGTTCTAAGAAATGACAAAACCCAACCAGTTCCTGATGGTTCTTGTCTGATCTAAGAAAAAGCAAGTGGCCAGCGATATATATAGATCTGATTGACATCTCAAAAGCTTCCTGCCTGCCTTTCCTGTGTGTTGCGGCCACAGATTGAACTACTTTTTATATGCTGTTGCTTTTTTCAGTGCATCTTCATGTCAACACCAACTTGCAAACATGGCCATTACCACAGGAGATGTGGTTTTAAGGCCATTTTCCCTAAATGCTGTTTCTAACCTGGGGAGGGGGGGGTCTTGAAACCAACAGCAACGCCTGGGATCTGGGTCGCTGCATCCCAAGGGACAAGAGATTCAGCAGGTGCTGGAAAAATCAGGTCCTTTTGCTTGAAATGAATAGTGGTGGAGAGTCCCTTGCACAGCTTCTTCCAGCCCCTAGTTTGTTATGGTCATAAAAGCAATCCATGAAATCAGTTCTTATTTTCATCTGCATTTTACGGTGTCAGAAAACAAATTTGCATGAGGTTTGTGCAAGTCTGTTGACGTTGTATCAGGGTTGCTCAGGTCGCAGAGGTAGTGCTAGGAACAGTGCTGTACTTAGGAAGAGGAGCTTGTCTATGCCCAGAAGACCCTGTGCTGGTGGATGGGCAAAAGCAAGAGCCAGGATGGTAGAACAAACGTTCTTAAAGCAAGAGCTTCAGAGGGGCTATAAATCATCCTGTTCAAATCTGCCCTCAGACTTCCAGGGGGTGACTTTCCCTCATGCCTGGACACTTACAAGTTTTTCCTAATAAGGGTAATTTTCTAACAGGTTTCATTTGTGGCACAAGGCTCATACGAAATGGGTGGCATCACCTGAACCAAGCTCTGATTCCTGGGTTCACTCTCATATCTCTATGAGGCTTTCTTGACTCACAGCCCTGTGCTTGGAGGAAAAGCAATCTGTTTATAACAGACTCCCTGTGTAGGCAGCTGGAAACTTTGTGTGAGCTCGGTGGTCATCAAGGGCTTCTGCCATCTCATTTTCACCTCTCTGAACAGTTGCCAAACATGTTCCATTTGCTGTGATGTTCTGGTCCTGGACTTGCCAGAAGAGGGAATGGGCACATTTGGGTGCAGTGTTCTTGTACCTAGTCACTGTTTATCCCATGTAGCTAGTGGAAATTAGCAGCACATGAAGAAGGACATCAACCTTCCACTGCCCACTCAGCGCTTCCTCTTCCTTGACTTGTGAACATGACTCATGAGCCTGACTGCAGTTAAAACCAAGAGCTGCAATCCTCACTTCTCACATCCTTCCTTCCTGGGACCTGCCTTCCTCTGGGACCAGGCTGAGGCTAGGAAGACCTGGCAGTTGTCTTGTCTCAGGAGTTGAACCTGGAGATTATGCCTGTCCAGTGATTTGATGCCTGGAGGCCTCAAGGAATTAGGACATTTGCCTTGGTTCTAAGCACTGACTCCAGTTAAGGTTTGAGTTACAGGCTGTTTTCATTTGCTTTCCGTGTCCCAGACTGGCAGGTCTGCCAAGACCCCACTTTGCTTCATTTGATGAATTTGATGAAAGGGGCTTCACAACTCAGGCTTATTTGTGCTGCGCCTGGTACGGTTTACTCTAGTCCCGCACCCAACTGCAAATGCCACTGACGGCTTCCTGTTGTGGTTTCCTGCCTCGGCTAAAACGCCTCCTCAGCGGAGCCTGCTCTCCCTTCCTGTTCTCATCCGGGCCATTTCTGGGCTTAATGAACACAACAAATAGGTAGAGAAGAGTCTGGTTGCCACAAATCCAGCTGCCTGTGGGTCTTTGCTGTGTAGGCTGAGCAGAGAAGGGTGGTTGCACACAGCAGAACGGTTTCTCCTGAGCAGTTTCCTCCCGATCCCTACCCTGTTCCTGTTGACACAAAGCACATATCCAGCCGATTGCTTCCCAGCTCCAGCCATCCCAGAGGCTGGCAGGAGGTGGCCCTGTCACTATGCTGCTGAGTGGGCTGAAGCAGGTAGGGTAGATGGAGCAGAGCTGACCACCAGCCCAGGCACAGCTCCAGCCACTGCCTGGGAGCAGAGGCCACTTCAGGCATAGTGCAGCAGGCCCAACACATCGGGCAGTGACTTCTCCCATCATGTCCAGAAATGAGAGTTACATTGGGAAGCATCAAGGCACATACGCAGTGTGCTGGCCAAAGAGACAGTGGTTTTTTCTACTCTGAACGTGAGTGATGTGTTTATGGGACATGTGGATGGAGAAAAACACTCCGATCTTTTGGGGGTCAGCATCTGCACAATGACAAAATCAAAGATCAGCCTCCAGGGAAAAAATGAATATGATAATATTTCTATTAATTGCTGGAAATTGGCTTGTGGTTGTGGGTGGGATTTTAGATGATACCAGACCTATAGCTCTTTGGCAAAGTGGCTCTGCAGTGAGTTGGCCACAAAGTGCCGTTTCTTGCTGGTTCCCACTGGAGCTGGTTTTGCAGCAGCATGGTGGCACATTCATTTGGGGGTTTATGCTCTTCTGAACAGGGGGCTCCAGTGATACTTGCACATTGCAGCTTGGCAGAGACAGTGGGATTAAACTCCCGTTGAAGTGACAGCGGCCACATCTGAGCTCTGGCCAAATACAGAAACCAGCCAGAGCCAGCTACTATGGGAAAACATCCATAAAGTTTTCAAGAGACAATTAGAGGAAGGTTTCATCTTGTTGCTGTCAACTGATGGTTAATGTCTGCCCAGAAGCACTCATGTTTATCTCTTTTTGCTATGTTTGGTACAATTGTGTATCTAAATGTTTTTAGACCCTTAATATCCATCTTGTGTTTTAACCAAATTACATTTAAGATTTTGGCCTTACAGACGCTCATGGCAAAACTAATTTATTCAGAGAGGCAAAAGAATTTCCTTTTATTGTGAACAGGGCCTGTGAGAAAATGGTAGGAAGTCAAAGCTAAAAACTTTGGGATGGATTAAGAAGCACATTTTTAATAGTGAAGGTATTTATCCACTGTAACTATTCACTGTAGGATTTGTTGCGTTCTCTGTTGCTTGAAATCTTTAAATCGATATCAGATGGATTTTTACTTACACTTTCTTCAGGGCAGGATAGAGGAATCACTGTGGGATTCTCTGGCTGAGGATATGAATGTGCCCATTGCTACTCCATGCTATGAAATGACCCTAGAGGTAGTCAGCTGAGGGCTGAGGAACCTCCAGGCAGATGAGGCTGAGTTCCACCTAAACCTTTTTGCAAAATGATGTGTTGGTGAAGAATTCTGCTCCTCTCTTCCAGAACGAGCACCAGGAGCACGTGATCCAGCCCAGGCTGTCCCAGTGAGCGCACAGAGATGCCAGATGCTGCAGCTCACCTGCCCTTTTACTACGGCAGCATTGCCAGGGCAGAAGCAGAGGAGTACCTCAAGCTGGCGGGGATGTCGGATGGGCTGTTCCTGCTGCGGCAGTGCCTGCGCAGTCTGGGGGGCTACGTCCTCTCCATGGTCTGCAACCTCCAGTTTTACCACTACGCCATTGAGCGCCAGATGAACGGTACCTACGCCATCGTGGGAGGCAAAGCGCACTGTGGGCCAGAGGAGCTCTGTGAGTTTTACTCCAAAGATGCTGATGGGCTCTGCTGCACCCTCCGCAAACCTTGCAACCGCCCCAGTGGTATGGAGCCCCAGCCCGGTGTTTTTGACAGCATGAGGGACAATATGGTGCGGGAATATGTCCGGCAGACATGGAAACTTGAGGTACTGACTGCTGCCAAATGTGGGGTGGGACTGTGCAAGGGGTGCTCCCTGGGGCTTACTGCTGCTTGTCTCTCTGACCTCCTCTGTCACTGTCATCCCCCTCTTACAGCATGGTAAACCAAGGTCCTTCTCCTCAGAGGCTGCTGGCACTAAAAGCAGGCTTAAATCTGTCTCTTCCAATTTCTTCTTCAGAAACAGGTCTAAACATCTTCCCAAACCTTCAGACTCTTCCTCTGTGTGGTGTCTGCTCTGCAGGACGTTGGAGCTCACTGCCCACCTTGCAAGCATTTCCCCACATGCCATTTGCTCCTCTGCAGCACACAGGATGCTCGCTGCAGTCAGACCAATGTTCTCCACATGAGGTGTCTGTGCTTCCATAATGTTGCGCTGAAGATGTAATAAAACCAGGCTTAAGTTCTTGCTCAGGCTTTCCTCGCTCTTTGAAGTCAGGGGAGGTTTTGCCTGTGAGACTAAGGTACTGGGCACTGCATAATGTCTCTCTGTTATTTAAATACAGGCAGGTTCATGGATTTTATTACAAAGTGGAGTACATAATATATGTATAAGGCAAAACTGTGAATGGTCACACTGGCAGCCACGTAATTATTTCCTTCTACTTGCTGTCACCTTGACAGTGGCTACTTAGACACTTCCAAGTCCTCACAGAAAGACGGCTTGAGCATTCTCCTTATGGAGACTTTCTTGGAAAGATCTCTCAATTTGGTCTGGTTTAGACCAAAGGTGTTTGGCAGAATGAGGTATTCTATAGGGTTTCTCCAGGAAGCTACTGGGTGGATGCTGGTAGATAACTCAAAGGACATTGCCACCTACTGGCAAACGAAAAACTACAGTTTATAAAATATGTGGGGCCAGTAAAACCAACTTAGGGTCTCCTACATGATTTCCACTGCACTTGACAAGTTGTGTCTGGGGACAGTGAGCAGCTAGGCAGAAGCACCAGAAAGAGGTCCTGGTCTCTCAGGAATGTGAGGCTGAAAGACAGCCAGGATCCTGACCTCAAGATCCCCGATAAAAATGTGATGACTTCTATGTTCCCTTACCAGCAAGTCAATGGACTTGCTGGATTCAAGGGATGGGACCACTTTAGACAAGCAAGGAATTCTGCTCTGCAACAGAATAGAATTCTAACCACTATTGTGATAGTCATGATTAAGGCACAGGCACTTCAATTATGAGACCTTCCAAGTTTCCTGGGTCATCGGCCCAAAAGAGTGCAAAATAACCTGTGCTGAAGCCACACAACAAGGCAGCAGAGTGGCAGGAAGTCTCATTTCTCACTCTTTTCCAGGGGGATGCACTGGAACAGGCCATCATAAGCCAGGCTCCACAGGTAGAGAAGCTCATCGCCACCACAGCCCATGAGAGGATGCCCTGGTACCATGGAAGCATCACCCGGGATGAAGCTGAACGGAGGCTCTACTCAGGAGCACAACCTGATGGGAAGTTCTTGTGAGTATAGAAAGCCCTGGCAGATGCTGTGAACTGTCCTTTTTACCATTTCCCCCGCTCCACTATCCTGAAGTTACTTGTTTCACATGACAGTTCCTGAAAGGGGGTTTAGTTGAATACGGTCAGACTGTGGCTAGAGATCTTTCAAAGACAGGGTCTGGCACCCCAAACCTATTTTTGTCCAGAGCCTGACCTCCATGAAGAGCCAATCTGGAGCTTTGTCTCTCATGTTTAGATATCTCTATGAATTATGCTTGTCAATGCACCAGATGATATGAGATACAGGGTTCAGGGGGTGAAGACATATAACACTGACAGGTACACAATGTGCGGTCAATAAAACACAGGAGAAAGCATTTGCTCTGCATCTCTGCAAAGGTGAGACAGCCCTTAATTTAATTATCTCCTAAGCAAGTTAGGGAAAGAAAGAATTAACTGGAGAGGATGGAGGAGAGTGGCAAGAGACAGAAGGTGAAGGGTCCCTCCTCAGCTTCTGCAGAGGGGTGTCAGGAATGTGGCAATTCCAACAGCAGGATGCAGGGACACCTTACCATGTGCCCACCACTGCTGCAGCCATGATAATTTGCAGGGCAAAACCTAGAGTTGTTTTTAATAGTTCTCTTTCCTACCAGGCTGAGAGAAAGGAAGGAAAACGGCACCTACGCCCTCTCCCTTGTCTATGGCAAAACAGTGTATCACTATCGGATAGACCATGACAAGTCCGGCAAGTACTCCATCCCCGAGGGGACCAAGTTCGACACGCTCTGGCAGGTACCGCACTGTGGGATGCTGACCACTGGTCCTAACAAACTGAAGGCACTTTTTCCTTGTTAGTCTTGAGGGACAGGCCAGGCCAGGCCATGTGGAGCCTTAAAGGCTTTAAAACCATATATGGGTGGTTGTAGTCCCTTCCAGAAAACTCTTACATTCCCTGTGGCTGGGTGTCTATAAGCTCACCTCATTTCTATGCACTCCTAGCCAAGTGGATCTAAGTCTGAGATATCACAGCAGCTCTGAAACAGTGCTGGCTTTACCACTGCCTTCACACCTTACACCAGCCCAGTGCCTCTCCAAGGAAATAAGAGGATCAGTGCTCTTCATGCCTAGCATCAAGCCAGGGGACTTGAGATAGTTATTCATTATACTTGCACCCCATCAGCAACCGTCACACATTCAGCCACAGCATGCACCCTGGACCTCTGCCTGCAGCAAGCCCTGGTGAGATTGCTCATCCCGGGCTGTCCCTCCCGCTCATCCCCCACTGCTCCTGTGTGCAGATTGGCACTTTTTGTTCCAAGAGCAAAAAGTAGGGGAGGCCAGAAGCCCTGAGCCAGCTGCCACAGTCTTTACAGGACTGAAGGTCCAAGTGCCAGGAGACACACAGAATCATAGAATCGACGTGCTTGGAAAAGACCTTTAAGATCATCAAGTTCAACCGTTCCACAGCACTGCTAAGGCCACTACTAACCCATGTCACTAAGTGCCTCATCTACATGGTTTGTGAACACTTCCAGGGACAGTGACTCCAGCACTGCCCTGGGCAGCCTGTTCCAATGCCTGAGCACCCTTTGGGGAAGAATTTTTTCTAATATCCAATCATCCTAATATCCTAACATCCTATCACCCCTAAGAGTTGGGGGCTTTGGGAAGTGGTGATGGCTGTAGTGCCCCAGCAGTCTTAATGAGGATGGGGCAGGGGTTTAGGGAATGTGACACATGGTCCAGCACTTCTTGGCACTGCTGGGGAATCACATGCTCCCCTAGAGCCCAGCTCTGCCTGATTGATAGCACACACCTCGGACCTGCTCCTGGGAAGGGATACCAGTGCTTCCTCCTGGGCAGGGCTGGCTGCGGGACAGTGACTTTGTTTTGCTGAATTTTCCAAATTCCCAGGACTGTTTTCACTCTGAATTTGATTGAAAACAAAGACTTTGGGGCATTTTTATGGCAATGGAATTATGCCAGGCTCCCAATTGCAGATGAAAACTGAACCAGGCAGGAGGGGAAGAGAAAGATTTGTCTCCCCTGTGGTCCGGTGACAAGGGGCTGGGCTGGTCGTCTCCAGCCAGAGTGAAGTCCCTACTGTGCTTGAACTGGTGGTTAAAAAACTACACAGTTTTAACCAGGTGGTAAAAAAACTGCAGTGAAAAACTAGCCAGGATGCACAGAGCTCACCCTGGGGTTCCTGTGGAAAGCAAAAGATTTCTTTCAGGCTTTATCAAACACAATACAACTAAAAACCTTTCTGGCTGGGACAACAATAGCATTACACTGAGAATGCCCTACCCAGTTCTTCTCCTGGAGATTTTCCTCTTGTGTTTCTTCAGACCTTATCTAAATTCCCAAGTTCTTCCCACCCCTGGCAGATATCCAGGTATGCAAGCACTTACTGTAGGAGATACCTGAGTGCATAGACAGAGGAGAGAAGAAAACAGACTATTCCCTGTCTGCCATAAATCTGAGAGAAATCATTCCCACGTGAGTTGCTGCAGAGAAAGAGTGTATTTTCTCCTCACAACCATCTCTTCTTCCTCCAATTCCTTTCCCAGTTGGTGGAGTACCTAAAACTCAAACCGGACGGGCTGATTTTCTACCTGAGGGAAACCTGCCCCAACCCCGACATGCCAGGTGAGCTGACATCTCCCAGTGCCATTCCTCACCTTGGTTTACCACCAAGAGGAACAAATTTGAGCAGCACCAACCCAAGTTTCCTTTACCATGTCCAACCTTGCTCACACTTTGGTAGTGAGGGAACGATGAGGTCTCTGCTCCTCTGGCAAACTGGGCAAGTCTCATGTCATGTTGTTTGCTAAAAGTGGCCTGGCCTAGGGTGGACCAAAGTCAGCAGCAGATGAGGGAATCATTGCTCCAAATAGGTTAGAGACTGCTGGTGCCAAACAGGCAGCTTCTAAAAAATTACCTGCTTTTTAGGCAGCAGGAAACATGTCCTGCAAGTCTGGCTCCTGGTGGGTCTCTTGAGCTGAAGACTCAAAACCCTGGGTCACTCTGTCCTGCTCCAAGTGTCACAAATGTCACCATGGGACCTTCAGTCTCTTGGGTAGGTGGCTCTGGGGAACAGCTCAGCCTGCTCTGGAGACAGTACGGTGCTCCCGTGGGCCTGCAACCCCTGAGGACTGGTCTGGGAATAACACCCACATCCAGGCATGTTTCCACCCCCTTGTTGGCTGAAGGTGGGAGAGGAGGGAGATCAGACACAGGCATCCACACAGTCCTTCAAGGACTGATGCTCTGATCCTGTCTGGGACATAGGCAGACTCTTAATAACAACTTATCTTTCCTGATTCACAGCATCTGCAGCACCAGTTCCACCAACCCACCCCTCTGTGAGCGTAAGTTTTGGGGAGGGTCTGTTTTATTGGTACCTCAGTGGTTTAACGTTATTGCATTTCAAGCTTGCTGCTCAAACTCTGCTTGCTTGTCAAACTCTGCTCTTCTCTAAAACTCAGTAACTCAAATGGAATATATTAAGCCCAGCTGCAATGTTGTCCCCTTTCCAGCTTGGATGGGACTAGGAATAGCTGGGCACAGCTACCGTTAGAGCTGAAAATGGTTTCCATTCATACTGTGCTCCTTGCAACATGTGGGCCTGTCCTTGGGGAGCCCTCTCCCCCCTGCCCTCCTTGCCAGGCAGGAGCAAGGAAGACGTGGTCGGATTCTGGGAACACTCAGCCTTGCTGCTGGCTGCTGGCCACTGGCCAGCTCTTTGTGCTCCCTCTGTGTCCTGGCCTCGGGGTATGTCTGCACTCAGTCACCGCTCTCAGTGTTGAAACCAGCCACTTTGGGCTCCCTGAGCCCATCCCAGGGCCCAGCAGAGGCTAAATAAAGGCCTGAGAATTCACCCATCGTTCTCAGAGAGCTTTCACAATCTGTGGTGGGATCCCATGTCGCAGCGACTCTGCTGCAAGCAGCACTGGCGTTCAAAGCTGAGCTGGACAAATGTGTCCCATGCTGCTTTGTCACTGTCCACTTTTGGGATGGTGGTATATGGTGTCCCTGCTCACAGGGACCACTCTCTGGGCAGGTAGGTGTGCTGGCTGCAAGCTGTGCTGCCTTCGGGCTTTCCTTTGCTTCCTGTCTCAAAGCAAGCCGCAGAGACTTGGCTGGGATGACCCCTACTACTGCACAAGACTTATCCCTTTGGGATAGGGAAAGTAGAGGGGGCAAAGAGCAAAAATGCAGCCCTGTGTGCGTGCCCCTCACAGGTACACACAGCCCTCAGCACCTGACAGGCTGGGTTACTGGAGGATGATGCTGCATTTGGGCTCCACGGCACTGAATCCCCCCAGGGTCTGATCCCTCCTATGCAGCAGCAGTGAGGGTACTTCCAGCCAGGATTGGAAGCGAAAAGTCGGCTGGATATCACTGCAATCTCTTGTGCCCACTTCAGGGTTTTTAGATGGAACCACCAGCTGAGCACTGTTGGGTTGCAGAGGCCCCCATCCTTTTCCTCTCCCATTTCAAACTGAAGCAGTTTCCCCTGGCTCCTTTATGCACTTTATCCCCATTTATTTTCCAGAGACACTTGGGGCCTCTCAATGCAGATGGATACACACCAGAGCCTGTAGGTGAGCATCTTTGAAAGCCCTCTTGTCCTAACAAGAGAGAGGACCTGGGGATGTCACAGGAGCCACAGGGGTTACCTGACACATCTATACCACTTTCTGGTCAAAGAGCTGTGTTACAAAGCTCCTTTCTTACAAAGGCATCCAGGAGTATCCAGTCATTTCCGGGTCCTGAGGCAAGAATATTGTAAAACTGCCCCAGTGAAGCAAGCCCTACCCCATTCCCCGTCATACCCAGCAAAACAATTCCAGTCCTATTCCCCACGTTCCTTCCTGCCTCCTAAATACTCAAGTGTATTTAGGTATATTTCAGTGGGGTGAAGTCATGCACATGTCCAGGTCCTGCAGGGTCTGATACATGGGGTGGGAATTCTCAGACACCTCTCCCCATCCTCGCTCCTTGAGCAGCTGTAACTGGGAGAGGCCATGGGTTGTGAAAGGATGGGAGGTGCCCAGGAGGGAGGCCTGAGTGCTGGAGCTTGGGAGAGAATTGGTCAAGAGACTAGAGAAAACCTTCCCTGTCAGTGAGGGAGGGAGGGATGGGGAAGGGTACATCATTTGCTGTTACAAACAACTGTATCCCTTGAGAAGGTGCAGGAAAGTCACGCCTGCTACCCATGGACACCAGTGTCTACGAAAGCCCGTACAGTGACCCTGAGGAACTGAAGGATAAGAAATTATTCCTGAAGAGGGACCATCTGATGATTGATGAAGTGGAACTGGGTGCAGGAAACTTTGGCTGTGTCAAGAAAGGAGTTTACAAAATGAGAAAGTGAGTGCTGCCCTGGAGGATGTTGAGGAAGCTGCAGGAGAGTGCTCCAGGCTGAGCTCAGAGGTGGCCTCAGCTAGCCTGTTTGTAGGTAGATGGACCCTAAAGTGGTAATGGGGTGGAGGTATGATATACTCTGAAATGTCATTGATGACTTTCCATTGACTTTCAGTGATAGATGTGTTGCCCGAGAGTGTGATCTGCACTGCACACTCCCAGGCATAAGACTACCACTTCTGAAGGCATTTGCTGGGCTCAGAGGAACAAGTCCATGCTTCTGAGGTTGTCCTGGTCCACGTCAGGGCAAAGGAGTGAGACTGAGGAGATGTGCCATCCTTGGCTGTTGCTGGTTGTCTTGAGACCACAAAGGTGGCCTTTGCCCACCGTGTGCCTGAGTTTCCCCCTTGAAAAATGACAATGATGGTGCAGATCTCAGTGTGTGAGGTGATGCATCTTCAGATGGCAAATACTGGCCTACTATATTAGAAGGGTGAGGTGATCCTTTCCTCTTTAGCCTTCTGGTATAGCAGTACTGTGTAGGGATCTGTCAAAAAAGGCCGCTGTGATTGCTGTTGAGAGATCAGACAGTAGCATGTGAGAAGCAGTTTGCATTCCTAGCTGTGATACATGAGACCAGCTGCTGTTTAGTTCATCCCATGTGTGTTCCTCTTGCACTCTATGTAGGAAGCAGATCGATGTAGCCATAAAGGTGCTGAAGAGCAACAATGAGAGAACAGTGAAAGATGAAATGATGAAGGAAGCCCAGATCATGCATCAGCTGGACAACCCCTACATTGTCCGCATGATCGGGGTCTGCGAGGCAGAGTCCTTGATGCTCGTGATGGAGATGGCTTCTGGAGGGCCGCTCAACAAGTTCTTGTCTTCCAAGAAGTGAGTACTGAATAAGATGTGGCTGGCTGATTTTCTGCACTTCTCATCAAACTCTTTGCTACCAGGGGAGCCTAGCTTTGTAGGAAGCTGGTAATAGCAGAAAGAGATATCTTTTCGTGTGAGGTAACTGGGACTAATGCTTCTGGAGCAGAGATGTCCATGTTCATCCTGCCTTGCAGCTAGAAAACTTGGAGGAGACCATGGTGTACAGAGTAATGGCAGGTCCCTTATTACTGCATTGTCCTCTCATCTTCCCCAGAGACGAGATTACAGTCAGCAATATTGTGGAGCTGATGCACCAAGTATCCATGGGGATGAAGTACCTGGAGGAAAAAAACTTTGTCCACAGGGACCTGGCAGCCAGAAATGTCCTGCTGGTCAACCAGCATTATGCCAAGATCAGTGACTTTGGACTCTCCAAGGCTCTTGGTGCTGATGACAGCTACTACAAAGTAAGTGTAAGCACAGCAAAGGTGAGCAGGGTCAACAAGACAGCAGGGCATGGGCTGGCGTTTGGGGTTCAGGGCTTTGGACCTTGAGCTCCTAGCCCAAGGCAAGGGGATATTTTCAGCAGTGTGGGATTCCATTTGACACAAACATTTAGCAAAGCAGAGTTCAGGTTCAGTTCATAGCAGCCTATGTCTCAGGGTGGAAATATTCCCCTTCGCTTTGCTACAGGCCAGGACAGCAGGAAAGTGGCCTTTGAAATGGTATGCCCCGGAGTGCGTCCTCTACCACAAGTTCTCCAGCAAGAGTGATGTATGGAGCTACGGTGTTACCATGTGGGAGGCCTTCAGCTTCGGGCAAAAACCATACAAGGTGAGGCAGAGCCAGGTCCATCACAGATGGATGCCACAATCTAGTCTCCCACTCTATAACAAGCTGACATGCATTAAAACTATTATTTCTATTTCCTCGTGTGGGTTGTCTTCCCACTGTCAGAGTGGAAAGGAGACAGGCTCACTTCCACTTTACAAAAAGAACAAATTAGATTGTTTGGATCCTGCAGCTTTATGTTCATTTAAGGGTGAAGAAACAGAAAACAAAATAAATTCATTTGGGTTTGAATTAAAGCAGATCTTCCCTTTGATCCTTCTGCTCACCTGCAGAGACAAAAAATCAGTTGCTCAGCCACTGCTCTGCCCATGCTTGGGATGGGTCCTGCAGGTTGGCCACAGCGCCAGACACTGCTGCTGGGTGCTGGGCTGAAAACAGTGACTGTACAGGTGTGTGGTGCATGGACCCAAAACATTACACCAGACCCTGCTCTAATCTGTCTCTTCTAATCCTGTTGCCAGCTCCAAAAGCATTAAGCATTTCCTACTTGATCTTATCCTAGAAAATGAAAGGTCCAGAGGTCATGAGCTTCATAGAGCAAGGGAAGCGCATGGAATGCCCCACAGGCTGCCCAGCAGAGATGTACACCCTCATGCAGGAATGCTGGACATTCAGGTAAGGCTTTCACTAGCTCAAACCTTTGCTGGGCATCAGAACAGCACACAGTGTCTGGATAGTAACACCACAAAGCAAATGGTGTCTCCTGCCTTAGTCTCATTCCCTGGTCCATGATGAATGATGCACCTATTTATTTGTTCTCATACCTCTCCATTTGCCTGTACCAGTCCTGGAAGATGTCAGAATGTCTATGCCTTTGACCCTCTCTAACCCAGAAAATCCCAGTTGCCTTCCTAAGCCCTGGTACAACTGGGCTGCTCTTCTCCTCCAGGTTCTTCTATGCTTGGTGTCTTCTCATTGCATCAGTCCAGTTTAGTCCTTTCTGTTGACTATATCTGTTCCTTTCTGCACTTGCAGATGGGAAGAACGTCCAGGATTTATTACCGTGGAAAACACAATCCGCTCCTACTACTACAGTATTGCAAACAAGACAGAAAATGGGCCAGAGGACAAGTCAAAAGAAACTCTTCCTTGAGTTTCCTTCTCTGCTCCTCAACACACACCCTTCCTGCATGGGACCTGGAAAGGCTCTTTGTGAATTTTTGCTTTAATCTCTCAAATGCTGGTTTTGTTTCTCTAGTAGTTCCAGAACTAGGAACCTGGGAGATGATGCAGTCACAGCAGTCGGGGCACTCAGTCGTGCCTCGTGTCTCCAAACAGCCAGCCATGATGTACACCTTCAGCCTGACCCAGAACAGGACAGAACAGACAGTGCCATAGTTCCTTTTTACCCTCTTCCAAAACTATTCCAGGACCTCAGAGCTTAATGCCTACCAGGCTCACTAAGGATGAACTGTGTTGGCTCCAGCAGACTTGGATTTTTCCAGAACCCTTAAACAATTCTTTGAAAGGAAACCACCAAAATTTCTGGTGAGGTTTGCATGGAGCGTGACACAGGACATCAACATGACACAAGGGAGCCATCAATTCCCTTTCCCCTTGGCTTAGGGCAAGAAGCAGGTGGTGTGCAGCTCGCTCCCAGGAATGATGGGGAGGAGCAGTGGGACAGAGCTGCATGCAGTGGGACATACCTGCATGGTGCCACTGCTGTGTCCTCCCTGGGCCCTGCCAGCTACAGCTCTTACACCCCAGGACACTGCCATGCGCCTGCTGGTCACAAAGCACAGTGCACATCCCCCTCCACTGCCACGACCCTTTAAGGTGGTTATGGCTCCTGAAACAACTAAACTCCCAGGAGCCATTACTCACTTCCTGGATCCCATCTGGCTCCTCTGTGCTAATGAAATAAGTATCTTGCTTTTCAAGCCTGAAAACTGGTCATCCTGTAAATAAAATCTATATTTTTAACATACCTACAGCTCAGACTATTGAACTATCATAAATGTTTGCAATGGCTTCAAGCTGACAAAAAAACCCAACTTCTAATTTCCCTCCACTAGGCCAGGGTTTCCCTCCTTGATGCTCTCCGTAACCCTGCAGAGTCACTAACGGGGTCACCCTTGGGCTGGCTAAAGTGCAGAGCTGGATCTTTCTTGCAGCTAACAGTATATTCAGCTTCTCAGTGGAAATCCACCTATCAAGGCTTATACTGGTCTACCCCCACTCTGGATGCAGTGGATTACCCATGTTGAGGGGACTGTGGTCTGCACTGCTGCAGAGAGCAGAGTGGTTGTGAAGGCTGGGGAAACAGGGGAAACTGAAGATCAGAGCCCTGAGAGGCAGTGGCTAGAAAGGCTTATCTCCCACCATCTTCTGGTATCTGAAAGTCATACAGTAACTCACCCAGAGTATCTTGTCCTAGAGGCAAAACAAACAGCTACAGTCCAGGCCAGGGCATTGCCCTTATCTCAAACCTTAATGGGAGGTGGATTTGGTCTGAAGACAACAGAGGAGCATTCAGGTACAAGGCCTAAATTAACCTCTGGGTATAGCCTGTTTAAGCAGCCAGAGAACTTAGGTCTGATAAAACCCAAGACTGTTCCCCCTCCTTGCTTAGGCTACAGCCTCCAAGTATTTATGTGCCAAAACATTTTCTCTCTCAATCCCATTACTTTATCCTGTATGCTTCAGAACTATGGATGTATTATCCCTACCAGTAGAGGGGAAAACAGAGGCATCGGAGGAGAAAGTGGCTTCTTCCTGTTTGCTCAGTGAGTTAGAGGCAGAGACAGGAAAAAAATTATCCCCTATGTCATGTTTTCCTCCAAGAAAAAGCATCTGTTTTGCTGGAAAAGAGAAGGCTCAATGTGCTTTCTACTTGAAACCACTGCCAAAATATTTTGTTTAGACTTTTCAAAACAAATCCATTTTTTGGTTTGAATTGATTTATCCCATTCAATTTTCAGCTACTTCATTGCTGGCATTTTTTTAAATGGTGAAGGAAAGTACCAAAGAAGTTGTATTCCCAGAGGAGCTTTTGGTTTAGTTGGAGACAATTTCAAGGGAGTGTGCGTACCCGCACCCCAACAGACAGGACACAAATCCCTTGAGATTATGCCAGAAGAGTAAGGGTAAAGCGTCTCCCTTGGAAAGCCATCTGGGCTGTGGATGTTGCTCTGGCTGTTCCAAAACCATCACAAGATGTCAGGAGTTGCTGTGGGGGGAAAAGGGAGTGAGACAAACAGGCGGTGAGACACTGTTTTACCGCAATCTTTAAAGCTCTTCTGATTCTTGCCCTCTCCACCTTGCAAGGACTAGAACTTCATCTTCTAACTAAGCACCCACAGGAATAATGTGAGATATGATAAAGTATTGGTACTCATATCTGATCAACACTATGTAACACTGCACCATATCGCCAGTGCCGGTTTATCTCACTCCAACCTATCTTATCACCCATAAGTCTATATTATCACCAGTACTTGCCGATTTATCACCTGCACATATCACAGGACATAGTGGGCTCTTTATGTTTTGCAGCTATTTAGGCACTTTCATTTTGTTCAGCAGCACAGCAGCTACATGACTAACACAGCTCTGTGCTCACTGACCTTTGTGTCATACCCTTAAGTAATTTGCTGAACCAATGCAAAAGTATATTTGCAAAATCTTTGTTCTTCTCTGTGGGGCTGGAATTTGACTAATCCCCAGAAACTCAGGCCATTTCTTGGGAATACTTCTCAGCATTGGGGTGATGATCAAATATTTTTCCCCCTGAGGATGAGAAGCACCAACCTCTCTGTGCATGTGTGAACTTCCACTGTCAACAGAGCAGAAGCATGGAGCAGGGTTATGCAGGAAGAACTGAAGGGTCCAGAGCATCAGGGGACATACTATAGGTGGCAGTTGTGAGCAGGCAGGGTAAAATGGGGGCAAAACCCCACCTACCCCTGCTTTATTTTCAGAGCTTGCTCCTGGAGCTGGAAATCATGTTACCAACACAGACAACTGTGGATACCACCTTCTGCTGCATAAAACATGCACTACAACTACAACAACAGTAACTCTGAATTGAATAGCAAAATAAAACATGGACAATTTCAGTGGGATGAAAACTCATGACAAAGGAATCAAAAGAGATTTTAAAAACTGAACATCCAACCGTGGGAGTCAGAGAATGATGGTCACACATGGAGAGAGCTGTGAAAGCTAGTACCCAACTGGTGTCTTGGCCTCCATGAGCCAGTCAACTAGGAAATCTTGCATCCACAAGGCCAGAAAGTCCAGGGCAGTGTAGGCAGATGGGTGAGCCGGCAGGTTCAAGGCAGGCTGTCCATGGGACATCCTGGCCAAGGCTTGCTTTGTTTCCACCGAAAGCTTTGACGGAATCAAAACCTTTCCTCAGAACACTTCAATTCAGCCTAATCAGCATTTTCAGATGGAAAACTCTTCTGTAGGAAAATTTCCGTACAACTCAAGTCATTTACTCCCAGGGCAAATGAGTATAATGTGGGTGTCACGGTCATGTCAGAAATGTAGCAGTCGCCACATCCTTTGGCATGATGTAACCAGGGATGTGGTGTAACGGGTAATGGAGAACCAGCTCCCCCCCCCAGACCTACGGCTTCAGTGTACCATGTCATTCTGGCCAAACTTAAGAAACAGGTTTTGGCCACACATCATTGAATTTTGGGAAATAGGCTGAAATGACAAAGAGCCCTGGACTTAAAGTGAATAGGAAATCCTGTTTAGGCATGGAGAAGCGTGTGGATATCTATCTATGCTCTGAGCTATCTCCCTGCCTTTTTTTGTTTCCAGAGATAACACTGTTAACCTTTGCAAGTTTTCTTCGTTGTTCCATGGCAATGCCCCACTCATTTGCAGTTTTAACACAGTATGTTCTACTGTAGAAAATCTTGCATTTCTGTAAGATTTTAATGGTTTTAATTGCAGGTAAGAAGCACAGCAAGTACCTATGTGGGAAATTCTAGCTCTTTCCTGTCATCGTTTTTAACACCTATGCAAGCCATAACTTTAAAAAAGAATTCAAGACCTTTGTGGCAATAAAAAAAGAGAATCACAAAATATACTTTCTTGCTCCAACCATTTTAATACAAAATTTAACTAGCAGCTATTCAAAGACTTTAACAAAGCAGAATAAAAGTACTGATATGGAAAAAAATACATCAATGATTAATAAAAGATAAAACGTATCATACAATCAGTGGGAAAAGGGAAAGCAGTACATATTGTGTGCTTGTGCTTCAACTCCTATGAAGAGAAACAAGGATGGGAAAAGTTTTATGGACCATAAATGGGTTAAAAAACACACACAGGAAGACAGATACTGAATCATGCTAGATGTTCACCTAGCACAGCATTCGTTTTCCCAAATGCAAAGCAGCAATGAAAAGAAACTGTTCAGAAGCCTAAGACTTGCTATTTAGGGCAGCCTGTTCAACACCTCTGGTGCTGTTTTGGCATATTCAGAAAAATCACAAATAAACTTACACTAGGAGGAGCTGCAAAGATAAAGCAAAGGTGGAGGAGGGCCAGAGAAGTTACTAAGTAGGAGCAGAAATAGCTATGGGGGCTTAGATACAGAAAGGGGAAGGTAAGGAAGTATTTTTGGGATATAAAACACTCAGAACAATCTACTCTCAGAGAGGGCCTGGAATTTAGCAGATGGCAGTGAAGACATTGGCACAGCGAAGACTTCAGATTATATTCTGAGGCAAGTATAGACTAAAGAAAACTTATTTTAAAGGTAATATTAAATTCCACTTTGCCATGTTTAATCCTCCATTTCATGTGAAATCATCTGGTTTGTCTCCATAAATGTGACTTTAAGAAAACCTAGAGGAGAGATTTTTGTTCATTTCTAAGTAGGTTTTCTAAATCAATGACCCTGTTTGATTGTAGCTTCCCCTAATCAAGAACTCCTGCTCTGTTCACTATGCTTTAGGGATTTTCGACCTTGCTTCTCTGTTTACTGGCAGCAGAGCAAGGCAAAGGCCACATTCCTTGACAAGCTGGAAACAGGAGCTCAAACTGATGGAGAAAAGGACACAGCTTCCATAGTTCTCCCTCTGCCGCTGGGATCACAATACCTTTGCAAGTCACAGACTCTAGAAGACCAATGTAAGGGAAAATAGATTTCATAGGCAGAGTTCAAATGAAGAGGAAATTAAGTGATGGGAATTTGTGGAGTTCATTCTTCCCACCTAGTCAATGGAAGGAGGATGTAAATGTTCCTTTTGAACAGTTTCCAGAGGATAATATGACTTACAGTCAGAAGAGTATAATCTTCATTTTTCCTTTCTGCATTTTGTTTTCACCCCTTCATACTGCAGAACATCTCTGTGGCACTTTGTGCATGTGCAGAAATTGTCAGGCATGTCTATGCCCTGGCTTGTATAGATAAGGTTTAGTGTATGTGCCTTACACATAAAGGTAAGGACACTGGACACTCATGTGCAGGTCTGTGTTTTCATGCATACACTAACAAAGGCTGTACTTCTGCTTGCACTGTTCATACACTAGTTATTATCTACCCAAAGCGGAAACCTTCTAGTCCTTTTAAACTCAGAACTACAGTGGCTGTGAACTCCTGGACTCACTAGCATCCCAGAACTAGTATATTTACTGTCTATAAGCTGATTGGTTTTATTTTTATTGCAGTTTTATGAATCTAAATACACAAGACAACAGGTAGAGATTCTGGGAAATCAGGCAGATCAAACAATAGTAAGACAGCAACTAAATCAGAGACTAACTTACTTGATTTGGATCACTTAATGCATCGAAATTACAACATGCTGGGTTTATACCTTAACCACAGCAGCGTCCTTTCTCCCATATAGCTGTCTTATTGGAAGTTCTCAGGACCAGCTTTTTGTACATTGTCTCCTACACAAATGGGTCCAGTTTTCAGAACAGAAACAGTCTCAGCCACAAACATAGCGAAAAGGTTTGCAGAACAGCTCAGTACCCACACTCACAACTTTTGTTTGACATGAAGAAAAGGTTTATGAATTTCATAAGCACAAATATAGACTTGGCAGAGAATGGATGGAGAGCAGCCCTGAGGAGAAGGACTTCAGTGTTGGTTCATGAGAAGCTCCCCATGACCCAGCTTCAGTGTGCATTTGAGCCCAGAACCCCTCCGTGTGCTGGGCTGCATCCCCAGAGCGTGAGCAGCAGGTCAAGGGAAGGGATTCTCCCCCTCTGCTGTGCTGTTGACAAGGGCCTGTAGGGACAGAACAAGGGGGAATGGCTTTAACCTGACAGAGGGGAGACTGAGATGAGATCTGAGGCAGAAGTTCTCCCCTGTGAGGATGGTGGGGTTCCCAGAGAAGCTGTGGCTGCCCCATCCCTGGCAGTGTTCAAGGCCAGGTTGGACACAGGGGCTTGGAGCAACCTGCTCTAGTGGAAGGTGTCCCTGCCCGTGGCAGGGGGTAGGAACTGGATGAGCTTTAAGGTCCCTTCCAACCCAAACCGTTCTATGATTCTATGATTAATTTTGGCCATTGCCTTTCTTTCAAAAATCTATCCTTTGCTATTAGACAGGACAGGAAGTCAAAGACTGGTTTTCTCCACATTTTTCTTAGTCCTGGTATGTAGACCTTGAATTACTACTTCCTTTGTGAGGTTTTTCCCCTGCCCCATTCTTGTTCAGTCTCATCTGTGCAGTTTTGGAGGGCTGTTATTCCACATATGCAGAGCTACTAGAATAAATCCCTGCTTTAATTTTCCCCTAGTAAGAAGTGTCACAGATACTGACGTTTGGATGTTTATCATAAAACTCCCTTGCCTCAGATCTTTGACCATTCTCCATGCAACCGCTATGGTGATTCTCACTTTTGCTGACCATAATGCAGGCAATGAAATCGTTGTCAGCATGAGCACACACATGCACAAACTTCAGTAATGGCACAGAAATGCTAATTTATTTAGATGGGATGCCATAATTTTGTGCTTTGACTTCAAGGGGAGAATTGCAGAACCATAAATGAAACTTCAAGCCTCAGCTTCCACATTAAGAGATTCTTAAAGTATCTGTTCCTTTAAGCATCTACTCTTAAGTGAGTTTTTGAGAATGTGATTCTCACTTAGTAAACATCTGTACAGGAAAGGAGTAGATTCTCCATTCAGCCTCAGGTCATTACTGGAGTATAAAGTAACAAGTACATTTCTGCTGAGCAGGAAATGTGGTCTGCATGTGTAAAAACCAAGAAGGGGAGGGCAGGTACAGGGAGGATAGAAGAAGAGAGTCCTAAGGGAGGAAGAAGAGCACAATTATTCTGACTATGCCTGGGTTTGACACACAGCCCCCATGTGAAGCAGCTTGAGTCCCTCTTCCTGTAATTTCCAAGCTTCCTGCAGCACCTTTGTCTTTGTCTCACCAAGATCACAAAAATCTCTCTGCTGGAAAATAGCAAAGGGGACTCCTGGGTGTCTTGTAGGTGTGAATAATCCAGTGAAAACCCCTCCCTCTGCTCTGCCTCCAGAGCTGCCTGATGCAGTAAGAAAACCACAGGCCTCTTGTGCTGACCGCATTTCATCTCGAGTTGTTTGAATGGCATCCTCCTTTAGCCTAGCAACGAAATGGCAAAGTGCTGGCACACCCTGGCCCCAGAGTGACAACGCTGACACTACAGATGTCAGTGTTCTAATACCAGGAGCTGTTGCCAATTCTCAAACAATAGGTCAGGCGTGACAGAAGGGACCAAGGAGCTCTCCAGCCCCTCAGGCCAACTACATCCCTGGGATAAGTCCTGCCAAAATCTTTGACTGAATGCGCAGGACTGCAGTGATAGAAACAAAAGTCAACCCGATTCCAGAAACCTCCAAGACCAGAGCAGTGAGAATCCAGTTAAGTGTTACCATCCTTGCAGTCCGAATCTAAATCACCATCCATCCTTCTCTAGTTCTGTCTGAGTTTTCTTATCTCCAGCCTGGCTGGATTGGGCTTGGAGCAACCAGCTCCAGTGGAAGGTGTCCCTGCCCATGGCACGGGGTTGGAACTGGATGAGCTTTAAGGTCCCTTCCAACCCAAACCAGTCTGGGATTCTCTGTGGCAACAAGTTCCAGAGCTTACTGGTATATGAAGGTTTTTACTTCAGTTAGGCTAAAATGTGCAGTGTCTTGTTATTAATTCCCTGCAGCAATTGGCAGAATGGCATGAGGAGCTGTAGACAGGGTCTATTCTTCTTGGTAGCTGGGGTGAATGACCACTGAAGGCAGCTATCCCCTAAAAGTGCTGTTGTGGCACTTTCTACTCCCTCTCCTTCTCTGCTGCCAGTGTGCAAGCAATTCCTCTTGAAGCAGTAAAACATCGTTGCAGGTAGAGCCCAGCTCAGCTGGAATAAAAGTAGTAGCAGAGCAGTGATTTGTTCACTGGGGTTCAGGAGAACAGCGCAAAGAGGCCAAAAGGGATGCAAGCCCTTGAATGCAAAGGAGGAACACTGTGGTTGTTCATGTGGGTACATGAGTGAAGTGAGGTTTTGAAGATGAGGTTCAGATACAGCATCTCACCAGGAAAGGTGAGACTTATTGTGACATTTGCAGGTTTCCTGCTCTTCTGGTAGCAGCACTAGGTGTGCCCAGCTCTACCTTGAGTTAGAAAGAGAAACAGAGAGGGACTGCATGCCTGGGAGCCACAAAAGAGCCCCCGGGGGAGCTGAGCAGATGTTGTCCTTGCAGCAAAAAGTCTAGTGGTCCCATGACTATGTATTTAGAACTGTTTACAAGTTTTCTCTTCCTGGCAATGATTTTGACAACAGAAAACAGAAAAAAAGGGTTTGGCTTTTTGAGAAGTTTTGCTTTGTAACCTTTGGAGGCGTTCTTAAAACTACGTGGCTGAAAAGTAATCTTTTGGCTGCAATGTTTTTCTTGTCCAAGCTGAAAACCACTGGGGAGAGGAAGAAGAAATGAAAGAAGCTTTCAAATTTCTATTCTGAAAATTTTATTTTAATTGAAAATTTATATTTGCTGTGGAAAACTTCTCCTTGATGAAAACATACATTTCTGTGGAAAAGCACTTTTCATGTTCTCAGTGCACAACAGACTGAGCCAGGGGAGCCAGGGGTTGAAACTGGCCAAGATCTGAAAGTCTGAAATGCAGCCAACCAGACAGAGAAATGCTGCCTGCTTTTACAACCTGGTATAACAGGCTAATCCCTGTTCACTACACTTATCCTTAAAAAGACTTTTGATTCCTCTCTTTTCATTACTAACAATCCATTTTAATATGTAACATTTTGACTCTAACTTCAAGAGACAGTAGGGATCTTGATATCAGAATCTTATTTCTTCACAGATAAAATACAGTTCTTGTAAAAATCAGCACTTTTGGAGGGAAAATTTCTGTCTTGCCAGAAAAAAAACCCCAACCCTATAGCATTATTTCCCAGTGGAAAAAAAAAAAAAAAAAAATTAAGCAAAATACATTATTCTCAGCATGGTTAAACTTAGTATTGTTTGGACTGTCAAGCCCAACTGAAGTATTAATTTGCAGTTCCCCTCTGCTTTGAATTGCATCCATATGCAGTGACCATTATTAAGTCCTGGTGCAGATGCCTCATGCCCTTGTTCCCCTTTTGGCACAGCTCCCCAGGGGCTGGCAATCCTGTCGCTGTGGTGTGTTCTGGCTGAACCACTGCACCACATCACATTGCACAACACAGAACAAAGCCTGCTGGGGAACCCAGCCCACAGACGAGAACAGGGATGTGAGGGCACCAGATTCCCATGACAGAGGCTATTTCAGGAAAACCCGCTTGTGAATGGTATGCTGCCTTGGGAACTGCACAGTAAAATTAATATGCAATAGTTATGTTTGAGTTATGATTTATATTGAGAACAAGTTCTTCACTATGAGGGTGGTGAGACCTGGCATAGGTTGCCTGGAGAAGCTGTGGCTGCCGCATCCCTGGCAGTGTTCAAGGTCAGGTTGGACGAGGCTTGGAGCAACCTGCTCTAGTGGAAGGTGTCCCTGCCCGTGGCAGGGGGTTGGGACTGGAGAAGCTTTAAGGTCCCTTCAACTCAAACCAGTCTGGGATTCTATGTTCAAAAGAGGTGACATGATATATGTTACATATTCAGCAGTGCCCGATGGAGCATTCAGCTCCCAGATTGGTCCACACTCGAGTGGAATATGTGTGGCTGATGCAGACTGCTAATGAGGTGAGGCAATGTTTGTATGGTATTGCAACAACAAAAAAAAGATAATTGGAGGCGATCACTGATCTTCTGTCATCAGATTCATGGTCTTCTCACAAGAATATATGCTCTCAAAGCATGCTATTCTAGTGTTGAAGTTTCATGAGGATTTAGAGGATCTGGGCAAAAGGAGTTTGAGAATGATAACAGAATAGTAATGCATGTTCTGCATCTTC
Organism: Strigops habroptila; assembly: GCF_004027225.2. NCBI lineage: Eukaryota > Metazoa > Chordata > Aves > Psittaciformes > Psittacidae > Strigops > Strigops habroptila. The sequence continues at coordinate 3,060,262 of NC_044296.2, read as the reverse complement.
AGCCCTTACAATTTACTTCTTCACAAACACTGAGAGTCCTGAGGAAGCTGAGGTTTATTTTCCTATTCTGGGGCAGTCTGAGGGGCTTCATCTCCACAACGGCCTGCTCACAAAAGGCTTGATGCTATTTGTGACTGGCACATCAAGAACACAGACAGGTCTGGCAGCACTGTAACTACCCTCCAGACTGCTCACCTTACACTGCCTTTATGACCAATGCAGAGAAAGATGCTATGATGTAATTTTTTTTCTTCATAAGATAATAATCTAAAATAGATCAGATCACTTTTACACCCTAAAAACATCTGTTTCTCTCCATTTACTATAAGTGGAATCTTAGAGGACAGGGCCATATGTAGAAACCCTGTTTTTGCAGATATCTCCAGTTAAATGAAATCACTAGTAATCAGATTCCCACTTTTGGGAGCAATAAGGAGAAGAGTGACCTCTACAGCTCAACCTCTTCCCAGGCCTGCTGTCCTGGGAACGAGTTGCTCTCTCCTTTACTCACATTAATCCTGTCAGAACCAGCAAAAAAAACAACCAAACTTGCTGGAGACATTTTGGATATCTGGATATATAACTGTCTGCATCACTGAGGCTGAAATTTTACTGCTGAAAGCTCAAGGAAATCAAGTTTAAAAATAAAATATGGCTAAACATCCAGAGAGACTTTAAAATGTTATCTAGAAGACTAAGCTACGTTCTTTGGTTCCTTCACTGCTTTTGCAAATGTTAATTCACAGTGGTTAAAGGCAAACAGCTATACCCTGGCAATTTTAACTTCATTTGATTGAAAAGAAAGATTCTGCAAAAGCTAATACCCAGTGCTCTGAGTGAAACTGGAATGAATAAAAACTTCCCCTGCATATGGGATGGTTTCAACCCAATCATAAAATACAGGACTTGTGATAAGGTTCCTCTCCCTTCCTGGGCTTGGAGGACTTTGGTAGCTAAGGCACTGCACATGCGAACATGTGCAGGTGAGCAGCACTGACTTGGGTGTGCAGCCAGGCATGTTTGCCTAGGAACAGGCACATTAATTGTTGCTACAAACCAGTTCCCCCTGACAGCATACAGGGCCGCCTCCTCCACGCTGCTACTTTTAAAAAGCATGTCTCCAATCCCATTCGTACCCCTCCAGCTGGGAGGTTCAGCCCTCACCGCTCTTGCACTCATTCTCAAAGGATCAGAACAGACTGGATGGGATTGGGACCCAGGGCAATATTTGTGCTTTTAGCACACACCTATTTCACTCCAGTGCAGCTCAGTGTTTCTTCTTTGGTGTCCACCAGGTGGCACACGCTCCGGCCAGCTTTACACATAGGACAGCAGACCACAAAGGTGGACCTTGCAGACCACTGCACCAACTGCTCAGCAGAGCTGGTTCCTTGCCTTTCTGTCCTCAGGGTATGCATGAGAAGTTTTACACCTGTATTAGCAGTTTCATCACTGCATTACAACAGAACGCAAAAGCACAAATAAGATTCTAGTGCTGCCAAGGCAGATGCTGCATATACCTTATGTGCACCATAAAATCTGCTAAGCAATGATTATCCTCACTTTATTGATATGGAATTTCAATATATATATAGACACTACTGACCTGCACCCATCATCTACACCACCTTTGCGATACGCTTTGCAGGGTGAGTCCTGACCCAAAGCGAACTATTTTCTTCTTCGTACCTGGATTTACCCACCAAGGGAAGAAGCTGGTTCATTTTAAACTACCACTTATGAGCAAACATCCTGTGAGCTGTGGAGCACAGGATACAGCACCTGGTTAAAACAGTAGCAGAAACATCAGTGAAGGATGCTGCAACCCTATGTTGAAGAATTCAGAGGAAGAATTTAATTGATTAGAATCACTTACAGGTGGCTGTCTTTGGCACAGTGATTTGCTGTGTGCTAATACTTCACTCACCAGTAACAAAACACATCTGAAAACAGTGGTGTGGAAAGTCATAGAGGGAGGTAAGGAATCAGGGCCACATCCCTTCTGAAAGAACAATTCTCCAGCATTGCCTGCAGTCACAGGTCTGCCATATGAGCTGCTGCCCCCACGTAACTATAACCGTTTTTTCTTGTATTCCCCACATAGATTTTAGAGTTCCTGCACAAAACTTAGTAAGTCATCCCAATGTTTGGAGGGATAACAATTTCTAGGTCCTATAGATCAGCATTTTACACACTATGTAAAATCCTATAGATCAGGATTTTACATGGCGTATAAATAAGTGACAACTCCCACATCACAGGTAAAACACAAGAGGCCTCAGTAAATGTGACAATAATGGCTCCGTCTTCCCCTCACTGTAGAAGCCTGTCACCCCTAAACCACGCTGCCATGGCAGGGAGCAGGGGAAGCTCAGCCCACTGCCAGCCCCCAGAACCAGGCTCCACGACCCAGTACCACCTCAGCCACTGCCTTCATGTTGTGCAAACTCATTCTTATGCGAGTGAAGAGCAGCAGAAATAGAATCATAGAGTAGTTAGGGTTGGAAAGGACCTTAAGATCTTCTATTCCCAATTCCCTGCCATGGGCAGGGGCACCTCACACTAGATCATGTTGCTCCAAGCCCCGTCCAACCTCGCCTTGAACACTGCCAGGGATGGGGCAGCCACAGCTTCTCTGGGCACCCTGTGCCAGTATCTCAGCACCCTCACAGTAAAGAGCTTCTTCCTTATATCTAACCTGAACTTCCCCTGTTTCAGTTTGAACCCATCACCCCTCGTCCTATTGTTACAGCCCCTGATGAAGGTCCCTCTCCAGCATCCTTGTAGCCCCCTTCAGGCGCTGGAATATGCTCTGAAGTCTCCACACAGCTTCTCTTCTCCAGGCTGAGCAGCCCCAATGTTCTCAGCCTGTCTTCATACTCCTACATATTCTAAAAAAAGGTGTATTAAAACCTTTTGCATACTTTGAGGTGCAGCCACCTCAGCAAGGGAGCCCTTCTTCCTCTGGGCCAGCTGATAGAACTGGCACCAGCTGAGTGCAGACCACAGAGAGGCCCCAGCACAGCTGATTGTATCAGCCCTTGGGGATTTAAGTGCAAATCCCGCTCTTGACTCCTGACAGGAAGCAACAAGATGGGCTCAGGTGTTGGGGTTGCCTTGTTCATGGTGATCACTCCACCAGGCTCTGGGGGAAGGTGCTTTGCTGAGGCATCTATGGAGGCTTAAGGTGGTAGGTGAGGTGAGGTGAGGCAGGGCTGGAGCTGAGGAGAGCCCCTTCTCCAGAGCTCCATGTCACCGCTGGCTTGGTGGGCAAACCTTGGAGATGGGAGAGGATGGAGGAAGCAGGGAGGTGATGGGAATGGGCGGCTCCTAGGTGTGGGGGCCTGGCAGGGAGGAGGGCTCTGAGGCAATGGGGATGCAGCCGTGCACTAGGTGATCTTAAGATCCTTTCCAACCCAAACTACTCTATAATCTCACTACTTATTTGTGCCAGAGCGACTTGCCCTGCCACTTATTAAAGTGAGATTTATCTGGCTGCATCCATAGAGCCATCCGCCTCTCCCTGACCCCACTGCCCCATGGGGTCCCCCTGCACCACCCTCACTCCTTGCCTGGCTTTGTGAATGACTCCACACCTACAACAGCTTTTTAAGCTCTGAGTTGGGCAGGGAAGCCACCCCCCTTTGCTACCACTGCTGTGGCTGAGGCACTTTTGTTGGTGTAAATGCTAACGGGAAGCTCAGAAGCAGCCTTGTTGGGGGCAGAAGCCACCTGACCACCGGTGATGCTGCCTGCTCTGCCACCATGTGTCACCGCTTCTTGCGTAATCACTACATGACTCTAACTTCCCTGGGACATGGTTATGCAAAAAAGCAACAAAAAAAAAACCCCAAAAAGCAAATACAAAAGGACAAAAACAGAGCCCTCGCTGGCCCCCTTTGACATGTTTCTCAGTGCAGGGCTGTCACAAGCCAGCGTGCGGTGAGGCAGCATTCAGCAGAACTCTCCCTCTTGCACTGCCTGGGTGGCTCCTCTCAGAGGAGCTGATGCTAGATGACTCTGGGTGTTGTGTCCCAGCCGCAAGGTAAGTCCTGGCCAGGTTGGTGAGAGGGAATTCAAGCATTGGGGCTTTTTTTAGGTGTTTTGGGGTAAAGAAGGCAGCAATACCCTACTAGAAAACCATTTCTGTGCTTGTCCCCAGTCCCCTGCTAGCGTTCCTGAAAAGTGGATGGCTTGTGCTATGAAAATTACTGGCTTTTGTCTTTTTTCATCTTTTTTCGTATTTTTTTCTCTCTTTATCTTTTTTTTAGTACTTTTAAAAATTATTTTCTATCTTCTCTCTTCTCTTTCCTCTTTCTATTTTATCTTTTTTGATCTTATTTCTTTTTAATCTTTGAAAAGATATTTTCTTATTTTTTTAATCTTTTTCCTTTTTTAATAATTTCCCCTTTTTTCATTTTTTTTCTTTTTCAAACTTTTTTCTCCTCTTTTCACTTTCCCTTTTTTCTTTTTCCTCCTTCCTTTCTCTTTTTTCTATGTTATCTCTATGCTTCCTGCATCTGTCACTGAATTTATCTTACTCTAAACTTCTGACATTCAGCAGTCCTCCCACACCTGCCAACACACCAACCCCTTTATGCACACACACACAAGGATGCACATGCACTAACCATATTGCAATGCCTGATATCTTCCCCTCTAGTTTCTCTTCCCATCTTCAGAGGGAGTGATGGAGGTGGTTATGTTTGTAGATTCTATTATATGCTTCTACTATGTTTGCCTAGTTGGACAATTTTGTTGCCTGTTCTTTCCTATGAGTTTATTTTGGTTCAATCTCCTCTTCATATCAGAAACACCAGCATTCGTGCACTTGTACATGCCTAGCTGTGAGACCAAGGGAGATTTCTTTCCTGCATTGAGCCAAGTTTTATTGTTTCTAGAGCATCACCTGGTGTCTCTATGGCAGCCAGCACAGCACTAGAGCTTGATAATAACATAGTGAATGTAAGATGCTGGATTTGCAGCCCTGAAGGGAGGGATCGGCACCATCTCTGTGGAGAAGCCATAGTAGAAAGGTGGTTTCCTTGGGGAGGACTTTCCCCCAGCAGCTCACACACTTGCAGAAGGATCCACCTCTCACAGATGGAGCCTTTTGCATGTCTCTGCACAAAGCTTTGCTTGAGAAGGTGACAAGGCCAGGAAAAGCAATTGGCCTTAGTGATGCCAGTTGTTGTTATGGAGTGAATGGTTGCCTAGGCCAAGAACAACTCCTGTCATGAAGGTCCCTATATGGTACTTGAGTTTACTCAACTTTGTTTTAACCATGGCAAACTCTACTGTGAATTTTCTAAGATGCTGAGCTTTCACTGAAAGCATAACCTGTTTTGTTAGAGATGGTCTGTATGTGCTTCAAATCTTTTGCTTCCATCTCCATGTCTCCTCATCATCTCCTTCCCTATCTAAATATCTCCTATGACACTTTTGGTTGTTTTTTCATAGTGTTGCAGTCTCTAGATGCAAACTTCTTCTGAAAACCCTGTCCTTTATGTCAAAGTCTGTGTAGAAACATAACATTTGAAAATTGTCTTTCCCTTTGCTTGCTCTGTTGGGGAAAGATATTGATGTATATGCCCTTCACTATGTCCCTTACAATATCAGAAGCACTGAGAACCAGGATAGAAAATACAAATGATCTAGGCATTGAAAACTGTTAAAAATTATTAACACCATAGGACTGTTTGCTTCTAGCATTGCTCAGCTTGTAACGTGGTTTCTTCAGTTCACAAAGTTCTGGGGACAGCCCTTTTCCTCTCTCGTTTTGAAAAACCTTTTGCATCTGATTTCAAAGATGGGGAGGCGTTGTTGTCATAGAATCATAGAATCATAGAATCGTAAGGGTTGGAAAGGACCTTAACATCATCTAGTTCCAACACCCCTGCCATGCGCAGGGACACCTTGCCCTAAACCACGTGGCTCAAGGCTCTGTCCAACCTGGCCTTGAACACCGCCAGGGATGGAGCATCCACAACCTCCCTGGGCAACCCATTCCAGTGCTTCACCACCCTCACTGTAAAGAACTTCTTCCTTGTATCTAATCTAAACTTCCCCTGTTTAAGTTTGAACCCATTACCCCTTGTCCTACCACTACAGTCCCTAAGGAAGAGTCCCTCCCCACCACCCTTCAGACACTGGAAGGCTGCTATGAGGTCTCCATGCAGCCTTCTCTTCTCCAGGCTGAACAGCCCCAACTCTCTCAGCCTGTCTTCATATGGGAGGTGCTCCAGCCCTCTTATCATCCTCGTGGCCCTCCTCTGGACTCGCTCCAACAGCTCCATGTCCTTTTTATGTTGAGGACACCAGAACTGTACGCAGTACTCCAAGTGGGGTCTCACAAGAGCAGAGTAGAGGGGCAGGATCACCTCCTTCGACCTGCTGGTCACGCTTCTTTTGATGCAGCCCAGGATGCGGTTGGCTTTCTGGGCTGCAAGCGCACATTGTCATTTCCCACTCCCCCTCTCTGACTTCCCCTTCTGTAGCAAGTTTGAGAAAGACAGAGAAAACTATTCCAAAGGTACGCAGGATTTGTATAAAGGCAGGTGATAAATAGTTATTATCCTTGGAGGAAGGTAAAGTTTATTAAGTGTGTTATTTCTGAAAGCTGGGGTGAAATAGTTCTTGTTTTGAATTGTAGTGTTGACAGCTGCCATGAAATTTTTGTATGAAGAAAAGGTGTATTTAATCCCCCTTTTTCTGCCATCCTTATTTTGCTTCAGCAAAACAACGAAATTTACAGTGAAGAAAATAACATGTTAAATATTTTAATTATATTAATTGAAGAGGGTGATGAACGTCACAGTCATGAACTTAGAGGATTCATTAACCTCCACTTCTGAGGCAGTCTTTGGTGTTAGAAGCACTTTAAAGTGGGAGGGAAATCTGCAGCCAGGTCTGAACTCTACTGCGTGGTCTGGAAGCATAAAACCAAAGGCTGTGCCTTGAAGTCACTTTTCCTACTTGCTTTGAGTGAAGTCCAAAACATAGCATTTTCCTCCCCTCTGGGCAAAAGTATCCCCAGAGTTTCTCATTAACCACTAATTAAAATGCAGAAGAATTGGGAATGTGCTGTCGATAGGCCTTGAGAATTACTCCTGAAAAGAGGTCCTGCTGCCTTGGAGTAATTGAATTTCCCCTGGGCACACTGTGCACCCCTTATCACACAAAAATCGTGGTACGTTCAAACTCTTTCAGATCACTGTAGGAGCAATGGCCCTTTCTCTATGCTTTCTCTAATGTTAAACCCAATATTCTTTGTGTACTTCATAGTCATTGCAAACAATATGCAGTAGAGAAAACTAGGGAGAGAAAATCTGATACACAAAAGAAAATGAAACTGCAAGCCTGAATTCTGTGGAATTAACCAAATTTCCCCTTCTACGTAAGTGTCAAGATTGTAGATATAAATTGCATTAATGAAACAGTGTACATTTGTTGAAAAGCCTAGTGAGCCTCATATGACAGAGATGTGTATCTAGATGTTGCAAATCTGCCAAACCTCAATCTGCTCTTCAGTATCACTTTGTTATTTATATAAGCAACATAAAATGCTTTTCCAGCTACAGAATCTTGTTATTACTAGCAGACATACATTAAGAGTCAGGCATGCCAACACGAGCTGCACTTTGCACCTGAAGAGGGAATTCAGGAATATTGGGACAGGAGTCGTGCAGACAGGTATAATGAGACCAAAAGAGAGAGCAAAAAAATTTTGTGGGTTTTTTACATTCCCAGAAAAACTGTTTCTTCTACTCTGTATAACTAATTCCTAGATAGCAGAATTTGGACATAGGCAGCAGATTTGCTTCTCCAATTGAAAGATAATGATGCCTGAGAGCAGGTTTGGCACCCCACATGCAAAATCTAGTATATCGTGAGCAGAGAGGCCTGAGCAGTGTAAAATGTGAAATTCCAGTTTGCTGCATTCCTTCTAGTTGGGTGGGAGACGATGAAGCTTTGAACGGAGGACACTGGTCTTGTCATGTCAGTGTAGCTGAAACATTCAAGTAGCCGCTCCCCAGAACTACTTATATATAATGTGTGGACATCTTAAACAAGATCACTGGTTTTAAATCCCTTACATGTATAATATTGAAAAAATTAGTAGCCAGTATTGCTTTTGATTTAAAGAGAGTGTTACAGTAACTATTTTGATTAAAAAAACCCTGTGAGAATGTTTCTTGGGGTATCCCAGACCAAGAAACAAGCACTTAGAGACCACACAAAAGGTAGGAACCTCCTGTTTCTACAAGCAACAAATGCACTTGCTGTATCATACAGAATACAAAACTTCATATTTTTCAGGTCTCTAGGTATGGCACTTTTTTTACTGCTCTAAATTTGAACTTTGCTGTGTTGGGGCTTATGACATGTTAAATTTCTTGGGGACATTCAAAGATATGTTGGGAGAAGGAAAATGCGGTTCATCAGTGTACTACATGCCAATTATCCCCTATCTAGCATCTCTGCTTATCAGAAATAATTATTGCAATAACTAACTATAGGCTGACTTCCATGCCAGCATGAGTGCAATGATCTGCAGACATCAGGCATTATTTCAGAAAAGACTAATGACTCCAGGCTCTGACATTTCTGATTGCCAAATATAACGGGCTTCATTTAAAAAGAACACTTTTTAAATTCAGGCATCCTTTAAGATGTCTCAGAACTGCTGTCCTCCAATAAGACTCAAAATCATGAACTATGTTAAGAAAACATTCCAGTTTCCAGTTCTCACTTTAAAAGTTGTCTTCTTTGCAGCATGTTTTTACAAGTTAAATTCAAGTAATGCTTAGTGGTAAAATCAAAATCTGAAGAGCGCTTGGTTTGGTTTGTGGGGTTGGTTTGTTGTTGTTGAAGGGAAGCTGTCTATTTGTCTTGGTTTTGATAATCCTCTGCATCCACAAGAGCTAAACACATTTTTTTCTATTCGAAAGCTGAGGCTCCTACCTAATGAGGTAACTTCAGCTAGCAGAGGCTTTCAGGAGAACAGCAGGTATTAGGAAAGTCTTATTAAGCTTCAGGACTTTTTGCCTGAGTGACTCTGAAACATTTGTCCACTTGGAAAAGGTGAGCCAAGGACCTGGCCTTATCCCTGTGATTCCTGCCCTGACTTTTTCACTGAACCACAAACCTCTAGAGTGCAATATAGTTTTTGCTGTTTAGCCAGTTTCACTTCTGGTAATTGGTCTCACAGTTTCTCCTGTGTCGTGGCTTAAACCACGACACCCTGGCTGCAGAGTTATTCTCTGCTTCCTGGCTAGGTTATTGCGTAGTATTGGTTTGATGTGTTCTCTTACCATTCTACCATGTCAATGATAGACAACAACTTTGGTCTGCAGGGAATCCAGGACTGGTCTCGTGCTCCTGGAGATCTATCAGACCTAAGAGGTCTGCCAGGTGAAAACCGTTTGGTGAGTAACCTGACGTGTCTACCTGAAATCTGTGCCAAGGTCACAGCTCCCTCCTTTCCAAACCTATGCAGTAAGTCAGGTGAGATGCAGTTAAGAGCAGAATTTGTGTTTTGAGAAGAGTCTTTATATTTTCTTGTGAAGTCAAGCAGTTTAGGCAGAAATTCCCACTGCTTCCATCTAGTAAAAGTATACTGTGAATATTAATTTTGCAAGAAATAACGCAAGGGATGGAAGAAATAGTTCGTTGTCTTTGCTGCTTTCTCTAAAGAGCTACGATCAAGCTGCTGATTTCTGCTGCTTTAGCAGAAACCTGGAATCAGTTGCACAGCATTAATGGAGGCACTCCAGATTTGACTCTAATGTAGTTTCAGACAAAACCCAAATCCTAATTTCGAACATTATATTATTTTCTCAGTATGATGATTCAAAAAGGAAACTGTAGCAATCAATTTGAATCTGGAGAAATTATTTCTAGGACTGGACCATGTGAATTTACATAAACGTTTCACTTTAGTCACCCAGAAGTAAGTATTTTGAATCTGATGAAGCACTGATAAGCACCCTGTTGCTCTGGGCACAGAGAAACTCAATGATTTGGAACTGAAACTGGGAGTTTCATCTTTAGTACAAGTGGGTTGTTACCAATACTGTGTATTATAAAAACTCAAGCAGAAGTGACCAATGCATGATTCTGCCTTGCAAAATCTTCAAAAGCTTCATTTATTTCCTGTGATAGTAGAGTGAAAGGGAAACCTCTAATAAAACATCCTGATATTAATTAATAAGTGAGAGATGTGGTCACGCTCTGCAGTGAGTGCCCTTTTCACACACGTACAAAGGCCTGACAGCTTTCTAGACAAGGCAGTAGTGATGGTTTACTTCCTTTAAAAAGAAAAAGGAAAGCTTTTAGAGAGCGTTGGATCCTTTGACAGGACTTACGCAAAAGAACACAAGGATGGGAGTCTTCCTGCACATGCACAGAAATATGTCACCCTTGGTATGCTCCACTCATGATCTGCTAAATATTCCTATGCCTATTAGTGTGAATGGTGTCTATTTTGTGATCATTATTTTCTCGTTTGGAAACGAAAGGGTAAGCAGTGAGATGAGTTTTATTTAGGTTCTGCAAAAACGTTTGTAAATAGGATGCTACGATCAGTCCTTCATTCTGGAAGGGCTTGTGCTGGAGGTAGGAGCAGGCAAACACTGGGAGAAAGAATGGGAGAGCTTGGCTTTGGTTTGTTTACTTCAAGCAAAGTAATTTCTTAGGGCTGGAATCTGGATCACAGCACTGCTGGGTTAATAAAACCTTGTGGGGCCCTATTGCAGATGTGTGGATGGCTCAGCATGGAGGCTAAGCAACGGCTTAGCTCAGTTTTCTAAATAAGAAATAATTTGCAGCTTCTGATAAAAGTGACTGCACAATGAGCAGGAGAGTAAGAATGAAGCAGATCCCGTAAGTTTTACTATCAGAACAAAGTATATTGGGTTGGGCATTTTGAAACGGATCTGTGAAAAGGTGAAGAAAGGAATTGGGAATATCGAATATAGGAGAAGGCTGTCTTTCCTGATGTCTGGTGTTTGCTGGGGAATGGATTTTGAAAAATGGGGAGCAGGCCTTGTTTTTATTAGGATTTGCTCTGCTTTTCCTCTTAAAATTGTTATGAACTTCATGACAGTTGCAGCTTCTACAGAGCAAGGGATTTTGTAATTTGCAAATGATTCCACTCTGGTTTTAAAATAGGGATTTTGTGTGCCCTCAAGACCTACTGACCGCTGCTGATTGCCTCTAGGAAAGATTACAAATGTGTTCAGTTCTTTCCTGGTGGCTCTTGACTTCTAATTTCCAAGACAGAAAGCCACTGACTTGCTAACATCAATAGCAGCCCTGCTTAAGGGCATTTCTGGCCTTGTCTCAGAAAGAACTCTTAGCCTCTGCTTAATTTTAAACACATACTTAGGTATCATTGATTTCATAGACTCCAATGATATTCTTGTGGTACAAAGAGGAAGGGACTTACCTTTGGGTCTAGACCACCTTGCTTCTTCCTCATGATGGGCAACATGGTCTAGTGTGAGGTGTCCCTTCCCATGGCAGGGGGGTTGGAACTGGATGATCTTAAGGTCCAACCCAAACCATTCTATGATTCTATGAGGCACCACTGCAACAATCTGGGGCAACCTTCAGATAATTCTGAGCTTTATCTTTGTGAATCAATCTTCACTTTGAAAAAAAAAACCTATTGTGACAGCAGTTTTGTCAGATTCAGTATGAACCAAGTGGAATTTTCCATCCTTCTGGGTGGGCAGAAGGAGGTGGAGAGCGGATGCAGGGCTATACGTACTGCCAGTGGCATGCTGCGCAGGAGCATCCATCTGCTCATTCAACCGGAGCCAGACGTGTGAGTACCTGGGCTAGTTCTCCTCTTCCGCCATCAGTCGTGTGAGTGAAGATCTAGTGACTGGAAAAGACTTACTGCTGAGTTATACCAAGGTAAATGCAGCCACACCTTGCTGGTTCCTGTTCGCACAGCAGGCCAAAAGTGGTCACTTAAAACATCCATGTGCAAGAATTAACAGGTTCATACCTGCCATCTAGTCTGCTGTGTATCACAATGGTTTTATGTGGGTTTCTATTTTACTGCTAATTTACTGCCTTTCTATAAAACATGTGGCACAGGTTTGATACAATATGGTCTGGTCCTGCAAATCTGTGCACTATGACTGCTCTCAGTAAGCCCGCTTCAGTAGTAAATGTAGTCTGGTCATGGTTAGCATTGCCAAATCGAGCTTGTTGGCATTAGTTAGCTTGGGGGAATTCCAGTGTGTCTCAGCATCGTTGCATCTGAATGAAATAGCTCAGTTATCTCTGTGCCACCCTGCATTGTGCATGAAGCAACGGCAAGGGGAAAAAGAATGGTTCAGCTGCTCATGCTTTATATGTTTCTAGAGCAGTCTCCACCAAGTAAGGGCTGAAACTGAAGGAACAAGACAACTAAAAATTTTGTAAAATACTCGTAGTGTCCAGAATATTTTTCAGCCTTCCAAGGAAAGTTTAGTTGTTAAAAAATAAAAAATAAAAAATCAGCAAAAATTATCTGAAAATATGGAGATCTTCATGGATTTGTGTTTTCAGCTGAAACACTTGAATTTCCAATTCCAGTATTTCAGAATTCAACTAAACTCTCCCTACCGAGTGTAATCTGCTGAAATGTCACTAACTATGAAATAAAGCAGAGGATGAAAAAGGATTTCTTTAAAGTCCTTTACCAGAGGAAAAAACCCCAACCTTTATGAAGCATATTACACTGAGCCACAGTGTAAGGGTCAGGGGTCAGCTTTCATGGGTGCAGAGGCAAGCCAAATGAGCCAACACCGTGAAGACTTCATTATTCAGCAGGCATTGAGGGATTTGCAGACCAGAAACTCTGTTCTTTGCAAATAATCATTAGTAGCTTTGGGGTTTTAAGTGTTTTGTAGTACATTCCCAGTCTTACGATCTGTTGTAGACCCACAGTTAAATTTAGAGGTCGGTTTGTTCCAGATAGAAACACCTGAGCTGGTTTTGAGGGTAGTTCCCATGGACAGTGCAGCCTCAACAGTGTGTGCTTTGACCACAAGGACTAAGGAATCGAGGAAAATTTATACAGCTTACAAGCTGTAAGACCCAGCAGTTCTACTGCAGGTGGTTTGGTAGTTTTGGGTAGGTTCACACAGTTTGAAGTCTCATACCTCAAGACCGAAAGACAAAACTAATTCTACTAACCCCTTAAGAAACAACCTGTTGTAATTAGGCTGCAGAGACAGTGATTTAGTATGTTTGAGCCTAGAACTTTAGTACACCAGAAAGTTCAGTATATTCTTCAGACTCTGAAATCAAGAGAAAAACTTGATTTTCAGGAGTTCAGCATCTGTGGTTGTGGCCAGGTTTCAAGAGTGATCCACTCCAGGGAATCCTTAGAGGGGGTCTTGGAATCTGGTTTTCAAACAAGTGCCCAAATGAGTGCAAAGCTTCAGCAGAAACCAGACTTTAGAAAACCTAGCCTGATGGTGAAAATGCTTGAGTTTGAAAATCTGTCTGTAAAGGCATTGCAAGACACTGACAGACTTGCAGCAACATTTGGCACTCTGAACCAACAATCACTTGCGTGTTTGCAAAATAGACATCCGGCAAAGTTGTGCCTTTGGCATATCACAGTTGTTTCTGAGTCAGTTTTGCTTTGAATTCAAGTTTAAAGCTTCACCAGCAAGAGTGATTTTTCCCTCAGTAGCAGCCATAGAAGTAGTTGCCCAGGAGTTCAGGCATACAGGTCATACAGGTTATTTGCTCTGCCTAGTCCTTTTCTGCGTGCTTTAATCGTTAGACCATGCTATTTCCCATTGAGATATAAAAAGTGAGTGATACCTATCCCTCAGCAGGACCTGTCAACCACTGCTTTAGCATGAATGTAAAATACTCAGGAATATGAGTAATCAGAATGATATCTTTTTATCTTAAATAATAAGATACTACCAAACCACAGATGGAACTTCCTTCTTACTACTAAGGTGAAGAAGCAGCAGTGAGGATTGAAACTTGTTTACTAAGGTTCTTGTAGTGCAGTGTTCCTGGTAAATGTTTTCAGAGATTTCTGTTGTAAAAGATGCCATGGGGCCTCTATTATCTCATTTTATCAGTGTACATTCTGAATAACTCCTGTGGGTTAGATACTGATGTACTAGAATAGCTTGAGATTAGCAGCTGAGTTCCGATTTAGTTTAGGATGATACAATGTAAGAGTGAAAAAATAGGTAGCTATCAAGCACCTTTATTATTAGCGTAAAGCAAGGGTAGCTTGGCTCAAATTTGTGCTGATTTAAATTCTTTAAATCCTAAATTCTGTAATTAAGGCAGGTAAACTGCAGTGATTTTTCCATGGATTGGCTCCTACGTATATGGGTGCTGAATCATGTGTGATAAGGAAGCTGGCAATAAAAGTTTGATCCAAAAATTATCTGTAGGGGAGTTAATTTCATCATGGAATTACGTGCTTTATGAAAAATAATTGGAAGCTTTCTTCCCTTTGTTTTTTTTAAAGTTATATTGAAAATCAAGTACGTAGTATGTGCTGAAATCTGTGCATGTAATATGGTTTAGTTTTAGGTAGTCCTGCAAGGAGAAGGGAGTTTGATTCAATGATCCTTATAGGTCCCTTCCCACTTGAGATATTCTATGTGATGGGAATGCCACAGCAAATCAACCATTTTCACTTCAGAGTAAAGAAAAGAAATCTCTAACACAGGGAAGGTATGCTAAGTCACTCTATGCACATCTAATTACGTTGATTTTTCCTATTTAATTAAAATAGATGTAGATGTATGCTCGGCTTCTCATTCTTGTGGTTTTAGTTAAGAATACTCCTCTCAGCTGTGTTTTTAAATGAGACTTCAAACTCAGAAACATTGTTGGTGCCATTGGCTCTGTTGGACATGGGGGAAGTTTGTAGCAGCTTCTCACTGAAGCCACCCCTGGAGCTCCCCACAACCAAAACTCTGCCATGCAAACCAAATACAGCTGGAAATGTTTTTAGCAGTCAAATTCACACAATATTTTAGGACATAAGAATGGTCAGACTGAGTCGGCTTAAAGGTCCACCTGGCCTGATCTTTGACCTAATATTTTGAATGACTACGTTAGCCAGAGGCAACAAACTCTTTCAACTTTATGTTGGATGAAGATGTGCTTCCTTTTGTTTCTTTGAAATCCATGGCCTGCTAATTCCAGCATATATTCTTTATTCTTGAGAAACAATGAGTTAGCATTTCTGTTTACAGAAACAGTTCTGAATCTGTGGCTGTTCTGGTTGCCCTTTGCAGGATCTGCTCTAATTTTACTACATCCTTGGGAAAAAGAATAATCCAAGGGTTGCGGGCTTGACTTACAATCACAGAAAAGTGAGATTCATCAGCTGGCTTTTGACACAATGTGTTTTGATTAAAGAAAAGTGTATATCATCTTACAGATCTGCAATGAATCAGTTCCTGTTAGGTATAAGTTCTTCCTGGGGGCTTTGTACAAACTGCTGAGAAGTACAATTCATCAGTCTGCTCTGATCTGCTGCTCAGGGTAGAGATAAGAGGAAGAACGGGAGATAGGTCTGAACCAAATCTCTGAAGCCTGAGCCCTGACATGGTTTTCTGCTAGTGGAAGGAAAGCAGTTTTACCAGAAATAAGGATCTTTCAACCAGGTAGATAGAGTGCATGATAAAAAATCCTCAAGGTGTGCCCTCATTTTTACAGAGGTGCAAATGGTTAAGTGTCGGTTTTGAACTAGGATATTACACGTGTATCCCTTCACAGCTGATCAAATGCATTGTAGAAGTGTAAGGGTAGTTTTATTTCATATCTTCATGTATTTAACAGTCTTTCTGCCTGCTCAGAAAGGTAAGAAGCTGGGAAAGTTCAAAGGCTGCTCTGTCTAGAGAAGAAGGGCTTTGTAAAGATGCTCTGTCTGAACAGAACTAGAAGATATAGTGCAAATCGGAGGTGAAAAATGAAGGAACGCCATTATTTTAAAACATTTTTGGGGTTTTCTTTTCCATTCAGGTTGCAGATAACACAAAACGTGGCTGATGTTCAACAAGACATTAGTAATTGTCTTCTATGTTTATAGCCACAGCAATAACGGACATCAATGCACCTTAGGAAATATTAGTTGCATAATGCACTTGCCCAAAACAGTTCTACTATTGTTACTAATATTAATGTTTCCACTCATCCTTCCGGGTACAAGCTATGTGTCACCTTGTGCACTTGATTGCTGGAGTCCTCACTCATGAAGTGTCCCAAGACAAATGTCATGTGGGTATATGTGCGACTTTGTGGGCTGCAGATATAAATAACAGATAGAAGTTAGACTCTGTGGCCTAAAACTTGATGCTTTTGCATACTGGCCTAGCTAAATCTTCATTCCTTGCCCTTAAAAGGCCAGATCCTGCCTCCGATAAGAACTTCCCCTGCCTCCCACTTCAAACCCAACCTCCTTCCTAACTTTCCCACCTCCAGGTAAGTGTAACTGTACCCTCCCTCTGGTTTGGCTCCTGCCTCTTGTCCTGGACCCAACCTTACTTCTATTTTACCTCCACCTGCTTCAATTCACACAGCATTAAGTTAGGGTCTGAAGGAAATTCCCACCTTGGCACGATGGATTAGAGTGTGAGGGATCAAACAAATGCGAGAAACTTTAAACAAATGTCCTGGAATGAATTTGCTGGAAGGAAGAGCTCAGGTTCTTCAGAACTTTTTTGTTCTGTCTCACAAATGGCTATTTTGGGTGCCTTTTATTTCCCATGCTTCCCGTCTGTATTGGGCAGTGAATGCTGGTTACAGTAATCTTGAAACTTCCTATAGAATCAGGCACCAGGAGCAAGAGAAGGACAGGGAGGAAAACTTACTTTGCTCAATGTGGGTGATGAGTTTAAGCACTGAAAAAGCCACCTGTTGATCTTTGACTCATTCAATGACAAAGTCATGTCAAATACTAACCTGAAAAATTCCTGGTAAGTGATTAAACCCTGAAACAATAGCATATTTCTGCCTCTTGACACTGTCAGAAACCACAGGTACACTCATCCAATTTCTCCCTTTGATGCTTTGAGATCAGAAGTAATTTTGATCAAAAGCTGGAGGAATTACCCTAAACTTATGCTAAAGGGCATTCTTTGTTTTGGTCTTTAGTTGCCCTCAGAACCTTCAGATACTGTTTGAGATCTCAAAGACTTCTGGTTAAATTAAAATAAATGCATTCCAAATTCCAATTACAAAATCGCACTCATTTGGACAGGGAATACTTTAAAGGATCTTCTTGTGATTTAAAGCAGATCAAAACTCTGGTCATGCTGAGTTCACTATCCAAACCTGGATAGTGAACAGATGTAAAATTTGTCTATTTTGCAGGACTGCATTGTGCAGAGATCACAGATGATGACAACTTGCCAATACTGAAGGTGTCTAAATCTGTAAAAGTAAAGAACTATCTGTAAATAGTTGATGTTTTATCTGCAAGCAGCAGAATATTTAATCTTTTAGCTTCTACAGAAGATTAGCATTTTTAGGCTCAGTGTTCACATTTCTGGCTAAAAACTGAATAATGCTTGGTTTTGGGATGTTATGTTGATTATATTGCCTCTGAGTTTGGGCAATTTTCAGCCTGAAACATCTTTTTCTTGGGGGAGGGAAGACAACAGCAATGCTTTCAGCTGAAAATGTCAGCTAGGCCTGCTCCCCCAAGCCTCTGAACAGCCCTGCCAGGAACCTTAGTGATGTTGTCCCCATGACTCAGAGAAGCATTTTCCAGTTATCTAAACAAGTACTACTATTACTCTAGGTACATGGTGAGAAATGAGTGCATTGCAGTCCTAATAAAGTGTCACCTTGACCATCACTTGTGTGTTGGTCTTTGCGGGTCCCAACAGCCATGTGGTCATGAAGCAAGGTCTGTGGGGCTTGAAACATGGCAAATACCAAAGTTTCAGTGCATTAGTTGCTAATCAAAGTGAAACACTTCGCCCTTCTTTCGTGGTTTAAGTCCAGCAAGCAACTAACTACCATGCAGCCACTTGTTCATTCCTCCCTCCTCACCACTGCCCAGTGGGACAAGGATGAGAATCTGAAAAAGAAAAGGTAAAATACTGTTGGTTGACATAAGAACAGTTTAATAATTGGAATACAGTAAAATATAATTATAATATTAATAACAATATAACACTAATAATAATAGGAAATAAAAAGAGGAGTAAAACCCAAGAAAAAAAGTGATGCATAACTCAATTCCTCACTACCCACCGTTACCCAGCACAACCTGAGCAGTAATCTTCCAGGTAACTCCCCCGGTTTCTATGCTGGTCATGATGTGCTGTGGTATGGAATACTCCTTTGGCTAGTTTGGCTCAGGTGTTCTGTCTCTTCTCCCTCCTGGCTTCTTGTGCCCGCCCTCACTGGCAGAGCATGAGATTGAAAAGTCCTTTATCAGGGTAAGTGCTACTGACCAACAGCTAAATCACGGGTGTGTTACCAGCATTGTTCTCAGACTACAGCCAAAACACAGCACTGTAACAGCTACTAGGAAGAAAATTAACCCTATCCCAGCCAAAATCAGGACACCACCTTTACCATTTGAGGCTAATCCTGTAGAGGTGTTGGCTTATCAGGCTGAGTGCTGGCTGGTCCCTCTGGCCCAGCGTTTTGTAATCCTGCTTCAGCTGCTAACAAGGTATGTGGCTGAGGTAAGTCAGTTGTTGCCCCTTCCCTATCTGTATAACAGGGGCAATGAGATTAGTGGGTGGCAAGTTCTATGTGAGAGCAATTTTTATTATCGTGATGAAAGTTAGTTAGACAAAGTGCTTGTGATTGTTCACTGGGTCAACAAAATACGTCCTTTTAACTCAACTGGGTCATACACATTTTTTGGATACCCCATGATGGACTTTGCAGACACTGGTGAAATGTGAGTGCATCGATGTGCTGACAGCATTTTGAAAACATGCCTCCAACACAAGAGCAATAGCCGAGGGAACCTGTCCTCAGGGTATGTGTGTGCATGGTGCTGTACTCAGTGTTCCTGGTATGACTGCAACAGAGAGAAAACAATCGCATGGCTATATTAATTTATTCATTGGTGTTAATTAATAGCACCTTTAATGGTCACAGTTTTGTGTTCTAATTCTGGCAGAACCCAGCTATGTTCATGACCATGGAAAACTTCCTGGCACCGTTGAGCACCATCAGTGAGCTTGCCCTTCAGCAGAGCAAGGCTAAGTTCCTCCATGGCCATGTGAGCAGTCCCTCCCGGCGCAAGCGGGAGTTCATGCCAGATGACAAGAAGGACAACATGTACTGGGAGAAGAGGCGCAAGAACAACGAGGCGGCCAAGCGCTCCCGGCAGAAGAGGCGCCTCAATGACTTTGCCATGGAAAGCCAGCTGGCTGCTCTCAGCGAGGAGAACTCCATCCTCAGGACAGAGCTGCTGTCCCTGAAGCTGCGCTTTGGGCTCATCAGCCCAGACACCAGCACCTACCAGGGTCACTCCCTTCAGGATTTCCTGGGAGTTTATTTCAGAGGGCACAGAGTAGCCTCCCCACACCTCGAGGCAGAGCCCTTTGCTGGGAAGTCCTGCTTCTTCGCAAGGAAGAGCTTTGTGCCAAATGTGCTGGAGCCAGCAGACCTTTCCTGCAAAACCTTTGGCCCATCCAGTAACATCCTTGGCTGTGACTCAAAGCCAGGTCCCATGGACACACCTGGCCTTCAGGAGCCTATGAGGCTTGATGCATCCTTCAGATCCACAGTTTGCTCTCCATTCCCCAGTTACTACTGCCCAGACAGATATACTTTCCATTCACCTTTGTCAGGCAGTGCCTGCTTCTTGTGCCCGTCCCCCAGTCCAGCTGAGGTGAGCAAAGGAAGCAGCACGACTGTCTCAGACGAAGATGATGAGCATCTAGTGCCCAAAACCTCTCCTCTACAGCCATGCAGCCTGCCGTGCCCTTCAGAAGATCATCTGAAGGGCCGAAGCTACGCTGCCCTACCTCACAAGCTCCGTATTAAGACCAAAGCCCTCAGCAGCTTGGAGGAGAGTAGCTTGGACTCCCACTGAGGTGGTAGAGGAATGGCCAACTGTGGGGCCAAGACCTTCCAAAGACATAAAGGGTTTGGAAGGAGGGGGTGGGAGGGAAACATGCTTCAAAGAGGGAAGTCATTTTCCTTGCTTTGCATAAACTGTAAGGGAGTCTGGGCTGCGTCACTACAGCACAACTGGAGCTGGCCATAATGTCCATCTTGCTGGGTGAGACCTTCCAGACCCTTCAGTTGTTGTGTATGATTTTTACACAGCTGCTCTGCTTACAAACCAAGCTAAAATTTGAGGCATGAAGGGACCAGAGGCAGGAAGAGGCTAAGACAGTAGAGGTGATACCCATGTAACACAACAACTGCTTGGGGTGGCAGCCGTTACCTTTGCTTTATTGTTGCCTTCATCTTCACAAATGTGCATAAGTCTTAATTGCTTGGCATAAGTCTTAATTGCTTGACATAAGAAACTATTGATGGAGACAATTTATCTTCATCTGTCCATGAAGGACATGGGGGCATGATTTCACTTCTGTGAAAGGAGGAGGAGACATAGAAGCATGCAGTGCCCAGGGCAGGGAGGGAGCAGTAGCCTCAATAAAGCCTATTTCATGCTGTTCCTCAGTCACCTCAATTTACAAGCCAAAGATAGTTTTCAGAGATGTATTCCAGGTATAGCTGTAACTTCTTGTCCTCAGTGCTCCTTTCACGTTTTGTCCTTTGTCGTAAGGAAAGGAGGCTAATGTAGCTCTGATGTTTCTGTCAGCCCTAAACATTTTTGACATGTTGGACAAATACAGCCTAATCTCAAAGAGAATAAGCAACTATGAATTGTTCTCCTCTGCCCCAATACATTTTTATGCATAGACTTGTAGAAAACTGCATTGCCTGCTCAACTCTGCTAGAAACCAGAGATGACAGTGGGAGCTCAAGCTCAGATCCCTTGGAGTCTCCTATTTGCTGTTCTGTTGCTCACAGGACTATTCTGATGCTTTTTGTGTTGCACTATTCTCACTAGAATTTCATGCCCTAGACAATAAAGACAATTGTCAAGAGTTGTTTTCTAGAAATCATTTTATGGCTAATAAAGAACTGCACCAATAATAAGACTGCAAAAAAGGACAAACCATGGTACCTGACATGGGATGTAATAATCCCTCAAACTGGTTTGGAAAAGAGGGCCCTGAATGTGAGCTGTACAATGAGTCATTTGAACTGTGGAGGTATATCAACATGTTGTGCCTAATAAAACTGTTTCTAGAAGCTGCAAAATGTGTTGCCTGTCTGTTGGGACTGATTCTGCACCCAGCTTTCCTCCTCAGGGACAGCCAGCGTGGTAAATACGTCCTGTGGAGACAAGTGCTGCTCAGTAGGAGCACAGGGAGCTGCGATGGAGGGCACAGGTTCAGCAGGCTGTGGGGCATGTACCTTCCTGATTGTCCATAAATATGCTTTCCTCCAGCTCACCACCTTTTATACTGATACCCCTCAGGAATAAACCCTCCTGACTGTCCATCTCTTGTACTTTGCTGCTGAGATCAGTGCAGAAAAGTGGGCAGACCTTCATGTTGGCAGCAGCTAAGGCTGGAGCCCCCAGGCTGCAGCATGAGGGGGGCAGCTCTACTGTACTCACTGACATGAAGGGAAACCAGAGTGCTGCAACTGCTCTTCAGGTGTGAAACTTGACACAGTGATGCTTTCAGATGAAAAGAAATCACAAGTGGTTTGATTTCCTGTCCTATTCCCTCTGTCCTCTCTTCCCCTCAGAACTGGTAGGGACAGCCCATAGCAAGAAGGTGGCTTAGAAATTATTTCATTAGAAGAAATTGCCTCGCCCCTGCTCCTGCCCTTCCCTGTCACTGCTGGACCAGCTTTTCTCACCACTGTGCATGTGCCTGCAACCATTTCTGAATGCAGCAAGGGATATGGGGTGCAGGCAGCAGCCTGGCTGTGGCAGCAGAGCTGAAGGTAGATCAGCTCACCGTGCTATGTAGGATGGGTTCAGTGATGGGTTTGGTGCTCACACTGATGGACATAGCCCCCAGGACCTACTGTGAGATGACCCTGAGGGGTTTAAACCTGCAGGTGCCGAAAGGTGACTTTCTGTGGACCTGGTTCATCTGAAGATGACTAAGAAATGAGTGATGCTTCCTGTTTGTTGTGTCTCTACTGTGGCACAAGCCCAAGGCCAAAGCTGGAGCTGGTGTAAGCTGCCTGACCCCGCGAAGGGAGCAGAAGGGTGCAACAGCAGCAGGAAAAGCAGCAGGAGAGCATGAAAAGTGTGAAGTCAACCGGCGCTTGACCCATCCCTGGCTCATCTCACATCTTCTGAAAAAATAACTGTCATGTTTCTGGTTGGCATTTCCACCATCAGGAATCCCAGGTGACCTTGGCAGGGTCAGTGCCTGCAACTCCACCTTGCACAGTTGGAGCTGGTTTGCGATCCTTTGAGGGCCGAGGGCTCATTTTCCTTACAAATGCCAGTCAGGGGCTGATGCTGGTGCCTGGAGGTATGTTTGCAGAGAGAAGGTGCTGGAATCCAGGCTAGGTGGGCAAGAGCAGGGCAAGGAGGATGCAACATTACTCCTCTGCATTCATAGTGGTGCTCTGACCCTTGCAGTGAGTCGCAGGTTCCAGGCACTGGAGTTAGGGCTGGTTTTTTTTATTGTTTCCTATGCAGAGAGATTGTGTGGGGCTAGATTGAGTGATCGCAGGCAGCAAGAGCATTTCTGCTTCTTATGTCTTGCTGTCCTTATTAGCCACACAAGAGCTGCTCCTCACATGATCTGCCTGCTGTGCTCTGAGCTGCCCGGATTGCACCCCACTTCTTGCCTGCTGAACATTGCCCTTATCTTTATATCCAGGTGCCTTCCTTACATGCCCTCCTGTAGTGGTCTGTCTCTGCACTTCTGGCAGGCAGCCCTGTGTGTAAATCCCCTGACAGTGCTTTGCACATCTTATCAAGTGTGCAAAATGGTCTCAGTTCTCTTCCTTGCGTAACTACCCCATTGCTGTTTGGGCACCATCTGTGCAAACATGAAAAAGTATTTTGAAAATCTGGATTTAACAGGAATGGTGATAGAAATTGTTCATGAAATACTACCAGGAAAGCATGCACGCTTTTTGATGCCCTCCTGCATCTCTGTTGTTAGGAATAGGCAGAAACTGATGGTAAGAGCCTCAGTAACAGTTCAGTGCACTGAAAGTTGCACAACAAAATGCCTTGGTACCTGTGGTCTTGGGCTTCCAGGGGACTAAGTCCAATGGTAGAGATGTGCATGACGATCAGCTTCTTGGCCTGATTTATCCAGTGAGGGTTTAGGGATGATGAACTTTGAAATGTCTATGAGGTCCATCCATCCTTGCACAGTAAGGTGAGGCTGAAATACAGTTGGAGAAATGGTCTTGAGATACCCACTGGCCATCATCTGAGGCAATTTTCAGCCTCCTGTTTCACCTGAATGGAAGCTTCACCCTGTGGCTTGCAAAAAGATAAAGCAGGTTAGAAAACCCAGCTCCCTTGAATGCAAAACACCAGGATATGTTGCCTCAGTTCCTAACGCCACCAAATATCCTTGTCTATGTGCAACAAAGCTCAGCAGTGTGTTAAGAGGAAGTGATTATTAGAGGTATCTTGAGTGCGTGGGACTCTATTTATGAAACTGCCTTGCAGCTTATATCTTTCTCTTATCAGAAACTCAGTCTTCATAGAATCCCAGACTGGTTTGAGTTGGAAGGGACCTTAAAGCTCATCCAGCTCCAACCCCCTGCCATGGGCAGGGACACCTTCCACTAGAGCAGGTTGCTCCAAGCTCTGTCCAACCTGACCTTTAAATTCGCGCTCAACTATGCAGGGAAAAAACCCAAACAAACCAACAAAAAGAGATAAAATACACACCGTTACATTAGCCTGTAAATATGATGTAGTAAATGCAACTGGATAAGTGTGAATACACTAAGCTATTCATCTTTAAGCTCATTTTCTGATATAAATTCTTCTGAAGATGACAGTCTTTCATTTCTCACATGGAGCATTACTCATGCTTGGTAAGTGTGCTAAAACATCAGAGGGAACTGGGGTGGGGGGTTGACAACTCCTTGACCTCAAACAAACTACTCAAATAGCGACACTCTAGGATGAATAAAGCTTGCCTGATTCTTATTTTGAATTTTTTCAGACATTAAAAGTCTTTTCAGCTGTGATGCGTAAGGGCTGGGTGTTGGGAAAAGAGCAGCTAACAAAACCCTGCACCCAAACTCAACCTCAGTCCCCAAACCTGTAGCAAGAAGTGAACCAGATGCCTCCACCCCAGCTTACCGTCATACCTGGAGCACCCCTGGCTCACTGGTGCAGGCACAGTCCCAGTGCCCTGGTGAGGGAGGGATGGATTTGTTCCCTGATTTCTCACCCTCCCCCCATGCAGGAATGCTGCGGCAGAGCCAGGTACTGAGCTCCGCTTCCCCAATATCATGCAGGGTTCTGTTGTCTCTATTTCTGTTGTCTTTATTTCTTCTTTGTGCCAAAACCACTTAGTGATGGCTGCATCAATTAGCTTGGACTAAAGTGTGAACTGAGCCTTCACAGAACCCCCTAAAAGCCATTTTTCTGGGTAAAATCCCCCAAACCTCCCTAGAACTCAAGTCTTACCATGTTGAGTTAAACCTAGAAATTGTCTGCTATTTCTGTGCTATTTCTGCTCTATCCCTCTCTATGCATGGATCCAGAGCACTGGGGCTGGCTCAGCACTGGTGCTTGTAGAGATGAACACTCACTGTCACATCTGGTGCACAGCTGGAGTGGTTATAAAGGTGTGGAGGACAATATTGGACATGCAAATGCTGCTTTGGTCCAACAAAATTCAGCTTTTTTTTATATCCAGCTGTATTGTCTGCTGTGGTGCTGCCTTCTGCACCCAGGGTGAGAGGGAAGGGTTGCCCAGGCAGAGGAGAAACCTGACAAAGGATTTCTTGCTTGCAGATGAACAAGTTGCATCCTGGTAAGAGGTGTGAGGTGCGCTGTGATTGTGCATGTGTGCTCATAGCCCTCTGAACGGGAGAGAACACCCCTGTTAACCACATTGCTGCACAAGAGCATCAGTGGAAGGATACCAAGCACGTGAAAGGAGGTTCCAGTTATTAGAAACTGGAGGCCCTGTTACATCTTCAGGTTTAGCCCTTCCTGAGCTCGTTTTCTGCCCAACTGATTGGGATGAAGCCACCATCAGAATGTGGGCTGGGGAGCAGCTCCTGAATTCAAGTGCAGATTAAGGATGAAGATGTGACGTGAAGGGTGCTAAAACAATTTGCTGCGCTTAGTGCTCCTTCTCCCTGCAAGGCCATTTCCACTCATGAGATGGTCTCTGGAAAGCAGTGATCTGCATTTCCCCATTGGCTCTTGTACAAGGCTCCACATCCCTCCTCCTGCTCTTCTTGTTCTTGCCGTTGCAGGCAGGATGGAAAGTGATGGTGTGGACAGGAGTCGATCTCCTTCAAGAAACCTCCCAGCAGGCTCAGCACCAGGACTGCCACACCGATGGGTCTCTCCTGCAGCTGGGAAAAACCTTTCCAAGCAGGGAAGCAGCTTCCGTGTGTGCAGGAGCCCATAACAACAGGACAGCCATCTGCGTGCAACCCAGGTCGATGCTCGAGGCCAGCTCCCTGCTTGCGTGAAGAGGTTCAGCACTAGCCACCTCCCTGGCCCAGGAATGACAAGACATGACGCTTATGTCTAAGCCAACTGTGTGTAAAAATCACAGGGAAGTTTTGCTGTCTGCCAAGTAATGCCTCTCCTGCCTCAAAGCCCCTGGCAGCGCGGGGATGGGGTGGTGGTGGGTGAGCACAGGGCAGCTCTTGGTCCTGCAGCACACGACAGCTCTGTGCTCTTGGTGGGGAAATGCAAGTGATTTTGGCAAGTGGGAAACAGGTGGCGGAGAAAACATGAGTGAAAGAGAAGAGAGTGGAAAGGTTGCATTTAAAGGTTAACACTTCCCCAGGAGAGAAGAGGCGAATGTCTGTGCTCTTAAATAGCATTTGCTGACAATCTTGTCTCACAGCTATTTGGTTTGGGTTTTTTCTTAAAAGACCAATTATGTCCCTTTTTTTCCACTGTACTTGTTCACACCCCTGTTGAGTAGAGAGTCTGATGAACATCATTATGAGATGTCAGGCCATCATCACCTTCCTGGTGCGGTAGCATTAGTTCACACCTCCCACACTCATTGCATTTCTTTAATACAGCAAGAAAAACCAGCGTGGCATGAGAATGAGATTACAGCAGAAAAAGACTTTCCACTAAATAACCGCAGTGTTTTGCCTAACCTCAGAATCGAACCATCCCATTCTTCCTGGTCCCTTACTTCTCTGAAAAGGCAGATGAAGGGATTTCATGTCCTACTAAATCATGCACATGGAATCCCAGCGCGTTGCTGATACTGAGGAGCGCAGGGCTCCAGCACATCGGGTTGACCTGTCCCTTTCAGGCCTTGAGCATGTGATGTGCCAGAGGCTGACTTGCTCATGGCATATTTGCTTTACATCACCAAAAAGGTCTCAGGAGAAGCCTGAGCTGCACCTATCCCTTCGGCACAAAGAAGCCATGTCCATCACTGCCTGATGAGGCTGCCCCCGATTGCAACCAGCCAGTACCCCCGAGCTGAGCACCAGTCCTTCGCATCTGCTGGGCTGTGGCAATCTCCCAGGCACCCCTGCAAAGTCACCGGTAACTGCACATCTGCAAAACATCAGCCATTGACATGCACAGGCTGTGCCACCCCAGGCCTCACACAGCATTGGCAGGCGGAAGGCAGATTTTAACACAGGAGCTTCCCAGCACGGATGCAGAGTGGCCATGGTCTGGGAGGGCTCTGACAGTTCTTTAACTCAGACCCTCACCAAAAGCCCCTGGGCAATCACTGCTGCCATGGAGCCTCTTCCTGAACACTCAAGCTGATGAAAGGACCCATCCTCCTCCATGGGGAAAAGCTGATGGGTGTCAGAAAGTACCTCTGGGAAGGTAAAAGGGTGACCAGAAGGTGTCTGATTAACCACCAAGCAACTTCTTCCCTGTGCAGTGGCTGTGCTCTGTGCTTGCATGAGCAAAGTAGTGGGCAGTGGTGGCAGAGCCCTGGTATCTGCAGGGGATACCATGGAGCAGGCAGAAGAGCTGCCTCTGTGAGTGCAAGCAGCAGCTGCAGAGGGTACCTGATCTCTGCCTTTCCGCTCTCGATCACCCCAACCTGCACTGGGGGTGAACTGGGGGAGAAAGATGCTGCTGCTCTGGCTTTTTGCTGAGCACAAACAGGAGGTGGGGGGATTTGCTGGGCTAAAACCACTGCAGATGTGCCAGCTGTTTTGTGGGCTGCAGCAATACCTGCTCAAGAGGGCTGGGCTCACCACAAAGTTAACCAGAGTCCTGCCCCTCTGTTAAGCCTTTAACAGAAAAAGGTGCAGGCTGAAAGAAAAGAGTTTGATTTTTCAGCTGATATGAGGGATGCAGAACAGCAGCCCTGGGTTATGCCTCGTCCCCTTGTGTTTCCCCTTTCAGCTCACAGGAAACAAACGTGCAGCTCTTTGCTCTGCAGGACATTGGACTGTGGTTTGCAGCTGCGGTGGGCACATGGTGCAGCTCCATCTTTGAGTGCATCCCTGGGGAGACAGCAGCTAGCAGTTCACCCAGGCCAGGAACGCTGCTGTCAGCTTGTTCCTCCCAGGCAGCCCAGCATCCACAGCCCAGGTTTCTAGTGACATTAGAACTTTTCTCTGGAAAGTTTCAGGGGAAATAAAATGGCCACTTTGAGTCAATTTGAAAGCCAAACACCCTTTGCTTGCCAGAGAGCCATGGGAAAGTGCCCTGCAAGATGCCTCCTGCATCCCTGAAGCATCCCTGAGGCATCTCTGCAGCATTTCTGCAGATTCCCTGCAGCATCCCTGTGGCATCCCTCCCACATTCCTGCAGCATCCCATATTCCTCTCACATTCCTTCCACCATATCCTGTGGAAACTTCAAGAGGCCCAGGGGAGTTTCTCAAAAGTTCGTTCAGTTTGGCACAATGCTTTTGGGGATTGTCTGAAGGAGGGTTTGGTGCTGAGCTTGACCCTGTGTGGTATTTCCCATGGCTCTTGCTCCTCTCTGCAGGGAGCAGATCTCTCCTGTGCAGGTCTTGGGTAAATGGGCTGCAGTACGAAGGGAGGGGCTTTTCTGCAAACCATGGCATGAAATTTTGGTGCTGGCTGAGCCATTGCACAGCTCTGTAGAGGTGAGCCTGGGCTGGTGAGGGACCCTCCATCCATTCCTGCATTGTGGTGAGCCCCTGGCATGGGTGGCAATGTTACCATGATGCTGTTGCATTGGCCCTGGTAGCGGACACCACGAACGTGTCTGTGCAGGGTTATAAGAGAGGTTGTGGGGATGACCACATGCACCTGGGGCCATGAGGATGACAGGGAGGCAGCAGAGCACAGATAGGGCTGGGGACCAGGTAGTTTATTGCAGGGCTTCAGTATCACCTCTGAGCGCTTGCCCCAGGCTGGTAGTGGAGCCGTGACTCTCCTGTGGAGTCAGTGCTCTGCTGGGGGTGTGGAAATGGTTGAATTCTGCTGCTGGGAAACGGTGCTGGGTTGATGTTGAGAACAGGAGGTTAAAGAGGTATCTGATTGTGTGTCCTTGCTAAATGGTGCCCGTGCTGCACAAAAGGCTTTTTGATGACTGTTTCCAAAGCAGATGGAGCACTTTTCTCCCTATAAGAGCCAAATAGAACAGGAATTGCTGAGGTGAATGATGAGAAGCAGCTGAATCTTTTATTGCTGCAGTTCAGGCTTGTTTCCAGTCTTCAGCACAAAATGTTTAAAGAGCTGAAAAGGAGACTGATAAACTGAATCTTACTTACTAAGCAGCAATTACCAAGGCAGTTCTGGGTAAGCCCACCTAGCCACATGCTGGGAAGAGAGATGATTGGGAGCTGCCAGGTGCCAGTTTCCCCCACTGGTAGCAGCAGGGACTCTGGGCTGGGTTACATGAAGACAAGTGCAAGGACAGAAATGCTGAGGAACAGCCTGGGTGCATCTGCAGTCCAAGGGGAGAGGAGAGACAGTGGGAGGCCAAAGGTGGTACTGGAAGGAAGTAACCACAAAGGGTAGTGCTGCAGGCGGGCGTTGATGGAACCGGGTCCTGAGCAGATCCCTGAGGCCAAGCTGAGCCTCTTTGTCTTCTTGCTCTGCTGTTGCCCAGCCGCAGTCTCTGCCTGGGGCCAGAGCAGCCTGCGTCACTGCTGAGCTGGCCTGGTCCCAGCACCTTTGCCGGGGGCCCTTTGGAAGCAGCAGCTCCATAGCAAACATGGGCAGGTGTCCAACCATAACACAAAGCGCATTGCGACATCGCATACAGGATGCTGAGAGGCACTGTGGCATGTGAGGGCTCCTTCCTCTTGGAAAGCAGCCCCACAGCAAGGTTCATGGGCACCAGCCATCCCCATAGTGTTCTTGAGCTGGGACCTTTCTCCCGGCAAGCTGCTGCTGCTTTCTTGGTCTCTTTCTCTCCTCTCAGTTGTCTTGGTGCCTCTTCCTCAGTGTGTTTCAGCTTTAGTTATGGCTCTGCAGTTTTGGGTGTTGGGTATGGGAGACCACCTGTCAGGGCTGGGGTTTGACTCCCCTACGCATGGTGTCAGTGCTGGTGGCTGCCCATGGTGGAAAAGGTGTGTGGGATTGGATGTATGTGGGACATCCTGGGCTGCTAGCGAGTGCTGGTGGCTGTGCCAGGGAGGGGGGGATGCTCAGCATGTGTGGCTGCATCTATGCAGAAAGGCATGTTTCATAGAATCCCAGACTGGTTTGGGTTGGAAGGGACCTTAAAGCTCATCCAGTGCCAACCCCCTGTCATGGTCAGGGACATCTTCTGCTAGAGCAGGTTGCTCCAAGCCCCTGTGCAATCTGGCCAGGGATGGGGCATTTGCAACAATCCCTTAGGGAAAAGGGGTCTTATGGTGAGAGCCTGGGAGAGGAGGTGGCGTAGTGCTGAGAAGTAGCTCTTCTCCCATGGCCATGGTGTAAAGCAGAAAATTCATAACCTCTTGGAAACAGGTCCAAAATAGCACCTTCATCTCCTGGAGTACAATGTGTGTATGAGGCCCTTAGTGACACGGTTTAGTGATGGTCTTGGCAGTGCTGGGTTGGACTTGATGATCTTAAAGGTCTTTTCCAACCTGGTTGATTCTAAGAATCTATGATTAGCATCCCTTGTGTGATTTTGCAAGTAAGAGACAGGACTTCACAGGGCAAGGGCAGCAGGGCATGGGGGTACCAGGCTGTAGGGAAGGGCAGCACAGCAGGGAGAGTTTGCTGAAGAGCCAGTGGTTTGCCCAGGCTGCCAAGGCAGGAGCTGGTGCTCTAGTTATCTGGACCCTGCCAGACCTGCTCTGTCATGCAGCTTTCCCTGAGTGCCCACTGTCAGAGCCTGTGCTGGGAAGGCCTTTCTGTTCACGGCATTTTGGTCACGCGATTGCTGTTGCAGCCACGGCACACTGGGTGGCATGGAAACTTGCCTTTCGCAAGCAGATCTGAAAGCTTTTCATCTGGTGTTGCTGACATAACACTGAGTGCTTGAAAAAACCCTTGGTTGATTGAGCAACCAGGTTTCTAATCCTCTGTGTAGGAAACTCCACTCTGCACTAAGGAACCTGACCTGAGGGACAATCTGGTTCAACCTGCCACTGAGGAGCTTTACTTTGAAAGAGAAAAGCCGGTTTGATTGCATGGAAACATTGCCTGCAGTGGAAGGATTAATGACTAATCATGTATTTTTCATTAATCCTAACTCTAGTGCTTTCACTTTCAGCAGAAGTTTCATCTAATGATAGTATCAAACAATGACCTAGAGATCAGCACCATCTCCTGCGCTCTGAGATTGAGGTATGCAACAGGCGTTTTCAGGCAAGTCTGTCTGGCTCAGGTAGTCTGGAGGGGCAGTAGAAGGTCCTCATCACTAACATCAGACAATGCACTATGGGTTGACAACCATGTAGCAAAAGTTCAGGGGTTTCAGTAAACGTAATTTTTGAGTTGGGATGAAAAGTGTTGCTACAGAGGAAATACAAGGAGCTACAGTTTCATGGCAATGAGCATGGCATTTATTCACCTGAAATCAGTATCAATCTCAAAAGAGACAGGATGACTGTATCACTCTCAGATTTAAGAATGCATCTTTATGTAACCTCTTGACATAATTTTAAATATATGAAATTATAGAATCATGGAATGGTTTGTGTTGGAAGGGACCTTAAAGCTCATCCAGTTCCAACCCCCTGCCACAGGCAGAGACACCTTCTACTAGACCAAGTTGCTCCAAGCCCCTTCCAACGTGGCCTTGATTTAACATATTTGCATTTAAAAAGATAAATTGGAGAAAAGCTAAAATCTAGGTGAAGTTTTTAAGTCCACAATAGCAGTCCCCCAAAATCTATGAAGTAGTCTAATTTTCAAGCCTTTTTTAGAAAGCTGACATCACTGAAGGGCCTTGCAAGCTGCAGTTCCTGGTAGTGTTTATTTTCTGTTGGTTGGTAGTCTTTTATTTTCAGTTGGTTGTGTAATATTTGTATGGAATACTGCAGTGCTTTAAAGAAGTATTTTCCTCAACTTCTGCATTGCCGGCAGTTTCCCATGGTATGAAAATAGTTGTGGTAATAGTGCAAGCATTACCTCAAGACAAGAGAAAATGCTAAACATAATTTATTAAAGAAACATTTTTCTAGTACTCATAAATATTTTTCCTTCATCAATGGACAAGCAGGTCCGTGAGGACAGATTTTGATGGCCATGTTAATGCACTTTTCTTGTGCTCAGATGTGGGAAGTACACCCCGTACATGCCTTGTTGAACCTGGTAGAGATGTGACTTTCTTCTTAGGCAAAAGACAATCTGGTGGGAAAAGAACAATGTTAATAGCAAAACAAGAGTCTGCAATTTGCCCTTCATGAGATGCCCCCAAACGACGTTGCCAGGTGGTGATGAAGGGACTCTGTGAATAAGACACTAGCACAATCCCCTATTTTGAATCTGAGGTTTTTTCCTCTCCTAGATCTTGCTGACTGTAATTTTTACTCCTGAACCTCTAAGGGTAGTAGTCCATGTTCTATGTAGATTTAGCTGTTCTCTCCTAGCTGGTGCAAAGCAAACAAAGCTACTTTTGAAATGGTGCTATTAAGATGCTGTTCCCCACCAAATCAACACTAGAGATCAGAAGAGGATCTGCCCTGCTCTTTACGAGGGTATGCAGCTGGAGCATGGCCCCGCGAGGCTGCTATAATCTGTATGTTAAAAGCATTGAATACAAAATTCTGGATGTGATTCCTGCAGGTTATTAAAAATGTCATCTGCACTCCCTCATCTCTAACCAGATCATTCTTCAGATACTTGAACAGGGAAGAGGTTTAAGAAATGTTGCAGGAGATCCCCTAATTCAATCTGCTTGTCATCTTGGTGTTAGCCTTACCTTTGGGTTTATATTTTTCTCTCTGCAAAGGACTTTCACACATGGTCCACTGCTTCCTTTCTAGAAATCTACTTAGCTGACTATAAATATCCTTCCCCATCCTCCTGTGCACAAGTCCTTGAGAGAGTTGGCAGGAACTGAAGGAGGATTTGGCATGCCATTTGCTGTTGCCGTGCATGTCAGGTACTGCTTCCAATTGAGCTTCCTGTGGATGTGTCTGAATGTCCCTCCTGCAACTCCCTGGCTGGCTGGGCACTGCCAGAGCCATTAGAGCTAGGACAGCAAAGGGACCACTTACCAGGAAGCATAACAAGAGGAGGAGAATGAAGCCAAGCAGGATGGAAATGCAGATGAGGATAATTGCCCAGAACTGTAGCTCTGCAAAGGCAAAATAAGGGCACATCAGGGTTTTTTTGACTCCTGTGCATAGGACACAGGGGAAGATCTTGCACTGGCAAAGTTCAGAAGTACTCTACAGTGCATAGGTGAGGCAAAATTGCTGAAAGAGCATCTGGCCTGCCCTGGCTGGAGGGCAAATGTGCCCCAGCAATGACAAGTTGGGTGGGATATAAAGAAACTTTGGTTAAATGGAGTGAGGGTCTAAGGATCTACAACTTTAAATGCCACCTTAGTGTGTGTCAGAGCCCTCAGATGGTTTCAGAGATGTTTAGAGAGACAAAGCTCTCTCTTAGCTGCGGGATAGACCCTTTTGGGGAAGAGGACAGGGCTAAGGATGACTGCAAAAGCTGAAGTTACTTTTGCCAGCAAGTTTGTGGTGCATGGAAAAGCAACTGAGAACTTGTTTTTCTTTCTCCTATTTACTGTTAGCTCTGGGGCTGTGGCTATGCTTGTGACACTGTACTTGGATTTTTTGTAAATACTGCAATTCTAAACAAATTTTTGTGCCAGATCTTCAGAACAGCTTTCCAAATTATATTGCTTTCGCCTGTCCTTCAATTCCATCCTCCTCAGGCTGGCTGACTCTGATGGTACCTTGCTGTTTGCTGCCAGCCTACCAAGAGTAAGCTTCTGGGCTCTTGCATGGGTCTAGTCTCCATTTCCAGGTATGTGATGCTAATATCCTATAGTTCAAGTATTCAGTATTCCCAAAAAGCACTTACCAGATCTTTCAGTCTGTTCATCTGTCTTGACTGGAGAGTAACCTGGAAATTAAGGGTAGGACAGGTGAGAAACAGAACATTCTAGAGGTGATTAAAACAAAACTAACAAGCATTCCCACAAAGTAACTACAGGAGCTCTCACCTTCAACAACCAGACTCTGCTCTTCAAGCTCATAGCTGGGGCCCAGCTTGGTGAATCCACGTGTCAGGCGTTTCAGCTCCTCATACACCTCTTGCTTTTGTAAAGCCCTTGAGAAGGGGTCAGGTGTGAGCTTGCAGATGGAGGCGACACTTGTGTAAGTCTTCCCACTGGCAGGCCTGCAGGATGACAGCCAGAGTCATCAATATGGGAGAAGAGAAAAATAGAGCAGGGTAGAGGCAGGGAGAAGGATTCAGAATCAGGCTCAGGTTTGCAGATGTCTAAGCAGTGCTTTATTAGCATGGGATTAGTTTCTGCAATTTATGCTGGATGAGACAGGAACTCATGCAGCCTTGTGAAATCAACCACTGATTTAATCCCAGGTAAGGCATTTTGAAGCGGGTCAATCAGCTCCACTTTTTTCTTCCTCTAAGAGGTGTTGGAGAAGACACACAGAAGCAGAGCTTGTTTTCAGGCTGGTCAGTTCTGCTGTTTTGCTAATATGCTTATTCAAATAAGTTAAACGAGAATGAATTTGTTTTACTCTGGAATCGTTTATGCATGAGAATAGCTCTGCTAGCATGGAAACAAAACCACCTCTTATTAGACAGAAACCTTTTGTGGTAAAGACAGAAGTGACAGAGGGACTGAAGGTGCCTCCCATGTGTCATCCAGAGCACACAGGTTATGAGGCATAGTAATGCCTCATAACACATAGTAATGAGGCATAAAGACCATGCTGGGGCTCTGAATGGCTCTTCTGCTAACTGGTCTTTTGGGACTCAAGTAGGACGTACCCAAAGCTCTCAACGGTACAGCCAGCAAAGTAGTCCTTCAGGCTGCTAGTTCTGAGTACATCAAGCTGATGGGAAGAAACAAAACAATTGAGGAAAACTGAGTAAACTTAATACTCAATTTGGGCATGGAAATCAAGCAATTGCTGTTAGTTCTACCTCTTTCTCAATTTTCTCTTTGTTCACTTGGTACATCTGTGACCTGGAATCCTGCAGTTCTGGGGAGTAGGGAAGGTTGGAGATTCTGAAACTTAATCTGAAGTTTTCTTTCTTGGTCTTGAGGGGTGTTTCATAAGTTGCCGGCTCAATTGCTAGTTCCAAGCCTGGAAATTAAGAGGAGAAGTTGGTACAAATTCTAGCAGAGAGAAACAGAGGCTTTTCTATCACGCGGCATTGATCTGCAGGCTTTTAGCCAGGAAAACATGCATGGGAATCTGTCAGCGAATTCCCAGTCTACCCTTTGAATCAGTCCTTGTAGTAGGCCACTTGTTTCTGTGGGAAGTTGTACATTTGAAAAGAGCTAAAAGTCTTTACCTCTAAATGTCTGAAGTTATGGTGAGTAGTTACCACTTCCTTTTCTTATTTGTGGAACACCTTAAGCCATTGAAGACCGAAGGGCTACACTGAATCAGACTGAAGGACTGGCCCAAGGCAAAGGACTCTGACCTGAGTCCAGTGATTCAACTTCGTAACAGATTTATTTCCACACACGTGCTTCTCATAGACCAGAAGCTGGGGAACTGTGAATATGCTATGCCAAAAGGGGTTGGTCTGTGTGGAAACAGGGCAGCTGTGATTCAAGATCTACGTACTGTCTACTGAGAACCCTTGCAGCTGGTAACTGCTTCCCAGCCATAGTCCGGTTGCATTTGAAGTACTGTCCTGAAAAACCCTTTCAACCTCAGCTCTGTTGATGTTGGGTGCTGACTGGAAGAAGCACTTGCAGTCAACCACTATGGATCCAGCCCTGTAGATAAAAAAAACAGAGTTTCTGAGATAAACACCCTGGTGATTACAAAACTTCTTCATGTGGGAAAGGGTTTCCTGGAGGGTTGCTGCTATTGTAAGTTCTTTAAGCTAATGTGGTGCTATTGGGAGATGTGAAACAGACTATTTGGGGGCTTTTCCCTTGGACAGGGACAGCAAATGAAATACCACTACCTCTTCTCTCTGCAAACTTGGGTTAATATTGCATGCATACAATAAGATCAGCACTTTTTAAAGCCTTTACCATGCATGAGGGTCCCTAATCTAAGTCTCCTTCCACCTACAGTAGGACAATACACATATACCTGAAGCCCGCTTTTAAAAGCTAGCAGAGTCCAAGTTGAAAGGAAGGGGCTGCATTCAGTCCTCCCCATCAGTCCTCATTAAGAGGATGGCAATCAATAGTTACAGAAATCCTGACTGAGACTGAGAAAAATTACAGCCCGTACCAAGTCAGGAAAAAGTCAAACTGACACATTGTGGGAAGCCTGGAAATGACTTCTTCAAGCATAAACTAAACCATTTCCAACATGAGAATGGAAGGGAGGAATTCTGCAGAGGATAATGGCACTTGGTTACTGGGGAAAGGTGACAAGGTGTGGCAACCTTTCAAACAAAATCAGATTGTATTGCAGACCTCAGCCTTGTGATACTGCAGTTCAGGAACTGGTCTTGCAGGTTGCTCTGACGGTACACTTGATTCATCTAAAATAAAAATGTCATGTTAAATATTAATGACTTCCGAGTCTCATGGTAGATGCTTTAGGACAGCAGGAGGGCCTCTAACTTTGGAGAAACACCAGATTTTTTTTACAATTTTTTTGCTACTTGGATTTCATGGGAGTTGGTTTTCACTTCAGAATATGCCTTCTGCTGATGGAGTCCGACTTCCAGCTTGGCAAGCCTTTTTGTCTTATCTAAGCAAGCTGCCAGTTTTAAACAGCACAATCTGCTGACTGACAGCTGTCATCTTGATTGACACTTCACAGACAGCACAGACTCAGAACTTGAAGTATGGAATGTTACAGCTTCATCTAAAAAGCAAAACCTACTCAATTAGGGCTTTATCAGGTTCATACGTTGGTCAATTGGTGCTGAAGAGAATGTGCTTGATTCTCAGCAATGAATTATGTATGTGCTGACCTCTGAGTTGGCGGAGATTTGTATACACTTCAAGAGATGGGGCTGAAATGCTGAGTGTGCATTTAACAGATCACCTAAACCTCTTGCATTTTGCACTGCGTATATTTGGCTGGAGAGAATATCTTAAGACCACATGTAACCCAACAAAATCAAAAGTAATTCCAAGGCCAATCTCATCTTTTAGATTCTAGAAAATTTTGTTCCCAAATGTTGATTGATTTCTTTTTCTAATTAAGACATAAATCTATGGCAGCTGCTGTAAAAATTGACCAGCACAGACACCATGATATTTGAGCTGCAGCTCCTTACCTTGTCACTGATGCTTTCCACTGCTGCTTTGTATTCTGGAGACTGAGAGTCCAAGTTAGTTAGGTTTTCATTGACTATTCTAAAGCTCAAACTGTAGCCTGATTTGGCTGGAGCTTCAATCAAGATGGGCTTTCTGGCCATAGCTGTGTCTCTGAGGGAGAAACCTAAATAGAAAAGGTAGAGTGCATTTATTTTTACGTCAGATCTATCCACATCACAAAAGTAATATAGGCATATAACAATTAAATTCTCCAGGAATTTTATGATTTAAGGCACAGAAATGCTTCTAGAATGGTGGTATCATGCTGGATTGGTTTTGTCAGTGTCAAAACCTACAGAACACCAACAAACCATAGGGAAAGTGCATTAGTACTCAAGCCCCAGTGGACTGGAAGAACAAGTGATCTCCATGTGATCCCAAAACCATATCTTGATACTGTTCATCGATGCTTACCATTGACATACAGGCTGTTCTTCTCCAGGCTGTAGTGCCCCAGTTTGGTGATGCCATTTGTCATGGTGCTCAGCTCATGATAAACCTTTTCTCTGTCAAACGTGGCAAGACTGGCATTGTTGTTGTAGCTGCAGACAGCGTCTATGCCTGTGTCATCCCTGTGCCTCCCAGACCTAAGTAAAAGTCAGACATGCTCTTTAAGGCACTGCTGATGTTTACAGAACACCCTGTGTAATTTGTATGACTAGAAGTGACAGGTGCAGAAAACTACCAGTGCAATTGGGCGCCTACATCTCTCAGCACTGACATGTGGATACCAAGATAATTTTACCAGCAAGAAAATCATGAACGGACAGGGAGGTATCACTGACTTCTGTTTTCTGGCATCGGAACAACTATGATTTCAGGGTAGATAGAAGGAAGAAGTTTTTTACTGTGAGGGTGGTAAGGCACTGGAACAGGTTGCCCAAAGAAGTGGTAAATGCTCCGTCTCTGGTAGTGTTCAAGGCCAGGCTGGACAGAGCCTTGGGCAACATGGTCTAGTGTGAGGTGTCCCTGTCCATGGCAGGGGGGTTGGAACTACATGATCTTAAGGTCTTTTCCAACCTTAACTATTCTATGATTCTACGATAGCTTATGTAAATTTAAGGTGTTTCAGAGCAGATAAAGAAATGGTTAATTGCACTTTTGGGAATCTTACCTAAATCTCATCACTTTACATCCTGTGTAGACAGAGCTTATGCTGCTGCTTTTGAAAAGACGGTCAATCTGTAAAAAAAACAAACCCAAAAGGTACAACTGAGAATTTGGAAGTATGTCCCGAGTTTAATGCAGGCAGATTAAGTTCATCATCATAACACAAAATGAGCAAAACCAGAGCCAGACTTACATAATAGTTGATAACTTTTGCTGTAGAAGTGAATTTGGGGGAACTCAGTGCATCCAGATCTGCTGTGTACTGAAGGTTGGTCAAGGTGAAATTAAGTGTGAAAAGCCTGGACGTTGGTCTCAGCACAGCAGTTATGCTCAGAGCTATAATCAAACAGGAGAAGGATTATGATCTTGGTATAAAAAAGAAGTTATCTTCACTTTCAAAGACATTCCAAATCCCAGCACAGTTCAAAGCTACTCTGAAGAATCTCTTCCCCTCCTATTTTCTGAGTGTACCACGCCTTTGACACCTTTCCCTGGAATGAGTTTGGTAAAACACTTACGTGATCTCTCAAGTGGTTCAGTGTAACCTGGAAAGGAAACGAACAAGAAGCACTATGTAAGAGAACTATACACTTAAGGGAATGCAAGAGAAGAGGGGATGAATAAATGGGTGACTTGGGAATGAATCATCAGAACCAGTCCCTGTGGGTGTGAATCTATTAAACAACCTACTGCTTAAGCAGAACAAGGTGCTTTTATAAGTGATGACTACAATGAGAAAATATGTGTGCCACTGTTTAAATACGGGAGGGAGAGAGATTGGGTGATAAGTTTATATGCAGGTGAGCGACTGAGGTTAAGACTAAAATAAAGTCATTCTTCAACGTAATATAAAAATTAAAATTTTCAAAAATATCTATGTGAAAATGTTCCTGGAAGTATACACTTCACTTTATGCATGTAAATGATGCAGTAGAATGCAGTGGGACTACCTTTTCCTTAAGGTCACTCTTTTTACATTGAAGTGATCCCTAAGACCTGAGGTGGTCCTAAACTCCTCTATTGCCTGGAGGAATGAGAAAATCAAGCACTTACCATTGATATAGAGACTCTTGTTGTCCAGGTTATAGATTCCTAATTTGGTGATGTCATTTGTCATGCTCTTTAGTTCTTGGTAAACCTTAGCTTGGTCAAACTTGGGCACTTCAGAACCATTTCCATAGCTGCAGATGGTGTCTACTCCTGTGTTATCCCTATTCCTCACTGACCTGAGGAATTGAATATCATGAAGCTTCTGTTAGTTATTAAAAAAATCTGGGGTTTGGGGTTGGGGGGGGGGAGGTTTGTTTCTCTT